>NC_044323.1:107561326-108923112 GCF_007399415.2 Gopherus evgoodei
TGGAATTCATACTGGCTGCTATTTTGGCTCATGATCTCTGAATCTGAATCCTCCTGGGTTTCAGGACTACCTTACCAATCAGGTTTCATTTCTCAAGGGGTTTATCCCCTTCTCTTTAGTTCCTGACAACATATTGCTGTCCTTGATGAGTGAACATGAGCTTTAAAGGGGACACATCATCTATACCTTATACAGGCTACCCTACAGTAAGCTGTAACTTCATTCATCTCACTGCTAAATCTTGAAAGATCTGCACTTTATGCCTTCCTAGATTTAGTACAGAGAGTTCTGTGGTTTATCTCAAAATCTGCTCTTTTTGCTCAAAGTAGTGTAGTCTTCACATTATGTCTGTTTGTGCTAGGATGGGGACATATAATTCTCTGTGAGTTCTATCAATAAACTATTTTTAAGTTCTTTCCCATGGTTAAATACAGAAGGAAATGGCATGCTTTAGAAACTTAACTGGTTCATCTTTTTCTACTCCTTCAGGGAGTCTCGGAATTCTTATGTTATTTTTTTCTTTCATGGTTCTCTATTTTTTATCTTTTCTGCAGGTGTTTTTTTCTTTTTCCCTCAAGCAATTTAATTTTATTCTGTAACAGTATTCCTAATTCCACACTCTCCTCCCCCCATGTCTTTTTCCAGATCAATCACTCTGTTCCCAATTTCTTCAATGTCAGATTTAATCTTGTTCATCTTGACATCCCTGGACCATTTAAGGGACCTAAGATTCAGCAATCAGCTCACCAAAATCCTCTTTTCTAACAGGGGCTTCTCTCTACTTTTTATTCATCTCCCCACAGAGTAATTCCCATGTGTGGGGGAGTGCGCAATTTTGGACATCTGCTGCGAATATGCCCGGTTGGCCTTCTCATATCCCAATGAGTTTTTCTTTGGAAAATCAAGTTTTAAATTGCTCCCCCACTGTGAGGTAGCCATTAAGCAGGGAAAGCAGTTTTGGGTCATCGTGGGGGCTGGGGGAGGCAATGGATGCAGAATATGTCAGTGTCACCTCAGAACTAAGGGCTTAAGCAGTCACTAAACTCTGGTGACATCAGAAATCCCCCTCCTAAAACTCTTCTTTTTCCTTTGCCATGTGGCAGGGTGGTGAGGGCAAAGGGATAGCTCAGTGGTTTGAGCATTCACCTGCTAAACCCAAGGTTGTGAATTCAGTCCTTGAGGGGCCATTTAGGGATCTGGGGAAAAAAATCTATCTGGGGGTTGGTCCTGCTTTGAACAGGGGATTGAACTAAACAACCTCCTGAGTTCCCTTCCAACCTTGATATTCTATGTAATGTCTTCTATTTAAAATGGGTTCCTGATCCAGTTCCTATTTGTTACACTGTCAAAAACATACTCGTTAAATTTGGTCACCAAATTCAGGCAATGTTCTTTTATGTTAGGATAAGTTTTCATTTCATTTTCATTGAGGAATTTTTCCAAGGTTGGACGTATTGGCAATTTCCCTTTTCTCATTCTTATGCTATACAATGAAGCTTTTGTATTATTGCCCATGTTTTGTCATGGACATTAAAAGATGTAGTTTTTAGTCCATGTAAACTGGCATTCAGTTTATTCAGATGTACAAACAAGTCAGCTAAATAGGCTAGTCTTGACTCCCATAACTCTTCCTCAAAACAACATATTCAAAACTAAAATCACTAATGAAAAGTTGAGGCCCTACACTATAGAACTATCCTAAAAATAAGTAACAAAATTTTATTTAAAAAATCAAACACCAAGATAGGCTTAAAATTAAAAGGAACAGTGTTAAAATAAACAAGGCTTTAGTACAACAAACAAGTAATTTCTTCAAAAAGGCCATCTAAAGCTGAACCTAGGAGTCAGAAGGAACAGCTGCAAGTCATGTGACAGTTATATCTCATTGCTAATATTCAGTAAACACATGCCTAATTAAAAATCACAACAATTTTTACAAACTTGGTTTCAACACAAACTAAACTGGATACTCATGATTCTTAAATTCTACTGTGTTACTGAGGAGGTGTTTAACACTGTGAAATTTTACTGTTCAATAATAGTAGTATATAAGGGACAAAAGTTAACACCCAACAAAGTGATCTTTGCTTGAGAACACTTTTGTGACAGTATCTTGGCAGTTTTAAGCAGTTCAGTTAATGTATATAAAACAATGAAATAATACCATGTGAAGGCTAAATTTAATTTGCAAAAAATACTACACTCACCGGGTGTAGGTCACATAAATGTTAAATCAATCATAATTTGTATTAACTCAGAATTAACATTAACATTATAATAGTGTTAGAATATGTGTGAAGTATCCCAACGGAGGTGGGTGCCACCCCAGTCCTTGCCCAACATCTGAAACTGGCCCTTCAATAAGGTATAATGGCCAGATCATGCAGAAATAGCCACTTCCTGGCTTGGACCCTCCATCTGTTCCACCGAGAAAATGTGGACAGAAGAGATATTGAGCAGTGGTGGATTTTCCCCTATTTTCACTTCCTTCGCGATGACACCCACTCCTCACACCACTGTCCCTTGAAAGCAAACCTCACGGTATCTGTACAGTATTGTTTTACAAGCAGCACTATTTTAAGTGTATTTCTATTTCATTATTCTATATATTTCTGTTGTTGCACCTTTTATATTAAAAACAAGATGCCTTTCAGCACCGTTTTTTTCCCTCCTGTCATGTCATCCTTCCCATGTTTTACTCTGGAGTCTGTCTTCATTTATCATTACCAGCCATTAAACCCTATAGATACTTGCTTGATAGTCTAGGACAGTGGTTCTCAAACTTATTTGATCTCATCCACTGTCTTTATGTCTGCCCAGTAATTTATGCTTACTGTTGTCACATTGTTCTTACTAGTGTGATGTGTGCACCTGATTTTTGGGGCAGAGCAATCCCAGGAATTGCACAAATGAGCAAACACTCCATTATAATAAGAGCAAACACCAATCTGCAAATTTTGGTTGATGCTTACAATTAAACATGCATACCACCTCATAGCAAACATATTAACGTACTACTCCTAAGGGAATTCTGCACCAAAAAATATGCGTACAATATTTTAAAATTCTGCAAAATACTTCACATTTTATTTTTCAATAAATAAATGTGGCTCCAGTATGGTAGTGGGGAGCACAGGCCAAAGGCTGCATTGACGTGGGAAATCAGCCTGAACCCCTCCCCCTCCTGCTCAGCCCAGCAGGATCCAAGTGCAGTAGGGCTTAGTGTGGACGGATACAGGTGTGGGGTGAGAGGTTTCTGTGGGGCTGTCTGGGTGTTTACAGTTCAGCAGGTGACCTGGATGCACAGAGGTTCATTAGGGGGTTACAGATGCAGGGGCAATGGGACTCTGCAGAGAATCCAGGTGAAGGTGGTTGTGGCTCAGAGGGGAGGTGGGACCTGGGTGTGGGGAGATGCGACTCAGTAGGGCGGTCTGGATGCTGGAGAGTGGAGCTTGATGGGGGTCCAGGTGCAGCTGGTTGGGGCTGAGAGGGATAGAGATCTGGGTGTGGGGGGCTCATCACAGGGTCAAGGTGTAGGGAAATAGGGCTTGTCAGGGTGAGGGTTCGATGGGCCTGCTTAACAGGGGAGCCCGGCTGCTACCAAGGGGATGCTGCGTGCTGGGCTCCTGCTTCCCCCTGCTATTCCACTATCCCCTTTTCTTGCCCATTTCACCCTTCCACTCCTCACTGCCCCATCCCCGACCCCTCACTCCCACATTCCCCTCCTCCTCCCCTATTCCACCCTCCTTCCTTCCCCACTGCTTCTTTACCCACCCCACTTCCCTCATTTCCCCTGCCCCCCCTTACCCAGCCGCACCACAGGCACTCACTGTTGCACAGAAAGCAGGAAGGCTCCCAGAACACAGAAGGGGAGCCTAACTGGTACTAGGACTCAGGAGATGGCATTCAGTTGTAGAGTCAGTGGAACAGAGACTCAGCCTCCTTCAAGTGCAGAGCTACCCAGCTGCAGAAAAAACGGGGTTGGGCATTGGCACATAATCCTGTGTGTACCCTCCCCATGCCTCATCTCTGGGAGGGGGAGCAATTCCCTCCAAAAAAACCCTGCTCCCATGGTCGTCCCTGTGTCTTCCTCCCCACACATGGCTTCCCGTTGCTACCCTGCCATTTTCAGCAAGGGAGCACAGGAATTCTGAAGGGTGGGGGCCATTTTCCGCAGGCATTCAGTCTCGCAGAATTTCCCCAGGAGTAACGTACAGATGGCATGACTGTATAATGCTATGCAAGCTTAACAGAAATCCATCAAAGTGCACAGTACCGTCTAGAGTCAAATGCACAGCGCCATCTGAGGACCTGATATGTCTGAAGGAATCAGCTTTGCTAGTTATTCATTGCCATGGGTAAAATGTGTGCAGTAAGATTTTTTTCCAAAACTTCTCATGTCCCCAGAATACATTCTGTGCCCCCTTCCCAGGTGCCCACCCCCAGTTTGAGAACTTCTGCTCTAGGACACCCCCTGAAGAAAATGGTCATGGATGTATTATACTTTCTACATGAGGGATGGTTGCCTCGGTACATGTGCCCTGGAGTGATGCATGTGTCAGCCCTCTACCAGAACCACCACCTGTGGCTCTTCCTTCCTCCTCCTCCCCCTCCTCCAACTTTTCTGCTTCCAGGTATTCTGCAGAGTGTCTGTAGTCCCTCAGGTACAGGTATTCTGTGCTGCCTTGCAATGTTATGCAAGATGCAGCAAGCCAGGGATATCTTACCCATAGTGCTGGTGCTATAGTGTAGTGTACCACTGGAGGTACAGAAACACCTCCGTCACATCTTTAAGCTGCTGTCGGCGGTCTCTGTCACTGAACGAGTGGCTGCATAGACAGAATTTTAGTGCTTCTCTGCATCAGTTGTGAGGTTCACAATCAGTATAAGGAGCCATGACATGCATCTGATGAAGTGGGTATTCAGCCATGAAAGTTCATGCTCCAATACGTTTGCTAGTCTATAAGGTGCCAGTTTTACAGATCCAGACTAACACTGCTACTCCTCTGATACATGGTCAGAAGGTTATCCCCTGTCACCTGTGTGGAGCACATGCACATTAGGGGTAAGACACCTGTCCCCATGTTAGGATTGCCTGTGGAGGGGTTGGTAGCAGGCAGTGGTGTTTTGGGCTGTGTATGTCTTAAACATAGGCAACCAGGGCAGGAAGGGGTTGGGCAGAAATGAGTGACAGGAACTTTTCTGTGTCTTACTTAGCAGCCACCCATCAGGGAACTCTCCCTCATTGAACATGTCAAGTAACCCCAGACTGTAACCAGTTCTGTCTGTCATGCCATGATCCTAGGTACTTTGCCATAATATCCATAGATATAATCTTAGCATTGCACATGGGCATCTTGTTCATGGAATAAGTTTGATATCTGCTATATAGGCATCAGCCTCATGCTGGGTTTTTTTTCTAATTTTGACATAAGTCACATCCACGATCCCTCACATATGGGAGAAGACTGCAACCTGGTAGAAATCAATCATGTTTTGCCTCTGAGTGGCTGGGACACAGGAGAAATTGATGTTCTCCTCCATGTGGCTAATGAAGGCTTCAAGGAACTGTTGGTAATATGCTGGTGGCCATGGACTGGCTTGTGCTGGTAGTCTGATTCATAATTCAAAGAATTATGAAAAGATCCAGAGAAAAATACGGCCATGGCTATGCTGATCCAGGGTGAGGTGGGGGGTGGGGATGGAGAGTTCATGCTCCTGAGTGTGTTGCTGGCTGGATCCAGATGGTAGCACTCATCAGAGATGGGGCTGGAGGTTAAATGGTACTGCTATGGTGTCTGGGGTGGTCCCTGGGCAGCCCTGACAGATCCAGGCCTTGCCCTTCCCCCTGCATATGGGAGGAGGGGTCATGTGGGCACACTGCTCCTTGTGTCCTGCACACCTCCTCCAGATCGAGCTTCTGGTGTGTGGCAGAGGAAGAGCTTGTGGGTCTTTGGCCAAGGGTATGGCCAGCCAGCCTGCAGGTGCCCACTCCAGGAGCTTCTCTGAAGGAGCGAAGCAAAAAGCCTAGTCCCTTCCCCCACCTCACTTGGGGTGAGGCAGCTAGAGTCAAGGCCTAGGCAGTAGGGGCACCATCCTGCAGACACAGAAGAGGGCCAGCCTTGCCCTAATGGAGATACTAGGAGTGCTGGCCGCAGAGGTGGGTGAGGGCTCATTCCAGCAGCTTTGCCAGGGAATGTGGGATGGACAGCACAGCCCTGTGTGGGAGGATGTGCTCAGTCTTTCAGGAGTGGAGATCAGGTGAGGAGCAATGGCATTCAACAGGCACAGGAGGAGAGTTACAGGTCGAGAGGAGCAGCTGGGCAGGATCTGGGACCTTGGCAGGGACAGCTCATTTTGCAGATGGGAGTGAGTCAGAAGAGTGTGTTCTTCTCAGATAAGACCCAGAAACCCTCACACAGGAGGTTAATGGGATGGATTCAGGGTCTGAGTTTGAGGATAGGGTCCAAGCCTCATAGAGGTGGATGGACATAATGAGGAGTAGGTGAGTGGCCCTAGGCCTCCACTTCACTCCCATAAGCTGCCAAGAGTCCAGTAGGTATCCTCAAGATGTAGCAGTGGGGTTAATTGGCAGCCTACAGATTCCGAAGGAGGGGATAGGGAAACTCAGTGCTCAGAGGCAAGGGTGGCAGCCCAGCTCCCTCCTCCCTTGGGCACCCTCTGTCAAGGGCTATGAGGTTAACCAGCAAAGTCATTGGTATTGGTGGCCCATAGGTTAGTTAGCCTGCCTGATAAGAGTGGCCCCCTCTCAGATGAGGTGATAGCACTGTCACAGGGATGGGGTGAGACTAATATCCCTCAAGGCAATAGAAAGCAATTAGAGAGGGACCCCTCCATCAATAGGAGGCATCATTCCTAAAGAAGTGCAAGCAGGAGACACGGCAGCTGATGCCCCTAGAGCTTATGTGGCATCTGATTGCCCACTCAGGAATCATCTGTCTAAAGGAGTTAGAGAGAAGATTTGGAAAGGGTGGTCCAGCGAAGCATACCAGCTGTGGGCAGATGAATCTTCTTCTCTGTTCAGAATGTGTCACCTCTCTACACGGAGAAGCTCTTACCACCCCACTATATATCTTAAGTTCTGTTTGCACATTGTGATGGCCGCCTGCACAGCCTGCCCAGACAGGCCCAACAATGGCTCCCCCTACTGCTGAAAAATATGAAAGAAACTCAAACATGTCTTACAACATAAACGAAACACATGCTGATGAGATGAACGTAAAACAAGAAGGGTAAAGGTGCCTCACCCTGGGGACACAGGAGCGTTTAAGGGTGTGACCTGGGGGGAGGGGCTCTCGAGTTGCCTAACAGGATAGGCTGAGAAGAGCCTACCCTACGTAATGGGTTATAGAACAAAGAGCCCTGTAACTCCGGTACCAGTTACAGCTTATATGGTAAGGAGATCTGTAACCCCCACACTGGAACCAATTAATTGCCTTGGTATAGGTGACTATTTGTGGTCGGCCTGTAGTTCCCTTCCCCTTTGTTAAAGTCCCACACACACACCCTCAGTATGCCCACCCATCCTCTGTTCTTGTAATCCCTTTTTAGCTCAGTCTGGTCAGGACATCTTTCAGGATCAGGATGAAGAAGAAGAGTTAACAGTGGCATAAACTCTTTCACCCACGAAAGCTCATGCTCCAATACATCTGTTAGTCTATAAGGTGCCACAGGACTCTTTGTTGCAACACTAAACTGTTAAATAAGCGTCGAGAGAGTCATACAGAGACCTCAGCCTGCTCAGTACTATGGCAAACACCCCATTAAAATCATATTCACTTTTTATTTAAAAAATAATAGAAAAGAAGGAAAAACAGTTAAAGCATTTGAAATGTAAAGTCTTTAAACGAGGCTTTTAAAGATTTTTTTGTGTTCCTTTAGCTAGAGAAAGTTTTAGAAGGAAACAGAAACCCTTGTTTGATAGTCTTTTAGATGGTATTAAAGTTGGTATAACTATCTTTTTGGGGAAAGGAGAAAAAGTTAGCTGAGAGGGATGGAGCTGTTGCTATTGCAGCTGTTAAAGTTCTATTCTGTTTTATTCCAGGCAGCGTTTGGGATTTAGCTGAAACCAGTAGTGGTGGCGATGTTAACTGGATCTCCTGCAAGCGTGCTTGGGCCTGCTCCTTCATCAATCTCTATTTTTTTTTCTTAATGTCCTTCATTTCCCATACGTGTTCTCCCAGGATGTTAACCTAGTCCTTGCGCTCCTGCTGCAGCCTATCCCAAGTAGCCATGCTCACTGTTGAGCCATTGTGTCCTGTGAGCATATCGATATGGGCACATGAAGCTATTAATTACTTCAATTTGTGCATCATTGAAGTTTGCTCTGTGCCTCTCATGCTGCCCTCCCCTCTCCCCCCAATAGCTACTCTCTCTCACTGTCGGACCTGGTGTTTGCCCTGCTGGTTCTGAAGTGCAAGCCAAATGAGACCCAGGCTTTCACTCTCCCCTCTATGTGTGGATGAGCTGCTTGAACAGCTGAAGGGCATATACTCAGGATGCCTCTGCAGCCATGAGATGAAGAGTGATTTTGCTATGCTCTGGGATATGATTGATGGAGGATTCCTAGGAGGATGTCCCTTGCTTTGGAATTAGGCAAGTCCTGAGCCTGTGGAAAAGGGATGTGTGTGTGTGAGAAAGAGATACAATGCAGCTCAGTTCCCCTCCTTTCCCTTGTTTGCTCTGCCTCCCCTCCTTGTTTATGGAATCACTTGTCTTTCCAGAGTTTTGGCCAATTCTTGATCTCACAATCCATGCTGGATTGTATTGCCTGGACCCAGAGATGGTGGAGTTGAAGTGGGAGATGGAGAAAGAAGAGAGGAGGCTGTTAAAGAATCAACCAGGGGCGGCTCCAGGCAGCAGCATGCCAAGCGTGTGCCTGGGCTGGCAAGCCACGGGGGGCGCTCTGCCAGTCTCCGCGAGGGCGGCAGGCAGGTTGCCTTCGACAGCATGCGTGTGGAGGGTCTGCTGGTCCCACGGTTTTGGTGGACCTCCCACAGGCATGCCACCAAATCCGTGGGACCGGGGACCTCCCGCAGGCAAGCCGCTGAAGGCAGCTTGCCTGCTGTACTTGAGGCAGCAAAATACCTAAAGCTGCCCCTGGAACCAACTACAGAATTTGGAGTCAGCAAAGCAGGCCAAGACCTCCTGGCTTCAGGAAGAGTTGAACAAGCTCACTGAGAAACTGAAAAGCAACAGAGTTTCCTGTGGCTACACAGGGAGAAGAAAGCTCTTACAATGACAGTAGGACCAAAAGCGAGGAGATTCTGTAGAGGAATTATGAGGATCTGAAATTTCTGCAGCTCTGCAACCAGAAACTACGTAGAGTTTCTCTGAGATGCAGGACAAGCTGCAAAACTGGCAGAATGAATAGGAGTTTGCTCTGCAAGCTCTCTGGGAACACATTCAGACATTAAAAATCCAGGAGATGAATTGTTGGGGGACCCAGGGCCAGTGCAAGGAAGTTTTGCACCCTAGGCGAAACTTCCCCCTTGCACCTCCCACCCAGCTAACTCCCCTCCCCATGGCAGCTAACTCAGCCCCCAACCCGGGTACCCCCCCCCGCAGCAGATACCCCCCCACCGCGACAGCTAACCCCTCTCCCCCCCGTCCCCTCATGGCAATTAACCCCACCCAGAGAGACTCCTCCTGTCCCCCCACAGCAGCTAACCCCGCCTGGGGAGACTTCCCTCCTCTCCCCCCCTGCCACGGTAGCTAACTCTGCCTGGGGAGACTCCTCCCACGGAAGCTAAGCCTGCCTGGGTACCCCACCCCAGCTCACCTCGGCTCCGCCTCCACCACTGAACATGCCAGAGCTGCTCTAATTCTCCTCCACGCCCAGGCTTGCGGTGCTGATTGGAAGAGACTTAGAGTGGGTCTGTGTGCTCAGCGGAGGAGGCAGAGTGGAGGTAAGCTGGGGCAGGGAGCGGTTCCCCTGTGCGCCCCCTCCCCCATTACTGTGGGCAGCCATCCCCGCGCGCCATCCCACCCAGCTCACCTCCATTCCACCTCCTCACCTGAGGGGACTTTTAGGCACCCCCAACCACTAGGTGCCCTAGGCGGCCGCCTAGTTTGCCTAAATGGTTGCACCAGCCCTACAGGGACCAAAGTGTAGTGCTTAGCCTGGAGCTGCAATGATATGAGAGGGTGATGCTCATGGGGCAACAGAATGACATCACCACCCATCTACAAGAATTGTTCCAAACCAACAGCCACCTCATAAAACAAGGATCTGAATGGATCAACAATGGAAGAGAGAGAGCACATACTAAATCAAAAGAATGTGAGGGTGCAGCAGACCCCATTAAAAAGTCCAGTAAAATCTATGAAAACTGACCATGAGTACAGCACTATGAGGAGAGGACAGGAGAACCTTGCTCTCCTTGGCAAGAAGCAGTGAGTGGAACCTGCTGCTTCAGAAGAAGCCAAGCACCAAGCCCTAGGGGGAAAAAGAGTGTCTGAAAGAGAAGCAAAGGGTGGAGTTCCAGACTGAGCTCCTGGAGGATGAAAGAGAGGATTTGAAGTGCAGATCCAATACATGCAAGAGGAGCTCCAAGGGGGAGGTCATTTACTCTTTGAGAAGAGCCAGCTGAAAGGTGAGCTGGAGCAATTACAGACTGAAATCTTGGTAAAGGTCAGAGGAACAAATGAGACTGCTCTCTCTGACTGAGTGGCCTTCTACTTATTTACCATTGTGGGCCACATATGCAGCTTTGTATGTTATGTAGGCTGCATCCACGCAATATATATACACACTACCTCTAAATCTACCAAAAAAAAAAAAGTTTAGTATTTGTTATCCGACAGCAATGCAATTCAAATTGATATAGTACTTTTCATTTCAACCCTCGCAAATGTTTATCAAGAGCATTTTATATTAGAAAAATAAATAAAAATCATTAACTGTTAAAATTAATTTGGTCTAACACTTACATTAGTGGGAAATCTGGCAGCTTCCTTTGTTCGAAGCAATAATTGCTTCACAGTCAGGCTGAAGATGGGTAACAGTACATTGCAGCTGGACATGAAGATTTACATCAGCCAAGCGTGCATGATATCGGGACTTAATCTGGTACATGGCTGAGAATGTATGTTAACAAATGTAAGCCGATCCAAACACAGACTGTATTTTGGCACTCAAAAGATGCAAATTTTGTTCAGCAACACATTTCCATAATTCCAGAATAGAACTTGCATGCTGTGGCATGTAAATTGCTCTCTGTCCCTGCAAATCTGACAGGTCCTCTTCCAGTTCCTGCCTGGGAACTTTAAATGTTGCAGCAAGATCTTTTAGTTTTAAAATAGGGAAGGTATAATAATCCCGGAGAAAAGCACCAGCAGACTCTACTTTCACGAAGTTGCCAAAATGTGATGAAAACTTTTCTTGTAGATGCTGTACCAAAGCAACAAATATTTCTCTTTTGTCACTTTCCAGAGCACCTCCCATGCTTCATTTAACATCAGGAAAGGTATGAGGTTTCCTTCTTTAATTTGAATGATGTACATTTCAAGATTGATCTTAAAACTGGTAACAGCGCACATTAACTCATTAATTTTTGTTCACTCTGTAGTTGTGTATTCAGCTTGTTTAGATGCCCAGTGAGATCAGCAAAGAATGCCAAGTCTTTCTTCCAGCTGTCATCTTTTAATTTGGGATATTTATCCTCCTCTCCGATTTCAGAAAGAAACTGAACAATTTCTGGAAGTAATGCAACAAATCTTTGAAGAAGGTTATCTTGACTTAGTATATCACCATATGAAGACTCAATTTCTTGCAGCAAAGAAAGAAAGCAGTGGTGTAGTAAAGGTATGACACAAATTAAGTTTATTACATTAACAATTGCACAGAGCCTGTTGATGCACAATACAGTGAAATGCTACAAATTTGCCTGATCCTTTGTCATTTCAGCAACTAGTCCCCAGCGTTTACCAGTCCAACTCAAAGCTCCATCTGTTGTAACAGAAACAACTGAATTTAGCAGAACATTCATTTCATTCATCGCAGGCTTGGCGAACAGCAATGTACATATCTTCCCCACGAGTATGATCTTGTGGTGACTGGAGTAAAAGCAAGTCTTTGGTTGTTCATTTGAAAGTTGGCAGTATCAGTGCATCGAATCCTATGTCTGTTGATTCATCAGCTGTTATTCTTAAAGCTGAAGCAGAGACGATATTTGATTTAAGTTGGGTAGCTATATTTTCCAAAACCTCTGAAATCTGCCATCATACTGTCATTGTTTACCTGAAAAATTTTGATCCTTCTTATGACTTTGTTTTTGTTTCTCAAATCATTAAGAAGACACAGTCCATGGATTCTAAAAAACATTCTTGTACTAGCTCCCCATTTTTGGCAAGCATTCAAGAAATTTTGTAAGGAGCAAGTGTCACAGCATCTGTGCCAGTAAATGTGGCATACAACAATTACTGCTCATTGTTTAGCAATTTCTCAAGATGACTAATTTTCAACCTTCTATCTTCAGATTTTTCTGGGTATTTAGTTTGAAAGTCTTGATGTTTTATCTCAAAGTGTCTTTTTACATTGTATGTTTTGCACAGCATGAGGGCTGTGCAACATAATAAACAAAATGGCTTCCCTTCTCTTTCTATAACTGCAAACATTTCTTTCCAGTCATCTTGTACCTTTCTGCCATCTACTGCCAAACTGTGATGCTTCTTTCCTTCATATTCCTTTTTTTTCTTTCATCCATTTCTGAGGATCCCAATGGTCATTTCTCTCAGCAAACAACAAAGTGATTCATTTTCTCTCATGCACTCAGGGCCTGATTTGCCAGATTTCTATGTCATTAATAGCCTAAATTCACTTAAAAATTAGCTCCAAAGTGGCCCAATCTGTTTATTGAAGTGAAGGTTTTTCTTTCTGTTAACACTTTTATCTATACAGATGTGGTTGAGTGAATGTGCATGTGTATGAGAACGAGTGTATGTGTAGGTGAAAGTTGTATGAAACAGATGGGAAGTGTGTGTATGAGAGAGAGCCAGTGCGTGTGAGCCATAGGAGACAGACAGTACCAGTGCCCATGATATATAATACTTGGGGGCGGGGTTTCTGTACAATAGTCAGGATTGTTCTGGGCTCTTGACCACTGCAAGATAATTGTAAATACCTGAGCTCAGTGCTTAAAGTTGCCTGGAAAAATCATGTGTGCATATGTGTGAATCGTTGGGCACGGGGAGGGTGTTCTATAATAATCCCAGCTAAATGTTCACACATTTGGTAGGGGAGTGACCCAACTCCATTTTTAATTTTTTTTTTTTTGCCTGGACTGTGACCCCTTGCGACTGCACACTTTAAACCTTGCCTGAGCTGGGCCCACAGAACAGCTGCAGTGTCAGCAGTGTTTCTTCCTCGGTAGTGCAGGGGGCAGTGTGCATAGCGCGTGGCATACACAGCAGCTCTGGGGCCTTGACTCTTCTTACCTGGAGCTCATCTGAGGCAGTGACAGAGCCCAGCTGCTTTCTCTGTGTGTGGGGGGGGGAGGGGGTGAGTGGGCACTGACCTCCAGCTGGCAGTAGTGACTATTTAAGGGAGTGCAGCTGGCTAGAGGGGGGCTGCTCAGAGCCCCGCTCAGTAGTGCAGGCACCAGGAGTGTGAACTCAGCCCCACGTGGGGCTCAACATTGGGGTGCTGTCCACTGTCCAGGCCAGAGAGAGTCCCAGCTGCAGAGGACATTAGCGCCCTAGAGCAGAGACTGCACAGGAAGGAGAGGGGGCACCTCCTCACCCTGCCCTACAGTGGCTGCCCAGTTGTGCACATGTCCTTCCATGCCTGTTCCCAGACAGTCAGTGGCAGGGATGATTCCACCCACTGAGTCCTGGGGGATGCTAGCTTGGAAGCCACATGATAAATTTGCACCCCACTCAGCTCTCCCCACGGAGACAGGACTTACAGGGCAGCCTGCTGCTCTGACTATGAGCTCCAAGTTCAGATATGACCAGCAGGGAATGGGCAGGCAGGTCCTGTCTGCTGCAGGCAGCCCAGGGGCTGGGTGGATACAGGAAGCACTGAGACTGGTGCATGCTCATCCTCCTAGGCATGGCAGTGAATGAATGCTGCAGCAGGGCACTGTGGCACCATCTCCCACTCAGCCAGTCCTGCCCCTGCCAAGACCTAGAGGTGAGACAATCTGCATGGCAATCTCTAAACGTTTTTTTAGCAAGATGTCACAGGGGCTGCAGATGTGTGCTGACTGGACCATAAGTGGCCTGCGGGGCACAGGTTGAGAATCACCACTCTGATTAGATTTGGAAACAGAAGCAGAAGATGCTAATTCAAATGGACCTAAAAAGAAGTCTAGCCTAAAGGTACTGCGAGGAGACCAAAAATCAGCCATGCACAGATTTGCCAACAGTTAGTTGATTCCACTGTTGATTAACTCTGATGCAGTCTGTAGTGAGGCAGCCTGGTTCCCAGGTGCCCCGGAGGACCAAGAGCCCAACTGGAGGCCGGACTGGGCGGAGCTATGGAGCTCTGGGCCCGCCCCACAAAGGGTCAAGCACCGACCCGGAAGTACAAAGGCAGGCCCTCCAAGCTCAGTAAGGCCCCAGCCATCAGCCAGGCTGGACGTCCACGACCGAGCTCCTGCTGGGGAGGTCGCAGAACGCAGCGGCCAACCCAGCCTCCCCCTCGCTCATTACTCGGAGGAGGACCGGCTGAGCCTGCCCCACTCCCGCTACCCAGAGGAGGAGCCAAGCCGGACGGGGGCCGTCGACCCAGAGGACTCGCTGAGCCCACCCATGGACACTTACCCTGAGGAACCAATGGTGACTGACCCCTCTGCCGACATCACGACGACTCAGGTACTCGAGGAGGGGGAGAGTGGAAGTAGCCTGGGGGCAGCCGACCCCAGTCTGGCTGCAGTACTGCCAGAACCAATGTCAGTGTGTTGCGGCCAGGATCCCCACTGACCCAGCAGCAGACTGCTGCTGCTGTTAGGGCCCCGGGCTGGGATGCAGCGGAGTGGGAGGGCCTGCGTCCCCCCTGCCACCCTTTCAGGGGTGGCAGGCTCCCCCTCTCCCTGGCCTGAGGAGGCCTTTAAACCTACATGAACTGCTGCTCAGCCCTGCCTGAGGGTCCGAGCCCTGTACCTGTGCTTGGTACCCCGCCCTGAGCCAGGACGGGCTTTGTCGCTTTATAGACGGAACTGCTTGCTGTGTAGTGAGGCGGCCTGGTTCCCAGGCGCCCGGAAGGCGAAGGGCGACCCCTCGCCCGACAGGGAAACCCTTACACAGTCAGAGGACTAGACTTGTGAGATGTACAACTATTTTTTTTTATGACTTACTGAAGACTATTGGGAAGTTCATTTTCCACACTAACGACACTGGGGAACATGACTTCTAGTATTTTTGTATTTCACTGATGAGAATAGAAAAATGGTTAAAGGGCTTGCATACTTCCTTGAGGCAGCCAAACATTAAATGCCCCCATTGGCTGAAAGACATGATTAAAAGAGGTAAATAAGCCAGTAGCCTTACAAAAGTTGATTAATAGGGTCATCCTGACCTAGCCTATGTACACATTGGTAGATACTGAATCTTGCCACAGAAGAGCTGGTTTCCTGGAAAATAGGGTGGGGAGGATGTGTCACAGGGTAACTGGTCACTGAGATCTTTTATTAAATACATCAGCCAATATCAAAACAAACAAATTCCAAACACCACAACAGAAACCAAAACATCAAAAACACAACATAAGAAAGTCAAAACAGAAACCAAACTGATTCCAAAGAGCACAAATCACCCCCTCCCTTGCAATGTCTGCTATGCCTTTGGCAGGAGAATTCCAGCACTATACACATGCAAAGTCCTAGAAGTACAGTTCTTTCACATCCAAAGTTCAATCAAACCATGACTAGTAGTTCTTGTTTAGTCCCGTAACAACAAACTCCAGCCCTGTAAAAAGTCCATTGCATGATGCCTGAGTTTCTGCTTCCAGAGTCCTTCCAATAATTGGGTGCAAGTCCAGCTCTTTAATATACATGGGCCAAGTCCCTCCATGAAAAACTAAAGACAAAGGAAAACAATCAACATAAATAACAGTATCCTCAGAGTCACTGCATGATAGAGTCTCATCATTGATACCACATGCCCCTAGCATACTGCTGTCTGTAATATCTAGAGTAACAAAAGTAAGTATCCATCTGGTTCTGCCCCCATCCTGTCTCAAACCTGACCCATATCAAACTCAGATGTGCCGACACTACCATTCCTCTGCCAGACAACATGTCCTTTCTGCATGTTTCAACACTCCTGCTCCTTCCTAATTGTCTGCACCAATTCCTCAGGGGCAAGCCTATGTGAGGAAACATCACCTCACCTTGCCTTCCAGAAAAATGTACATAAAACCACGCAACGAGATAAGTACTGACACACCCTGACCAGGAATGGAAGAAGCCGATTCTTCCTACTTTGCACTCCGTCAAGGCTGCTGCTTTCCTTGGAGCCTCTCCTCTACTGTCCTACTTTTCCATCCTTGCCATGACTTTACAGGCTTCCCTTCCCACTATTACACCAACAATGCCCACCAACCCCACTCCTAAGGACACTCAACCCAAACTGGTGCCATACTCTGATCATGACCCTATTGATTACTCAAGAACGGCTGCATTCTTTGCAGATAACAATGCAAATTCAAGGTCCTTAGAATCACCTCTGGGAATCTCATCTCCAAGCCACCGTGTTCCACCGCTCAACAGACCAGAGACTTCTTAGTAAATGGATAAGTCCATCAATCCCACTGAAGAGGGAAAAAAAACAGTTCTGTTGTTACCCCAGTATTTGGACTTAAAGCATCCCAATATTGGCCTGCCTATACTTTTAAACTGATTGTCAATCTACTCTGTCCAAATGCGTAATAAAATGATGAGCTGCCCTAAAGGAATTGCCAGGGTATTACTGGAGGGCTGGGGGGGGGAGAGGGGTGTTTATCTCCAACCTGCAGAGGACTCCCCAGAGCAGGCTAATCCTGCTAACTCTTGAAAGGGCACGGATACAGCCTTCCACAAAGGATTGTCATGTAAGCAGTAATTCTTTGAAAACAAAGTCTTATTTATTGAGAGAAAATTAGCTGACCACAGTATATTCAGTAAAGCAAGGAAGGGGGGAAATTACTATATATAATAGGTAATAAGGCACAATTACATTATACTTAAAGATCATACATTCAAATGGCACAGAAGACTACACAGACTATATGACGAATACAATGTTGCAGTACTGGTACACTCTTACCTTTTCATGCATATGCATAAGGCCTCTTATACAATAATATTAGACTCATTACCATATAACATACAATTACCCCATGCACATGTATAAAGCAGCGCTATACTATAACATTAAAGAAATACAGAACAATTAAAATTACCATTCTGTGAGCCGTGATCAGACTCTCACAGGATGGTGTGGGGTACATCACACACAGAAGCAGACATCCAGCTTTACTGAAAAAGACACCCACAAGTAGTCTTATAAAATAGACAAGAAATCAGACTTACACTCCTTCGCCAATCCCTCTGCTTTGTCTCAGGTCCTTCTGCTCTATCTACCTTCGCTCCGATCTTTTCCTTCTATCGCTGCTGCTTCCGCCTCGTCGCCATCTCTGCTGTACTTGATCTTCTCCTGTTGTTCCTTTTCTGGTATTCTCCACTCTCATACACCAGTCCTTTAGTGTCTCCTTATATTCTGTTTATGGCCTCCTCAGACTGGTTGATCTTTCAGGCTTGGTAATTAGCATAGCCTCCCCTGCTGCTCCCTACATGGTTGGCAACTATTCAGCCAATCAGCTCTGCCTGTCACTTGGGCTGCTCCTCCTCTTACCCCTCCTCCTCTTACCCCTCCCCTCCCATTTTGGAGTGAGTTGAGTTCTAACTTACTGAACTTTGTTTCACCCCATCTCATATCTACTATTGGTCAGTTCAGTCTGTGTCCTCCATCTTTGATATTTTCTAATATAGAATTATTGTGGTGGACATTTTGGATTTTTAACTATAAACTATCATTAATTTAACTTATTTAAAGCATCTAGTCTAAGACTAACTACTGTTCCCTGCAAACTATAGCACTCTGATGCTATCACTACCTTAGTAATGCTAACTGGAAGAGATGAATTGTTCACGATGTTTCTCACTCCCAACCCCCGCCCTGCGACTGTCAATATCTCTATCCAGGGTGCTGCAATCTTTATACGGGATCAAAGAAGGTAAAAATCTCTTAAAGGCAGCAAAGAGTCCAGTGGCACCTTATAGACTAACAGACGTTTTGAAGCATGAGCTTTCGTGGGTGAATACCCACTTTGTTGGACTCCTTGCTGCTTTTACAGATCCAGACTAACACGGCTATCCCTCTGATACTAAAAATCTCTTGTAATACCATCACTCTCCCCATCAACCCTCTGGCCAAGTGAAGGAAGAGCAGAAGCATGTACTGATGAATCATTCACACACTGTGGAATATGGAGAGTGCATGCCAGCTCCTCTATCATGCTTCCCATGCTCCAGATCCCTTTCCCAATTCAGTGTCACTGTCACTCCTTCCAAGCAGAATTCTATCCCCAAAGATCTTCAGTATGCCTTCCTGCTGCCTACATTTGTCCCCCAACTCTTTTTCATACCACCAGAGGCAAGACCTCAGTGTGTCATTCTCCTCAAGGGTCACAACCAACCTGATTGAAAATGACATGACCCTGCCCTCCTCCCACATTCCACTGCCTGTTGCCAGGACCCTAACAAGTGGATCTACTGAGAACACAAAGAGCAAAGCACTCACAGGAGTGCCATGCCTCACCTCCGACATTAGGAGGCTAGACATCTGTCCTAACTAGCCATTAACCAAAGAGTAACTTTCAACCTGCTCATATAATGTCTACAGATAAGAGATGAAGGTGCTGGGGATCCCATGATGCATAATGATCTGTCTGTCTATTGGCTTTCCAGCTGTCTTTATCAGAAACCTCCTCTCCTCTCAGCCAATACTGTGTGAAAGTTGCAATCAGTGGGGGCACTCCAGCTCACTCCCCCTTGATTTAAGAGAGGGGGTGGTGTCAGAACTTTCTCTCTGAGGGGGACTTCAGCTCTGGAACAAAGTTCCCTCCAAGTCCCTGGTCTGAAATTGCCCAAGTATATTGATCTTCAGGGCACACTTACAAGACTCATCTATTTATGCAGACTGCTACATAAGTAGGCCTTTGAGAGAAATCTTGTGTAGAAGAGAGGGGAATTTGTTGTTCTGTGGGTGATATAAATTTGCTTTTCTAACTCAAGACAGGGATGCCTAGAGCCTTCGATAGAGGTCCATTTTTATTTTGTATACAAATCTAACAGTAATATAGAAAACTACAGCTATTTCAGTTTAGTTGCTTCTGTGTGAGTAGGAGAGCCACTCACCACACCTGGACATTGTAAGATCATTTCCCCCAAGATATTATTTTAACTGGTGGAGTTCTGTGCCAGCACACTTTATGAATCATTGCAGTCTTTTGTCCCTACATGGAACTCTCAGTACACATGATCTTACCTTCTCTCAATAGGCCATCAATGTTCATCACTCCAACTTGCTTAGGTAAACAAGGTGTATTGCATTGAAAATTTTAAGGAAATTGTGCTGCAAGCACTAGCAGGCCTGCAAAAAGTCTGTGGTACAGCAGCACATTTAAAGTGTCTGTTTGAATGAGTGACCTGCCTGTAATTATAAATACTGTAGTATCCAGGCACTGCTCATGTTAAAAATGCATTGAAAGCGACCCTAAAATGGTTCTGATTTCCATTCTGTGCCTCTTAAGGCACCTTGCTGTGAGTGTGGTAGTTCTCTTACACATCAATATATGTTTTGATCTGTTTTTCCAATGTTGTTGGTGATCTTTATTTCTTTTTAAGATGAGACACATTTGTCCATGTATTATGCCTTTGAATGCATTCCATATTGTGATAAAAAAAACAAAAAACAACAACAACAAAACCCCATATAGTTTTCATTTGTTTTTTTTCCCCAGAGTTATATATAGTAACAAATTGAAATGCCAGTTTGTGTTAGTTTTATTCATACTGCCTTTGTGATGGCATTTCAAATTGATGTGCACATGGTCCAATAAACCCATTTGTCAATATGTGCTGCTATTAATTTTTTTTCAGGGTTTTGTTTGTTTGTTTGTTTGTTTACACAAAAATTTATTCTGGAATAATTAGACTGGGTAGAGGCCATGAGAGAGGCATATCCTCTGTCATTTAAGGTTCCACTGGAACCAGTGATAAACAAAATTAGACTCTTGAATCATGTGTATATATTTTTTTCGAATTAATATTGGGTTTATCTCTAGAGTGACATGCAATGTGTTATTAGAGTCTCCTAGCATATATGATGCCATAGAAAAATAGTAGAATTACTTTTGTAAGATGCATTTGCTGTAGGGCCTATGCTGCCCTCAGCTTTTTACAATAAAGATAAAGCCCTTGATCTGGATCTGGAATGGAAGAGAGAGGATGACAGGAGAGTTGTGTTTTGTTTGATTTTTTTCCCCTGCTTCTACACTCTCTGGAAGTTCCTTTTCAGATTTTGGGTTGAGAGTAGGACCCTGGAGGGCAAAAGCTGCATTCTGTGGCACAGTCTTCTTCCTCTCTCACAATGTTTTTTCCCTTTAGACTGTGGAGCCCTTGCTAGTGGGAAGGACAGGTTCCTGGGGCCAGTGAGGTTGGGAGGGAGGAGCTGGAGATGCTACACTGTTCGAAGGTCATAGAAAGCAAGAGAAAGAGGAGCAGTCAGATTGCAGTGTGGAGACAAGAATCCTTAACAGAACAAGGGACAAGGAGTCCTTATCTCCAGCCAATCACAGGGAATCTGTGGACTGAACCTCTAGCCTTCCCTGCAGAGATGGAGCAAACTCCATCCAGCTTTGGAAGACTGAGGAAGAAAATTAGAGTTCCAGCTTGCTGTGTTTATACACCCCTTTAATCAAAGAAGCATGCCTCGCACCTGGAATCAGAAACTGATGAAGAATGTAGTAATCCTTAGTTTCTGTGGGATTTGTTTCCACAGCTGTGAATCAGCACCCCAGAAAGCTCTGTCTCCTGGGAAACCTGGGAAAGAGCTGGAACTTAATTAGCTGACCTTTATAAAAAGGGAGGGCAGCAGGAATGGAGGAGAGGACTGCAACATCCTGAAGAAAACTGAGAAGCTGTGCTCCCAATGGACAGCTACTGGAGCTGCTGCAGAGAGGAATTGCTTCAGAAACCAAACAGACAGGGAAGCAGTTTCCAGCAGGTTTAGTTGTTTTATTTTAAGCCTTCTTAATAAACAAATCAGACCTTGCAGAGTCTTTCCTCAAAGTCTGTGCAAGCTAAATAGTCCCTTCCCCAAATCTGTCTCGCACACCAGGAACTTCAGTAATCAAAATTTCTTGGCTCTTACATCAGAAACTCAGCACACACACATCTCCTTGTGCTAGTTTTTCTGTCTCCAACACACACATGCTGCCAAACCAATGTCTGAGCCCTCATGAGTTTGCAGTTAGATTAAAAAAAACATTTCCTAGGTAGGTTACCTCAGCTCAGGGCTGGCCATGTGCCTCAGAAGGTAGATTCCATTGTCTGCAGCTGTTTCATTATCAAGCCCATGGAGAGTTTCTATTTTTGACTGTAGGTACCTGGTTCAGCCATTGCCATATTAAGTGAATGTCTCTCATGAAAGTATAATTGTTACAAGATTTCCAGAATGGAGGAAGAGCAAAGATAAGAAAGGTTGGGCAACTTGGATTAGAAGGGGTAAAGCCAAGCAAGGAAAATATGGGAAAATGAAGGGAGAAAATATTTAGTGCAAGTGTTGCATTAACAATAAAAATGTAATACAGTTTTTAAAAAAGCATAAAAGTAAAAAGTTAGGATGATTCGGGAGTCAGTTTTTGGGTAGGATTTTAATAAGGCCATCATTAGCAAAGGTTTGAAGACTATCTGCTCAGTAAAGAACCTTTTCAATTAAACAATAAGGCAAAACTGCCCTGTTTGTAAACTTTTAGTCCCAATATCGATAATAATATGTAATTCTCTTCAGAGGCCACTTGTCTCTGGCTTCTATGGGAGAATCTAAAGAATCTGATGTCTTGAGTTCCAGTAGAGTCTTTTATTTGTTTCATGATTAGGGAATAGAGTCTGATATGTCTTGTGGTGTCTTCTTGAACTTGCATTTGAACCACACACGGTTACATCTGTTAGCAGATCGCTTTGATCTTTAACAAATATAAGACCTGGTTTGTGTAGTTCACCATTTTCAGTGCACAGATGTGGTCCATGGTATACTATCCATTTGTGTCCAACAGCTTCTTTCGCTAGGATGTCACATAGCTAGTTGTGCCTTTTAATTCATGAATTTGGGATGGATGGACATTGTCCAACAATAAGAGCATGCCTCATAGTATGAAGAGCAGCAACAACATAACATGTTGGTCTCAGTCCAGAAACTCTCTTGTTGTTCCCTACTGGCCTTAAAAATCTATGAATCTATGAAATGGGTATATGATCACACATAACAACAGAGCATTCGGGTATTGTCTCTTATAAGAGCTGTGGTGAACATTTCATTGCTCAATATTTGAAGAGTTCTATTCTACTATCCTGAGAAGGAAAATGTCCAGTCCTCAGAATTCTACAGATCCCCAGTTGAGCAAAATTTTGAGTTTCTTTTTTTATCCATTTTTCTTCCCAGATGTTGTCAACAGAGCTGTATAGGTGACTTTCACTTTATTCATTGCTCATAAGCTTTCAGATCTTGTTTTTGAGGCTGCCTGAAGAGATCCAGAGCTTTTTATATTCCTGTTCTAAGTTATATCTCCACAAAATATCTTACCGTGTTATTAGAGGAAGTGGCAATTATGTGCAGGTGATGAGTTTGTATGGATGGTATCAGGCTCACCAATTTTGTCAACCGAAGGCCACCATATCTTTCTCTGGAGTTAAGAATGTTTTGCATGTGCTTATGGGTAAGTAGAGCCATTTTTTCCCACTATTTTCTTGATGGTGTTGAAGAGAGCTGTGATTGTAGTCTTCGAGTTGCATAGGTTTGAAGTAGTTGGGTTTTTTGCATTAGTTTGTAAAGAGCTATTTGAAACCTCTCCTCTACCCACATTCTCCTTCAGGTCTCATTTTGCAAGGCCAGACCCACCTTGACCCCTAAGTATTTTACTGCATTTCCAAAACAGAGCATGTCTAGTTCATCATTCCCAATTAATCCAGATTTACAGTTATTGAGTATATATGAATTATGGGTAGGTGTTAAGCATTTTGGGGCTTGAAACCTGCGTCCAGAGAGATCTCAAAAGTCTCTTTGAATTCCAGGTTTTTTTTCCCATCCTTGTCAAGAATCACTAATTAGGACCAAATCATTGGAGAATGCAAAATCTGAAAATTTTCCAACTAGACCAGATTGCAAAAGTGAGAGCAGTAAGTCTAGAGTGAGATCAGATAGAAGGCTATAGGAGAAAGAAAATGGTCTCTGACCTCCTCATGAGTTGTTATTTTGATACAACGTTTCTTCATAAAGATACTCATGTGTGGGTCCAAGTCTCTGTCTGATAGTATCCCAATATATGGTTATGAGACAGATTCAAATGCTTCTGCTTCTTCAAATGCTATTCCCATTGGAATATACTTTCCAATGGAAGCATCATCTTTCTGGCACGTTTAATCATCATGTTCAAGTACTTCTAAATTTTCTGAGTGGCTGAGAGCAGATATAAAAGTCCTCTGTCTAGTGTTAAGGAGTGAGTGAGATGAGCTCTCAGTAATCAGGAGCAGAGCCATAACACTAGAGCCAATAGTTATGGGATGTCAGTTTCCTACATCATTTAGGTCTTCTTGAGCCATAGATTTAGGGATTGGAATAGACTTGCATTCCTTGAGAATGATGGAGATGAGAAGTGTTATGAACCATGCACCGTAGAGAACATCTAACTTATCTCCTTCAGGTTCCACCTTGTACAAGTTGTTAAGCAGATTTAATGTGTTCCCAGAGCTGGCTTCCATTTCATTTCCCTCATGTTCTTAATTACTTCTTAGTTCATGAAAGGGACTGAACATGCTTTATTATCAGCAGGCTCTCATTATTGAAATTGTCCTTTTTCTTGGAACCATGTTACAGGTTGCCATTTCTATTTACAGACCACATTCCTCTCCTGTAGACAGACCTGGAATTTGATAGGTTCTGCTTAATCAAGGATGATGGAGGCAAGTGTCTTTTTTTCATTTTTTTCATTTTTTTTGCTTTGAATAGAGATTCTGAAATCTCATGTTTGCCTCTCTGTGAGCTTGTTTGCTCTTTCCAGTGAGAGTGAAATAAAGCAGTTGACATTCCCATTGAGTTTCACAAGGTGTGACTGTCTTTGGATCCAAGACCCCTTTGATGGCAGCCTGTAATCTCTCATGAGTGCCCCCTTGTTTGGGTGCATGTCTGCACCTATTCCAGTTGGTGGTCACCCCTTCTGGCAGTTTCTCTGGCGGTTCCTAGTGACTTAGCCCTCTGGCCGAGTGACACACATTCTGTATGGTGCACAACTCAAAGAGGCCCCTTCAGGGCATTAGTCCAACAAAATCTTTAAGTGGTCCTGGCTCTGGTAAGGGGCTGTGCCCAAAGGGCTTCCTCCCTGGAGACCCTCCACACACTCTGGTCTGTTCTGGCCCCAGCTATCCAGCTGGACCTCTTAACAGTTCCTATCCCTTTCTGGAGGGTTATCACTATCCAGTTGTAGGCTACTTCCCCATTGGCTTATGGCGGGGACCAGGCCTTCTGACTACTTCAAGTCCCAGCCCAGGGACCCTAAGAATAGTAGCCATATGCCACCATGTCCTTTTAACTAAACATACACGCACTCTTATGGTTAAATACTAATTTGTGTAAAATTATTTAATACTTATTTTTAGCACTGATTTTTTTGCTAGGGTTTCCATATAGCTTAACAAAAAAGGCCACAATATTTTGATGTCCTCTAGATGACTCAGCTCAGAACCTCCTTCCTTCCAGCATCATGTGTAGCAGGGATGAGTGGAGCTTAGAACCAGCTTTGGAAGCTCATTTTATCATCTCTTCAGGGCTTGGTTCCCGGGCTGTTCTCCATGCAGCTCAGTTTGCCAGTCTATAGTTCTGTCTCCTTCCACTCCTGGGCTCCATGAAACGATGCAAGGAGCATGCACTGTAATCCAAATAACTCCCCTTGTGCGGAAAGCTGGATAGAAAGAAATAGCTGCAGGCAGGTCCCAGCAATTCAAGAGACAAAACAAAATGTCAGGAGCCTGAGTACAGCAAAATTGAGTTCTGCTGCATTTTGGTTGTGGAATTATGGCATCCACAGGAGCTGATGGAGATGGATGAAGCAGCTCACATTTTTAGAGCTATTGTTTCAGGTTCTGTGCAAGCTCAGGAGCACAACTCTGATTATTTTACATTTGTTTCATGTTTTTAGAGTTGTCTTCAAGCAGAAGGACAATAAAGATGATTATTTTAAACAAAAGTGGAGCACATTTCTGTGGCAAAGGGTACATTAAAAAATGGGATATAATATTTATCAAGATAAAGTGTTACTTTGAATTGTTATCAGATCCTGAGCCAGTCAGGATTCAACTTCCACTTCAACCCTTCTTGTCTGTACCCTGTTTATCATCATTTGCAGTACTGTGGCTCCTAGAGGCCCAAACCAAAATTGTGGCTTCAGTGAGCTGGGCACTATACAAACACATAACAAAAGAGAGTCCCTTACCTGAAGAATCTATAATCTAAACACTAATATATAATTATGTGCGCAGACTGGGGATTTGTGCACTCAAGTAGCTAGATAAGTGTGTAACTGACCATAGATAACCACAATTTGCCTGTGCATGTTATAAGTATCTATGTAAATACACTACTCTACTGAAGCATGGTTCAAACCTCCTCCTTTCTTTCTCCCTGGTGCTTCCTATCACCAGTATTTGGAGTGTCGACACCCCTCTTTTTGTGTGGATTGGGCTTTGTTTTTTTTTTTCCCAGTGCCTCCACCCATCATGACTCCTCACTCTGCCATATACTACAGGGCCGCTGTCCCTTCAGAAAATGAATACTTACTAGCTGGCAATGAATGTAAATCCCAGTACACAGAAGACAATAAAGTAAATAAAACAAACCCAACACAGCAATGACATACCCAAAATAACCAATAAAACAAACGGGAGACTTTAGTGGGAAGAGGGAAAATAAGATCTTGGGAAGAAAACAGTTAGCCTTAAGTAATGATTAACAAACATTGCTATGAGAGCAGTCAGGATGAGCTCTACCCTGACATCTGGTGGTGAATTGTGACGAGCTGTGGAAAAGAACTTCAGGGGCTGATCTTGTTTGCATAGGCACGCCACCCCACCTAGCATGAGCCCACAGCAGCCCAAATGGTCACTTCAGCTGCTGTAGGATCCCTAGTTTCTCTGTTATTGGGGCAAGAAGAATAAAGTGGTGTTACCCTGATTATGTGAATCAAGGAGAGTCGAACTGTTTTATGACAGAGGGACTCACCATCAATTAAGTAGCACTCATTAGACAAGGGATGTGGGTTCCAAAACCCAGTGAATAGAGAGAGGTGAGGCAGGCAGGCAGGCAGGCAGGCAGGCAGGCAGGCAGGCAGGCAGGCAGGCAGGCAGGCAGGCAGGCAGGCAGGCAGGCATTTGTGCCTGATGGTATGCCTCCTCCCCCGATGGCCTGAAACACTAGTTATACCTTCTCGTCTCTCCATTGTGGAATATCAAAGCTAATTTTGATTCCATTAGGAGTCTAGTTGCTGGTTGCTGAGCCGAATTCACTTTGGGCCAATGGTGCACCAGTACTGAGGGTGCCCTACTACAAGCTGAAATCACTGAGTATTGTGGGGGGGGGCTGAAGATATATTGCTGAGTGGCTGGTGGCGCAGAGCAGTTTGTAGGATGGCTGGAGCAACTCATGGGATGGCTGGTGGAGTGGTGCGGAGCTGTTTGTGGGGTGGCTCATGGGATGGTGAGTGGAGTGGCTGGTGGAGCAGAGCAGTTCGTGGAATGACTGGAGCGGCTCACGGGATGGCTGGTGGAGCGTCTGGCAGAGTGGTTCGTTATAAAGGCTGCAGCAGAACCCCACGGAGAGGAGGGACAGTCGGCCTCAGACCACGTAAAGTGCCCCTTAACACCCCTGCATACCCCCATCCCTTTCCATAAAGGCTGGGAGGTAAAACTCTGCAGATAAACTTTTGAACTCTGGGGCTGCACTGACCAGGGACAGAGACTTTTGGGTTGTTGGATTTTTGGGTTGCTGGACTCAAGAGACTTTTGGGGTGTTGGACTTTTGGGACTTCATGAGATTTTTTTGGTTGCTGGACTTAAGACCCTGAGGGGAAAAGGACACTGCCAAACTTTTTCGGGGTGGGACTTTTTCTCATGATTTGTGTTATGAATCCTGTTTGTGGTGTTTCCCCAACATAATGCCACATTGTTTCCTTCCTTTATGAAAAGGATTTTGCAACACTCAGACTGTGCTTGTGAGAGGGGAAGTATTGCCTCTTATTGGTGCCTGGGAGGGTGGTATGTAATTGTCCCAGGTCACTGGGTGGGCACTCGAGCCGGTTTTGCATTGTGTTATTGAATCAGAACCCTAGGATACTGAACTTGGCCCTTGTTGCTGCCAACTCAGTTGGGCAGAAGGATTACAGCTAAATAAACTTTATTTCATTGTCACCAGGTGTAATAAGCCTGATACAAAATCTCTCTGGCAGTGTAACAGTATCAATGTTTGTGGGATGTGAGAAAAGTAGTTGACATGACTTGAAGATAGTGTCAGACAGGGCTACATGCCATCAGTGACCCTCTTCAATTGTTATCTTGAAGACATTTTTAGAAGAACCACTGATGGAAACCTACAGAAGGATGTACCTGCTGCTGGATGAAAAATTAATTATCTGTGCTTCTCTGATGGCACTGACCTGATTGGATTGTAGCAAGAAGAGGTGCAGAAATTGCTAGAAAGAGTAATGGTGGAATCAGACACCTTAGGTCTACTGATAGCACAAGAAACAACAAAGACAATGGTGACATCTAAGTCTGTTGAAAAGGCAAGATACTCCTACCCAATTCTGAAGAGGCATTGGAGTGTATTGAGTGCTGCAGACATCTAGATGGTATGATTACAAGGAGTGCTAAACACCACTTCAAGATCCGACAATGAATTGTGCTCATGACTGCTACTCTAGGGACTCTCAGCCACATATGGAGAAGCAAAGGGATTATCATGAAGTATAAAATGAAATTGCTGTAGTTTCTTGCCTTCAGTGTCTTGTTATATGCATGTGAGATGTGGCATTAAGGAAACAGGACATTAAGAGGCTTTCTGCCTTCAATTTGAAATGCTATACATCATTTCTGGTCATTAACTATACCATACACATTCATAACAAAGTAGTAATAGCCTGGACTTAACGGCATAACTGAAGTAATACTGGATACCCTTAACGCAATCAGACAAAGATAACTTGAGTTGTGGGACATATGGATCAGAGGAGCTGAAGGATTGCCAAAGCAAGTTTTGCAGGGATTGGTGCTAGAGGCAGAGGGCATGCCCATGGAGATATGTTTGATGATGTGGGTTACTGCATGGAATGTGGCAAGTGTACTTGTGTAGCAGGGTGATCACACCGCTCATGCCCTAAAGAGCTTGAAACAGCCCTGGGAGAGGGCTGGGGTGAGGGAAAAGCTAGGGTGATTGGGAGAAAGCAGCTACAGGTGTGGCCATGCCTCAATCAGGCCATGTCTGGCCCTGTAAGAGAGCTGAGGGCCAGAGACTGAGAGACATTCTCTCTCTCTAGCTTCAGAGAGAGAAGGGCCTGGCTGCATGAGAGCTGAGAAGGATACCTAGGGTAAACCAGTGCTAGGGAACAGCAGAGGGAGCTGGGGGGCTCCAGCCTAGCAAAACCCCATGCTGCAGGCCTAGCTAAAGGCCTACAAATAGGTACGGGGTGTCAGATAAAACAGATAGCTAAGGGTTAATGTCTCTTTCACCTGAAACACCTGACCAGAGAACCAATCAGGAAACCGGATTTTTTCAACTTTGGGTGGAGGGAATTGTGTGTCTGAGGTCTTTGTTTTCTCTCTGCCTGCTGTCTCTGAGCTTTGGAGAAGTAGTTTCTATGACACCGAGGCCTTCTTGGAAAATTTTGAAAGAGCCTGTCTTGGGTACAGCATCCCCGAAGACCAGTACATGGTAGAATTAAGGCCACACCTCAGTGGACCTTTAGCAGAGGTGGCAGCTGAAATGCCTAAGCAGCAAATGAATGACTATAAACTTTTTCAAACCAAGGCCAGATACAGGATGGGGATAACCCCAGATCATGCCCGTCGGCGCTTCAGAACCCAAAAGTGGAAACCAGAGGTGTCATTTCCCAAACACGCCTACTACATTGCAAAAAACTATGAGGCCTGGCTAACAGGAAACAACATTCAAACCTTGGAAGAACTGAACCTCCTCATACAAATGGAGCAGTTCTTGGATGGTGTTCCTGAAGACATCACACAGTACATACAAGATGGAAAACCCAAAGATATCGCTGAGGCGGGGGAGATTGGAGCCAAATGGATGGAACTGGCAGAAAGCAAGAAAGCTACTGTCAAGGGGAACGATTACCACAGGGGGCACACAGACCATAAACCCTACAACCAAGGACAGCCAAAGACCCCACATACCACCCAAGTAAAGCCACAGATACCCTACTCTTCAACCTCACCAGTCTCCAGTAACTCACCTCGGCCCAGTGACCCATCAGATGGAAGATGCTTTAAGTGTAATGAACCGGGACATATCAAGGCCAACTGTCCCAAGAACACCATGCGAGTGCAATTCATTACACCACCATCACACCAAAGATCCCCAGGCCCGGATGCCTCTCAAATACCCTTGGAGCGAAGGGAAAATTTGAGAGTGGGCGGAAAGAAGGTTACTGCATGGAGAGACACGGGGGCACAAGTGTCAGCTATCCACCAATCCTTCATAGACCCCAAATTCATCAACCCAAAGGCCAAAGTTACAATTTACCCCTTCATGTCACAAGCTGTAGACTTGCCTACAGCTGAACTGCCTGTCCAGTACAAAGGCTGGTCAGGAATGTGGACTTTTGCAGTCTATGACAATTATCCTATCCCCATGCTACTGGGGGAAGACTTGGCCAACCAGGTGAGGCGGGCCAAGAGAGTGGGAATGGTTACCCGTAGCCAAACCAGGCAAGCTTCCAGACCCATTCCTGTTCCTGAGCCGTCCACAGAGGCCCCGTTTGTGTTACCAGAGACCCAGACAGAGGTAGTGGACCCGGATTCCATGCCTACCCCTGAAACAGCCACAGCATCTCCAGTCCCAGGCCCGGAACTGGAACAGCAACCAGCACCAGCAAGTGCAACCCCATCTTCAAACTCAACGCCAGAGGGCGCCAGCAAGCCAGAACTGGCAGAAACAACAGACAGCCATACCCAAAAGGCTCAGCCAGAGCCTGAAATACCCTTAGGTGCACCAGCGGAGAGCGGTTCACCAGCAACGGAAACAACCCCATCACCTACATCGCTTCCAGAGGGACCAAGCCCAAGTCCACAGTCTGAGGAAGAACTGGTGACCCCAGCCTCAAGGGAACAGTTCCAGGCTGAGCAGGAAGCAGATGACAGCCTTCAGAAAGCGTGGGCGGCGGCACGAAGCACCCCACCGCCTCTCAGCTCTTCTAATCGATCCCGGTTTGTTATAGACCAAGGACTTTTATACAAGGAGATTCTTTCTGGTGGACACCGGGAAGAATGGCAGCCGCAAAAACAGTTGGTGGTTCCAACTAAGTACCAGGGGAAGCTCTTAAGCTTAGCCCATGATCATCCCAGTGGCCATGCTGGGGTGAACAGAACCAAGGACCGGTTGGTGAAGTCCTTCCACTGGGAGGGGATGGGCAAGGATGTTGCCAAGTATGTCCGGTCTTGTGAGGTATGCCAAAGAGTGGGTAAGCCTCAAGACCAGGTCAAGGCCCCTCTCCAGCCACTCCCCATAATTGAGGTCCCATTTCAGCGAGTAGCTGTGGATATTCTGGGCCCTTTTCCAAAAAAGACGCCCAGAGGAAAGCAGTATGTACTGACTTTAGTGGACTTTGCTACCCGATGGCCAGAAGCAGTAGCTCTAGGCAACACCAGGGCTAACACTGTGTGCCTGGCCCTAACAGACATCTTTGCCAGGGTAGGTTGGCCCTCTGACATCCTTACAGATTCAGGGTCTAATTTCCTGGCAGGGACCATGGAAAAACTGTGGAAAATTCCTGGGGTGAATCACTTGGTTGCCACCCTGTACCACCATCAAACCAATGGCCTGGTGGAAAGGTTCAATGGAACTTTGGGGGCCATGATACGAAAATTCATCAACGAATTCTCCAATAATTGGGACCTAGTGTTGCAGCAGTTGCTGTTTGCCTACAGGGCTGTACCACATCCCAGTTTAGGGTTTTCACCGTTTGAACTTGTGTATGGTCACGAGGTTAAGGGGCCATTACAGTTGGTGAAGCAGCAATGGGAGGGGTTTACGCCTTCTCCAGGAACTAACATTCTGGACATTGTAAGCAACCTACAAAGCACCCTCCAACACTCTTTAGCCCTTGCTAGAGAGAACCTAAAGGATGCTCAGGAAGAGCAAAAGGCCTGGTATGACAGACATGCCAGAGAACGTTCTTTCAAGGTAGGAGACCAGGTTATTGTCTTGAAGGCGCAACAGGCCCATAAGATGGAAGCATCATGGGAAGGGCCATTCCCGGTCCAAGAGCGCCTGGGAGCTGTAAACTACCTCATAGCATTTCCCAATTCCTCACTAAAGCCTAAAGTGTACCATGTTAATTCTCTCAAGCCTTTCTATTCCAGAGACTTACAGGTTTGTCAGTTTACAGTCCAGGGAGATGAGGCTGAGTGGCCTGACGGTGTCTACTACGACGGGAAAAAAGACGGTGGCGTGGAAGAGGTGAACCTCTCAACCACCCTGGAACGTCTGCAGCGGCAACAAATTAAGGAGCTGTGCACTAGCTTCGCCCCATTGTTCTCAGCGACCCCAGGACGGACTGAACGGGCATACCACTCCATTGATACAGGTAATGCTCACCCAATCAGAACCCCACCCTACCGAGTGTCTCCTCATGCCCAAGCTGCTATAGAACGGGAGATCCAGAACATGCTACAGATGGGTATAATCCGCCCATCGACCAGTGCATGGGCATCTCCAGTGGTTCTGGTACCCAAACCAGATGGGGAAATACACTTTTGAGTGGACTACTGTAAGCTAAATGCTGTAACTCATCCGGACAACTATCCAATGCCACGCACTGATGAGCTATTGGAAAAGTTGGGACGTGCCCAGTTCATCTCTACAATAGACTTAAGCAAGGGGTACTGGCAAGTACCGCTAGATGAACCTGCCAAGGAGAGGTCAGCATTCGTCACCCATGCGGGGGTGTATGAATTCAATGTCCTTCCTTTCGGCCTTCGAAATGCACCCGCCACCTTCCAGAGGCTGGTAGATGGTCTACTAGCTGGACTGGGAGAATTTGCAGTTGCCTACCTCGATGATGTGGCCATTTTTTCAGACTCCTGGCCCGAACACCTATTACACCTGAAAAAGGTCTTTGAGCGCATCAGGCAGGCCGGACTAACTGTTAAGGCCAAAAAGTGTCAAATAGGCCAAAACAGAGTGAATTACCTGGGGCACCAGATGGGTCGAGGAACCATAAACCCCCTACAGGACAAGGTGGATGCTATCCATAAGTGGCCTGTCCCAAGGTCAAAGAAACAGGTCCAATCCTTCTTAGGCTTGGCCGGATACTACAGGCGATTTGTACCACACTACAGCCAAATCGCTGCCCCATTGACCGACCTGACCAAAAAGACCCAGCCAAATGCAGTTAAGTGGACTGATGAGTGTCAAAAGGCCTTTACCCAACTTAAGGCAACACTCATGTCTGACCCTGTACTCAGGGCCCCGGATTTTGACAAGCCATTCCTAGTAACCACAGATGCATCTGAGCGTGGTATAGGAGCAGTGCTCATGCAGGAAGCAACAGATCACAACTTCCATCCTGTCGTGTTTCTCAGCAAGAAACTGTCTGAGAGGGAAAGTCACTGGTCAGTCAGTGAAAAGGAATGCTATGCCATTGTGTACGCCCTGGAAAAGCTACGCCCATATGTTTGGGGACGGCGGTTCCAACTACAAACTGACCATGCTGCACTAAAGTGGCTTCATACTGCCAAGGGGAACAACAAGAAACTTCTTCGTTGGAGTTTAGCTCTCCAAGATTTTGATTTTGAAATTCAACACATCACAGGAGCTTCTAACAAAGTAGCTGATGCACTCTCCCGTGAGAGTTTCCCAGAATCCAGTAGTTAAAAAGTGTTCTTAAAATGTAAAAGTCTGTTGGTTATATACTTAGTAGTATATGTAAAGGTGCATATGTTGTATTAATCTGTTTATTTTCAAGTTCTAGAAGGAAATTGCCGCCAGTGAGCTTCCCCACTGTCTGCAATTTGGGGGGCGTGTCATAAACAGATAGCTAAGGGTTAATGTCTCTTTCACCTGAAACACCTGACCAGAGAACCAACCAGGAAACCGGATTTTTTCAACTTTGGGTGGAGGGAATTGTGTGTCTGAGGTCTTTGTTTTCTCTCTGCCTGCTGTCTCTGAGCTTTGGAGAAGTAGTTTCTACTTTCTAGTCTTCTGTTTCTAAGTGTAAGGACAAAGAGATCAGATAGTAAGTTATATGGTTTCTTTTCTTTGGTATTTGCATGAATATAAGTGCTGGAGTGCTTTGATTTGTATTCTTTTTGAATAAGGCTGTTTATTCAATATTCTTTTAAGCAATTGACCCTGTATTGTATCATCTTAATACAGAGAGAACATTTGTATTTTTTCTTTCTTTTTTATATAAAACTTTCTTTTAAGACCTGTTGGAGTTTTTCTTTACTTCAGGGAAATTGAGTCTGTACTCACCAGGGAATTGGTGGGAGGAAGAGATCGGGGAGATCTGTGTGTGTGTTGAATTGGCTAGCCTGATTTTGCATTCCCTCTGGGTGAAGAGGAAAGTACTTTTTGTTCCAGGACTGGGAACAGAGAGGGGAAGCCACTCTGTGTAGTTTCACAGAGCTTGTGTCTGTGTATCTCTCCAGGAGTACCTGGAGGGGGGAAGGGAAAAAAGGATTATTTCCCTTTGTTGTGAGACTCAAGGGATTTGGGTCTTGGGGTCCCCAGGGAAGGTTCTTCAGGGGGACCAGAGTGCCCCAAAACACTCTAAATTTTTGGGTGGTGGCAGCAAGTACCAGGTCCAAGATGGTAACTAAGCTTGGAGGTTTTCATGCTAACCCCCATATTTTGGACGCTAAGGTCCAAATCTGGGACTAAGGTTATAACACGGGGGCTGCAGAGGAGCAGCCCAGAGATAGGCAAAGGCAACAGATCCTAACCCCCTTGCCGATGATGAATGGTTTACAAACTTGAGTCTGCCCCAGGGAGCGGGGACTAGATGATGACTGGCACTAACCACTGAGGCAAGGTGGGGATAGAGGGTTGAGGGTTCCCCTGGGAGAGGAGACCCAGAGACAGTGGGTTGCTGCTGGGGGCGGAACCTTGGAGTAGAGGGGCACCAGGGTCGAAGAGGGACACGGGGGCCAGCGTCAGGCAAGACAACAGCCTGCAGAGGGCACTCTGGGCTGAAAGAGCTAATTCCCAGGAAAACCAGCAGGAGGCACCGCACCGGTGAGTTATCACCCTGCCACAGCTTGTCAAAGCTGGTTGAAGACCATGAAATGTGGAAGAAGAGTGCTGGCCCGTGTCTCCTATGTGTTGTGTTTGTTGTTCAGTGTGGTGTGACTCTATGATGCTTTGCACTGAGAGAATATTCATATGATAAATAAACCAGTTCCCCTAACCCTGCACGAACAACTTCTCCAGACCACAGTTCCTTCCCAGGGTAGATAGTAGACCAAAGTTAAATGTCCTGAAAGGGAGTGTTGCAGTACTATGGTGTTAGCTGGCTTAAACAAAAGTCCTATTACTCTTCACTCCTGACTGGGGTAAGGTCCTCTTCTGATTCCAGTAAGGCTAACAGGTTCTGAAGTCTTAGACAGCTCTTGATAACTAGTGCTGTTTCGGTGTAGTGAGGTGACCTCATTCCCAGCCACCCCGAAGGGAGACGAGCGCCTTCTGGATGCCAAAGTGGGCGGATCCAGTGAAGCTTGTGCCTGCCCCCCAGAGGTCAGGGTGCAGACCAGGAAGTACAAAAGCCCAACCCCAGAGCTCACTAGAGCCCCGGCCTCTGGAGAAGCCAGATTCCTGTCCCCTACCTCCCGGTGGATAGACTCCTGCAGTCTGCAATCAAGTCGAGGACTGGCCAGACCAGCTGAGGTCTGATGCTGACCAGACCCCAGAGAAGCTGGTAAACCTGCCCCTGGCAAGCTACTCAGAGGAGCTGCCAAGCCTACCACTCACCAAATACCCCGAGGAGCCCATGGTGCTTGATTCCGTGGAGGACACCGTCACGACGCATGTACCTCTAGAGGAGGAGATCGGAAGTAGCCTAGGGGCAGCCGACTCTAGTCTGGCTGCAGCACACCAAGAGCCAATGTCAGTGTGCTGTGGTCAGGATCCCCACTGATGCAGTAGCAGGTCATCTACCGCTGCTAGGGCCCCAGGCTGGGACGCAATGGAGTGGGAGGGCCTGCATCCCCCCTGCCACCCAGTGGGCAGGTGGCAGTCTCCCCTGGTCCTTTGGAGCTAGGACCTTGGGATCCTAAACCTATTTGTTTGCTCAGCCCCTGCTCAAGGGCCTGACTGTTTGCTGCCCTGCCAGACTAATTCCCCAATTCACCGGACTTAAGTAGCGAGGCGGCCTGGTTCCCAGCCACTCTGGATGGAGACGAGCCCCGGCCGAACCCCTCTACAGTCAGATCTCATTCTCTCTCTCTCTCTGGATGCTGGTCAATGCAGTGTTGGAGATACATGGTCCATGCAGCTAGTCTCAATGCAGTGCGAAAGCTCACTAAGGGGGAAGTGGGAGTTTAGCAGAGATTCCCTGAGCTGTGCTATCTCTCTTCCAGCTTCCAAACCAAAACAAACTAAACTCTCTGTCATTGACTTTTTCTATACTTGGGGCTAAGGGTTTGGTTGCCAGCTCACGTAGACATGCACTACTTCTGACTGAGCCGGCACACTAAAAATATTAATGTAGCCATCATAGCACGGGCAGTGGTGAGCAGCAGTGCAGGCTAGCTGCCCAGGAATGTACTCACAGGTTTCAGGCAGGTTTGAGGTGGCTAGCCCATGTCACCACTTGCCACTTCTTGTGCTACACCACAATCTTTAGCACACTAGCTTGATCACAGCTAGTGGGAGTAACTCTACACGAGCTGGACTCCCACCCTTAGCTCCAAGTATAGACATAGTCTGCATCCAAAGAAGTGAGCTGTAGCTCACAAAAGCTCATGCTGAAATAAATTTGTTAGTCTCTAAGGTGCCACAGGTACTCTTGTTCTTTCTCCAGGTACAGTCAGGCTGTCCACTCACTAGTGCTGTGCAGCCCTGGCTAGTCATTGACCCAGTGACCTGCTTGTCTGCATCACTCAGTGCAGAAGCCTCCCTATTGGCACGAGGAGAGATTCATACTGTCTGTCTCCATCCTGACTCCATGCATACTGAGAATGAGGTCGAAGGGCTCTGGCAGATATCATCATTGTAATCCTCCTGGTAGGGCCCACTAGACTCATCCCAGAGCTCCAGGAGCTGGCAAACTCCAAACTGGGTTTACAGAGAAGATAAGCCTCTTTGTGAAAAAGAAAATCAGGCCTACAGTAATGGGAACTCAATTACATATAAAGCAAAGATTTTTTCATGCAAACATTAAACTTCTACATGTCTGTTGTTTATTGCAGATAGCAACACATTTATTTGTTTACATTATATTTCTACAGAGGTTCATGGAGTCCCTGGACTGAAGCAAATGACTTTCTGGTGGAGATCCCCACAGAGTCTGGGTTTGCTCCCCAGAATCTCTTGTTTTAAAAATCCCCAAAAGGTTAAATGGATGGAATAGGTTCATCCCCTCAACTGTATTTAATCAGTTAAGCTTTATTACCAATATGCCAATTGCGACCATCTTTTTTCTGTTTTTGAAATCATTTTGTTTGTAAATTACGACCTCAGTGCAGTCCTTGGGTCATACTAGGAAATTTATTTATACAAAATGAGCCTCTATCTCTTTTTTATGCTTTTTCTACTAACAGATTTTTCTATAAATTAAGTGATATTCTGTGAATTTTCACATGGTTGCTTCTTACAGCTCGGGTAATAAAGCTAGTCCTACTAGGCCCCAATTGACACAATAATCCATGAGCGATGATATAAAATAACGTATGCTACGTCCACACAATAACCCTGTTATTAGGCAGTAATTGCATGACCACCTCTTTTGTAATGTAGAACAGGGCCCATGGTATTCATAGTTCTATCTGTGTGGTAAGTTTACCAATAATAGCTATTTTGTTGGTCCATAAAGCACTAACAATTGTACTGCTTTGCCAAAGAAACATTCCTTTTATTTTTCTGAAATGTTCAAATGGTATGACAGTTTTCCTGCAGTTGATACAAAAAGGCAGGAAAAATAGCTGTGCATGCTTAATATTTTTCTAGCTGAAATGAAATCTTTGTGGTTGAAAAATATAATGGAATTCTCTATTTTCAATGGTCATTTATGAATGCGCTCAATTTTCCTGTGAATACTTGATGCATTCTTTGAATATTAATACCTAGTTGATTTCTGCCTTCCAGTTTCAGATTCAGCTCACTGAACTAGCCTGTTAAGTCAACTAAAAGAGCCTATAAGGGGTATCTTATCAGAGTCAGCAATAAACTTGAGACATGGAAGAAATCTTTCCAACTTTTTTTTTAATGTCTGGAGAAAAGAATTGATTTCTGCTCGTAGGCATCAGAAACCTTTTCAGCACCCGACCTTTCCTTATCTATCTTTCATCATTATGAAGCATCAGATTCACTGCTTATGTCTATTCCAGGATGCTGTGAAAGGTAATGCTATAGCAATGAATTAGCATGGACATTTACAATCTTCATAACTATTCTCTGTGTTAAACTTAATGAAGACTTAGCAAACAACATGGAAATAGCTTGGTGGATGATTCAGTTCTAAGCCGTAAACAGGGTTTGATGTGCTTTCAGGCATGAAACTAGTCTTTTTTTTTTCTTCCTGTCACTGTAAGCTTGCATGGCAGCCTTAATCACCTATGGAGATTCATAGGGACTCTGTTTTTCTATTGCTGCCCCCCCCTCCTCCACACACATACACAATGTGACCCTGGTTATGTTACTTTGCAGACCAACCCTTCGGTTTTGGGGACCCTTTGTAAATGTTTCTTAACATTGACCTCAGCACTATTAATAAGGCAGAATAATGTTCCGCAAAGACTGTATGTCAGATATACTTCTCTACTGGTATCATTGATACAAAGAGCGTATCAGGTCACATGAAAGTACAAGTCTGACAAGTTGGGGTACATAATTGATTTTCATATGTGTTGGAATAAAAGCCTTTATTGAGTGTATCAGTCATACTGTATTTAATATGAAAGTAGCAAGGAATGTAGGAGACTTCTTATTTGCATGTTTTAAAAGTATTGCATGGTTAAAGGGAGTCCTCATGCAACCATAATATATTGCTCAGAGGGGTGGTTTATTCACACCCCTGAGCAACATAAATTATGCCGGCATAGGCTATAGTGTAGACATGGCCTGAGTGAGTAGCTCCCCAATGTCAGGGAGTGGACAAGAGAAGCTACGCATCTGTGAATAGGAGGGAGAAACTGCACTGCTAAATCTGCTCCTGGTGCTGTCAACCTGCCTGACTCTGTACAAAATCTCATTTTAAAGATGTCTTCTCACTATATGAATCACATGCTATTATAATATCACCCACATAGCTCAGGATCAAATTTTGAACCCTGGCCTTTCAGAGTCTTGAGCCAGAAAATTAATTACTAGCCTCCTTATGAGCCAGACACTAAAGGAGGACATCCTACACTAACTTTCCCAGTGTGTTACATAACTATATGCTCGACAAGAGTAGAATATTGGAACCCTGGATTCTGTGGCTGGAAGAAGAATGTGATTCTTTAGTTAGAGTAACCAAAACTAGAACACACGTATGAAAGAGAATGAAGCCAAATGTTTAAGATGTGTCTCTGCCATGTTAGAAACAGAGGTTTTTATTCATGACTATGTCTGAAGTGACTGGGTTACCTCTCTCCTAATTTATTTGTAAAACTAGAAGGGGAATGGTGGCAGCAGCTTATCCTTGACTGTAACTTATGGTGTTGGTCAATAATCAGGGTAGTTAAGTGCATGGCAATATAACAGTAGTTGATAAAGATGAGATTTGAACTCAGGGTCAGCTGGCTACCACCTCTGGGCTTTTCCCCTTGGGTCTAGTTATATATACTGTGGAATGTGTCTGTCACCACAGCCACTGACACTTACATTGCTAACTGCAGACATGGTTTTGTCTTTCCATTTATTTTTCTAAAACACTGCTCTAAGATAATGTATTAATCAGCTCATGCAGGAGCAAAACATAGAGCTCCAGCATATTCCAGACATGCAAAACAGGCCTGAAAAAAGTGACATTCCTGTAAACTGAAACCTCTCCTGATTCACCATAATACTATATTGTAGCTATTCAACAGATAGGGGACTCTGCCATGTATCAGATATTGGTTTGGTGTCTCAGGAGATCCTTCCTACAGTGGAAGTAGAAATATATATCCACTCATCAACAGACTTTGAAATTCTGGTCAGAACTAGTAGCTATGTGTGAGCAGAAGCATGCTATTAACCCATGGAAAATCCTCCTTTTACGTGCTGTTCCTGACATAGTACCTTCACATGGTATTATGAGGCTCAGTTATGCAATCATTACTCAGGCAAAACTCATTGTGGGAAGAGTGCAGAAACTAGTCCATAGCCAATTCTGTTTAGGTCTCTTGCATTGGTCATAATATCACTCTCTCTGCACCACACTGCTAATCATGCCAAAATCACTTGAGGAAGGAGAAACTGGAAGAAAAGTCAATTCCAAAATGTTCAGGGCAAGAAAATTTTAAATAGTCCATAAACAGGAAATGAGATTGGAGCAGGCATTGAGTTAAGCAGCTGCAACTGGCAAGATAGCGATAAAGGGCTAAAGCCAGAATGCAAGATAAATTACTGAGAGAAGGAGTAAAGGATGAACTGATTGACATTTGTCTTCAAATTTGATAAATGTATGTTGCTTTTTGTACAGTTGAGAAGACCTGGCCATGTTTTATAGGACTTATAACTGTTAGTCCATCTATAATGTATTATTTGCCTTAAGTTTTTTATACATGAGTGGAGTTGTCAGACAGATTTTTCTCATCCACTTCATTGCAATTCTTAGTCTAGCCAATAATAATGCGAATGAAACAACAGATTTTAATTCCTGATTAATGTTAGTATGGGAATTAAATTGAGTACAGGTTGTACAATAGGTGTGAAGTGTTGTTCAATTTTTACAATATCTGGTGATATTTCTATGAGTGTTTTGCCAATATTCATGTATGCTAGTGCATGATCATGGTTAAGTGCTCTTCCCAAGAAAGCTATAGGGCATATTTTTGTCATACATTTGAACACCTGACAGTTTGAAGTTGTCTTGCATATTTAATATAACAATTATATTGTTACATTTAGTACCTATTGAGTAATTTTTAGAGGCAATACATATGAACCAATTTTATCAAAGTGACTAGTGATATTGGTTATCAAACCTGAGATGCATTAAAACAGCGGTGCCAATTCTAGGGTGAAGGTAAGGTTTTTGCACTTGCTCAAAGTCCCACAGGCCATTGCCCAATCACCTTCAAGCAGCAGTCCCATACTAAATTGTTACGGCTGCTGCCAGATCAGTCCAGAGTGTAGCTCCAGCTGCATGGTCAGGCCACTCAGATTTGATGTGGCTATCCCCATCATTCAAGTGGGAGAGCAGCAGAGCCAAATTTCAGTGAGTGGGACTTTGGCCTGGCACTGGGGAGTCTGCTCAGTTGAGTCCACCAAGAACTCAACTCCTGGCTGTACCAGCCGAGGTGCTGTGTGGATAAGAGGGGAGATTCCCCAGCAAAAAAAATAAAACCTCCACTTTCTGTTATCAGTTCAGATACTCAAATATTGTTCCCATTTATTTTTTTTTAATCATGGGGGTAAATTTGCTTCCGGGATTATGGCTTTCACTCTGAGCCAGCAAAGCACTTATGCACTAGCTTAATTTTAACGATGTGAGTAGTCCCATTCCCTTCAATGGGACCATTCACATGCGTAAAGTTAAACACTGTTACTGTTTGCAGCATCAGGGCCTTAGTTTGTAAATGTTAAGGTCATAGGTTGTCTACTTTGATTGTTTTGTATTCTGTTTCTAACTTGTATTTGGTCCCCTCTTATTGAATTTATATGCTTTAATAAGTTCCTTCTTTATGCATATCAGAAAAGCTGCATAATTATGTTATTTAGCCTGCAATTAGATAAATCTCATTCATAGTTTTTGAAGTTGCTATACTTTTTCCTTAACAGTTTTAAAAATATTTATTATCTGTGCATTTAGGCAAAGAAGGATTAGCCCCACTGTGGTATATTGCATGTATTATCTGTGTTACTTTCAGATGATTCATCATTGTTTATGCCATAAATGTGGTGTTTATTTGATCATACAGGTTACTGTTTTTTTCTCATTTTCAGAGATCAGAGTACTCCATTCTGCAATCTGGGGACAGTATATTTTTACTAAACAAACAAACAAACAAAAACTATAGCTTCATACTCTAACTATGTAGCCAGATTGATCTGAACATGTGCAAACTTTCCAGAGCTGAAGATAGAAATCTGCATCATATGGCTTTGGGTATATGTAGATGTAATCTACTATAGTTTATAACTTTCTACAAAGAACAGCATTTCTGGTAACCAATACAGAAGTTTTCAGTGATAACAGTTTGGGTTATAGCAGCATCACACTCACAGTTTGTAAGTTTTCACTGTTGTCCACATGGTGAATGACTCAAATTTGTGATGAAATCACTTGTTTGAAGGACTGTTTTCAAATGAAATGGTTGGAGGAGTATTGGTGCTTGCAGGATGTTCACCCAGGTGTGGAGTAATAAGCAACCCACCCTCCCCGTCATTCTCATGTATTAACACATGATGATGCACCAGGAGTGTGAAGACGTAGTCTTGGAGTTGATTCACCCTCTTAATGTTTCAGTAAATAAAATTTGTATCAAAGATATACTTTACTTCAGAACAGGTGAAATTTTAAGGCTCCAATTCTATTTCTGTATCCTGCCTTATATATTTACTTACGAGCATCAGTAGAGCATCAATTTGAGATGGATTATCAGCAGCAGTATCACTGCACAAAAGCAAATTCACATCCGTTCCCAAAGCCCTGTGCCATTGTGTCATTAGCTCACCTAGTTGCAGAGTGGCTGTAGCAGATGTAAGCACAGACCCATTATCACTCATAGTACATCAGAGTATATTTTATATCTGAATGCTTCTTAAATCCTGGGAGATCCTGGAGGGTAAGGACACAAGCATCTTTAGGAGAAAGCTGGTGAACTTGAAAGCTTCTCTTTTCAATTTAGGTAGAAAAGGGGGAATGTTGGTGTAGCCTTTGCTATTTTTGATTTTTTTTAATTTCTTTTTTTTTTTTTTTTTTGTTTCCCAAAGGAAGTAAAGCCTATAAATGGAGACATAAATAGAGCCCCATAGCCTTACTTGATCTAGCTTTGAGAAACCCATTTTTAAAAAAGGATGCACAGGAATAATTTCAGGAAGCCATAGCCTGTCCTGAGAAAATAAGCATGTGTTGGCATCAACAATGTAAAACTAATGCAAGTTAAATACTGTAATAGGTGTAATATATATTCCTTTGTTGTCTCCTCTTGTAGTTGTTCATTTTCGCAGCAAATCACATACAATAGCTGCTCTTTTGTATGCAAAATGTGCAGTTTTTCTTTGACTCATCTCAATTAATTCCCACAGAATTGACATTTAAGGGAGGCTTGCCATTGATTTCAATGGTGCCAAGATTTGACCCACAATCTTTATCCATCAAAATATGTTATGAACTGAAAACTACGGTTTTGAGCCACATTAACTACTCCAATTTCTTGAAAAATACCAGAAACAAAAGCACTTAAAGTTTCTGAGACAGAATATCACTTTTTTTCCCCCCTGATATTTCCTTGAGAAATGCATTTCAAAGCTTCCTTGGGCTTTCTGTCCTCCTTGGTGATTGATTGTGTGTATCACACACTTGAAAGTGGTATTTTACAGTTTCAGGGGTAAAGTCTGACGATAATACACAGACTGTGTGCTTGATAATCTGTTTCCTTCAGTGCTAAGAATTAAAAATATAAATCCTAGGCATCATTTTGAGAACTTATTCTTCAGCAACCTCAACTCTCCCATACTCCCACTTTACTGCTTCCTCTTATGTGTTTGCCAATTCATTGTTAAACCCCTCTCCTCCATAGCAAAAATAGTAATGAACAATAATAATAAGACATATAAACATTACAGGACTCTCATAGAAAGTATGACATTTCTTTTCAGCAGCTCTATTAGGTGCTGGACACTTCCTGACTCAGAAGCCCCGTTTTTTAAAAAAAATTATTTGGACTCTTTCTTTAAAATTGGAATCCACAAACCATGTTCATTTTAACAGTATCTCTTCTGTAATCTGAATACATTTTTAAAGGGCCTTCCAGAAAGAATGGTGTGAAATGAGCCTAGTGTCATAACTTGATGATGACTTGTAAATGGTAAGTTTTAAGACATAAACACCTTTTAGGAAATGATAGATGTAGAGATATAAAAATCAATGCACTTTGTGCAGTGTGAACTTGCTATTCCATCTCTAGTCAAGACAACACACTTTAATTTCCTACAGTGCTCTTAGTAAAGATGTTGTATGCTACTACTTAATACATACACTTGCTTGTTCACACTCCCATGATTCTGATCCCTAACCAGGGTGGTACTGATGAAACTCCAGTGGGGTTAATCCTGAATCTCACCAATGTGAGATGGAAATTAGATCTACTATACAATTCAATGCATGCTTCCTTAAGCACATCCCAGAAAACTTGTTATGGAGAGCACCTTTTTCCATCCACTGTGAAATACTGTACATTTATGCCCTTTCCTTAGCAGAACAAATTCATTTATTACATAGTTGTCTATTCTTAAATACTATTAATAATAGCTGTTTATCAACTTGCTAAAAGCTACTTGCTGAACTATAAATAAAATCTTGCCCCATAATTACTGCTATGGAGAAATGAGCAGTTGGGTGTCATAAAGTAAATGTCACAGGGAAAAGTAATCACATGCTAGTCAGCTATATGCTGCTGCAAAGAGATTCATCTGGCTTTATTCTACATGAAGATAAATACATCACAAATTCTGTGAAACCTTAGGATTCTGTAAGTCATCCTTTTAACTAAAAAGAGTTATTCCCAGCCGCTACATGATATCATTTCAAAATAAAAGATTTTACTACAAAGAAGACTGGACTGTCCCTAGGTGTTACTGGGCAACTCAGAGGAGTAAAATTGTCCTTATTGCCCTGCAACTGAGTAAGGACTGTTCATGTTATGGTCTGAATGCAGTGTGGAGAGCAACCACTCCCTTCTTGATAACCTTCTGTAAGCAAGGGTCTGGAAAAAGGTCCCAGGAATGCCTTTGTTCTTCTTTCTGCCCCTACTCACTGGCAAGAGTAACTGTCTGGTGTACAGAATGAGGAGGAAAGGAAGGGCTTGTCTACACAGGGACCCTCAGGAAAGTTAATTTGGATTAGTGAAACCCCATTATCCACCTGTGTGGATACTCAAATTCAGAATTAAAGTTCCCTTAATGCAGTTTAATTTAATTTACTTCCAACGTGAATTAAGATTAACCAAATTAAGGCCACTTTAATTCTAAAAAGAAAAGACTCTCTACCTGTGTTTAATGGGGTTGAACTGTCACTTGAAATTTGCACCTTTAGTTAATTTGGATTAACTTTTCCTAAGTGATCCCATCCAGACAAGCCCTAAAGTACATCACAAAAAAAGAGTGAAGTCATTTACTGCCTCTCTAGAGCAAGAAGAGATTAGAGGGAAAATTGTGCTCCTCTTTGGTACAACTCTCCTGGACTAGTGCAGCTACAAATTGTCCTTTGCGCTGTGCCAAATGTAATGGGACAAACTAACTCCTCGTGAATTTGAGAATTAATCTATAAAAATTTCTGTATCTTAATTGGCGTATTAGTGTCAGAATTCTTTATGTAATTTAGCTTGTGCTTTCCAAAATTTATGGTGACTAGATGTTTGCATATTGGTACGTGTGATTGGATATGTTCTCTTGAATTAACTTAGTAACTTTAAAGCTTTTGTTTCAGAATTTCTTGCACATTGAGGTAGGCACTTAAATTCCTGAAGCTTTAAATTCCCATCTGCCTTGCAGGAAGAAAAGAGGTGTGTTTTGTTTTGTTTTTAAGGAACAGTGTGGGTTTTTTTTCCCCAATAAAATTTGTTTTTTTTTCTGTCCTGCAAATCAGTCTCCTTCAGAAGGGGTGGCTCTGCAAATATATAAAATGTAATATGAATGGGGTACACTTGAGCAGGTGTACTGATTGGCTGTTTGGATGTGCAAATTGAATTTTTCTGGTCATAGCCATTGCCCCAACCTTTTAACATTTGGCCTCTTCAGCAATAAGGGGCAATGTTATGCCAACTCTGCACGTTTTTTGTCACTGTGTAATTTGTCGACTGAACTTTGCAGTTTGCTTCATTTGAAAGAGAATGTAAAAGAGTTAATGCTTGGAGATTTAACTTAAGCAAATGTGATCTTCCTAAGATGACTTCACACTGAGCCATGACTTAGCTCAGATGTCATGAGTGTAGGTAAAGAAATTGGTGCAGGATGGTGTATTGAGTTTCCTGACTGTGAACATCCTTCTCTAAGTTTGTAAGATGCCTTGAACCCAAGCTTCATTTAATGTTTGAGTCAAATATTATGTCACAAATCTAGTCAAGGCAGGCCATGTAAAGTTGTATTTAACTTGAATTGAAGTACTTTTAATTATTATGTAGATGTTCTTATTATTATTAGTTATCTTATTCTTATTATTTCTACACATAAAATGGTTTTTAATTAGGGCATATGGGTGGATGTTAAACAACTTTATTAAAAAGTAAGGACACTGCTGCTTTCTTGTAAATTCTCATGAGACAAAAAATTGAAAAGTAGGCAAAAATATATTAGAACATGCAGAATGTCCATTTGTCTTGTTGTAAAACAGTGTCCATTGTATCGAATTTCTCACATACTTATGTGCAGTTAGAAGGATTGGGGCAGGGGGTGGGGTTGTTTGTTTTTTGTTTTATTATGGGAAACATGTTTTTTACCCTTAAGGATATCACAAGTGGCTGAAAGAATTTTACTCAATCAAAGAAAACAAGCCTCTGACAGATACTAACCATGGACATTTTAGCAGAAAAAGAACAACGTTTATAAACCTTTTGAAAACAAGCATGTCCAGTATTAATAAATTTTGTCTTAAAAATGTCTCAATGTCTCATGTCATAAAATCAATCCTTTCCAAAATAATTCAGTGTCCAAGAGCTATTCTGTGCAAGACTGTGTCATAAGTGCCATCACTATCATACTTCTACTAAACTGAAAATGGTAGATTGCTTTCTTCTGACATCCTGTCAAAAGAAGTTAGAACTATTCCATTCTAATACTTCTATTCAAATATTTTTGTTATATATGCAGAGAAAATTCAAAGCACCTTGACACTTTCAATTGGGCACTGTGCTCTGATGCATCCAGAGTATTGGAACTTTGGCAGACTCATTTAGCCTAAATTTCTATTTAAGCAATATGTTTTGAAGTGAGAGCTAATAATAGATGTGACATACCAACACAGTGAAGCTCTACTAGCTGTGATAAACAGACAAACAATAATTTAAGACTAATGTCTGAATAGCCACGATGAATAAGGAATTTGCCAGCTGTGCTATAATGAGGGTTTCCAGACTGAGACAAGGTTACTCAGGTAATGTCTTTTACTGGATAAACTTCTATATAGCTGAAAGGCTTGTCTCTTTCACCAGCAAAAGTTTGTCCGAAAAAACATATTACCTCATCCACCTTGTGTGTATCATGTCCTGGGACAAACACAATTTACAACACTGCAAACGTGTTCTGATTGAAAGAATGGCACATAATGCAACTTTTAATAAGGAAAATGTATGTGGTAGCAGCTAAACACTAATCTACTTATTAGGTGGAGAATGAGATTAAGAGAAAAGTAAGGATCTAATATCATAAAGAAATTTGCAAGAATAAAAGCTTATTACATATAGATATAGACACACACACACACATGGCTTTACATGTGTTGAAAGCACCTATCAGGCAATTGGTTGTAAAGTGTGGGGTCTACAATAACTAGGCTTGTTAACATTTTTTTTTAATTATAAAACTTGTGGTTTATGATTTTGATAGATATCACTGGTCATTTTAAAGCTTTTTTCCTGTTTCTATCTGTTTAAATTTTCAGAGTTGTGGGGATGAGGGGATAAGTAGACTTTTAGACTCAAAACGTTAAAGCTTTATAACCATTAAAACATAAACTGTTATCATCTCGTCAAAATATGCAAAATAAATACCTTAACCCAAACTCTAAGTTCTCAAACAGCATTTTTTTTAAACTTGCCCATCTGTAAATGGCAGCAGCACTGTACTTGGCATTTCCAGCTTGAGGGCCTCATCCTCAACTAAATGGCACTCGCTGGGTGGATGACATAGGTTCCAAAGCCCAGTGAGTGGAGAAGGTGGGGACAGGTACTTGTACCTGATGGTTTGGGTCTTTCAAAGGGTCCCAGACACCATTTGATCTTTCCTCTCTCCACCGTAAAATAACAGAGCTAATTTAGACTCAATTGCGAGTTTTGTTACATGTTGCAGAGCTGAAATCACTGATACCTAGGTCTAAGCATTAGGCTTGCTTTGGGGTAGTGTCTTTGATGCAAGAGACTGCACAGTGTGTACCAGCAGTGAGGCTCCACCATTAACAGCTGAAATCACTTAGAGCTGAAATCACCGAGAGCTGTGTTATGTGGGAGGCCCTGAAGACACAGGGCCAACAGAGTAAATGGCTAACAGGGCAGCTGGCAGAGATGCTCGGCCAACAGAGTGGCTGGCGGAGAGGCATGACAAGCAAAGCCCCACAGAAATGGGTGGCAAGTGAATGCTCGATCAGCGGAGTGAGTAGGGTGCCTCCTTATCCCCCCCTCCACCCAGAGTGTGAGGTGAACTCTGCAGATGCACCTATGAACTCTGGGTCTGCACTGTCCAACGACAGCAACTGTGAGTGGGGTGCAGAGAACGGATGGGAACATTTAAGGTACTTTTGGGTTGCTGGACTTAAGAATCTGAGGGGAAAAGGACACTGCCCAACTTACTTGGTGGTGGGTCTTTTGCTCATGGTTTATGTTTATAAACCCTATTTGCAGTGTTTCCCCAAATTAATGCCGCATTATTTCCCTCCTTTTATTACAAAGTTTTTTGCTACGCTCAGACTCTGTGCTTGTGAGAGGGGGAAGTGCACAGGGAGTGGTGTGTAATTGTCCCAGGTCACTGGTCAGGGCTTGAGCCGGTTTTGTGTTGTATTGATGGAAAGGAACCTTTGGTAATGAACCCGGCCCTGGTTTCTGCCAACTCTGACTGGCAGAAGGGTTACATTTAAATAAGAAATCTAATTTTCAAAAGGTTTTGAATACCGGGAATTCCAACTGACTTCGGGGGGAGTAGTGGGGGCTTGTAGGTGTTTGGTGACTTCTTTGAAAAAGAAAGACATTAGCCCCCTTATATTTAGGTGTTTAGATATTGATTTAGGTGTCTAACATCAGGCACTCCGCTATGGCCATTATTCCAGTCCCTATGCAAAAATAAGGGGTGTTTTTTGTTGTTTTTATGACCTTACTCTCACCTTACAGCAAATAACCTTGCCACACTTGAGCTTTTTACCCATACCTCTAATACATTTCAGCTGGGTTCAGTTTACTGATGAAAATGGTATGAAAACAAGGACCAAACCTTGACTTCGAAATTCCAGGTTGAAGTTTCAGTTGTTGCAGTTATGGGGGAAAGGGGCATAAATCTTCCTGGTGTCTGTTTTTTACTCATAGTGTAAACTATTAGCAGGAACAGGACCCAGTGACTTGAGTGCCAATGTAGAAGACTTAACAGACTCTGGCCCATTTAAAATGATGTCTTACCTAAGCCCTTTGAAATTCAGCACAAATAACTGGAACTTCTTCCAATCATTATGAAGGTATTGCTTACAATGTTAGCTTACAGTCCAATAATCACAAGAAATTATTGTGTTCTTGATGTAGATCTTGGGTCAAACCCTGCATATGATTAACTTCATGTTTGGACTCCTTTAACCTTGAATACTGCATGCAATCTGGTCTCCCCATCTCAAAAATAGAAAGATTGAAACTGGAAAAGCTGCAGAGAAGGACAACGAAAATGAATAGAGGGGTTTGAAATAGCTTTCATAAAAGGAGAGATTAAAAAGATGGACTGGTTCATTTAGTAAAGAGACGTGAATGGTATGCAGAAAGTGAATAGGAAAGGTGTTATTTATCCCTTCACATAACACAAGAACTAGGGTATTACTCAGGGAAATTAATAGGCAGCAGGTTTAAAAACCAACAAAAAGGATAATTTCTTCATACAACGCACAGTCAATCTGCAAAACTTGTTGTCAGGGAATGTTGTGAAGGCCAAAAGTATAACGAGGTTCAAAAAAGAATCTGATGATTTCATGGAGTCAGGTCCATCAAGGGCTATTAGCCAAGATGGTCAGGGACCATGCTCCAGGTATCCCTAAATATCCAACTGCTAGCAGCTGTGACTGGATGACAGGTGATAGATCACTCAAAATTGCCCTGTTCTGTTCATTCCCTCTGAAGCATTTGGCACTGGCCACTGTCAGCCAGGCTACTGGGCTAAGTGAGCCATTAGTCTGACCAAATATGTCCTTTCCTATATTTTTGATCTTATACTATTAATATCTTATATTATTTTAATTTTATTTAGTTTTTAATCCAGAGTGTTCATTATTTATAGGACTATAACTAGTATGAATGGCTTAAAATGTGGCATAAGTATTTATAACACACACGAGCATCATGGTGGTAGGTGCATTATATATAATAATGAAACTGGAAACTATCACTTCTAATTTTAATGAGATTTATATTGTATTTAGATTGCAGGTTTGTTCACAAAAACACTGATTGAATTCTCTATTACTATCTGCTAGCAATAACATTTAATATTAAACCATTCAATTTCTTAATGTAAGCCTTTGAAATTGCAAAATTAGTCATTCCGCCCCCCTCTTTGAAAGCTAATCTGTAGTTATGCAAGCATGTTTCTTTTACATTTTAATTTTCTTTGAAAGTGTTTTGGAACCCATGGTTATAATATCAGAATATGTGAGTGTGTTATGTTGATTCACTGAGTGGTATCTGATTTTGCAGACTATCAGGAGTTCATCTTCAGGCAGGGACCAGTTATTGGAAAAAATAAGTCTGAAAGTGAAAGTTGCAAAACATTATAAGTGGCTGAAGACAAAAGGTTAGGATACTGGAAATGGTTATGCAACATCGGCTTAAACTGTTGCTTCTGATCCCATTAGAACTCTTCTATGTAGCCTATGTTAAAATGAAACTTTTGCCCTTTAATCCCAGGAGCAACAGTAGCTCCTGTGTGATGGGAAAAATATCCACAATGACATCTGAGAACCAAACTATTTTCCTTCGTAAGTAGAGAAAGATATTGTGATATTTCAGATACCAGTGTGGATTATCATGGAGAGCCAGATCCTCAACTTCATTTAAGCTACTATTGAATTGAGCTAATTACGTGACATCTCAGATGACTTGTTAATGTCTGCATATATATATATTGAATTTTTAGTGTAAATATGTCATATGACTTCATAGAGACCTTTTGTCTGCCATCCTGGGAGGAGGGATTTAGCACTGATTACTGCTTTCATTTAGTGTGTTTGTTTTCCTTTCAAATAAAAACAAAAACCCACATCACTTGTACAACAACAGTGGCAACAAATCATCACGGATATAATATAATGATCACTGTCTTCAGTAGGGGAGAAAACCAAAGAGATTCCCTAAATGACAACAGTTGTTTTTGCTATGCAGTTTAATTTGTGCATGATTAAATTCTTTATAAAGCTGACAGCAAGAGAAATTATTCATAATCTTTTATGAGAGGATCCTAGACTTCCTTTCTTTTACTGGATCAAAAACACTGATAGTCTGTCTTTGTGTGTGTGTGTGTGTGTGTGTGTGTGTGTGTGTGTGTGTGTATCTCATATTTGCACACACATTTATAGGTCATTTATCAATGTTTGATAAATGTTCATTTATCAATTTGATAATGTTTGATAATGTTCATTTATCAGTTGTGTCTGAAAAATGTATCTTAAACCTCTAAATGATACAAGCTTTTGGACTGCTATATCAATGGTGAGAATGTCATGTCACCAAGAAAGGCACTTTATAGTATAATGTATAATGCATTTTTTAAATTATATTAATTTCTGAGCTATTAATCTCCATGGTGTAGAGAAGAATGTAGGTGCACCAAGATGATAGTTTATTTCTCTACAGTGATAAATGTTAAAAAGTGCTACAAGTTCATGCTGTAATGAACCTGGTTCAATTAATACCACCACTTCCATTAAAGTTAGTTATGAGGGCATTAAATATTAGAAATCCAATTTTAGGAGCTCTGGTTCTTCCTTCCAATTGCTCAGACTCATGCCATTAGACGATTGTCCAAAACTCATCAGGTGGCTATTGCCCCATTTTAAATTTAAAACCTTTCAACACTTTTATTAAGACAAAGACATTCACAATGGGCCAAGAGAGATTTAAAACTAGCTCTATATCAAACAGATTATATGGCAAATACAGAACTGAACAATTTAAGTGTTCTCTATATATCAACACTTGTCCTACTGCAATGAAATATTATGTAAATGGAACATTGGCTTCTGACTCTTTGTCCCCAAGGACACTAACCAGGTTTGTGAGACCTATGTTTACTATTAAATTCTCTGTGAGAAAGGGCCTGATAGAAACACACTCTTCTTAGACAAAAATATTTGAATCCAATGTTTACTCATCTCCCCTCTCACCATATTATGGAGCTCAGAAAATCATTATTTAGAAAAAGAACTTATAAGAGTTATTGCAGATTCATTTTAAATATATCATTTCTGAAAGGCTTCCTTGTCACCCAAAATATAATTTTAAAAAAGTTATGGCATTGCAGATCAGAATATCTGAGTTCCCATAGGCATTTTCATTATCTTTGTTGTTGACTTGTGCTGCTATCGGAAAGAAACTTATTGCAATGCATAAGAGAGACCAAATAATCAAAGATATCTTCAGATTTAGGCACCACTTCTGGAAAGACTTGGGCCTACTCTACACTAGGCAAGGATTGCTGGTGTAGCTATACTGGCAAACCTTTTCTCATGTAGACACAACTTATAGAAGCAAAAGGGTGCTGTTATCTGTATGGAGTATTCTGGTTTCTTTAAGAAGATGCGCTGACAAAAGCACCTTTTGCTTGTACAACTGTCTACACTATAGTGTTTGCCAGTATAGAAAGGTTGTTAAAATATTACCTCAACCAGCATTATTATACTGGCAAAAGTTTCTAGTGGAGCTGACCTCACATAAACACTTAACTTTAGATACATAAGCAGTTTAAATATAAATACACATTTTTGTAGCATCTGAGTCTTAAACCTTTACGTGCAACTTCTTCTATGAATCTTAACTACTCTCAGTACATATAGTCAGTCACATGCATGTGTTACTGTCCCCTTGACAGATTACTAATGAAGAATATTTATTACCTGAAGTTCTTTTGAGTTTTTATATTAAATACAATCATGGCCACCAAAAAAGGTGGGTGAGTGGGTGGTGTATGAAGGCCAGTTCCATGCAGTGAAAAGCATAATGAGGACTTGCATGGAAAGGAGGGTTAATGTCAAAGGGGAGGGAGGGACTGACACTACCCTAGAAGTTGGCAAAGCAGGTAGCAGGCTATTGCCTTTCTCTCAGAAAGCACCAATTAAATCTAATTAAAGTGATGTTACAGGAAGGATCTCTAGCAGTGGATGTTGAGAGAAGAGGATTTGACTTGTAAGAGAGGGACATAACATGTCCCAGGGTATACCAGAGTCATGTGACAAATGCAGTCCAACTGGGTGACAAACAATGGAAATGCAGGATGTCTGTGGACAAGTAATAATGGGTTTTAACTATAAAAGCTGCTTTAAGGATGTTTTCACTGTATAATTTAAACTGAAGTAAATAAACTGATTTCTAAAAAAGACAATCAGGAAAAACAAATTCTATCATGCACAACAATTAATCCCCTCCTCCTCTCTCCCTGCCCCCCGGCGATGGGTCATTGCCAGAGTGTGAAATCTTTCATTTTGGGATCATCAGCATAGACTGTTGCTATCTCTTGAGCTAAAAATGTAACTGTTAGCCTTCATATAGATCAGCCAATAAAGGAGAACTTAACACAGATTTTTTCCAGTTACAAAAATTTGCTAGACATCAGTAAACTGTTCTCTGAATGGATCAGACTTGGATCTGTCTGAATTCTGTTTCCAACTTTGTCTTAAGTGACCTTGTGCAGCTTCTCAGTCAGTGTGTTTCTATAATGGGGTGTTACCAAGGGTTTTCAGAACCCAAAGCAGTGGTAACATAACTGGTTCTCTCAAGGCTGTGTCAGGAACAAATCACTGGGGACATAGCTCCTCTGTCTGATACATGATTGGTACAAATGAGAGTGCTTTTATGTAAAACTATATGTTATTAGGTCTCAAGCATACATGCACACGCACACATATGCTATATATACATATATAGTAGGTTCAGAGCATCTCAAACATTTATATTTACCCAAGGTCTGAGATGGTTTCGAAGAAACAACCACCAGTCTTCCAGTGCTCTCCTTCCGTCCAGTGCTATGGGGTTTAGGTGCCAGATCCTTGCCCAAATAAAGCTTCCTTGGACTGCTCCAAATCAAACTTTCTAACTAAACTCTTTAAAGATTTTCTTCATATGAAGTACATAACACATAATAGCTCCTAACAGGCTAATAATTTCCCTAGCAACAGCCAATAATAATTCATTATTCTCACTATAAGCAAAGTAGCTTCAGAAAAAGACAAAACAAAACAAACACACTTACAAACACAGACAACCAGAATCAAGATAAGTTTTCCACATTGCCCCCAACCCATGAATCTGTCCTTTTGCTTTATCTACCCAAGTCAGTAAAACTGCAGCTTGTAGCTGTTTTTGCCTGCCTAAGCAAGGCCAGATTTTATTGTGGTGTTCTCGCTTCTAGCTTAGCAGAGGATGGTGGGGTTAAGTGCACAAGATGGCTGTGGTTTATATCAAATCCAGTGGTCTCATAACAATGGAAATGAAGGTAGAGTATGAGGCCTTTCCCAGCTAGACCTGTAGAGCACAGAAGTATTAACTGCAGTCAATAGAAGTGAGATCTGAACTCATGACACACAACCTCATGTCTCCTTTCTCAAGGCAACAGGTATTTGAACTGTGTGTGTTTGTCTGAACTCTGTCTCATGTCTTGCCTGCACTACACTGTCAGTCTATTTTTAAATGAAGGAGTATTAACTCCTTTCAGGGGAAGCTGTATTTCATACCAATATGTAAACTCACCAACACTGTTTGCATTAAGCATACAATACAACATGGATCAAATAAAAGTGAATATCTAGATAGAATAGACCATCATACTTCAGATATATATGATGCTGGTTATACTGATGAGCCAGCTCATAGATGTGAAATGAATAGCTAGTTCGTAGGAAAATACAGATACAGATTTCATTATTATTTCTTATTTGTATTACCATAGTGACTTGGAGCCAGGGTATATTGTGATAGGTGCTATACAAACAGAACAAAGAGATGGTCCCTACCCCAAAGAGTTTACAAGCCAATTATAAAAGAAGAAACAGACACAGGGAGACCAGTTGGGGAGAACAAGGAAATGAGACAATGTTGGTCAGCATGATAGGCACTGGGCTCTGCATACCAGCTGCCTAATAGCTGTCTAGGCTTTTGAAGCCATTCAAGCAAAGAGTTTTAAGGAAGATAATGAGAGATTTTTGTCTATGTTTATGAGGAGCACCTCCCAAGCAGCATGGGGAAAAAAGCCCAAAGGTAGGCTTTAAGAAATGGGCAATGGAGTCATTGGATGAGAGCATCGAACTCTCGATAGTAAATGAGATATAAGTAGGGATTGACCATGAAGGGCATTTGTCATAAATAGATGGTTATGGGCTAATGTCTCTTTTACCTGTAAAGGGTTAAGAAGCTCAGTAAACCTGGATGACACTTGACCAGAGGACCAATAGAGGGACAAGATACTTTCAAATCTTGGTGGAGAGAAGTCTTTGTTTGTGCTTTTTGTTTGGTTCGTTGTTCGCTCTCGGGACTGAGAGGGACAAGACGTACATCCAGACTTCCCAATCTTTCTGAATCAGTCTTTCATGTTTCAAAATAGTAAGTAATAGCCAGGCAAGGCGGATTAGTTTTATGTTTGTTTTCTTAACTTGTATATGTGTCTTTTTGCTGGAAGGATTTTTACCTCTGTTTGCTGTAACTTTGAATCTCAGGCTTGGCGGGGGGAGTCCCTCTAGTCTATATGAATCTGAGTACCCTGTAAAGCATTTTCCATCCTGATTTTACAGAGATAATTTTTACCTTTTCTTTCTTTAATTAAAAGCTTTCTTTTTAAGAACCTGATTGATTTTTCCTTGTTTTAGAATCCAAGGGATTGAGTCTAAACTCACCAGGGATTGGTGGGGGGAAAAGAGGGGGAGATGGTTAATTCCTCTTTGTTTTAAGATCCAAGGAGTGTGGACCTGTGTAAGCCTCTCAAGGCAACCCAGGGAGGGGAGAGTCTGGGGGAAAAAGGTGGGGGGATGGTTAATTTCTCCTTGTTTTAAGACCCAAGTGGTTTGGGTCTTGGGTTCCCCAGGGAAGGTTTTGGGGGAACAGAAGTGTGCCAGACACAGACTTCTGGCTGGTGGCAGTGTACCAGATTTAAGCTAGTAATTAAGCTTAAAAGTGATCATGCAGGTCCCCACTTCTTGAACCCTAAAGTTCAAAGTGGGAAAAAAACCTTGATAGCCTTTAAGAGAATACTAGAGAAAGGGGAGTCAGTGGAGAGATTCAAAGAGAGGTGACATGATCAAAGTGGCAGGCTAGGAAAATGAACTTTGCTGCAGCATTCTGAGTTGTAAGCAGGGGAAGATTGAATTTATTAAGGCTAGAGAAGAATGTTGCAAGAATCAAAACATAAGATGAGAGCCAGGATGGGTTTTAGCTGTACAGATGGACAAGAGAGGCCATATCTTAGAGAGGTTATTCAGAAAGTCTCAGCAAGATTTAGATGTAGCCTGGATGTGAGGACCTTGCAGAGAGGTCAGAGTCAAAGATGAAGCCTAAGTTACAGTCCCGAGTAACAGGATGGTGGTTTTGTTAACAATGATTAAGAAAAGAGGTATTGATAAGGGTTTGTCAGGGCCGTGTGAGATTAGGAGTGCTATTTTAGTCATGTTGAGCTGATGGCTAGACATCCATGAGGGTATGTCAGAGAGAGAGAGAGACCAAGATTTTAGGACAGAAGGCAGGTCTGGAGTAGAGAGGAAGATCTGTGAGTCATCAGTATAAAGATGGTTACTTGAATTTGTGTTTGTGGATGAGATTACCCAGCGGTAATGTGTAGAGGGAGAAGAGAAGGGGACCAATATCATTGTCCTGTGGAACCCCTATAGAAAATTAGAGCGCAGATGAAGAGGATCCTCCAATGGCCACACTAAAGGAGCAATTAGAGATGCAGGAGGACAACGAGAGGAGGACAGAGTCACAGAAGCCAATGGAGGACAAGATTTCAAGAAAGTGACTGACTGTCAAAGGCAGCCAACAAGTCCAGGAGGATGAGGATGAAGTACTTATTCAGACTTTTAGCTATAAAGAGGTTGCTAAAGACTTTGGCACCAGCAATTTCAGTGAAGTACAAGGGATGAAAGCCAGATTGGAAAGTCTAGGATGAATTGGAGGAGAGACATTCCAGCCAAGATTCTAGACAGTGCACTCAATAAGCTTAGAGACAAGAAGAAGAGGGGATGACAGTTGGAGATGCAAATAGGATTAAGGGAGGGTTATTTTTAATATGGGATAAACTAAAATACTATAGAAGCTTTTTAAAACTTCCTAAGGCTTCCTTAATTGTTAAAACCATTATGTTATCTACAACTTCCGATGTATAAAATGATGTTGACTGGGTAGAGGGGCCCATGCTTCTCTTTAATATGAGGAAATTTGAACTGTGGTCCTGTTGCATGAAATGTAAAAGTACACAAAACTACTGGTATCTAGAACAGTTTCAGATATATTGTCTTTACAGTGGAGATGAAGATAGGATTGCTTTCCATCTCTCCTACTGTCTTTGCTAACATGAGCCAAAGGTTCTGAACAAAAATGACATACATAGATAGGTTTGGGAATACTGAGCATAAAATTACTTTGTAAAGGTATGATGGATTAATATTTGACAAGAAACCTGAAGTTTCAACCAAAATCTGTGCAGAGCAGAATTTGGCACATGATATTTAAGGACTTTGACCAACATGAGTAAGTAGCCTTTGAGATCAACCTAGATAAAACTGAAGGTGCATTATATTATTAATCACTAAATAGTATTTAAATATAAAGACTGAAAAAATATCTAATTCACAATGAGAGAAATACTGAATATGCAGGAGTTCAGAGAGCAACATGCTTTTAAAAATAGAGTGAACAGAATTACAGAAATATCTGACTTAAAAGCAAGTAAAATAAAGATATGTAAAGGTAGAAAATAACTATATCCTAGAATTAAAGGATAGTCATTAAAATTAATTATATGGTCTTTTTTAAACCATTTATTTCATTTCAGGAGAGATTGAGAGAGCCCCTCCCTAGAATAGCCGATAGCCCAATAGTTAGAACACTCACCTGAGCAGAAGAAGACTTGGGTTCAAGTCCCAGTTCCAGCCAACATCCTGGCTTTTGGGTATAAAAGTACCACTTCCTCCTCAGTTTTGTGAATGGTGCTTAAATGTTGGAGTTGTGTTAGGGATGTGACTTCTGCCCTCACAATGGAAAGCCACTTGAATTTAGCCAAGTTCTAAGCATTTAAACAAAAGCAGTTTGCACGTGCTAAGTAAAGACTTCTTAGATCTTCACAGCTAATTTCTCTGAAGATTCTACCTTCACTGAGCATGTTACAGCCCAGGGCCAAACAAATGCAGCTAGACTTTCCCTGTAAATTGCAGATCTGGGGTTTCGTGGGTCAGAGCCAGAACTGGGACTGAGAAGAGGGAGATTTTATCCTTTGCTGTCAATGACACTCCTGCAGGGAGGAGAAAGAAGCTTCCTGATTCTTGAGTTGGACCTGGGGGATGGGAGGTGGAGACCAAGGAGCCTGGGTAGGAGACCCTGGGACTGAGGTTGGCAGTGGGAGGAGAAGAGGGAAACTGGGATTTGAGGTTGGGAAGGATGCTGTGACTGGTTGGGCAGGGAGACGGACTAGGAACCATGGAGGAAATTGGGGAGAGGGAGGGAAGACTAGGAGCCAGTGAGTAGCAGGATAAGCTGAGATTGGATGGAGAGCCCTGGGGACTGTGTGTGCAAAGAGATAGGGCTGAGAACTAGTAGGGCGGAGGAAAGGAGGAGAGACAAATCTGTGTGGAACCAGGGTGTGAAGAGAGAACTGAAATTGGATGAGGAGTCCACAGAGCTAAATTAGTTTTCTTCATTACACAACCTTGATTAATCCCCAGAGCAAATCCTGTGCACTGAATGAAGTATGGGAGTTGTGAGAAACATATATGTGATCATGTAATTAAAGATTGTATTATAATGTACATGCATTACTTGTATATAAATTTCTATTGATACACATGAGGTCTTTATAGGGTTTCAGAAAGACACCAAGAAGCAACAAATAGAATACAAACATCATATAGTCCCATTTTTTTTCCACTTTACTTCTGGAACATACCATAGCAAATGCTTTTGGTAACCCATAAACTTGAGATATGAAAGAAATATGTGAGGGGAAAAATAAATCTTGACCTTCTTGGCTGCTTTTCCTGATGCAGGACAAGGCATTATTCCCCCCAGTTATGAAGGGAATGCATCAAGGGCAAAGGCAGGCATCCAGAAAGTTGCCTGGTAAAGCAAGGGCCTGTAATATTTATAGATCAAATTTGATAAAGACCATATAAACTCTCATTAGTTCCCTTCCTTTCCTATTTCCATATAATAAATTGTCATGACTTGGGGAAAAAAGCAGTTATTACTGGAACATTATTTAAAAAATACTCTTTTAGCAGTTGCTTTTGTTTTATATTCTATTGCTTTAGGGTGCTGTGAATCTTTTTGTTTTGTTTTCTTTTAAATTGTCAGTTATGCAATAAACAATTACTTTTGCTCTGTGATTAGATATTATCATGATAGGCACCTTATAAATACTTAAATTGAATAGATATTGTTGATAATGAGAATGCAGTTTTTTCAGTCAGAAATAATATACTTATGTGCCATATATCCATCTTTCAGTACATATCTATCAGTATTCTAATTTATTAGAGTGAAAGTCTGTTCTACCAAACAAGCTAGACATATGCACTAACTCATATATAGAGCTGTGGAAAATTGATCAGCTTTTGAGCAATCAAATTTTATTCACCCCAGATAGCTAAATGTTAACCTTCCATGTTCAAGTACTCACACCAGAGGTGGTATACTGTATATGTAATGGGATATATTGTATATGTAATGGCATAGCAGAAGGACAGGATTCCCAAAGAAAACACCTGTAATAATGACCTGACACAGTCAAGTAAATAAGCCACACAAGGATCTGATTGCAACCTTTTTACCTAGAATTATGTATACACAGTTATTTTGTAAATAGGATGGGCAGAAGCTAAATTCATTGACTAAATTATTCACTATGAAATATTTGGCTGTTTTATTATGACCACATTCAGAGATGCTGACTTTCTAATTTCCCTGGGATGCTTGACCTCTGCTCCTCCCAGGCCCCGCCCCAAGTCCACCCCTTCCCCCAAGGCCCCACCCCTTCCCTTTCATGCCCCTGGTCCACCCACACACCTTCCTGCCTCTTCCTGCCACGACTCCTCCCCCTCCTCCCCAGCACCTTCTGCATGCCACTGAACAACTGATCACATGTGGGCGGGAGATGCTGGGAGGGTGGGGAAGGAGATGATCTGCGTGGGTACTGAGCATCCACTATTTTTTTTCCATGGGTGCTCCAACCCCAGAGTACTCTCAGAGTCAGCGCCTATGCCCATAGGAACACACATCTCAAAGAAGCATTGTTTCTGCACTAGGTGAGTCTTCATCTTCTTCTTTTTCTTCTGCTGGTGTCCCTACGGGTACTCCACTTAGGTGATTCCCAAGCAGTGCCCACAATAGAGGCTGGAACTTCAGAGTTGAGTTTATTATAGATGATAGTACTGTGGCATCAAAACCAGCACCTGCAGCCAAGTCTCCGAGGGTGGCATAGTGTTCTGCAAAGATATGTGCAGATGCCCAGGTATCTGCTCTGCAGATTTCTGATATAGGGATGCTATTAGAGAAGCTGACAAAAATGGAGACCTATCTTGTAGAGTGCGTGCATATTGAAGACAGGGGTGCTACATTACGCCTGTGGTAACAGAGTGAGACCAATCTGGAGTCATTGAGCTGAAATCGCCGTACCTTTTCACCTATCTACAATGGAGAGGAGAAGAAGTCTTGGAGATTTTCCAAAAGCTCTTGTCCTGTCCAAATAGAAGGCCAAGGCTCTCCTTACGTTGTGTGTATGAAGGATGGGCTCCCTATTTTCCCAGTGAGGTTTGAGATAAAAGACTGGAAGCTGAATAAGCTGATTTATATGAAATGCAGAAGTCACCTTGGGAGTGAACTTCAGATGTGGTCTAAGAGTGACTTTCTTGGGAGGAACACAGTGAAGAGGAGATGTGCCATCAGTGCTGCTATTTCCTCTATCCTTCTTGCTGAGGTAATGGCAATCAGGAACACTGTCTTCATGGAAAGGTGAGTTAATGAACAAGGGGCCATGGGTTCAAATGGTACATAGTCAGTCCTTTTAACACTAGATTAAGATCTGATTGAGAAGTTGATTTGAACTCGTGCTGGTGGTCGTTAAGAGTTGAGTGCATCCACATTGCTCAAATTGGGAGGCAGATGGGAAAAGAGAAACTCTGTGGGACCCAGAGTAGTGGGTGGGCCTGGCCCTGGGCCTGGGTTCCCTCCCCTACTCATCACAGAGGAAGTGGCTGAACAGTGGACTGCTGTTCCCCCGGAAGCGGGAGAACAAAGTGTCACAGCCAGAGGGCTATGTCCTGAAGAGGATGGTGTATTCATTGGGACAACTCGCTTTCTGGAGCAGAAGTGATGGTGGTGAGATATCACCAGACAAAGGCATACCGGTGAACTAAGCTGAATCCCAGGACAGCCAGCAGGCGGTGCCACAGTGGTGAGTCATGTCCCATCACAAGGGGTTTTATCATCCTTCAAAGTGGTGGCTGAAGAGGATATCTCCTCATTTGCTTGTATGCCACCCTAGAAGCATGGGAGGCTTGTTTTCTCTGAGCCTGCCAACGATCCCAGTATGGCCATTATGATCAACAGAGGCCCGATGGTAGGTTGACCAAACCAGGGAGGCTATGGATTGGGGGGATAAGCCTGATGTCCATGTCCTCTCACTCACTTTCTTACACCAACAATGAGAAGGATGGTGCATGGCAGGAAAATGCTGGGGAATCCAGGTCACTGGTGGACTCAATAATGGCTGTGATACTGAGTAGGGGTGAGTCTGGTGTGTCAGACACCAAAAGATCAATCACACACCAGAAATCCAGTGATGCAGATGGCACTGGCACCCGAGGTAGTTGTTAATGCTGAGAGGCTTGCGCTGATGGGGTCGGAGATACGGACCTGGTAGTGAGATCAGTCAATGATTGGTGCACTGGGGTCAGTACTGGTGCCGATGTCCAAACTGATGGAGCCTTCTCCGGGATGGCCCTTCTTTGTTTTTCACATCCCTGCAATACCTGTGCGTCTTTACCCACACCCATTTGGACTTCAGGCAGTCCAACTTGCTCCGTTGGCTCAGTAATGCACGTGCACTGGATACCAGATTTAGACTGCTTTGATACTGATTGAGCTGAAGATCATTTTCAGCTCAATTGAGGCTTTCTACAGGGACTCACCAACCTTTTCTTAGAGGCCTTACATGAGTGGCTCATCTTTCTTGGCTCACCTCCCTTCAAAGTAAAGGGTTGAGGGAGAGCTCCTGCCAGGACTCTGGGCATTGGAGGGCTGATTCCATGGGTAGGAGTTTGAGGTTTAACTCTCCATCATGCCTTGATTTGGGCTTCAGTTGCTTATCCAAGCCATGCTTTTTGTGGAATGTGCTTTTCTCCCAGGCAGCAAATGCACTAAGTGTCCATCAGTCACTGGGATAGATTCCTTGCAAATGAGACACTTTGAAACCTGGGGAGCCAGACACACCCTTGTCCAGAGGTGACCCCCAACCAGGGTTGGCAGGAGACAAGCCTCTTTCTTTCTTTCTTTCTTTCTTTCTTTCTTTCTTTCTTTCTTTCTTTCTTTCTTTCTTTCTTTGGCATGCCCAAATAAAATACAAAGTAACAAAGAAAATGCTTTAAGGAAGCTAAAAATTAGCAATTTGAAAAACTAACGATCCATGAACAGACAGCTAGGGCTCAGTCTCTAGCCAGGGGCAGTTGAGAAGGAACTGAGGAGGGTTTTCCTGACCGTGCTTGCTAGACTCATGGCAGGTGAGGAGCAGCACATGCACGGGCTAAATGGACACTGTTACCAAAGCTGTCCAATCAACAGTGCAGTGACACACACACACACACACCTACAGTGGAGCACCCTTAGTGACACTCCTCGAAGAAGAAGATAGAATTATAATGATGTAGGGATAATGAAAGTTCATTGGAAAATCTTTCTGGTTTTAGAATGGCTAAATTTTCAAATCTTCAGCTTGCTGAGAACTATGGAGGTGAAAAACTACACAAGGATCATACTACATAACGTGACCATATTGTATACATTGTCACTTTTCAATATTCATTCTCTGGCAGGTTTTGAAATATTTCATTGAAAACTCATATGTACTTTGGACTTGGAAATGTGGATTTTCTCTAAATACCAATATGATTGTCATATAGTGGGTGCTTACTAATGAATAAGGATCATCTCTAGGGTTTACTTCAGAGGCCTGTTGTCATGGAATTATGAGTCACATTTTCAGCTTATCTTTCTAGTCATTCACCTAACTGCAAGACTATGGATCAGTATTTCTGTGTAGCATTCTAGCAATCCATTTTTGTGCACTTATGACCGTCTTTATTCTGAAGACAGAAGATGGTAAATATGACTTTGAAATGCAAAAATCTTCAATTTACAGATTTGCGAGTAATAAATTATTTACAAATTCCACTTCCAGTAACTGCAAATAGTTCAAGTTACACATTTGGATCAGACAGTGGTTGTATAAAAATGCATATTTTTTTAAAGTTAAAATAACTAATGCATCTTTCCTAATTTATCTCATGTCGTGCCAAACATTTATACATACACATTGGGCAAGAGTCTCAGCAACACCCCAGGTGCTTTGTACTTTGGAAGCATAAGGTGTCCTTACACCTACTTTAATAGGTCATCTGAGAATTCCCCATGACTAAGAGAATCTGTGGGGTATAAAGCCATTGTGTCTGTTTCTATGCCATCCCCATATGGTTCACTGACACAATAGGGTTTAATGGGGAAAAGGAGGAATAGTCAGAGCATCCTTAAAATCTGGCAATTCTCAACTGCCAAAATTCCTCTGGGGGTGATCATTGCCTACCAGAATCAAGCACAGCAGCCCTGAATCTGTTCTAATTTAAGCTGGCCATTGATTAAGTATCGAGAAAGACGCAAGATTGAATAACTGGAAAAGCCTCCATTGGACATACCCCTTCTGTGAACTGCCTGAGAGCTACACTATTTTAAATGTTCACCTGATAGCCATTTGAGTTGAATAAAATTAATTTTGTGTTGGTATAAAGGACGATTTTTACCCAAAGATATATCTTTTCCAGGGAATCTCAGTAAACCACTGTCCATAGACCCCTCAGTCCCCACCTCTTCACAATATGCAGAGCCAGCACCTGTAAAGAATCCTTCATGTTATTCAGTGCCAGAAGGGATTATGCTATAGAAGCCAGAGCCCCTTGGATCACAGATGTACAAACTGAACCCTGCCTATATTGTGTTTTACACTACCCTTCTAACTAGCAAACTTTGATTACAAGGGAGTTCAAAAAGGAGTGTTCAGCCTAATACTGCTCTGTTCTTGTATGTTACCAACAATAGCTAAAATGGTCCTCTGCACTAAATACATAATAAAGTCTCACTAAAGGGCTGATGGTAGCATCATAAAATAATTAATGCTTTTAATTACAATTAGCTAAAATGAATCCGCTTATTAATAGCCCTCTTAACCCAGCATATGGCTAGACTCAGAGAATAGGACACACCTGTGACCTTAGTAATAATCCAAATTATGCACTTCTCCCACTGTGCAGCATTGGAAAGGATAGTGCATACTTAAAGAGTGGAGCTCCTAAGAAGTACAATTTGAGCATTAATCAATACAGTTGTTAAAGTCTACTATTACTGAAATTTTGCCTAGAGAAGTATTGCTTTCAAGTCATGACAAAATTGCTACACAGCTAGCCAGTGAAACAAACATTTTGGTCATAGAGAAGTAAGAAAGCTATGTCTACCAAGATTGTCAGGAAATTACAGACCTCTAGGCACTTTATAAGAACAAAGAAGATGAAGAAAAGCAGGCAGTATAACAGCAGAAACACTTTAGTATCTGGAAGATAGATTTAAGAGAATATGTATTAGCTCTGTTGAAAAATATATTAGGTGTGTTATATATCAGTTCCTTAATGACAATAATAGAAGGGTAAATAAATAGAGTGCTAAGGAAATTCAATACATTTCTCAATAGTATATTCAATCTAAGAGACTTCCTAAAGTCTTGTCAAGTACTACAGACAAACCATCTCTAATCTAAAGAGAGGGAAGCTACAAATGAGATTTATGTAGCACTGAAATTCTTCTAAATGAACTAATGGATTTGTTGAAGGCTGCTTATGACATGGGTAATCTAATGCTTTTTATGTAGAAAAGCCTACCAATATACCAGGCTTCTCTCCAGTCACCACCCACTAGAGACCATGCTGAGAAAGAGGACAGAGGTTCTTTAACCACCTTAAATATTGCTTTGAGAGAGGAAGTGTTAAAAGGAAGATGGTTTTATTTCTTCCTTTGTTCCTCTGGGGCCTTTATTATTGATTATTACCTCTCTAAATTGGGAGTAAATATGTCAATGGTAGTGTAAATACTCCAGTCGTTGAAGCACTCACTAGATAACATACATCTGCCAAATTTTAATAATGCAGTTAGAATTTGGTTCCAAGTTCCTGAGGAGAGTAAGGACTCACAGTCATAAGCAAAGTTAGCTGACAGGTAAACAAAACCCACTTTGCAAACTTCTTAATTGTTTTTTCTTAAAAATAGCAGATAGTTTAGAATACGCACACTTTAAAACAGTTTCAGAGAACAACTTTTTTAATGGAATTTCTTTCCTTGAGTTTCATTGTGAATTGATGTATCCTTTTATTTCAGTGGCATTGTTTCATGGCAATGGGATTAGATTTTTGTAGCTACAATATTAACAAAGTGATAACTGCGTCTAAGAGAAAATGCCTCCTCAATGGGACAATTCAGACATGTACATTTATTCACACGTGTGGATGATGGGGGTCTTAAGGACTGGTCCAAAACCTACAGATACCAATACTCATTAATTTCAACTGGGTTTGGATCAGGCTTTAATCTGTACTACGATTCAAGTTACTTAGGAAATTTCCACTTTTTAAGAACAGTCAGAATTTTATGAAGAAAAAGGACTTTTTATTTTTGGCGGAGTGTGGACCAATAGAAACCTCACTATTGCGACAACTTGTAGAGTAAAAATTCGCTATTAAAATAGATGTTGACAGGTCCTTCTACTAAAGATGTGCAAAGGAAACATGTTTTGTGTAAAATCATTAAGACTTATACATGGATAATATGTTTTTAGTATAATTAGTATAAAACATACTTTATAAATAATTAATTGAATCACCTGATGCTGAATAGTGTCAGAAAGATTTTTTGTTATCTATTCTGAAGTTCAAAGTAAAGACCATCAAAAGTAATAGCATTGATTTCCTCTCTTACTATCCCATTTTTTCCTCTTTAGAAACTGTAATATCCAGTGTATTTTCCCCCCTTCTATATTTCCTATTATTCTGCCACCGGAAAATAGCTGCTTCTGCACTGGAAAATTCATTCTGATTAAATTAAATGGTAGCTCATAGCTGGAAGTGGTTGGTAGGTAATATGATCATAAAGCATGCTGGGTTGATTTAATGTGCTAGGAATTAAAGTGCAACAAGGTGATCAAGTCTGCAGACCTTAGAATATATCAGATCCAGAACATGTAATATAAAGAGATGATTCTTTTCTTCCCCTACTGTGACAGCTGGAGAGTAGACTGTTCTAAAAGGCCCTAGCGTCTCACTCTGCTTGGCGGAACTCAGCTCATCCTGCCATTATATTGGCTTGGTTTCCATCTACACCTCATTTAATTTGATCTTTTTTGCCACAGCTCTGCAGCTTTAAAAGGAGCGTACACATGGCTTGCGTAGTGTAACAACACACTGCTTTATGTGTGTCTGTGATATGCACAGTAAAAGTGAAAAAGGTGTAAAAGCAACCATGAAGTATCATAACAGACATAAATATTTATATGGCAAAATCATAAACATTCACAGATTAGAGGAGACAAAATGCCTCTAGTTAGCCTCTGAAATACCCTGCCAAAATTGTAATTAGTAGGGTTTTTTTACACTTTCAACAGTTCTGATTTATTGTTCCTCTATTTTTATTATTTTTATTCTGCAGTTTCATGTACATATCTGAGATAAAATATATATTAAAGTGTTTGATCAACAGGATGATCTGGGCTCTACATCCAGGGATATGTGCTGCTGTCTAAAACAGAGTGCTTCATGTCTTTAGCAGCCAAACTAACTGTTGGCTGTAAATGGCTACTAGGGACAACAATTTTCCTAACCATACTCAGCACAACTGGACTATTTAAAAAATCTAACTACTAGGTGTGAAACAAATATATCTGGGTATAGTTCCAATAAAAACCAAATTTAACAGACAAGAATCCTGCTATAAGCACACTTCTAAAGAGTATCAAACTTTTTAGAAATATTAACAAAATTTCTTGAGCCTTTATGTTTTTTAGCAAAGAGTATATTCTTGAAGATGTTTGTTTCTGTGGATGAACTATGCATTTCAGCTGGACAGCATGTATAGCATGAATACAACCTTTTAATCTGAAAATAGCCTACATTCAGCTTCCTTTTTTATGTTCCATATGGCATTTGCGGGGCTGATTAAACTTCTGCTTCTGGAGTGTTGTTATGCATGTGTTAATATAAGCTGTGTTTGTATGCAGGAGCACTTTACAGCCTCTCTGGCTTTAGTGTGAACATGTTTGACAGATATTCTTCTGTCAAAATTCTACTTATGCTGCAGGTAAAAGTCCTGCTATAAGGATGCTGCAAGTGATTATATTGATCCTCTAATGGGTGCTGACACTTTTGATGAGCTGCTGTAGAGCATATTGCATCCTGTAAAGTTTCCTATATTCTGCTTCCTTTGTAATTTTCTGCTTTTTCTTTTTGAGCTGGAGAGATTATGTAAAATATCTATACTGTGCTCTAGCTTTTTTCAAAACACAAAAAATAATAAAAGTACAAACTTTGAAGAGATTCATAAACCAGTAATTTGTCCTCATTTCTTAGGGTAGTAGAAAAACACCAGAACAATTAGGAAAAGATACTCATACAAAGCACTGCTCACCTTTTTTCTACCTTACCCCAATATTCAACAGATACAAGCTAATTCGGACCAAATGGAAGAAATAAATACCCAAGTTGAGAGCCCCTGATACAGAATGCACATAAAAAACAAAACAAAAACCCACCAACTTCTGCCAGTTTACTTTGGCATAAGTATGTGAAGAGAAAGAGCTTATGAAAGTATTACACCTCACTCAAGGTTAAATAGTTATATAATTTACCCTTTGGACTCTGTATATGTCCAACAGTAAGTTGGACACTACAAAAGACTAGGTTGTCATTAGCCCTGTGCAGCTGAGTGTTGTCTACCTATACATAGGGCATAATCCAGGTGGAGAAGAAGGCTTTGCAGAGCTGCTATTTCTGTCCCTGTGCAGGTGATTGGGATAGTTTGGGGAAAGGACTGGGTGGTGTCTTGGTTCCACATCCCGCAGTGTGTTCCCCAGTGTAGCTATACTGGGTGCCATAAGATGCATCAGATGAAGGCCAAGAACAGTTTACTTCTGCCCTACTACAGGATGAAGCTGGGAGGTAGATTATGACTCTCCAAATCACAGTCTGCTTTGGGACTGCTTCTGGGGCAGGACAATCAATCAGAAAGTGGTGATCTCGCCCTAATGATGGCTTTACTGTTTTTACTTTATTTTGATTTCCTGTGTATATTCTGTTTTATCAGGATGTGAAAAAATCCTCTGAATAAAAGTCATCAAGGACAGTTAAATACTGTTAAGCTAGGACTCTTTACTCAAACACTATTTATTATTCTGTGTGTTTTTATTACTATGATGGAATATTTTTCACATTGACTTTCAGATGAAGGAAGAATTTAGTTGTTCTAAGTATATTTGGAACTGCCTCTGCACAGAAAGATAGATCATCTGACCTTACAAAGTCCACAAAGTCCAGCCCTACATTTGTATGATTCTATTCCATTCTTTACCAGCTGGGTGGAGTCCTTCCAAAACAATTGCTAAAAACTATGAGCCAACCTTCAAGCAGGAAGTGATAACTGCATCAAGCACTAACTGGTCCATAGAAAAACATTTCCCTTCATCTAGAATCTCTGTTACCGTTTAAGAAGAGATGGTAGCCCCTCAATAGTTACACTGGCAACCAAATTCCAACAGAGGTCCTATTTTTGATCTTCTTATAATTTTGACCTGCAAATTTGGCTAGATCTACAGATCATTAGCTTTACTCTGAGCGTTAAGAATTGTTCTGCAAACTTTTAAAAGAAAATTATTCACACTGTTTTAAGGTGACACATCCTTGAATAGTTACCATGATTTTAAAACTTGACTTGTGTCTAACATCAATTTGTTTGCCCCTAAGTCAAAAATATCTTGCTACTCTCTGTGCAAGTTTATCATGTTGCTAAATATCCTTAGAAACTTATGTACATACATGTGAAGAAAATAAGGTGGAATTCAGTGGTTATTAGCAATTGTTTTACCCAGTTCTAATGCTTAGAAACAAATGTACACATTCAAAACATCATATTGTATGGTCTAAAGAATGCATAATATTGTGAGAATGATACTGAGCTCCTTGGTACAGCTCTTTGAGATCTGCTGCTGAGAAGCTCCAGATAAGAGTTTGGTATTATTAGTGATGATACTGAAAATATTGAGCTAATTAACAGTGTTATAGACATCCACACATAGGCCAAATTACTTGGCCTAACTTAGGCCGAAGACATTAAAGGAGTGGCTCTCAACTTTTCCAGACTACTGTACCCCTTTCAGGAGTCTGATTTGTTTTGCATATCCCCAAGTTTCACCTCACTTAAAAACTACTTGCTTACAAAATCAGATCTAGAAATACAAAAAAGTGTCACAGCACACCATTACTGAAATATTGCTTATTTTCTCATTTTTAGTATATATTTTAAAATAAATTGAAATATAAATACTGTACTTGCATTTCAGTATATAGTCTATAAAACAGTTTAAACAAGTCTTTATCTGCATTAAATTTTAGTTTGGACTGACTTTGCTAGTCGTTTTTATGTAGCCTATTGTAAAACTAGGCAAATATGTAGATGAGTTGATGCACCCCCTGGAAGACCTCTGTTGATGCATCCCACTGGTTGAGAAGCACTGCTTTAAAGCATGTTAAATCACATGCTTTTTATATGTTTCACACAGATGAGTGGTCACCTTTCTCTTATTTAAAGAACCATAAATTATTTCACTGATTTGTCTGTGAAGGCGACCACTCATCCCTTACTTTAAGGTATATCGAAATGTATTAAATCTGATAAGTACACTTTTAAAACATTAAAGTGAAACTCATGATAATTACATTTCTACTGTCCTCAAGTATACCATGCGCACTTGAGGAAAATTTATGATATGCTAATGAAAATGGTGTTTCTCTAAGTTTCCCTTAAAAGAGTGTTGCCCCTTATTTTTCATGTGGCTTTCCCTTATTTCCATCCAACAAAAGTGGTCACACTACACAGGTGGAGGAAATGTAGGTTGAATAACTACAACATCCAACTAGCAAAGCTCAACCATACACTCTTGATAAATTGTGGAATAATTTCTTCCTTTTATTTTTTATTCTATTTAAAATACTTTATACCTATAAATTTGTAGTAGATATACAGCAGATCAAGCTGTATTTGCTATACTACATAAAGTATAATTTATTGCTAGTTAAAAAATCTAAACAGTGTTGTTTAAGATTTAAGACTCTATATGAGAAAATTAAAGCTGTTGATGGGCAATTTTGGAGGAAATTTTGTTGCATAGGTAACCTGACTACAAAATATTGTAAACACTGTTTGTTTTAAATAGAAATGGACCAATAGGAAATATGTAACTGATTTAACAAATATATATCTAACAAGATGTTTGTTTTCATTAATTAAAGCTGATACATTCAAATGTTATGTTAAGAAGCCAATCGAATTATTAATTTTTAAGGTGAACCAGCCAAATTTTTATAAGACCACAGGACCTGATTGGCAGTTACACAGAGAGAGCTTCACATATAAAGCAATCCTACTTATCACTGAAATGTAAGAAATAATCAAATATTGGTACAGAGGTGTGTACAGCTATTTTGTATTCATCAGTTGTAATCTTGTATTGGAGGTGGGCCAAACAAATGAGTTAAATGACTTGTATTGCTGCATGGTGAAGTACCAAACAATAACAGAACCATCAAGGAGTGTGTATAGATTTTACATATAGAATCTGTTCTAACTCCAAAATAGACACTTCTGCAGACAACTGAGTGCTGATGGAAAGACAATGGAGAGCATGGAGTCATTCAAAGTTGGCCAAAGGACCACACTGCAAAGGAGTCCACAGAAGAGAGCTGACGGGTGTAGGTTACTGACTGGAGCTAAGCCAGTATATATTTAACATATGGTTCAACATGTCTTATACAAATTGACAAAAGATGTTTTGCAGGAAGATACCAGAGTTTTCCAGATAAAGTTGCAAAGAGACATATAGGAAATACCGTATTTTTCTCATGGATGATAAGGGACAAAATTCATATCGTGGGTGGACATTTCAAATCTTCACCAGAAGCATGGGTTACTGTCTGACTGGTCCACATCAGCTTTGCCAAGAAGGATGCTGCTGGGAGATCCAGAAAGAAAATAAGAATACAACTGTCATAAACATGAGTGAATCACCTCAGTGAACTCAGTCCCAATAAATCAGTCATTGCAGCTATGAAACTGAGCTGAAGAATCTGCCTTCATTGTAATCGCTAGGCAGCAAAATACTTTTATACATGTTTTGTTTCCCTTGGTCATGTTTAACTAAATGCTTCTCAGAGGGTATGTACCTGAGCTAAAACCCTCTGAATAAAGGCATGTCTACACTTAAAATGCTGCGTACCAGCACCACTGTAGCTGCCCCGGTTTAGCGCTTCAGTGAAGATGCTACTATGCCAACGGGAGAAGCCCTCCAGTTGACATAGAGATGTCTACACTAGGGGTTAGTTCAATACAGCTATGTCACCCAGAGCTGTGAATTTTTCACACCCCGGAGTGACCTTGATATACTAATATAAGTTCATAAGAAGACCTGTCCTAACTAAAATGTGTGATGTGCACTTGTATTTCCTTAACAAGCATAGACTTAGTTGTCTAAATCAGTAAGTAATAGACAGCATTGAATCAGGATAAACTCATTACACTAACTAAGCTTAGTACCATTTGTAACAGGAGTCTCTGTTTCCCTACTGCAAAAGTTACTATGAGAAAACATGAGTGCTTCAAAAAGTCCAGCCTATGAATACACAGATTTTGTGGTCAAAAGAATTCACAGCTTCTTAGAAAAAAGAGGACAAATCTCTGAATTGGCTTGTAGGCTAAAGATTTTATCTTGTATTTTATTTAAAGTGACAATGCTTACTGGTACAATTCCAAAATCCTTAAATAGCTTCAAAATTATTGTCTGTATATTTTGTTTTACATTTAATATGTGATGATGTTTCATGTGTAAGTGATAAAGCTTGGCTATAAGTATCACCTGGACAAGTGTAACAAGGCCAGCTGCCTCTGGAACACCTTTCTGGCTTCCAAGTACTCAAACCCTTTTCCCAGTCAAGGGTCTCTAGTAGGCTCAGGGCCTAGTATACACAGGCTTTACTTGACTGAAGGTCAGCCTTCTTCAGCCCTCTGCTTCCAGCTTCCAGGCTCAAACCATTCTGTCAATCAGTGTCTCAATCAGGATCCTCTTGTTCACTACAGAGCCTTTGTGTCATAGCTCCCTTGGCTAGCATCTTCTCTTAGGAGCCTTTCAAACACTGCAGTTTCTCAGTGCTGAGCTGAGATCCCATTTATCGGAGCCTTCTGCTGCTTTTAATAGGGCAATTGCCCTGATCTCTCTCCCACATTCTGTAATTGGGGTTGGCTCAGAGTTGACACACCCTGTTTCAGCAAAGTAATTTTGAACTGAATTGCCAGTCTTTGATTATTAACTTTCTAAATTCTACTTAGATTTGTTCAGCTGAACTGATGTGACCCATTCCATAATTCCATGGGCATATGTCAAGGCTGAATCCCCACTCTGTCACTTTGAGTACAGAAGGTCAGGGCCCACAAAAATTTTAAAAATTAAAACTTGCCACTCCAGGCTTGTATTAGACTCCCAAGGTTACAGCTTTTCTCTGACCTTGGCTTGGTAAACACTGCCACCACCCAAATGCAAAAAAAACCCCTCGGACCCAGTGCCAGCACTTCCATTTAGGCAACCTAGGCAATCGCCTAGGGTGCCAGGATTATTGGGGGGCTGCATTTTGCCGGGGGGGGGGGTGGCAGGCGGCTCCAGTGGACCTGCCGCAGGCATTCCTGAGGACGGTCTGCTGGTCCCGTGGCTCCGGTGGACCTCCCGCAGACACGCCTGCGGCAGCTCCACCAGAGTCGCGGGACCTGCATGCGGGGCAGTGAAATGGCCGTGCCCCTAGGGCACCAAAAACACTGGTGCTGGTCCTGCTCGGACCCAGGAAGGAGCACTTGGGAATTCCTCCCTGCGGTATACCCTCAAGCCCTTTCACCTCCACTCTGGGAAAGAGCTAAGAAAGAAAACAAAGGAAATTAGCTGTTGATACCAGCTAATCAAACAACACGCACAAACGTCTTAGGACACCAAAAATCCAATCCCGTTTTTAAAAAAGGTAAATTTTATTAAAAACAAAAAGGAAGCAAATACATCTGGAACTTAGGCTATTGCTAGATTTTAAAAGAGCGATTCTAAAAATTAAGCTGCCAAAATAGCTTTCTTGGGGCTTAGCTTAAAGGATAGAAGCAAACAAAAGCATCCGGGGTTAGCACAGAAGAGTCCATATGTCTTAAAATAAAAAGAAATAAACCTAATCACGTCTTCCTAAACATTCCTAATTTACTTACCTATTTGGGTCGTTAAAAGTAGTTCTAGATATGATCTGATTATTTTCATCTCTGTTTCAAACTTTACACAGCATTCCTGCTGCCCCATCTCTTCAGCCCAGAGAGAACAACACAAAAGAGAATTTTTTTTTCCCAATTTAAAAAGTTCTATCCTTCCCATTGGCTCTTTTGGTCAGGTGCTCAATTTTTTTTTCTTTACCTGGGGGACTTTTTAACCCGTTGCAGGTAAAGCAAGTAGAGAACAGCTACCAAGAGGGATTTTACAGATAATTGGCTGGCTGAGTGTCCATCAAAGGGAGTTGCTACCCCCTCCCACTACATTTATCACAGTATATAAATAAATAAGGGTCTATATTTAAGGATCTATCATTCCACATTGATAGCAAAACACCCTGTCCAGATTAGTGTAGAATTAGGACAAAAATATGCCTTTGTAACAAGATTTTGATAAGACCTTGAATTCAACTGATTTATCATCTGTTGAAAATTGTAACATCCCATGTGGAGTTTAATTTTTGATATTGTGAACACTCATTATTATTTTACTTTCTGTCATTTCTTATCTACTTTAAAGCTATTTTGGCTAATAAGACTTGTAGGTATATAATAATTCTTGGGTTTGTACTTTAGCTAAGGAACACATCAAAAGAACAGTGAAAAACCTATCATAGGTAACTGATGAATTAAATGATTTAAACATTCTGTGATTTATAACCTATCTTTCTGACACCCTGTATAGCTGTCCACAATACATCTGACAGGGTTATAGTTACATAATAATATCCTGTCATGTTCTGGGGTGCAGTTCAAACTAGTGAGGCCTGTGTCACCACCTGCCCTGTAACCCTGGGTTCCTTAAATGCTCTGCTGCTATAGCTCACTGCTTGGACACCAACAACTAGCAGACAATCAGACACTGAGAGCCTGTGTATTAAGCAGCAGTAACTCAGCACTGTGATCCCAGCAACCTGCTTGTTACACCTGAGCCACATTCTGATACCTACCAGCTTTGGTTACTAGTATCCAAGTGACTTTCAACACACTCCCAGTCCCAAATTTTCCCCACACTATATCCTCCATAATGTCCAGCCCTTTCTTGGACCATTGAGAGGAATAATAAGGTTCTTTTGCTTCTCTAAAGAGTGAATACCCAGCAGCTTGCCACATTAACTGGAATTAACAATTACTTCAATTCAATTGCAATTTTATTAACCGTGATGCCAAGTAAAAGAAATAAAAGTAGAGATGGTTACAAGAAAATGAAAGTGAAAACAAACATGTAAAAGTCTAAACTTAATCTAGCAAAGTACAGCCTTTGACTGAGATGGTTTCTCACCCATCACTTTTGGCCCAGCATGGCTGACTGATTCGCAGTTAGGACCTTCCAGAGAAATAAAGGGTGGTGGTTCCCTTTGTCTTTCTAGGTGAAAGAACACTTGGGGTTCTTTTCATCTCTCTTTTATAGTCCAGTAAACCTTGGAAATGGATTCTTTTGAAGGTTGCCCCCGGAAATAAAGTTCATTCAAGTTATGAGGAAGGAGACATGGGGTCTGGTGCAGTCTGGTTTCTTCCCTCACTGATGTTTCCTAAAATACAGTTTCATCTGTTCTTGTCCTCTCTGATGTAAATAAATGGCCTCTAGACTTGTGATTGCTAATGGACTCTGACTCCTGGCTGGAGGCATCAGCTTGTCCTTTGTCCTGTTTATCCACTCCCCAGATTTGCCTGGGAAGCACAGTTTAGTTCCACATTTTTGTCATATTTGTGTGTTCCTTTGGGCATTTACCATCCTACAACATTCAAGAATACTTTACATGATACCTCTCAGATATAGTTTATGACGTTAATGAACTGGGATACACAGAACTGGCCAGCTGAAACTCACTACTAGATACCAGTGATCCCTTTGCCTTCTTGCACTAGAATGCTGTTAGGTTTACACACCCACAACATGGAATTTGTAAAAATGCTTACTACAAATTTAGATGTAATACATCCAAATACATATTTTTGCAGTGGCCTGGTTTTAGCAAGGCATGATGAATGGGCTGTTTTGAGTCTATATTAGATGGAAGTGGGTACACAATCAGTATCCAGACAATAGGGATCACTGACTCAGATATGGATGGGTGGGATGTATAATGGAACTTCTGGTCTATAAAGGGATGATGGACAGTATAGATTGTTTTCCTATCTAACGTTGGAATAGTGGATGGAGAAAAAGTGTTTCTGGACTGTATATGGAGAATGATATATGACATGTGAACTCTTGACCATAGTTGATTGGATATGTGTCTAATCTCTAGTCAGTATATAAAGAGTAAGTAACAAAATGTTGGTGTCTCTGACTAATAATCATTGGGTAGACTAGATGCTGGTTGGAGACGTTAGTCTGTGGCTCATAAGTGATAGATTTGTGGTGGTTTGTGAGTTGTTGTGGCTCACACTGGAAATATGGTATAAGGTGGGTGGGTGGATGTACAAGGTTTCTGATCTATAGGTGGATGAGATGTGGAAAACCGTAAAATTGGTTTTGATTAATGAAATGTGATCTTTTATGTGTGTAAATTTCTCAGAAATCATAGGTCTATTAGGATACTTGAATATATATTTTCCTCCTGTAACTGTTCATTTGCATATTTTTAAATGTTGATTTTGTCTTGTTTGCCTTTTTTATGTAATGTGTGTGTGTGTGTGTACACACACCCAGTAGGAATTTTAACTTACTTTTAACAAAGTTTTTTGTCTGTTTTGTCTGTTAATACATGCTTAATACACGTTCACTTTCTGTTATGTCTGATTTGGGATAACTGGGCATGGCTTAAGGAAAATGAGAATTGACACAAATCTTTACCCAACTGCAAAGAACAATTTTAAATGAATGTGGAGAAAATTATTAATTTTATGCTCCAGTTACTTTTACTATTCAAACATAGTAGCAGTGGCACAGCAGTGAGATAAACAGAAAAAAAAAATCTTGCATATCCATTTTTCTACCTAAACCTGTTTGACTTCTTTTTTCAACCTCAATCTTTGTTTTACATATAAATTAAAATTCAGTTCTCTTGCTATCCACAATTCAGATTGTTCCACTTATAAAATATTGTGCCTGGCAGTTTTCACTGCAAGACTTAGACAGGCACTTCAGAGGCTTACATGTATTATCATTTATTGCTTGCACATTCACAGTATGCTTAAGCAGGATAGGTTTAGGATTAAAAAGGACAGAAGAATGCTTGTGACACTAAAAGAAGACAGCACCACCGTCTGTCAAAGTAGGAGGGGGCTGCGAGAGAGGAAACATCTGTGAGAATTGCTATTCTGCATTGGCTTTGTGAAATGATGCATGTTCCCTGGCAACAACTTCAATGGAGCTGCATTACCCAAGATGTTCTCTGGGCATGACTATCCCTTGAACCCACATTAAAAGGGGGTTCCCCAACACATGAAAGGGTAATGAAGTCTCAGGCTGTACCACCTGTTCCAGGCAAGCTCCGCAACATTTGGAGGGGAATAAATAATGTGCATACTCCTGTTCATGTCCCCACTATCTTTCTCTGCCCGCCTCTCCCTGCATGTATGTCAGAGTTCTAGGCCATAGGTAGGGTAGGGAGGAGAAGGGAAGTTGTCAATAGGCAATTGACCCCATCTGTCCTTTCCATGCTGGAAAGAAGAAATCAGCAATTGGGTTGGATTTCTGCATGAAGGTCTGTGGGGGGACCTTACTGAAGGTGGTCTTTGCGTATGTTTAACTTCCATGACAGGTGTAATGAATACCGCAAACTGCACTCAACCTAACTGATCCTCACCTTTCATTTAAAGCAAAGCTTTAAGAGCATAAGAAGGGCTATACCGGGAGAGATCAAAGGTCCATCTAGCCTAGTATCCTGTCTTCTGACAGTGGCCAATGCTAGGTGCCCCAGAGGGAATGAACAGAAGTGATCCCTCTTTCTAGCACTGTCATTGGGAAGATGTCCTTTGAAATGCCTATTGATCACTAGGTTTGTCAGTTTGTCATGGAGATTGCTTGTGATTTTTTTCTGACAATCTCCCCTTGATATCTGCTCCTGTGTCTCAGTTGCTGGCTGCTGGAGCTCCTACTCAAGTTTACCCTCTGGAAGTTGCCATCTTTACCAATCCCCTCTCTCTCTCACAATGACTCTGTCTCAGCAGAGCACTTGAGCACAGGTTTAAGAGTACCTCTATTCAGCAAAGCACTTAATCATGTGATTAACTCTAAGCACATGCTTTAATCACATTGATTTTGATGTGATTAAGTCATGTGCTTAAAAAGTCCTTTCCTGAACTGGGAAGTTTTTCTGAATCAGGGTTGAGGGAATGAGCAATAGCTGATTCTTCATCTTCCATACACACAGTTAGCCAGGAAAGATGGTACATAATCCAGATGTTTCTCAGCATTGTTCCCCCACCAGTTAGTGAATCTCAAACCCACAGTGTCCTGATTGATATAGATGCTAGAAGGAAGTGGCCAATAGAGAACAAAGTATGCCATATAGGCTGGGTTCCCTTCTTGCCTCAGGCTTGGGGGCATTTTCATTAAATTAGTACAAAGTTGCTCCCCTCCGCAGTGTGTGAGGGAGGGAGAATTTGGCCTTTAATTTGTAATCAAAGTAAATCTACAGGAGCAGTCACAAAACTTTATAGGACTGCAAAGGTTTTTCCAGGTACAGAACATTTTAATATTCCTCCTCTCCCCAGGGATCAGTCATTTTAATGATAGCTAGAGCATGTATTGCCATGGCAACTTGTTGCTTTTTTACAAATGTAACACAAATTATATTAAGCCACTCACAGCAGCACTATTAGCAGCTAAATTGTCAGGCACTAATAACAACAAATTGCTTAAAACTAAACCAAATGAATACATCTTCCAAGGTGACCAAACTCAGGCTTTGGTGGGCTGACAGGAGGCACGAGTTCCAAAAGCCTCATGGCTTATAATGTATACACAGCCTGGCTGCCTTGCTGACTATTGGAAATATATTTGTGCTACATGCATATTATATCAATATAATACAATTAGCCACTGGAAAGTTCAAGCCTAGTAACTAACAGCAACAACATCTCAGTCATCTCACTGCTAGGAAGGACAGGCCGAAAACAGTCATTCAACTAGCAGGATCCCAGGCCTATGAAGATGATTACCTGCACCTTAATTCAGCACCCCAAGTACAGAGGAAGAATTCTGATATGAAGTAATAACTTCAGACAAGGTGGGACAATATATTAGGATAATATATTGTAGGAATGAAAGCTACTCTGCCTCCTTCCAGATTTCTTATTGCTGATTATTGGCTTTATTCTACTTCAGCTAAAATAAGCTTTGGGAGGGTTATTTATGTGATTAGCTTTTTGTTTTGATGTGGAAGTTGGTTTTATACATTATTATTGATGTATGTTATGGTAGAGCCCCAGAATGACAAACAGAAAGCAGTGCTCCTCTTGTGCTAAGGACCATACAAACAGGTAACAAGGAACAATCCCTCCTCTCCTTACAAATTCTTCTATACAAGCTGACCCTTGAGCTCACTGATTAAGTGAAACAAGTTGCAGGATCAGAGTTTAGGTGTCAGAGGGGACAGCACATGTGGATAAAGCCAGGGCTGGCTCTAGCAATTTCGCCGCCCCAAGCACGGCGGCATGCCGCGAGGGGCGCTTTGCCGCTCACCGGTCCCGCGGCTCCGGTGGACCTGCCACAGGCATTTCTGCGGAGGGTCCGATGGTCCCGAGGGTCCAGTGGACCTGCCACAGGCTTTTCTGCGGGAGGTCCACCAGAGCTGCGGGACCAGCGAACTGTCCACAGAAACGCCTGCGGCAGCTCCACCTGAGCCGCCTGCCACCCTCTCGGCAACCGGCAGAGCGCCCCCTGCGGCATGCTGCCCCAAGCACACGCTTGGTGTGCTGTGGCCTGGAGCCGGCCCTGGATAAAACACACAAACAGGGTAAAACAGATTGCTGAGGAGGAAGATGTAACAATAAAACAAACAGCTTAACAAAAAAGCAGAGATCACCACTTGCTTACCCATTGCCACATCTAATTACACAAGTTAAATTTACCATTTTTTTTGTGCACAGTGAGAAGAAGGAATGATTGTGTGTTAAAGAAATCTCTAATACAAAATGAACAGTCAAACTGTTCCATTTTGTTAAGCTTAGAAAGCCATTGGCTCATGCTGTGAAACATTCTGTCATCAAAAATGGATTTCATGCTATAACTTGTACAAAGTTAAGTCATAGACCCAGAGTTCTGCCAAACTACCCAAAAATAATTTGAACTGCCAGTGACCCATGCCATATGACCTTTATCCATTGACTCTCTGTCTGCTTCTGTTCATTGCTTGCATTTTTGGGAATTAGGTCCTTGCTGCTTGAATAGGTAGTGATGATTAATTGTTTAAAATATTTTCTAATATCTTTCGAGACACTCTATTATGGCAGGTTACATTGATGCTACAATGCCTCACATTGCCTTTTCTCCTATTATGTTATACTAATGGGGGGGAACTGAATGGGCTATATGTTCAGTGCAGTGTGAAGGGTGTTTGATGCACAGTTCCCATTAATAATAAAAAAAGAAATCAGTGTGGCTAATTTCCTGTGCACCAATAACATTAATGTTTAGCACTTTTCATTTTCTAACTCCTTCGCAAACAGTATGTGTTAATAATGTACTCACAATATCCTTGCAAAGTACCTACAGTACTTACTGGCAAAACTAAGAGCCAAACCCACATTTTCCAAATTGAGGGCATAAATCTGGGCACCCAGATCTGTATTCAAATGCCTAAATCAATGTGGTCTGATTTTTTTCAACGGCACTCAGGACCAACTGAAATCAATAGCTGATTTGGATGCATGTTATCTCTGAAGATCAGGCTACTTTATTCAGGAGCTTATAGATTTAGAAACCTAACTTCAAAGCACTAAACTTTGAAAAATGTGGCCCAAGTGTTCGAATGTAAAAATGCTGAGCTCCCTCAATTCTCATCGGGTGCTATGGGAATTTAGTATACTCAGCACCTTCCAGTATTGGACTCCAAATATTTCAAATTTGACTCTTAAAAAACAATACTGCTTTGACGTAAGAACAGAGCAGGTAGTTTTTATTTGTGCTACTGTTTAGCTATATTTAGCAAGTATCCTAGACTGAACACTATATCTGCTTTTATTAGGTATGATTACAGATCGCTCTGGACTGTTAGTGATACAAGAGGTAATTGCTTAGCTCCCGCTGGATAAGGAAAAAAATGATGAAATGATATTCCTGATTTGAGAGAGTTGTTCCTTTGAATATTATACCTCAAAGGGCAGCAGAAGACTGGAATCGCTATTAATTCTGTAATATCCACAAGCCTACAGTGAGCACCATTGCAACAAATCAGTGATTTTTCCACCACCACGGTTGGCAGTTGCCATATTTTCTACACTAAGGATAGATGGCACCAAAGTAAATTAAAGTGGCATAGACTGAAAATTTCCAGAAGTGACTGGTGATGTTGGGAGCCTGAGGTTCCAGAAATCAGGCTTCTTTAAGTAAGTACTGAGAACCTAACCCCTGGAAAGCAGGTGCCTTTACAGTGATTCAAGCTGGGCATCTAAATATGGAGGTGTGACGGGATCCCTGGGATGCAGCCCTGGACTGTGGGACCGCTGTTCCCCCTAAACTCTCCCCAGTCTAGGATGTCTCTCATAATGCCTTGCTAGTGACCAACAGCAAACCCCTCCAGGAGTTGTGATCACTCAGAATAAAAGCATGTGGAGACCCACACACCCAGCTAGATTGCATGAAAGCTCCCAGAGCCACTCATGAATCACACTCAAGATGGGCAGTGCAGATTTATTAATTGGTTCACCACTTCATGAATGGAAAGTGGATATACACCAGCCTTTGCAAAACCTGAGCAGATTTGCCACACACTTCATACACACTCACTGGTAAAACAAACAATTAAACAAATTTATTGACTATAACAGATAGATTTTAAATAATATTAAGTGATAGGCAAAAAGTCAGAGTTAGTTACTAAAAGAAATAAAATATAACCATTGTGACAGACCCAGACCAGTAGGGTACAGGAGTCTGGTCCTATTGGTATCCAGGAGGTGGGCGGGCAAAGCCCGCCCACTTCCAAAGGATCTCCTCCCAGCCTAAGGGGAGGATCCACAGGTCCGTGATACCAAAAAAATACGAGGGACAACTAATGAAAAACAGGATCAGGAGTGTGGTCATAGGGCTAAACGAAGGGAACCTGATGGAGACACCGAGCAGAGAACCCCAGACAATGCCCACTGCTCCTCAAAAGCATCAAGGGAGCCAGTGGACGCCGCCCAGAGGAACTCTGCCTGGATGCGTAAACGGACGGAGGAGCAGAAATAGGCCCCACAGTCGCAGGAAATCGGCCAACTTCCTCTCCCTGGTTTTGCAGATGGCTAGTTTGGCCAGGGCCAAGAGGAGGTTGACAAGGAGATTCCGTGTCTTTGTGGGGCCTTGAATGGGGAGTGTGTAGATAAACATGTGAGGGGAAAAGTGCAACCAAAAATGCAATAAAAGGTTCAAGAGCAGCTGGAACAGAGGCTGCAATCTGGCACACTCTAAATAAATGTGTGCCAGGGTCTCTTTCATGCCACAAAAAGGGCAGGTGTTGGGGACAGGGGTAAACCGTGCCAAGTACACGCCCATACTCACGGCCCTGTGAAGGAGCCACCAATTGACATCCCCCACGGGCCTCAGGACCAGGGCAGAGTATAAGCTGGCCCACCGGGGCCTCTCACCCTCAAGAGGTGGCAGGAGGTCCTGCCATTTGGTATCAGGGCAGGATGTGAGGGTGAGGTAGTGGAAAGTGTGGAGCATGAGCATGTACAGGTGTTTCCATGGCACGGCCTGGAACAGAACTGGCTGCAGATCATGCAGCCAGCTCACAGTGAAAGGGTGAGGGGGCTGATAAAAATGTCCACGGGGCCTGGGGTGGAGAGTGGGCAGGGCATGCCCTCTCGCAGGACCCAGTCCGGGTAAGCCTGAACAGCAGGCAGTAAAGTGGCCTTCACTTCCAGAAGTACGCGCTGGGGAGCGCGAGGTCTGGAGAGCCCCATGCGCTGAGTGAGCGTCAGGGGATCCAGCCAGTCTCCCCGGTCGCAGTCCAGGAGGTCTCCGACCCTGGTAACTCCCGCCAAGACCAGCCTCTGGCACACCGCGGGGGACGCCGCCACCTGCACATGAAGCTGGGGATTGTGTAGCAGGGGCTCCACGAGGAGATCGGCTCCCAGAGTGGCCGCCGTGGACTTGGTCGTTGAAAAGAGCTTCCAGGTCTGGAGGAGGTCTTAGTAGAAGACCGGCAGCCCAGAGAGGTCTCACGGAAAACCTCTCGGATGGAGGTAAAAGAGCTGCCAGTTGTATCGGAGCCCTTGGAAGCAGCGGAGGAAGGCATGTGCCAATGCACTCCACGCTGGACTACCTGCACCATACAGGAATCTCTGCAGGGCCTGGAGGCGGAAGACATGGACCTGAGCGTGTAGGCATTTCAGGTCCTGTCCTCCCTCCTCCAGGGGCAGGTGGAGGACCCCTGAAGAGACCAAGTGCATCCCTGGCCACAAACTCCAGAATCGTCGTCCGGAGGTTGGTCAGAAAACTCGGGGCCAGGACCAGGATGTTGAGCCAGTACCAGAGCATGGACAAGACTACTTGATTGAGCACCAGCACCCTCCCTCGAAGGGAGAGGCACCAGAGTAGTCCCATCCACTTCCGGAGCCGCTCTGTCACCCTGCCTTCTAAACCGTGCCAGTTCTCCGGGGGAAACAGATGCGTGGCAGAAAGGTAAATGCCGAGATAGAGCAGCGGACCCACGCTCCACCTGATGGCCTGAAGAGCAGGTGGGAGGGAGCTCCCCTGCCACCTATCCCCGACCACCAGGCCAGAGCTCTTGACCCAATTGACTCGGGAGGAGGAGGCCGCCGAGTAGATGGCCTGGCAAGCCTCCACCTACACCAAGTCGCCCGGGTCCTGGAACACGAGCAGCACATTTTTGGCATATGCTGACAGGACCAGCCGCAGCTCCGGCTCTCAAAGCACCAGCTCTGTCCGCCTCCGAAGACAGAGGAAGGGCTCGATAGCCAGAGCATACAACTGACCTGAGAGGGGACACCCCTGCCGCACTCCTCGCCCGAAGCTGACCGGCTCAGTCAGGGTCCAGTTGAGCCTGACCAGACACTCCGCAGAAGCGTACAGCACCTGGAGAAAACCCACAAACAGGGGTATGAAGCCAAACTCTGGCAGAGTGCTCAGGAGATACTCATAGTCCACCCTGTCAAACGCCCTCTCCTGATCCAGGGACAAGAGGGCGAGTGACAGACCATCCGTACATCTTAATTCCAAAAGGTCCCAGATCAGATACAGGTTATCAAAGATCGTGCGGCCCTGGACGGTGTAGGTCTGGTCTGGGTGGATCACGTCCGCCAGTATGGACCCTAGCCACATTGAGATGGCCTTCGCAATGATTTTATAGTCCGTGCTGAGAAGAGAGATGGGACTCCAATTCCATAAGTCGCGGAGGTCCCCGCTCTTTGGCAATAAGGCGAGCATGGCTCGCCTGCATGAGAGAGGGAGGACCCCACCCTGCAAAGACTTGGCCCAGACGGTGACCAGGTCTGGGCCGAGGATGTCCCAGAACACGCGATAGAACTCCATGGTCAGCCTGTCCAAGCCTGGAGATTTATTGGTGGGCATGCAACGGAGGGCTTCTGAGAACTCGGCCAGAGTGAGAGGTGGCTCTAGCCAGTCCCGGTCACCCATGCTGACTGTCAGGAGACCGTCCCAGAGGATCGGCTGGATCTGGGGAGAAAAGAGTCACGTAGAAGGCCCTGGCCCTCTCGCACATCTCCGCTGGATCCGTGAGGGGGGTGCCACCCTCCGCCAGGAGGCAGGTGACATGCTTCTTGGCTCCCATCCTTTTCTCCGGGGCATAGAAGAAGCGGGAGCCATGATTCATCTCTTGAAGGAGGCGGATGCGGGATCGAACAAAGGCACCCCGGGCCTGATGGTCCTCCAGGGCCCGGAGCTCCTCCTGCTTCTCCTGGCACGCTCCGCAGAGGGATGGATCCTCGAGGCTGGCGGCCAGATGCCTCTCCAGCTCCAAGATCTCCCATTCCAACTACCCTATCACTGCATCCCTCCGTCGGCTGGCACCCCGGGTGTAATCATGGCAGAAGAGCTGGGCTCGCACTTTCCCCAAATCCCACTGCCGCAGCAGCAAGGGAAAAGCATACCTCTACCCTCGCCAGGCCAGCCAGAACTCCCGGAAGGATGCCACGAAGCCTGCATCCTCCAGAAAACTATTATTAAAGTGCCAATAGGCTGGCCCCGGCCTCTCCACGCAGAGAGAGGCCGTCACGGTGGCAAGGTGGTGATCTGAAAAAGGGGCCGGCCGAGTACTGGAGGAATGGGCCCGCGAAAGGTGGAAACACAACAGGTAAATGCGGTCTAGCGGGGAGTGGCTCTACCGATGGGCCTCCACCCGGACGAAGGTAAATGTCAAGACGTCGTCCGGGTGGTGGTCGCACCAGACGCCCACCAGGGAGTGGCGATCGACGATCTCCCGGAGGATGTCCGCAGCAGCTAGGCACTGCTCAGTCCCCAAGCTGTCTCATTCCTCGAGGGTAATGTTAAAGTCCCCAACCAGGACCAGGCAATCACAAGGATCCAGGGAGCCGAGGAAGACGGACGCCTGCTGATAAAAACACAACCTCTCCGGGCCCGATGTTGGGGCGTAAACTTTGAAGAGATTAACCACAAGCCCCTCCATGTGGACCCAGAGGTACAGCAGGCGGCCCGGCACAGCCTCGGTGACCCCCAGCATCTCAGCCGTAGGTCGAGGAAGAACAAGGTCGCCACTCCAGCCGCCCAAACTGAGAAGTGGCTAAAGTAGGCCCCGTCCCCCCACTCCAGCCGCCAGCTAGCTTCAGCGGCCGGATCCGTATGGGTCTCCTGCAGGAAAGCCACAGAGTACCCCCCCTCCCAGAGGAAGGAGAGCACCTGGCTCCTGCAGAGACCTGTCCTACAGCCTCAGCTGTTTAAAGTGGCAAAGATGATTGGCGCCATGAGGAGGGCTGGTGGGAATCCTCGCTGGCAGACATGCCCATGGCCTCCGGCAGGCTGCACAGCAATCCATGACCTACCCCGTAGGTGAGTAAAGAGTCACGGAAGACACGGACCCGCCGGTAGGCCTCAGGGGCCTGCTTCCCGGTCCTCTTACCCTCCTCCATGAGGGCCCTTACAGCCCAGAGGACCTGATGGAAATCCCCCCACCGCTGGAGCGCCAGCTGGACTTTGTTACGGGAGCCATGCACATCCTCAAGGAACTCCCGCAGCTCCTCCTTCAGTGCATGGGGGGGGGCGGGGTCACTGATCTACAACTGTCCCCCAGTGGGGCCCCTGTCACAGCCCCGTGGCCCAGCGAGGCGGACAGGTGGGGGCAGACCCCCGACGTGGCATCCGACGGGCTGACACCACGTGACCTGCCCCACTCTCAGGTTCAACAGGGAGCGGCGTAAGGAAAACAGCAGCCCCCAATGAGTCGGAATGGGGAAAAACAACTAAAACCGCTCCCTGGGGAGTATCCTTAGGGGTGGCACTGGCAGAACGGGAGGTGGAGGGGAGAAGGACAGGGCTGGCATCAGGAATAGGGTAGGGGACAGGAGTAGGCCGGGGATCAGGAAGGGAACTGGGGAGGGGGGCAGAAGTAGGACCCTGAGCCTCAATACTCAGGCTGCTGGAAGATAGCTGCTCCTGGTTAGGCTCAGAGATCTGGGGAGTGGGAAGGAGACCTCCAACTATGCCAGGCTCAGCCACTATGGTTTGGGTGGTAGCCCTGGCATCAGGAGATGGATGGTCGTCACAGGGTTTTCTGCCTGGGAAGGAGGCTGTGTGCTCCACACCCAAGAGGGACTCCCCCTGGGAACCGGGTCCCAGCAGCGGGGCACCGGCCATCGCCTCAATGGGCTCGGGGGCTGTCAGCAGGGTGCCACCTGCAGCCAGGCTGATGGAAGATTCCAGGGGACTGTCAGAGGTGGGAGCAGGAGCAGAAGCAGCAGTTAGGGAAAGGGAACAAGGGGACAGGGGTGAGGTCGCCCAGATCGAGGCCCACTGGCAGAGGGCTGTCCTCCCCCTGCGTGACCGGGGTCAGACTCAGGGCCTCGATCTCCTCATAGATGGAAGGTAGATCACTGTCCACCACCCCAGGGCCCTCCCTGCCAGCAGCTGAGGCGACGCCCACCACGGCACTCACAGGGGCTTTGGATGGGAAGGGGATGAGAGAGGCTCCCTCAGGGGCTTCCATGGGAAGGGACCATGGAGGAGAGGCGGTGTCACCTTCTGGTGCTGCCACGGTGTCCCCAGCCAGCACCACAGAACAGGAGTCATCAGGGGGCAAGGCATAAAGCTTGTCATCAGTGCCCCCCTTCCTGCTCTTCCGGGAGGTCTCCAAATCTAAAGGATGTAATGGGGCCCGAGCCTTCTGCTTGCCCCACTTCCCCTGCACTAAGGACCAGCCCTCCATGGCATCATCCAGGGGCTGGCTAACAGGGGTCAGGTCAGGGGGCAAGGGCAATGGCTCAGAGACTCGGGGAGGCAATGGTGGGGTAGCAGGAATGAGGGAGGATTCCCCCTGGGGCGAGCCCTCTCCCACGTCCGGCGGTATCTCCGCCACACCCTCCTCAACAGTGGTGGCCGAGAAGGAGGAGGAGGGGCAGCTTTGGGTGCCGGGCAGCCAGGGGTACTGGCGATGACAGGGCCGGCGCCTTGCCGGGGCTCGGGGGTCCCGGACGCTCCTCTGTGTTGGGCCAAGGGGCAGTCCCTCCAGACGTGCCCCATCGCCCAGCAGAGGTAGCACCGGACCTCCCCTGTTGAATGGGATCCCTGGTAGGGGACCAGAAAGGACCCCTCAAGCGCCTCTCCGCCACGCGCCGCCGGCGGCAGTTGAAGCTGCACTTGCCGGCGGAACGAGAGAACATGACGGAGGGCGGGGTCCTTGCAGCCCAAGGGGAGAGGGCTGATGACGGAGAAGGGGCACCTCAGGGCAGAAAGGGTGGGCAGCAGGGCGGCATTGGGCAGGAAGGGAGGGACAGAGGTCAGGATTAAGCAGACCCCCAGGTCTTCCAACGGCTCCAGGGGGACGAACACGCCCCCCACCGCCAGGCCCGTCTCTACCGCCTCCTGGGCGGCGGCCTTCGATGCCAGGAAGAAGATCACCTTCCCAGACATTTTAGAGGCTGCCAGAATGGCCATGGGCCCCACCACCCTCGCCAACGCCCGCACGTAGGTCTCCACATGGGGCGAAGCGGGCACCAGGAGGCAAGGGATGCCATGCTTCCTGGTCAAGGTGGGAAAGGGGCCCTGGCCACTGTAGATGTTAGCGGAAGCGGCGTTTGGAGAAGCGGCGGCAGGCGGGGGGCCGCACCCACCTGCGTGTACACCCTGGGGGCCGGGGGAGGGACACCTGCAGAGCTGGTGGAGGGAATAGCGGGAAGGGATGCCGCAGTGGGTAGTGGAGCCGCGGCAGCGGGGGAAGTCTCCTCCATGGAGGGCCTGGCCTTTCTAGTGGGGCCCTTACCCTTCTTCCCACCCCGACCCTTCCCACTGGCTGGGGGGGCTCCCCCAGAATCAGAAGGGGCAAGAGACGTGGCAGCAGTGGAGGTCTCCCCAGTACTTGCCGCAGCCAGTGCCCCAGCAGGGGTGGTGGTAGGCGGATCGGCAGTGGCGGCCGAGGTAGAGGCTTGGGCAGTGGACACGGGGGCAGGTGGAGGAGGGGCGGTGGGAGCATCACGAGGGGTCTCCCCCGCCGCGTCCCCCGCCATAACGAGAGCAGGAAGGAGGACAAAATGTGAGGGGAGGGGAAGGAGAGGAGGCAACCACTCCTCCCCGCTAGGCTGCAGGCAGAGGAGGAAGGTGCCAGAAAGGGAAGGCTAAAGGGGAGTGGGGAGCAACCAAGGACCTAGGGGTGGGAGGGCTTCAGGGCACCGATGCAGAGGGGAGTTCCGGTTCCTCTAGTTGCACTAGGGGATCAGGGGGGACAACGGCAGAGGGGCGGTGCAGTGAACAAGGGGAAACCAAATGGGGAAGGGCACCAGTGCATGGGAGGGGGCATGGGCAAGCGAGGGGAGGGACCAATCAGGGCTGGGGGAGTACAGGATGGGGGGGAAAAGGGCAAGCTGGGAATGGGGTAGAGGGACGACGGGGACAGTTACAGGGCTGGGGCAGAACTATCAGGCCGCAGAGGGAAATAGGTGGGGTGGACAAATGTGGCAAAGGGGAGGGGGTCAGTCCAGCGGGAAAGGGGAGGTGGTGCGCCCACAGGCACTTGTGCTAAAAAGTCAATGGGTGGCTGCTGCTGCTGCAGGCCCAAATGATGGAAGTGGGCGTGGTGAGCCAGGCGAGCAGCTCAGTCCCAGAGGCAGGAGTCCGAAGCAGAAGGAAAATAGCCAGCGGGGGTGGTGGAGGGGGAAACAATGGTGGTGGGGGCAAAAGGGGACACGGATGGACTGGGGGCAGGCTCCACGCCACACCCCCAGGGTTCCAGGAAACACAGTTCAAACCCCCACCACGAAAGCACAGTTCGAAAAATACTCAGTCCAGAAAAGCCCCCTCCACAGTGGTCTTCACCTGGTCTCCCAGCAGCAGGTAGTCTTCTTCTCCTCCTCCTTCTCCTCCAGGCCCCAACAGCTCCCCAGCAACAGCCACAGTAGCCCCAGTAGCTCCAGGTGGTGGTAGTCTGGTGTCCAGGCAGGAGGGACCCCGCTCAGATGGTGTCCTCAGCTACAAGAGCTAGGGCCCCTCACTCCCCTTCTTCTCTGGGAAGCAGGGCAGCAGCCTTCCTCCCCTGCCCCTGGGTCTGTAGGTGGAACAACAGCAGCAGTTGAGGGTGAGGTCAGGGTGAGGGGATCAGCAACCAGCCAACTAGAGGGTAGCAGAGAAATGGGGAGGCACGGATGGAAGTGGCAGTCTCTGGCCCAGCCAAGGGAGCAGCACGAAGAGCAGCAGCAGCAGCGAGATCCTAGTGCTCAGCAGCAGCAGCCCTCTCCCTCCTTCCCTCCACAGCAGAGGAATCAAAGCAAGATCTACTGGCCATTGAGTGACCAGAGCAGGGACTGCACTAGAGTAATCAGGAGCCTGCTAGAACCAATTAAGACAGACAGGCTGATTAGAACACCTGCAGCCAATCAAGGCAGACTAATCAGGGCACCTGGGTTTAAAAAGGAGCTCACTTCAGTTTGTGGTGGTGGTGTGTGTGAGAGAAGCTGAGAGTGAGAGCTGCTGGAGGACTAAGGAGTATAAGTGTTATCAGACACCAGGAGGAAGGTCCTGTGGTGAGGATAAAGAAAGTGTTTGGAGGAGGCCATAGGGAAGTAGCCCAGGGAGTTGCAGCTGTTACAGGAGGCACTATAGACAGCTGCAATCTACAGGGCCTTGGGCTGGAACCTGGAATAGAGGGTGGGCCTAGGTTCTCCCTAAACCTCCCAACTCCTGATCAGACGCAGGAGGAGTTGACTCAGACTGTGGGTTCCACCAGAGGGGAAGATCACTGAGATATGCAACTCTGACAATATGTACAGGACCCAGCAAGGTAGAGGAGGAACTTTTTCACAGCATACAGTCTAAACTCTCAACCTTATTAGACTGGGCAACATCTAGATTAAGCAGTTTTTCTCACCCTGCTGGATATTACAATCCTTAACGTACAGGTTTGTTCCTTAAACCTGGACCAAGCTCCTCTGTTGGAGTTTGTATTCTTCTCAGTGTCTTAGTTGCTTGCAGTGTAGCTGGGGGCAGGAGAAGGGCCTAGTATGTGTCCACTCTGTCTGTCTGTTTTATACCCTCAGTTCATGTGCTTGTAGAACACAACTCCAGGAATGTCTGGGGGGCATTGCTGAGTCTCCAGGCAAGGTTGAACAATTCCTCTGATGTGGCCTCATGCAGGTGAGTCTCATAGACTCATAGGTCAGAAGGGACCAATCTGATCATCTAGTCTGACCTCCCGCACAAGGCAGGCCACAGAACCCCACCCATCCAATTTTATAACAACCCCTATCCCAGGACCGAGTTATTGAAATCCTCAAAATTGGTTTGAAGACCTCAAGCAGCAGAGAAACCACCAGCAAGCGACCCGTGCCCCACGCTGCAGGGGAAGGCGAAAAACCTCCAGGGCCCCTGCCAATCCGCCCTGGAGGAAAATTCCTTCCTGACCCCAAATATGGCGATCAGCTAAACCCTGAGCATGTGGGCAAGAGTCACCAGCCAGCACCCTTGCTGGACAATGGCTGTTGATAGGTTGTTTTAAACCCTGCCTGGGTGTTGGTTACTTTCCTTGCTGTTCCCTCTGTGGAGCTAATGTCTATCTGATTCCCCAATTTACAGCGTATTTTAGTGACAACCATACAACACAATTCTCATAACTTCATATGCATTAATGATATATGGATAGAGAAATGACTTTCAGCCGATCATAACCTTTCCTCAGATACCTTACAAGGCAAGCTTTATATGTAAAATCACAATTATATGAAAATGAGGAATATAGGGATTACAGGATGTGCCCCCCAAGGTATAGAATGTCACAGGAGACATCCAGAATCACTAGCTACTTTTGAAAATCTTGGCCTAATTGTTGATTATTTTAATGCTGTTAAACATTAAAATGTGTATTTTAAATATATATTGAATAACGTTATATAACGCAGATCACTAGGTTCTTAAGAAGACTTGGAACTCATGATAATATTTGCTGCAGGCTAAAGTGCAGGTACAGTTATTGGCTGGGTCCAACTATTTCAGCACCACACCGCTACTCGTGTTTCTCTTTGACTGTAAAGCTGGTTTCCAGAAAGGGCACAGATGACCAAGCACAGGCTGATCTGCTTCTGAACTCTCAACAGGCGCTCTTAGCTTGAACAGATGCTTTTAGATCAATTCAAGCGAAGACTGACCTTCCCTAACTGTCTCCATGGAAAAGAGAAAAAAGAAAAGATTATTCTGTTTTTAAAGTCTTCTATAGTAGAAAAGGAAATGAATGTCAAGTGACAGGCAGTTAGGCAGGGTGTGCAGAAAGAGGGCCTCAGGCCAAATTCTGAACAGTCTTTTTTTTTTTAACCACCATTTCTTTTTGTCCTCCTCCAATGAATTGTTAACATTCACTATTCTTTTCTCTTGTAGATGGTTTTTGACAACTTTGCTTTTAGCTGACTGATTGCATATGGCTCTTATACCTGATCTCTATAAAGTTTATTATAAACTTTGCTGGGAACTGTCTTTGACAAAACAGCAGAATTGCAGCTTATCTACTGTGTTTTGCCATTATGTTGGTGAACATGATGTCAGGCTTAAGCTTATAACTGTCCTAAAACTGTGCAGGCAATATTATAGCCCTATTAGCTTGTAACCTTAATAGCAGCTAGGTGCTCCGCATAATATCTACTGGCAAAGGTGTGGACCTGTACTGAAGACATACTGTCGAGCTAGAAACAGGAGCTTTATACCATTGAAATGGGGAGATTCTGAACTTCTCAATAGAACTTTAAATTATTTTTATGGTTCATGGCTCCCACTGAGCCCTAAATTGAAATGACGGTAAGCAACTTTATAGATGGAATGATGGAGGAAAAAATGTGCCCATAGCATTTCATAAAACTCTCTAACTATTCCTAAAATAGACTTTCCGTAACATGTGATTTATGTGAAATACATAATGATGAGATATACAGTAAAAATGTTTTATTGGTGCTAGTCTGGGATGATCTGAAAACTTACTTTTAACTTGCCTTTGGGATAGCCACATTACTCAGGATGGGTCATGTCAATAGAAACTTCATATGGAAAACTGTTAAAAGAATCTTAAGGTTGCAAATTCCCAGACTCAAAAGTTAATGAATGCCAGAATTAATGTTGGTGGTTGCCTATCATTTTTTTCAAAATCAGGCAACTGCTTTAGTTAATTAAATATAGATTAAAGAGCCTAAGTTCCCGCTTCTGAAAAACTTCTCAAAATTAGTAACTATGCTCAGCAAGTCCCCCAACTTCATTTTTCACAAAACTCATTATCATACGTTTATGTTGATTGGGTCAGACAAGAAGGGTGAGCTGTGAAAGTATGGGTATTTTTTCATCAGAACAAAGTATAGCCATTGCAGTTGCACCATTGAGATAGGCAGAGGCTTATTTTTGCCTGGATTAGCCTCTCAGTAGCTTTGAAGACAAAGGTTGGTTTAAGAAGAAAAAAAAATCTGGACCTTTTTTTTCCTTTTAAATTCAGTGCAATCCCATAGATAATACCTAGGACTTCTACTCTATCAAATGTGTGCTCCCTTACTTGAGGTTAGACTGAAAAATGTGTGTTTACTTTTCTAATAATAATGTACTTCTAAAGTATTCCCTAACTAGGGTGAAAAACCTCCATTTATTTTTATAAAAGTAGTATGAAAACTAACACTTTCCTATTCTCCAGTCCTCCCCCCACCTTTTTTTTTGTTATGTTCCTCATGACAGCACAACCCTAAGCAGTGTTATCCCTCTTTAGACCTATATAGCATTAATCAACTTATGAAGATCAAAGCAATGGTTTCTATCTTGTGCATCATCAAGCCAAGCCGCTGAAGACTGCTATTATGCACCAGATAACACTTTTCATTGAAAAGCAGTATGGTAAATTGTGGCAGAATACCAATGGAGTACGATATTGTCATCTTAAATACCAAATGTATTTATCATGATTAGTATTTTAACACTGAAGACCAAAGGAATTTACAATGGTTTGCCATTTATTATAACATTTTGTCAAACTTTATTGAGCTTTCTTTTTTATTGATTTTTTAATGGAAATACATTGGTTTTAATATACTCATTACAACCAACTGAGTTATTTTGATCTGCTTTATTTCAGGGAATATCAAACTAATTAATAATGATGGAGCACTTAAAACAAAGTGTCACAGACATTATTTTAAACATGTACCTACCAGAATTTTGAGATGGTAATGAAATTATCAGACCCATTCACTGCTCATGCTGGCTTAAATCAATAATGATACTGTTTAAGTCAATAGACTTATACCTGTGAAAAACCATTTTAAGTGGTATATTGGTGTTAGTTGTATTGGATGATTGTTAGCATAACATACCTGGAGGTTTTACATTCACTAGCAATTAATTCAGTGTTCTGTAATAATGTGTAATGTAACTTACAATGAAATTACTGCAATATTTAACGCTGTTAAATCCGATGGAATTCAGTAAACCCAAGAGTCAAGTCTGGACCCTACTGGTGTCCATGGGTGTTTTGCTGTTGACTTCCATGGAAATAGGATTTTACCGTGTGTGTGTGTGTGTGTGAGAGAGAGAGAGAGAGAGAGAGAGAGAGAGAGAGAGAGAGAGAGAGAGAATATCCTGTTTCCATGGAGGTTTACAGGAAAACTCTCATTGATAGTGAGGCAAAAGAGTCTAGTTGATTGGGCTTGGGACACCAGAGTTATCTTCTCAGTTCTACTACTGATCATGTCTCTGTTTGCTTATGCTTCCTCACCCACCCTTTCTGTTTACACTGTTAGTTTTTGGAACATGGACTGTCTCCTAATATGTGTTGGTCCAGTGCCTACCACAAAGTTGCTCCAGTCTCAGTAAGAGTGTCTAGGTATTTTTCCCACTTTGAACTTTAGCGTCCAAAAAGTGGGGACCTGCATATATCCTTCTAAGCTTACTTCCTAGCTTAGATCTGATAGCGCTGCCACCAACCAGAAACTCCAGTGTCTGGTAGACTCCCTGTCCCCTAAAACCTTCCTTGGGGGACCCAGGACCCAAACTCCTTGGGTCTTAAAACAAGGAAAATAAACCATTCCCCCTGCTTCCCGTTGCCAGACTTTCCCCTCCCTGGGTTACCCTGAGAGGCTACACTGATCCAAACTCCTTGGATCTTAAAACAGAGAGGAATTAACCTTCCCCCCCATCAATCCCCTGGTGAGTTTAGGCCCAATCCCCTTGGGTCTTAAACAAAGAAAAAAATCAATCAGGTTCTTAAAAAAAAGAAAGCTTTTAATTAAAGAAAGAAAAAATAAAAATTATCTCTGTAAAACCAGGATGGAAAATGTTTACAGGGTCTTCAGCTTATATAGACTAGAGGGACTCCCTCTCCCTTAGCCTAAGATACATGTTACAGCAAACAGAGGTAAAAATTCTTCCAGCAAAATACACATTCACAAGTTAAGAAGAAAACCATAAAACTAATCCACATTTTCTAGTTAGTACTTACTATTTTGAACATGAGAGACTGTTTCAGAAAGATTGGAGAAAGACCTGGTTGCACATCTGGTCCCTCTTAGCCCCAAGAGCGAACAAAGAACAAAACAAACAGCACAAACAAAGACTTCCCTCCACCAAAATTTGAAAGTATCTTGTCCCCCGATTGGTCCTCTGGTCAGATGTCAGCCAGGTTTACTGAGCTTCTTAATCCTTTACAGGTAAAAGGGACATTAACCCTTAACTATCTGTTTATGACAAAGGGGTATCTGGAAGCAATTGTAATATGGATGCTATTAATTACAAGTGTTCAGAAAACATAGATTTTTTTTTTCAAGAGCAAGTTTACATTTTCCATGGCAAAGGAAAGCAGTTTCAACAGAAAATGTTTGATCATCCCAAATGATAATATCCATGTAATGTGCAGAGAGCTCTGGCCCAGCACAGCATAGACTTGCCTAAAAGCATGTGAATAGTCCCTTGGAAGTCATGGGGACTACTCACATGCTTAAAGTTAAGGATATCTGAAATGTTTTACTAGATCAGGGCACAAGGCTCAGAACCCTGCAGGACTGAGCCATCATAATCAGTTCTTTATGTCCATTCATCTTAGGGTCTGTTGTGTGGTCTATTCACCCCATGCTGGTTTGGCAACCAAAGGCTAAACACAGAAACTGCCTGATAGCTCAGCTAGAGCTGACTTGTAGCCCCACAGTACCTGTGAGGATAAAATTGCTATAAGGCAAGAGGGCAGCATGGCTGCCAGAGATTCAGAGCAACTATGGAGAGAAGCTCCTGCTAACATACTAGTTAGAAGCTGAGAGAGAGAGAGAGAAACTAAATAAGAGGTTGAAAATCCCATCGAGTTAGGAAGCAGCTCAGGTAAGAGTCAGGGACTTCAGAGCAGCCTGAGATAACCTTTCTTAAGTGGAACCCAGTAGAACAGGTGGGCCTATGTTCTCTATCTCTTCCCGGGAGAGGGGAAATGGTCAAGGACTGAGTGTTAAAGGCCAGAGGAGAGATTCAGAGTGCTGAAGTTTGAGTTCTTTATTATTTGGACTTTTCTGTTGATTACAAAAGGAGATAGACTGAGCAATGACTTAGCCAAGAGTGAGGCCACATAAGACAACAGTCTGTCATAATGCCAGAAGGGCTGGATGGAGCAGTAGACAAAGGAACCCTGCAGCGCTATGTCTGGATACAGGGAGGTTCTCTAGAGATGAGGGCCTCATTACCTACTGTAATCCTGCCTATACCAAAACTGATGCAGTGGTGTTGTGTATGCAGGTAAAGAAGATTTGAATGACAAGACTGGCATAATATATGTCTAGTACTATTATGAAGCATAACCAGAAAATATCAAATGTGTTTTTTGAGAGAAAAATAAAGAAAAATGGCAGTTCAGAAGTAAATAAGGGGAAAAAACCTGGAGAATGTCAGAGAGAAATATAAATTACAATTTAAATGCTCTCTGAAGAAGACATTTGAGAATTAAATAATTAAACTGCATTCATGAATACAAACACAATAACAAAACAAATTAACAAGATGACACTAAGATAGTATTACAGGACTCATGTAAACAATAATACTAACAAAGAAATGGGAATCTGAATATGCTTTGTAACAAAATAGTGGCCAGATTTTCAAAAGTGCCCAGTATCTTGGGGGTCAAATTTTCAAAGAATCCCATAGCTCAGTGGTTTGAGCATTAGCCTGCTAAAGCCAGGGTTGTGAGTTCAATCTCTGAGGAGGCCATTTAAGGATCTTGGGCAAAAATCTGGGGGTTGGTCCTACTTCGAATGAGAGGTTAGACTAGATGACCTCATGAGATCCTTTCCAACCCTGATATTCTATGCCTACCCTGTAACTGGGACAGCATGTATAGGCATGACTGAGCTAGTTCACTAGAAATAGCAGTGTAAACATGGTGGCATGGCATGGCATGCCCCCCCAACTATGGTGACTAGCCTCTGCTGCTGAGTCTACATTGCTATTTTTTAGCAACCTGTCTCACTCACAGCTAGCTTGAGCATGCCTATACGTGCTGCAGTCACGCCTCCTGACTGCTGTGCAGACATACCCTTAGATGCCTCAGTAGGAATTACTGGATGCTGAGCACTTTCAGTTGCCACTTCTTTTAGGTGCATAAGTGGGAGCTCAGCTTTTTTGAAAATCTGGCCCATTGTGTCCAGTACACTGCCTTCTTAATATGGAGGCAATCTCTGTGGTGTGTATCTGCAGGCTAATCACATGCTTTACTGAGGCACTTTTATGATAGATAATGACAGTGGGGTACAACTTTAGTATGAGTAGCAGATCATCTGCAAACTGTAGCCAAAAAAAAGATGAAAAAGGTTATTGTAGCTGGCAGAAGCTACAGAGAAAAAGCTTTTGAATCAACACTGGGGAGATAGTGTACAAAGGACAAAGAGAATGTCTGTGCTAGATGAAAATATGGGATGGGGAGAAAAAGGATTTATGAGGGAAACTTGAGCAAATTCTGTGGCTATGTGGGTGTTTTCAATAGTGGAATGAAATGAATGGAAAAGGCAGTGCAGTTGTCTGAAGATCAGGGTGATGTGGCGGCTCTTATTTGTATGTATGCTAATCACCAATCCAGTTGTGCCTAAACTCCATTAATATTCCTGGGATTCACATACATTCACATTTTGAAGGCCAGATTCTTCCATGGGGTGTTGCTTTATGCTGCACTATCGGTACATTCTGGTCCTAAACCAAGCTTTCATTGCAAGGTTGATTCTCAGAGTAGAATGGTGAAAGTTCCCCTACTTCACCACCTTGTGCTGCAGCCACTGCACCTACTGATCCTTGGTAGCACATTTGTGGCCTGTTGGAGCAGTTGCAACCAGGATAAGTTTGAGCAGTTCCTAGGCTGTTCTAACTCAGCATAGGGACACAAGCCCTGCACAGGAAGGTCAGCTGGAATGGGACAGTGAGATGGGAGATTTAGGCCTTGGCTACACTGGCACTTTACAGCGCTGCAACTTTCTCTCTCAGGGGTGTGAAAAAACATGGCTTCCAGCACTGTAAGCTAATTCCCACGGGGAGGTGGAGTACCTGCAGTGCTGGGAGAACTCTCTCCCAGTGCTGGCGCCACAACTACACTCACACTTCAAAGTGCTGCTGTGGGAGCACTCCCACGGCAGTGCTGTACAGCTGCAAGTGTAGCCCTACCCTTATTCTGTCCTGACTTTTACCGTGTATGTTTCAGCCAAGGTTGAGGCCCTAAGCATCCAATCTTGCATTCTTTCCATAAGTAAAACTTCCATTGAAGACAGTGGGACAGCAGGAATCAATTTCAATATGTAGATAAGATTCAGTGGGAATTTGTGGTGTGGAAGGAAGGTGGGGCTAAGTAGTCCTTTCACTGAAAGCAAGTGTCTGTGAACTGTGAAGGTGCTTTCCATAACACTGTTTAACTTTGGTGTGGAGAGGAAGAATGAAGAAATGTGTAAGAATAATCTTTGGCAATTTTTTAAGTGAGCCCGGGTACAATTTCTAATTTGCTTGGCAATTTTCTGTCATCCTTTCTTCCATTCAAGAAAGGGTATACAATCCAGATGGTGTGACAACCAGCTCTAATATTCAGGACAAATGAAAGATATTGCAGACTTTATGATAGATCTGATCCAGAGGTTTAATATGTCATATAGAAAATACCATAACTGATTTATTAACAGATATGTATCAGTGCAGAACAATTTGGGGATTTCAAATATTAATAAATGCAGGCATACATGCTGCATTTACACTGGTCTGTTCTATTATATCAAGCCAGTACAATGTGTCAGAAATGGAAATTAATTGAATTTTGACTTATCTAATTGCTTAGCCAATCAGATATGGCAAGTCGCATATGATAAATTGACATTGTCTTTTTGTTTAATAAAACAGACGTTCAGAAAAGTTTCCCCCTTAGACTTCTTTGTCCATCATTTCATATCGTAATTTTCACCAGAGAAGCTTGTTCTCTTCAATTCGTGACCACTTCCAAGTGAAATCCCCCAAAGCATGTGTTTGATTTCCCTCTCATGAAGAGGTAAATAGGCTTAATTATCATAATGCTGTGTTTCTTAATGGCTGTCCTGTCAATATGGATGCTCAGTTGGCTGAAGATAATGCTTTAACTTTAACTCAGCATGTCACTTCCAACCTTGCTAAACATGAAAAGTGCCAGGAAGAAGACTTGTGAAATGAAATATTGTGTGACAGGAACCTGTCCTGACTATGGAATCATGGTATAAAAATACTTGACAAAAAGTGTGTCACTTTTAGGACTCTTCAAATTGGTGGAGTGATGCAGCATTATTATCAGCCCTTACTCAGCTTTTCATAAAAAGTCTCAGTAGTACTATACCTTGTGATCAAAAGGAGCTATTTCAGTCTAATCTATATAGTGCTTTTCTGTAATTAAGATCCAAGTACTGCTAAATTCCTAGGGCTTCTAAGTGATTCAGATGATTTGGAATGTCTAGATTAAAATGTTTAGTTTCACTGTTATGGAGAAGTGTAAAAAGGGTTTTTTTTAAATGTTGCAAATAGAGTTGATTTAGAGTCACAATTTATTGCTGAATGGCTGCCCCAAATTGACCTGAAAATTTGATTAAAATTAGATCTTTATTACTTCTCGCTTGGTGGCAACATATCTTATGATGCCTGAACTAAAAACCTATTTAACAGCTATAAATACAAATTCACAGAATACAGTTAACAATGAAATAGTTGGTAGTATTGTACATGCAGTCTGGAGCTTGCCAATGACAATTGTTTTAGTGTATTCTGCAGAAAGGTCTTTAGGGGAAAAACTGTCCTCACTACTCTGTGCTGCAGCTCTTTTCAATGTTTGGAATATGCCATTCTTCAGTGTCTCATGGATATTATTATATACAGAAGGCAGTCATACTGGGTCACCTGAGTTACACAAAATATAAAGTAATGTCACCAGTAGAGGGAACATGTGTAATATAAAGCAATGATCAATTTCATTAGTATACAAATCTCACTTAGAAATCCACTTCTGCCATGCTTCTTTCAGGGAATTGACTTGACAATGTAAATGGGCTATTGTTGCCCTTCCTATAACGTGTGTCTCCTTGTCTCAGATGGTGAGTGACTTGTAGCAGGAATGTAGCACTTTGTGGCTATTACCATAAATAAATGATTAGATGTTACAACTGCCTCCAGCACCACTTCTCCTAACAGCACTGCTGTGACTTTTTGTCTGATTCTGCAGCCACTGTATACCTGAGAAATCATTGTCAGAACTTCTTTCATGGACATTTCCTGCAAGGCTCAAAGAGGCATTCATATCATTTAAGATTTAATCCCATGCACCATGAGACAATGTTGTATTCTAGAGGAAGCCATGTTGGGTTTCTCTTTCTTACAAAACATTTGTGTTGCACAAGGTAAGGTGGTAATAGGCCCTGTCACCATCTCCCATGGGGAAAAAAATCTCCAAGAAGTAGAGTAAAACTCCACAAGGATCTCCTCACACATTTCCCCCAAAACCATTTTGTTGCCATACCACCTTTCCCTCTCCTCCCCGTATCTGGAATGGGCTGTAGCTCCACTCTCCACATCTCAGCAGATTCTCCCTTCCTCAGTGTCAGGAAGCCCCTTCAAGAAGAAAAGAGGAACACCATGGAAAAGATAAAACCGCTCCAGTCATTCACAAAGGGAGGGATTTCATTTTCTCCACATAAGAGGTGCCCACACCTCTGTGCACATAGCTACATCTAAGTGAATAATAGGTATAAAATAACATTGTCATTACTAGGGAGAACTCTGGTGCTAACATCAGAAAACATTATTTTATGTAACTTCTCATTGCAGAGTTCGGGGGAGTTCCTTGAATGGAAAGAGCGCAGAGTATGAAACAACAATTATAAGACAGCGCTAGAGGGTGTTAAGGAGGATTTTACACTTAATATTGAGGTGTCATGACTGGTCTTGCAGAAAGAGGGAGGATTTCTAATCTGGACTCTTTCCACTTTAATGCAACAGTTTTTTGATGCAATATTTATTTCTGCTCAGCTGCTTTGCATCATGGCTTGATAATGCATTCAGGAGGATATGGGAAGAAAATAGAATACAGACGTTTGGCTAAATAAGTGATTTATGAATAATGCCATTGGTTGGTGCATGATGCTTCAGTGAAAGTTTATAACCTTGATATACTGTATTCCCCAATGCCTTGAGAAGGGTTAATGATGGGCCAGATTGAATAGCCTAAGAGTACTTTTGTCATGTCATCAATTGTCTCCATATTCCCCATGTCTCAACATTCCCAAGGGGCATCTTCTCTGTACAGAGCAGCCCCCCAATCCCAGAGAAACCTTTCCTGTTGCCTTCCTGTCAGGGAGCTGCCAAGATTGTCCATTGCAGCCCTTGGTTTTCCTAGAGAGGAATCGGTTCATTTCTCCTGCTTGAATTCCAAAGTGGGAGCTAGGAGGCTTCACTCAAGCTGATCCCTGGGGCTCACTTCTCACCATACTCTGAGGTCAGTTTCTCAGTAGGACTCTGCATGGCTCCAGGTCATGTACCTCACACTGGTAGGCAGCTACTCAGAGCTGCCTGTCAGCTTTGCAGCTCAGGGACAAAGCCATGAACTCAGCGTGTCTGCTTTGGGATCTGAATAACCATACAACTGACCTGGGCCTGGGACTTTAGGTCATTTCCCAGATAGACATCTAGTGGTATTTGGGAATGTATCTCAACAACCCTGATTGTCACCCCATTTCAGATGGATTGGAACCACCAGGACTTGGACAAGGGGATCCCATTATTCCCTGAATTGTTATGAGTCTGTTGAGGATGATCTTTGAGGGGTTTACCAATCCTGGGCATGCCAGAGTTACTTGGACCTCAGTGTCCCTTATCCCTGAGCCTTTTTCCATCCACCTCCACCAGGAAACAGTGCTTAGTTTATTCTTCTTGGCGGTCTGACTAGGTTATGTTTACTGATTGGACTATCAGGGCTGGTTCTGCCAATGGAGGAGTCATTGACACGTGGATCTGCTTCAGGTTACCACTAGCCCCTGATCTCTCTAGCACTGGGCAGTTTGTTGCCTTATGACTAGTCACGTGACAACAGAAGCATATTGGATACCCAGGTTCCTTTTTTGGGGCCTCTGTTAGGGTTTGCCTCCCACCAAGGTCTGGGTTTAGTCTCTTCTCCCTTCTGTGGGGGGGTGGACCCTGACTGGGTCAGCTTTATGCCAACCTCCATTGATTCTCCTCTCAAACCCAAGCCAATTATTTGCATATTGATCAGTTCAGTTCTCAACTATGGTCCCATCCCTAGGATCTTTGTTTGTTGATCATAATTTCAAGTCAGGGTGGCAGAGTTTATAACATTGTTCTAAACTGATTAATTCACAGCCCTCATCAGCCATAATAATCTCCCAATGAGTTGCTCACTTTCTTATGTAACCCAGAATTTGACCTGAAACCACAGCACAGGTCATGTTCCCTTTTGTTCTGAACTCCCTAAAACATTTTCTTATCTGCTTCAGAGGTCAGTTTAAAGTTTGTTTATGCTACCCATCGTTTTCATAATCTTCTCCAGCCATAAGAGGGAAAATGTCTAAGGCCTTTGTCCCTAACAGTAGCAGAGCTTGATACTATACGAAGTCCTCTCTGCCCCATGTTATTCAATGTACACCCTGTTTCAAAAATATCTGAAAAACACATCCGTGTCATCACCTTCCCTAAAGCAAGGAAATAATGTGATGTCTATGCGACCCACTGGGACGGGGCGGAGAGGGTCTGGCTCCACCTACTATGTTCTGCTGCCACATACTCTGCATCTGGAGCTGGTATTGACATTCCTGGTCCTTCTATCCTTTTCCTCATGATGGCACTGCCACTTGTCCCGCTGGTGCTGGTTCTCCCTCTCTTCTCTTTCATGTTGATAATCTTACTCCTCATGTTCTCTCCTTTGCTGGTGCTCCCAGTCTTCAAGCAGCTGGTTTCCAGACATAATCTGTTCCTCTCCTGTGGTAGTTTCTCCTCCTGTTCTAATTCTCAAGCTGTCCACAATTTCTGTTGCTGTGGTACATTCTATCCCAAGGGAACATGGGGGATGCCTTTGTCAGCTTCCTTCTGGCCTTCCTTCCAGGGAGTCAGTGCTAAGATTTTCCTGGCCTGCTGGACTTTCTACCAGTGGGCTTGATGTCCCCTGTGAACCCAGACCATTATTCCTCCTTTGGTTATAAAAAAAACAGCAAATTGACTAGCCACACCTTGTCCACTCCCAGTGTTGAGCTGCATTTCCTTGAATAGCTCAAGCAGCTGACCTTTCTTCAGCTCTTCATCATTAATTTTCCCATCTTTTTGCTATATCTTTCCTAAAAGAAAGTATGAGACTTTTCTCTGTACTTCTGCCTTCTACAGTACTTGCTCTCACTGCTGTTGGCATGTATGGAATTTCACACCGTCAGAGATCCCACACACATTGTCACTATGTATGTCACAGTTGAGGGTAAATGTACCTGTGTCTCCCTCCATGCCCCACCAAGGGCACTCACCCCAATGTTTCCAGCTCCCAGCTGTCACCTGCCTTGGGTGGAGACTTGCACCTCTCCCTTATGACTGGGGTGTTAAGGTGGCACAGATCCATCATTTACTCTGTGATATTCCCAGAAATTTAAGCAGGCTTGGCCTGCTCTTTGCTTTTTTTCCAGAGGCTATGGACAGCATAATTGCCTGAAGTTATAAGTTACCACACAGCTTTCTAAGCAATCACATTTATTCTTAAGGCAAAAGCATTACAGAGAAAACATCAAATACAATAAAAGAACCTACACATATGCTAAATAACTCAGAGGTCACTCCAACTTAAGCTTCAGAATCTGATAGGTGTTAGTCCTTCAGAATCCACAACTGGGTTTTCTCCATAGTTATAAGTTCATAACAGTCTCAGATTCAGAACCACGTAATCAGGAGACAATCACCTTCTCCTTAGGGTGTAGCTTCAAAAGGCTGGGTTTTTGCATAACCAGCAATGGGGAATTTGCATTTACCTCTCCCTAGGTATTTCCTAGGAAATCTACTTCACACATATTGTCCCAAAAATCCATTGTTGTCTGGCATAATTTCAATGAAGTCCATTGAACTTCCAGCCCTTATCACATTTTCCCCCTAGAGAGGTTCCATACAATTCTGGCCCACAGTAATACATCATCTTTGCATATGTCTGCTAGGGAGATGAACGATGAAAAGCTATGCTACCCCAACCCTCTCCCCATCCCATCTTAACATATATTTTTCAATAATTCAGATACTGCTACATTTAAATATCTACAAATTTCACTACCTCATAGGGGTGTTATGAGATTTCATATTTCAAGGTGTTGTATAAGTGCTTCATATTGTTTTACTTTATGTTACATTTTTCTCAGTTCACTTACATCTGAAGGCAATTCTGCTCATAGCAAATGATTTTATGAAACTTACCAGGGAACTGAAAAAAGATTTCAGACTGCAGACAATTTTGTGTCATTTCCATTTCTATTTTTATAAAATTGGAATTCCCATTAAAAATGCAGGAAATGTGGTGAACTTCTTGGACTATTTTTTTTGCTTCAGAAGACAGTTGGATGATGCCTCTAGTAAACCTCAGACACAAGTGATTTGAATGTAATAACAGATGCAGTTTGCTTTGAGTTCTGTTTAAGTGAAGCTTGGTCTTGAAAGTAATTATACAGCACAGAAGATGAACAAGTATAGTAGCTTGGAAATCACACATGAAACTAGGAAGATTTTAAAATAAACACTGGGTATCCATTTACAAATAGCCAGTTTCACAGCTTTAATTAAAAACATTAATTGTTATAGTGCATTTCATAAAGAGGTTTTTAAAACATCTGTGGGTTTCTGTTTTCTAAAAAGCACTAGGAGAAGAGATCATCAGCTGATGTGAACCAGTCTAGGTCTGTGGAAGTCAATGCAACTGTAGTGATTTATATCAGCTGAGGATCTAACATTTTTTGATGTACAAATGCAGCATTCTTTAAGAGACTGCAATACTTATCAGCATGCCAAATGTACTCAAAGCGGAAAATGTGTCTCTGTAATTGTAGTGAGGTGCAGGTGGAGTGGCCTCCCTCCAGACTCAAGAGTGAAGGACCACTATACTCCCCCCAAGGGGTGGAGCCAAATCTGCCCTTTCCCCCAGCCAGAAGTACCGGGGTGGGGACAGGAAGTATAAAGGGAGTGCCAGGGAGCTCAGTTGGGGCTAGAGCAGGGCAGAAGGTGGATTTCTCTTCCAAGCAGCTGAGCCTTCTGCAGCCTACCAGACCAGTACCCTACAGATTGAAGAGGTGGAGGGCTCTGAGTAGATGCCAAAAAGAATGCTACCTGGCTGCAAAGGAGCAAAATAGAGCCAAGTGCCAAGTGAATGATGTAGATGGAGTTGGGTAACAAGTAGTCCAGGGGAATCAGACTTCAGTCTGGTTGTGTTGATGGGAAGTGAGACAGTGTGTTTTGTGTTTCTCTGCTGACCCGTCCACCACTAGCAGGGCCCTGGGCTGGGATCCAGTGGAGTAGGGTGGGCCTGGATCTCCCTACCCTCCTTGCCACCATCCCCCACACTTGGGGTTGGCTGCACAGGTTCCTTAGGCTAGAAGGCCTGTACTGGTAGAGGATTGTCCCAGGCGGCTGTCGGTCAGAGCTCCCAAACTGTTAATTGGTATCTGCCCCAGCCAGGAGGGCTCTGCCTGGGCCAAATGGGGTCTGAGCTTTACTATTGTTTCCTGCAGTAATGAGGTGGATTGGCTTCCCTCCTCACTTGAGAGTGAGGGACCACTACAATGGGTTTCAGTTTTATTCTGTGAAGTCCCACCTCCCTTTTTTAAAGTAAGTGCTATGGAACATGTGGTTGAATAATAGATGTTTACACAGATTTTTTTTAAATCCTCCTATTAGCTCTTGAAGTTCACCAATTTCTTTTCAGCAATGCCAGGAAGCTGTAAACACATATAAAGCCTTTTAGCTTAAGTACAGTCACTTAATTTAACATGTGTCTCAAATATAGTCCCCTCAATTAAAAAAAAGTAACACTTTGCTCCAGTGGCATTTTTCCAGATCCAGAGTTACAATACAAGACAATTCAATATTGCTTTAGACCCAGAAGCATCTCTTCTTTATCAGAAGCATAGCAGAGTGGTAGACAGGCAGTATAACTGATTGGGAATAATCAAAACTTGGGAGCTAAACACAGAAAGGACAGTTGATTGGGTAAGTAAGGCAGGGCTGCTGACAGAAACCAGGACCTCGGGTATTACACAAGAGAACCTTATACAAATGGTTTACTGATAGACAGAAAAGGAAAAAAAAAACAAAACTGATTTTAGAGAAGAGGAAGGTAAACCAGAAACCACGAAAGACAGATTTTCACAAAATTTGTGGTGTTTGTAGACTGGGCAGGACTTATTTGTTTTCTATTAATTTAAAGCCTTGTGGTGTTGGTATGCTAAAATCCATTGAACTGAAATTCTTGATAACTATCTCAGAGAAAATCTCTCTCTGTCAATTGGCTCTTTGAAACATGCAAAATAAACATTTTATGGAAAGCTTGTAAAACAACATTTTTGGGTTATGAGATAACCTGGAATGACAGTGACAATGTCTGCATGAAAGCTCATCAGAAATAAAAAAGCATTTTTGCACAGCTCTAATTTTTAGTTATTCTTCCGAGCAATGTAATATTTTCAGAAATAGTAGTTCAGAGGAAAGAGATATGGAAAATATATTTTTCAGAGGAACTGTACTTTAAATATTTCATTACTGAACACTGGATAATTGAGGAGATTGACAATAGATTGTGTAGTCTAATCATTTTTATGCCATTAGTTTGAATTTGGACCAAGTCAGCTGTATCTGAAAGTTCATTGTAATCATCTAAGGATTAAATCATTGGTCTGAGTCCAGTCCCCAAGCACTATATAACCACACTACAAAAATCATCCTGATTCATGTTACCTACCACCATTGTCCATCTTGTCTTAGAAGTGAAGGATGGAATGGGCTTTAGGGAGCAAACTATCACTGACCCTCAGAAATGGATATCTGTGGGTTGGGGTTAAGCTACCTTGGTAGAGCAGTATGAAGAAGCTAATTTGGCTACTCTTCTGATGATAAATGGAAGAATTCAGTTTCCAAGGCTGTCAATCTAGCATCTTTCCTGAATGCTGCATTTCTTTCTATTAGACTATATTTCTAATGGGCATAAGTAAATAATCCTCTAAGTACAAAGTCCTGAGAAAATAGCAGTTTATTCATTTCTAAGGGAAGATAGGATGAAATGAATCTGAATGTAGGATTCATTATGTATATCTCAAACATAATGAGAAACCTGCGGAACATGAAGGAATTTAGCATTAAAAGCTTTATGCAGCAAGATCTGAGATAAGATATTTTTCAATGCATATGCAGCACAAAAGTACCAAACTATTAAAATTTGTGTTAGGGATTTGACACTGACACAGACTGGAGGAGAAGTGAAGAGAAACACAGGATACATTTTTGTTTCTATAATGGAAATGGTTTCTATAACGGAAATGGCTATCTGCTCTAAACTTACCAAGAAACTCATCAGCAGCAAGAGCAGAACACGACACAAGTAAACGAGGAGATGACAGAGTGGAATCAGGAAAAAAAAAAACAAAAAAAAATAACCTGGGCATTCTCACCTATCAGCTTGGTTTCATCTTGTATTGCATTCAGAAACAGTATGTTTTCTTTTCTCTCCAAATTTCTGCATGTGATTATATATTCAGAGTGTGATTGTACCACACCTTTTTTCATCTTTGAGTTCCATAGTTCCAGTGGAATATGTAACAAAGTACAAATCAGTGTGTATGTGATAACATTACTAAACCTCAATAGTGAGAGGAAGAGTGGTTCAGTGGCTAGAGTGCTAGCCCAGGACTTGGGAGACTAGTGTTTGAGTCCCTGCTGCACCACAAACTTCCTCTGTGACCTTAAGACAATTTCTTTGTGCCCTAGTTCCTTCTCTGAAAAATGGTATTTCCCTTCTGTGAAGATAAATATAATAAGTATGATATCCATAGAAGTACCTACTGTAAACAGATAGTACTGGGCCCTGAGTAAGTTATTCTGTATCACAAGCTCATACCTATGTCAGTTCAGTGTATCCTTAACTGCTGCAAGCAGCTACATTGCACAAGAGGTTTCTGGGAAATCAGCCACTTATTTCCATTTCTGAGCATCAAAATTTACGTGGCTCAAGTTTGCAGTCAGATTCAAATGAGAGTTTTGTCTAAGTTATATGGGAGTTGACCTCCTGAACTGATACTTGGCTATAATTTCTTTCCTCTCTCCATGGTGAAAAGCCTTTAAAAATACAAAGTATGGAAAATGTATTGTATGATAGTCCAAACTAGTCCAAAGTCTAACACTTTTAGAATTTTAGATAATGGCTGTAGAAAAACATAGGGCTTTTTAATTAAGGAAACAAAAAGAATGTTAATCCTATGTATTTATTGTAGCTGAGTATAAACTTGACTCCAAGTTTCATTTGATATCCATATTAAAATTGCATGTTGATACTAAAAAGTTAGGGTACTCAACTGGATTTTCAATAATGACAAAACAATATGAATTTTTACACCACCTAGGGATGCTTATGAACTCAGACATGTTTTTGAAGTGAAACCTGGCAGTGATCACATGTTAAAAATAATTTCTAACATTTTTCTCCACTTAGCATCCTTTTATCTCTTTCCTCAAAGAGTATTGGCAGGTTTTCAAGCAATGACATATTTGGTGTCTTTCCTCTTTGATGGCATATCCTTTGGTAAGCAGATCTTTTCCCTCACTGTGATGAATTTTTTCCTATGAGGAAAACATATTTACACTTTAAAGATCAAACTCTAAGAAAACAGTGATTGCTGTGAGTGAAATTAAATAAACTCAGTAATAACTGTTTGATGTAGGTTGATCCTAGAAACTTTTACATTTAAAGAGAGCATAATTATTAGTAAATGTCAAGCCAATCCCAATCTCACCTATTGTGCCATGAAAAAGTAAACCAATAAAGCCAATATGTATTACACGGAGCATCAGATATGCCAGGACTGAATCAGCGCTACACTGAAATTAGAGCTGGCTGAATTATTCATTGTGCATAATATTAATTATGAATGCAACCTTTCCTGTAAGGGTATTTGTTATACATAATCATTCAGTTGGTAGTTTGGAGGAAACAATTTTCAGTCTATGGTTTCTCTGAATTTTTATGTTTTGAATATTCATTATATGTGATGGGTAATTGCTCACATACCCTGAGAGTTATTTTAATTCTCCCTGATTGGACAACTTGAATATTTACCTAGCAGGATGATTAATAGGCAAGAATCAATGAGGAGTACTCTTGTTTGTGCATATATTCTTGATTCAGGAAAGCACTTATGTACATGTTTAATTCTGACCCAAGCACATACTTAAAGTTAAGCACATGCTCAGGTGCTTTCCTTAATCACGGCTAAAAAGAAGAGTTCATACGAAACAAAATATTTATAGAAGCAAAACCCCAGTTATACAAACGCTATGCCTGAAATTGGATTTGAACTTAAGCTGGTCAGAAAATTAGCAGTTTTTTCAAAGGAGACTTTTGACTTTCCAGTGCAAAATCAAACCCAAAGTGTTTTGAATTGGAAATGCCACCATGGAGGAAGGAAAGACAGAGGAAGGACTTGCTATCCCATGTGTGTCTTGTCTATGCTGAGATTTATGACACTATGCTAAACTCCTAGTATACACCTGCCACACTCATGCAAAAAGTGACTTGCACTGAAGTAGTTTGGTTTCAAAGTAGAGTAAGCCATGCTGGTGCAGGGCAATTTATCCAGTCTGCATTAGTGACTTGCTTTGGTGGGGAAAACACCCCATGTAAGCAAGCCCCAAGACAAATCCCTTCACTGCAAAGAGTACAGTCTCTGCAGACTCTTACTTTGATGGGAATATGTGAAGTAGAAGACATTTATAAGTAATTGCTTGCAGTGACACCTTAAAATGTAACTGCTGGTGTATCTCATTTGATATACCAGAGGCCAATGTGAACCTTTTGGTTTTAATGTCCAAGATTTTCTGATATTTTTCCCTCATAGCCTTGTCTGTCAGTTCTGTGTCACAGTCCTGTAGGGGTAAGTTTTCTAGTTTAGTACTTTTTTGGATAAAGGCCAAATGAGCTTGAGCTAACTGTGTGTCTAGAATAAATAACAGGCAGGTGTGAATTATGGAACTATTCTTCCATTGAGGGGCTCTGATGCTGTCATAACCTACGGGAATGAAGCTTAATGGCAAAACACTCTCCTCAGCACACAGCCAAGGTGAATAGGGCGTGCAGGGCCCATGCGATGGAATCTTCCTCACTGGGAAGTGGAGCACGAGTGGGGTTCTGGAGTTGCTGGAATTCCCTGCACAAGTGTGTGCACGGGAGACAGGTGTGTTGGGAACATCCAGCGATGCATTCACAGGCTCCACTCTGCTATCACAGAGTGTGGAGATGAACTCCGTGATGCACATACTCCCCACAGAGTTGAACTGAGCCAGTTCTGCTCCATTTATGGCCTTCTGTGGACCTTATTTGTGCTGCAGGATTTGATGTTAGAGTTGTACATTCCCTGTAACCAAGTTATTACCACAGAATCCAGATATATAGATCTTCCTTCTGTTTCTCTCTACTTTCTACCTCTGCTCTCCTAATCTAATCTCCCTCCCTAGCCCTCCCCCACACTTCTTCACATTGTCATTAGAGTGGCTAGACCATCTGGTCCTGTAGCAGTGCTCCAGTGGCTTCTCTATGGCAACAATGGTTTTGTGCAATTATTTGAATCTTATATTTCACACTTAAGAATGATTAATAATTTGTGGGTGGCAACGTTTGAAACTCAAGTCTGTCTGTGGGTATTAATACATAGATGTTTCTGGTTCAGTTTCTCTATTCTATTTCTTTATCAGCCATTTAAAGGGTCACTTTGTTCCTGAATAGGAGAAGTGTAAATTCTCAAGCACTAAGGGATAGATCACAAAGGGACCTGGGAACCTATGTCCAACATTTAGGTGCCAATGACATTCACAAAACCACTCAGCTGCAGCCAAGCCGGTAGTCACCTAAATCCACATAAGCACCAAGATTCCATCAGTGGGCATGCACAAAGCCACTTGTGTCCTGAAGCCACTCCAGCTAATGAGTTGCTCAGAGCCCTGGCTCATGCCTAAGCCCCCACAGAATTCTCAAACGGAGGGTTCCTCTCTTGCAGCAAAGCTTGATGTGGTAGGTGTGCTCAGAGCACCCCAAACCTGAAGAAATGAGAGCTGGGGATGAGCATGTCAGGCATTTTGGGGGCTGGCTGGCATGTGTGCCTGGACAACAGGATACCATAGAGTTAGGCATTCCCTTTGAGAATCTAGACCTCAGTATGTTAGATCTGCTGATTAGTCCTTTTCACAATCTCTCTGCTACTGAATCTTCAGGTAGTCCTGATGTCTGAATGTCCCTAGCAACTGTGGAGCTCAGTTTAAAACCTCCATAAAAGAGTTGATTCAAAGTCACAGGATGCCATCTTTGATTACACCTTCCTCTCCCCTCCCACTCCCCCCCCAAGCCGGTTGAGGATCGGAAGCACAACTTCTTTCATATAATCTCTCAATATGCAGTTCAAAATTATCCAGAAACCAGAGCTAGCATGGCTAATTTGTCTGAACAGCTGGACAAAACAAGGTTAGACTTTTTCCATGTTTCAAAAATCTCTAGGGGAGCTTATTATAAGAACCAGCGTAGCAGAAAGAAAACTCTGAAGTAATAAACAATATGGCTATTATGAGGAAGGAATTTATAGATCAACATGCCCATATACAGACCCTGAGAGACAAAGACAATGATCTTGCAAACACCAGCATGGATGCATTTTAGGTAGACTTGAAAGGTCAGTGTAACAATACATTGATTTTTTCAGCAAGATGTAGGGTAACTTTATTTGCTTCACAATAATTATCTGAAAAAAACCCCAGGTATTGAAAAGGCTCACCATTCCCTAGCTAGCTCTACTGTCCACACTTAGGACACAAAGCCAGGCCTATCATTGCTGGTTTCCTACAAATTAATTATGCACTGAGGAAGAGAGAGAAAAGCCTAAGGCAACATCAAATGTGTGTTCTCCTCCTCCCCTCCCCCAAGATTACAATGTAAAGTTGGTAAGCCAAAGGAAAGAATTAAAATAAAAGAGAGAATCTTTTGGTTAAGGCCCTGGATAGGGACTCAGGAGCACCAGATTCAATTCCCTTGTCTATCATAAACTGGCAGTGTGACCCTGGGGAAGCCATTTAATCCCTTCGCCTCAGGTCCCCATTTGGAAAATGGAGATGATATCTATCTTCCATCTTATGTCTATTTAGGAGATTTTCCAAGGCAAAAATGGGAGCTAGGTACCCAATCTTATTGACTTTCCATGGGATTTGGGCACTTAACTGCCCTTTGTGCCTTTGGAAATCTCCCTCTTGGATGTCAAGATACTTGAGGCAAGGACTCTCGTACTATGTATACAGTGCCTAGCACAGGGAGGCCCTGACTGAGATTGGGCCCCTAGGCACTGCCCTAATACAAATGAGATGCTAGCAGAAACATTGAGTTAAACATTCCTGATGTAATAAGCTTTCCTGATAGGCTATCTCACCTGGAGAAATGAAAACGAATCACCTTCCCTGAAAGTAAAGTTGAGAAATTTCTCCTTTGTTGCCACTAAGGAAACATATACAAGCAAAAGAGCAAATTTTAGTTTGATTGCCCAGATCCTGGGGTGTGATGCAACATTTACCTTCCTCTACAGATTCAGATCCTGATGCCTAGTCTCTGCTGCTAATATATGGAACATGGCTGGGTCTTCCTTCCATATATCCCAGTGATCCATGACTGCCATATTGCACCCTTGAGACTGCTGGCAGTCAGCATAATTTGAGGTTCGTCTACACATCGAGCTGGTGGTGTAAATTCCAACTCAAGAAGACGTATCCATGCTAGCTCTGATCCAGCTAGGATCACAGTGTAGCTGTGACAGCATGAGCAGCAAGTGGGATTAGCCACCCTGAGTAAACATCTAGTGTCTCAGACAGGATTGTACTCAGGGCAGCAGGTAATCCCTCTTTCTGATCGTACCACCACAAGTAGTTTGATAAGTGCAGGTATGTCTCCTTGAGCTAGAATTTACACCGCCCACTCCATGTGTAGACATACTCTTTGAGCAGATGCCCAGAGCAGCTGAGTGATGTCAGTGGGGAACTTGGTTCAGACTGGGATCAGGATCAGAGGAGTTCAGAAACCACCTTTGTATCTCTGCACCACTGTGATCTGTGCCATATGTCAGGGATCTAGGTAAGCAATGGTGACACATGGAGTGAGAAAAGTACTCTGCTACTTGAACTACTTGGAACTTTACCCAATTTAAATGATGTCTCTGCTTTTGGAGAGATTTGTCTCATTTAAAGTTACCAGCCTCCCCTTCCTTGTTTTACAGCGGTTAGCATGGTAACAGCTAGTATTTTTGAAGAAAGCAATCTTCTTCCAGTGATCAAAGAACAGAATTGCTCAGCTGAAGAGGGACTTAAACAGCTACAAATATTTTCTGCAATTATTCTGCCTATTGCACTGGAATGTCCTACATTCACTCAGATAAGACATGTATTTGCTTGGTAAAATTGAAATGTATTTTATTGGCTTTGCTTTTTATTAGAGGCTTTTCATCAGCATAGTAATGCAATGTATCATATGCATTAAAGACCATTATTCCTCACAACATCTGTGTAGGGTAGGGAAGTTTTATTATCCTCATGTACAGATGGGGAACTGAGGCACAAAGGCCCAGATATTTAAATGGAAACCCGTGCAAGCCTAATACATGCACAGGGGCCGAGACCCAGATCTTCAAAAGGTATTTCAGTGGAAGTTTGGAGCTTTATTACCTCTGAGGATCTCTCACTCTTTTTAATTGAAATTTTATCTATATTCACTTCAAATATTAGCTTACTGTGAAGGGATAAATTAAAAAAAATCTTCTGGTGGTTTGAGGTGAATAGATCTCATGTTTTTCTATGACAAGACAATTATTTGAATAATGAACCGCATGACTATTCACTGAAAGTTGCAATTCATTATTCCATTCTCCCATGGTAGCACAAGTTCAGGTTTGGATATGATCTACAGACTAAATAGAGTAATAATTACTACTTGTACTGCTTTTACCAACAGTAAATACTGTTTTAACTAAAAGCTGTGCATTTGCACAACTCTAGGAATATAAAGGAAAAGAGTTTATAAAAGGGGCAGGTGTGGTTTTATTTTTATATAATACTTTCCCTGATGGTGACATTTCCATAGCTGCCCAAAGGATGTGAACATCTAGTGCCCATCAATTTTATCCATGACCTTCTAGCAGGAAGGGAGGGATAGCTCAGTGGTATGAGCATTTGCCTGCTAAACCTAGGGTTATAAGTTCAATTCTTGAGGGGGCTACTTAAGGATCAGGTGCAAAAATCAGTACTTGGTCCTACTAGTAAAGGCAGGGGACTGGACTCAATGAGGTCCCTTCCAGTTCTAGGAGATAGGTAAATCTCTTATTATTATTATTAGCAGATGGCACTTCAATTTAGAACTAGTCAAACCAACAGTAATATCTTAGGAAATATAAACAATTTTTTTTACAGTTTTGCTAAAAATGTTAAGACAACATTTGACTATAAAAAGTCAGTGAACTGAATAAAAAACAATGTTTTGGTATGAAGTTTTGTTGAGAATTTTTTAAATTTTTTTTCCCCATTAGAAATTAAATTACTCACAAACTTCATGAAGAACCAAAACAAACAAACAAAAACAAAAAAACAAACAACAAAAAATATTACTTAACATTTCATTAACAGATGTAGATTTTTCTGTCATGATGCTTGACTGGACTACAGTTCACCCCTGTACAATGGATGCTCAAGTTTTGATTTGTATCCTTCAATTTTCTACAAAAAGAAAAATGTAACAGTATGCTGCTCTTTGGAACATAGTTCAATAAATCATTGCTGCTATGCATCTATTTCTAATTATTCAGTTTATTTCCAATAGGCACGTATGTCTAGCTGATTTCTCATAATTACCCTTATTCTTCAAATCAGATCTGTGGGGCTAGTATGTACAATGACACTACTGTAATCTGTAGAAAAGTTTGAACTCTAGAAAATATCATTTTCATTGGCTGTTTTGTATTATCATCAGGCTATGAACACGTATGTTTATTTGAAATCCAGTTGCTATTTTAGATGGATTTCTTTTTAGATTTATAAAATCCTGGGGTCTATCACATAAGCCACTGGGTATATTTACATTAAAACTATAATTAATCAAATGTTTAGTATCAATGCCAATAATTGACTTTATTAAAGGACAAGTCTCATATTCATGAATGTCACCACACTGCAATAAAGAGCATTTTAAAAAAAGCCAAAGAAAAGTTCCCAGACCAGTCATTCATAAAATCATTAAACAATTCACTGTTGTCAACCAAGCTATGAGGCAAAGAGCTGTGTAAACAAATTCTCATTTAAAATGTTTAGTTCCACAATAATAGCATACAGTACCATATAACTTAAAACTTGTGTTTTATCTGTGATAGGTTTTTTTAAATGTATAATAAGATCTTTCCAGATGTCAAATTATTCAAAGAGCCCAGTGTAATGGCATCAGCACCCGCCTCACAATTGCCCCCTTCTGGCCAATACATGCCTGTACTCCTTCAGTTTTGAAGGGGGTGACACCCATCTCCCATGGGCACCCCCTTTCTGGTTGAGTGTGAGCCTGCTTTTCTTTCAGTTCTTACAATGGAGTGGCATCTGCCTCTTGCGAACGCCCTCTCCCCCAGCTGATGGTTTTTTTGGCAGGTCTTCAGTGACTCACCCCTCTGGCCAAGTCACGCACCTGTTCCCCCTTCTGGGATATACAGTCTCAAGTTCCTTCTCACAGCTTTGGTATGGGGCTGTAGCTTCCTCCCCAGAGGTACTGCCTTCTTTAACAGCCAAACAAGGGCCCATCTCAGTACCCTTTGTTGGTGTCCTTTCAGCAGCCCTCGCCTGGGCTCAGTCCTCAACCAGACCAGCAGGACCCACCATGATACTCACACCTATTCTGGCTAGGTCTTGAGCTCAGTTCCCTGTGCTCAGCCTGCCCACACTGACCAGTCCTCGGTCCTTCTGCTCTTCCAGCCAGCCAGGCACCCAGTCTTCCTACTTTGAGCTCCAGGCAGCAAGTGACTGCTCTACCTATGCTACTTTTTTTTATTATGACCATTCTGGCCCTGATTGGTCACTCCAATAGCTCTTCTGATTGACTGATCCCCTGCAGCCATTCTAGGCTATTTGGAGGACTTCTCCTCTACTCTTTTCTGCGGAGGGATGAGGTAGGCCCATGAGGCCTCCAGTAGAGGGCCTCCAGACCTAGTCCATCCCATCACAGCCAGTCTTGACATTATTATTTATAGGTACTTATACAACCCTCATCACTATATTATGTAAGCACCTGACAGTCATTGGGGGGTTTCAGCCTCACAACACCCCTGACACAGGTAAGTATTGTCTCATTTTTACATATGGGAAACTGAGACAGAAGGAAAATTCAAATGAATTGCCCAAGGTTTCACACAATAAGTCTGTTTAGTGAGGAATTGAACTGGCATCATGAGACCCTCAGTCGGGTGCTCTATTAATTAGATTACCATTTCTATCCACTTATGTGGTTATGCAAATCTTCACCCATGCAAGTAAACCCATTGAAGCCAATGTTTACAAGATCAAGGACATGTGTTACATTAAGATAGAAGATGTAGCTTTAAAACATTCTGTGACCGGTTGTGTTGACTCTGTCCAGAGTTAGAAAGTGAAAGAATAAATTCTCTGGTTATTTGAAAATCTCAATTTTCAAGATGCTGCACGGACACTTCTTGCACAAGTATTTGGAACAATTTGTCTTCATTCAAACTTTATTCTCACAAACATTCACAGAAAGCAAATAAAGGGAGTTGTGAATACTAGAGAAATACATTTGCTACTTACAACTGAAGCAGTGTTAGGAGATACTATTTATGTATCACTTTCTAAGCTGCTGCTGTTGGTTGTTTTTTGCCCCCTTTTTTCTCCCTGAAACTGAAGGGCCAGATTTTCAAAAGGGCTCAGCTCCCATTTGAGCGCCTAAATTAGTGCACTCAGCAGCTCCCATGCAAATGTATCGAACTTTCTTTAGATGCCTGAATGTCAAAAATGCTCGGGCTGTCAATCTGGTCCAAAGAACACTTTCTTCAGAAAAATGCTCTCCAAACCTCTGTTACAGTGTTCTTTAGTTTTCTTGTACTGACTTGTCTCTTACCAGTAGTGAGCTAGTTGCCACATCGCTTTCTTTGATCAATATCTGACAATGTTTTGTTTCCCTTCAGAAGCTTCTTTTCTCCTTAAGATGTAGTCCCAAGGGCATGCAAAATTTTTTTAAAATAAAACAAATATTTTCGATGGTTGGTTTGCTGTATGTTTTCCTCAGTTCTTCTAATCCCCTCCCCCCAATATCCCACCCAAGATATTCTTGTGAAAGTTACATTGTAAAATGTAGAATAAATATGTATAATGGCTGGTAGCTGCCCTTGCCCAACCATTTCCATTGTTCAGGGTTCTCCTTCGGCTATTGACACTTGAGGATAAGCTTTCAAAGCAGAGTATCTTAATGCAGTTATATAGTTGGATTTATGTATGATCCACTCTCCTTCACTTTGAAAATATGTCCCTTCCAAAGTCAATGTTTCTAAAATATAAAATGTCCCTTCTGGGGTAAACTTGATATGTTTGTAGATCTCCTATCAAAACAGAACTCTAAGCAGGCAGACATAATATTGCAGTCTGTTAAAACTTTGGCTCCAGGAGCTGAGATTTACCAGAGCAAAATGGCATTTGTAGGAATGCATTATACCCTTAGGTCAATATTGTCGTAGGGGTAATACTCTGTGGGTTGTGTTGCATTAATTTGGCTAGGATAACTTCCTCATTCAGAGGCTGAAAGAGATTGTTCTTTGGCATTTTCAGAGAGGTTCAGGAAAGCATTAAATACTGTGCATTAGTCCAGGGCTTTGTCAAATTCCATTTCATCGTCACTGTGATTTCTAAAATCTCACTGAGGTGATGTTTAAAATGTCCTGATTGAGAATTCCCAGATACGTTTCAGACTTGCATGCACAATAAGAGGCCTTCAAAAGTATTTGCATTTAGCTTCTGATCTATATTTGGCAGGTTTAAAAATAACATTAAGCCAGGGTGAGCTTTCTCTAATTATGCATTTAGAATTCAGAACAATCCAACCTATTCCACTATCAATCACAGGCTCAGTTTAAGAGCCTGTTGGTAATTCTTTTCCTAATATTCCCCAGGATAATTAGCACACTCCCACAGGGAGATTTTTTTTCCTGTTCTAAGCAGAGTCTTACAATATGTAGTTATTAAATTAAGGAAAGTGTTGCAGACATTTTTATTGGGATTTTACAATCATAAGTAAAAGAAGCTTGGGCCCCAATCCTTTATGAGCTCCTTTCTCAAGAATCTACCCTATCTTGGAGCACCTTCCTTGTACAAAACCAGGTTTCACTCTTGCTGAGTCAGCTCACTCCCTGAATTAGTTCTGTCTGAAATTCTCTCACACAATACAGGGAAGCTGTTTCCAGCAGGGTTGGTTGTTATTTCAAGTCTTCTTAACAAAACGAATAAAAACCTCACAGGCTCTTCCCTCAAAGTCTGCACAGGCCAAATCTGTCCCTCACACCAGTAAGTTCAGCAAACCAAAATTTCCTGTCTCTTACCTCAGAGCCTCAGTAACAAAGGACATCACACAATCTCCCTTCTGTCCATTTGGTTTTTTTTTTTCCTCTCTGCAGTAGCTCCAATAGCAGTCCATTGGGTGCACAGCCCCAGGCACCTTAGCTTTCTGGAGGGTATTGCCATCTCCCCCATCCAGGGCCAGTTTTAGGAACTGTGGGGCCCAATTCGAATACCTGACGGTGGTCTGGGTCTTTGGCGGAACGTCGGCGACGAGGGGTCCTTCACTCGCTCCAGACCCCCCGCTGTCAAAATGCCACCAAAGACCCGGAGCGAGTGAAGGACCCCCCGCCGCCAAAGTGCCGCCGAAGACTCGGGTATGTAAAAAAAAAAAATTTAAAAATTAAAAAAGTGCCTAAGGCGTGGGGCCCTCTTAGGCGCGGGTGTGGGGCCTGATTCCGGGGAATTGTCAGAATCAGCCTAAAGCCGGCTCTGTCCCCCTCCATTTCCTGTTGCTCTCTTTTATGAGGATCAGCCATTTAAGTTCCTTCTTTTTCCTGAGGTGCAGCAGGTGGGGATAATTGTCCAGCCAGCCAGCCAGCTACAGGCCTCTGACCCCAGAGGAATGGTATCTCTTATGCTTTCACTGACCCATTAAACAAATCAATCACACATCTGCACCAGAGTTGCTGAATGTCCTAGGGCAGTGGTTCTCAAACTTTTGTACTGGTGACCCCTTTCACATAGCAAGCCTCTGAGTGTGACACCCCCCCCCCTTATAAATTAAAAACACATTTTATATATTTAACAGCATTATAAATGCTGGAAGCAAAGTAGAGTTTGGGGTGGAGGCTGACAGTTCATGATTCCCCCATGTAATAGCCTATGACCCCCTGAGGTCCAGTTAGAGCACCCCTGTGCTAGGGGAATGTACTGCTTCTAGAGACGTGCAAGGAAGGGCTGAAGAAGAGATCCTGGAAGAGAGTGTCTATGGGATCTGTACAGAGGCCAGGTTCAAGATTGTGGGGAAGGAGTGCATATAACCAAGTGTGATGAGTAGAGAAATGTTTGCTCTTTTCACAAAAGTGCTCTACTGTGTGAACCAAAGCCCTGATATCAATGGAGTCTTTCTATTAGTGACACACCAGCTGTGTGTTTCATAATATTTGCATAATTATACAAGTTACATGATAGTTACAAAACATTTACACCAGAGCAACTCAAAGACATGCATTCCTTGCAAGTATCCTTGCAGCCTTCAGAGTTTCAAATATGCTTCCTTTTCCAGTCACTACAAAACACACACACACACACACTCACTCAGTTTCCTAGTATGTACATTGCTCTCTTGGTGTTTAACATATTTTCATTGCTTTGCATTCTTCAAACTAGGGAGAAAAAAAAACATGAACATGATATAAAACATACCAAGTTTCAGGGTGTGTTATATACTCAGGGCACAGGACAAGTTTGCTTGAATCTCTACCTAGATTACATTGAAATTCAGCCCAAAGCTCACCAAAAGTATTGTAAATCTGGGCATATGTTGGTCAAGTTTCAAACCAATGTGGTCTAAGTTGTTGTGGGTGATTGCCTTTCTCTTCATTTAAGAAGAGAAGGCTTTTTAGGTGGAAATGATCCAAAACTGCCAAAGTTTGCATCTTATAAGTGTTTACAAATGCAAAACCTGTGAAATGTAAACCATATGAATTAAAACTGTAAATGAGTTGATCGATCAAAATTGCTCAATTTAAAAATACTCAAAAACAATACAAGCTAACTTATGCTCACCCAGGAGGTTGTTCCTCCTTATCTGAAGCCTAAATACCCTATTTGACTGTAAATAAATTGCCTGAAATAGAAGATAAAATCATGCCAGAGAGACAAAATAAAACTGCAAAGTTTAGTAAGTGGGGAAAAAATAGCACAAAAGTAAAATCTAACACTCAGAACAAAGTATTTGCATGAAGAGTCCTGACCTGAGCATGACTTGTTATTGTTACTATCAAAGAGTCTATAGTCATAGTAGTTCTTGTCACTATCAGAAAGTCTATACAAAGGAATAAAGAGGTTGTTAGAGGGAATGGATCTGAACTCTAACACAAGCAGTGAAGATACCTGAGAGGGAGAGAGAATTCCATAAAGTTGGACATAACAACAGCATATATTTTATATATATTTGTGCACCCATATTGACACATGCATTTAATATGACTGCACCCACAAGTTAGATATTTGCATGAGAAAATGAGTCTGAATACTAATTTGCATGTGCAAATGCATGATTTGCGCATGGAACTGAGGCAACTGCATGCACAAAGGAAGGCAGATATATCCACATGGATCTTAGTCCTCACGTTGGGGCAAATTTTGTGTAGTGCATAGGGAGTGGAATTGAGGATGAAAATCTGCCTCAGTTTGTTTTAGATTTATTATTATTTAAAAAAAACTTTAAATAATTTAACTGTTTATCAAGTATTTAGTACATAGTTTGGCCTGAATGCATTTTATTTTCTAGCAGTGAATGTGAGACTGACCATTTAAAACTTTTCAAGAACATATTATGTCAGGTCTTTGACCCACTTACGATTGCTGTACAATTATCAAAGCACAAAAACTGATTTTAAACTAAGCATGCAGGCATCCTTTTCCTTTTGTTAAATAAATGCTATAGGACAGCTAACTTCCAAGAGACCTATCTACAAGAAATAGGCAATGTTCTCTTTCAATTTCCAGTGTTTATTCTCTTCAAATAGCCAATTTAACAAGAGTTATATTGAACCACAAAGATTCTGTTTGAGCCACTTACAAGTACTAATTTATAAATCAGAAGCACTCCAGTAATTTCAAATTGCTCCAAGCACCACATGCCTAGAATTCCTATCCTTTAAATAAGTATTTCCTACTGCAAATGCACCACTAAAAGCCACATTTATCAAATGAATATACATTTTATTTAGCTTTTTTTAATAGGAAAAATGAAGAAAAACAGAGAAAAGTAATAACCTACAACTTGGGTAATATGGTCAGGAACAGAGAGATAATTTCAAGGACAGAAGATGTAAAAGATCAAGTAATAATGTTTCTTATTTCATATTTTTTTGTCCAATTCTGGTATTACTCAGACTTTTGAATTGCATAACCACTGCTCTAAATGAAGATATGTATAAAATGAATGTTGCCTCAATTAGACCTGATCTAACACAAACTTCCAGAGCCAGGGGGATTGTGTGGTGCATGGTTACACAATGTAGCTCTCTTTCCTTGATATGTGACTAGACTACATATAGGCTGATGGCTGCTTTGAAGTCACAGAGATGTGCCATTTTAGCTGAGGCAGTAGGATTGCATGCTTTTGGCTCCAGAGATCCAGGGTTCAATCCCTGCAGACAACTCATCCAAGGCTGTTGTATTAAATGTGTGATGATGCTTAGGGTCTCCTCATGCAGTAGCATGCAAAAGGCCACAGGGCTAGGAATTGCATGAGTCTGTCATGGCCTTGGGTTTCATCTGGACAGTTAACAATGGGACCGCTCAGTTGCTCATTATTTGAACCTAGATAAATGGAAGTCAAATCCTAGTGAGGCAAATAGAAAGGAGCACAAACACTGCCAGCTTAAGTGCAAGAGTGTAATAAGAAAAACCAAAGAGGAGTTTGAAGAATGGCTAGCCAAAAACTCCAAAGGTAATAACAAAATGTTTTTAAGTACATCAGAAGCAGGAAGCCTGATAAACAACCAGTGGGCCCCTTGACGATTGAGATACAAAAGGAGCGCTTAAAGACAATAAAGGCATTGAGGAGAAACTAAATGGATTCTTTGCTTCAGTCTTCACAGCTGAGGATGTTAGGGAGATTCCCAAACCTGAGCCAGCTTTTGTAGGTGACAAATCTGAGGAACTGTCACAGATTGAAGTGTCACTAGAGGAGGTTTTGAAATTAATTGATGAACTCAACATTAACAAGTCACCGGGACCAGATAGCATTCACCCAAGAGTTCTGAAAGAACTCAAATGTGAAGTTGCAGAACTATTAACTAAGGTTTGTAACCTGTCCTTTAAAGCGGCTTCGGTACCCAATGACTGGAAGTTAGCTAATGTGAAGCCAATATTTAAAAAGGTCTCTAGAAGTGATCCTGGCAATTGCAGACCAGTAAGTCTAACGTCGGTACTGGGCAAATTAGTTGAAACAATAGTTAAGAATAAAAATGTCAGACACATAGAAAAACATAAAAGGTTGAGCAATAGTCAACACGGTTTCTATAAAGGGAAATCGTGTCTTATTAATCTATTAGAGTTCTTTGAAGGGGTCAACAAACGTGGATAACGGGGATCCAGTGGACATAGCATACGTAGATTTCCAGAAAGCCTTTGACAAGGTCCCTCACCAAAGGCTCTTAGGTAAATTAAGCTGTTATGGGATAAGAGAGAAGGTCCTTTCATGGATTGAGAACTGGTTAAAAGACAGTGAACAAAGGGTAGGAAAATGGTAAATTCTCAGAATGGAGAGGGTTAACTAGTGGTGTTCCCCAAGGGTCAGTCCTAGGACCAATTCTATTCAATTTATTCATAAATGATCTGGAGAAAGGGGTAAACAGTGAGGTGGCAAAGTTTGCAGATGATACTAAACCACTCAAGATAGTTAAGACCAAAGCAGATTGTGAAGAACTTCAAAAAGATCTCACAAAACTAAGTAATTGGGCAACAAAATGGCAAATGAAATTTAATGTGGATAAATGTAAAGTAATGCACATTAGAAAAAATAACCCTAACTACACATACAATATGATGGGGGCTAATTTAGCTACAACGAGTCAGGAAAAAGATCTTGGCGTCATCGGGGATAGTTCTCTGAAGATGTCCACGCAGTGTGCAGAGGCGGTCAAAAAAGCAAACAGGATGTTAGGAATCATTAAAAAGGGGATAGAGAATAAGACTGAGACTATATTATTGCCCTTATATAAATCCATGGTACGCCCACATCTCGAATACTGTGTACAGATGTGATCTCCTCACCTCAAAAAAGATATTCTAGCACTAGAAAAGGTTCAGAAAAGGGCAACTAAAATGATTAAGGGTTTGGAGAGGGTCCCATATGAGGAAAGATTAAAGAGGCTAGGCCTCTTCAGCTTGGAAAAGAGGAGACTAAGGGGGGATATGATAGAGGTATATAAAATCATGAGTGATGTGGAGAAAGTGGATAAGGAAAAGTTATTTACTTATTCCCATAATACAAGAACTAGGGGTCACCAAACGAAATTAATAGGTAGCAGGATTAAAACAAATAAAAGGAAGTTCTTCTTCACACAGCGCACAGTCAACTTGTGGAACTCCTTACCTGAGGAGGTTGTGAAGGCTGGGACTATAACAATGTTTAAAAGGGAACTGGATAAATTCATGGTGGCTAAGTCCATTAATGGCTATTAGCCAGAAAGGGTAAAGAATGGTGTCCCTAGCCTCTGTTCATCAGAGGATGGAGACGGGTGGCAGGAGAGAGATCACTTGATCATTGCCTGTTAGCTTCACTGCTTCTGGGGCACCTGGCATTGGCCACTGTTGGTAGACAGATACTGGGCTAGATGGACCTTTGGTCTGACCCATTATGGCCATTCTTATGTTCTTATGAAGGCCATTGGCAACTATTGTCTCTCCCTACTACTGCTGCTCAGACAGGTTGCCTTTAGGTGACTCTCTGAAAGTGTCATAACCTCTTGGTAAAAAAATTACTCATTGAGTCCATCCACACTGGCCCCTGCTATTCACAGTTAACATGTTAATGTGTATGTGAACTGGTTTCTACACATTTTTGTCATGAGCCCCTTCACAGTTTCCAGACCGCACATGGGAAGATCACACAACTGGAAATACAGTAAAGCCAAAAAGGAGCATTAAAAAGAGACATTTAGTCTGGCCTGAATTCAGTTCACTTCTTTATCATTCACCACACAACAACCTATTGAGATTCACATCTCATTACAAGCATGTCTTGAGGCTGTATGGATTGTTATTTTCAATTCTGCTAATTATTGATGAAGGGTAATGGAAGGTTACTCTCAATCAATAGCTATAATCACCAAATGACATACTGGTCTGTAGGAATAAGGGCAGCAAAGGCAAACCCACAGTTAGATAAAGGCAGAGCGGAAACCATTCCTCTATATATCCTTGACGAGTGGGCAGTTTAAATCAAACATTTAAATTACTTTTTTTATTTTAAATTTGTTATTAGCAGACACCCTAAAATTCTGTGGCAGATTATTACCAATTTTGGCAGCATGAATAAGAGATTGCAGAAGCAGTTCTTGATAGCCTCAGTAATTTTTATCAGAACTTATACGCATACTAAATCTACTATGGCTACAGAATCCCTGAAAACTAATGCTTGTTTTTGTGCAATATTGGCTGCATTATGGCTTAGATTTTTCACGGTGAAGCCCATTAAGTTCTGTACCTCTATCTTTTTTAATCATAAAAGAACATGCATATTACTCTCTCACACTACTGTACCTTGAAAGTTAGTCACACAGGATCACACTTAAGTTACTAGCTACCGTAACGTATTATGCACTCAATGCAGTGCAATATTTTAAATAGAACAACATGTTGGAATGAAGCTGCAATATTTGATATTGAAAAGGCATATTCCATTGACACAGGGAAAATTTTTAATAGCTTGGGAAAGTGCAGAGTCCTATACTGGGAATTCACCAGTGACTAATGGTTTTGTGTACTTTATATTTTGGGTGCTCAACTTGAGACACTTTTAAAGGACCTGATTATTAGAGGGTTGATAAGCAGTCTCCAGATGGACATCCAAAATCTTCAGTCACTTGTGAAAATCTTAGTCAGAGCTTCTGCACATCAAAGGATGGATTGAAATGGATGGGCTTGTGGCTATGACATTAAAGATAGCCACATGCTGCCTGTTTTCAGAATTAAGTGTGACATGCTTAAGCTGAACTAGTCATACATCATCTAGTCCTGGTTCTTGAAGATACAAGATTTTAGTAAGAGGTGGAGATGGTCTCCAGTCAGCCCAATATTGGCTACTGTGTCAGGCGTTCCTGTTTCAAGGAGGCAACGTCTGAGGATATGGATGTTGGAACTGGGAGGGTGTATCTGGGTTGTCATAACTTTAGTCCCAGATTTGGACCTAAGCGTCCAAAATATGGGGGTTAGCATGAAAACCTCCAAGCTTAGCTACCAGCTTGGACCAGGTACTTGCTGCCACCACCCAAAAAATTAGAGTGTTTTGGGGCACTCTGGTACCCCTGGAAAACCTTCCCTGGGGACCTCAAGACCCAAATCCCTTGAGTCTCACAACAAAGGGAAATAATCCTTTTTCCCTTCCCCCCTCCAGGTGCTCCTGGAGAGATACACAGATACAAGCTCTGGGAATCCAAACAGAGTGACTCCCCCTCTCCGTTACCAGTCCTGGAAACAAAAGCACTTTCCTCTTCACCCAGAGGGAATGCAAAATCAGGCTAGCAAATCCAACACACACAGATCTCCCCCTGATTTCTTCCTCCCACCAATTCCCTGGTGAGTACAGACTCAATTTCCCTGAAGTAAAGAAAAACTCCAACAGGTCTTAAAAGAAAGCTTTATAAAAAAAAGAAAGAAAAATACATACAAATGGTCTCTCTGTATTAAGGTGACAAAATACAGGGTTAATTACTTAAAAGAAATATGAATAAACAGCCTTATTCAAAAAGAATACAAATCAAAGCACTCCAGCACTTATATTCATGCAAATACCAAAGAAAAGAAACCATATAACTTACTATCTGATCTCTTTGTCCTTACACTTAGAAACAGAAGATTAGAAAGCAGAAACTACTTCTCCAAAGCTCAGAGAAAGCAGGCAGACAGAAAACAAAGACTCAGACACAAACTTCCCTCCACCCAGAGTTGAAAAAATCCGGTTTCCTGATTGGTCCTCTGGTCAGGTGCTTCAGGTGAAAGAGACATTAACCCTTAGCTATCTGTTAATGACATGGGGAAAGAGAAAGAAGGATGTGGGAGTGGCAACAGAAGAGAAACCACTGAAATTAACCTAACAGCTGCATACACAGTCCTTAACAACCTAGTAGTCTATGGTAACAAACTTTTAGTACTGTTAGGGGTATGGCCACGTAGCCTTTTACAAGGAAATCAGTAGCAAGAGCAGGCATTTGGGTTAGTAGTGGGCATACTATGCTATGCTACTCTAAGTGTTTTCTTCTAGTGCTTGGTTCTCCTTTATCCTTACATGCATTTTAAGGAGCTATGTCCTTGTGAAATTCCAGATGGGCATGATGATGAAGTTGGAAAGCTGCTTTCCTCCTGGAGGTTTGTTCTTTATCATAATCTCCACTGCCCTTTTATGGATGATGTGGTACTTCAAGAGTTGAGTAGCTTATTTGCAATATTGAAAAAATGAATTAATGTTCATGTTCACTGTTGCAGGCCCAAAGTTGCTGCAAACACTAAGGCAAAATCCAAGGCTGAATGGGCCTGCAACTTTGGGCTCTGTGTGTAGGATAAAATTATGTTTTTCTTCTCTCTCCTGTATTTTCCTCAAGGATCCAGAGACTATTTTAGTGAGACCCAGGATAGGGAACGAACAGAGGCTGACAAATCACCATCTCCGGCCAGTCGCATTCTTCATTCAGCCTGCCACAAATGGCAGCAGGTCCCTAGATGCCTGTGTAGGTCCATATGGAAGATCATGAGGTGATGTGTTAGTGCTAGCATGTCATGGTAGAGTCAGTTTAAAGGCTTTTATTTTTATTATAGGGTGAGTGTGGCGGTGGTAGCTTACCATCCAGACTTCACTTGACAATCAGTATTTTCAATGTAATTTTAAATCTACTAATGTTTCTTTTTAATGTTTTTTCATTCAGAAATAGGAATAAAGGGATTGACATAAGTGATTTGAACTAAGATTCATCTCATCCAGTATCCTGTCACTGACAATGGCCAATACTATGTACGTCAGCGGAAAGTTTAAGGAACTCTGCATATGTATGGGATGACGAAAATATGATGTATTTACTGAATATTCTCATTGATTTAAATGACTTCTTGCTAAAGAAAGTTCTTTTCAATGTATGGGAGCAGAGTCTGTCCCTTACTGTTCATCCCCACATATATTAACGTTTCATTTTTTTAAAATAAAACATGTTATTCGAAACATGTTCCAACAGAGTCTAGAGCAGCCAGACAAGAGATGCCTCACTGTTCTTGAGACTGCCAGGCTTAAGGGAGGGAAGGTATTTGGATGGGTGCCCAAGAGTCCCAAGGTCGCCAGGCAGCAAAAATTCCTAGCATTCCAGAGCTCCCTTTCAAAGGGTGGATTTTTCACAACCACTTAAGGCTATGTCTACACTGAAATGTGAGTCCAGGGTTAGCGGAAAAGAAGTTAGCAGACCCAGGGTTTGTTAACCTAGGACTTGAACATCTATATTTGTTTGTAACCCCGAGTTAGGAATTATTGAACCCTGGGTCCCAATCTAGGGCTCCAGCATCTACACTGCATTAAGCAAGCCTGAATCCAACCACTCATATTCCAGACTTCCTTGAATCCTCCCTTTGTTAGTGGTGTGGGAAAACTTGAGTGTGCATAAGACAAAGTCAGCCCCTGGGATTGTGAAATACTGTTGAAGGACTCCCAGAGCACAAGTCCAATAGGCCTGCAACTTCACTGCAAAGCAATAGGGCTTGAACCTGGGTCCTGGTTTGACTCAGGTTCAGACTCCACCCCCTGTGGGGTCCTGAGACACCAAGTCCAAACCCTGAGTTAACATATTGGTGGAAAGGGGATTAGGCTGGAGTCTGAGTTTGAATCCTGGTTTACATTGCAGTGTAGACATACCCCAAGTTAATTAAAGGTAGGGCTGGTAAAAAAAAAAATCACTCAACTATTTTTAGCAGAAAATTGGGCTTTCAATTACATTTTTTTTCATGCAAAGTACCTAATTTCTGTAGGAAATTCTGATCTTTCATCAAAAACAAACACCCTAGAACCAAAAGATTTCCATTCAGATATCTTGCCACGGTACCTTATGGGAATTGTAGACTGATTTCCTCATGTCTTCATTCTCTTCCATGTATCAGGCTCCTCAACCAGACCATATCTGCCATGCTTCACAATGGCCAGGTAATTCCATGATTTAGCTCTTCCTCACCATGAGGAGAGGCCATAGTGCATCATCGGAGATGTAGTCTGTAATTGTAAATGGGAAACCATCATCAAGTGGGTGTTTCCAGTGGGGTTGTGTTTTGTCCCCACACTATTTAATATTTTTATCAATGACCAAGAAGAGAACATATAATCATCACTGATAAAGTTTTCAGATGACACACAAATTAGGAGATTGGCAAATAAAGAATAGGGTAGGTCACTGATTCCAAGCAATGTGGACCACTTGGTCAACTTGGTCCACTGGGTGCAAGCAACTAAATGTAAATATAAACATCTAGGAACACAGAATGTGAGCCATTATTATATCTTGGGAAGCAATGACCCTGAAAAGGATTTGGGGGTTGTGGTGGATAATCAACTGAACATGAGTACCCAATGTGACACTAAGGCTGAAAGAGTTAATGTAATCCTGTGGTACACAAACAAATAAATCTTGAATAAGAATAAAAGGCTATTTTATCTCTGTTTGACTCTGGTGTGACTGCTGGAATACTAAGTCCAGTTCTGGTATCAACAGTTAGAAAGATGTTGATAAATTGAAAAGGGTTCAGAGAAGAGCCGTAAGAATGATTAAAGTATTAGAAAACATTCCCTATAGTGATAGACTCAAGGAGCTCATCTATTTAGCTTAAAGAGACGGTTAAGGGGTGACTTGCTTATGGTCTGTAAATATCTACATGGGAAATAAATATTTAATAATGGGTTCTTTAGTCTATCAGAGAAAGATATAACACTATCCAATGACTGGAAGGTGAAGTTAGACAAATTCAAACTGGAAATAAGGCATATATATTTTTTTAAACAATGAGAATAATTCACCCTTGGAACAATTTACAACAGGTCTTGGTGGATTCTCCATCACTGGCAATTTTATTAATTTCTAAAAATATTCTGTAGGAAATATCTTGTGGAAGTTCTACGGTCTTTATTCTATAGGAGGTCAGACAGGATGATCATAATGGTCTCTTCTGGCCTTGGAATCTATGACCGGGGAACCTAGCACACAAAGGTGAATGGAAACATTAGACACCCGCATTATATCTCCCATGAGGGACCATGACAGCATTTCTGAATACAAATATTTTGCTTTTCTGGTTTTTGGTCTTCAGCCAAAAAGTTGAACATTTCTATGGAAAAATTCAATGTGGTCTGTTTAGAAGCACAAATCCCATAGTCTTACATTATTTAGGTTTCATTAAAGATCCTTCTGGTGTGCCTGCACCCCAAAATTATGCATATTCAGTTGATGGGCCCCTTAGTCATTTTGTGGCCAGGCCTAGTGTTCAGCCTGTCTGTATTCACTCAGAAATCTTCTTTGTAAATAAATATTCTATGTGCACCCAAGTTCTTTGAAAATTAGACCCCATAATGATTATTGAAGGCAGGCACCAGTCCTTATCCTTGTGCAGTGAGCTTCAGAAACAGCTCTGTAAAATATGTCATATCTATTACATGTGCCCAAATGCTTATTTAGTATTATAAAGGGTTGGTGGTAAGTTTAATATCTTGAGATGATACTTGTCCACACATACCTATAGATGCAATATTGTTGAGGAGGACTACACAGATTCTAAAGGGTTAAGGGGCTTAATTATTCTGTTTAAGAAACAGTTCCTTGAATAGGTGAGTTATATACATCTTATTTCAGTATGTGTTCAATATAGCTATACATATATTGCATTTTATATTGTTTAAATGTCTTTCTTCCTGCAGAGACCCCTTCCCCTTCTCACTTTTCAAACTCAATAGCACCTGTTTAAAGAGCATTCTGTCCATATTATTATGTGCAAGAGTGATAGGTTAGTTTTTCATTCAAGTGCAGCATCCACCATGCCTCCATAGACACAATCTAGATAGTAGATGTTGAATGTGTTTGTGACATTGCCCTGACTTTTGGGCAGGTATATATGATGTTGAGGGACATTTAGAGCTATCACAAGAATGTTGCTAAACACAGCAGCATCTGACACTGCCTCTGCTTTGAACAGAAACACTTTAAATGGAATGCATGGTCCTGAGTGCTTATTCTGAAGTCATACCTGAACAATTGTTTGGTATACAGAAGGCTCATATGGATGATTAAAGGACTCTGCGTAGCTTTTTACCAGTTGCTTGTGAAGAAGAAAAAATATAATCATGCCATGAACAAGTAAAATGCATGATTTCGGTTCTTTGAATTATAATGTGATCCCACTCTCTCCCAACCAAGCGTGTGAGGTGTCTCTGTTCTACAACTTGATAAATGGTTAATTATTCAGAATCAGTACAAAGCAGAACAGCCAGCTGAGGAAAAGCTTTCAGCAAACAACAAACTTCCAACCACAGATAAAAAAATGGGGCTACAGCTCTGCAGATTGTTTTTTACGGCAAGCTCCTACTGAATCTTAGATATCAGTGTACTCATTAAACTTTATATAAAGGTTGTTCTTGATATAAAGGCACATATGGTGTTTTCATCTGAACTTTTAAAGACCTCACTGATACCTCATGGAGAAGCTTGAAAAAAGATGAGATGCTCTGCTGGTTTAAATCAGTGTAACTCAGGGCATGGCTACTCTAGCCGATGTAGAGTGCTGTGAGTTAAACCAGCCTTCGTAGAGTGCAGTAGGGAAAGCGCTGCAGTCTGTCCACACTGACAGCTTCAAGTGCACTGATATGGCCACATTTGCAGCACTTGCAGCAGCACTGGGAGTGGTGCATTATGGGCAGCTATCCTAGCATGCAAGTGACTGCAACATGCTTTTCAAATGGTGGGGGTGGGGTGGAGTGTGATAGGGATCATGTTGTGTGTATGTAGAGGGAGACAGAGTGGGTTTTTGGGGGGCTGAGAGAATGTCAGCATGCCGTCTTGTAAGTTCAGACAGCAGCAGACTTCCCCTCCCCCCTGCCTCTCTCTCTATCTCACAACATTCCACAGTAATGGTTGCTTTGTCTTGGGCAGATAAGCAGCCAGCTATCAGAAAGGAAGCTTTCAAAGGATATATCCTCATTCCTGCTGCAATTCAAAACAAAGATAAGAGTGGACACTTGGCTGAAGGGGATTATGGGACATTTCCCGAGGCCGATCAGAATTCAATGATGCAACACCCCATTCACACTGGTGCTGCGACACTCTAGCAGAGGCGCAGCAAATGTTATTCCATTTGCTGAGGCTGAGTACCAGCAGCTCTGTAGCCGCAGAGTCAGAGCGCTCTACGTGCCTTGCCAGTGTGGATGTGTAGTGAGCTAGTGTGCCCAGGGCTCCTTTGTTGCTCTTTAACTCTCAAGTGTGCCCAAGCCCTCAAATAGATTTAATGGAGCTGCACTGATTATCAAGTTGTAGAACAGAGACAGCTCACATCTTTGGGTGGTAGAGTGTGGGACCACATTATAATTCAAAGGACCAAAACCATGAATTTAAGAACCTGGCCCTTTGTTAGAAACAGTTTATACAAACATACAGTAATTTATGTATTTCCATTTTTTTTCTCCCTTGTTGCTTGATTTGCTGCTTTAGTTATTTAAGTTCTTATATGAAACTAGATCTTTGAAGGCAAAGATAGATGTTCATCTGGTCCCCATGAGTATTGTTACTCTGCAATATTTGTGTGGGACATCATAATTATAGTCCTAGGAAATTATTATGATGTCACAAATAAGAATTATTATTTAATTAGATAATTTCACTGCCATATTGCGCTATGTGAGATCTTACAGGTTCAAACTGGAAGCAGAGTCAGGACTGGTCAGTACTTGAATGTGAGCTCTCCAAAATCACTTAAATGATCCAGCAAGAGCCGATGGTGACTCAGTACATAATGCTCTCCCTCTGAGTCAGTTATGAAACAATGCCTCGGCACAGTGCTAAGAGACACCATGCTGCATGAGGGCCTTTGGTTTGGGTAAGATGTAACCTTGTGGTTCTAATAACTTGTGGATGTTAAAGATCCCAATGCATATGTCATAACAGTCAGGGGTATTAATGCTGGTTTCCTGAAGAAATTCTAACTTGGATCACTAAAATCTCCTGGCAATTTCATCTGGATTAGATATTCTTCATTTCATTGCTGAAAATATTGTTTTTTCTTGCTGTGCACTAATAAGCACATAAGAATGGCCATACTGGGTCAGACCAATAGTCCATTTAGCTCAGTATTCTGTCTTCCGATAGTGGCCAATGCCAGAAGCTTCAGAGGGCATTAACAGAACAAGAGAATTATTGAGTGATCCATCCCCTGTTGTCCAGTCCTAGCTTCTGGCAGTCAGAGGTTTAGGGACACCCAAAGCATGGGATTGCATCCCTTACCATCTTGATGGGCCTATCCTCCATGAACTTATTCAATTCTTTTTTGACCCCAATTATACTTTTGGCCTTCAGAACATCCCCTGACAATAAGTTCCACAGGTCGACTGTGCATTGTGTGTCAAAGTACTTCTTCATGTTATTTTAAAACCTGCTGCCCATTAATTTTGTTGCATAACCCATAGTGTTGTTTTATGTGAAGGGGTAAATAACACTTCCTTATCCACTTTCTTTACACCGTTCATGATTTTATAGACTTCTATCATATTCTAAAATGGAGCGACCAGAACTGCACATATTATTCAAGGTGTGGGCATACCAGGGATTTAAATTGTGGCATTATAATATTTTCTGTCTTATTATTTGTCCATTCCCTAATGGTTTCTACCATTCTGTTAGCATTTTTGACTGCAGCTGTACATAAGCCAATGTTTTCAGAGAACTCTCCACAATGACTACAAGATCTCTTTCTTGAGTGAGAACAGCTAAATTAGACCCTGGCATTTTATGTATAGCTGGGATTAGATTTTTCAGTGTGCATTATCAACAATGAATTTCATCTGCCATTTGTTGCCCAGTCACCCAGTTTTGTGAGATCCCTTTGTAGCTCTTTGCAGTCAGCTTTGGACTTAGCTACCGTGAGTAATTTTGTAATGTATGTAAATTTTGCCACCTCACTGTTCATCCCCTTTTCCAGATAATTTATGAATAAGATGAATAGCACAGTTTCCAGTACAGATCCTTAGGGAGACTGCTATTTACCTCTTTCCATTGTGAAAAATGACTATATATTCCTATCCTTTGTTTCCTACCTTTTAACCAGTTACTGATCCATGAGAAGACCTTCCCTCTTATCCTATGATTGCCTACTTTGCTTAAGAGTCTTTGGTGTGGGACAGTGCCAAAGGCTTTCTGAAAGTCCAAGTATACTATAGAGATCAGATCTTGTACACATGCCTTGTACACATGTTTGTTGAGACCCTCAAAGAATTCTAATAGGTTAGATTTCCCTTTGCCAAAGCCACGTTGGCTCTTCCCCAACATATCGTGGTCCTCTATGTATCTGCTAATTCTGTTCTTTACTGTGGTTTCAACCAATTTGTGTGGCCCTGAGGTTAGTAGGTTAGTAACCCTGTAATTTCCAGAGTTGCTGCTGGAGACTTTTTTTTTTAAAATGTGTTACATGAACTATCTTCCAATTATCTTGGTTAGAAGCTTATTTGAGCAACATGTTACATACTATAGTTAGTATTTCTACAATTTCACATCTGAGTTCCTTCAGAACACTTGTGTAAATACCATCTGTTACTGGTTACTTACTACAGTTAAATTTATCAATTTATTGCAAAGCCTTTTCTATTGACATTTCAATCCAGGACAGTTCCTGCAGTGAAGACCAATACAAATAATTCATTTAGCTTCTCCACAGTGCTCTTGGGTTCTCTTTAGCACCTCAATCATCCAGTGGCTCCACTAGTTATTTAGCAGGCTTCCTGCTTCTGATGCACTTAAAAAATTGCTGTTAGTTTTTGTCCCTTCTGTTAATTGCTCTTCAGATTCTTTTCTGGCCTGTCTAATTATACTTTTACACTTGACTTTTCTGAATTTATGCCCCTTTCTATCTGCTTCAGTAGGATTTGCATTCTAATTTTTAAAGGATGACTTTTTGCCTCTAACCACTTCTTTTACTCTGTTTAGTCATGGTGGCATTTATTTAGTCCTCTGAATTTTATTTTTATTTGGGGTATAAATTTAGTTTGAGCATTTATTATGGTGTTTTTAAATAATTTCCATGCAGCTTGCAGGCATTTCACTCTTGTGACTGTTCCTTTCAATTTCCATTTAGACTCCTAATGTTTTGTGACAGTCTACCAGCTGGGGTTGGGTTTTTTGGGGGTATTTGAAATCCCATACGGGGATGTTAAATCTAATTATATTATGGTCACTATTACCGTAAGGTTCAGCTATATTCATCTTTTGGACCAGATCCTGTGCTCCACTTAGGACTCAATCAAGAATTGCCTCTCCCCTTGTGGATTCCATGACTAGCTTATCTGAGAAGCAGTCCTTAATGGTGTCTTGAAATGTTGTCTGTGCATCTCACCCTGAAGTGACATGGTCTCAGTCAATATGAGGAGAACTGAAATCCCCCATTATTATTGGGTTTTCTGTTTTTGTAAACTCTCCAATCTCCCTGAGCATTTCACAGTCACCAATTCCATCCTGGTCAGGTGGTCAGTGGTATGTTCCTACTGCTATATTTATATTATTCAAGCATGAAATTTCTATCCATGGAGATTATATGGTACAGTTTTATTCAAGATTTTTACTACTTTTGATGCTATTCTTTCTTTCACATATAGTGCCACTCCTCCAGAAACACAACTGACTCTATCTTTCCTATGTATTTTGTACCTTGGAATTACTATTTCCCCTAGATTATCATTGTTCCACAAAGTTTCTGTGATGCCTATTATATCAATATCCTCATTTAGTACCAGGCACACAAGTTCACCCATCTTAGTATTTAGATTTCAACTATTTGTACACAAACACTTATAAAATTTGTCACTATTTAGTTGTCTTCCTTCATGCTATATAACTGAATATGACTTTTTCATTTAGCGGTTTCTTTTTAGTTTCTATCTGAATTTCATCAACCTTTATTCTCTCCTCTGTACTAGGATATAGAGCAGGAGTTGCAAACTTCAGCACGCGACCCATCAGGGTAATTTGGTGGCAGGCCATGAGACATATTGTTTACATTGACCATCCGCAGGCACAGTCTCCTGCAGCTCCCAATGACTGTAGTTTGCCTTTCCCGGCCAATGGGAGCTGCGGGAAGCAGCGACAGCATGTCTCTGTAACCTGCGCCACTTCCCGCAGCTCCCATTGCCCAGGAATGGTGAACCGCAGCCACTGGGAGCTGCAGGGAGCTGTGCCTGTGGACAGTCAACATAAACAAGATGTCTCGCAACCGACCAGAAGATCACCCTGATGGGCCAAGTTACAAAGATTGCTGACCCCTGATATAGAGTATCCTCTGTAATAAATCCTCCTCTAAGCATTGTCTCTGTCTGAACTGTGTGTGTCTCTGCACCTCTGGGCTTTCCTGAGCTCTTTGTTTTAAAAACTCCTCTATGATCTTTTTAATTTTACATGCCAGCGGTCTGGTTCCGTTTTGGTTTAGGTGGAGCCCATCCTTCTTGTGTAGGCTCCTCCTTTCCCAAAAGGTTTCCCAGTTAATAATAAATCTCAATCCCTGCTCCCAGCATCATCATCTTATCCACGCACTGGGACTCTGGAATTCTGCCTGTCTAACTGGCCCTGCATGCGAAACTGGAAACATTTCAGCTAATGTTACCATGGAAGTTCTGGACTTCACTCTCCTACCTTGCAGCCTAAATTTGGCTTCCAGGACCCATCTCCTACCTTTCCCTATGTCACTGGTACCTATGTGTACCATGACCACCAGCTCTTCCCCAGCAGCGCACCTAAGTCTGTCTAGATGTCTCAAGAGTTCCAGAACCTTTGCACCAGGCAGGCAAGTTCTCCTGATAATTGCTGTCATGGACTCACAGATCGTACCCATTCGTGGCCCCATGCAGTCCATGGGGGGTGCCCCTTTCAGTGAGACAGCCCTTCTCAGGAGTCCACTCTCTCTTGGGATCAGGCCCCTCCACCTCCTGGAGCTGTACCTCTCTGAGCCTTAGCAAACCTGTTTCTCACCGTGGGTCCCCTCAGGGAGTCCACGCACTCTGGACCCCCCAGGCCTCCTCATCCCCGAAGAGGTTGATGCAACCCTGTTCTCCAGACTGGAGTGACTCTCAGCCAGCATAAAACAGGAGGGTTTACTGAGAGTTGAACACAGCACAGGAAACTCTCAGGGCCTCAAGCCTGGCCTCCCTTAGCACAGCACATCCTCTTCTCCCTGCATCCAGGTGGGCTCTTCCTGCTCCCCCTCTCCAGTCCAGAGACCCCCTGCTTCCCAGCTGGATCTCTGATATCCCTGGCCCCAAGCCCCACCTCTGTCCATTGTCTTCTCTCCAGGTAAACAGAGTCGTAAACAGGAAAGCCTGGGTCTTCTCTCCTCTCAGCCCTCCTCTGGCTGGAACCGGCTGGTCAGGTCACCGGGGTCCTCTATTCGCAGCCCATTGTCCTTCCACTGCCCAGAATTGGCTGTGACTCCTGAGTTGCATCTCCAGGGCACCAGGTCACCAGTCGCTGGGGTCTCCATCCTCCAGGCCCTCGACCGGGGTCCCAAGTTCCCTCTCTGGTCCTCTGTAACAACAAACTCCCTCTCCCCTCACCTCATTAAACCAGTAACACCCGGGGACACTGAGTCCCACTCCCTTTGCATGCAACCCGCTGGAAAACAGAAAACCCAAGAAACTCCCCCCCCCCACTTCATCACAATCACAAACTCAACTATCTATAGTTCTAATAAGTGAATCCCTCATTATTATTACTTGTATCTTCCTGATAACTGGGGTTCCCTCCCCAGAGGGGACTCCTTAGTAAAAGAGGATATCATAACATCATCTGAGGAAGGATCTTAACTATGGGATCATTTCACTCTGCTCCATCTTGATGTTCTCCTTCTCTGAGACTTTCTCTCCTCCACAACACAGAAGCAGTCATTCTGGGGATAGGACCACTCCACTGTGTCCCAGAAAGTCTCGTATATGTACCTCTCTGTCTTCCTTAGCTCCTCCAACTCAGCCACTCTGGTCTCAAGAGCCTGTATTTGGTCATTGAGGGCCATGAGTTACTTGCACCAAAGGCACACACAGATTCCACCTGCCACCAAGGCAGGTAATCACACATGCTGCATTTGGTGGCCTAAACTGGATAGCCCACACTCTGCTGTTGGACTTCTGCCTACATTATTTTTACTCTTGCACAGGATTTGTTTGTTTGTTCTATGTTTTTGGGGGCAGAGGTTAATGGACTAAGTTTAGAGCATGTTTGTTAGGCATATCTGGCTCTTAGTCTCTCTCTTTAAACAACTTTGCAAAACTCCCCTGTCTACTGCTCCTATTTGCTAGCTCCTCTGGTTGCTTAGGAGCTGGCTTTTTAAACCCTTATACTCCCGGTGTTAGCCCTGCCCCCTTCTCAAGGGATCCTAAAGGGATCTGGGATCAAAGGATATCAGGCTAGAGTCTGTTAGGAAGCTCTCAGCCTAGCCTAGCAGGCCTGCTTGGGTCAGCACAGAGCCTCCAAAGCAGATCTCACTATAAACTTCAGTTAAGCAGGCACACGACAAACTGCAAGCAAGCACTCAACAGGCTGAGACAGGAAACTCACCCCAAGGTCATGTAGTCACTCTTCCTTCACCTGGAAAACTCCCTTGCAGAACTCCTGTTTGCTGCTCCTGTTCTCCGCTTTCACTGTTAAACATTATTTGTGTTTTAACCCAGAGACAGTCCTTGTGCCTCTCTCCTGCAAGCACTTGTGTTTGCTTAACTTTAAACACAGGAGCAGTTCCATAGATGTCAACAGGACTACTTAGGTAAATAAAATTATGCACACGCATAAGTGTTTGCAGAATAGGAACCTAAGTTCATAAAGCATTCCTTCATGAAAGATACAATATAAATGTGATGTTATTTTATTATTATTATTCAGAGCAGGAGCAGACAAATTCCAATGGAACACAGACATTTTTCCATGCAAATGTTCCAAGTGATAATACGTAAGAAGAGTCTCTTCTCTCCAAACTAGGCTGAATGATTTTTTCAATTTGTTTTCCAGGAAGCAACACTAGTGGGTGTTTTAATTTTCCTAATTTAGTAAACTCATTCATTTTCCTTGTAGACTGTGACCTCTGGTTGTACTCGATCTATTTTACTTTCAGATTGTCTTGTCTGCTTCACCAGCTGAATATATCACAGACAAATTATACTTTTCTAATAACTTTACAGCTGTGTGCAACAGGAGGAGGCCACCTGTATTTTCTTCATGTAGATCTTAGCCTTCCTCTAAAATATTGGTACAATTCAAGTCTAAAATGAGCTATTCAAATTGTATACAAACCATACTGCTTCCTTACGCTGCCATTTGATAATTAGAATGCCAAAGCCAAAAAAAGAGATGACACTGCATTACTTAGCACTAGCTATACTGTACAATGTAACTAAGAAGAAATTGTATTTCTAAACTTTTTATTGCGTTACATTGTCTCACACACTGCTGTAACTTTTGTGCTATAACAAAAATGGGTAATAACCTGGAATTCAGTAATTGTACATGGGCATTTGAAATCTACTGATGGCCACAGAAGCACCAGAAGTCCTGAAATCATGGATTCATTCTGATAAGTCTAAGAAATCCCAGGGCTCTTTAGCTTTCAGGTTGAGAATCACATCCAGTGCTGCACTGTGCCACCACACAGGATCCACCTCAGATTTTATCTAGATGAAGCAATCAGAGGAGATTGCTGGCTGCACTGCACAGTGATTCCAAGGGAATGGATACTTCAGATGACCATTGGTTTGCATATTGACCTGGTGGAGCTTTGTTCTTCTTTCTGGAATACTGTATCTACAAAGAACTCATATTTGCGTTCCCCACAATATATTGATTCTTAATTCTGCAACAGCCTGGCTCTAATCAGTTCTGTCAGACAGTAGATTCCACAGGTGGATATGATAGCTCTCATCAGACTATTGCAATTCACCATCAGTTTACTCTGACAAGTTTAATTAGTTTCATTCACTCATTCAGAGGGTCGTTTTTGTAGCTCTTGTCTTCTCAAATCCTACCTCATGAAAATAAGGCAGGACTGCAACTTTGGACAGTGAGCTTTTGCAGCAGGGATGGGGTTACTGAGTGATAATTGATTCTCCGAACCCTGCAGGAGTTTGGAGAGAGGAGTAGGACTTTCACAATGAATCAAGCATCACCCCACCTTCCATGTACAAGGGAAGTTTTCTTAGCATAGGTAAAATGTACCTCAAGCACAGACCAGGATTCATCCCTGAATTTGGTCCCCTGGCTGGATCATAAGCTTCACTGGCCCAGGCCAGGTACTGATAGGGAGTGGAACATTAACACAGATCCATGCGCCCCACAAGGGAGGTGGATGCACAGAGAGGTTCCATGGTTTTTTTGTGTGTCATAGCCTGCACAGAGGTTGCAAGCCTTTGAACAGTGTGGGCTCCCAATGCTTTCAGTAGGAGATGAGACACTCTGCACCACACAAGAGGTGTTCAGAATCTTGCGAGATCAGGCCTAAAGAGGGGTTAGTGTTATGTTATGCATTTCTAAGAAGGACTAAATGTGGATCGTGTTTGCTTCCTACAATTCCCAAATCAGATTTGTAGGTTTTTTCTCCTTTTTCTCTCTCTTGCCTTCCCCCTTTCTTTTTGCTACTTCTTTACGTTTCTGGTTTCCTTACACCTTTGAGTATTTTGTATACCACAAGATTAGAACATTTTGTGCATTTAGTGTCTTTTAGTTTTTGAATAATAGAGGTACCATTTCACTAGAATTTTTTCCATGTTAATTATCCTTTACCACCTTTATCATATAACACATGAAACTTTGTCAAATACAGATGAACAAACTACAATACATAAGATTCAGGCATCTGTCCTGATATTATACAGTAATATTTTTACAGTATGTCCCTATTAATGTCTTAAAATGAAATCATGCCAGTGGATTTCTCTCTAGGGATCACTGGCTTAATGACAGTGACCAGTAACATTCATATTTTCATGATTCTCCCATGCCGAACCTTGTCATGCTTCTCATTAACAATGTGCCAGACCATTATTGGAATATAAAGGTTACAACTTTTCTTGTGGCAAACCCAACTGTTCAGTCAAAGACTCTCTTCTCCAGACCTAAAGGACTGTGTTTGTCCCTGGACAGAGTTTGCCAGTTCTTGTTCCGTTCACCTTTAAACAAAGAATTGCCTTTCTCCTGTTTTGAGAAATGATGAACAATGTTAAGTAGTTCAGAAGTATGTATCAGTGGTTACACATTGTCTGAGTATTATTTATGAATAACTGTTTGCCATATAAGACAAAAAAAATGCAGACAGTATCTGCCCCAAAGTCTTACAGTCTAGAACAAGGCAAACACAGAGTAGACAGGACCCTTGAGAAATCCAGAATGGGAGGTCATAAAAAGAAGATATATCATTGTTTTTGTTTTGCTTTTTAAAAATATATATTATTTGAGTGATTCACTTCTTGTAAGATACACAGAAGAACTGTCTTAAATAAGGAGTTATGTAAAGAATAGAGTGGATTGGCGCAGTGATATAGGAAGGTTGTTAGCTGCTTGAGGATAGTGTAGAAGAAGGCTGTATGATATTCAAAGCTTAAGCCCTGATTTAGAAAGTTACTTGAGCATATGCCTAACATTGAGCCCACTAGCACTTGCATTGACTTCAGCAGGTGTACCATCGTGCCTAAAGTTAAGCACCTACTTGAGTATTTGCAGCGTGGGGGCCTAAGTCAGGAGTTCACTGACAGCGCTGAGTAGTTATTTCAGCCATAGCACTGGATTGCACACTCACCCTACTGATATATTTTGGAGTAAGTTTCAAATTGTGTTGCCAGTACTCCAGAAAGTAAACTGTGATGATAGTGAAAGTATGGACATCAGGATTATCTGGAATTTTATGGAACAGCTTGCCAGGCCTTTTACTTTTTAGTTAAATAATACAACCTGCATTGTTAAATAAAAGCACAAGACAGAAACACAGTGAGACGTGAGGCAATAATTATCAGCAAAGGTATCTGAGTACCAAATATCTAACCAATGCTTTGGCAGGTGTTTTACTTTCTTTTCTTACATACAGTCCATTAACTTAAGGAACTTGTTCTCCTCAGGCTGGTATAATGAAACTAAAAGGAGCACTGAGAAGGCCCAGAGGGAACCTTCATAAGCATCCAGCTAAATTCTCTCTCCCTTTTTTTCTTTAATGTACATGAAGGTTATTGAGGAACTGCTATCAATGTAGCCTATGAAGTAGTACTGTGGAGAAAATGTAACCAACTTTCAAAATTACTTTACTGAATGCTATTCCAGAACTATATTTCTCCTTCCACACATTAAGGATGTGTGTACTGGGCTTTGAAGGATCACAGCAGTATATTAGGAAATGAAAAAAAAATTCCACTTAGAGAATGAAGACAGGCAGTGGTGAGTAGTTGTTTGCTGTGTGTTGTGTGCTGCGGACTCTGTGGAGAGACTCAATATTCCATTCAAGTGGAATCAGAGTAACCTACCAAGCTGAAGATTCTAAAGAACAAAAATCCCCCTAGGAAGACATGAAACACCATTGAAAAGTATTTATGCTAAATATTAAAAAAAATTTGTGATGGTCTTCATACTGGAGAGTAATTTCTGTGGAACTTTTGGAAGAGTAAAGGCTATTTCTCTTTGCAATACATAAATCTTCCATGGAACTCAAATAATCAAAGCCAAATATAAAGTTTTCATTTATTTTTAGGTACACTTAAAACAAAGTTTACAAGTTATCAGGGAGGCAGGTTTTGCTGCTGTTTTTTGTCACTAATATGGATTTGTAAATCAGCCACAGCAATTGGGCAGCATACACAGTAGTTGGTTCACAGGATCCCTGGAGCATATTGGAGTGGGGGGAGAGAAGAATGAAGTGACATTTCACAGTCAGCTTTGAGCATAGGTGGTGTAGAGAGATTAGAGACCTATCATACTATATGTGGCTGACTAGGGCAACACATCCAAGTTTCCCTTTGCATGTAGAAGAAGCTTGCCTCAAAAGAAGCTGGTTGCATAAGGACATTGGCTAGCATACATAGTCAGTATCCCTGTAGAACTGTTAAATGAAATTGCTTTCAATTGTTCACTTTATTAATGTAACTTCTGTTCACCATTCACTACACTTGCCTATACTGTAACTTCTGTTCCATATTGTAATTCAAACCCCATTTTAAAACACTCACTCCATCTTGTAAAAGCTTCCTCCAACCTTCATTTTTGCAAACCCTGCTGTAATCTTATTAGTTTAGTTTAGATGTGTGAATGAGGTATGTATGAATGATGGAATCAGCCTCCAGCCCCAGCCTGTCCTGATGAGATAAAGTTCAAATACCAACGGCTGAAGACCTAGACAACAGCCCTAAACAAAGTAAGAAGCATCCACCCTAAAAAGAAAGGACAACAGAACAACAGAAGGAAGATCAAAGCCAGGTCCAAGGCTGAAAGTCACGCCTGCAATTGATGGGTGATCAATCTAAACCCAGAGGCAGCGTGACACAGCAAGACCTATAGACTTTGAATCCAAACTAAAAGCTTATAAAAAAGAAGGGTGAGATGAGAGACTCTGGGTAACATTCTGCTGCCAACATGGAAGAACATTGGTGCCTGCCCAACAGAGATCCAGCTCACTCTTGTGCCCAGCTTTCCTGGCCAGTTAGCTGCCACAAGCTACGAACCCAAGCTGCAAAATCAAGCCATGAACTTAAGCTATCATCAGGACTGGTAACTATGCAGCAGCTGCAGAACACCTGATGAATGTGGGTGGGTGTGTGTGAATGTATATATGTGTGTGTGTATAGGTATTAGGTATAATGTGAGTGTGTGTGTGTGTGTATGTATAGGTATTAGGTATAATGTGTGTGTATAAGAATTAAGATATTAGTTATTAGTCATAAATTGTTATCATAAAAAATGTGGCATCTTTGCCTTGTCCCCTTTAATAAGATCCTGCTGGTTTTTACTGGTCTAATATAATTGGTATAACATCCCCTTATAACTGTGGAAAGACTGCAGCTTGGTACAAAAAGCTAGTGACTCAATTTAAGCAGAATACCCCTTCAGCAAGGACAATAATGGAAACTTCCTTTGGCAAAGCTTTTGGCCTGATTTTTCTTTTGCTGGTGCACTTCAGGGGCAAGTCCACTGAAGTCAACACAACCATAGTGGTATAAGTGAGATGAGAATCAGGCAAATCCTCCTGAGCCATTTTGACCCTCACCCCCTTGTAATGGGGTATCCACACTCTGCACTGAGGTGCATAGGGATGACTGTGAAAGAGTTAGGCCCGCAGCTTGCACTGCCTCAGAAGACTTGCTGGCTACAAAGATTCCGCCTATATTCTTTAGAGAAAGAAGTGTTTTCCTACTCTTTTTCTCCAAGGAAGAAAAGAGGCTTAGGAAATATCTACCTAAACCCAGGACAGGCAGCAAAGAAAACTTAGAAATGTAGTGTCCTTGCTGAAGGAATGAATCACTTATGTGGGACTTTCAGTTTAACAATTGTTTCTCTCTCCTGCCCTGACTGTGGCTGAGGCAAGCTGCCCTTGGAAAGCCTTGACCATCACTCACCGCACTGGCCAGCATGGAGAAGTTCTGGTCAGAGAGATGTGCAACTTAACGTGGCAGATAGGAAATAAATGTATTGTATCTCCTCTTTCCCCCCACCATCTGTGGTTCCTTTACTACTGACAAGCACGCAAGCCCCAGGTAACATGACTGGGCTCTTCCTACTCACTCCCACCTCAAGAGACATTAATAAACTCACTGCACAATCCCAATCACCAAGCATCAGCCAAGAAGTCATACAACTCTGTTGTTTATGTCAAAGCCTTTCTAACAAATACTGGCCACTGAGTGTATCAAATCTGCAGCACACTCCAATCAGCTAATCCTTGAAACATCATCATTTCCTAACAAATGTTCCTAGACTCTTTTATGCAGGGGAAATCACACAGCATTGGCATCTCTCCTCTTTCTTTTCCCTCTTTTTCTTCCTTAAAAGAAAAAAAAATGTCAAGCATCTATCAATAATACTGACTATATCCATGAAAACAGAATACTAATTATACAGACTGTGGAAAAGAAATAGGAATCTACTGAAAGTCCTCTGTTATGGCTGAGGGCTTAGCTTATTGCCTAACAGTGCATGCATACTGTCAGTTACAGCTATTCCCCTATTCCATTTTGTTTCCCCAGACTCCATTTTGTTTTCTGTTCTCCTGTGGCCGCCCTTCCCTGGCTGTTAAGTTGTTTACCAGGGCCACTGCCCTTCTCAAAGGGAGGGCCCCTTAAGTTGTTTAACAAGAGCCATTGCCCTTCTCAAAGGGATGGCCACTTGTGCTGCATGCTAAATGGGACCACTGCCCTTTTCAAAGGGTTAGTCCTGTTATCACCTCGTTGAACCTGGGCTTGGTGTAGGGTAGGCAATGTCCAGAGCTGCAAGGCCTATTGTGGTTTTAAGATCCTGGGCATGAGTCATAGTCTCATGTGCTCTTGAGTCACCTATTGCACAGGACTATGTCCAGGCATGTCTCTGGGCTTACCTTCAGTTTTTCCCCTGTGCCCCCTCCCCTGTGACAGAGGGAGCCTATCATGATTACTGGTGGGAAACTGCCCAAGTTTGCCTTTAAAACCAGACATTTTTGAAACACACCTCAGAAAGGTTCCTGCATTGCTGCCTGGTCTGATCAGCCAGGGGTTCTGGGGGGTCCTTTCTCCGCTCTCGTTTTATTTTTGAGCGTACCCCCGTTTTTGAACCCCCCCCCCACGAAAAACGAATTGCTACCTGAGAGATCTCCTGATTATTGAGACAGTACCGAACCCTCCTTGCCTCTTCTGATGTTGCTGCTGCTTCTGCCTTTGCTGCTGCCTTGGGGACTGGTAAGAATCCCTCTGTAAAGCTTTCTATACTTTTATTTTATTATTTTAGCTGCTGGCTCTGTTTCCCCAGCACACAGACTCAAGCTAAACCTTGGTCTGTGTCTTAAAACCTCTCTTAAACTACAGGGCTCTTTGCCACTGCTAAGCTCTGCTCCTGTGGGCTTTGCCTTGGGGCTCTCTGCTTTCAGCTGTATCCACCGCTGTAGCTACCATCCCTTGGCTTCCTTTGGAGCTGGGTCCTGGATACATACCACTCTGCCCTCTGTAACCTCCCCATAGCATAAGGTGCACCATAGTCTTGTTTTTTTTTAATAAGTCATAGTTTGTTAAGATTGTAGAGCTTGTAAGTTTCTGTGATATTTGTTGTGTTGCCTAATTGTTGGTTAAGATAAGTTTAGAAAATCATTGCCTGGTTGTATTCTGTAGCTGCTTGTCATTTTATATAAGTTTGATTAAGTTAGGGGATAGATAAGGTTTTTACTATTTAAATTTGTCTTCCCACTGCCCCAATTCCCGCCCCCCAAGCTCCAGAGTCACTCATTGCAGTCTCTCTGCTGTTTAAACTTGCAGCCTGTCTGCTCTCTGTGTCTCCCTGAGTTTAAATCTCCCTCTGTAGCGCCTCTATCTTTGGTTTCTGCTCCACCACGTGCTCCTCTTCCCCCATCCCCTAACCTCATTCCTCTACCACTGCCTTTCTCTCTCTCTCTCTTTTAATCCCTTCCCCCACGTGTTCACCCCGCTCCTACTGCTGCCAAACCTCAATTGTATTACTGAAGTCTAGCATAAAACCCCATTGGTTACCCTTTTTCTCTCTCACACACCTCACATTTATATTTACACCACTGTGACACATTTTTACCTAGAGTTGTTGGTTATTTAACACATTTTACCCATAACTGTTAGTTGGTTATATGCTGCTGTGACACACCCTTTACCTAGAAATTGTTAGCTACCTGTTACATTTATACTTCAGTGTTAGTTGGTTACCAACTGTATTGTACCCCACTGTATTGTACCCCACTATTGAAACCCCCTATACTATACTAAAAGAACTCCCTCCCCAATTGCCTACCTTAACAAACCCCATACCCCTCACTATTACATTTTCTCTGTTTTTGCATCTCCTTAATAAAGTTTATTTTGCACCCCACCTGTGTGGTAATTGCTCCCCAAGATCCCATATACCTGCAGGCAGGGACACATACCAACTACACTAACTTGATTTCTGATTCTGCTCAAAGTGCCTTAATACTGGGTCAAAGGCACAGCCTTCATAGAATTTGCACTGGAAAAAAAACCAAGATATGGAAACCTACAAGCTTCCAGTGAGGAAGCTAAGTATGAAGCTTCTGACAAGATAATTTCTTTCCTGATTATGTTTGACAGATGATATATGTTAAAAGAAAGTTCTGGAAATATTGAACTGAAGAAGCACACTTGTTAACTACTTTGACAGCCTGCTTTCTGATCTCAGAAAATGTAAGCATATTTGAGTGGATTGACAGTATGATCTGTGACTTGAGTACTTTGTGTTGCTTGAAGGAGCCTCTTTATGAAAAAGAAATATATGATCAATTATTAAAAAATAAAGATAGCTTATAGTCGATCACATCTTTTTTATAATCTGTGTTCACTTTTTAAAACAAAACTGAGGAAACACAGATGATGTAGCATGTGGCTCCTGAGCAGAGCAGAAGAATTTTCTACAAAGCTTTTGTTTGGCTTTTCTCATATATTTTTAGTAGGGAGTCTTTAAATTTGGTCTCTGGCTGAAATTTTCCTGGTTCTATTTTCATTGTTGATGACATTTCTCAGCAACATTGTCTATCTCCACAAAACTTGACAGACAGGTGTGCCCTGAGAACTGATGCCATGGGTTTCTTTTACATTGAAATTAGGTCACAGATAAGCCTGATTGTGCACATCCCTCATCAATCAGAAGTTTGAACCATGTGTGGGTGGTGGACAAATGTGCATGCAAACCTGGTTAATAGGAGTAGGGTGCACATAAAACTTTCCCCAGGAAAACCTATGCTTTTCTATCAGATTGTATCCTATAACAGGGACGGGTCCATGCACAGTTTCTGACATAGGAAATATTCCCCTGTTGCCCTTCTACCTCCCCACAAGTCCACCCCTTTCTCCTCTCCTGCACTGCACACCTCTAATTACATATTTTAAAAATATAGGAAAAGAATATAGTAAACGTTCTTGTGAAGCAGTTATGGCTGCTACACATCAACATGCATGACACAAACCCACAAACGCAGGGAATGGAAAAGTTAAACCACCTAGCAATATATGCATCTATTATTAATTATTATTATTTATTATTGCAGCGCATCCACCCACAAGCACATACTTTATCATTTCAGCTACTGTTTGCTACAGACCATGCCCAACAACCTTAATTCTGAGCTCCTAGGGATGGCAGCCTTCCATCATTCTCTTTGACTGGCTTACTGTACACAGCTCTGTCCCAAACTATCATCTTTGGACACAACAAACTATTAAACCAAATATCCTCAATTACTAGCACTAGGGGTTGTCATAAACAGATAGTTAAGGATTAATGTCTCTTTTACCTGTAAAGGGTTAACAAACAGTGAACTGAAACACCTGACCAAAGGACCAATCAGGAAACAAGATACTTTCAAATCTCAGTGGAGGGAAGCCTTTGTTTGTGTTTTTTGGGTTTTGATTTGTTCTCTCTGGGTCCTGAAAGGGCATGCAACCAGACGTGCAACCAGGTTTCTTGCCAATCTCCCTGCTACAGTCTCTTATATATTCAGAATAGTGAGTATTAAGTAGAAAAGGCGGTTATAGTCTTTTGATTGTTTTCTGTATTTACAAATGTGTATTTTGCTGGACGGATTTTGATTGGTATTTGTGCTGGGGGGAGACTTCTTTCTAGTGTTTATAAGCTGAAAGGTCCTGTAATATTCCATCTTGATTTTACAGAGATTTCTTACTTTTTTCTTTCTTTTATTAAAAGCTTTTTCTTTTTAAAAGACCAGATTAATTTTTTCCCTTGTTAAGGCTCAAAGGAACTGAGTCTGTACTCACCAGGGAATTGGTGGGAGAAGGGAAGGAGGAGTGGGGGAGGAAAGGTGAATTTCCTCTGTGTTTTAGATTCACAGAGCTTGAATCTGTCTATCTCTCCACTATAGCCCAGGAAGGGAAAGCCTGGGAGGGGGAGAGAAGAGGGAGAAAAAAACCTGATTTCTCTGTGTTGTGATTCAAGGAATTTGAATCACGGTGATCTCCTAGTGTACCCAGGGCAGGAAAGATCTGGAAGGAAGAAAGGAGGGGGAAGAGAAATGGTTTATTCCCCTTTGTTGTGAGACTCAAGGAATTTGGGTCTTGGGGTCCCCAGGGAAGGTTTTTGGGGGACCAGAGTACCCCAAAACACTATATTTTTGGGTGGTGGCAGTCTATCAGATCTAAGCTGGTAATTAAGCTTAGAGGAATTCATGCTGGTACCCCATCTTTTGGACTCTAAAGTTCAGATTGGGGAATTATACCATGACAGGGGGAAATCTGGTTAAGTGAAGGAGTGTATGCAGAAGGGTCAAAAGAGGGCAGAGTTAAGACTGCCGTTGATTCTCTGGCTTTATAATGAACATTGAATGGCACTGCCTTCCATGAAAAACATTTCTTTAAAATGCTTTAGGTCTGCATGCAAGTTTTTTCACTGACTTCAGCTGGCACTGTATCAGGCACAGTCAACTGACTGGTGTGTAGTGCAAGGTGCTTTGAGCGTCTTGAGAATTCCAGAGCAGAGCTTCTGGTGTTCCTGGGACACTCTCTTGAGGCAATGGTACTCCTTGCAGGAGTAGGGATTACTTGCAGGAGTAAGAATTCCAGGACTGGGCCTAAATGTTCTTCATGCTCACCTATCTCTTCCAAAACATTCATCTTTGCTGTGGCAGCAAGCATGGGTGCATTTCAGCACTAAATAATAGTATTTGACTTATGGTTGAAAGACAATTGAGATTTTTAAAGCTGGCTTCAAAACTTTTATTCTAGCGGTAGCATTTGCTAGGTGAATACCCCTCTACCTCGATATAACGCTGTCCTCAGGAGCCAAAACAATCTTATCGTGTTATAGGTGAAACCGCATTATATCGAACTTGCTTTGATCCACCGGAGTGCGCAGCCCTGCCCACCCCGGGCCACTGCTTTACCACGTTATATCCGATTTCATGTTGTATCAGGTCGTGTTATAGCGGGGTAGAGGTGTACTAGTAAAAGGTTGTTTACAATAACATTTAATCTAACCCATTTCAATCATTTTTGTCATAACAATATTTCTTAGGAATAATAATGTACTGTTAAAATAAAATTTTGACCCTTACCTGACTACATATTAATTTTTATAATGCTATTCATTATCTTTTTCATTTTGACTTTCTAACCTAAGTGGCCAAGTTCATCAGCTGTAATATCATTACCCAAGTAGATCAATCATTTAAGCCAGTTTTGGCTGTCATACTACTTTTCACTAATTATTGACAAAGATGAATTACCTGAATTTGTAATAATATTTGCAGATTCTCTGCCAAAAATGAAATCTCCCTGTTCCCTTCCAGGCCTGTCTCCAAAGCAGCCTTTGTTGTGAAGTTACATCTGTCATGTGGGTTTTTTATGCCACAGATCAGAAAATGGAGCACTATTTTCAGATAGGTATGGCAGAATCAAACATTTGAAGTCATCCACACTAAATGAAAACACTATGTAACACTTATTAAAGTTTTATGACATACTAAACCCTGCTTACCAATGAGAGGGTGGTTTTTTTTTTTATGATTCAGAATGAAATGTTTCTGTAAGCATTAGGGCCAGAAGTTCCAGAAGGGAAAGAGCTCTTTTCTCAAAATGATGAAAAGGGAAAAGTACTGCCATAAAGAACATCATTTGCATAGGCTACCTACACACAATTCCTCTAGTGACCCTTGGGTAGTCACCAAAACTATACATGAACTTGAGTTTTGGTGAGTAATTGGCTCCCAGAGATTCTGGAGGAGGGGAAAGTGCTCTTGTCACAATGAAGAGTCCTGTGGCACCTTATAGACTAACAGACGTTTTGGAGCATGAGCTTTTGTGGGTGAATACCCACTTCGTCAGATGCATGTAGTGGAAATTTCCAGGGGCAGGTACATATATGCAGGCAAGCCAGAGATAACAAGGTAGTTCAATCAGGGAGGATGAGGCCCTATTCTAGCAGTTGAGGTGTGAAAACCAAGGGAGGAGAAACTGGTTTTGTAATTGGCAAGCCATTCACAGTCTTTGTTTAATCCTGAGCTGATGGTGTCAAATTTGCAGATAAACTGAAGCTCAGCAGTTTCTCTTTGAAGTCTGGTCCTGAAGTTTTTTTGGCTGCAGGATGGCCACCTTAAGGTCTGCTATAGTGTGGCCAAGGAGGTTGAAGTGTTCTCCTACAGATTTTTGTATATTGCCATTCCTAATATCTGATTTGTGTCCATTTATCCTTTTCCATAGCGACTGTCCAGTTTGGCCGATGTACATAGCAGAGGGGCATTGCTTGCATATGATGGCGTATATTACATTGGTGGACGTGCAGGTGAATGAACCGGTGATGGTGTGGCTGATCTGCTTAGGTCCTGTGATGGTGTCGCTGGTGTAGATATGTGGGCAGAGTTGGCATCGAGGTTTGGATATGTGGTTTGGATATGTGGATATGTGGATTCTCTACTCAGACCCTATGCCACCAGCACTCCCAGCTATCTCCATGACACCACTGATTTCCTGAGGAAACTACAATGCATTGGTCACCTCCAAGAAAACACCATCCTAGCCACCATGGATGTAGAGGCTCTCTACACGAACATCCCACACAGAGATGGAATACAAGCTGTCAGGAACAATATCCCTGATGATGCTACAGCACAATTGGCTGCTGAGCTCTATGCCTTTATCCTCACACACAACTATTTCAGATTTGATGACAATATATATCTCCAGATCAGTGGCACAGCTATGGGTACCCGCATGACCCCATAATATGCCAGTATTTTTATGGCCGACCTGGAACAACACTTCCTCAGCTCTCATCCACTCACGCCCCTTCTCTACCTACACTACATTGATGACATCTTCATCATCTGGACCCATGGGAAGGAGACTCTGGAAAAATTCCACCACGATTTCAACAGCTTCCACCCCACCATCAACCTCAGCCTGGACCAATCTACACAGGAGGTCCACTTTCTAGACAGCACGGTGCAAATAAGTGATGGTCACATTACCACCGCCCTATACTGCAAACCTACAGACCACTATGCCTACCTTCATGCCTCCAGCTTCCATCCTGGGCACATCACACGATCCATTGTCTACAGCCAAGCACTGAGGTACAACCGCATCTTCTCTAACCCCTCAGACAGAGACCAACACCTACAAAATCTCCACCAAGCATTCTCAAAACTACAATACCCGCATGAGGAAATAAGGAAACAGATCAACAGAGCCAGACGTGTACCCAGAAGCCTCCTACTGCAAGACAAACCCAAGAAAGAAACCAACAGGATTCCACTGGCCATCACATACAGTCCCCAGCTAAAACCTCTCCAACGCATCATCAGGGACCTACAACCCATCCTGGACAATGATCCCACACTTTCACAGGCCTTGGGTGGCAGGCCAGTCCTCGCCCACAGGCAACCTGCCAACCTGAAACATATTCTCACCAGTAACTGCACACCACACCATAATAACTCTAGCTTAGGAACCAATCCATGCAACAAACCTCGATGCCAACTCTGCCCACATATCTACACCAGCGACACCATCACAGGACCTAATCAGATCAGCTCACCATCACCGGTTCATTCACCTGCACGTCCACCAATGTAATATACGCCATCATATGCCAGCAATGCCCCTCTGCTATGTACATCGGCCAAACTGGACAGTCGCTATGGAAAAGGATAAATGGACACAAATCAGATATTAGGAATGGCAATATACAAAAATCTGTAGGAGAACACTTCAACCTCCCTGGCCACACTATAGCAGACCTTAAGGTGGCCATCCTGCAGATCGAGCAGATAATGAAACTGAACATTTCCAACATTTGCAATTTTACCTTCTTACTAGCCAAAATTCGACTAATCCAAAAATAGAATGCATCTGTTCTCTTGGCTCGGGCAAAACTCTAAAAGGTTATACTGTACCATTAACCCTGGCAGATACGGGATGCCTCCTTCGGTGCCACCCGAGCTTTAGGAGTCAGCCAGCCGATTGTTCCCTGCAGCCTCAATGCACGGAGACTGTGGAAAACCTCGGTGCTGCAGATCCCTCTCAACTTTGGAGAGAATGTAGCCGCATTGTTAGAAAATCTGGAGGCACCGTTTCCAAATTAATTCCCCCACCTCGGGTAATACCTGCTGATCTGGCACATAAATTATTATGCCAAATGATAAAAGAATTAAATTTGATTAAAAAAACTAAAAAATTGCGACCCGATGAATATAAATCTGAGGATGTTTCCACCGTCCTGTTTAGCATGATATGCAAGGCCCTCGATCTGTGTTCTGTCCTCCATGGAGGCACAATGTTTGCAGCTAAACAGGCAGCCCCAGGCTCTCCTAAAGGTAATAATGAGAAGAAGACAGAAAAGGTAGAACCCATCACTACCCCCCCCCCAAGTCCCTCTTGGAAAATTTTGCTACCCCCATATGAAGCTCCTAAAACTCCTCTGTATCCAGCTCTGCCAACAGCCCCAGAATTTGCAGACTCTGAAACCGTAGCAGAAGCTTTGCCTATTGCAATAACTAAAACTAAAATAGATGCACAAACAGGCAACACCACGCAGGTTTCTGAACTGTGAACACGTACTAAGGCCGAACTTAAAGAGTTTTTAAAGGAAACGCAACGAAAAGCCGACGAGGCACCCATGGTTTGGGTCGGGCAGCTAGCCTTAGAACACGGAGTGGAATTGGTGGACCGTGAGGAGGCCAGCACCTTAGCCAATACGGCCAATTGGGCACGAGGCTTCCCGGGTCACCCTTTATTAAATAATCACATTTGGCCACTTACCACCCCGGCAGCTGCCATTTTAGCAATGAAAGGCAGTTTTAAAGGATTATATATCCCTCCGGGAACTTTAGTTACTCCACACGATCTAATATGGGCAATTGCAGGAGCTTCCATAGCCCTATGGAATCCAATACAAAATCCACTTAAATTAACTATTCAACTGCAATTGGTGGCCACACCCTTTATACACGTTACTGATCCCACCCAAATTCCTGTCTCAGCAGAGGCGGTTAATTTGGCATTAGAAGCTGCCCCTGGAGCTGACACCGGTGCCATGCTGCACTTGCATGCGGCCGTTCACAGACTCATCTTAACCTTATCTGAAGTGGTTAGTAAAATTAAGTTGTTACTGCCATCCCCGCCTGTTGTTCTCCCAGTTGATTCACCACCAAAAAACCCTCCAAAAAGTCAGTTTAATCCCCAAAAATATCCTGAGCAAACTAAAGCTGAACGGACACTATTTGGCTTCCTTCTTAACAAAGGGATCCCCAAAGAAGCCCTGCGTAAAATGTCAAACCAAGAGCAGCAAAATGTAGCCGAACAGTTAGGCTGGAAAAATTGGGAGGACTATGTTAGGACAAAAAACGAATAGGGGCCGGATGCTGCCCGGCCCAAATTAAAGATCCCACCGATGAATGCCCATACGCCACCCTGTTAGTTAATGGTGACACCCCCACTTCCTTTTTATTAGACACTGGAGCTCAAATTAGTGTTATTGAGCCCAACGTTCCCCACTGTCCTACTGGCTCCTTTATGTTTGTTCAAGGTCTCAATGCAGTACAAGAAAAACCCGTGGTTTGGGTTAAAATTGCCCACGGAAAATACCTAAGAAAAATAAGAGCCTTGTTGGGATCAAAAAATCTGCTAGGTGTCTCAGATATTAAAAAATTTAAACTGCATGATCAAATTCTGCAAGCCCTCCCTATAACTGTAGGCGATCATTCCCCCTATACTCCCAAAGTAGTTAACTCCCAGCCATGGAAATTTTCCCCTATTCCCACAAAATCCGAAGGGCTTCCCCTTATTGAAGCTTTGCTCACTCAGCTTCTAGAAGAAAAAAAAATAGAAAGGGTCACTGCATCCACCTTTCTGTCCGCGGGTTGGGGTATTCCCAAGCCCGGCGATCCCTCTAAATATCGCCTTGTCATTGATTACAGACAAGCTAACAGCAGTGTAAAGCCTATCGCATTTTCCAGCTCTGCCACCATTCCCGAAATACAGCGGCAACTAAGCGATGCAAGTAATCAGTGGGCATGTACTCTTGATTTAAAAGATATGTTTTACCAAATCCCATTCCAGGACACACAAGGAATCTTAAACTTTGCTTTTAAGGGCGTCCAATATAAATGGAAAGTTTGCCCACAGGGGTTCTGTAATTCTCCTGCACTTGCATTGTCCCGTCTCAATATCACATTACAAAAGGTAAAACCCCTACAGGATGTGTATGTGCTAACCTATGTAGATGACATTGTCATTTGTGGGCCCAATCCACAAGCAGTTCAAAGTACCACCCAAATGATAATTGATGCATTAGAAGCAGATGGGTGGCAAATTAACAAAACAAAGAGCCACCTGCAGGCCAGCCAGCAATTCTCATTCTTGGGACTCCAATTCACTCCCACCACTCACACCCAAGCCCCAGCCAGTGTATTAGACCCTTGGACAGACGCCCCTCCACAAAATAAACGAGAGCTTCAGCAGCTATTAGGTCTCCTTAATTATCACCGCCAATATATCCCGGCACAGCTAATTTTTAACCTAGAAATCCTACAAAGCTCTCTCTCTTCTAAACGCTCCCGAGAAGTATGGAACACATCAGCACAACAAAGCTTAGAGAAACTAGCTGGCTGGTTTGCCTCTAACCCCCACCTCGCCCGTTTTAATTCCCAAGAACCGCTCAACATCAATTTGTTTATTACAAAACACCATGTAGGGTTCACTGTACTGCAACATGGTAATGCTATTTGCAATTGGGCCCATCGCCTGTCTGGACCCCAGTACAACTATGGTCTAGTGGGAAAAATGCTACCGGCTGCATCCAGTGCTCGTCACTGGTCCCAACTCCCTATCCCAGGTACCCTGTCTGGACCATGTGTTCATTTAATCCCATGGCTCCACCCGAGTTTCATGGCACTACTCGCACCTGGCAGCTTCTATGTTTCCAGGTTGAGGTAGCTTGGCAGGCATGGACCCTAACTCCCAGCGATAACATCTTAGCCCCCCCACTTCACCAACCGTTATGCATTGAAGTAAAATATGATCCCTGGGTTGTGTCTGACAGGTGCACCTCACCATCCCCTAGGGCAGGAGTTCTTTGTTCCATATGTAATCACTTTAATGTGCAGTTGCTGCCGCCCTCCTGCTCCGCACAAGAATGCGAGGTGCAGGGCGTTCTTTTAGCTGCCCAACATGTTGCTAATGCTCACTCTGCCAACAAGAAAGTTGTTTTAGGTATCGATTCTCCATTTTGTTTAGACATTTTAATTGAGCAAGCCTCTCCCTCACCTTTTGTTAAATTGTGGGACCAAATTTTTGCCCTAATTCGTAAATTCTCTCACCCTTGGTTCGTTACGCACTGTCCCTCCCATCGACCAGACTCTAACCCCCTGCATTCCAGTCTTGATCAAAGAATGAGAGAGCTCTCCCAAGTTCATATGGCAAATCCCACTGTACAGGCAGACCCGCTGTTGCACTGGCTCCACGAAGAATGGGGACACTTACCACCCACAAAATTGTACGGCCTGTTATCTAGCTTTTCTAACCAAAAGCCTGACGTTAGCCGCAGTCAGTGCGAGCTCATTGTTCAGTCCTGCTTGCAGTGTGTGCAGGTAAAAACTATGAATCGTCCCCGATATGAGCGCTCTGCATACGCTGCAGAACACTTTGCCCCAGGTAGTACGTGGCAAGTTGACTTAATAGGACCCTTGCCAGGTGCTCATCGTTTTCCAAAAGCCTTAGTTACTGTCGATCTGGGGTCTCGACAAACCTTTTGTGTTCCTCTTAATAAAACCAATGCTGCTTCTGTCGCTGTGGCTCTTAAGCAAACAGCAGCTGCCTGGGGCACTCCCACTGAAGTCCAAGCAGATGGTGGACCACCCTTTACCAGCAAAAGCATTGAACAGCTCATTTTCTGATGGGGGGCTTCCCTTCACATCCATATTAAATATCATCCTCAAAGCAATGGTGTGGTAGAGCGAAAAATCGCAGTCCTTAAAACTATGTTGCAAACAGCAAACCCCAACCCTGATTTTAAAAACTGGAGCTCATTTTTATCCCAGGTACTTATTGCACTCAACAAAAGTTACTGTCGCTGGCCTCACATTTCACCTACACCTTAGCTGCCTTGGTCCCCCATGTTTAACACCGGCCAACTGGTTTGGCTTACAGAACCCCAAGCCTCTGGCCATCGAAAACCTATAAAAACCACCATTTTCTGGGCCGGCAAGTACCCTAACACCTACTTAGTGGCTACAGGTACCCCTGGTAACAAGCTAGTTCATCATAACTGGCTCAGCAAATGTAGTTCTTAATAAACAAACTAATGCCCCTGAGCAGGGCTCCTATTATTCTGTTTTACAGGTTATACTGCCCTTCCTCACAACATCTTTGCCCACAGAACCCTTAGGAGAAGGTGGACTACAAACATGGTTCGCCGCCTACTGGGTGCAGGAGGTCAGCGGAAACCAGTCCCTGTCAGCGCTGAATCCAGAAGATTGCCTTGTTTGCTCTACTCAGTTCTCACCTAAATATCCATTACCCTTTCAATTTGTACCAATAGTTTATAATTTTTCTTCATTTAATTTGTCTAATGTAAATTGTTCTTCCCCCTATGTGCAATGGGCTGCTTCTAGTGTTTGGAATAATTGTTCTTCACAATTTAATTCTTATGTGTTTCCAGTTCTTAATGCTTCGGGTCAAAGTGATCATAGCTTTCCTTTAATTGATAGTATTAGAGTTCCAGCATCTCACTGTTGGGTTTTTGTTGGTAATAGTTTAACCCCAGCCCCTACTTGGGTGGGTACTTATTCTAATTGTTCTATGTGGAGTTTCTCTTATGCTAATATCTCCCTAACTAAACCCACTCTTACTTACACCTACCCCCCTCCCCTTAATTGTTCTTATCGTCTTAATTATAACATTCTTTTTGGAACCTTTTATACCTCCATAACACATACGTATCTGTTCCATGCCCAGCATATGCATCATGCTGAGGCTGCATGTATCAATCGTGTATCCAGCTTTTTCTCCATGGACAATAATAGGTGGAGCCATACCACAATTTCTTCCTTAAGACCCGGTCATTTTTGGATTTGCGGTAATGTCACATTTGCTGTGCTTCCTCCCAACCCCCGGGGTATATGCACCATTGGCACCCTGTACCTACAGGGGGGGAGGTATTTATACCTTGCCATCTAGCCAATGACACCGTCGTAGTACCCGCTCGTTTTGGACTCGTTTGCAAACAGCAGTTTCCTCCCTCGCCTCCTCTGTTGTTAGTTTTAACCCTGTCGGTTATATGATGTTACGTGATCAAGTGCTGTTTCAATCCTTTGCTATTGAAATGCTTGCTAATACTACGGCCAAAGGCCTCTCCTTAGTTAATCAGCAGTTAAATTCCCTTGTTCAGTATAGTATTCAAAATAGATTAATGATTCAATATTTGTTACAATCTCCCTCATTTTGTACTAAATTTGCTGAAGTATATCCCGAGTTTGCTGATAAATGTTGTGTTTCTTTGCCTTCTATTTCTCCTAATTTGTCCTCAATTGTTAAAGACCTGCAAACGTTGAGCTCTACTGTCAAAGAGTCACGAGAGTCCTTCCAGTTTTGGTCATGGCTCGATTGGTTTGGCCTTGCGCCCTACAAATCCTATTTCCAATCCCTGTTTGTGTCCCTTCTGGTTGGGCTCGCTCTTCTCTGTCTCGGATGTGCCTTCATTAAAGCCTGCATTCACAAGTTTGTTGCCTTGGCCTACATCGCTTCCATCCCTGAAGCGCATCCCCTCGTAGGTGGGAATGAGGAGTCGGACTCGGAAGTTTAGATTTTCGGCTAAACTATTTCGGCCAGGGCACGGGGGCATGTTAAGATAAGTTCCAGTCTGCATCCTAAAAGACTTGCCCATACCGGTATTGCCCTGGCCTCTTCCTTTGTCAGTCAGTGTTAAAGGCATTCTGAACTATATGCATTTCCTCACCTTTTGGGGGCAAAGCCAGACTTTCAGGCACCTGCTCCCCTACTTGGTGTAAACTTTGCTTGTACCAATCAGAAACGAACACACACAGTTTTTGGGCCCCGTCCGCTATGACACTTCTATGATGTCATAGTGAGTATTTTAGGCTGGTCTGCCATGTGCAGGCAGGAGAGGAGAAAGAAAAACGAATCCTGTGTACCTTGTACACACCCGTAACCGAGCCTGATCACCTCGAAGCCTCTCTCAGCTCACGTGTTTTAAGCAGAGTTTCTACATTTGCCGGTCGTTATGAGTTGGTTTGTATTCGTAAGTATTGGTTATTACTAAATGCTGCATCGGTGTTTATAAATATTGTTTACTGCATCTTTGTTTATAAATATTGTTTAATAGTAAATACTTTAGCCATTGTATGTTTTAAGTTCCATTAACCCTATTAGCTAATCATACGCTGCTCCCCACCCCTTGTAACTATCCCCAATAAAACTTTTAATTAATTAATTTTAGTTGTGTGCTTGCTTGCAGTTTGCATCGTGACCCAGACCCTCCTTGCATCTCTTACCTATACAGTCTATTGCCACGTGCAGCCTGGTAAATAACAGCTCTGCATTTTTCTTTCGCCCCTAAAAGTACGTGGCAATCTACACTGCTCTGTTTCACCCACATTCTACATATATTTCATATTATAGCAGTCTCAAATGATGACCCAGCACGTTTGTTTTAAGAACACTTTCACAGCAGATATGACAAAACAAAAAGAATGTACCAATGTTAGATTTCTAAAGATAGCTACAGCACTCAACACAAGGTTTAAGAATCTGAAGTGACATCCAAAATCTGAGCGGGACGAGGTGTGGAGCATGCTTTTAGAAGTCTTAAAAAAAACAACAGTCTGATGCAGAAACTACAGAACCTAAACCACCAAAAAAGAAAAACAGCCTTCTGCTGGTGGCATCTGATGCAGATGATGAAAGTGAACATGCATCAATCTGCACTTCTTTGGATCGTTATCAAACAGAACCCATCAGCGTGGAAGCATGTCCTCTGGAATGATGGTTAAAGCATGCAAAGACACATGAATCTTTAGTGCATCTGGCATGTAGATATCTTGCAATGCCAGCTACAACAGTGCCATGCAAACATCTTTCTCATTTTCAGATGGCATTGTAAACAAGAAGCAGGCAGCATTATATCTCCTTCAAATTGTAACCAACCTTGTTTGTCTGAGTGGTTGGCGGATCAAGCAGTAGGACTGAGTGGACTCGTAGGCTCTAAAGTTTTACACTGTTTTGTTTTTGAAATGCAGTTTTTTGGTGCATAAGTCTGCATTTGTAAGTTCACCTTTCATGATAAAGAGATTGCACTACAGTACTTGTATGAGATGAATTGAAAAATACATTGTTTTGGGTTTTTTTACAGTGCAAATATTTGTAATAAAAATAAATATAAAGTGAGCACTATTCTGTCTTGTAATTGAAATTAATATATTTGAAAATGTAGTAAACATCCAAAAACATTTAAAATAAATGGTATTATTATTTTTTTAATCATGTGATTAATCACGATTAATTTTTTTTAATTGCCAGACAGCCCTAGTCTAGACACATAATCTAGGTGGTAGAACCTCCCACTGGGACCAGACAAGGGACTCCCTTGGGACTGGGGATGGATTTTCAAAGAGGAACTTAGATAGTTGCTATTTACTGATTCAAACTGTGAGAGGGGTTTGGTGGATGGGTGAAGAGGCACAGACAAGGGATTTTGCATGTGAGACATTCTCACGAAAAGGTGGGAAGGAAGTTAGATGACTACTGCCAAAGTTACTGGAAGAGGGGGTATTTTACTCCTTATCTCCATATATATTCTGTTACTGAGTATTCACTTTTCCCTAATACAAGATTCCCATGTCTGTACACAGTCTCAAACTGCTTGTGATTGTGGGTGTTCTGCCTGTAAGGGCACCCAGGGAAGGTGGATTTAGTTTTCCCAGATTTCTGATTGGAAATTTGAGCCATTTTAGTTGTTTGTCAAGAAGGAATCTAGATATATTGAGCCTGGCCCTTACTTCTGCCATTCAAGGCTGGCAGAAGGGTTACAGTTCTCAAATATGAAACCAAGATACTATAGGCTGCAAATGAGGTTTTAATTTGGAACAATTCTTTAAAATATTTTTTTTTAAAATGCAAGGAATATAGCACTCACTAAGGTTCACACTGGTAGTACCTTACATCATGTGTAGTCCCATTGTAGTCACTGGAACTATTTGTGGAGTGAGATACTACTTGGTCTGAGTTAACTGAATCACAGTCTTACCCTTAATTTGTTGATGAGCTGGGTGGGATCTCGTTGGGTTACGCCAACCTAGATGAGCTTTAAACCAGTGACCTAAAAGTGAAAGTAACAATCACTTTGGATGAATCTGCTAGGCAAGGAATTACAGGGTGAGCAAGCATCTGAGCAGAGGAGCTAGAGAGCTGATGGACAGGCATTTCAGACAGATTGAGGTCTGTGCAGAACTTGTGGGGAAGGGTCAGGGACGCTGCACCTGGAAGGCTGAGGAGACAGGGGCCTGAACAGAACTCTGTGAACACAGAGACGGTGACTAGCTCAGGATCTGAAAGGGGCAGGAGCCAAAACACTGAGGATTTCTCTGGGAAGCGGTCAGTGTGTTCTGGCCAGTGGTTGGACCAACAAGAAGGGCCTACTGTCTTTGTAAAGGATAATGATAGATATGTATAGACCATGGGGGAGTGGGGAGCTTGTAGCCAAGCTACCACTGCAGTGGGAGCATCCTGCTATCAGGGGCTGCATACAAGAAGTGTCACTACAACATCAGGTGTACAGTGCAGCAGGACCCCCAATGAAACACACCATGGACTGGAAAAATCTGTGAGTTACCTATGTGGTTTTTAATAGAGGACTAGACTGGAGAGGGCACCCCAGCCTCTGAGTTAGAGGAGCTTTAGCTATCCCTATTGGGCTGCTTGACAGGGCCAAGCTAGGAATTGCTGTGTTGTACCTTGGAATGTAGCTGTTGAACCAACCATACCTAAGGCATTTGCAAACTTCCCGTTCCCTTTAATTTAGCCATGTGGCTGCATGGTTATTGGAACCCACAAAGACCAGTGCTTCTTGGGCCTAGCATCTCAAGTGCTCATCATTTTCCTCTGATCTGTGGGTACCTTAAGAGGTTTGGTTACCATAGCACTCAGAAGCCATAGTAATAGCACACACATAACTCCTAAGAGTTTATATTTTGTTTTTGCCCATTGAGTTAAAATTGAATGTGAAGTAATCTATGGATCAGGATACACAATCTTGGTTAGAGATTCCAATCAGGTAGCTGATGGTAAATAAAATGTCACAGGTCTCCTTGTAACTTGCCTGAAACCAAAAATACGGTTGTTGCTATTCCTTTAGAGCAGGGGTCGGCAACCTTTCAGAAGTTGTGTGCCGAGTCTTCATTTATTCACTCTAATATAAGGTTTCGCATGCCAGTAATACATGTTAACGTTTTTAGAAGGTCTCTTTCAATAAGTCTATAATATATAACTAAACTATTGTTGTATGTAAAGTAAATAAGGTTTTTAAAATGTTTAAGAAGGTTCACTTAAAATTAAAATAAAATGCAGAGTCACCCGGACTGGCGGCCAGGACCTGGGCAGTGTGAGTGCCACTGAAAATCAGCTCGCGCGCTGCCTTCGGAACCCGTGCCTTTGGTTGCCTACCCCTGCTTTAGAGTTAGCTGGCAACCAATTCTACCACAACATAGGCATCTGAGTTTTCTATTCTTCCCTTTGTATTCGACGCAGATTGTCTGGCATGTACAATATTAACAATTTTTCGAATTTTAGAAAATTCACAATACATCAAGGCTGTTGAAGTCTCCCTGTCTCCAGCAGACACACAGATGGCACTTGTTTGATGGCTCCAAAAGAGAGCTACAACAACAGCAACTGAACTCTTACAGGAAGAAATGTGAAGTCTCATTAGTTCAGAATACACTATGGCATTAATAGTTTCTCCAACTGAGCCCTGACTAGTTTGACATTATTTGTAGAGTTGGTCAAAATTTGGAATTTCCATCCCACAGGAAGTTCTCCGATTTCCAGATTTAGTTATGCCCTGAATCAGGATGAAAATTTCAAATCTTGGATTTTTTTCACTAAATAAACTATTCTGGAAGTATTTTTTTTCAGCCCTATTATTAGATGTTATATGAACTAAATGATAATGTTGAAGTGAAATGTTTCCACTTTATCAAAATTTAACTTTTCAATAAAAGCAGCAAAGAATCCAACATGATACAGTTCTGTGGTGATCTGGAAGCCTACTTTCGCCGTCTCTGACTCAAAGAATACTTCCAGGACAACACTGAACAGTGCACTGATACACAGGTGCCCTCCCACCAACAGCACAAGAAGAAGAACTCCACATGGACTTCTCCTGAGGGTTGAAATGATAGTCTGGACCTCTACATTGAATGCTTCCGCCGGCATGCACAGGCAGAAATCGTGGAACAACAACATTGCTTGCCTCACAACCTAAGTCGTGCAGAATGCAATGCCATCCACAGCCTCAGAAACCACCCTGACATTATCATCAAAGAGGCTGATAAAGGAGATGCCGTTGTCATCATAAACAGGTCTGATTACCAAAAGGAGGCCACCAGACAACTCTCCAATACCAAATTCTACAGGCCACTTCCCTCAGATCCCACTGAGGAATACACTAAGAAACTACAACATCTATTCAGGACACTCCCTACACTAACACCAGAAGAAATCCACATACCCCTAGATCCTCGACCAAGGTTATTCTATCTACTATTCAAGATCCACAAACCTGGAAATCCTGGATGCCCCATCATCTAGGGCATTGGCACTCTTACTGAAGGACTGTCTGGATATAGGGACGCTCTACTCAGACCCTATGCCACCAGCACTCCCAGCTATCTCCGTGACACCACTGATTTTCTGAGGAAACGACAATGCATTGGTCACCTCCCAGAAAACACCATGTTAGCCACCATGGATGTAGAGGCTCTCTACACAAACATCCCACACACAGATGGAATACAAGCTGTCAGGAACACTATCCCTGATGATGCCACAGCACAACTGGCTGCTGAGCTCTGTGCCTTTATACTTACACACAACTATTTCAAATTTGATGACAATATATATCTCCAGATCAGTGGCACAGCTATGGGCACCCGCATGGCCCCACAATATGACAATATCTTTATGGCCGACCTGGAACAACGCTTCCTCAGCTCTCGTCCATTCATGCCCCTTCTCTACCTATCCTACATTGATGACATCTTCATCATCTGTACCCATGGGAAGGAGACTCTGGAAAAATTCCACCACAATTTCAACAGCTTCCACCCCACCATCAACCTCAGCCTGGACCAATCTACACAGGAGGTCCACTTTCTAGACACCACGGTGCAAATAAGTGATGGTTACATTAACACCACCCTATATCGAAAACCTGTCGACCGCTATGCCTACCTTCATGCCTCCAGCCTCCATCCCGGACACATCACACGATCCATTGTCTACAGCCAAGCACTGAGGTACAACCGCATCTTCTCTAACCCCTCAGACAGAGACCAACACCTACAAAATCTCCACCAAGCATTCTCAAAACTACAATACCCGCACGAGGAAATAAGGAAACAGATCAACACCGCCAGACGTGTACCCAGAAGCCTCCTACTGCAAGACAAACCCAAGAAAGAAACCAACAGGACTCCACTGGCCATCACATACAGCCCCCAGCTAAAACCCCTCCAACCCATCATCAAGGATCTACAACCCATCCTGGACAATGATCCCACACTTTGGGTGGCAGGCCAGTCCTCGCCTACAGACAACCTGCCAACCTGAAACATATTCTCACCAGTAACTGCACACCGCACTGCACTATAATAACTCTAGCTCAGGAACCAATCCATGTAACAAACCTTGATGCCAACTCTGCCCACATATCTACACCAGCGACACCATCACAGGACCTAAGCAGATCAGCCACACCATCACCGGTTCATTCACCTGCACATCCACCAATGTAATATACGCCATCATATGCCAGCAATGCCCCTCTGCTATGTACATCGGCCAAACTGGACAGTCTCTACGGAAAAGGATAAATGGACACAAATCAGATATTAGGAATGGCAATATACAAAAACCTGTAGGAGACCACTTCAACCTCCCTGGCCACACTATAGCAGACCTTAAGGTGGCCATCCTGCAGCAAAAAAACTTCAGGACCAGACTTCAAAGAGAAACTGCTGAGCTCCAGTTCATCTACAAATTTGACACCATCAGCTCAGGATTGAACAAAGACTGTGAATGGCTTGCCAACTACAGAACCAGTTTCTCCTCTCTTGGTTTTCACACCTCAACTGCTAGAACAGGGCCTCATCCTCCCTGATTGAACTGACCTCGTTATCTCTAGCTTGCTTGCTAGCACACATATATATACCTGCCCCTGGAAATTTCCACTACATGCATCTGAGAAAGTGGGTATTCACCCACGAAAGCTCATGCTCCAAAACGTCTGTTAGTCTATAAGGTGCCACAGGATTCTTTGCTGCTTTTAAAGAATCCTGTGGCACCTTATAGACTAACAGACGTTTTGGAGCATGAGCTTCCGTGAGTGAATACCCATTTCGTCAGATGCATGACGTATTCACCCACGAAAGCTCATGCTCCAAAACGTCTGTTAGTCTATAAGGTGCCACAGGATTCTTTGCTGCTTTTACAGATACAGACTAACATGGCTACCCCTCTGAAACTTTTCAATAGTTACTCATGAAAACTGACTAAGTCAATATGTTCCCACAAAATGTTTTGATGTTACCAAATCAGCAGTTTCTAACAGAAAACTGTTCATTTAGAAAATTTTCAACCACCTCTTATTATAAGTAAAATATATTGCCTGAGAGCTCGGTCCCCCTAGACATTTTCACTGTTAAAAGGCAGAGATTTGTTGAATGGACACAGTGTAAGAAACTTTAGAGAATAGTGTATGTATAATGCTGTTCCCCCTAAACTATGGCTCACCCTAATTCTAATAAAGATTGCCATCATATTCTGCGTTCTCTGAAGCCTACAGCCTGGTTGCTTTAAAGCAGTGATTTTCAACCTTTTTTTCATTAGGGGGCCCCTAAAAAATTTTGAATGGCAGTGCAGACCCCTTTTGAAATCTGAGACACTGTTTGTGGACCCCCGGGAGTCCGCAGACCACAGATTGAAAACCAGTACTTTAAAGCAAGTGAAGAGTCTGTGGCGTTATTGAACCTCATTATCAGTGTTTCACTTTAGTGAGGTCAGAGTGCTGAACATCCTGAAACACACAAGGATTTGCATTCCCCTCAAAAGACCATCTGGTTTAGGCTGGAGTGCTTGTCAGTTAATGATATCTGACACCTCTGATTTGGATAAAGTGATTGAGATGGCAGTGGCTATTAAATTCTACGTATGCTCCAGTCTGTTTTCCTGCCTTCCTTTTTCGTTGGAAGAGATCAGAGTAATAAGTGAGCCTCCTGGTTTAAGATTTGAGTGGCTGGCAATTTAAGGGCATGCTTGACTAGAGGTTCTTGCTTTGGTAACTAAGAAAAATATTTTCCATTTTAATTAGCCATAACTTTTAAACTACTGAATCCATTTTCTACAAACTGGCTTCTTTCTCTCAATGAGACCTACAAAACAAATGCCCTTTGATGTTTTTACCTTTAACTATTGTTATGTTATACATGTGCAAAATTTCAGGTTCGAGCATACTGGTACAAGAAAAATATTTCCTCCCATGCACATACTTCCAAAATGACTCAGTTAGACAAGCTCAGACTTTTTAAACATCATCCCCATGTCTGATGACAAAATAGAAAATTTCAGTCCCAAATAAATGATCTAAAATTCATGACCAACTAAAATAGGGAAATTCGAATGGCTTAAAAACCAACCCTGGGAGTGTTGCTATTGACTTCCATAGAGCCAGGATTTGAGTCCTTAATTATAGTTGTACTCAATTATTTTGCTTTAAATTAACTGAATTAAACGTTCGATGGTCAGATAGACAATGTTGATGTTAAAGAGATCTTTGACGGAATGAAATTGTGTCTGACTCTCTTAAGTTGATCAACCAAATTAAAAATATTTCTACACACTAATCAGGTATATGTAATTGTTTTTTTGTAACACCATTGATTTTAAGCTCTGTCAAGTCTTATTCTGAATCATGATGAAGAGAAGACTGAACCTCAGATAGATGAGAATATGAAAATAAGTTTAATATATTCTTCATTAACTTGTTCACCAGTCATAGGTTTCACAGCTCTTATTAGAGATTTATTTACAGCAGAGAAGCTGAGCTCAGCCAGAGGCATATGCTGCTGGGGGTGGATTGTTGCAAATATGAAAGCTTGGAAAAAATTACCTTGCCAATTAAAACTATTTTTCAGTTGTTGAAGCTTCATTAAAAAGAAAAAAAGTTGGACAGCATATGGACAAAGTCATGAGTATACTTCCTAGAAAATTCAGTTTTTATTATTATTAATAATACTTTTCAGTTCTACGTTGTTTCCATATGAGGTTCTGAAAGCACTTTAGAAGTAATAATGATTTAAGAAAGAATAAAATCTTTAGCCCTAGAAATGCCCTATCAATAACATATCAGAACATTTTCAAGCAGTGTGTTTAAGGAGATGTTAATGCTACAAGAACTATACGTAAATAATTCACAAAAAAGTCACAACAACATATCCATCAGATTGTTCATAATTGTGAACTTTTGTTTTATGATATCATCCAAAATATTTCAGAGACAGAAAGAGGAAAATGATAGAGATGTTAGAATTACATTTTGTGGCAAGAGACTTAAAACATTTGACTAGTTATAAAGAAAACTTGCCTGCACAAGTGAGTGAAATGAACCCTGGTGTCCTGCAGTTTCAACTTGATTTGTGGTACAACTAAGTATGGGACAAAGTAAAGTAATTAAAGTCTTCTTTTAGCCACATTAGTATCTATGGAAAACCAGTTTCATCTTCCAGGTAAAGTGCTCACCAGCAGAAGCTATCTGACTGCAAATGACTGGAATAAATATGTTGTAATTGGCAATTGACATAAATGACAGACTGCCTTGTGTGATTTACATTGCGGGTCACTGTGGTTTCCTGAAAACTTCTAATGTGTTGTTCTACTCTTTAAAAGAGACTATAAAATTGTATCTTTTTACTCAACCCTGTGTGTATTCAGACTCGTGTATGTTATGACACACGTGTTCTATTCAGGTTCTTATACTGCATCCAGCACTAGGTGAGAATGGTAGTAACAGATATTCCATAAACTATTCCTTAATCAGTATGCTTTCCTCACAAAGATTTGCATGCCACAGTCTTCACTGAATATGTAAAACTAGCTTGTTTCTCATTACAGGATTTGTCTTTTATTTTATCAATTTGTAGAGAAACTGTCCTAGGATTTTAATAATTCAGATTTTCCATATGCTAATGACAACAGCTGTTAAGGACCCTGGTGTGTGGCCTTATACACTGGCTGACCTAGGGACTAGAGGGCCTCTGGGATTTGCCCATAGTATACCCATGTAGATTAGCTCCGACAACTTTAATTTATATTACTCTGTGTCAGGACTAGCAACATAACTTTTTTTCTAAGTATAACTTAGATGCAAAAAGTTATCATGTGTTGCTATCTAAAGGAATCTTTTGGGGGATTTATGAAAAAGTTCATAACTTGTACTGCTATGTAATATTTCCTTGGAATGAAAACTATACTAGAGAGTCAGGATCTAAAATTAATTATTTTCCTATCTTGAAAATGAGAACTGAATTTGAAAGCATATGATACATGGCTGGCAGTAACACTGGCAACTACTATACCTTCTAATCTCCCTACAAATTCCATCATCCATGTTTAAGAGCAAAAACAACACCAACAAACACATATGTTTGGAAGCAGACAGTCATCCACATTGGTAACACAGATATGTATGTGCACCACCTTTGCGTATGGCTAAACACTGACTATGATACCAGTTTAGCAAAACCCTTAAGTAAATGTCCAAGTTTAAGCATGTGCTTAACTACTATAAATTGATTTCTATGTTACTTGTGTGTATGTGTTTAAATTTAAGCACTTGTTTAAGTGGTTTATTGAATAGGGACAGACTTAAGCCAGTTCTTAAAATAAGGATGTTGTTAGGTGCTTTGCTGAATCAGGACGTAAGTGCTTTGCTGGATTGAGGTTTTTTGGACAATTTGAGAATTTTCTCTGTTCCTCAGAGTAGGGCAGTGATACTGAAGTAAATTAAACTTGCTGCAGAATAGTTTGAGTAAAATGTATTAATTAGAAAGAGAAAGTCCACCATCAAGTTAAGGTTTGACATGACCAAACAATGCACAATGACAAATTAAATCAGCTATTTTAGTCCCTTTTTCTGTTCATAAATTGTTCACAAATGGTATGTGGAGAAATTGATGCAGAACTGCAAACAAGGCTGCTGAGAGCAGGAAAAGTCTGACACAAGGTAAGTGCAGTGACTTATGATAAACAATTGCCCAGAGTACTTAAGCAACAGCTATACAAAACCGTAGTCAGATCAGCTCTTCAATACAGATCAGAGCCATGAGCGATGAAAGAGATACTCAGAAGACTCAAAACCATTGAAATGAGATGTTTGAGGGCAGTGAGAGAGGTGACCTTCCTGTTCTACATGCAGAGGAATGCCATCAGGAGTGAGATCAAGGTCTGCTGTATCAGCAGGAGAGGAGACTGAGATGATATAAGCATGTATAAAGGACGGATGAAGAGAAACCTATTAGGGAGGTATTTGAGACTAATGTTTGCAGGCAAAAAACAAAAGGATGGCCATGAAAAAGGTGGCTTGACTGTATGAAAGGGTGGATTAAATGCAGAGTAACATTGTCCAGAAAGCCTGGAAAAACTGACCTGGCAACCAGATCCTCCACTAGCTAGCGAAAGGGGGAGAAGAAGAGGAAGAAGAAGAAATTATTCACAAACATGTAGCACTTTTTATTAGTCTGTTCTCTATCCTTAATCCACCACTGAGTAAATCCTTTGTATAAATAATGTCAAGTCTATGCCTCGCCAACTCTTCAGTATGAGCATTCATGAGCAGATTAATTATTCATAACTCTCTCTTCATGTTGTGTGATGGGTCATATAAGCCACACAGTCTTGTTTCTGTTTTCTGATTGGATGATCTAACCTTTATGAACAGGAGGCACATCTGAAGAAATCACCAGGACTTGCATCTCTGAGAGAGTGTTGGGGAGCACTTTCAGGACAGAGACACATCCATGCTTTTTGCAGGTTTTTATGGCTGAATGTGGAAATCAGCAAGATAATTTGCTCTCTGCCTTAACTATAGTCACCTAGTGAGGCAGAGTTGATCTCTGGCAACGGGGCATTGGTGTTGGGCTGAGATTCCTGAAAGAAAGGATTGCCCTGCATGATGTCTATCACTACCTCTGTTCCAGGACTGGTGTGTAAATGTAAATAAAACAAGTGATTCTTAGAATATAGCCATACTCCACATTGCTAATTTCTCTGCCAATGAGAAGCTGACCTTCAAGGTCTTGCCATTTACTAGCTGTCAGAAGGGGGTAATATTACTTATCAATGCTTAAAGGGAATTCAAACAAGAGTTTTCACCACACCAGCCGGCAGAGTTCTCGCTATAAATTTAACAGCACCAGATACACAGGAAAAGGAACTCTCCCTCTGTTTTTAATGGAGGAGGTGTCTGTTAAGCCTCTTCATCTACTTTCATCACTGGTACTTACAGCCCTCCAAATTCCCTTTTAGATTGTAGGGAAAATAAGTTACTAACAAAAGCATTTTTGATAATATATTTCAAAACCAAATAATTTCCATGCTATTAAGAGCAAAAGAAAGCACAGTAAGAATACAGTATTGCCATACCCAACCAGTCGGGCCTTCAAAAATCATGAGACTTAAAAATAAAACCACATCAATTCTGTTTGGGTTCTTTTTATTTGTTTTTTTTCAGCCTTTAGGTTACACTTGGGTCACATTTGAAAGTTTTCTCTGCAAGCAGGAGAGCTAGAAACTTCCTTGCTTTCTTTAAATGAGAGCTGAAATTCTTCCATAATCACTTGCCTCCAGAAGCTGGTGCTTTAAGTAAAACATCAAATATCTTGATTACAAAAAAGAAACAACCTGTGAGAGTTGATAACACTGTTATTATTATTATTATTTTATTATTATTTATTTATTATTTATCATTTGTATTATCATACTGCCTTGGAGCCTCAGTCACAGACCAGGGCTCTGATGTGTTATCATCTGCCTCTTCCTCGCTTCATTTCCCCCTCCCTTCTGGCAAGAAAGTCACTTACTTTTTACATTGTATTTTAAACACAGATCTCAATGCAGAGTGATTTATATAGAATATTAAAAGTACACTGACACCATACATTGTTTGTAGACAAGCCAGAGAGGCAAAACATCTGCTATTAAATGAAATAATATAAAACTACACTTCCTCCTACATGTGTCATCCTGTATGTGTAAAGACTCCAACTCATTATACACCTTTTAAAAGCTGGCTGTGGAATTTTTCTGTTTCCTTTCATTTGTACTAATAAATTTGCAATTAAAAATGAATGCCCTTCAGGATGGTCATTTATTGTAAATTTATTCTCACATTTTATGTATTATTCTTGTCCTTTGGTTGTTTTTCTTTGTTTTGTTGTTCATATTTTAAACGTACCAACACATTGACCAGAAAGCCTCAACTGAACCAATATTCTGATCGGGACGGTCGTGTAAGTTAAAATCTTGCTTGTGTTAATGTTTGGAAAGAATATTTTGATGCTTAGATGAAGAAAGACAAATATATATTTTGCAAAGTATTATTACTTTTGGAATCCAAAAATCAGTAAAGATCAGGAAGGAAGACTAAAAATGCAGTTTGGGTCTGAACAGATCTGGGGTTTACTTTGTGGACTTGTCAAACACTTAACCATATTTTAATACTGAATGTTGTAGTTTTCCTTTTTTTATGGTGTGTTTAAAAAATGTGAAAATAAAATGTACTAGAAATGTGAACAACAGCTATAGTTAAGGTGGAAGAAAATACAGAATGTTTCTGTACAATATACCCACAATGCATTATTTGTAATAACTTGATTCCATGCAAATCCCTCCCTGCCCACCTGCAGGGAAATGATATTTGTCAGCTACATTCCTGGAAGGCTTATATATGAATTCTTTTCCTTAGTCTGGAGTTTTACATGATGTCAATAATGGTTTTTTTCAAGGCTATTAGTCTGTAGTACATATACTTAGTCACAGACATTTTAAAATTGGAAAATGGACAATTTAAATGTACTGACTTTTGACATGATAAACTCTAAAGGCTCCTTTAGAGCCATTATAGTCTATGATTTTACTGCTTACTTGGGGTTTCTTTAATCATGAGATCTTTGACTTTCAGTAACTATATTACTGACATAACAGACCAGACAGCCATTACAATCTATCATAAATATGATGGGATTTTAGCAGTGTTTACTCCTTGCTTAGGACTCTTGTATCTGTTGTTTCTAGACTCCCTTAGACTGTGCATTAAATCAGGAACCATCCACAATCTATTAATCCACTCCTTGATATGGGGATTATAAAAAGAACTTTAAGGTTGATGTCTTTATGATCTATTATATTATGCCCCACTTTGATACTTCCTAGGCTCAGATTACAATCTTAGTTACATGATATAAATCAGAAGTAATTCCATTAAATTTAGTGGAATTGCTAGGGATTTACACCATTATAACGGTGCAGAATTTGGTTCCTAATGTGCAGCTCATTGACAGTAAGTAATGTAATGGCTTCTGTGGAACTCATATTCTTTCATGTCAGTGAAACTATCATTGATGGCACTTTAAATATAGTTTCCTTATGAAATAAGCAGAGGATAAAAGTAGTGGGCAGATGCAGTAAACCATTTTTCTCCATGAAATGACTGAGTTGTTTTTCCTTTATAGGACACACAAAGAGATAGAAGTGTGAACATTAGTATGTGAAAATACCTAGGGAGGAAAAAGTCATAACAAATCGTTTTTCATCTAGAGTTTTAGGGAGAAGTCATGCACCCTCTAAAGAATTACACTGAGGTTCTGCTGATACTGAACCCATAAAAAAATCCTATTTGCTTTTCCTGTACCCCTGAGGCCTCTAAGTTCTACTCTCTTGGAAAAGCCTCCTACTCTGCTGGCTAGTGATTTCTACAGCACAGTGTGCACCAACCATTCCTTCTGCCTCCTTTGAGCCCCAAATACCTTACCTATTCCAGCTCAACCTAGAGTTGCCAGTTTTGGCTGGATGTATTCCTGGAGGTTTCATCACGTAACATAATCTTTAATAAAATATTAATCTTTATTTACTGGAGACTATAGGACAATTCTGGAAGGTTAACTGCCCTACTCAGCAGCACCTGTGGGGAATCTCCCAGGCTGATTAATCTTCAGATGCCCCCATTTGGGTACATTTCTGGCCCCTTTGTACCAACAGAGATGTGCAAAGTGTCCTGTGCAGGAGCCTGGGGCAAAGAAATTCTAACCAGCCTGTATATTGTCTTAATAGTATAAAACAAAATCTTTATTAGCCCTGCAAATTGTTTCCATCTATACCAATATTAGAAAAACACGTGTGTGTGTGTGTGTGTGTGTGTGTGTGTGTGTGTGTGTGTGTGTGTGTGTGTGTGTGTGTGTGTGTGTGTGTATTTAAAAGACCCAGGGCCTTTATCCCATTGCAGGAGATTTTTACCTTGATTTTCAAAAGTGCTTAGATACTTCAACTTTTGGGTGCCTAACTTGATAATCGCTTTTCTGATATTTCAAAGCTGTTGTTCACCAGCAACTCCTACCAATTTCAAGAAGACTTGCAAGTGGTCATGGCCTCTGAAAATCAATTCCAAGGTGCTACCACCTAGAAACTTGAGGCACTCAAAATTAGTAATTACTATTGAAAATTTTGGTCATAAAGTTCTGGCTTTATCATCTTAGATCATAGTCTTCTAACGCATCACCACAGACAGGGAATTCCATTAACTTTAATGAGAGCTATGCATGGTAATGCTTAGCACTTCTTAGTATCAGGTCAATTAAATGTAATGAAAACTGTAGCTATTTTATTCAGATCAAAGGGGGGAAAAAAGAAAAGGATTTCAGTCAGACATGATTCTAAGAAGAGTTGATCATGTACAAATCCTAGGATAGATAATTATTGCACTTCTGTCTTATATTACTTTCAACAAAGAAAAAAACCTGGCTTCTGCTTGCTAGCTGGAAAATACAAAATCACAACCACACTAATGGGATGTAGAACATATTTATGTATATTGCTGTACTAAGCACAATGCTTATCACATGGCAACTGCAGTTCTTACAGGAGGAGACTGTGAGTAGAGTACTGAAACTACAATGCACCAAGATGCTCAGCTGGTGCAAATCAGTGCAAGTTTTTTGACCTACATGGGGCTGCGTTATATTTATATCAGTTGAAAATCTAGCCAATATCTTTTTGTCTCTCTCTCATTTTATTTCCTTTTCTCCTCATGTTGCTATACCTCTCCCCCTTGTACCTTTATGAAATAGTGTAAATTGAACAGTACTGAGAAAATACATAAAGTGTGTTGTAAGCAGTCATTTCTTCTTGTTTGGTAATTACATTGGGTTCCGATGGATTTCTGGGCAGTCAGGTAGGGTCAGAAGTTGAGGAATGGGTATTTTTACTTCATATCATTTGATCAATTTAGGTACATTTTCTGTCTGGAATAACTCATGAAATAATTTTCTGTTTTCAAGTGTCTACCTTTGTTTCTTGCTGATGTGAAGACACTTACCCTTTTTAACCTATAGTATATCTTGCTGGACGATAAGTCAATTCAATAATGCTGTAATTTTTTCAGCACTGCATCAATATGAAATTTCTCAATTATGTGGAGCCTTTGGAGAAAATGCTAGAATCACTGGTAATCATGACCAGAAGATCTAGAGTCTCACATAAGCATCTCAGTCACATTATCCTTACATGCATGTAAAATGAAACAAGACCAAAAAAAATATTTTTAGTTATGGATCATTTTTGATTGATAATTTCTATAAAGGAAGCCTGTGTAAATCAATTTGGGAGTCACATTTAAGTGTCAGGATTTGGAAAGGAAAGATAGGTCAATAATGACTGTAAATTAATTGGTCAAATTGTATTTAAGCCACCAAAGGAAGCTCTGAGCTGAGGTAAAGCTACCTGCAAAACATAATATTTTTAAAAAATGGTTGGCAATTTTGATTCTATTTCCAACCTGTGATTCATATTTATTCCTATTATTCTTTACTCCATTTACAAGTGAATAATATTTTAAATTGCTGTACAGCAGATGTAAAATATTGAGAAGACTTCAGGTGCATGTATCTATCCAGCCATCCATGTCACATCCAGCCATCTTGCCACATTCCATGTAAAGTCAATGACAATTCCATGCTTGGAACTTGTCTTTAAAAGTATGTGGCTAGGGAGGCTGCTATGAAAAAGGCAACTGTCATTCTGGGATGTATGAACAGGAGAGTTGGATGTAAGACATGGGACTTAATTATTCTGCTCTGCTTGGCACTGGTGATTCCTCAGTTGGAGTGTTGTGTCCAGTTTTGTAAAAGCAGCAAAGAGTCCTGTGGCACGTTGTAGACTAACAGACATATTGGAAAATGAGCTTTCATGGGTGAATATCCACTGCGTCGGATGCATGCACCACGAAAGCTCTGCTGCTTTTCAGTTTTTTTGTTTTGCTCTTCCAAAGGGTACACAATTTGGCCCCAAGGCAATAAGGCCTGGCCCAAAGCCCACTGAGGTCAATTTGAGTCTTTCCATTGATTAGATGTTGGATTAGGCCCTTACTGTGGGACCAAAAAGGACGAAAAGGGGATAAGATGTTAGGTAGTGAACATAAGAATGGCGGTACTGGGTCAGACCAAAGGTCCATCTAGCCCAGTATCCTGTCTACCAACAGTGGCCAATGCCAGGTGCCCCAGAGGGAGTGAACCCAACAGGTAATGATCAAGTGGTCTCTCTCTCCTGCCATCCAACTCCACCCTCTGACAACCAGAGGCTAGGGACACCCTTCCATATCCATCCTGGCCAATATCCATTAACGGACTTAAACTCCATGAATTTTTCCAGTATTCTTTTAAATGCTGTTATAGTCCCAGCCTTCACAACCTCCTCAGGCAAGGAGTTCCACAAGTTGACTGTGCACTGTATGAAGATGAACTTCCTTGTATTTGTTTTAAACCTGCTGCCCATTAATTTCATTTGGTAGCCCCTAGTTCTAGTATTATGGGAACAAATAAATAACTTTTCCTTATTTACTTTCTCTATACACTGATGATTTTATATACCTCTGTCATATCCCCCCTTAGTCTCCTCTTTTCCAAGCTGAAAAGTCCTAGCCTCTTTAATCTCTCCGCATATGGGACCCATTTCAAACCCCTAATCATTTTTGTTGCCCTTCTCTGAACCTTTTCTAATGCCAATATATCTTTTTTGAGATGAGGGGACCACATCTGTATGCAGTATTCAAATGTGGGATTTATACAAGGGCAATAAGACACTTTCCGTCTTCTTTTCTATCTCCTTTTTAATGATCCCTAACATCCTGTTTGCTTTTTTGACTGCCGCTGCACACTGCTTGGACGTCTTCAGAGAACTATCCACGATGACTCCAAGATCTTTGCTGTAGCTAAATTCTTCTTGGTAGTCCATCGATTCAATGATGACAAATCTGGGCAGATCATCTATTGTTGGTCTCATGGTGTGCCCTCTGATAACTGTGCAAGCCAATTCTAGAGGTGCACATTTTGCTGCAGATAGTGCATGGGAAGTTCGCGGTCAGTAGATTGTGCGCTGCTGATGCTCTGTGATGTCGTTCGCGTGCCTCTTGTAAACGCCAGCAGCAGTCTTCCTCAAAGGTAATGCAGGAATTTCTAACTGTTGCACGCCACTGTGTTCTGTTGCTGGCGGCGTCCTCAAGATCCCTAGGTTTGATACTGCAGATTGGCTTTGATGGTGTCCTTGTAATGTTTCCATGGACGACCTATATGCCGGATGCCCTGGGAGAGCTCACCATACAGAAGCTGACAGGGGATTCTATTAGCATCCGTGCGGCTGACATGACCAGTCCAACGTAGCTGTGGCTCCATGATCATCATTTCGATGCCTGTCATCTGGGATCTCTTGAGGACCTCGAGATTGGACACTTTGTCTTGCCAGTGGATCTTCATGATGTTGCGGAGGCAGCGCATGTGAAATGCTTCAAGCTGCTTGATTTGATGCCTATGTAGTGCCCATGTTTCGCACCCATACAAAAGAGATGAGAGAACAACAGCTCTGTACACAAGCAGTTTTGTTGACATCTGGATGTTGTGGTGGTTTAAAATTTTGACACACAGACAGCCAAGTGCCTGGTTTGCTTTGGATATTTGTGCGTTGATCTCACTATCCAGTGATCCATCACTGGATATGACACTACCCAGGTATTTAAAGTTCTCCACTACTTTAAGATGAGTGCCATCAATGGAGATACTCGGGACAGAACATTTGATCCAGGTGCAGGTTGTTGAAGAACTTCTGTCTTTGTGAGATTTATAGTTAGTCCAAAGAGTTGTGAGGCCTCAGCAAACCTGTTGACAATGTGCTGAAGATCATTTTCAGTGTGAGCCATGAGGGCACAGTCATCGGCAAAGAGTGCCTCAAGAAGGAGTTTCTGCACTATCTTAGTCTTTGCATTCAGACGACGGAGATCAAAAAGTGAACCATCGTGCCGGTATTTCAAGTATATACCTCGGTCCAGATCTTTCATTGCATGATTAAGGACGCATGCAAAGAACAGGTTAAATAGGACAGGCGTGAGAACACTTCCTTGTTTCACGCCATTGGTGATGTTGAAAGGGGCTGATGTGGCTCCATCAGACAATACTTCACCTGTCATGTTATCGTGAAAAAGGTGTATAATCTGGACAAATTTTCTTGGTCAGCCAAGTCTTGTTAGAATGGTCCAAAGGGCTTCCCTGTTGATGGTATCAAATGTCTTTGTCAGATCTATGAAGACAGCATACAGGTGCATATTCTGTTCAATGCACTTCTCTTGTATTTGTCTGACAGCAAACACCATGTTGACTGTGCTCCGGCCAGGTCGGAAACCACTTTCAGGTAGATTTGCCTTGGAAATACTGGCTATTAGACTGTTCAAGATGATGCGGGCAATGATCTTCCCACCAACGGAGAGGAGGAATATGCCTCTATAGTTTCCACATTCTGCTTTGCTGCCTTTGTTCTTGAAAAGAGAGACAATAGTAGCGTCACGGAGGTCCTGTGATATGTTTTCATCCTCCCAGATGCTGATGATCATGCTGTGGAACACTGCTAATGCTGCTGGACCTGCTGCTTTGTATATCTCTGCTAGTATCTCATCTTTTCCAGGAGCTTTTCCTGAACTCATCTGGCTAACAGCTTTCTTAATCTCATCTATAGTGGGCGGAAAGTCAAGATCTGTCGGAGCAGGTTGTTGTGGAATTTCATTGAGGACATTATTATCCACGGTTGATGGTCTATTGAGAAGGTTGCTAAAGTGTTCTCACCATCTTTCGTTGATGCCTTCTTTATCTTTAATCAGCTTTGTGTTGTCTGATGAGAGCAATGGGGTTGTCCTTGGTTTAGAAGGTCCATAGACAGTCTTAATAGCACTGAAGAACATCTTTGTGTTGTGAGCATAGTGTTCAATTTCTTTGGCTTTGCTCTCCCACCAGTTGTCTTGTATCTGACGGAGGTCTTTCTGTGTTTTGCTCTGAAGGTGCTTGAAATGGTCCCGTTTAGAGACTAAGGAGGGGTCATTCTGTCATTCGATAAAAGCTTTTCTCTTTACTTCCAGTGCTGAGCATATTTCTTCTTGGTTCTCATCAAACCAATCCTGATGTGTTCTTTTCTTTGGTCCAAGAGATGTTATTGCTGTGTCAGTCACTATCTGCTTGAACTGGTCCCACTTTTCGGTTACAGTACCGATCAATTGTCCGTGGGATGTCAGTTTGTCATCAAGACTCCTCTGGAAATTGTTGAAACACTGAGCATCTTTCAGTTTGGCTGTGTTGAAAGCAGGTCACACATGCTTAGAGCGTTTGTGCCAAGAGGGAGTGATGTGAAGTTGAAGAGACATCCTGACTAATCTGTGATCTATCCAGCACTCTGCGCCTCGCATTACTCTGGTGATCATTACTTCTCGGATGTCTTGCCTTCTGACAATGGCATAATCTATCAGATGCCACTGTTTGGACCTAGGGTGCATCCACATTGTTTTGTATTTGTCCACTTGTTGGAACAGAGTGTTGGTAATGGTCAGGTCATTTTCAGAACAAAGACTCAAAAGGAGTAGTCCATTGCTGTTCATTTTGCCTACACCATGTGGCCCGCTTACTCCTTTCCAGTTCTCGCTGTCAGCCCCAACTCGGGCATTGAAATCTCCAAGTAGGAGTAGTTTGTCTGTTACAGGTGTGGCCTTGATCAGTTTGTCGAGATCTTCATAGTTTTGTTCCTTTGAGTTGTCAGAGCATGTTAGAGTGGGTGCATATGAATAGATGATGGTGGCGTGACGTTTGGCATTTAGTGGGAAGTGTAGTTTCAGCAATCTTTCATTGATGCCCACTGGAAGGTCTGGGAGTTGATGCATCAATGAGGTTTTTATTGCCAGACCAACTCCACGTATTCTGTCCTCTGTCTCAGTCTTACCCTTCCAGAAGAAGGTGTAACGACTTCCTGGTTCGCTCAAGGAACCTTCCCCAGGCAATCTTGTTTCACTTAATGCCGTTATATCGATGTTGTAGCGGGTTAGTTCTTGAGCAATGAGAGCTGTCCTTCTCTCAGGTCTTGCAACAGCTTCTCGATCCATGAGGGTACGAACATTCCATACACCAATGGTAAGCTTCCTCAAATTTTTCTTTTGGTTTTGGCCGCAAGTTGGGTTAAACTGCCAGCTGCGTCTTGCTGGCCAGTTGTTGTAGGGCAGGCAATTTTTAGGCCATCTTTTCTAGGCCCCTCACTTACTAGGGTGAGCAGTGCTGTCCTGAAGAGGGCTGCTGGCACCTGGGATGCTACCAAGCAACTCTGCTACCCCAGGTACAGAGCTGGACGACCACCTATCCCCAGGCCGCTTGCGTGCAGGATTGGGACTACGACTCCCAGTGGTAACCTCCACCTGTCGCTTTGCCCCTCCCCCATCGCCACAGGACTTGAGTGGTATGATGATGATGTTTGATGATTTGCACAGAACCTGTGCATGAAAGCTTTTTAAGTGGTAGAGCTGTTGCACAGGAGCAATCCCACTCTCTCAACCTTAGAAGCCAGACACCAATGGTACGAAAAATCGTCATGACTGGTACCTTCTTTGGTTGCAGTGGATGGTCTTGACGTCTTTCATGCCTCGTCAAGCCCTTTGCTGTCCACAAAGCATTGCAGAACCGCCTTCTTAGCCGTTGGACCTTAGTGATCTCTTTCACCCAGTCCGCTGGAGCTGAAGTCGCATGCAGGGTAGGCATATCCCTAATTCACTTAGGGTTTGAGTCCCATCAGTTACACTCACCTGATTTAACCGGCCTGTCGAAGCCGTTGCCTGGGGTGTGGCCACTGTGCATGCTGCAGCTACTTGGAGCCACAAGTGAGAGCTGAGTGACAGGTGGGGACCAAAGTGGACGGACCGTCCCCGAAAGGGTATAACAAGTCCTCCCATCAGAGGTATTACCCCTCCCTGGGCACCCCATACACCCCTGTAGCTAAATTAGCCCACATAATATTGTATGTATAGTTGGGGTTATTTCTTCCAATGTGCATTACTTTACATTTATCCACATTAAATTTTATTTGCCATTTTGTTGCCCAATCATTTAGTTTTGTGAGATCTTTTCGAACTTCTTCACAGTCTGCTTTGGTCTTAACTATCTTGAGCAGATTATTTTCATCTGCAAACTTTGTCACCTCATTTTTTACCCCTTTCGCCAGATCATTTATGAATAAGTTGAATAGGATTGGTCCTAGGACTGATCCTTGGGGAACACCACTAGTTACCCCTCTACATTCTGAAAATTTACCATTTATTCCTAACCTTTGTTCCCTATCTTTTAACTAGTTCTCAATCCATGAAAAGATGTTCCCTCTTATCCCATAACAACTTAATTTACGTAAGAACCTTTGGTGAGGGACCTTGTCAAAGGCTTTCTGGAAATCTAAGTATACTGTGTCCACTGGATCTCCCTTGTCTACATTTGTTGACCCCTTCAAATAACTCTAATAGATTAGTAAGACACTATTTCCCTTTACAGAAACCATGTTGACTCTTGCCCAACAATTTATGTTCTTCCATGTGTCTGACACTTTTATTCTTTACTATTGTTTCAACTAATTTGCCCAATACTGACATTAGACTTATCGGTCTATAATTCTAAAAAATCAGTGAATCACTGATTAAACACAGAGGGTGAAATCCTGGCCCCATTAAAGTGAAAGGGAGTTTTGTCAACTTCAATGCAACTAGATTTCACCCAAGTTCATCAACAATTGCTATGCTTTGTAATAAAATTGTTGAAAATACATGGTGGGTATAGTAACTAAATTAACACTGAAGTCTGATTATGTGAATTATTTTTCTAGTGTGAAATCCCCTTTCTGATATCCAATAATGTTAACCCAAACAGTTTTTATATTTTGCATAGCAACTGTTAATAAATCATACTCAGGTAAGACCAATATAAACAATAATTCGGTTCTGGATGGAAATGAGCTATCCTGTTTTATAAAGAAACTCATACAGTTAAGTCTGCTCCCTTCCACATTCCCAAACTCACCCTGGGAGACTGTTTTACTCATGAGTAAAGTGGGCATGTGAATCTATCCAGAGATAGTACCTAAAATGCTCAAGGAGACCACTTGAGAGGAAATGTGTAACCTACACAAAGTCTTTGTGAATGTTAATCCATTGCAAAGAGGGACATCACAGATCAAGCTGAAGCATAAAGTAGAATTGAATTGAACAGAGACCAGAACACAAGTTTTATACTTGCCTTGGTAAATTGTCACTGAGTCAAGGAAGCATATTCCTGTCTTCATGACAACACCATGTGTATAATCTTTTTCAAATAGGAAAAAGATGGGGTGGGAGCTGGGGAGAGTTTGCTCAAATTGATTGTGGAAGAAAAATAGCTCTGATTGTGTAGGGCAAGTCAAAAGTTCAGAAGATAGATTATTTGTCTTCTAAATAGGGTCAACGTATGGACAGAAATATAGAGACACCACAAATTATGAACATTAGCAGCTACAGCCCAGACATCTGAGTTAGCAGCCAATAGGCAGGCATAATGAGGAACTGGTGTGTTTTCCCATTAAGGTCAATGATGGTCTGGAGAAAAGAGTCTAGCATATCTCTCAGAGCCCTCTCCCACATACCAGCCTCTTTCCCCTGCAAAGTTGAATCAGTATCACAGTATCAGTGAGGGATACCTACACCATGACTTTGAGGTCTGGAAGAAATAATAGAACAATCTGGCTATAGAAAGAGATTTATGTTTAATCCAGCTCTGCTGAAGTTCATTTATGAAATAATTCATCTGGTTCTTGTATCAAAGAGAAATTATACAAATCATACTAGGGTCCACACCTGAAGCAACATCTCTAACTTTGAACTGTTATGTAGAAGCACAGAAATGATTATTTTAAACATAATTTTATGGTACATTTTATGATCTTTTATGGTACATTATCTCACTTAGCAGCAATTTATGACATTTCTATGATGAGGTAAATAATCTTACACTGCAATGCCATCACTCAGAAATAAAGATGGGGGAAGGGAGTTTATAATTAGGTTCAAAAGTTTGCATTTGTCTTTATGGAAACGGGTAATTTGAGATCTGCATATGTCTAGTTTTGGAAAAGTCTAATTTATTGCATAAGCTGTTTCAAAATTTTCAGTTCATAGCTGCTAATAGAACTTCAGCTATCAAGGGCAAACATCTAAAAATGCATTTTCTTCCAAGATGCAAAAGATTATCTATACAGTTTTCAATTAATTTGGGCTTGTATCAGGCATTTTACAGATTGGAAGGGCAAAAGGCTCAGGATACAAAAACAAAATTAAACCTAAGGCTTGTTCATATCAGTTTTGATTAGATTTTAATCATCATTTGAAAATTAAACATAAAAATAAGAGATAAAGATCAACTCATCCCTAAAATACATTGGATTTTCAGGGAGTTTGTTCTCCCCTTGATATGTGAGGAATATAACTTCTCTTGCTCCTATTGAGTGCTCTATGCATGTATGGGAAAGGGAAGACATCTCTGATTATTTTTAAAGATCTGTTACCATCCCAACATGGCTTTTTTTGGATTGTTTAAAGTCTGAATGTGTCTAGAGTGAAAGGCTTGTAATGAAATGAAATAAAATAGACCATAATCTTCCTTATTATTTTATTTTATTTTATTTTATTTTATTTATTTATTCATTTATTATATTTATTTGAATTGCAGTAGTCCTTGTGGGCCCCACTCATGGATCATTGTAGTAGTTAAAAGCTACAAAGAGTTCTGTGGCACCTTAAAAACTAACAGACATATTGGAGCATAAGCTTTCATGGGTGAATACTCCAATACATCTGTTAGTCTATTAGGTGACACAGGACTCTTTGCCGCTTTTTACAGATCCAGGCTAACACGGCTACCCCTCTGATACTTGTACTAGGTAGAGTATCAACAAATAACAAAGAGATGCGTTTTGAACATCTTACAGTCTGAATAAGAACTTTCAAAGTAATTCCTTACACTTGTGAGCATGGGCAAGAATTACTTATTTCTTGCTTATGTTTCTAAAGCTACATTTCAGGGTTTCAGCAGGCTACTGGCAGCGGTCAGGAAGGGATGTTACTCCCCCCATCCAGGGTATGCTGGGAGGGTTTTATCTCCTTCTTAAGACTCAGGGATGTCTCTGGCTGGAGATAGGACATTGGGCAGAGTGGGCCAGGGATCTGAAGTGGCACTGAGCATTCTTTCTCTCAGATGCTTGGCTGGCTGGTTCTTGCTCACACACTCAAGGCCTAACTGATCACCATACGTGTGGGATTCAGAAGTAGTTTTTCACAAGGGCAGATTGGCAGTGACCTGGGAGATTTTCTCACCTGTCTCTGCAAAGTGTGGGTGTGGGTCACTTGCCAGGATTATCTGGGTATTTCTCATTTAATTATTTCCCTGCCCTTGTGGGGGCCTCGAGCACTGGTGCACTTCAGTTCCTCCTCCTCTCTGCCTGTGGCACATAATAATCTAGTTACCTGTGGGCTGTAATACTTTGGTCTCATTTCAGTTGTTGGGTTTAGTATGTTGGCACTGGGCACTATTGGGGCCCTGTGATATACTGGAAATCTGACTAGATGATCTAGTGATCCCTTCTGTCCTTAAACACTATGACACTATGATTTCTCCAGGTCTGTAATGACTGCCAGTTAATGTCAGAGTGGAAGGTATGCTTTTGGACTACTGGGGCAGTGTCAGATCTCTTGATAAATTGAACCAATACCAGAGTTTGTCCCTTTAAAAGTAGCTGCATGAGAAAACTCATGTAGCAGATTTATGTCTTTTCCACCCATTCTCCCAACAGGGTGAAATTCTGATGGGTTCTTCTTAGGAAACATCCAAATATCACATTATGACATGTATAGTGGGATGCCCCAGCAAGGGAGCAGGGGTTTTGTAGGTGGCACACTGTTCCCTTCTAGTATGTGGTTTGGGGTTGTACTGTAAAACTGTCATACTGTTAATCATTTCTTTCTCTGACACGAGTATTTGTGAATCTCTTTATTTGCATGGGTCCTTATTGCCTTTCCTTTCATCTTCTGGATTATAACATTTAGGACAATTCATCAGTTGGCTTGTGGACCTGGCAGCTGGAATATAAATATCTGCCCCTCATGACTATCTAGGATAGTTGGAGTGGGCTTTCAACCTCGTTGTGCTGTAGACAGAATTTCACAACCAGCGCTGCTGCGGAAGGGTATTGGTCTGTTGTTAGGCACCTATCTTTCATGGCAAAAATAGAAAAGATATTGGTGCCACTTGATCGGTTCTGATTTTGGCCTAGGCATGCATAAGATTGTTGACTGTGCGTGGACAATAGGTAGTTCTACCTGGTAGGTTTAGAAGGAAAATTCAAGTTTTTTCTTCAAACTCCTAAACCATATCAGCTTATATAAACAATAATGGGATGTATCTGATCCGCTACTCCACCCCACATTCTCCCTCTTGCCACAGTGTTTTTGGTGATTTAAATTCAACCAGCTGAAGAAAGATTTTCAGTTTGCAATGTAGGGAACCAGACCAGATTCAGCCATGGGTATTATAGGCTGGTACATGGGATTCTGGATCCGTGAATCTAAGCTGTCATTTAAAAAAAAAAGCTGATGACCCTCATATTTCTCAAGATAGATATGAAAACTATAGCTCTGACCAGGAAAGAAACTGACATGAGTGAAACCAGTGCAGTAATATCTGCCTGCATCTGCAGAAAACCTCCAAAAGACGAAGGGGACAGTAGAGCCAGGAGGGAAACCACCTAACTCCAAACCCACTACCAGCGCAGACCAGGGCTCTAGCTGCTGTAGCTGACACCTTTTCTCTTTGCTCTAAGAACCCATCTTGCTGTGGTTCTGAGGGATCCATCCTGCTGCTGCTTAGGAGGGAAGGGGACCCTGTTGCCACTACCACCATTGTGTCAGAACGTGGGAGACATGCTACTGGTCCAGATGAGAAGAGTGGCCTGATTTTGGCTCCTCCATGGAGTGAGAGGTTCAAGGGCCCCCATCCAGAACTTTATGGAGAAGCAGGAGGAACCAGTTTTTGGTTCCAGTGCTCTGTAGGTAGCTATCAGGACACATACAATTCTGCATCTCCCACCAGATCGGGGAAGCCTAATGGGACCATGGGTGTTAGGACAGGTGGGATTTGAGACATTCAGTGTAACCTGCTGGTACAATGGAGGCTTGGCCAGGAGCAGCAGTAGGAGTGTAATTTATGTGTATAAACCACATTGTCCAGATCATTCTGTATACCGCAAAATGACAGATAATAGGCACTAAGAGCAGAGGTCCACCAGCCATAGAGAACCTGGAGCTTCCTCAGGCTTCCATAATAATATTTGTTTCTGAATTTTAACAACCTCTACAACATCTGTCTTTAAAAACAGAGAGATTTTTTTAACAGAGTTTGAAGAGGGTGTTACAGGGCAATTAGGGCAGATACCTCCCTGTAGTACATAGGAATAGAGTAGTATCCTTTAAAGAGTTTTTAAGGTCCACAGTGGTACTCAGTGCCTCCTGTGTTTCAGAAGCCAACATAGCTAAGTCTTGTATGTTGCACACTGTTAGCAAATGCAGTTGTTTAGACCCCATTGACCCATGGGGTTTCTTCCTGATACATTTGTTTGTGTAAAAAGCAAAAGACACAACACACTCATAACTCACCATCCTCTTTTATCGCTGTCAGGACTTACCTGGATTTAGAAACATATTTTTGTTGGGATATAATCTAATGAAGTTTCAAACAAGTTGAGAATCAGTGTTGTAAGTCGAGTGTGCCCTTGACAGAGGTAAAAAATGTACCACTGAGGGTGAGAAAATCAAATAGCTCTAACTGCACAAGCCAATGGAGACACTCAGATCAAAGGCAATACTGCAAGCGGAATCACTGCTTCAGGCTCTGATTCTCAATAGGAATGTTCCCTTTGTGTATATGTGTGGATTAACAGTCAATGTGAACCAGGGCTATGCTATTTGCATGTCTCAAATCCCACCTGTCCTAACACCCGTGGTCCCATTAGGCTTCCCCGATCTGGTGGGAGATGCAGAAGTGTATGCGTCCTGTTAATGAGAAGATGTAAATATAAAAGCACCACTTTTGCAGACTTTTCTAACTAGATATATCTGACATACGACAGAAGAAGTCTGAACACTATGGATGGAGTCCTCAAACAGCGTTATATCTTGAACAATAGTAATGTTTAGGTCATGGGTGAGATGGGTATTTTTTAACTAGTCAATCTGCAGAACCTGAATGCTGCCACACAATCTTGAGGGACATTATGACAGGAAAGTCTACCCAAAGGACTTTGTATCACTTATAAAACTGATAGTAAAGCTGAGATGGGGGAGAATGGTTCTGTTGTTCAGGCACTGGAAATTATATGAATGTATAGGTGTCTCCACACATTACAGGTAGCAAAGCAAATAGAAGGGAGTTATGTTACAATGACAGCCTTCTGTTCAGGAGTAGATACTGCAGCATCAGCAACAGCAGCACAGAAAGCAGCACTGCACCATCTCATTCTCCTCACATCAAACAAAGGCACAATTAACAGCTTAGCCTATGCTTCCTTCACAGTACAAATACACCTGCAAATTTGATTCTTTTTTTCCTGAAATGCTCCAGATACATAAGACCAGACTGATATTTGGTCCTGAATAAAACTCAAAGTTTAGAGTGAAGTGGAAAGGTACAAAAAGTGGAAAGGCTTTTAGAAAAATAGCTTACTGCATCGAGAAATATAAAAGCAATATCTAAGCTATAGAGTGGCCTACAAAGATAATGCTTTAATGGGGCAGTAAGGGAAGGGAGTTTGTGCTACTTCAGGATCATAACTTGTTTCTAATACTCTGTTGTCCTGCCTCTTGAGTAGACATTTATCTCATTGCAAAGTTGGTGTGAGGTACTACCACCACTTTAGAAAGAGTTAAAAAAATCATGAGTCAGACACAAAAAGCCATGAGATGAAGGGGAAAAAAAAACTACATTTGGGGTTCTTTTTTACTTCTTGTTAGTTTTTCAATTGTTTGGGAGCACTTGGGACACATTTTACAACTTTTCTTTGCAACCTTGAGGGCTAGACATTTTTCTCTTTTACCTGAAAGTGGAAGGTCTCTTCTAATCACATGATTCCAAGAGCCAGGGCTGTGAGCAAAAAATACCAAATATCATGGGACTTGATATAAAATTGCAAGAGTTGGCAACACTGTCAACATATCAGAATGGATAGGTGTAAATAGCTGCACAATGTGCAAGACAATGGAGAACCTAGCCTCTTGTGTCTATAGAATGACACTGGACTGCAATGCTGGCTCATATTTCATGGATCAGGTGTGTGAAATTAAAAAAAAAAAAGAGTAAGTGGAAGGGGATCTTTGCTCCGCTAAGTAGAGATTCATCCAAAGGGATGTCTCTTTTTCAACCTTGTATCTATCCAGTCTGACCAAGTACTCCTGATAGCTGCCTGGAAAGTTCCTTACTACAACTTCCATCAGCTGCACGGTGTCAAAGTTAAGAGTCAGGACTCACAATTTGTCAGACCACTCTGTTTATTAGCGCAGCGTTCCACCAATAACATTCAGAATATGTGAGTGGCCATGCAAGGCCCAAACAGTCTTATTTATACAGATAAAAGAGCGGGAATTAGACAAAGGGACAAAGAAAGCAAAACAGTAAAATTCACCTGGGACACAGCATGCATATCCTATTTCCTTACTAACTGTTATCAATCTAAGGCTAATGCTTCACCAATTGCCCTTAAACGATGCAATTGTTCTATGTTAATGTCTGTATTCCTGACACCTGGTTGCAACGTTCCAACAATTTTGCTTAAAGGTACAGACAACATTTCTTTAATCCTTTTTTTCTTACTATATAATTCATTTTACTTTCACAAGGGCAAGCTTCAGGTTACAGTCAATGTTATTTACTTATTTAGCCAAAGGAATAAAGCCAGGCTGCACTGCAGACTTATGCACATGCAGAGGGGGTAAAACAGAGTTATAGCTTCCCAAGAGGAGCAGTTGGATGGATTGTGCTTCAAGAGACACAGTAGCTCCAGGTGATACTTAGCATATCCTCTTATGCTCTACTACATCTGGAGCTCTGAGATGGGCTCCCAAATGGCTACTTGCACCTGCTCAAGTTTTTGAGGATTTTCTCATGTAATCTCTCTGTGTTCCAAATATGCTATCTGTAAAATGGGGCAAAAGATACTCTTGTAAAAGGATTGAATATCTACTGGTGGAAAAAAGCAGTCTTGGGCTGATCCAAAGCTTACTGAAACCCATAGGAACAGGTTTGTTCACAGGTACAATACATAATAAATTAAGTCTATGGAATTGCAGTAGTAAGACAAGCACTAATTAAGTTTGGCACAATCTGTATGAAATTTTCTTTATATTAAATTATTTTAGCAGACTGAAGTCCTTTTATGCTTAATATCTTTAATTGACTGTTTCATATGAGAAAAACAACAACTATCAGTAATAGCTGAGCATATACAATAAAATAACATTCAAACATCTTAAAGAAAAATTTTAAGCATAAAATATGCCATAGTTTGCTAGAAATTCATACTATATTTATCTACATTAATATAGCCAACAATCAGTTTGAGTACAATGGTGTGGATTATAATAGAAGCCATGAGTGTTAGTAAGTTATATGGTTTTTAAGACACTCTTGCGGTCATATGATGGCTGACAGCCAGATGTATAAAATGTCTAGGTTTTACTGCTTACTGTGGTTTATATCTTGGCACATACATAAAGGACACATTTTGATTGTCTTTAAGTGCTTGACAAAAAATGCAAGCACTAAAATATATCGTTAGGCTAATCACAGTCTTCATACAATGCATTGCAATAACTACTCAATGACTATTGTTTTATGTCTCTCAAAAAGGTGTTTTTTAAAGATCAGCCCCTCTAATGAAAAGCTCCTTGAATGTGGTTCAGGCATCAAAGTTTGATGCAGATGCCAATCTCATCAGGATACAATAAAATAAAAAAAATCACAAGACATTTCAATATAATTGAATAAGAATGTTGGATTTTGTGAAATAGCACAGATGACCCAAACGGTGAGGTTGGGAGTACAGTGAGTAGCAGATTCCTGGTATTGACAACACTTGTGATTTTATCACAACTCTTCAATGAACTGTTTCGTCTCATGAATTTTCCCTTATTCAAAATCTTCACAGTTGCCCATTACTGTCAATAGGGATGAAGCCAGCAAGATGGGAGCCATTTCCCTACAGCCTGTGTGCATGTGGAAGTGAGACTGCCTTTATTAAAGTTGGCTGCTATGTCCCACTAGTTTAATGAGATTGAAGATTGAAGTCATGCTTACAGGTAAGATGGCTGCCACTCTATGGTTCAAGGGGCTTGACAAGACACAGGGGCTGTGAGGAGCAGGAGAGACAATGAGAAAGGTGGATGGGAAGAATGAGAGGGAGCAGGAGGCAGATTTAGGGCTTGCAGGGGAATCAGTTGCAAGAGATTTTGGGGGCCAGGAGGGAGGCTGGGGTGTGTGTACAGAGGACAGTGAAGAGATGGGCAATAGAGGGATTGGATGGCAGTACCCCCAGCCTGGGGGATTGATGGTGGGTGAGGAGAGTGCTGTTGAAGCAGGGGAAGGCAGTGTTCCACCTCTTACAAACTAATTGTGAGTCACAGGATTTTGGCACTTGCATGAAGGACTCTTGTGATGCCATGAGAAGCTCCTCTGATCACTCAGTTGTCAGGGATGGGCAGAGCTGTGTGAAAAACCTAAGGACACAGACGTGTCCTTCTACTGAGCCCTCAATTCAGTGTCTGGTCCTATAGTAGAGAGGGGATCCTGAGGCAGTGGAGCTGGGATCCAGGGAAAAACTGCTGCTGGGTCCAGGGCCCTAGACACATTAGCATCACTTCCCTCCTTTCACTGTCTTGAAACTTCTCTTCTACTTGGGATCTGGGCAGAGGAGAAGCCCTGGCAGGATGGGAGAGATCAGCAAGAGGCAGGGGAGGTTGTGGGAGTGGGTCCAGGGAAAGGGAGAACTGAAAGGGAGAACCCCAGGGACAGTGGTTGGTGGGGTAGGGATTCAAGACAGTAATAGGAAATGTTTGGCAGTTCCCGTATCTTAGGGATGAGAAGAGGGGAAGAGGAGTTTCTATCTGAGCAGCCAGGGAGAGGCATGCATTAAAGCAGGGATCGGCAACCTTTGGAACTTCCTTACCGACCCCACAACTAGTGATCAGTAGACCCTGTGCATGTGAGCAAAAACCAGCCAGATAAGTGCCCTGAGATTGAGAATGCACCACATCCCCCTAAAGTCCCATCTGCAGCTTTTGATATCTCTGGTACTTCAGAGGTAGGAGATAAAGAAAACCCTAACATGAGGTTTAGGAACATAAGATATAAGCTTGAATTAAACCCCAGGGTTGTTGAACCCTGCACCTACCAAAACAAGCAATCTCATCAGACAATTGCACTCATAAATTTTTCCATCTCTCTTTTAAAACCATTAAGTTGTTTGCTCCCACAGCTCCTATTCAGAGGCTAATTCAGAGCCACACCCCTCTGATGGTTAGAAACTTCTCTTTAATTTCCAATCTGAATTTGTCTATGGATAGTTTATTTCCATTTGTTCTTGTGCCAACAATGATTTTAGCTTAAATAGCTCTTCATCCTCTCTGGTATTTACCCCACTAAAGTATTTATAGAAAGCAGTCATATACTCTCTCAGCCTTCCTTTTGCTAGACTAAACAAGCCAGGTTCTTCCAGTATCCTCTCATAAGATAGGTCTTCCATTCTTCTGATCATCCTAGTACCTCTTCTTTATACCTTTTCCAGTTTAAATTCTTCTTTCTTGAACTTGGGTGCTGAGAATTGTGTGCAGTATTGAAAATGAAGTATTTCTAGTACCTTGTATGATGGCATTGATACTTATCTATTTCTTCTGGAAATGCTTCACCTAACATGTCCTACAATCCTTCTTGTTGGTTCTTGAGGTGATGACTTGGATTTGCAGTGATGGGATGATACCAGTAAAGGCAAATCATGCTTCACACATCTCTCTCCCTCTAGGAGAGAAATGGAAGTGGGAGGATGCATTTGTTATTAGACAAAGGAGAGAGATAACAACGGACCATTTTCTCTTGTGTCCTGGACCCAGCCAAGAATTTTCAATATTGAAGAGTCATGGAAGTTAAACCATAGTGTTTATTATTTACCCTGAAGCTGTGCCCCTCGTCTCAATCTAGACATTTCTAATGTACCTAAGAGTTATAAAACTACAAATACACGGGACAATAATAACTTTCAGTTCTGCCCAGCTTCTAGTGCACACATTTTCTTTTTACAAGCTAAAACCAAAATCAAGTGCAAGTTGAAGAAGAATTTTTTTCTCTACATGTCTTACAAAATAATTTGAAATGATTCTTTAGAGTGAAATCCTTTGTGTATGCAATCCTTAATAATAAATGTTACCTTAAAGCTCCCCAACATGAAAACTCTGTAAAAATTGGTGCAGCAGATGGAGGATTGAATTGATCCCCAGTACAATTTAGAACCAGATCATTTGACTTTCACAATTCCAAAGCAGGAATGCTTAGAAGAATGACTTGAGATTTTGTTCTGGCTATGAAAGAAGACAGAAAACGAGACAATAAAAGCTGTTTGACTTGTCGTAACTTTGTTCATTTAACACAGCTTGGAATACCCAGCAATAAATCATACAGTGCAGGTCACCAGTCTTTCCTTAATATCCCCACCTATTTGGGAGGGCTGCCTTCAGCCCTCTTCCTTCCCAATCTTTTCCCAGCCCTTTGCTGGGATCCTTCTACCCTGCCCTTATATGGGAACTAACAGGGGTCTGGAAAAGAGGGGTATTGCTTCCCTACTGTGCCATGTTAGTAGTCCCAATACCCCTTTTCTAGCTTTTCTCCCCCTAAATCCACACCAGCTCCTGTTTGTAAGGGAGCCATATCCCCTCTGTAATGAGTACCTGCACTGGACACCTGCCACAAGGAAGTTACAGGACTAAGTTCTGCTGTCTCCGCTTTGCCTCCACTAGGTATTCCAAAGTAGGAATGCTTAGAAGAGTGACTTGATATTTTCTCAGGCTTTATTCAAAGCCCATTGAAACCAATGGAAAGACTCCCTTTGACTTCAGTTGTCTTTGAATCAAGTGCTATGCAGATTCACTGTAAGGGCAATTTTTAGTTCTGTTTAATTAAGCATGTTTTCTATGCATTGTGTCAAGTATATCCTTACCCGGTTGTTTTTCTTATGCAGTGTTCAATGCAACATACAAAATATTGTGGAAACATTCTGCAGATGAACTCGATATGTCCATCTGCTGATATTTAAATGAATTATAAAAGGTGTACGTCACGGACTGAAATAAAGTACACAGCCTAGTATAAATCTGATACCACTCATACTCAAAGGAACAATCCACCTGTTGTGGGGGAGGCGGAAGGTGAAGTAAAAAAGTATCACTCACTGAAGAAAAAGATCTTATTTGAAACTAGTACATTACCTAGTGAATCAGATATACCCATTTATTGAAATGGATCCCTTGTGTCACCCACTACATTGGATTTCTCATGCATTGAACCAAATATGGTGCATGATTGACTGAATCATATACATCACTTTTAGAAGCAAATAAGCCACTGACTGAATTAGATACATCTGATGCTTAAAAAGATGCTTAACAAACTGGTTCAGTTTTTCCATCAAACGAAACGTATGAATATAGACTCAGATACACTGATGTGAAATACACACATCCGTTGATAGATGAAACACTTGATATGTAGTTGATGTAACATTTACTGAAATATGCATGCTAAGAACAGGACCAATTGTACAAGTGGCTGAATCTCATACATCAACTTACTACAGCGATTACATCTGACGCATTCACTATCTAGGAGACACCAATCATGTGAGTAGGGCAAAATCACTGTCAAAAAAAAAGTTTAGGTCAGCAACAGTTCCACAGCAAGAAGCCATTAGTTATAGCTGACAACATGGTTCCAGACATAGGGCGGTCTGGCTAAGATTTCAGGCGTCAGCAGAAGACGATTCATCGCTGAGGAAAAGGGAGGGGGGCAGAGGACTGAGTCAAATATTTTTCACTCTTGAAAGGGGAGGGACATTCTTGGATCCTGTTGTTTAGACCCTGGCTTTAAAAACTCATCTCGCTTCTGTGGTAACTGGCTGTACCTTAACATTAGTTGTTTCCTGTAACTCCACCCATCAGTAATTGTATCAGTTAGGGTAACGCAGTAAGTACAACTGTAGTGTCTAATACTCACTAATAAGAATTTGGCCATAAATGAATTATGTTGACCCTCTGCATTTTAACTAATTCGACAAAGCAGCACATATGGGTTTTGATTTAGTTTTATTTATGGCAAACAAGGAACAATATGTATCCATGACACGCAGACTGTGAGGAGCCTGCACCCTGGACAAATAATTATTCTTCCATGATGTCTTTCCTATCATGAATGCTTGCAATGATATATCCACTGCAACAATCCTGCAAGTTATGTCCCAGGTGAAAATGCTGCTAAAAATAATAATTATAATGAAGTGGGGAAAAATGGGCATAGAGGTGGAGATTTTCTGGCTGGCATAGGCGGTCTATGTGATAAAAATCTCATAGAACCTGGACATATTTCTCTCTGTCTTGTAAGTGAAGAAGAAAAAGATTGGTCTGAACGGGGTAGAGTTCTTACATGTAAATTAAAAGCTATCAACATCTCTTGCAGGAGAATGTTTACATAAAGTAAAATCTGTAAGAAACAAGTAAACAGCTTTCCTATTTATAACCAAATGCTGGACCTGAGCGTACAGCACAAATGGATGGGTTGTGTTGGTGGGAGAACATTCCTACTCCCTCCTGCAGGACCCGGAGAGACAGTGATGCCATTCTGCAGCAATCGCCCTTATGAGTTACGTGCCTCTGATCCCCAAGAGTGGATAGCTGGTGAACCATGTATTCAAGGATTCACCCATCCACGTTCTTCTCAATCACCTAAGTTCCCATTATTCTGGGGAGTAGAATCCTGAGCCCACAATAAGCAGAGCTCCACGGCATGCTGGATATGTAGGCTGAGGCCTTCAAGTCCATACTTTTGCCTTCCTCCCACACTTCATGTAGCAGTAGTGAAATGTATTGTTAGGTCAAGTCATTTTACAGCAGTGGACATGAAGGTAATATTCAGCCTATAGTGTCAGTGATAGGGCAATTCCTTTCTATTCTTTTATTATTATGGGTATGTCTACACAGCTTTGCAAATCTGGATCTGTGGGACCCGGACTTGTTGGCTCAGTGTTTCCAAGGCTGTGCTTGAACATCCAGGCTGCATTGTGCACTGGGGCTTACAATTGCTGGCTCCTGGTCACATAGATATGCTAATGCATACATACTGTGCTACACAGACCTTCTGATTTTAGTCTGCTTCTTGAGCTACGTCCACACTGCAAAATACAGGTCCTGCACCTGAGCCACAGCAGGACATAGCCTCTGACCCAGCCCCTTTGGAGGGGCTTGGAGCCCGAGTCCTGAGTGCTTGCTGACCCTAGTCAGACTGATTTGTGTGTGGACAGAATGGGGTCTTGGTCTCAAACCTGAGTCAGAACCCAGCCTTAGTGTACAATGTAGATATACCCTAAAATTGCCTCTTATTTCTTGTCTCTCTTTCCCTTTACATAATTTCTCTCTCATTGCTTCCATTCACACCATGTCTCAGTTAAGCAATAGGGGAATTTCACTAACAAATGTGGGAATATCACTAACATGCCATTTATTTTCTCTTTATTAATATATATTAATACATATATTAATATGATGTTACATCACTATATGATATAAAATGCATTACTGATGTGTCTGCCCTTCTCTCATCCCCTCCAACTCAGTGCTTGGCCATTTACCCTTTCCTTTCATTCCAGGCCTTCCACTAGTTTTCATTCTACTTAACAAATGCTCATATCCAAACTAGATTCAATTAATTCAGAGAGTAAAATTTCATGAGACACTGTGATGAAAAGCTTTATTAAAATCCAAAAATGTTTCTTCTATTGCATTCTCTTGAATCTTTCCTAATCAAAAAGCAATTGGCTTTGTCTGGAAAGATGTATTCTTTATAAACCTTTGCTGCTTACTGCTCATGAAGAACATCATCAGATCCATGAAGCTGTTGAACAAAAGCGTTAATAATATCACTAGAAATACAAGCTAGATATTGGCTTGGAATAGCAGAGAAATAATTTCCTGGTTAGTTGTCATAGTTGAAAAATAATTCTATTGTTTTGCCACCACTTTCTTCTATAGTGGTACCAGGTGGTATTAGATGGGACCATTGCTAAAAGTCATCCCAAAAGCTGAACATACGTGAACTACTTCCTTATTCTGACAGTACAGTTACTTGTATTTTGAGGGGCAAGAGTTGGGTTTCCACCTTAAATCACACTCTACTCTGAAAAGTAACTTTATAAATGGCACCAAGAGATATACTCATTTATGTGTCTCAGTGGCTTCCATATCAAACTTGCATAGTGGACAAATAAAACAGTAACTTTGTTTGTTGGCTCTTTGTAACTGCCAGCCCTGCAAATCTAGCCTCGTAGCTCAATGTCAGTCTAGATTCTTTCTGGCATGACGCATAATTACAAGTAATATAGATTCTGCTGGTCAAATCCTACTATCTCATACACCTTGAAAATCACTTTGTCAGCTATAGAGATACACAAGAGCAAACAGGAGTAGCATTTGACACTGTAGCAATTTTGTTTACAATTCATGAGTCAGGCTAGACTTTAGCTTAGTCTACCATCACTGTGTTTGTGCTTCAGTTTGCTCTTTTGGGAATAAACAGCATTAAAAAGTAATGTTTACACTTAAACTAATCAGCTATGACTCTGAATATACACAGGGAATCTCATCTGCGGAGTAAGCTCTAAAGGTGATCCCGGCAATTTCAGACCGATTAGTCTAATGTCAGTACCTGGAAAATTAGTTGAAAAAATAGTAAAGAATAAAATTGTCAGACACATAGAAGAACATAACTTGTTGGGCAAAAGTCAACATGGTTTCTGTAAAGGGAAATTGTGTCTTACTAATCTATTAGAGTTCTTTGAAGGGGTCAACAAACGTGGTCAAAGGGGATCCAGTGGACATGGCATACTTAGATTTCCAGAAAGCCTTTGACAAGGTCCCTCACCAAAGGCTCTTAAGTAAATTAAGTTGTCACGGGATAAGAGGGAAGATCCTTTCATGGATTGAGAACTGGTTAAAAGACAGGGAACAAAAGGTAGGAATAAATAGTAAATTTTCAGAATGTAGAGGGGTAACTAGTGGTGTTCCCCAAGAGTCAGTTCTAGGACAAATCCTATTCAACTTATTCATAAATGATCTGGAGAAAGGAGTAAACAGTGAGGTGGCAAAGTTTGCAGACAATACTAAACTGCCCAAGATAGTTAAGACCAAAGCAGACTGTGAAGAAGTTCAAAAAGATCTCACAAAACTAAATGATTGGGCAAGAAAATAGCAAATGAATTTTTATGTGGATAAATATGAAGTAATGCACATTGGAAGAAATAACCCCAACTGCACATACAATATGATGGGGGCTAATTTAGCTACAATGAATCAGGAAAGAGATCTTGAACTCATCGTGGATAGTTCTCTGAAGACATCCACGCAGTGTGCAGCAGCAGTCAAAAAAGCAAGCAGGATGTTAGGAATTATTAAAAAAGAGACAGAGAAAAAGACAGAGAATATATTATTCCTTGTATATAAATCTATGGTAAACCCACATCTTGAATACTGCATACAGATGTGGTCTTCTCATCTCAAAAAAAGATATACTGGCATTAGAAAAGGTTCAGAGAAGGGCAACTAAAATGATTAGGGGTTTGGAATGGGTCTCATATGAGGAGAGATTAAAGAGGCTAGGAATTTCAACTTGGAAAACAGGAGACTAAGGGGGGATATGCTAGAGGTATATAAAATCATGAGGTGTGTGGAGAAAGTGCATAAGGAAAAATTATTTAATTGTTTCCATAATATAAGAACTAGAGGCCACTAAATGAAAATAATGGACAGCAGGTTTAAAACAAATAAAAGGAAGTTCTTCTTCACACAATGCACAGGCAACCTGTGGAACTCCTTGCCTGAGGAGGTTGTGAAGGCTAGGACTATAACTATAACAAGACAACTAGATAAATTCATAGAGGTTAAGTCCATTAATGGCTATTAGCCAGGATGGGTAAGGAAGGGTGTCCCTAGCCTCTGTTTGTCAGAGAGTAGAGATGGATGACAGAAGAGAGATCATTTGATCATTACCTGTTAGGTTCACTCCTTCTGGGGCACCTGGCATTGGGCACTGTTGGCAGACAGGATACTGGGTTGGATGGACCTTTGCTCTGACCTAGTATGGCCATTCTTATGTTCGTAAGTAGGAGTCATTTTTAGACAGTCACTTTTTGGAGTCGACCCATACATTAAAGACCAGAGCCCATCTTTGACTTTTTATTCTAGGATTATAATACAGAATAAGTCCCACATATCTTCATCCATCACTGATGGCCACATCAAACCCCAGCAGATCTGTGGCACCAACTGCAGTTCCAGCTGCTTAGCTTGTCCCGAAATCAGCCTCTCACATCATTCTTTCACACATGCAGGGTAGGAAGATGCCAGAGACAGAGCATACACTTAGGTTTGTGCAGCAAGAACTGCATGTTTCTCCCATTTCTAAATACAAGATGTCTCTGCATATGGGTATACAGGAAATATCCTACCTCCTTGTGTTCTCATCTCACCCAGCTGCATTTCCTCAGATTCTACAAAGCAGGGGGCTGATAAACAGTGTCCTAGTTCCTATATAGCACTTCTCATCAGCAGATCTCAAAGCTCTTTACAAAGGAGTTCATGGTCATCACCCCCATTTTACAGACTGGGACTCAGTGAGGGAAAGTGACTTGCGCAAGGTCACCGAGCAGGCCAGTGGCAGAGTCATGAATAGAACGTAGGTCTCCCAAGTCCAAGGCCAGAGCTTTAGCCTCTCCCAAAAAGGAGATACATACATGATATATGATACATACACCATCTTTGATATGGCATGCAAATCTGGTGACTTGCATATATATATGACCAGTTATTGTATATGCCTAATTGGCCATATGTGGGCAAACACTCCATTTATGCATGCAATTTGGTACTCTTTTAACATGCAGAAAAGTAGGTGTGCATAATTGTGGAGAAGCAAATATGTGAAAATCTTTGAATATCTGGCCCATTATGACTATTTTAACAATTGATCCACATACTGTGATAAAAAATATGCAAATCAAAAACATTCTCTTAATAATTGCTTGTGTTTTCAGAGACACACATAGTCAGATTTTTATTCCCAACATGGACACAAATTTAAAAGAATAATCCAGAGTTATTTAGATTCCAAATGTACCCTCCATTAGCACTGTTAAAAAGTAGAGGAGATTGCCTTCAAGATCTTAAGTAACTATTTTTATTAATTCATTATCCACTATGTATTCAAGTTCTCTCCACTAAAGAAAGCATAAATTAAATAAGAAACTCTATTTCCAGAGCTGTGCTCTGCTGATGATATTGATGGAAAACTAAATTTAAAACAGGTCAGTGACTTCTTGACCTGTATTCCATAAGAAAGAGGAGACAAAATAAAAATCAATATTTCTCTAACAGAGAAAGATAAAAATAACAAGTACATATCTAAAGTCCCTCAATACCCCCTCAGCTGCACTCTTTAACCAAACAATTTCCAACTTGAAAATGATTTTTGGTTTTTATTTACTTGTAAAGGTGGCTGAAAGTTCAGAGGATGTGTCTATTTTTTTTTCATTGTAGTTGGCTTATTGATTCGTGGTTTAATATTGGCTCTGGGGACTTACTCTCCAGAAGTGTAAAGCCAGAATTGAGATGGAGCTGATTGATACTTCATGGAAGACAGTCTTAAGCCTCAATACTAGGAAGGATAATAATTAAGAGCCAATGTGAGATATGGTGATTAAAATGAGTCACTAATATAGGAAACCTGTTGGACAGATAATAATTAACCCTTATTTCCAGGTTGAGAGTTAGTCCAGAAGCTTATTTTGGGAGTTGTGGGCATCAGGGATGTTGTTACCTTTCTTACGTGGACATTTCTCTTTGCCGAGGAGATTAAGGCAGTATTTGTAAGGCTCTTGCACTTAGCTCTGGAGGACATGTTCCTGATATGTTCCCAGCTCTGGCAGCAATGCTGGCTTGATAGCTGTTGAATGGAAGTTGTGTGGTGCTGCCAGGATCTCAGGAGTTAGAAAATTGAGCATGGGTCAGCTCTGTGAACTGGATCTTTCAATCTTTGATATGATGAGCGTGGGAGACCAGGTGCTGTAGAAGAAATCTAATTTATATGTCAATGTATCCCACCTTTCTTGACAAGGCTCTCATTTTAGTGCCACACTGGAATTTTAGCTCATTATCTATCAGGAACCTTAATCTAAAATGAACAGTACTCAATGGAAGTCTGGTGGCTCAGAAAGTTACATTCAACTGTGATTGAATTATAGGTGAGGCCATCAACTTTATATGTGTAAAGGTCAGGCCAAAAAATGCACAGAGATAGAACGCTCTGCCTCCTTTGTAGGGAAAGATGGGAAAAGCCAGCGCTGGCCAACTTCATTTAAATAAATTATGATGTTACTTATCCATAATTCTACCTGCTGAACTTTATTGGTTTGGTTGCAGTTTGTTTGTTTTGCTTGTATACATGATGATAGATCATCACAGGGCAGAGGAATTGTACACTGGGATAAATGGGTCACCCTGAATTTATGGGAAGTAGATTTAGGTTTGCTAATGGTCCAAGCTCAAGAGGGGTAAAGAGCTCTGTCCAGAGATCAAAAGCTATATTCCAAAGAGACTGGGAAGGTCATTGCTTTGCTCTAGATTCTCCTCCTGGAGGTTCTGTGCCCTGTGTGGATTGGATCTCCAGGACTTGACCAGACAGGACTAGTGGTGGTGCAGAGCTGACTTTGCAGCCAGGCCTGACTAAATCTGAGGCGGCAGCGTTGCAGATCTGACTTCACAGCATGGCTTGACTTGCTTCATGATGATGCAGAACTGATAGCTCAGCAACCAAACAGATGGTGGCAACACTGACCTCATTTCACAGTGCCCTAACCCACTGGGCTAGAGGAAGCAGATCTGATATCACAGAACTGAACCAGATAGCTGCACATCACAGGGGCATGGCAGAAAGGTTTTATCTGTTCTGGAACAGACCAGGGAAGAGCCGCCTCCCAATGCTGCTCTTTGATTACACCTGAGTCTAACTGGTTCTGCAAGCTGAGGTTTAGTTGGGAGGAAGGAGAGCATCATGGTGGGACTAAGGGTTCTCCATGAATCAGATAATTATTATTTGGAAGTGGGCCGCTGACCAAACTCCTGATCAGATGCAGTGATTTGGGTTGCCCAGTTTCTTGTATATATATATATTAATGTTATATATAGGGTCTTCATGGATCTTTCAATAGTTTTTCGCCATAAGAAAAGGTATTTTTGGTTCCATGATCCCAAATACAGCTGAGTGGGGAGGAGCCACCTGCAAAGGTGACCTGGGTTTTAATTTCCCAGAACCAGAAGTGGGAGTAATAACTGAAATCATGGTTCTCTTTATTTTAGAAAGTGACTCTTAGACATATAGAATCCCATCCTTTCTACCATTGGCCCCTGGCAAAAGGATTACACTTGAACAACTGGATGATTCAGCTGTTCCCTATATTAGCACAACACTGTCTGCTAGGCAATCAGTTCAACACAGCTAACAAAGGTTCACTTAGGAGATGCAGCAGTGCTTTTTCATCTGACCTCTGGAGCAAGAAGGGAAACCTGGATTCATTTGAGTATCTCCTCCTAATTAGAACTCAGAAAATCATGTGCAATGAATAAGCTACTTGATGAATTTCGCCTCTTTTGATGTTCAAAAAATGTCCACAAACAGATGAGGATTTTCTTTAATTTAGTTATTATTCGAAATCTTTTACTCTGGGACATGCTGTCTGAAAGTTGGTATTTGAGCTTTCTTGCTGGATTACAAGTCAAATGGTAGTGTCTCTATATCCTTATGATCTCTTCTCTGTTTTCTGAAATGAAAATGAATTTATAAATACAGCAGGAAATTGTAGATTTGGACTGTGATTTCAGAGGAAAGAAATTGCCCTCCAAATTACTACAGTACATTTTGTAACCAGTGGAGGGTCAAGAAGTAAGTTAAGAGATGGATAATTGTTTCATGTAAAAGCAAGTGCTTTTAAAGTTTGGTATGAATAAAATGCCTTCTTTTCTGGATACCAAAAGGTAGATATTTCCTGCCTTTTTACACTTGGTATTTTTTCATATCAATGTAATATAGAGTTCATAAACATTTCTGAAAAGGGACTTTAAAGGAACACAGGGGAGATGTTTGGTTCCTGAGATGTCTATTCTGGTTAGACACATCAGGATTTATTCCTTGCAGATGGACTACTAGGTGTATTCAATTTATACTCACCAGAAATAGCAGACATCTGGAAGAGATCCATAATGCTGAGATCTGGGGAGAATCCAAAATGTCTTCTATGGGGGAAAGTAGACAAGAAATCCCAGGCTATTATATATATAATAAATGAAGAGCTGATCTAAAAAGTTTGAGCGCTTGGTTGAGAGAAAGAGAGAGAGAGATGCTATTAGATTGTCATCTGGATAATTTATGAGACAGACGCTTAGCCTCCAGATGCAGGAAGCCATTGGTCTGAGGATCATGATGAATGAGTTAGGAAATCATGATCAGGCTAAAAAAAGTTGTTTTCAACTGTTGAAGTCTATCCCGCCAAAGAACTTTAAAATGTTCTGAGCAAGAAAAGGATATGGGAAGTGTACAAACAGTGGTAATGAAGAAGATTTTGGTTAATTTAACCATTATATGGCGTATGAATGAAAAATGAATGTGCTTATCTATATATCCGTCACTCATCATTGAAGTATATGAGCACCTCCTGTGAGTAAAAAAAATGACAGTGATATCTCTCTCTCTCTTTCTCCCCTGCTACCAAGGAATAGGATTCAAGGTTTTAGTGATTTTTTTTAGTCTTGTGTGTACAGAAGAGTAGTAACACAAAGCAGTCAAAATGATAGAAGATTTCAGGAATGGGAGTCGTGGTGTGAGGTACATTAGCCTTGGTTTTCAAAGTATTAAATAAAAGGAAAGATTGATCCTTTTAAGTCATAAATAATAGAAGGAAAACAATTTATAGAGTATTTCTGGACTTCTGTAATGCAGAATGTTTAAAATATTACATTATCAATCATAAATCAGCTACAATCAGCAAGAGAAACAGTTATTGTTTGTGTATCAGTTCAAATGCAAATTGGGCAATTCCCCAACCCAACTCCAAATTTCATAACTAAGATGATGATTAGGTGGTTGATTTAATGTAAATGGAGAAGGGGGAAATTGACATTCCAGGTTAGATGATGGCAGGCATTTCTTTTTAAGGAGGGAGGCCAGTTGGTTTAAACAGTTTCTTTGCTACAATTATTTCTGAGGTAGGAAATGTCTGTGATCCTGTATAGACTAAACCTGTGGAAAGGAAATAAAATATGCTTGGATTGTTATATCCATTTTATGAAGGATTTTTTTAAAAAGAACATGTTATCCAATTGAGCACCCAAACAGGTTCTGGAAGATGCACTCTTCCTAAAAATATACATGTCTGAATGTTTCATCAAGGTTAGCAGTGTCCATGAGTGTAGTAAGTTGTTGTAACACTTGTGAAAGGTGCTAGAGATGAAGCTGACATCAGGCCTGATTCTCCACTGTCCTACTCCTTGTATTTATCCTAATACAAAGAGAGTGTAACATATTACTGTACTACTTACTTTGCACTGGTGTAAATAATACTGCCTGGTGTAAGGCAAACGAACATGAGGACCCTGATTTTTCATGACTGAAGTCAATGGGAACTTTGCCATTGACTCCGGTGAATGCTACATTAGGCCACCCATTTGTCTCTATGTACAGTGCAGGTACATTATGAGCAGCGACAGTGCCACCTTCTTCCAGCTATCAAGCCAGTGCATCCCTATAAATGGGCAGACTCACCCCCGCAGCGCCTCCTGCTGGTTGCTTCGGGGAATTAGCTCGATTCCAGCTACGGAGTGCCCTCTGCAGGCTGGTGATCCACCTGTCCTCTGCTGGCCCCGGGCCCCCCCCAGACCTGAGTGCCCCTTTAAATGGTTCTCCCCCCCTCCCAGGGGAACCCACCCCACTATCCCCACTTTGCCTGAGTATTGGCTACTGCCCAGTCATTGTCTAGCCCCCACACCCTGGGGCAGACTGCAGTATCAGCCACTCATCATAGGCAAAGGGGGTTTGGCCTGGCTACCTTTACCCACCCTCCGGCTGCCCCTCTGCAAGCCCAGTACCTTGCAGGCCTAGAGGCCTGCAGCCTGGGGAGTTGCTGGCCTAGGGCTTCCCAGCTCCTAAGACTTTTCCCCCCAGCCCTGTCTTCCTTTAGGTTCCCTAGGTGAGTCCCCGAGCACCCAGGCCTGTCTCTCCAGTCAGAGAGAGACTTCTTCTGCTTCTGGCTCACTGGCCTTCTTATTAGGCCCTATGGCTCAGTTTGGGGCATGGCCCCAGCTGCAGCCACTTCCCCAATCAGCCCAGCCTAAAGGATGCTTTCTCCAGCTCCAGCCCCTTGCCCGGGCTGTTTTTAACCCCTTCAGGGCAGGAGCAGAGGTCCACTCTGCTACACTCCCCCTCACTGTTTTTTTTTTTTCTCTCAGCTGGAGACAGAAGGTAATTAGCTGGGTTTTCATGCTCATTCAGTCCATGGCTTACCTTCTTTGACTTCCAACAAGGGTGAAAATCAGCTGTGGTTTTGGTGGCAGGTTTTATAGTATGGTCACCTGCTCAATAGAGTGTGTATATTTTTATATTTGAATTACTCTGCCAAGCTGAAGTGCACCTGCTTACATTTAATTACATCCAACACCACCAATGACATATTTTCTTCAAAAATGACAAGCAGTCCAGTGGCACCTTAAAGACTAATAGATTTATTTAGGCATAAGCTTTCATGGGTAAAAAAACCTCACTTCTTCAGATGCGTGGAGTGAAAATTACAGATGCAAGTATTATATAATGACACATGAAGAGAAGGGAGTTACTTCACAAGTGGAGAACCGGTGTTGACAGGGCCAATTCAATGAGGGTGGTTGTAGTACACTCTCAGTAATAGATGAGGAGGTGTCAATTCCAGCAGAGGCAAAGCTGATTTTGTAATGAGCCAGCCACTCCCGGTCCCTGTTCAAGGCCAAATTAATAGTTTTAAATTTTCAAATGAATTTTAGTTCTGCTGGATATTTTCTTCAGTGTGTTGCTGCTTGAAATGATACATTTATTTTTCAAACACACAAGTTTATGAAAAGAAAAAAAAACATTTCTCCTTTTGACATGATAGCTTATTTTTATGCTTTTAGATATTGCATATGCTATTGTACAAGTTAATACACTTTGTACAAAAATGTGAATTATACCATATAGGCTTCATGCAGATTGTCCTGTTTCTCATTTAACATCTAAAGAATTCACTAAAGGAAGCCTTCCAGAATTTGAGACATCACCTTGTGGCAAATTATAATTAGCACTGCATTATTTACAACGTGATTAGATACCAAGAGATTTTTCAAAGGTAGCATAAAAAGTTACATTGAAGGTGATAATGATTCATTTGGAGTGATATTCCTTTGTTCATTTTAGCATCCCCATAAATGTTTAAAGAATATAAATTAGGCTTCCAAGCCAATTAATTTGTCTGTTTCTCATCTCAAGTGATGTATTTTAATTATACTTTCATGCCTCCAAGCTTGGAATGGAAGACACTGTGCAATGAGCATGAAAAATAAAACCTGTAAAAGTCCAATAAAGGAACAGAACAAATTCTTCACATTTGTATCTTAGAATCATCCCATTTCATTTGGACAATAAGAAAAAAAAATTATTTTTAAAATTATGGACAATTATGTGAGACATACAAAGATTACCTTCAAATTTGGGCTAAAGGCATATATTGGTTTTATCTTAAATATTAAGATGCACTAAATTCATTGCATGAAGTAAAATCAATGCATTATTCATTTTGCACTACAAGAAACAGACACAATTAATAAATGGTCTAGAAAATATGTTGGATATTAAAAATCACTTTCTTTAAGTTCAAGCAAGTTTAGTCCTTATTGGTTAATTCCTTATAGTCTGATTTTGACCTAAAACTATATAATAAAGAATATTTATGACTTACCAGCACAGAAAATTATTTTAATTCATTAAACCTTGAAATTGACCTCCAGTGTATGAGATAAAGTTAATTATTTACAACCAGTAAACTCAAAACTTTACTTTTTATAAATTAATTGTACCACCAGGTAAAATAATTGACAGTCATTAGTAACAGCTACCTCCTAAGGTCTGTGATTTAGTTGTTACGCTGCCGAGAGCATATCTGGACAAGCTTTTATTATATAATGAGTTTGTTAGGGTAGAGAGCAGGCTGTTTCCAGCTATAGTTAACCATTTGCTGACCCACGAAAAAGAGAAGGCCTTTTTGAATCCATCCTTAGACAAATGTATCTTTAGCAGAGCAAACTTGCTGGTAGATATAGACAAAAGTGTTTATAAAAACAGAGCTATTGAAGAAGAAAAGATGCCCATCTGTCCATCCTGTAATAATATACCATACTCGTGCATCATTTTTTCCCCTTCTTTTCTACGCCAACTTTACCCCACACCTGTATTGTGTTTTTCCTCATCCTTCTTCATTTTGTTCTCTATTCCATTAATGTGTCCCCTTCTTACATGGGAGTAAAAGAAATGCAGAATTTTTGTGACAATACCATATTGTTGAAATATTATATAATCTTAACAGTATAAACAATTACTAGAAGTGGTTTATATGTTTTACATTTTGAAGTTTTGATTGTCACAAATTTGATTTTTTTATTGAGGAACAAAACCAAAACCCAAAATATTTCAGTGAAATGTTGGGAGGGTTTTACTTAGTTTTGGTTTTTTAAATCCAAACATCTGGTTAAAATTTTACCATTTTTCAATGTTTTGTGCCCTGTGATTTTTTGTTTCTTTGCTTTTTAACTACTCTGATGATTATTATTAGGATTGCAACTAGAGGCCCCAGTCAAAAACCAGAGCACTATACAACCAAGTTAAAGAAAGAGAATCTTTGCCCCAGAGAATTCAAAATCTAGGACTATCACAAGACACAGTAGGTGGCTAAATGGGGATACAGTGGGATGGGGGACAAAGTAACAGGAAAGAATGGTAAATTTGTATATATACTGGTAGTCTCAGTGGTCACATAAATCATATAAATATGGAGTCACAAAAATAATGAATCAGATTCTCACTTACTTTAAGGACCCTTTACATATCTCTCAGAGTGTAAAGGGGGCTCTAATTTACCCCAAGAAGAGTCATTTAGGCCAGAGAGAAAGAGAAAAGCATAAGCATGAAAATGACTCTGTAGTCTGATGGATATGGCACTCACCCAGGATGTGTGAGACCTGGGATCCTCCATCTGTGCCAATGATTATTTAATTCTTTACCCAGAGTACAACACCTTCAACAGGAGAGACTGAGGGAGCCCCATATCAGAATATATCATAGCCCAGTGATTAGGGAAACTCACTTGAGAAGTAGCACAGCCAAAGGGGAATTTGAATTGGGGGTCTCCCCCATTCCAAGTGAATACTGTAACCACTGGGCGAAAGGTTACCAAGGAGCTCCTCCACCCCCCAGTTGTTTTGTGTGAACTCGCCTGAGGAGCCCGATCTAGTAGGCATGCTCAGAAAGTGCTACCTGGCCATCAGTTACTCAGCCAAATGCCTTTCCCCCCCTGGCTTATTAATCATTCTGGGCTTAGGTGGAGATAGGTATCTGGATGCCTAGAGGGAGGCAGCAGTGCACATGCTCAGAGGCAGAAAAAGAGGCACCGAGAGAAAAACTTAGGCACCGAGTGAATTTAGATACCTACAGGGTTCAGTGGGAATTTTGTATATCAGAGTGGTCCCAAAACTGGGACAAGGGAGCCACAAAATAGTGACTTAGGCTCCTAACTTCTTTTGTGCATCTAGGCTTCCAGTACTAGGGTGATTGGGGTCATACCAGTACTGTAGCTAGTAAAAGGTTGTGCCGTTTATTAGTCCATGTTTCCTTCCATGGATGTGTTAGAGATTCGTGATTTGAATCCCTTCAAAGACAATGTGCTCCACTGAACTTCTGGCAGGGGGCAGGCAGCAGATCTTCATAATTGAAGGGTGAGAGTTTTAGTCAGGTTTTTAGGACTGGTTTTAAGTACTGTTTCTTTAGGAGTAAGTTTCCAGGACAAAGCTATAGGTAATGAGTGAAAAGCAAATAGAGAGAATAAAACAGATTTACATTTACAGCTTTCAAGTGCTATAACATATTTAATTAAAATGTTTTGTCATGTATTCTATAGATTAATTAATCATTCTGTAAAAAGGGTGGAATAGATAAGGGAAAGGTCATCATTAACAGATATTATAATAAGCAAGCATATTGCATTGGATTGTTATACAAAAAAACAACCCTTTAGTCTTACAAGGGTACCCCAGAGAAGATATCTCCTGCTGTATGTCATCAGATCCAACATGACAAGCCATTTTTAATTTTTTCAAATATGGTCGCCTACAATTAGGTACCTATATCCACATGTGTGCATCTAAATTGGTGGCTTGATTTTTAGAGATTCTGAACATCACAAGCCCTACTGAGTGGCATGTACTTAGGCCAGATTTATGTGCCAGAATATTAAAGTGGGTTGAAAAATGCCAATTATAATGCCAACTACCATTTTTATTGCTTTTTTTTAAAAAGAAATCTCTCATTACAGGTTTGGTTTTTTAAATGGAAATGGTCACAAACATTTTTATTTCAATTTTTCATTTTTCAGAGATTTTTTCACCAATTTTTTTTGTTTGTTTTTCAGTGAAAAATATAATATTACACCATTTTTCATTAAAATTTTCATTTTGGTTGAAAAAATGTTCTGGGGAAATAATTTTGATCAGCTCTACGGAATATGGATTTAAGTTCTTAACATTTGGCAATCCAAATTTATAAAATTTTATTTATCTAGAAGTCATAAAAGAATAATTGCTCCCAATAAAAGGAGTTGATTAGGAATGTTTGGTTTCAAAATTCAGGCTGTGTTCATTGATTTTATTTGAATTTTATCATACACAGAAGATCCACGGTATCATTTCTCTATCACTATTAGACAACATAAGTCTTAGAATCAGGTTTCTGATGCAAATACTTGTGTTCATGACTTCAAAATGGACTTTTTGCAAATAATTTGTAATATATGCTTAAAATGATCTGTTTCATTTAACTTTCCTGCCAATAAACTTATTTGCAAGACTATTCACTGAAGTTCATTCTCAGGAAAAGACTTAAGCATGTCCTTAACTTTAAGCACATGCTTTAGTCCCATTGACATGCATTGGGTTACTCATGTGGTTTTTTTTTGTTTTGTTTTTTCTTAAATTTAAGCACTTTAAGTTGAGTGTTTTGCCGATTTGGAGCCTGACACAAAAGGGGCACAAAGTCAGACAAAGCATGTACTTTTTAAGAGCAATTTTGAGGTATATTTTTTGTCCATCTCCACTCCAAATATGTTGATTTAACAAACAATATTGGATAATCAGTACCTGAGAATCTGATAATTTATTTTTAATTAGCATTGGCAATTCAGAAATAGAATATCTAATGTGTAGCTTTTTCTCAAACGACATCATTTTGCAAAATTTGGGGGAACTTTGTCAGCATTTACAGTCTCCAACATCTAAAATTTTTCACCAAAAGATTTACTTACTTGCAGCAGGAAAATTTGAATTCTATGATTTGACTGGATTTACATCTCTACCGTGGAAATTGTGGACTGTGTATTACTAATAAAACCATCATAACATGATTTAGCATCTAGTAATGGAAAGGCTTTCTTTTAATTAAATATGCTTATTTGTTACAACAAGTATAGAATAATTGCAGTAGTTCATAAACTCATAGGAACATTCTATGATTCAAACTTGCTTTATCAAGCATCTTTTTGTATGTACTAGTTTAGCAATGTTTTATGTGAACAGCATTTCAGTAAATAGATTTGCAGTACATGAAAACATTTTTATTTGTTAATAATTTTATGTAGGTTTCAGTATCTTTTCTTAGATAATAGTGGATAGCTCAGAGATCGGCAACCTTTGGCATGTGGCTCGCCAGGGTAAGCATCCTGGAGGGCTGGGCCAGTTTGTTTACCTGCCACGTCTGCAGGTTCAGCTGATCGCAGCTCCCACTGGCCACAGTTCACTGTCACAGGCCAATGAGGGCAGCAGGAAGCAGTGGTCAGCACATCCCTTGGCCTGTGCCACTTCCCACAGCTCCCATTGGCCTGGGACAGCGAACTGCAGACAGTGGGAGCCGCGATCAGCTGAACCTGCGGACATGGCAGGTAAACAAACTGGCCTGGCCTGCCAGGGTGCTTACCCTGGTGAGCCATGTGCCAAAGGTTGCCAATCCCTGGGCTAGCTACTGATTAAATTACTTTGGTTCCAAATTTATAATAAATCTCCCTGTCCTTACTAAGATTTCATTGCTCTTATAAATCTCAAGAGTCACTGAATAACCTCTCTGAAGTGTGTAGGATATACGATAGGGACCTGAAGAAGAGCTCTGTGTGGCATGAAAGTTTGTCTCTCTCACCAACAGAAGTTGGTCCAATCAAAGATATTACCCCACCCACCTTGCAGCGGCACAGGAGCCAGCGAACAGAGCTGCTAACAGGGGAGTTCCAGTGGGAGTTCTGTCGGAGGAGCAGGTTTTTGTAGTTTGTAGTTTGTGGATTGTATTGTGGAGTTTGTGTGTGAGTGAGTGTGTGTGCAGGCTGCTAGGGGCTGTGTGCTGGGAGCGAGGCTGAGCCCTGAGTTGGGGGCGGGGCTTACCTGACTAGGGGTCCTATATAAGGAGGATTGTAAGGGCGAATACAAATCGAGAGGGATTGCGGCAAGCTGGTGTGGGGGATAGACCGGAGAATCACACTGTCGCCAGGAAAAGGCAAGTCTACGTGAATGGAGACTCTTTACTGAGAAGAATAGACAGGCCTGTAACTAGACCTGATTGGGAGAACAGAAGGGTGTGCTGTCTGCCAGGGGCTAAGATACAGGATGTGGACCTGAGGCTGAATAGGATCCTAGCGGGAGCGGGAAAGAATCCGTTGATTGTCCTTCATGTGGGAACGAATGATATGGCTAGTTACTCGCTGGACTGTATCAAGGAGGATTATGCCAGACTGGGGAAGACACTCAAAGAAATCGAGGCTCAGGTGATCTTCAGTGGGATTCTGCCAGTTCCTAGGGCAGGGCGATGAAGGAGTGACAAGATTATGGCAATCAACAGATGGCTCAGGCATTGGTGTTACAAGGAGGGCTTTGGGATGTACGGTCATTGGGAAGCGTTTCCGGACAGACAACTGTTCGCTCAGGATGGACTTCATCTAAGTAAGGAAGGAAATAGAATTCTAGGATGGAGGCTCGCCAACCTCATCAAGAGAGCTTTAAACTAGGAAGTTGGGGGAGATGGTTGGGAGATGTTCAGGAGATCTCTACGCCGGAATATAACCTGGAGAGGGAAGTAAACAAAGTGAGAGGGGATACCCTTGCAGATCAAAGAATTGATCCAAGGAGGAATAGTGGAGTAGAAACCAGATTAATGGGTGATGCTGGTGGTAGAAGGTCTGTGCACGACGGGGGAAAGAATGTCATTGACACTAAACGCCAAAAATTAAAATGTCTGTACACTAATGCGAGGAGCCTAGGTAACAAGATGGAGGAACTGGAGCTACTGGTGCAGGAAGTGAAACCGGATATTATAGGGATAACAGAAACCTGGTGGAATAGTACTCATGACTGGAGTACAGGTATTGAAGGCTATGTGCTGTTTAGAAAAGACAGGAAGAAAGGCAAAGGTGGTGGAGTAGCCTTGTACATCAATGATGAGATTAACTGTAATGAAATAAGAAGCGATGGAATGGATAAGACAGAGTCTGTCTGGGCAAAAATCACACTGGATAAAAAAGCAACTAGAGCTTCCCCTGAGATAGTGCTTGGGGTGTGCTATAGACTGCCAGGATCTGATTTGTATATGGATAGAGACCTCTTTAATGTCTTTAATGAAGTAAACACAAAGGGGAAATGTGTGATTATGGAAGACTTCAACTTCCCGGATATAGACTGGAGGACGAGTGCTTGCAAGAATAATAGGGGTCAGATTTTTCTGGATGTGATAGCGGATGGATTCTTCATCAAGTAGTTGAAGTACCTACGAGAGGGGATGCCATTTTAGATTTGGTTTTCGTGAGCAGTGAGGACTTCGTAGAAGAAATGGTGGTAGGGGATAACCTTGGTTATCATGAGCTGATTCCGTTCAAACTAGATGGAAGGATAAACAAATGTAGATCTCGGATTAGGGTTTTCGATTTTTCGAGGGCTAATTTTAAAGAGTTAAGGAAATTAGTTAGGGAAGTGGATTGGACGGAGGAACTTGCGGATTTAAATGCGGAGGAGGCCTGGAATTACTTTAAGTCGCAGCTGCGGAAATTGTCGGAAGCCTGCATCCCAAGAAAGGGGAAAAAAACCATGGGCAGGAGTTGTAGGCCAAGCTGGATGAGCAAGCAACTCAGAGAGGGGATTAGGAGAAAGCAGAAAGCTTACAGGGAGTGGAAGAAAGGCGGGATTAGCAAGGGAAGCTACCTTAGTGAGGTCAGAACATGTAGAGATAAAGTGAGGAAGGCTAAAAGCCGCATTGAACTGGACCTTGCAAAGGGAATCAAAACCAATAGTAAAAGGTTCTACAGCCACATAAATAAGAAGAAAACAAAGAAAGAAGTGGGGCCGCTATACACTGAGGATGGAATGGAGGTTAAGGACAACCTAGGCATGGCCCAATATCTAAATAAGTACTTTGCCTCAGTTTTTAATAAGACTAGTGAGGAGTTTAGCGATGATGGAGGGATGATAAGCGGGAATGTGGATATGGAGGTGGATATTACCACAACTGAGGTAGAGGCCAAACTTGAACAGCTTGATGGGACAAAATCGGAGGGCCCGGACAATCTCCATCCGAGGATAGTAAAGGAACTGGCGCGTGAAATTGCGAGCCCGTTAGCGAGAATTTTTAAGCAATCTATAAACTCGGGGGTTGTGCCGTACGACTGGAGGATTGCTAACGTAGTCCCTATTTTTAAGAAAGGGAATAAAAGTGATCCGGGTAATTATAGGCCTGTTAGCTTGACGTCTGTAGTATGTAAGGTCTTGGAAAAAAATTTAAGGGAGAAAGTAGTGAAGGACATAGAGGTCAATGGTAATTGGGACAAATTGCAACATGGATTTACTAAAGGTAGATCGTGCCAAACCAATCTGATCTCCTTCTTTGAGAAGATGACAGATTACTTAGATAAAGGAAATGCGGTAGATCTAATTTACCTCGATTTCAGTAAGGCGTTTGACATGGTTCCTCATGGGGAACTGTTAGTTAAATTGGAAAAGATGGGGATGAATATGAAATTTGTAAGGTGGATAAGGAACTGGTTAAAGGGGAGACTCCAGCAGGTTGTATTGAAGGGTGAACTATCAGGCTGGAAGGAGGTTACTAGTGGAGTCCCTCAAGGATTGGTTTTGGGACCGATCTTATTTAACCTTTTTATTACTGACCTTGGCACAAAGAGCGGGAATGTGCTAATAAAGTTTGCGGATGACACAAAGTTGGGGAGTATTGCTAACACGGAGAAGGACAGGGATACTATTCAGGAAGATCTGGACCACCTTGTAAACTGGAGTAAGAGTAATAGGATGAAATACAATAGTGAAAAGTGCAAGGTCATGCACTTAGGGATTAATAATAAGAATTTTAGATATACGTTGGGGACGCATCAGTTGGAAGCGACGGAGGAGAAGGACCTTGGGGTATTGGTCGATAGCAGGATGACTATGAGCCGCCAATGTGATACGGCTGTTAAAAAAGCAAATGCGATTTTAGGATGCATTAGGCGAGGTATTTCCAGCAGGGATAAGGAGGTGTTAGTACCGTTATATAAGGCGCTGGTGAGACCCCATCTGGAATATTGTGTGCAGTTCTGGTGTCCCATGTTCAAGAAGGATGAATTCAAACTGGAACAGGTCCAGAGATGGGCTACTAGGATGATCCGAGGAATGGAAAACCTGCCTTATGAAAGGAGACTCAAAGAGCTTGGCTTGTTTAGCCTGGCCAAAAGAAGGCTGCGGGGGGATATGCTTGCTCTATATAAATATATCAGGGGCGTTAATGTTAGGGAGGGAGAGGAATTATTTAAGTTTAGTTCTAATGTAGGCACGGGGACGAATGGGTACAAACTGGATATTAGGAAGTTTAGACTTGAAATTAGACGAAGGTGTCTAACCATTAGGGGAGTGAAGTTTTGGAACAGCCTTCCGAGGGAAGCAGTGGGGGCAAAAGACTTCAAGACTAAGCTGGATAAGTATATGGAGGGGATGTTATGATAGGATAGTTTAATTTGGGCAATTGATCTTGGATTATCCCCAGATAAGTCTGCTCAATGGTCTGCGGGGAGATGTTGGATGGGATGGGAACTGAGTTACTGCAGAGAATTCCTTCTTGGGTGCTGGCTGGTGAGTCTTGCCCACATGCTCAGGGTTTAGCTGATCGCCATATTTGGGGTTGGGAAGGAATTTTCCTCCAGGGCGGATTGGCAGGGGCCCTGGAGGTTTTTCACCTTCCTCTGCAGCGTGGGGCATGGGTCGCTTGCTGGTGGATTCTCTGCAGTTTGAGGTCTTCAAACCAGTTTTGAGGATTTCAATAACTCAGTCCTGGATTAGGGGTTGTATAAAAGTGGATGGGTAGGGTTCTGTGGCCTGCCTTGTGCAGGAGGTCAGACTAGATGATCATATTGGTCCCTTCTGACCTATGAGTCTATGAGTCTCTCTAATATACTGCGAACAACATGGATACAACCATACAGCATAGGATATTTCTAAAGTTTAGTACTTTTATTTAAAATATCAGAGATTGGCCAAAATCTGTATTCAGATGTGGATCCAAACTTCCCCAAATTTTGGTAATATTCAGATCTGATATTTAGGTTTAGGCCCATCTTTGTGTTACACAGAATAAATATATGTACTGTCTGATATCAGTCCTGTAGATGATATTATACCAGTAACTGAAGAAGTAAATACTTTGTGTTGAACATTTAGAAGCTTTAGTTATGGTAGCTATATAATGTAAGACTAGCACTCCTGGAGAATATAATCTATATCTAACATGAAAGAAGGCAGATCATGGGAGGCAACTTAATAGCCACCTGCTCAAGGCTTACTTTTCGTTATAGACTCTACTTTCATAACTCTTTGAGACTTATCAGAGAAGAAAAATGAAGCTATTTGGGACCGGTTTTGTTCAATATCTTCATCAACGATTTAGATGTTGGCATAGAAAGTACGCTTATTAAGTTTGCGGACGATACCAAACTGGGAGGGATTGCAACTGCTCTGGAGGACAGGGTCAAAATTCAAAATGATCTGGACAAATTGGAGAAATGGTCTGAGGTAAACAGGATGAAGTTCAATAAAGATAAATGCAAAGTGCTCCACTTAGGAAGGAACAATCAGTTTCACACATACAGAATGGGAAGAGACTGTCTAGGAAGGAGTATGGCAGAAAGAGATCTAGGGGTCATAGTGGACCACAAGCTTAATATGAGTGAACAGTGTGATACTGTTGCAAAAAAAGCAAACATGATTCTGGGATGCATTAACAGGTGTGTTGTAAACAAGACACGAGTAGTCATTCTTCCGATTTACTCTGCGCTGGTTACGCCTCAACTGGAGTATTGTGTCCAGTTCTGGGCACCGCATTTCAAGAAAGATGTGGAGAAATTGGAGAGGGTCCAGAGAAGAGCAACAAGAATGATTAAAGGTCTTGAGAACATGACCTATGAAGGAAGGCTGAAGGAATTGGGTTTGTTTAGTTTGGAAAAGAGAAGACTGAGAGGGGACCTGATATCAGTTTTCAGGTATCTAAAAGGGTGTCATCAGGAGGAGGGAGAAAACTTGTTCACCTTAGCCTCCAATGATAGAACAAGAAGCAATGGGCTTAAACTGCAGCAAGGGAGATTTAGGTTGGACATTAGGAAAAAGTTCCTAACTGTCAGGGTAGTTAAACACTGGAATAGATTGCCTAGGGAAGTTGTGGAATCTCCATTGCTGGAGATATTTAAGAGTAGGTTAGATAAATGTCTATTAGGGATGGTTTAGACAGTATTTGGTCCTGCCATGAGGGCAGGGGACTGGACTCGATGACCTCTCGAGGTCCCTTCCAGTCCTAGAGTCTATGAGTCTATGAGTCTATTTTACAGCTGCTTCATAGACCCCAGTGAAGTTGTATAGACTTGCTAACAATTCTTCATTGTTAACTGTGTCAAAACAATTTGGGCAAGAGTCTGTCCTCCACCAGAGTACTTCTTAATATAGGAAGAGAACAGGAAACCCACGACTGATGTAAGGTCCTTAAACAACCCTACACCAGTGGATGATATGTGTAGCAAAGCTCTAACATACTTCCTCCCTACCCCAGGCCAACTCTACATAGGGGTTTGAGAGGCAGAGATGGAGACCCAGATCCAACAAAGTAGTGAGGATCAAGAGTAGGGGAACTCATCATTTTTGAAAGACAATTTTTTTGTGCAAAACTCCTTTTTTCAAAAATTTTCATGGATTTTCTTTCAGACGGTTTAAACAGATTCTCTGTGACATTACCCTGCTTCTACTGTCCCATGAATTGGAAGGTTAAGAGGTGACTTTATCATGGTATATAAGTACCTACACAGGGAGAAGATATCTGCTACTTTAGGGCTTTTTGATGGTTTGATACAAGCTCCCTGAAGTCAATGGGAGTTTTCCCCTTTGACTTATGCGGCCTTCAGATCAAGCCCTGATCTGGCAGAAAAAGACCTAACAAGTTGCAGTCGCTTGAAGATAGCAAAGTACAAACTAAAAAAATCCGCATGCAAGTTTTTAACATCAAGTCTACTTAGCTATTGGAAAAGGTAAATTCAACATCACTTGGCATCTTTATATCAAAATTGGATGACTTTCTGAAAAGATACCACTCTAATCTGACCATCAGTTACTGGACTGGATGCCCAAATCATTGGGTGAAATTCTATGACCTACATTATACAGGGGACCAGACTGGATAATCAAAATGGTCTTTCTGGATTTTAAATCCATGAATTTACTAAAATAAAAGGTTCATGATGAACAGAAATTTAAGTGAAGTCACTAATTATTCTCATATGTTCTGTAATATTTGATACATTCATGATGAATTGTCTTTTTATTGTTTTCAATAAATATTAAAGAGATAATTATTTCGCATTTAATGACAATGAATATTACCTTTAAATGGATTAAGTGTTTATAAGTCAAATGCAAAATTGTACCTTTCATAGTCTGTGCAGGATTTTAACTATCATAATAAAAGTATTATTAGCTTGGTTCATTGAAAACTTCTTCCTCCTAAACATATCTATACATGTCAGACACCATCAAAGAGGTCATGATAGGTAGATGTCAATATTACTTTGGTTTTGAAGCATGATTAATTCTGACCAACTGACACAGCCAGCAGATCATGCAGATATTTTTTTGACTGACAAAGCATTTCTTTTACAGTACTTTACTCATTTATGAAAAAGAGTTGGACAGGTGGTAAAGTTTTACTCTAAAAAATAAAAGCAATACTGTGTGTAGAGACTGAGTCTTTCAGAGCCATTTAAAGAATATGGACATTCAATTCCTTTTAATTTAAATGGAAACCCTTTTGGCAATTTTGAAAATCTCATCCAGACTGTCCAATTACTTTAAAAAAAATCATAAAATATTTCTTACATCCTGATGTGATATCTGATGTCATTCGAATAGCAGAGTCTGTGTGATCTAGTGCGTTGAGCTGGGGCCTGGCAATCAGGACTCTTTCATTCTCTTCCCAGCTCTGTGACTGATTCACTAGGTGAGTTTGAGAAAGTCATTTAAATTTTCTTGTCACAATTTACACATATGTAAAATGACTTTAATAAAACTTACTTTGAGATGGAATAGATTTATTAGAACATCCAGAGCATCTTCCTGAGAAAGTTGTCTTAACTCATTGAGGTCAAATTCTGACATCTTACTCATACTGAGTAGTATCTTACTCCTCCTGTAATATAATGAACAGAACTATTTGAGGAGAATGGTAATAGTCATCATAAGCAAGGGTGGCAGAATCTAACCTCAGTGTTTATAAAATGCTTTGAGAGCCTTTGATGAAAGTGCCATCCAAGTTTAAAGCATTCATATGAATGCATGGGGTCTGATTTTTATTTTTAATAGCACCAGTTACTAATGTACATCTAAACTGATGTACATGGGAGAAATTCGGACTTTACATTTATGCAACTCATTTTGCAGCAATGTAAAATACATTAGGCATTACTCTGTGTATAAGAATTGATTTGTTCTTTCTTAAAACTTTCTTAAATCTTTAAAGATAACACAAACAATATACTACAGGCAGGACCAGCATAGATACCTAATGTACAATATAAATACCAGGAGTGATGAATGCACAACATATGATGTAACAAGCAGACGTATGTTCTAAATAACAATGTACAATGGCGATCGTGGAATATGTATTTCTACAGAAATCAGTGAAGTGGTGTAAAGAGCTGAGGATAATAAATAATAGAGTCATAAAATTAAAGGCTTTTGAGCTAATTTAATCTATCTTCCCATTATAGGACTGAACCCTATAATATATCATTGGGGCCTCTGAACATCAATGATTCTGTGCATGGAGGCACACAGGCACGCAGAACAGACTACAAGAGCGGTACCTTTGTGCTTACTATACATTTATAAAGGGTGAACTCTTGGCCTCACTGGAGTCTACAGGAGTTTTGCCACTGACTTTGATGGAGCTAGAATTTCACCCAATATGTTTGTAATTGTCTAACTATATTTTCTCTTAAAACCTAAGGAACTCAAATGCTACCTGAAACTTAATGTACTTACCTCAGACAATGCAAAAAGTACATCAGAATGTAATTTGAAATATTGAGAGTGGGTGGTACACTGCAAAAGAAATCAGAAATAGTTTGAGATCTAATTAATAGGAAAATCTGCCTCAGTACAATGTCTGCTTGGGCCAGATGCAGTAAAAATTTGTTGGATTTTGGCACTGATGAGGGTAAGAGATGGTTTTGAATAATCAGTTCAGATAGTAAGTAGGTGGAGGTCACATTTCTGTTAGTTTTGAGAGAGAAATTTTCAATACTAAGGTTATGAGAGTTTTACAGATAGATGAATTTGATAAATGAATTTGCTGGAGACAAATTTATTATTAAATATTATTATTAATTATCAGTATTATTAAACCCTCCTGCCAGGTGGAGTTGGCAGTAACAATGGCTTCAGTATCTAGGGGTTCCTGTTAACAATACAACACAGAACTGGCTCAAACCCCAACCCCATCCAGGAAAACTAACACCACTCCTGGGCACCCCTAAGAAGTGCCACTTCCCCTCTCACAAGCACTGAGTCTGTATATATCAAAGAAAACTGTTAATAAAAAGGGAAAAGGAAACCAGCATTAATTTGGGAAGATATCACAACCATGATTTGAAAGCATGTGACCATGAGTAAACACCGATCCCAGAGTACATTGGGCAGTGTCCTCTGCCTCAGTTTCTCACCTTACAATGTGAAAGTCTGATGAACAAATGTTCCTTTAACACATCACTCTCCTTTCCCTCCACTGAACCAGTTGCTGTCCTTCATCAGCAAGAACCCAGAGTTCAGTGCTGCATTCACATGCCACTGCTGCTGTCCCTCTGCTGCCACTCTCTGTCACCTCTGGCTGCCATCCTGCACTCTGCTACCACTGTCTCGCTGCTGAGACACATATTCTGAGAGTCCACCACTTAACCCAGCTGTCAGTGATTTCAGCAGGAACCTCACTGCCAGTGCAGGCTGTGCAGTGTCTGTTATTGCAACACTGTCCCACGCCTAGTCTAAGGCTCAGCACCTGGTTATCATTGATTTCAGCTCATGTGATCAATGAACAAAACACAGACTTTCAATTGAGTCTAATCAGATCTACTTTTAAACAGTGGAGAGTCAAATGGTGTCTAGGACTCCTTAAGCAGAGCCCAAACCATCAGGTAAAAACACCTGTCTCCACCCTCTCCCCTTCACTAAGATCTGGCATCCCTACCCCCTGCTTAGTGAGTGAGGTACAGTTGAGGGTGGCCTCCTCCATCAGGGCAGGCTAAGTACAGTTCTGCGGCCCTTTACTAATACAGTAGGGATAATAATATTTCATTACCCCATACTCAATACTAAAGTGATTTGTAACCTAACACCAGCCAGAACTGATCACTTTGGCAATGCAGTTCCATCATAGAGTCATAGAATTGTAGGACTGGAATGGACCTTGAGAGGTCATCTGGTCCAGTCCCCTGCACTCAAGGAAGGAATAAGTAATAACTAGACCATTCCTGACGGGTGTTTATCTAACCTGCTCTTAAAAACCTCCAGTGACAGAGATTCCACAACCACCCTAGGCAATTTATTCTGGTGCTTAACTACCCTGAAAGTTAGGAAGTTTTACTTTATCTCCCACCTACACTGCCCTCCCTGCAATTTAAACCCACTGCTACTTCTTGTCCTGTCCTCAGAGGTTAATGAGAACAATTTTTCTTCCTCCTCCTTGTAACAACCTTTTATGTACTTGAAAACTGCACTCATGTCCCTGCTCAGTCCCAGCCATTGTCTATTATTTTGTTGGCAGAGTTTTGAGGAGGATTATAAGGAGGCTAATGAGGTAGCTTTGCCGATGTTTACAGGAAGCACTTCCCAAGCATGAGAACAGCATGAGAGGAAGCACAAAAATGGTTATTTGAAAATGTAACCATTTGGTAGTGGAGGTTGGCATCATGAGCTGATTGGAGATGAGCATCCACAGACTGATGTTGAATGAGAGATGATAGAGTGAAGACAGATTTTGAAAAGTCTTGAGAGTGAAACAAGCAGCTTATGTTTGATGTGATAGAGAAGGGGGAGCCTGTGCAGGGATGCAAAGTGAGGGGTGACATGGCAAAATGACAAACTGAAAATGATCATTGCAGTAGCATTCTGAATGGATATGAGTGGGACAAGATTGTATTTGTCCAGGGCAGAAAAAAAGAATGAGAGGTTGGATAAGCATGTTTGCTGTGTGGATGGATATATTTCAGTGATGTACTATAGAAAAAATTGGCAAGATTTAGATATAGCTTGGATATAAAGACTTAAAGAACAGTCTGAACCAAAGATGACATCCAGGTTATGGGCCTGAGGTTATGACAGTCAGGATGGTGATGTTGTCCACAGTGATCAAGACAGGTGATAGCTGAGAGAGCTTGAGGGTGGGAAGAGGATTAGGAGCTCTGTTTTAGCCTTATTGAGCTCAAGCTGACAGCTAGACATCCATTAGGGGACATCAGAGGAAAAGGCTGAAATCTTAATTTGGACAGAAGGAGACAGACCTGGAGTTGAGAGGTAGATAAGACCATTAGAACGCCTATACTGGATTAGACAAAAGGTCAATCTAGCCCAGTGTCTTGCCCAGTGGCCAGTAACAGGTGCTTCAGAGAGAATGAACAGAATAGATAATCATCAAGTTATCCATCCCGTTGCTCATTTTTACAGGCCTTGGGTGGCAGGCCAGTCCTTGCCCACAGACAACCTACCAACCTGAAACATATTCTCATCAGTAACTGCACACCACACCATAATAACTCTGCTCAGGAACCAATCCATGCAACAAACCTCGATGCCAACTCTGCCCACATATCTACACCAGCGACACCATCACAGGACCTAAGCAGATCAGCCACACCATCACCGGTTCATTCACCTGCACATCCACCAATGTAATATATGCCATCATATGCCAGCAATGCCCCTCTGCTATGTACATCGGCCAAACTGGACAGTCTCTACGGAAAAGGATAAATGGACACAAATCAGACATTAGGAATGGCAATATACAAAAACCTGTAGGAGACCACTTCAACCTCCCTGGCCACACTATAGCAGACCTTAAGGTGGCCATCCTGCAGCAAAAAAACTTCAGGACCAGACTTCAAAGAGAAACTGCTGAGCTTCAGTTCATCTGCAAATTTGACACCATCAGCTCAGGATTGAACAAAGACTGTGAATGGCTTGCCAACTACAGAACCAGTTTCTCCTCTCTTGGTTTTCACACCTCAACTGCTAGAACAGGGCCTCATCCTCCCTGATTGAACTGAACTCGTTATCTCTAGCTTACTTGCTAGCATATATATACCTGCCCCTGGAAATTTCCACTACATGCATCTGAGGAAGTGGGTATTCACCCACGAAAGCTCATGCTCCAAAATGTCTGTTAGTCTATAAGGTGCTACAGGATTCTTTGCTGCTTTTACAGACCCAGACTAACACGGCTACCCCTCTGATACTAAATACTTTCTATATTTGTCTATGAAACTTTGTTTCTATCTATGTTGGACAATTTCTCTACTTGTCCAAAATAAATGAGCTGTTAGAATCGAGACTGCTAAATTTGTCTGCAGCATAATGAGATCAACAACAATATATTTACAGATTTTCTAGTTTATGAAATATTAATGTCAGTGGTCTTCTTACCCCACCGTGTCATCACTCACCTTTTCAGTATCTGTCATTGAAACTCAAACATGGTATATTTGCTCAGTACACCTTAAAAAAATGAATAGTCCCCCGAGAAATACATTCATCAAAGTGTTCTGTGAAGCTTGTTCCCTTTACAGACTTAGAATAAAATGAATATGTTGACAAATTGTTTCAATATCCACATATTATGGTCCAGGTTTAAATTCAATTTATTTTGTACTGTTATAAAGATTATTTACTGTTTAGAGATTTTATAACACACCTGTCTGAGGTGATATGCATTGTGTCTTTGCCACACTAATTAATATAATATAATATAATATAATATAATATAATATAATATAATATAATATAATATAGTGAAATTCTGGCCCTTTTGGGTATGTGTGTGTGTACACATGCATATTTACATATTACTGTACTGCCAGGTACATTTTCTTAGTGTTTTAGCTGCATGACTAACATTGATTTAATTGAAGACAGTGAATTGAAACCTTGTCTACAGCTGGAAGTCAGGCTGTCTTGCACAGTATGTATCATCACTACTGCATATAGAAATAAACCTTTTTACAGATTACATGGTTGTTATATTTACAATTCCATCATTACTTCAGTAATCTCATAATAACAGTGCCATTTTAAGTAGTATAGAATCCTTATTATGAAAGATGCTTATGTAATGAGTTCCTATATGCAGAAAGGCCCCTCTCTTATTCCAGTACAAAAACACAAGATATTCAAACTTACAGATGTGTACAGTATTCAATTTGGTTAACTATTGGAGTAAAAGGATTTTATGAACATTAGTATTTGTTATTTTTAGGTGCATATAATATGCACTTTATTTGCATTTTTTGAGCAAAGTATAGATCAGCTCAGTGGCAATTAAATTCAATAATAAATTATGTATAAAGTTACGCAGTTACCATGCCCCCTTAAATATTGGATTATTGTTAATATTTAGAATAGATTTAATTATATATCTAAATTAATAATAACCCAGCAAAACTGATTAAATAAATCAAATGATAAGCCAACAAAACACAAAGTGAACAAACTGCCAGGCCAGCTCTTTGTAGGATCTAATCATCCAGCGTACTTTTCTCTGAAAACTCATTTTTAAAATGCTGACACATCTTTAAAATTGCATTAGGTTATTATAATAATTTAACATTTTGCTTAATGAGGAACTGTTATTTTAGCTTTTCATTATTATTTGCATTACTTGTATCATCTACAGTCTCATATAGTGTTAAATGCTACAAGTACACATCATGACCCAAAAAGCTTGCAGTCATAAATCCCAAATTTCCCTCCCCAACATTGTGAATCAAGCTGGTGAAATTTTTCATCTGAAACATTTTTTTCCCAACAAACACAGATTCAGGTCAACCAAAATATTTTTCAAAATCATGTCAAATTCACTCAGATGTTTCAGTAAAAGAACCCATAAAACTGAAAACAAAATGTATATGCTCTTTTTTAAACATTTTGAATTGAATCATTTCGATTTTTCAATTTTAAATTAGTTTCAAAATTAGTTTCAATTTTTATTTTTTTAAAAGTTAATAATCTTAGAAAATGAAACAAAATGTTTAATTCAACCAAAACAATTTTGTTTTCTACTTTTAAGTTATTAGCCAATCCAAAAAATGTTTTTAAAAATATTGCAGGTCGATCCAAAACTATTTTTTAAAAAATGTTTAGCTTAATTAGTGAACCAAAATATCAATTATTTGCACATATCTAATTGAGACTGTGACATTCTGGCTTCATGAAAATCAATGGCAAACATCCCATTGATTTCAGTGGGGCCAAGATTTCACCCTAAATATTGTTTATGGAAAACTTATTTTCGGTTTATGAAGTATGTTGGGAAAGAGCAGAATAAAGTAGGCTGAGGTAGGTTGATGCATAAATTGAATAAGATGATTGACCAGAGAAAGAAGTTATAAAAACTGGTCTGGAAAAAAAACTTTATAAGGCACTTTGGTAGAAACCTGAGTATTATTTTCCACTCCAAATGCCAAATGCAGTGAACACCTGTTATTTAAAGCTCAAATTCAGTTAAAGGAAGACCAGATTGCCTTCCCCTTTCAAGCCACTCTATCACTGAAGAACTAAAAGGAGGAGAAAAGCAAGAGAGTGGGAGAAGGAAAAGAAAGAAGAGGAATCCAAAGGATTCCGTGAAAATACCTGTTTTAAGCATGACCAGACCTTCCACTGGCTAGTGGTGCAGGATTACCACTGTGACATTAATTCACCAGTGACACCATTGTCAGAAAAGACCATATTATCGCGATAAAGAATACTGGTGAAATCCTGATCCTATTGAAGTCAATGGAAGTTTTTCAATTGACTTCAGTGGGATTAGGATGTCAATGTAAATTTTAATCTAAATAGTTCACTGTGTATTGAGTCAAGATTTTTCTCTAAATTGGCTATAATTTGCCTAAGATCATTTTCTTTCCCCATATCTTAGTCTACGTGTTTTCCTTGGAGCTGGGGCTGCCCTGTTGAGACTTAGTTCACTAAGCACTTAGCAAGCACTATCATAAATAAATAATAGATAATATAATAGTAATAATACAATTAATAATGAGAGGAGAGCTGAAGTGTGGAAAAATGTGTCACTCACTGATTGTTACAGATGCCATGAGGAAGAAGCACATTCTCTTTTAAACTAAGGATTTGTTTTTAACCAATTATAGGCTGCCTATGTCAGCTGTACCAAGGATCTGGCAAAATTGTCCTTCTCAGTCCCTCCCTGGCTCTTGCTGTTCCTAGGGAAACCTTCGATGCTTAAACACAAAGGGAATTCCTGCTCTGTTTTTGGTATATAGACCAGTGAGTCCAGTTTTTGAGGATGCTAAGATATACATTGTGCTCCCTAAGTTAGTTCATCTTTTATTTTGCACTGTTTGGACTATAAGGTCTGTATAGACTATCAATTTTCCTGTTTGTGAATTCTCTCTTTCTCTCTCTCTCATTCTTTTTATTCCTTCCCATTCACCCTAACCCCCCTCTAGTGCCCAGACATTCTGGGAGATAAATGCACACATATTCCAGGAAGACTAGGATAATGTGAATCTATTTCATCTGTATGATGAAGCGCTATAGCTCCCACAGTCATCAGTATTGAGATCAAACCATATGAAATGAAAACCTGAGTCTGAGAATGATTGCAGTTTCTGTTTTTTTCAGTCAGCACATCAGTTACTAAACTTGACTTTGACTAGGTATATGGTCTAAGTATCGCTTCTGTACCATTTCAAATGAAGCACTGATCATCTGGGGTCTCCTTTAACACCACTCTCAGTGACAGCTCCCATTTTTAAAGAGAATGTTCTCCTGTGAAGTCGAAAGCTAGTGGCTCTAATGTGTCAAGCAATCTTTGTTCTGTGTTATCTGTCAGAAGTGCCATTGCTGCTAGACCAAGGTCAAAGTTTGCATCTGAACATATATACTGATATGTCTATAAGTTAAACAGGAGCACATATCCTGACAGATCACCTTATCTGGTTTATAGCTCTGTTAATCTATTCTGTTACTGATTTAGTCATGTATGCTCTCATTTACTGTATAAAGATGCAAAATGACTTTTAATTGAGGTTAGGAACCTTATGAATGATTACCTGATTTGTCAGTACTAGTACTGGGCACTAGAACATTTTAAAGTAAAATATTTATGTCAATTTAGTACATGAGCATCTGTTATAGAGATGTTAAATAATAATAGGTTCTTGGTTTTTTTTAAGAATGCACCTGTGGAATGTGCATCATTAGCCACATTAAATACAAACCCTATCATGGGACTTACTATATTTGTCCCATATGTCCAGGAGCGGTGCCAGAGTTTCTGGCACCCTACGCAGAATTCGGGGGTTGGCATTTTGCGCACTTCCCACGGGGCACGCGGGAGCTCCCGGTTCCATTCCCATCGCGCTGCCGAAGAAGGACCCTCCGCCGAAATGCTACAGGTGACAGCGACAGTCATTGAGCTGCTCAATTGCCTGCCACTGTTTTTGGCAGCACGTCAGCAGAAAGTCCTTCTTCAGCGGTGCGATGGAAGTGGAACTGGAAGCTCCCGTGTGCCCTGTGCGGAGCGCACAAAATGCTGCCCCTGAATCCTGGCGCCCTAGGTGACCGCCTAGGATCTCCTAATGGAAGCACTAGCCCTGCATATGTCATTAGTCATTATGTGCAAAAGTTCATTATACAACTTCAGTGCAAGGCTACATTCCCCATCCATTAGGCTCCTAATATTTCCTGAACACCTAGAACCAAATGTGTAACTATTATGTAATGTGAAGAATTAACAGTAGTGACATGTTTGAACATGAATAACATTATAACAATCTGACCTGCAAAAAATATTTGTATATATTCTATGGAAAAATGGCAAAAAAATTTAAATTAGCTAGCAGATCCTAGTGCAGGGGTCGGCAACCTATGGCACGCGTGACAATTTTTAATGGCACGCTAGAGCCTGCCGGGACTCCAGCATGCCATTAAAAGTTCTGCCCAGCCCCGCGTGCTCTCCTCTGCCCTCCTTTTCTCCCGCGGGGGCAGGGAGCAGAAGCATAGCCATCCGCACAGGGTGGGCAAATGGCTCCACTCTCCCGGCACGGCAGGCCGCAGGGTCCGCGCTCCCGGCCCGAGCGCAGCAAGCTGCCGGCCCGTCCCCCCCGCCTTCTCCTCTCCCCTGGATCCCTGCTGCCGCCGCGTGCAGCGCTCTGAGGGCCGGGGCTGTGCTCTCCCGCGGGGCAGCGTGTCTGGCTCTGCGTGGAGCCTCAAGGTAAAGGGCCCAGGGCTGGGGGGGTTGGATAAGGGGTGCAGGCAGTTAGGGGGACAGGGAGCAGGGTGGGTTGGATGAGGGGGGTGGGATCCCGGGGGGGGGGGGCTAGAGGTGGGAGGGTTGGATGGGGCATGGGAGTCCTGGGGTTTGTGAGGGGGCAGAGGGTGAATAGGGGTCAGGGCAGTCAGGGGACTGGGAGCAAGGAGGGTCCTGGGGGGGAAGTTAGGGTGGCGGGGGTCTCTGGAGTGGGCAGTCAGGGAGCGGGGGGGTTGGATGGGGCATGGGAGTCCCGGGGTCTGTTTGGGGGGTGGATAGGGGTCAGGGCAGTCAGGGGACCGGGAGCAAGGAGGGTTGGGGGGCAGTTAGAGTGAGGGTCTCTGAAGGGGGTGGTCAGGGGACAAGGAGCTGGGGGGGTTGTATGAGTTGGGAGTTCTGGGGGTCCTGTCAGGGGGCAGGGAGTGGTTGGATAGGCATGGGAGTCCCGGCGGTCTGGCTGGGGACAGGGGTGTGGATAAGGGTCAGGGCAGTCAGGGGACAGGTAGGAGGTGGAGTCCAGTCTGGGAACAAGGAGCAGGGAGGCTTAGATAGGGGGTGGGGTCCCAGGAGGGGGTAGTCAGGGGACAAGGAGCAGCGGGATTGAGAGTTCTTAGGGGGGCAGTCACCCAGCACTCTCCCCTGAGCCCTAACCCCCAACCCCCACCCACACACAGCACACCCTGAGCCCCGCACCCACCTCAGCCCCTGCCCTGAGCCCTGTACCTTCCTCATAGATACCCAACCCTCTGCTTGACTCCTTCATCCACCCGCAACTGTAGCCCTGACTCTGACATCCCCATCCATACCCAGTGCCCCCTCTGCCCTGACACCTACACCCCCTCACATACCTAGCCCTGACTCCAGCCCTCTGCCCCCAGCCTTCTGGGTCCTGGCTGCCAGCCCTGCACAGACCGCTGCTGGTCTGGGGTTCTGGCTGATGGACCCTTGCCAGCCGGGTCAGCCCCACTCAGCCCGCTGCCGGCCTAGGTGAACAGAACCCCAGACCAGCAGCTGGCTGAGCAGGCTGGCAGCATAATATCAACTTTTTAATTTCATTTTAAATAAAGCTTCTTAAATATTTTGAAAACCCTGTTTATTTTACAATACAGCACTAGTTTAGTTATATAATATATAGACTTATAGAGAGAGACCTTCTAAAAAATTTTAAAATATATTACCGGCACGCGAAATCTTAAATTAGAGTGAATAAGTGAAGACTCAGCACACTGCTTCTGAAAGGTTACCGACCCCTGACCTAGTGCATCATCAACAACTATATAAACTCAATCCTACTTTTAGTTATGCAGGCACACTAGGAAGAAGAGGGTGTTGGGTGACTCTACCTCTCAAGGGCATGTAAAACAGATATTCTTCTAGAGTTCCCTTGAGATGTGGAATTGGCCAGTATGCCTTATGACAGGGATAACTCTCGTCCATAGTTTATAAGGCCCAATGTTTTCTATAAGCAAAAAGAAGGATATAAATACTACATCATGCTACATATAAAAGTAAAAAGGAACTTTTCTGGTTTTTGTTCTGGTTACTGTTTATTAAGTTATCCTTTTAGATACAGAATTAGTGGATGGTGCATAGCTTGAATTTTAAAAGCATGCTTCCTACTACCTGATAGAGCATCATCCTTTTCTTCTATAAATTTTCCTGTTTGTATCTTTGATAAAGGATCAATGTTCAGCTTTACCTACAGCCTAATCTAATTCCACCAAAGAAACCCTTCCACAATAAGCATTCTTCTACAAAACTTCCCAGAGGCATGTTGAGTTTGCAGTGATCCATAGCAGGCGACAGCTCCTGCATTATGTTCCTTTCTCTTTGATTGATTACCTGGATTGCAAAGTACTCAGTAAGTACAATCCTGTCAAAAGGAATATTCCGTCTAACAGCAGATATTTGAAGTAAGTCCAGTATGAGCTGAGTGAGTTCAATTTTCTGGTATTCTCAAGCACAACACCAGAAAATGAAATTCTTTTCTCTTCTCCACTGCTCGTAAGTCTTGCATACCGTCCTGCCTTATAACCGAATATAGTGGAATGAAGTCACTTCAAGTTTTTACTACTCTGGACATGTTTTTGTGGAAGTTGGTTTTTGCAGCCTGCTTTGCAGTCTATATGATAATGCTGACACAGCACTGTTTTAAGGAAACTATTAAAACAGAATGAAATGCTTCTGTAACCCATTCAGCCTGTTTTCTGCAAGTTTACTTTACACCCTTTTTAATTTTTTGACTGAATAAAAAGGAAGACACTAATGGCAAGATAATATAAAATTTCATTGGACACGAGTTTATTTAACTGAGCATTCATTAACACAAGGCCCATTCTTTTCCCATCTATGTCCCAACTACAATTAAAAGTGAGGTCTTGGATTGGAACTAAGGAAGACAATGAAGGTTCTGCCCACTGAACAAATTATATAGCAACCATTTCCATCAGGAGTGGCAGACGGTTTGATGCTACTATAAGGAAACACCTTTAAAATTAATGATTCAGGAAAGCCATTGACTTCATTGGGACTTAAATATTTGATTTGAAGGATGCAGCTCTTCTGAATGAGGACCTAACTCTATTGGCCCAGTTTTCAAAGTGACTGAACACACAAATCAGGCAGGTAAGCTTGCAAAATGTGCAGCTGAAGTATAAGTGTTTGCTTAGGCAAGGATTATCTGAAATTGTTGTGTAAACTTGTACTTAGAAATGAAACTGTGGTTCCCCCCTGAAAAATGAATGTAAAAATGGCATGATGAGTTTTCAATACAAAAAAGTTTGGTGGGTTTTTTTGCAAGCTAACCCTGGGCTCTGGCAGTTAAGCTGGGTGCATCTTCACCAGTAATACAGTCTCCGTCATGCGAAGTTATACCCTAGGCTACACCTGTGAAGCTTCAGGTAAAGCCACTGGGATTGCACAGGTGTCACTGAGGGCATAATCTGAAGACAGTGGAGTTTCACAGGTGTATCTGAAGGCATAATTTGCCCTCTGAGATTATCATTTGAGATGATGATTTGGGAGATGGAAAGAATGCAGTTTGGTGGTCAGCGCTCAGGGTATGTTTCCAGGCTGACTGTCAGAAGACCATCTGTTGAGACACAGTGAATAAAAAATCCTACAATGCCATCAAAAGACTCTTTTCAAGGTAGACACTCCCTTTAAGCAAATCCAGTATATTCTCTCCACTTTCCATGCTGTGTAAACTAAAGATTGCTGCTCTCTCACTAGTGTTTCATCTCTATGGTAACAGACAGGAAAAATAAATATTTTGATGATAGATACCCAGAATAGACAGACTGGATGGAATAGTGATCTGTAGCTTGCCGTGCAGGGTAAGAGACCAATGCTCTGTGTGCAGGAAGGCCACTACAGCTGTTCTTCTGGCTACTGACACTTTTGCTGCAGCTTTTGAAATATAGAAATCTTGAGCCCAGCCTCCATCTGAATAAAGAAAGAAATACGGAATAAGGTCAAATCTTGGCAAGCTGTTTAGGCAAGGGTTGCTTGTTTCACTTAATACATATTGCTCACCCCTCCTCATGTCACCCTCTCCTGCAGCCCTGCAGAAATCTCACGTGTCCAAGGATTTCTTCTGGAGTTGCCTGGTCTACACTACAAAGCTAGGATGATGCAAGACAGCTTTAATCAACCTAGCTGTGCATGTGCCTACACTTAAATTGGTCTCTCACTGCTGGAAGTTACACTGGCCTGTTACACTGACATAGCAACACCACCTACCTAACTGGAGTCAGTGTACTTAGATCAACGCAGTGTGAGTGTAGACACTGCATTACTTATATTGACCATAACGGTCCTTCAGCAGCTCTCCCACCAACTGCTCTGGTTACCATTGTGAACTCCATTGACCTGGGGTGATGGAGACAGGAAGCCCCCTCAACCCCTCCTTTAAAGCCCCACAGAGTTTTGAAATTCCTTTTCCTAATTGCCCAGCTGAGTACAACAGGCCAGCTGACTATGCCAGCAACACACTCCAGACATGCCCCTTTCTGGAGTAGACAGGCAATATTGGATCTTCCATGCCTGTGGGGAGAAGAGGTTGTGTAAGCACAGCTCTAAACCAGCCATGGAAATGTCAATATCTATGAGCAGATTGCTCAGGGGATTTGGAGACCAGGACAGCATGACAGGGACCAGGAGCAGTGCTGCGTGAAAGCCAAGGAGTTGCAGCAGGCATAGCAGAAGGCCAGGAAGGCCAATAATTGATCCCATGCCGAGCCACAGACCTGTCACTTTTATGAAGTTCTGCATCCCATACTCACATACACATCACCACCCCCACAGCACCATGGATAGCACCAAAGAACTCGAGTCACAGGCCCCTGCCAGGAACAGCCAGGAGGAGGATTTGGTGGACAAGGAAGAGGAAGAGGAGGAGTATGGGGGACAGGCGACTGAGGGATCAAGCTGGGCAGTGAGCCAGGATGTATTTTTGACTCCACCTCTTTCAAATCAGTCCCACCAGGTGAGCCCAATGCAGGGGAAGGAACCTCTGGTAAATATGTAGATAATTTTTTTCAGTTACAGGGATGGCATCCCCAAAGTAGCAGAACATGTCTTTTGACTTTTCATTAATTTACTTGTGCTAGAAGATGTAGTGGTACAACCAAGAGAAATAGAGTTACTAATATGCTTTTCATTCTCTTCTAGCATTAAGAAAGGGGGTCCATGTGGAGCAGTTTGTTTATGTGCACAGGGAGGTCCCTGGAATCCTCCCAGGAGATCTCAATGAAACTCCCCTGGAGCAAGTCTGCTGAAGGTTTCTAGGGAGGGCTGCCTTATTTCTTCCATCATGGTAGGACACTTTTCCACACCACTCTGGGATAACTTCAGCAGACACTACTGCAGTACACAGGCTGGCAGCATATGGCACACCACCACCAGCTGTTCTGTCTTTGCTTTTGTTACCTTCAGGAGTGAGGTATCAGCTAAAATCACCTCTGTCTGTAGAAAAAGGTGCCAGTATTCCATGTAATTGCCCTATAGTACTAGAATTGTGCAGCCAAGAAATTCTCTCCTCATTTCTCCAACCCCTGGCGGAACATACTCACCATGGCTGGTACTATGACTGGTGCTGTTCCCAAACAATCCCAAAAAGAAGGGAGAAGCTAGTGCGTAAATCTTTAGGGGAGCTAGGTGAGTGAGTTCAGCATCTTAAATTTTGCTTTTTGTAGTGAATATGCTGACAATGGTGACCTTGTGGCTTTCAGGGTCTCTCCCTCCACATCCATGGAACGCCTGAGCTAGATAAGGAGGAGAAAGAAGAGTACTCTAGAAGACGTATTCAATTAGGTCGTACAAGCTAGTGACACATCAGACCATGAGCACAGGACCTGGAGGATGAAAAAGTGGAAAGGAAAAAGGTCCAGGAATCCCAGCAGGAAAAGGAGAGGAAGATGCACAGGACATACTGGATCTTCTCTGGTAGCAAACACAGTTGCTGCAGAATCTAGTGGACAACGAGGTTCAACAATCTGAGGCTTGCCTCCCTCTGCAGCCCATTGAGAATTCAATATTGGGACCTCTCTATACTCCCCCTCAAAATTCCACATGGCATCAGTCTGGGGGACAGTGAAGATAACCATAGCTTCACATACATTGACCTGTGAAAGCCATGGTTAGTGTATGTGTAGCTGAAATTAAAATGAATGTTCTTTCCCCTTCATAAATTCTGTTCAAATTTATTAAGTTTTATTACATTTTTAAACATATTTGTTTTAAAATACACAGGTTTTTTGCACTGATTTTGTTACAGACTAAAATTCTATTATTTGGAACACAATTTATCTTTATTAGCTCACCACATATGTTGCCAAGTGCTCAGCAGTTCGGAAAGCAACCGATTCTCTGTTACTGCACAGTGTCAGAGTTTATAGGATCATTCACAAAAAAAAAATGGATATATTGACAATGTTATATTCTGACTGTACAGCAATCAGCACAATTTCTAATAGGCCAAAAAAGATCAGGGCCAGGTAGAGCACGCTGCAACAACACACACTATTCTACTTTACCGTTAAAATGGTCTTTCAAAGCTTCCCTAAGCTGTATAGTTCTGCAATAAGCTCTTATAATAGCCCCTCTACTGGCAGTTCAAGCTCAGCAGACAGCTGCTCCAACACTGCTTTTCATCCTGGTGGAATTTTTTCCCTCTTTGCTTGATGGATATCATCCAGGACACAGCAGGCAGCTATAACTATTGAAATATATTTCTCACTGGGGTCCAAACTTGTGAATAAACAATACCAGTGACCTTTCAAATGACAAAAAGCACATTCAATTGTCATTGTGCACCTGATGAACTGATAGTTGAATCATTCTAGGTTTTGTCAAGATGGCCAATGTACGGCTTCCTAAGCTAAGCGAGCAAGGAATAGGCTGGTTCCCCCAGGATCACTACTGGCATTTCAGTATTCCCAATGGTAATCCACTGGTCAGGAAAGAAGGTCCCTGCTTCTTGCTTTCTGAACAGTCTTTTGTTCTTAAAGATGTGAGCCTGACACATCTTCCCTAATTGGCCCACTTTGATGTTGCTGAAGCATCCCCAGTGATCCACCAATGCTTGCTGAAGCATCCCCAGTGATCCACCAATTAGCCCTTTCTGTTGATGTGCTTTGTGGCAGGGTGGTCTGTGCCAAAATATTGATATGTATGCCTTCTATTGCTCCACCACAGCTTGGGAATCCCACTGCTGTAAAGCCACCCACTATGTCCTCCACATTGCCGAGAGTCACAGTCCTGCTTAGCAGAAGGTGATTAATGGCCCTGGATACTTGCATCACAATAGCCCCACTCGGCGGATTTCCCAACTCCAAGCTGATTCCCGACTGACTGGTAGCAGTCTGTCATTGCAAGTTTCTGCAGTGTGATTGCTTCTCCTCTATCTGTGCAGCTCTCACTTTGCTGTCACTCTGTTGGAGGGTTGGGGCAAGCTCGGCACATGGATCCAGGCATGTGGCCTTGCACATCCAAAAGTTCTGCAGCTGTTGCTTGTCATCCCAACCTGCATTACGATGCGATCTCACCAGTCAGTGCTTGTTTCTCAGGCCCAGAAGTGGTGCTTCACTGTCTGCAGATGCTTCATGAAACACCTCCACCAACAACCTTGAATTGGTTCTCACTCTGCCCCACAGCAATATGTCATCTAAGGAATTGTCATGGTCCCCACTCATTCAGATCTTGCAGCCTTGCAAATACTCCAGGATCATGAGTCCTGTGCTTACAACATTCATAACAATACTGCAAAACTCTGCAGGATCCATACTTCTTTCATAGACGGTGGACAGTGAGAATGGCTGCATGGGTTTGTGGATTTTGAAAAAAAGGCATGAAAATTATGGGGTACAGATAACAATATGAGATAGAGACAGTTGCAAAATGGGAAGTTGACTCCATGCTGTCAATCACTGCTGTGCAATTTGCTTTAGCCCCATCATGCATTGCCAAAACTTCTCAAAAGTGCATTGGACGGTGGTGAGTTGCGCAGTAGGATACCTTCCCATAGTGCTCCACACTCGGCATTGATACAGCACTCCTGGTGAGGATGCGCATTGCCAGCACAAAGCCAAGTATGCATGCATATAAATGATGTACTAACTGTGGCAGCTATATGCTGACATAACTTGGGTCGACATAACTTTGTAGTGTAAACATGGCCTGTGAGTCACTGTGGCAATTCCTGTGCAGACGGCTTGGGCATACTCTCTTGCTGCTTCTCCACTGCCTTGCCAGTTTCTCACCACTTCTTGCTACTCTGCAGATAGGAGATAGGAGGCCATTGCCTGCTCTCCCACTTGATCCCTCCTCATTCTTTCACACAGTATCAGTCCCTCTGCCCCACCCATATTCCAGAAGCTCGGAGAGACAGAACTCAAAGGGGAGGGACAGATACAAGCCACAGTTGCCAGCTTTCATGCGGTAAATAAAAATCCCAACTTTCACAAGAAGCCAAAAATCAAGCTAATCCCATTTCAAAACAAGGCCAGACCAAGCCAGTCCCTAAGAACCCCAACACTTTATGTGACTAGATCCTCCAGGCGTGCAGTCTGGGACTGTGGGCATGCTGTACACCTCTGACTCTCTCCCCAACTTGTCCCTGCTTGCCCCTACTTTGTCCCTGCTTGCCGGAAGCCGATCAAAAAAAAAAAAGAAGCAATAAACTACAAGAAGCAACAAGCTACAAGCCAAACAAGCAACAAGCTACAAGCCAAAACCTAGCCAACAAGCAACTCACAAGCAAATTAAGCCAGAAATAAGCCCAATTTCTGCATTTAATCTGCAGGTTTGGCATGTCTGATATGAACGTCTGTGCAATAGGAGAAAGAGGAGAAACAGATGATGGTGGGAGAGGGGGAAGGGAAGAAAGACAGGGCCATAGGCGCGTACTGAGGAGAGGGAGAGGACAATGTTGGGAGACAAAGTCTGTACAAGGGATGAGGGAAAGAAACAGGAAGTCATAGCTGAAAGAGTGTATGAACATAAAAGGGAGAAAGGATCAGTGGAGGAGAGAGATGACCAGATGGGAGAAATAAGGTGCAAGAAGGTCTGCATAAGAAGAGGGGGATAAGCTCTTATAGATGCCATCAACAAAGAACACTATCCACTGATTTTGCTTAATAGATAAGGTTATCTCATTATGTACAATATTTCCTATACTTGCTCTAGGGAATGCCTGGTGAATACTGACAACGCTGAGGTAATGTTATTTAGTTATCATATAAGAGACTGAGCAGGGATCAATCCAAGATAAGCCATTGGTGAAGAAGTGAGAACACTTTCTCTCTCTCTCTCTTTTTTTCCCCCCACAATAAACTGTAAGGCAATAGTGATGATGCTCCTGTTGTTCCTAAATAGACAAATTTTCTACTCATCAAATGCTGTCACAATCAGTTACCACCAATCAAGTGGTACCTGACTATATCAAGACTACTATATCAAGAAGATGGGGAAAATGTCATTTTAATCTTTTCCAGGTTTTCTGATTAGAAATCTCAGACTTCGTAAGCATTTAATTAATTCAAATTAGCATTGAGCAGTCAAATGCCCCCAATGACAAAGGATTACCCTAGAGGCAGCATAGAAATTAATGTTATTCTATGGCTGATATCCTCTCTGACGAGGTCTTAAACATTGAAATTTTAATTTATTTATTATGCAGTAAGATGACATTTTAGCTCTGCAACCGTTTGATAGGAAGACATTATAATTATTCCTGTCCCTCAATATCCATTTTCCCTCCCGCCCCTTTCTTTGAGATTATAAAAAACAAAACAAAACAAAAAAAAAACAGAGATCTAGTTTCGATTCAGGTTTAGTCTTACAGCAGCACAGCTATTTGCAGTAACAGATGCAAATGCAGTAACTAGCTCATTCTAGACCATTTCTTCAGCCCCAAAGTTCTTTGTCTTCACAGGCTGTTAGGAAGATGGCAGATGGCAATATATTTGTTATGAAAAGTGGAGGTGACTCTAATGCACTGTTTGTGCATCTTTGCACTTGCTGTATTATTAAACCCTGTGATTTGTTCCCAGAGAGAGTACAAAAGGCAGGCAATGTATCAGAGTACCATCTTGGAAAATAGGAGTTGAGGAAAAATTAAAAGTAATTACCCGGGTGTTTGAATAATTGGCTTGAAGATGATACTTCTCAACATTTTACAACTGAAACACAAGGATGTAGAAATGCCGCCAGAGCAAATTGCCTGCAGTTACAGTATTTAAGCAAACTGTTCATCCCTGCCATAAAAGAATAATGTGAAAGCTTTTTGGTAATAACAGCTGCATTATATGAAGTGAACAGTATGTCATACAGTCACCAGAGTGCTCCACAGAAGTAAAAGTCCCTAAACATTGCCAAATGCAAACCGAAATTTAATATTATGACACTAGCACCAATTTAATTTGGTACAGGACCGCGGTGTATTAGCAGCCATCAACAGAATTCTCATACTGTGCAGGAGAGAAAAAGATCTAAGAAAAAGCCCTGGCTTGAAAAATGGGAAACTCTAAAAAACATTTTGGATTGAGTATCAAAAGGAAATTTAGCACTTGGCCAGGACTCAGGAGATCTGGGCTAATTTCCCAGCTTTTCCACAGACTCTGTGTGTGATCTTGGGCAAGTCATTTAGGGCTAGATCGCCACAGCCCTTACTAAGCTATGCAGGGCTGTGAGAGTGTCACAACCTAATGTCTCACTCCCTCAGTTCACCTGGGCAGTTAGGTCAGCATTGTATGTTGCTAACGCTGTTGCAAGCGTCACAAGGCAGTTTGGGAAGGCTTGAAGAGTTAAAGGTATAAGTGTGGAGTGGAAGATTCCTTTGCAAGTTGCAAGAGGTCAAAGGAGGAGGAAGAGAGCAGAGAATGGGTTAACTCGACACTTCAGCTAGCTCAGTCCGAAGATAAGACACCTGCTCAAGTCCAAGGTCCTGGTGCTTGACAAGCAGTTTGCAGTTGTGTCTGTGTTCCTATCTTACCCAACCCCAGCCAGCTAGGAGAAGAGGAGAACTAAGTGGAGCAGGACTGCAAAAAGTGCACAAACAAGCGAGATGGTGAAAGCCAACAGTTGGGAAACAAGGTTTCACGTCCCTGGAGTTGGTGTGTTTTGGGAAAGCTGAGAAGGCCACAGAAAGTTGGTTTGGACTGGTACAGAGAGCACCAGGAGCAGAGGTCCCTGAACAAAACACACACAGAAGAATCCAGGACTTAGAAACCCTCCCAAGAACCAAAGCAAATCGGAGATTAACAGCAGACCCTTGACGACCTATGCATGGGACAAGAACTCCTGCCACCCTTCCCCCTCTTCTTCTTACGTTACACCTAGGCTTGGCCAGCCTCGGGTAGTGCAGGTGTGAGTAGGAAAGTGGGTTAGGGCTTGGGGCACTAACTCTTTGTTTTTTCCTTCCTCTGAGTGATCTGGGGGATCCCCAGCACTCTCTGCTGTTATTTTCTTAATAAAACTTTAAAACTTAGACACTTGGTGCGCTCTGACATCTCCTCCCCTAAAGATCCTGTGGCCTCAGCCTGATCACCTGACACCTCAGGCAGATTGGTAACATAAATCTGTCACAAGAAAGAGTCAGGCCACTCCCCTCATACTTCCCTGCTTGGCCAAGTTGTTTTTTTTACTTTAGCTGTGGTGTGGAGAGCAGGGGTGACTCACTGGCCAGATTAGTTAACTGAGTGAACTGCTCCATGGAAAGGATGGAATTAACATACTTCTCCCCTAGAGCAAGAGGAGATCAGAGAAGACATGTTTCTGGGCTAGTGTCTCTGTGCTATGCACATGTCAAGGTCTTATTCCTACTTTGAACTTTAGCGTCCAGAAAGTGGGGACCTGCATGTACCCCTCTAAACTTAATTCCTAGCTTAGATCTGATAATGCTACCACCAACCAAAATATAGTGTTTGGTACACTTTCTGTCCCCCAAAAACCTTCCCTGGGTAACCCAAGACCCAAATCCCTTGGGTCTTAAACCAAAGAGGAATAAACCATTCCCCCTCCTTCCTTTCCCCCCACCTAGCCCTGGTGAGTTTACTGTGATTCAAACTCCTTGAATCTTAAAACAGAGAGGAATTCACCTTCCCCCCTCCTCCTTTCCCCCACCAATCCCTAGTGAGTTCAGACCCACCCCCCTTGGGTCTTACACGAAAAAATCAATCAGGTTCTTAAAAAGAAAAGCTTTTATTTAAAGAAAGAAAAAGTAAAAATTATCTCTGTAAAATCAAGATGGAAAATGTTTACAGGGTCTCAGCTTTACATAGACCAGAGAGACTTCCTCCCTCGTAGCCTAAGTATAAGTTACAGCAAATAGAGGTAAAATATCCTTCCAGCAAAATACACATTTGCAAATAAAGAAAACAAACAAAAAGACTATTCCGCCTTCTAGCTGTTACTTACTATGTTGAACATGAGAGACTGTTTCAGAAAGATTGGAGAAAACTGGTTGCACGTCTGGCTCCTCTTAATCCCAAGAGAGAACAAAGAACAACCCAAAAGGCACAAACAAAAGACTTCCCTCCACCAAGGTTTGCAAGTATCTTGTCCCCCGATTGGTCCTTTGGTCAGGTGTCAGCCAGGTTCACTGAGCTTGTTAACCCTTTACAGGTAAAAGAGACATTAACTCTTAACTATCTGTTTATGACAGCACATTTACTCAGGGCAGAGTGCAGTGTTACAATCTAGCCCTTAACCTTTCTGTGCCTCAGTTCTCCATCTGTAAAATGGGGATAATAGGACTTCCTTTCTTTCATGCTTTGTTTGTCTTGTCCAGTTAGATAGGAAGCATTTTGAGGCAGGGATTGTATCTTGCTTTGGCTACATCCATACTACACACTGCTGATGGTGGCGGTAGGGCATGTGTAGCTACACGCTACAGTGAAAAGCAAGCTGCATCCACACTGCCGTATGTAGCTACATGTGTTGGTGAAAATCTCTGGCAGTGGGAGGCAGTAGGAAAAGGCTTCAGCAGCTCCCCACTGCCAGAGCCTTTCACTATGGCAAGGAAAGTCTCTGGCAAGGAGAGATAGTGGGGGAAATCCTACTGCCAAAACCTTTCTCTGTTTCCAGTCTTTCCCTGCTGTGGGTAAAGGCTCCAGCAACAGGGAACTGGTGGCTACTTTCCCCATTGCCAAAGTCTTTCCCTAAAGTGGGGAAGGGTTCCAGTTGCAGGGAAGCAGTAGGACAATACACTGCTATTTTTAGTAGTGTAGATGATGAGGTGTGGTTTCGGCAAGTAGAGAACTTGAAAGCTATGTATATATGTACCCATACCCTTCAGGCATGGCTTTACTTGCCTAAACTGTGACTCACCAGATACACTGCTGTTTATGCCTGTGCTGGAGATGGACTACATGAGGATGTATACTACATGCCAATGAAAGACGTATGCAGTGTAGACATACGTTGTGTGTATGTACTGTGCCTAGCACAATGGGCGTCCAGTCTCAGGTAGGGCATCAATGATGTACCATAATGCAAATAATAATAATAATTATAAATAATATCACCAACATCATCCCCAGCACAACGTGTGCTGTTAACAGGCCTCCTTAACTTACTTGTGAGCTAAGCATTAGTAAAAATCCCATTTAGTGTAATGGTTGGGTAGTCTATCTTGCAATGCCGGCTTTCTTCGTATCTTATCTTAGGTTGTGTGTTTCTTCTTTGAATGGTTCACATGTATTCCACTCAAGTGTCCGCATTCCTGGAGCCAGAGAATTTCTATAATAGTACCTGTAGGGACAATGCATATATCCTATGCCTCCTTGTGGTCCCTCCTAAGACTATTTAGGGGAAATGGCACAGGGCTTCCCAGAGGATACAGGGGGTCTGGGGTATTCAGCGGTGGGGGGCCCCTGCTTTGGTGGTAATTTGGCGGCGGGGGGTCCTTCTGCTCCAGGACACGCCGCCAAAGTGCCCCGAAGACCTGCGGCGGGGACCCCCCGCTGCCAAATTACCGCCAAAGACCCAGCATTTCGGCAAAGGGTCCTGCTTTGGCGGTAATTTGGTGGCGGGGGGTCCTTCCGCCGAAGACCTGGAGTGGAAGAAGCTCTGGGGTCCCGTGCCCCTCAAGAGTTTTCCGGGAGCCCTGGTGTGAGTGAAGGACCCTGCTCCAGGGGCCCCGAAAAACTCTCATGGGGGCCCCAGTGGGGCCCTGAGCAAATTGCCCCACTTTCCCCCCCCTCTGTGCAGCCCTGAGGTGGCACCTCGCCCTCCCTCCACTCAGTTCCTTCTCACTGCCCACAGCCTATATCAGAGATCCTTGTGTGGTTTACATCATGGTTACAAGGCAGTTAGAAATATTTTTCTTTTATCTGCTATTGTTTATTAGTTTTTGCAGTTTGAGTAGTAGTTTAATTGTAATACACAGTAGTTCGTGATCGTGTATGTAGTTATTTTATTAGATTAGATTAGCGCCCAGTGGCATTCCCTCACCAGGCTTCAGATGTTTCCTGTCATGTAGAGTCGCTATCCCTAACAGTGATCCTTTCACATGCTGCCTCTTATGCCTCTAGCAGGGGCAGATTACAGAAAGGTGGAGTATGTGTTTGTCATAAAGAAATTGTTAAGGGTTAATGTCTCTTCTACCTGTAAAGAGTTACAAGCAGGGAACTGGACACATGACCAGAAGACCAATCAGAAAACAAGATACTTTTAAATTTAAATGGAGGGAAGCTTTTGTGTGTGTTCTTTGTTCGTTGTGTGTTCTTCTCTCGGAGGGTCTGAGAGAGACCAAACATTACTACAGGCTCTCTAAGTTTCTTTTCAAATAGTAAGTAAAAACAGGCGGTTTAGGCTTTTTAATTGTTTTACTCTATTTGCAGTTGTGGATCTGGCTGGTTAACTTTTATATGTGTAGTTGCTGGGAATTTTGATTTGTATTGGTACTGGGGGGAAAGTCTCTTTCTGGTGTCTGTAAGCTATAGGACCCTGTAATATTTACATCTTGAAGTTACAGAGATAATTTTTTACTTTTTCCTTTCTTTTATTAAAAGATTTCTTTTTAGAGAACCTGATTGATTTTTTTCCCTTGTTTCCCTTGTTTTATTCCAGGGGATTGGGATAACTCACCAGGAAGGGTGGGGGAGACAGGAGGGGGAGAGAGAGAGAATCTCTCTCTGTTTTCTTTGAATCTGTTTGCCTCTTTGTGGAAGGGAAGGGAGATGCTTCTCTGTATGGTGATTTAAGAGGTTGGATCAGTATCTCTCAAGATAGCCCAGGGAGGGAAATTCTGGGAGGGGGAAAGGTGGGGGAATGGTTTATTTCTCCTTGTTTTAAGAACCCAAGGGATCTGGGTTCTTGGGGTCCCCAGGGAAGGTTGGGGAGGTCAGAGTGCCCCAAAACACTATATTTTTGGGTGGTGGCAGTGATATCAGATCTAAGCTGGTAATTAAGCTTAGAGGATTCAGGTGCTAGTATCTCATTTTCTGAACTCTAAGGTTCAGATCTGAAAGGGAATGCTATGACACTGTTGTTCCTTCAAAAGGAATGCAGATTTTTAAAGACTTATGCCTAAAACAGCACTTCATGGAACAAATTATGAAGTCTGCCTCAGCACCGGAGCTTTTGGCTGTTTGTCTGGCCTCTCAAGAAGCCTCCAAGGTTATGAAAGTCTCAGATAGGCCCCTTGACTCAGACTCCTCTCCATATAGAAAGATGAGTTGATCTACCTCTGTGGGCCCGCTATGTAAGAGGACCCATAAGCAGGAGTTCTAGATCCAAAAATGGCTCCCCTTCTTCATCAAAGAGGGATTTGGACTGCCAGGATTCCTTAGGTTCACAATGTAGAGCCAGGCCCTCATCCCATGTCTCCCTGATATGGAGAAGGGACCATACCACTGTACTGTCAACTCTATCACCCTCACAGGGAAAACCATTGAGTCCAGTGTCTACAGACTCAACCTTGGCACCAGTCCTTTCAGTATCATCTATTCCACAAGCATTTCAAGTGGCTTCTGACTTGCTTTGCTTTTTGGTTCTTTCTCTGGTTGTGCATTCTCCATTGGGGGTTTGGGGAGGTGGGCAGTAAGGTCACTTACTTAGCACCAACTTTGGTATCAATACTATCTCTGAGTTCAGTATCTATACCACTGATTGTTCTGGTGCCTGTGACTTCAGTACAAAGCTATTCATCTGTAGGGGTTCCATCTGCTTCCATGATGCCGACACAGGTAGAAAAGGCCTTCCCAGTACCAACCACTGAGATAGTTCCTTCAATGTTTGGGGTTCATTTCTGGTACTGACCACTGTACCATCATCGGTAGCAATGTTGGCACATTTCCACTGGGCTATGGACTCTCAGGAGTCTCCTGAGCTTAGCTCCTCTGCTGCCTTTGGAGTATTCAGAGAGTTTCTTGACATCTGGGTCAGAATTCTCCTCCTCTTCCTCTTCACCTGAAGCTCAGGTCAACAAGAGCCTCCAGATTACAAGATCAGCACTGGTACCTGTCTGTTACAGCTATCCCCCTATTCCATTTTGTTTCTTACAGCTGTCCCCATATTCCATTTTGTTTTTGTTCTCCTCCTATGGCCGCCCTTCCCTGCCTGTTAAGTTGTTTACCAGGGCCACTGCCCTTCTCAAAGGGAGGGCCCCTAAAGTTGTTTAATGAGCCATTGCCCTTCTCAAAGGGATGGCCACTTGTGCTGCATGCTAAATGGGACCACTGCCCTGTTCAAAGGGTTAGACCTGTTATCACCTCGTTGAACCTGGGCTCGGTGTAGGGCAGGCAATGTCCAGAGCTGCAAGACCTATTGTGTTTTTAAGATCCTGGGCATGAGTCATAGGCCTCATGTGCTTTTGAGTCACCTATTGCACAGGACTCTGCCCAGACATGTTTCTGTGCTCACCTGCAGTTTTTCCCTGTGCCTCCTCCCCTGTGACAGAGGGAGCCTATCAGGATTACTGGTGGGAAACTGCCTAAGTTTGTCTTTAAAAACAGACATTTTTGAAACAAACATCAGAAAGGTTCCTGCATTGCTGCCTGGTCTGATCAGCCAGGGGTTTTGGGGGGGGGTCCTTTCTCCGCTCTCATTTTATTTTTGAGTGTACCCCCGGTTTTTTAACCCCCCCCCCACGAAGAGCAAATTGCTGCCTGAGAGATCTCCTGATTATCAAGACCGTACCGAGCCCTCCTTGCTTCTTCTGACATTGCTGATGCTTCTGCCTTTGCTGCTGCCTTGGGGACTGCTAAGAATCCCTCTGTAAAACTTTCTGTACTTTTATTTCATTACTTTAGCTGCTGGCTCTGTTTCCCTAGCACACAGACTCAAGCTAGACCTTGGTCTGTGTCTTAAAACGTCTCTTAAACTCCGCGGCGCTTTGCCGCTAAAAATAAGTTTGTGCCGCTGCTAAGCTCTGCTTCTGTGGGCTTTGCCTCGGGGCTCCCTGCTTTCAGCTGTATCCATTGCTGCAGGCACCATCCCTTGGCTTCCTTGGGAGCTGTATCCTGGGCACATACCACTCTGCCCTCTGTGACTTCCCCATAGCATAAGATGCACCATAGGTTTTGTTTTTTTAGTTTAATAAGTCATAGTTTGTTAAGATTGTAGAGCTTGTAAATTCACCTGCCTTGTTATAGTTTACTGTTTTGTTGCTCCATATAGTTGCTTGTTATAGTTTTGCTTAGAATTGTGATATTTGTTGTTTTGCCTAGTCTTTGGTTAAGATAGATAAGGTTTTTGCTGCTTAAATTCGTCTTCCCGCTGTCCCGATCTCTCCCTGAACTTTCCCGTGTCTGTTTTTCCCCCGCTCCAATCTCCCCCCTGTGTACTTCTCCGTGTCTATAAATAAGGTTTTTGCTGCTTAAATTCATCTTCCCGCTGTCCCGATCTCTCCCTGAACTTTCCCATGTCTGTTTTTCCCCCGCTCCAATCTCCCCCTCTGTGTGCTTCTCCGTGTCTCCCTGTTATAACCCTTTGCTGCTTTTTTCCCCGCATCTGCACTCTCTCCGAATTTCCCAACTCCTTGCTGCTTCCCCGCCCGCGTCTGCATCACCCTCCAAACTTCCCAAACCCCTTGCTGCTTCTCCCCCTGTGAAACTTCCCAAACCCTTTGCCGCTTTTTTTTCCTTTGTTTTTGGTGTTCGCTTGTTGCTTAAACTTTTCTCTAGCCCTTCTTTACACTTCTCCGCTGCCCCTCCCCTACCGAAGATCACCATCACACTGCTCCGTTGTCCTTACCCTGCAGGGCTTCAGAGTCTTTCACTGCTTCCAGCCGCACTCTCCTCTCATCAGTTGCCACTAATCATTCACTCCCCTCTCCCCTCCCCTCTCCTGTTCCTTGACCCAGCCTTTAGGTATACTCTTGCAGATTATCTGCTATCCTAGCCTCACAAATTAAGTCATTAATTTTCTTTTATACCGTTACATTGCATAATTTCATTTATTGCCCATATTGTATCATTGCACTGTGATTCACATTTTACTTGTAATTATATCACCCCATTGGTTGCTTCCACATTTCTGATATACTTTGTATTTGCATTGATACCATTGTGTTACATTGTGTATAAGGCCACTAACCACTTAATACATTCTATCTAAGATTGTTGACCATTTTATATAGAAGCTACCATTTTATTTTGCATTTCTTTTTGATACGCTTATTGACTGTATTGTATCCCATTGTGCTGAACCCCACTTACTGTACCCCACTGTTAGAACTCCCTACACTGTTCAATAAGAAGAACCTCCCCCATCATTGTCTATTGTAAACACCCTGTACACCCCATCCCATCGTATTTCATTGTTAAATTCCCACCACTTCCTTTTTCCTTTAATAAAGAAATTAATTGGCACCCCACCTGTAATTGCTCCCCAAGATCCCATATACCTGCAGGCAGGGACAGTACCAAGAACAAGACTATTTCAATACTGGAGACAGGTCATCTTGGCTCAGTCCATACTGACCCTGAGTTCCATATCCCTTGCCTCGGTGATCTTATTGGAACCCTTGGGGAGCTCCCCAGGCTTTAAGTCACAATCACTGATGGATTCTAGGGAAAAGTTCCCATCAGTGAGCCTCCCCCTAGAGTCTCTTCTCTTAGAACAATGTACAAAGGAACCTCCCACTAAACCACTATCATAACAAGTAAAATTGATACCCTAGTTTCCAGTTGTGCCATAGAGATACATATGTTTCTTCTTCCCTTGTTGCCCTCATCACTTGATGACTCTATGGCCCCAGATTCCTCCTTCCCTGTACAGGAGGATTTCACATCATACCAAGACCTTTAAATAAAAATGGCTGCAACACTAGGCATTCAAGTCTAGTATGTTCAAGAGAGTGCTCAGAAACTTCTGGATAGCTTGCAGTCATCAGTTCCTGGAAGAGTTGCCCTCCCAACAAACAAAGTTAAAATCTTGTGGGATACACTGTCTTCCAAAACTGTTACTGCTAAGTGCACTGAAAATTTACCATGTCCCTATGCATGGCTCTGAGTGTTTTTAATCCCACCCAGATCCCAACGCCATTGTGGTCACTGCTGCCAGTGAGAGATCTCATCAGGGAAGATACAAAGCTATGCTCAAGGGAAAACACTCTAGAATATTTGATTTGTTGGAGAGAAAATTTATTTTGCTTCATTGTTACAAATGTTTATAACTATCCAGCAAGTTCTGTTATCAAAATATTGCTTTGTTAATTAAGACTTGTCAAAATTTGTAGACAAGCTCCCTGAAGATTCATGAGACAAGTTCAAAGCCCTTTTTGCAGAGAGCTGCTTAGTAGCCAAAACATCTCTCCAGTTAGAGCTGGATGTTGCAGATGCTTCTTTTAGGGTCATTGTCTCTAATAGCAATGAGAAGGGCTTCATTGTTAAAGAATTCTGGCATAGTCCCAAACATATAACAGTTATAGAGGACCTGCCTTTTAATGGTCAATATCTTTTTTTGGATAAGACTCATGAGACCTTACGTTTACTCAGAGACTCCGGAGCTATTTAACGCTTGCTAGGTTATTTACACACCATCCACTAAGTCTAGAGATGGCAGTACAGACTTCAACAACAACGGTATGAGCAACAGTAAGTGCAGCCCTCTTACAGACAATCAACTTACCCCCTCCAGAAAATATGACTTCTCCAAGAGAAGACACAACTCTCAGAGAAGGGAGTCTGGTACCAGTTACTGCAAACCATCTCATCTTCATGAGTCACTGGGGAAGCAGCCTATTTGGCTTCTCCCTTGAGGACAGTGATCTAGTTGCCAGCAATCTAACAGTCATATCTCTTCTATTTGGGATATACTGTTCCATTTTCTCAGTGTTTGGGAGGCTATAACCACTGATAAATAGGTCTCAAGTAATGCAAGACTGCGATATTCCATCCAATTCCTTACCACTCTCCTCCCCCCCGTCATGGTATAAATCCCCACTCTGAACCTTAGAGTCCAAAAGATGGGGTACCAGCATGAATTCCTTTAAGCGTAATTACGAGCTTAGATCCTGTAGTGCTGCCACCAACCAGGACTTGGAGTGCCTGGTACATTCTGGTCCCCCCAGAACTTTCCCTGGGGACCCTAAGACCCAGACCCCCTGGATCTTAACACAAGGAAAGTAAACCCTTTCCCCCACCGTTGCCTCTCCCAGGCTTTCCCTCCCTGGGTTACCCTGGAAGATCACTGTGATTTAAACTCCTTGAATCTTAAAACAAAGGGAAATGCCCCTTCCCCCCTCCTCTTTTTTCTCCCTGTCTCCCACCAATTCCCTGGTGAGTACAGACTCAATTCCCTTGAGCCTCAACAAGGGGAAAAAATCAATCAGGTCTTAAAAAAGAAAAACTTTTAATAAAAGAAAGAAAAAAAGTAAAAGTTATCTCTGTAATTAAGATGGTAAGGGTTACAGGGTCTTTCAGCTTATAGACACTACAGAAAAGCCTTCCCCCCAGCACAAATACAAATTAAAATCCTTCCAGCAAAATACACATTTGCAAATAAAGAAAACAATCAAAAAGACTAAACCGCCTTCTGCTTATACTTACTATTTGAACAGAAAATTAGAGAGCCTGTAGGTACATCTGGTTACTCTCAGAACCCAGAGAGAACAACAGACAAGCAAACAACACAAAACAAAGACTTCCCTCCACCGAGATTTGAAAGTATCTTGTTTTCTGATTGGTCCTCTGGTCAGGTGGTCCAGGTTCACTGCTTGTAACCCTTTACAGGTAAAAGAGACATTAACCCTTAACTATCTGTTTATGACACCCCTCAACTCCTCCATTCATATTCATAGACCAATCTCTTGGGTATTTTCTTCACCAAGAAGTCCAGACTTTTCTTGCATCAGGGGCCACAGAGGGGGTCCCCACAAAATTGAGGAAGAGGATTTTACTCTTGGTACTTTCTGATCCCCAAGGCTAAAGGGGACCTGAGGCTCATTCTCGACCTTTGTGGCCTCGGCAAGTTTATCAAGTACAGAAAGTTCTTCATGATTACCCTAGCATTGATCCTTCCTTCCTAAGATTGTAAGGACTTGATTGCTCCCCTTGATCTTCCAGTTGCTTATTTACATGTGGCAATTCTACCAAGCAACAGGAAATTACTGCAGTTTCGTGTTGGAAGTCACTATTATCAGTATATGGGGCTTCTCTTTATATTGTCTTTGGCCTCATGTGTATTTACCAAGTGTATGGCAGCTGTGGCTTTCCATTTCAGAAGAAAGGGGATTCATATATCCCTTTACTTGGATGACAAGTTCTTCATCACATCCATGTCATCACCGAGCTCTTTGATTGTCTGCTAAACAGAAGATCCACATTACTTCTGATACAAAAATCTCGTTCATTGGGGTTCTACTCAATTCTGCAAAATTGATGGCTTTGCTTCCTCAGGACAGATTTCAAGTAATTCACCAACTGTGCTTGTCTCTCACATCCCAATTCACCATCACAACCTAAATATGTTTGAGACTGTTGGAACATATGGCATCCTGCACTTACATACTCCTGCATCTGAAGCTGTGCTTGTGCACTGTTCAAGGATGGCTAAGCTCTGTCTATGGACCAAATGTCCAGACACTTGACAAGTTCACCATTCTTCCCCCATGGTTCTGAAATCCCTATAATGGTGGGCAGATCAGAGTAACAAATGCAGAAACATTCCCTTTGCTTGTCCTCCTCCAATATTGTTATGGATGCTTCCTAAAGAGGTGCATATTTTTAGGGTCTTTGTGAGCTCACGCAGCATGGGTGGAGCATCTCTGTGCCTCAATGCCTATCATGCCTTTCTTCCTCATATTAGTGGCTTGTTGATTCAGATCCTTACCGACAATATGACAGCAATCTATTATGTGACCAGACGAGGAGCACGCCACAATCAGCTTTGTCAGGAAGTGATGAAACTATGGCACGTTTGCATGAAAGAGAACATAGCCCAGGAGCTTCTCACTTGCCTGAGTCTCAGAACCAGTTGGTTGATGATCTCTGCAGGATCTTTTCCTGGAATCACAAGTTGTCCATCATCAGCAGAGTGCTGAGGGTTTTCTTCAGAGCTTGGGACATTCCATCGGTTGTTGAATTTGCTACAATACACAACAAGAAATGCCACCAATTTTGTTCTCAAGCAGGTCTCAACCTGGCTCATTGACTGTTGCCTTTCTGCTGAAGTGGGAATTGAACTTCATGTACACTTTTCCTCCATCCTCCCATCTCTAAGATCATCCTCAAGGTGAAGCAGGATAATCCTCATTGACCTGGAGTGCTGAGACAATGCGGGTTCTCAGACCGTCTGAGTCTCTTGGTCTGTCCCCCTGATGGCTTCTACCATCTGTTCCAGACTTCTTGTTACACCACCACAGGCAGATGTAACATCCAAATTGAAGCAGACTTTACCTCACAGCATGGCTGTTGGGTGGCTAGACCAAGCAGAGAAGGACTCTTCGACTGCAGGTCAGGAGATCCTGCTAAGTAGTTGAAAAAAATCCTGTAGGTCTACCTACCTGGCTAAATAGAAATACTTTTCTACCTGGTCCACTTCTTGAAGTGTCCAAACATTGTTCTCTAAAGGATAGGATGTCCTTGTGTACTTATTACACCTCAGACCTTTCTCTCAGTTCCCGATGGGTCCATTTAGCTGCAATTTCAGTGATCCATCCTCCAACTGAAGGAAAGTCAGTGTTCTCTAATCCCAGCGTGGACAGATTCTTCAAAAGTATTATTTGTCTCTATCCTTTTGTAAAGGACACTGTTCCTGTGTGGGACTTAAACACAGTTTTGGGAGCTCTTATGGGCCTGGCATTTGAGCCTATAGCTAATTGCTCTCTGACTCATGTTTGTCAAAAGATAGCTTTTTCATTGCAATAACATCAGCCAGAGGAGTGGGAGAATTTTAGGCCCTTATGTCAAACCCTCTATAAACCCTTAAGGCCACATCCTTTTTTAGACTAAAGCGGCTCCAGCTGTTCATTTAACCAAACAATATATTTACCTTATTTTCCCAAAGCCCCTCTCCAGTAGTGATGACCAGTGCCTTCATACATTACATGTGAGAAAAGCACCGACCTTCTGTTGAGACATAGCTAAGCCCTCTTGAGTATCTCCTTGATGTTTTGTCTCTGATGCTGATAGAATGAAAGACCAGGCAGCCTCAGCACAGACTATTTTCAAGTGGATTACAGTTTGCATCACAGTAGCCTATGGGGTAGTGAACCTTCCTCCTTTGGAAAGTTTTAGCTCATTCTACAAGGGCACAGGTCATATCTGTGGCCTCCTTATTTATGTTTCTACTCTGGACATATGTAGGGATTCTATGCGGCCCCCCATACATACCTTTACTCAGCGCTATGTCATCACGACTGCTTCCAGAGCTGATACAAGTTTTGGAAAAACAATTTTGCCATCATTATTTAGGTAGACTCCAAGCCCACCATGTATCTGAACTCCTTGTGAGTCACCTGAGTGAAATATGTGTGTGAACCACTCGAAGAAGACAGAATAGTTACTTACTGTTGTTCTCAGAGATATATTTCATCCGTGTGTTCCACAGTCCGCCCTCCATCTAATCTACACTGGAGTCTCTAGCATCACATTCTGATGCAAAGGAATCAAGGGGGTGCTAGTGGTGCCCCCTTAAATAGCTTCAGGAGGGGCCACTAGGAAGTAAAGGGCATGTGCAGTGCCCTAACAGGCACTGCCATGGAAATTTCTCAGGGTGTGCTGCATGCATGTACAGCTGAGAGGAATACACCTGACTCACATCTCAGAGAGCAACAGTTTCATGTAAATGATGATTGTTCATTTTTCATGGTCAGTGGTGCACAGTGTGGTCACAATCACTTCTGATCTAGGGAAGCCCAGGAGACTGAGAGATTTGAAGACAACACCTGACTCTAGTAGGGAGAATGGCTTTTACTGGCATCAGTAGGAATTAGAATGGTCAAAGAATGTGAGTACAAAAGCGAAATGTTTCTATTGTCACCCTAAGCATCCAGATATTGGTCGTATAAATATTTTATTGAATAGTTTAAGGTTACTTCATCATGCCCGATTATTGAAACATCAGCCTTTAAAAGACACTTCTTTGTTTAGCTACGTATAGAAATTAACCCTAGAATATGAGGTTACTTCTTGGTGAAATACTAATTTAATGACAAATTATAGCAATTATATTTTCACATTGTGTAACTCCATGATTTATTTGTGTTTGTCTGACATGACATTTTATAGTTTCACAGAAACATTTTGTGACAAGACCCAATAACCTGCCAAAGAGAGTATCTTAGAAACATACTATTGATGGCCATATGCTGTGCAATTGCCCAGATTTTCCTATCTGTATCCATTGCAAGGGTTTATTTATTTTTATCTGCCAAGACAAAACATATATACCCTGGAGCATCCAAACTCTTAAAAATGATAGTATAAAAAAAACTCAGTGAAGGAGCTCTTTGTCAGAAGCCTTTGCAATGTGAAAAGCACCCATCCATTAGAGTAATATTCATATCATATAATTTGGCTCAGACTGGTAACACAGGGCTAGATTCAAAGTCCCTTGAAGTCAGTGGGCGTTGTCCTATAGATTTCAAACAGCTTTGGATCAGTCCCCAAGTGAGCAGCGCTTTGATGGTTCCGGGGTTTCTGAATGCTACAATCAGTGACAGACATTTCTGCTATTTCACTAATGCCTACACCACATGTTGTATTCAGTAGATTGATATGTCTTGTAATTGGCAGACATGTATATGACTAATATGGTTATTTTTCAGTTGTGAAATGGAAATTGTCAGAAGTGGGTAGCTGAGTAACAGGAAAAGTGTACACAAACATTCAACACGTACTTACTCATATTATTCAACATCTGTTCTCTCTTAAGCATTGCAGATTCTTAAAAGAAATGGACAGAAACATAGCACCCAGTTTTGCATACGGGCTCACGAAGAATTCCACAATTTACTTAAATACTTAAAAAAAACCCTCCACAATGCTTCCTTTCTGTGTACTAAACCATAGTGAACTATACTAGGAGAAAAAAAGCTTTTGCAGATGAACTCTCCTTCTATAGCTGACAAGATTAAATTGAAGAGTTGAAGGAAGTGTTAGATAATGGTTAGAGCAAAGAATGGGGAGTCAGGATTCCTGGATTCTATTTCTGGCTGCCACTGACTTGCTGTGTGATACAGGGAAAATACATTGAGTTCAAATTTTTTAAAGTGCCAACATGGCCAAATTGATGCAGGCACAGATCCTCAGTTATTTAGGCACGTAACACTCATTGATTTCAATGGGAGTTAGGTGCCTGCATCCCTGTTGTGCATATGGGCCTCAGGAAAGTCAATGGGCCCTAAGTCACTTTTGAAAATAAAGTCAGCAGTGCAGTGGTAGATCTTCAGATTAATGTGGATATGTTAATTGAAGCCATTTGATCCTATGAAGTCAGCCAGAAGATAGAATAGGAGAGGGAGGGAGGACAGAGTCATGTGTTTGAACTGGCTTATCAATCAGCAAAGAAAGAGTAGACTCTTGCTTTAATTTAGAATGTCAGAGTGACTCCATTTTGACATGTAATAGGGTTCATTAGCAGCCACTTGATTGACTTCCGTAGCAGTCAGACTACACTGAGCCTCTAGTTTTCATAGAATGGTTTAGAATGTGACATTTCTTAGGTGTTTATAATTATAAACACCTGATCAGGGCTGAGATGTTTCCTTTCTGCCAGCAAAACCCAGTTTTTGCTTTTATCATAGCAAAATATAACCATATGTAAAAACAAATTTATTTTCTCAGCGTGCTCTGTTTTTAAAGTTCAATGTGTTGCATGCAGAAAGCAGTTAATAATGTAAGGGAAATCCACCAAATATCTTCAACATTTGTAAAGGCATGAAAATATATTAGCTTGCTGCTTAGACTGACAGTAAATTTTTCACACCGCCCATTTGTGTGCACTTCTGCTGAAGTTACACTTCCCTCACATAACTTTGTCAAGCTTGAGAGCTAGCAATGCATGATGCAGTCAGACTGAGTGAGAATAAATGTCGTTTTTAAAATGTCAGAATGGAAGAGAGAGAGAGAGAGAGAGAGAGAGAGAGAGAGAGGGGGAGAGAGAGACAGAGAAGTTTCTTTTGGTCTGTCAAGCCAGCGTGGATGTTTATAGCAGGGGAGAAACATACATTTCTGACTATAAGTTATAGTCATTTGAAGAAGAAATGGCACTACCATTCAGAATGCTTCCAATTATATTAGCATATGAAAATTGCAACCGTGGAGGTCCCGAAGATAACAATTTAGGACTCAATAGTGGAATTAAGCCACAGCCTTTGAAGCCCTGTGCCTATGTTAGGAATTTTGCATAATGTAATATATATTGGCTAACTTGAGTTAACTAAAACTTGTTAAAATCCTAGTGCGGACAAAACAGTTGTGGTTTTAATGTTTTGAAATACACTTTAGTGGGGATCCAACTTAAACACAAGGGCTATGTTTGTGCCTGGCTAGGACTTTTCAGCTTGGAAAAGAGGAGACTAAGGGGGCATATGATAGAGGTATATAAAATCATGAGTGATGTGAATAAAGTAGATAAGGAAAAGTTATTATTTGTTCCCATAATATAAGAACTAGGGGCCACCAAATGAAATTAATGGGCAGCAGGTTTAAAACAAATAAAAAGAAGTTCTTCTTCACACAGCGCACAGTCAATGTGGAACTCAATGCGTGAGGAGGCTGTGAAGGCTAGGACTATAACAGGGTTTAAAAGAGAACTAGATAAATTCACAGAGGTTAAGTCCATTAACAGCTATTAGCCAGGACAGGTAAAGAATGGTGTCCCTAGACACTGTTTGTCAGAGGATGGAAATGGATGGCAGGAGAGAGATCACTTGATCATTACCTGTTAGGTTCACTCCCTCGGGGGCATCTGGCATTGGCTACTGTCAGTAGACAGGATACTGGGCTAGATGGACTGTTCTTATGTTCCTTATGCAGTGGCTCAAGGAGTACAGACTCCCTGCACCATGCTCTCCCAACTCCATACCTATGTAGGAGAAAGGCACTTGAGAGCCCTTGGACTGTAAACTCTTTGGGTCAGGAACATTGTCTGTTTTGTCTGCAAAGTGCTGTGTGCATTTATATCTCTATAAACATAGTAAATAACATGTCCAAATATTGCTGTCTCTCCCTTTAAAACACTACAGAGATGCTTTGCAGTTAAAACACTCAAACATGCAATGATCATTTCCCATCTGGATTACTACAACATCCTCCTCTCTGGGATCCCCAGCACTTACATGCATCTGCAATCCATCCAAAACGCAGTGTCATTGACCGTCTTCCTTCTTTCAATCCCTTTGCAAATCATATGGAGTATATCTTCAGTGCGAAAAAAAGTGTGTTCTTAATTCAGGTTAGCTAACTCTGGATAAAATAGCATTTAAAACATGGCAACTTCACTTTTATTTCAGATTAACTGTTCAAGTTAAAACCTAAAGAGCAGCCTGAGCTCAGATTTGAGGTGCTAAATTAAAAGCCAGATTATCATGTCTTGTCTGCTATTTTAACCTACGTTAGCTAACCCAAATAAGAACACACCTTTTAATCGCAGTGAAGACATACCCATCAAGTGATATGCAGCCACTTTTGAAGTGGAACATTACATCTGGTTAGCAGTGTATGATCCAACAATTACAATAGAAAGTGAGGAATATCATAGCTAATTTAAACCGCAAGTGTGAGAAAAGTCAAAAGGTCCAATCTGAATTTATTTTTGTTTTCACATTTTGATGCAGTGTGAAGAGCAGTGTAATCTGACCGGTCATCACAGTTGAGTAAGAACAAACATCTCCACATTCTTGGTGTGACAGTGTACAAACTTCTACCTCATTTTAATCTGTATCACTGACATATTAGATCCTGCATTTAATGACAGAATTTTCTTCATTTCATTTTTTAAAAATATCTCATCATCCCAATTATTACTGTCTAGACTTAAGAAATAGTTTATGATTTCATGCCAGACTATGGGCCACATTAAACTGTAGCAGATAAGATTGTTTGGGAGTTACAAAAAAAACCCCTTTCCCTTAGGAAATATGAAGAACTGATAAGATGCTTATAAAGGTAATAGGAGAAAAAAAGACTCTGCTCAAGCTGATGTAGACAAAAGGAACAAAAGGAAAGAGCAGATAAATGTTTTGAAATTATTGTTAATACCATGTTTCTATATCATAGGAACAGACCGGCGGAATCTCAAGGAGCCATGGAAGATTAACTGTTCTGATGGTTGCCTGGCCCTCTCAAGAAGAGCAGACAAAGGCTTTCTTGAATCTGACTCATAATTATTATTATGCTATTTCTGATACTGGATTATACATGGGGGTACAGTGATAGGAATTAAATCCAATTATGAATAGATTTTGACAGATGTATAGTAATATTAGAAGGAAAGCATTTTGGGAGTGTAGGTTGGGGGAGGAAAGAGAATTCTTGGCATAGGCTAAGTAAAATCAGATTAGACTCAGTCTAGGCAAGAATGGTGACCCAACCTCACCTCCTCTGTTCCAGCTCAGATACATTGGATTTCTCCCAGCACCAATTTCCAGCTCCCATCAGCCCATTTCCTGCCTTCCTATCCTGGCAACAGGACCTGTACCTGCATAAACTCTGTTTTCTACCCTGAGATAAAGCGAGGCCATGCAGGAGAACAGGAGGGCAGGAGGGGCCACTTCTACTATGTCTCATGAAGCTGCACGGCCACATAATGTTGGCCCAATATCTGTCTCAAAGGACATAAAAGACTGATGATGAAATCCTAGCACCTTTGAAATCAATGGCAGAAGTTCCATTGACTTCAATAGCATCAGGATACCATTCTGAATATTTAACAGATTTCTTGATGATAATATTTAAAAACCTTTAATTTACAAATGGTTTTTTGCTGTTTCTCTCAGCAGCTGTGTATGAGCCACTTAAAATAAATGTAGAAATGTCACTTTTATTTTGGTGCTTGTAGCTCAAAATGTCTTTCAAATTCAATGTGGCCATGAAAACTTTACTGTGCTTTTGTAGGAGGTTGTCAGGTTTCTTTGCTTCTAGGATGACCAGACAGCAAATGTGAAAAATCAGGACAGGGAGTGGGGGGTAATAGGAGCCTATATAAGAGAAAAACCCCCAAATTGGGACTGTTCCTATAAAATCGGGACATCTGGTCAACCTATTTTGCTTCACTTAATACATTTCAGAAATAAGCTAATGACAATTACCTTGAACCAAAGTCACCAACATATCAATCAGATGAGTGACTTTTTTTTTAAAGTTTTGTTCAATTTCTCATGTTGCCAGCTTTTTTTCTGTGACTTCGCACCTAAAGTTTTGTTTGGGAATTGAAGTTATGTAGCTGATGGGTGGCACAGTAAGAGGGGGACACTTTGCTTCTGCTGGAGTTCATCTTTGCTGGACATTGACAGGGAAATGGTATAATCCAGTGTATGGGGCACAAAGCTAGACCTGCGGAAAATCTGGGTTCTGCTTCTGCCTCTGCAAGTGACTTGTAGTGTGAATTTAGGTGAGTAATTTAACCTCATTGTAACTTCTCCATCTGTAAAACAGTGATAAAGATACTTACCCAGCTGTGTAAGGTGAAGTGCGATCTTCAGATGAAAACTCCCAGGTATGTCATCAGTTCAAAAGGTGATGCTATGGACTTCTGGTATGATCTTGGGCAAGTCATGTAGCCTCTTTGCACCTCAGTTCCCCATCTGTAAATTGGGGATAGTAGCACTGCTCTACCTCACACAAGTGTTGTGAGATGAAATACATAAAAGACTGCAAAATGCTTTGAGATCTCAAAGCAATCTGCCTTTAGAGTGCACCAGATTGCTTTAAATCTCATGCACTTACAAAATACTTGAGTTATAAAATATTCAAATACAAAAAATATAATGAGTATATACCTGTTTACTGTATTTTCCACTCCATGCATCTGATGAAGTGGATTATATTCCATGAAAGCTTATGCCCAAATAAATGTGTTAGTCTCTAAGGTGCCACAAGGATTCCTTGCAGTTTTTACCCCAGAGTTGCTTCTATGGCTTGAGGGGCAATTTCAGATTTGTTCAATCATTCTCTCTTTTTAAACTCCTCTTTATTCTTATTCTCCATGAATTTCCTCAAACCCCTGCACTACCAGTACCTCTTCCCTGCCCCTCACCTCTCTCCCAATATGGTATCTACATAAGTGCTTTCAGCTCCCTTCTTCCCATCTTGCAACTCCATGCCTTTGAGGATTTCCAGAGGAGAAGGTAACCAAGTAAAAGCATCCCTGTTCCATGCTGTTCAAATCTTCTGCCCTGTTGAGGGATCATCATGGTGAAGACACAGTGTGAATGAAATTTGAACAAAACAACACCAGGGATCAGTGGAGATCTGTGAAGAGAAGCACATGTTGCTGCTAGAGATGGCATATATGGTATAATTTTAGTTCTCTAAATGTTAATTTTAAATTCTCACTTTTAAAATATTATCTTATTGCTCTGCCTGTAATGATTAAGCCAGATGACCACACCAATATATCTGTAATAAATTAAATGTTACAAGCAGCACTGGTCCAAAAATGGGAAAAATTTTCACAAAACAAGTTCCGATATATTTATCTCCCTTTTTTCATCATTTTTACAATTATAAAATCACAAACTCTAGAGCTGAAAATGGGATGAAATTTTAGTGAAAAAAATTTATTCCCTGTTTTTACTGAAAAAAATCACAATTCCATTTTTTTTTACCAATGCTAGTCATGATTATTAAAATACTAGTAGAAAAATTATGCTGGGTTAAATATATTTTAAATAAATATATTGTCATTTAGCTCAATGTGACCTAGTACACATTTTTTAAATTAAGTCACTGAATAAAACTATAAAGCCATCTATCATGTCCATCAATTATAAGCCTGAGTGACATGAACGCATTAATAAGATGGGGCTGCATTTTATTTAATTTATGTGCAAACAGCACTTAGATTTCGTTTGTTACTGTGCCTCTTTTATTTAAAAAAACTGCTATGGTGAGGTTTGACATCTGTAGTGTTTAAACTTGGCACTGTTTATCATTTTGTCGTATTTTATTTACTGATGTTTAATGTTAGTGTTTACTAAATATTCTGCTTTCTTAAATGAAAATTTTCTGTTTTATGTCACAAACACCAACTACCCTGAAGTCTTCTGAGAGGGGTTAAAAGGCTGTTTAAAAGTTGTTGTTCTTGTTTCATTAGCAATAAGTGATGCAGAAAGCAGTAAGAGATAGATCTAGGAAACATACTGTTAGAGTGGCAATCTCCAGGTGGTGATGTTACACTGGGTTTTACAAGTTCTTAGTGTGAAAGCACTGTTCAGTCTTTGAAGAAACACCAGTATTGTTGTTTATTGATTATTTTCTTTTGGGGGAAGCTGTTGCAAGCAGCAAGAGTGTTTGCTCTTTGCCTTAATCTTTCTAAATAGAGTACATTTCTTTGGCAGAGTTACTCTGTAGGAACTGGGCACTGGCGTTCTGCCTGACAATCCTGAAAGGAGGGATCACTTGTATGTTGTTGACTCCAGAATTGGTATATCTGTTTAAATAAAACAAGTTACACTAAAAATATACCCAGACTCAGTCACTGATTTCCCCTCCAACAGGGGAAAACTGTGAGGGCCCAAAATCAGATACCTGTCATCAATGAGGCAACAATACTAAGAAACCAGTGTTACATATTGAGGTTTTGCTGTTTTGCGCCGCACCACACTCAGGAGGAGTAAGTCATACCCAGGCTTAAACGTCTAGTTACATTCTGATATGTCCCTCATAAAATCTGATTCTCTTTATCCATTCATCTTAGTACATACAGCTAGTTTTTATTAGAGGTGATATAAAACACGAACACGAAGTCCCACACAACCTCTCGCCCCTGAATTTCATTATACGTGAAGAGAAGTTTCCAGTTCAATTAATGAGGTCCAGCCTGGTCTCTCTTGTTCTTGTGCAGAATCAAATAATCAGGGGAACCTATCTTTGATTCCAGCATAAGGTGGTATGGTTTTATGTGTGGGCTGGGAAACAGCAGATGATACCAGATGCTTGGCACATACATGGCATCTTCATAGCATCACTATGCCCCTCTGCCCCAAATGGTTTTGTGGGCAGTGGATCTGCATAGTTCTGGGGTTTAATGGCCATCTGCTTGTTTTCCCTTTAAATTCGGACAAAATCATATGCTCCCACCCAGAGGGAGGGATAGTTCAGTGGTTTGAGCATTGGCCTGCTAAACACCTGGTTGTGAGTTCAGTCCTTGAGGGGGCCACTTAGGGATCTAGGGCAAAAATCAGTATTTGGTCTTGCTAGTGAAGGCAGGGGGCTGGATTCAATGATCTTTCAAGGTCCTTTCCAGTTCTAGGAGATAAGTATATCTCCAATTAATATTTTTTTTAAAGTCCTGCCATGAGGGCAGAGGACTTGACTCGATAACCTCTCGAGGTCCCTTCCAGTCCTAAAGTCTATGAATCTATGAATGGGCTGCTGCCAAGCTTGTCATCACAGTATTACAGAATCCTCCTGCACAGTCTCTTTGCTCGCATAGCAAGGTGGTAATGATTCCACTGAGTTTTGGCTGGCTGATGGCTGGGGGAGTGGGGTGGAAGAGGATACAGAATTTTAACCTAAATCCTTCCTCTTATTTATCCCTACCAAACAAAAATCAGGAGACTTTTGATGAAAATATTCCCACGGCATTCTTGTTAAAGAAGCATATTTAATTAATTACCTTCAGTCTGAATGTCACAACATATTGAATTCTTGTAGCATGTGCTCTGAAGAAGAAATGCTTGACATCTGAACTCTCTATAGTTTATGATCCAGATCCTCAGCTGGTGTAAATCAGCAAAATTCCGCTTCTGGAGCAATCCTGATTTACAGCAGCTGGGGATCTGCTCCCCAGCCCCGCCCAAGTATTTCTAGGTTTCTTTGTTTGTTTTTCCCCAGAGAATACCCTTCCCTTTGTCTGTGTGCATCTTTGCTTCTGTATCAAAAATTGTTTTCCTTTACCAGAGTAGAGTATCACTAGCTATTGTACAATGTGCAGTGAAGTGGTTAATTCATACTTGTGTTTGCCAGTGTTAATTTGTTTCTATTACATGCAAGAGGTTATATGGGCTCCCTCTGCTGGCTAATTGACATGAAAAAATCTTGGTGTTTCTTTTCTAAAGAACCTGCATTGTCAGTGAATAAAGTGATAGCTTTGGTACAGAAAGTTGGGGATGTTTTAATTTTAAAAAAAATGGTGGATTTGGATCACTGGAAATTGGTTGGGGGGAATTAACAGCACAAAAATATTTATATGCTAGGAATTTCCATTGACCTGGGATTTCATAACTACATTTGTATTTAAAATGATGGATTTAATGTAACCTCCATCATCATACGTGTGGGGAAAATGCCTTTGAAAACCTAACTGGAAAGAAGGAAGAGAAGAAAGAGAAGATTTCTTTCTTCAGAGAAGTCTGAAGGCGTTGCTACAGCTATCTATGTCTGGGAGGGAATTCTAAAGAAAGCCTGACTGAAGTGAGATATTGTAACCGTGTTAGTCTGGGTCTGTAAAAACAGCAAAGAGTACTGTGGCACCTTATAGACTAACAGACATATTGGAGCATGAGCATTCGTGGGTGTCACACTCATCAGACAAAGTGGGTATTCACCCACGAAAGCTCATGCTCCATACATCTGTTAGTCTATAAGGTGCCACAGGACTCTTTGCTGCTATTACCTGTGAGGTGAGTGTGGGAAAGTAATTTCCCATGGATGTTAGCTTTGCCGTCCATGACTAAAGGAGATAGATGGGATCAACAGCACTTTTCCAGGCCAAGATTTGGGCTACCATGACCTATAATTCCTATTTGGAAACTTAGCTCCAGCCTTTCATTTGCTGGAAAAGGGTAAGGCAGTCAATGGCAAAGAGCTAGATGCTGCTTCATCCTTAGTTCAGTGTGCAATGGAGAAGAGGAAGTAAGAAGCCTGCTTCCATACATGGCCCATATGGGCTGGCTAGAATTGCAATACCTGTCTCAGGAGACCACAGGGAGTGCTCCCTAACTGCATCCCTGTTTCCTCAAACTGGGAGGAGGGGACACAGTAGTCAGAGCCTTTGTTTGTCCCCATCTCAGCAGTGGTCACTAGTGGTATCTAGCCATGCATTAGAGAGTTTACTCCATCCCTCAAAGATGTGTAGAAATTGCTGTGTTCTATTGCTCGCCAGGGAGTCACCTGGAGCTCTGCCTGGGCTGGTGCAGCTCTTTATTGCCCTGTCTAAAACAGATGCTCATACTGATTCTGTGCAGTAAGACATTAAGTTGTTAAAAGAAAAAAATAAGGTGCCAGCATGTTAAATGTGGGCAAATAGACTAATCATATTTCCGTCCTCACAAATAGTGAGCAGTCAGAGAAATGTGATAACCCTGTCATTCCTTGCTGTATAATACCAGACCACTGGGAGCACTTCTTGGCAGACTGGAACTCCTCTTGCTCTTTTCCACTGTATTATATTGTCACGGGGAATTCAGTTTGGCAGCAAATAATATCATTTTTAAGACACATTCTTCTCTTTTCCTTTGTGTTACAGATCTCAAGTAAAATTCTGCTCTGAGTTACATCAGGGAAAATCTATAGTAATCACAATAAACCAGGGGGTTATTCTGGATTTACACTGGGACAGCCAAGAACAGAATTTGCCTTACAAGTTTTTCTCTCTGTCTCTCTGTCTCTCTCTCTCTATACATATGTATATATATATATATATTTGTATTACCTAAATATTCTAAACATTTGTTCTACTTGTTTAAAAACAGCGAATATAAAGAAAACTACATCTGAAATGCACTAATTAATTTACTTTTAGTATAAGCTGGATAAATAACTTCTAGTTAGGACTTGTTATCATGGCCTTTTAAATGACTAGCCCTTTTCTAATTTGGTCTTTTTACAGATGCTCTGTCTTTACCAAACTGCCTTTTCTTTTTCTTCATCAGCTCTTTCTTGGATTGAGCATCTAGTGTGCTATTTCTAACATGTCTATGTTTGCTTATAAAAGAAACAAAAAATTAAAGACATGCTGCTACATTTCAAGCCAAGAATTCAGCAGCAGGTAATATGAAATACACAGTTCACTTGCAACACTAGGTTCACTATGCAGAACTGCGGGGCAGAGGTTACAGTCAGTGAATAAACGACGCAGGGAAAACCAGGGAGTTAATGGCAATTCCCTCTTTCTCTGCCCAGCCTCTGCCCCTGTGCAGATATAGCAGCCTAAGGGGTATTGTGGCTGGTGATACAAAGATGGATAGGAGAGTAAGGAAGTTAGCCAGCTAAAAAAGTCAGGAAGTTGGGGGGTGTAGCGGGGTGGCTCCCCCACTCCAGCAGAAAAGAGGTTAAAGTCAGCCCTGGGAGAATATTGTGGCTCAGAGCTGCTAAGCTGGGCAGATTGGGGAAGCAGCTGCAGCTGGGCCATGCCCCAATCAGGCCCCAGCTGGCCTGTATAAAAAGGCTGTGAGCCAGAGGCTAAGAAGTCTTTCTCCAGGCTGGGAGAGAGTAGGGCCTGGCTGTCTGCAGAAAGGGTACTGGGAGTAGCAGGGCTAGGGAAGAGCCAGGGGAGCTCCAGGCTAGCAACTCCCCAGGCTGCAGAGCCTGGTCCAAGGCCCATAGAGGTCCTGGGAGGAAAGCAGCAGGTCCAAACCCCCTTACCTATGATGAGTGGCTTTTACACTGCAGTCTGCTCCAGGGAGCAGGGGCTTGGTGATGAGTGGCAGTATCCCAGACTCTGGCAAGGTGGGGATTAGAGGGCTGAGGGTTTCCCAGAGAGGAGAGACATATAGAGACTGGTGGGGATATTGCCAGGGGGCAGCCCCAAGGTAAAGGGGCACTGGGGTCCGGGAGGGACATGGGGCCAGAAACAAGTGTGACACCAGCCTGCAGTGAGCACCCAGGCTAGAAAAGAGCTAATTCCCTGAGATGAACAGCAGGAGGTGCCACAGGGGTGAGTTCTGCCTGTTTACAGTGTTTTTTGTTAGTTTGTTTGTTTTTTCCTTTCCTTAAGCTGCAGATACTGTATTAGGAAGAACTCACAGTGGGAGGAAAATGTTGTGTCATCAACACTACTGCTAGCTCTTCCTCTGCCTGCATCTGTGAGGGGCCTGAACAGACAGTTATCCTGATGCCTGAGGCTCACCAAGGCCCTGGTCTTGACTTGCTGGGAATGTGGCCTTCACATCCCTGCTGACAAAAGCCAGGCAGAGGAAAACACCCAGTGAAAGAAGTGTCTGTTGGTGGAGCCCCTAGAGAAACAGGTAAGAATCTCTGCAGGAGGACTTGGCTCAACTGGGAGCATGAGGACTTCATTGACAGGACATGTGGATATGGCTGAGATGTAGGGTGCTAGCTGACTGCCCATCACTACAGAAGCACCAAAAGAGGAAGGAGAAATGGATGTTTTATAGGGAGGAAACTGACTCCCTATCCAGATTCCCTACCCATCACAGTCAAGAGTTGAGAAGGAGAAGGAGAAGCCACCTGCTCCTAAAGCTGGAAGGCTCACAGCCACCACACCCAAGATGAAGAGGTTTAGGCTGCTGGTTGTCAGAGAGTCCCTTCTTAGGGGAATGGAGGCATACATCCACCAACCTGACATGGTACTCTGGCAGGTGTTTCCTGCCTGGAGCCTGCATCTGAGACATTATGGAAAAGTTGCCAAGGCCCATCCATCCATCTGACCACCACCCCATGCTGCTCATCCATGTGAGCACTAATGATACTGCCAAGGATGACCCAGAGCAGCTCAGCAGTGACTACAGGTCTCTGGAAATAAGTAGAAAGTATCATAGGGGATGCAGGTTTTGCTCTTATCCGTGAGGGTAAGGGCCCAGGCAGGGGCACACACATTCTGGAGTTAAATGCATAGCTATGCTGATGTCTTGATAGAAGGGATTTTCCTTCCTTGACCAAGGGATGCTGTTCCAGGAAAAAGGACTGCTGGGAAAAGATGGTGCACACTTGACCAAGAAGGGGAAGATCATCCCTGTATATATACTTGCAAACCTAGTGAGGAGGGCTAAAACTAAGTTCAAAGATGGCAGGTATTAAAAAGCCCATAGGTAAGCATTTTTAAAAACAAGATGACATTAACCAAGGACTTGATGTCGGGGGTCGGGGTGGCAAATTAGAATAGGGTCATAGAAGCAACAGGGTAATCAGTGGAGGAATCTGTTTAACATCTTAAATGTCTACACACACATGCAAGAAATATGGGGAATAAACAGGAAGAACTGGAAGTATTAATACATATGATAAATTATGACTTAATTGACATCAGAGACTTGGTGAGATAAATCTCAGGACTGGAATATTAATAGAGGGGTGTACCTTGTTCAAGCAAGGTAAAAAAGGAGGAGGTATTGCATTAAACATCAACACAATATACACTTACTCTGAGATCCAAAGGAGGTAAGAAGCAGAATAGTTGAAAGTCTCGGGGGGGGGGGAGATAAAAGCTGAAAAAATGGGGTGATGGCATGGTAGGGGTCTGCTATAGACGAACAAATCAAGCAAAAGAGGTGGATAAGCCATGTATAGAACAAATAACAAATATCTTAAACACAAGACCGGGTCATCTTTAATTGGGACTTTAACTACCCAAACATTTGTTGGAAAAATTATTGCAAATTGTGTCTTGCTATATTAATTCTTGGAATGTATTGGGGACAACTTTTTGTTTCAGAAAGTAGAGGAAGTAACCAGAAGGACAAGCATTTTAGACTTGATTCTGACCAACAGTGAGGAATTTGTAGTGAATTTGAAGGTGGAAGGCAGTTTGGGAACAGTGATCATGAAATGAAACCCTGATCATGATTCCTAACGAAAGGACAGAGTAACATCAGCTTCTTAAAGTCAATGGACTTCAAAAAGAAAGACGTCAACAAACAAACTGGTAGGAAGAAAATCTAAAGGATAAACTCTCAGAGTTGGCAGTTTCTCAAAGAAACACTACAACTGCAAACTATCCCAATGGCTCCCTCTGGAGCTCTTTCATGATCTGAAAATCAAAAAAGAATCCTACAGAAAGTGGAAACAGATAAATTGCTAAGGAAGACTACAGAAGATAGCACAAGCATGCACAGATTAAATCAGAAAGGTTTAGGCTCAAAATAAGCTACACCCAGAAAGAGATTTAAAAGGCAGTAAGATGTTCTGTAAATACATTAGGAACATGAGAAAGATGAGGAAAGTGTAGGTCCTCTACTTAGCAGGAAAGGAGCTAATAACAGATCACATCAACAAGGCTGAGGTATTTAATGCTTATTTTGCTTCAGTCTTCAATATAAAGGTTAATGGTGACCTGATACTCAACACAATTAATATTAAAAATAAGGGGAAAGGAATGCAATCAAAATAAGGAAATGACAGATTAAAGAATATTTAGATAAGTTACATGTATTCAAGTCTGCAGGCCTTGAAGATATTCTTTCTAGGGTATGTAAGGAACTTGGTGAAGCAATATCAGAACCATTGACAATTATCTTTTGAGAACTCATGGAGGATGGGTGAGAAGGGAAAACATAGTACCTATTTTTAAAGAGGGGAACAAATAGGACTCAAGGAATTATAGACCAGTCAGCCAAATGTTGATACCTAGAAAGATACTTAAGCAATCAATTTGTAAGCATCTAGAAGATAATAGGGCTATAAGGAATAGTCAACATGGATTTGTCAAGAACAACTCATACCAAACCAACCTAATTTTTATCTTTGACAAGATTATTGGTTGAATAGACTAGAGAGAAGCAGTAGACATACCTTGTTTTTTAGTAGGTCTTTTGGAATAGTCCCATGGCATTCTCTTAAGCAAACTAGGGAAATGTGGTGATGAAATTATTAGAAGGTGGGTGCACAACTGGTTGAAAGACCATACTCAAAGAGAACTCATCAATGGTTTGCTCTGAAACTGGGAGGGCATATTAAGTGGGCTCCCACAGGGATCAGTCCTGGGTCAGATACTAGTCAATATTTTCATTAATGATTTGAATGATGGAGTGGCAAATATGCTTATAAAATATGCATATGACAAGAAGGTGGGAGGTGTTGTAAGCATTTTAGAGGACAGGACTAGACTTCAAAACAACTTTGACAAATTAGAGAATTTGTCCGAAATCAACAAGATGAAAAAGTAAAGTAAAAAACAAGTGCGAATTACTATGCTTAAGAAAAATTAAAGACACAACTACAAACTGGGGGAATGCTGGCTACGCAGCAGAACTGCAGAGAAGGTTCTGGGGATTATAGTGGATCACAAATTGACTATGGATCAACAACATGATGCAGTGGAAGTTGGCCCATATCATTCTGGAGAGAGTTCAGAGGAGAGCAATAAACATGATAAAAGCTTTAGAAAACCTGACCTAGGAGGAAAGGTTTAAAAAACTGGGCTTGTTTAGTCTTCAGAAATGAAGACTGAGGGGGGACAACCTGCTGACAGTCTCCAAACATGTTAAGGGCTGTTATAAAGAGGATTGTGATCAATTGTTTCCCATACTACCTCCAGTAGACATGAGAAGTAATAGGCTTAATCTGCAGCAAGAGAGATTTAAGGTAGAAATTGGGACAAACTTTCTAGGTATAAGGGTAGTTGAGATCTGGAATAAGCTTCCAAGGGAGGTTGTGGAATCCCCATCACTGGAGATTTTTAAGAAGAGGTTGGAGAAACACTTGTCAGGAATGGTCTAGGTTTGGCTGGACTAGATGATGGCTCGAGGTCTCTTCCAGCCCTATATTTTTTATGTTTCTATAACCTAACTTGCATCAACCAGTGATAGCTGCCAAATGATCATGGGAACTGAGGTTATCTGGATTGCAGAGCACAATGGCCACATCTCCTCCCTGCCCCTTTTTCACCTCTTAAACTCCCCTGCACTAGTGGTAGCAGGGAAGGTACTCAAGAAGTCAACTATACCATTTTTATACTTACTTGGTACTTCCTCCATCCATGGTGCTGTTACCAGCGTCGTCTCCCTTTGCATCACTTGACTGATGCAAAGGGAGTGAAGTGGGCATTGTGTGTATATATAGGGGCCTTAATATCAGCTCCTATATATACACTGAAGTAAAATATTGTATACATACCACATGCCAAACTGTGTGCTCGGATATGCACCATATATTTTTGAATTTTGAGGGCTTTATACATGGTTATCTAATCCACATGGCTTAACTATGCTCTCATGTCAAAGTAAATTTGGAGTAACTCCACTGTAGTCAATGACATTACTCTGACACAAAATCTGTGAAAGTGAAAAGATTTAAAGAGTGCATACATCTCTTCTTGTACAGCTCCACTCCTCTAGTCCATGCTCAGTTAATAACAATAATAGCTCTAATATGCCCTCGAAATGTGGGTCTGCAGATAATACTTTACACTTCAAAACATCTTTCCTCTGAGATTCTCAAAGAAGTTTCCAAATTGTAATTATCCGAATCTCAGAACTACAGCTGGGTGAAATTTTTGGCCAAACCTTTTATTTTTGGTGAAAAATGCAGATTCAACAACACCAAAACATATCACATATTTGTGTCAGTTTTGCTGACTTGTTAGTAGTGAAAAAACAAAACAAATTTTGAAAAAAATATTTTATTAAACCATTTGAAATGAAACATTTTGATTTTTTTTGTTTGAAATGACATTTTCATTTGAAATTGCCTTCAAATTTATTTTTAAAAAGCTTTTGAATGCTCAAAATTGAAATGAAACATTTTGCATTGGGTTGAACAAAAAGTGCTTGAACCAAAACAAGATTTCTTTTACTTTTCAGTATTCTGAAAATTTTGGAAAAATCATATTTGATTTGTCCAGAAATGATTTTTTAATTGGCAGTAAAGCAAAATATCCTTTATTTGCACAGCTGTGCTCACACTGTGGTTGTCTGCCTTTGCAAATGTACATAGTTATTTGTGTGCCATAATCCCATATTGTCCACATCTGAAGCACATCCCTGAAGAACTGTTTAGCGTGGGAAAACTAGCAGGCCTGAAGGGTATGAGTATGTACATGCCTCTGCTGCAGCATGACCTCGTACCCAATTCTACAGTGCAGAGTGGATGGGTAAGGGTCATTTACCAGGTCATTGGTATCAATAGTCCTCCATGGCCATTCCCACAATGCATTGATCCCTCTGCTGCCTGACCCTTACCTAAAGGTATAAAGGTCCTTGTCTCCACCCATTTCTATCCGTGGTAGCGACCTGTGTTGAGCACTTCAGAACAATTTTCTGCTGAAATCTGTTGATCAGTACAGGTGATCATGGACCATGGTCTGAAATCAGCTGCCGTTTAGAATACAGTGTCCCCCTTGACTTAGCCTGGACCAGCAGAAACATACACTTGTACTGGGAGATTTCACAGAGGCTGGAGGAGGCAATTTTCACCCCACTCTGTCCCAGTGCTAGGAGTAAATGAACCACCTGAAGCAATTGATCTGTGAGGGAACCTCATACATGCCCATGCTACAAGGAGCTGCTCTGGGTGCTCTCCAGGGCTGTGAGTACTTAGACTGAAGTGACTCTTGACTCCCTTCTCGACCTCACTAGTTTCTTCCTACAATGGGACACTGATAAGTGGCAGAGTGAAGGGGCAGCAATAACCTTGGAGGACCTGGAAGAAAAGGAGCATGTGATTCTGCACCCTATTTGGTTGACCCAGTTGAGGAAACTCTGCCTGAGGAAGCCCCAAGGCTGCTGCAGGATCCAGAAGCCAAGGCTGGTAAGTTATGACCCAGCCTCACACTCTGCAGAAAGCCTGCTGCCTGCAACCTGGCCATGCCCATCTCTGTCCAGCCTAACATGGTTTCCTAGCAACATGTGGTTATAAATCAATGGTTTTAGTGAAAACCCAGGAACCACGTAACTCATTTAAAAGAAGCTATAACAAAGATTATGACTGTCACTGTGCCCCTGTATCTGGGCATTTCTTGGACAGCAATCTGGCAGTGATAGTCCCCAACCCACGCGGGGGGGAAAAAGAGAGAGGGAAACAGGGTAGACCAGTGGAAGTGAGGCAGGGGACTGGTTTGGAAATGGCTTGGGTGGGGAAAGAATAGTTTCATGACATACTTTTGTTCAAAGACCCAAAACCACTCTTCCTCCCAGTCTTTCCTTTCCCTTACAAATGAGAGTTGAGCAGAAGGAGGGGGATTGGTGTTTTGTGTGTGGCCCTGGCTAGGTCCAAAAAGATAAAAAGAACCATATGGTTGTCTGAGGACCATGTGAGCAGTCCCTTATGTATGGCCTGATGTGTGGCCTCTCCCCATGTTGAGCCATTTGCAGAAGCCAGGAGAAGTGGGTAGTGGTTGAAGGATCTGTTCTGGAAGTTGTTTAAAACACAGTATCAAATCACTTTGCAGTTGAGAGGCAGCAGGCTTGTGTGTTTATCAAAAAGTTCAGAGAAGACTAGACTCTTGCAATGTGTTTCCTTGTTTCCATGTACCTTTCAAGGCTGTTCCCTGGGCACAAGGGATAGATTCTTTGGTGATGCATAGGGATTGGGGTGTGGCATTTTCTATTGCTATCTGTTCCTCTTCCATGGGAACTCCATCTACTAGAATAGAACACATTCAATTTCCTCTTGAATTGCCTCCCAGTCCTACAAGTTTAATTCAGCAAAATTTTAGTGTAGCACAGACTCAAGCTGGTCCTTCAGGTTGAACAGCAGGGCAAATTTAGTTTGTACACCTTCATAGCTCACCAAACCCCTCCACTTAGGAATATGTAGAGGGGTGACCATTAGCAGAAATGTCTCACTGGCATAGATTATTGGATCCCCCTCCACAAGACTGGAAAGACACTTCTGTTTTCCATCTGGAACCTTGAAAACTGCTATATTTTCCAAATGATGGCCAACCTCTAAAGAACAAAAATTAACTAGTTCCTGAAAGGAACCAAAACCAAACCCAACCAGCTTCTCAATGCATTGCAACATTTTTAACACCAATATTGCAGGTATCTTACCATTGTCATACTTAGCTCTTTCCTTGTGGACTGCAAAAGTTGTGTGGGACAGAAGAGGGCTGTAACATTTGCGTTCATCAGATGCTTAAAAGTACCAATATTATGGCCTGCCACAGCACAGTATGTTATGAGGGAGGAGGAGAAGATTGATCTGTTAGGTTCATTCAAAGAAGAAATTAAATATTGTTGTTGAATTGACAGGACCTTCTCATGCCAACAGGGAATCCAGTCCATCAGTAAGGCAGGAGCAGTGCCCCAGAGACACTAGAGGCAGAAGAAGAAGGTTCCTGGAGGACCTGCTCATTGACATTGATGGAGTTGGGAACAATAATTTCCTCAGATCATGGGAGGACTGGGCTATTAGACAAGAAGAGCCAATCTTAACCATTTCCTACAAATGGAGATGCAGCGTAGGAAGTGGCTGTGTGCCCAGAGAGAATGGAATCATACACTCATGAAGTCCCTAGTACAACTGCTGGTGGATCACTTCTGGGCCTTGTCTGCTGCCTTAGCTGCTGCTCTTATTTGGGAATAAGCACCACTGCCATCTCCTATCAGGACCAGCGCTAGTGTTTTTAGCACCGTAGGCGCGCGGCCATTTCGCCGCCCCGCGAGCTGCTTCCGCTGCTCCAGTGGGCCTGCCGCAGGCGTTCCTGTGGAGGGTCTGGTGGTCCGCGGCTCCGGTGGAGCTGCGGGAGGCGTGCCTGCGGGAGGTCCAGCAGAGTCGCTGGAGCAGCGGACCATCCGCAGGAATGCCTGCGGCAGGTCCACTGGAGCTGTGGGACCAGGGGACCCTCTGCAGGCATGACTGCGGCAGGTCAACCAGAGTGCCTGCTGCCCCCGCCCCCGGCAAAATGCCGCCCCACCAGTAATCCTGGCGCCCTAGGCGATTGCCTAGGCCACCTAAATGGAAGCGCCAGCCCTGTCTCCTATCCTCCCCCTCCTCCTTCAGCTGCTGAAATCATGAATCCAGCATTCCCATAACCGTTATGGGGAGAAACATGTGGGTGGCCATATGCATAGTATAGCAGCCTTCACAGTGGACTCCCACCCCTCATCATACATGTGGGGAATAATAGCCCTGATCCAGTCTCTATAGCCCAGCCCGTGTTTGTTCCCCATGCAGGAGATGTCCCCATTTTACCGCCCTCACAGTATTCCGCAGCCTATCCCCCCAACCCCCTTGTCAGAATCAGGAGATAGGTCCAATTACATTCATGTGTGAACATTGATCAGTGAGTTTGATCTGTGTCTGGGTTCATTTGCATTTCCTTTCAAAAACTATTTGTTCTGTTACCCATGCAGGTCTTTAAATAAGTAAATTACTGTTCACTTCTCTTGTGTGTGCACTTTTCTTTCTGAGTATAATGAATTGGATATTTCCCATGTGTATGAGATGGGTCAGCAGGTCCCATGGCACATGTCTGTGGGTTGCATCTGTTGCTACAGAAATGAAATTAATTGTCTGTTCCTCCCACACCTTCTTCAACCTCCCCCACCAGACACAAGTTTTCTAATGTTTTAAAAAGGCACTGGTGCATGACAGTGGGTTAAGCTGTGAAGTAACTGTTGCTGTGCGCAGCACCCAAGCACTGAATAGATGTGTCCATAAACTTACTTATTGTTTTTAAATGTTCTAAGTGATAATGAAGAGAAAAGGGAAAAAATGGAAGAACCAAAAATTCCAGACATCTATCACTGAGTTGTGCTTCAGTGATCCCTCCTACCTGAACCCCCAGCACACAATCACTGCTTTTAACTTTAGTAGTGTACATCTGTAGGTGGCAAGAACTTGTTTACTTTCTGATGTCCCTACCACAATCCTTAGCAGCCCCATTGTTCCAAATCCCCACCCCCCCCAATTTTCTAACTTAAAAAAAAAAGGAAGGGGGAAAAAACAGGATTGAAAACAATGAATTAAGCTGTTTTTCAGAAGCACCAAGGAACCCCTCTCCTTCCAGAAAAATCACCTTTAGGTAAACATCTGGCTTTGTAAATAAAAGCAGGTTTACACTTAAAATGTTGCATTGGTGCATCAGCGCAGCTGCACTGCTGTACTGCTTTAATGAAGATGCTTTATATCGACCTGAGAGAGGTCTCCTTTTGGCGTAGTTAATCCACCTCCCCAAGAGACAGTAGTTTTGTTGACAGGAGAAGTTCTCCCATCAACATAGTGCTTATTTGAAAATAAACGATACAGAGAGTTTAAAGCATCAGTTATTGTTTCATCGGGGATATCATACAGACTACGGGGTAGGGGTCAGTATTTTGGTATTGGGCAGCATATACCATATACAGTCTGTCATGTCCCCAATGCGGGGTGAACGGTGGGTGAGATCATAATACAGTCAGGAGGCAGTGAGGGTGCATCGCTCATCCAAATAGGTTGCAGACAGTCGTGGGAATAAAGGAGCGAGCTGGGTGATGAGGATAGGGCGACCCTTACATAGTGGAGTTTGGTTTGGTGGGTTCAGGGCTCAGGGGATAGAGTCCAACGGGGGAGTGTGAAAATCTCCTCCCCCCTTCGGGAGCACGGAGTCACGCCCACTTACTCCTGGTATTGGCGGTGACTGGTGACGTGCTCCGTGTATATGTCTCTGGACCATCTGATAGTGTCCGAGACCATCAGGCGTCAAAACACTGTGAGTTAGTTCAGTATTACTACATTGCTCAGGGGATTTTTCACACCCTTGAGTGATGTAGTTATACCAATGTAAATCTGTAGTGTAGACTACACCTAATTTAATGAATAATACAAAGGAAACCCAAACCACATTAAGAATGAAGGAAGATAATATTAAGTGGTGCTTCAATGACCCTTGCTCCCCTACTCTCAATCAGTAGTTACCATTACCAGTCATGGAAGTATTCATGCATAGCAGCTGTTAAGTTCTGTCTGTATTGGTTTCAGAAGACATTGATAAGAAGTAATGTGTGAAGCACTTTCCAAACTCCTGCAAAACTGTTTTAAATTACTTTCACAATGACTAAATGCTTCCCATAAACCACCATAAAACAGAGCTTTGAATATATAATAAAAACATTGCTCAATGCTGGCAATTAAAACATATATACAATCTACACAGCATAAAACCTTGGCCAAAGGTGTTAATCTTGATGAGGGGCCCTGGCACAACTCTGTGCTCTCAGGTGGTACATTGATGTGGGCTGCACAGGATCAAAACCTACCCAGGTATGTCACCACACCACAAGTGGCCATGGCCTACGAGCTTTTCCAGAAGTACCATAGCATCACATGTCCATTAGCACAGTCCAAAGTCAACTTCTGACTCCCTGCTGTTCCAATATGTGCAAGTAAATGGCATCTCAAATTTCCCTTGCCTGCCAGGAACCAGGACCAATGTGCATATCCATAGGATCCAGTTTCCTGTACAGGATTTGAAAACTGGATCTGTCTTGTGTCCACTCTATCCAAAAGTATTTATCTTTTGTTTCACATATATTCTTCAAGGCACATGCCACGTTGTCCACATTGGCATCAAGATAAGTATGCAGTTATCATCAACATGTTTTCAGCCACCCAAACACAAGATGCTGAACAGTTTGGCCCTGATTCAGAAAGTCACTTGAACACATATTTAACTTTAACAGGGTAGCTAATGCAACTACTTCAACATTTTAATTTAAGCATGTGCTTAAGTGCTCTGCTGAATCAGGGCCAGAGTGCTCCAGGCTTTGTAGGATCAAGCCCATAATTTAGGGGCATTTCTTTTGAATGCCAGATGGGCTATGACTTAATTGTGTATAATAAAGGAAGATCAGGACCCCAATCTGCAGCAGATTTTGACACTTAGACATTGCACATCACCCCTACAACTACCTTAGCCTTTCTCTCCAGTCAAATGCATATGAGAACTTTTTCCGGTGATGGGGAACTTTGTTTAAAATATAATAAGTGATTCCCTGGCAAGGTGCTAAGGAAGATGATCAGTTAAAACATGACAATAAGATACATTACACTATGGAAAACAGTACAGGTCTCTGGTGTAGAGTCTTCAGATTGACAGAGCACAGTCATTATCTTGTTTTGATACATGCTAGATACATGTGAAGATGTCAAGAAGGTAAGCAAAGGAATAGCTTTGATCTGATCTTAGAATTAGTGAGATTTTAGGCAAATTACTATCTATTCTGTCCTGTCAAATTAGCACAAAGGAGAAGTAAAACTAATAAAGGGGCTTTCTTAGGGCCTTGCTGTGTGCCTGGCAGTGCTGAGATTTGAGGTTAAAATTAGAAATCACTACACATTTTCTTTAAATTTCTTTCCCATTGAATTCAGTAGACTTGGGATTTCATCCATGTTGCATAAAGTTAAGCCCACATGCAAGTCTTTGCAGGACTGGGGTCTGAGGAAGTAAATGATTAATCTTTTATGTTCACCACAGAATTTGTGAGACTGCAAACATAATCATCAGCAGTTCTGGTCCAGGCTGACAACATTTGTTTCAAACCAATGACACAGTCATCAATCACTCAACCTCTGGCACTTCAGCAGCATGTGTGCGCACGCACACACAGAGAAGGTACCCTCCCTGATCTACTGCCCACGCTGCTGCTATGGAAATTTAGTGCTGATGATCACTGTGAATAGAATGTGAATGATGGGTCAGTTTGAAAGACAGGACTGAAAAAAACACATTTAAATGAGCACTGCTGTTTTCTATTTTTATTCAGGTTTCTTTTGTAAAATCGGTGTTTAAAAATTAAGAGCTAAGTGGATTTATTGCTTTCTTTTAGTTTAACCTGCAATCCTTATTGATCTCCCACCTGATGTTAGTTACAATTACTATATTTGCTAGAGAAGTAAACAGTCTTATCTGGACTGAGTTTACAAAATGAAGTTCATGCTGGACACATTTTTTTAACTAAAGTCCCCTTATGAGCATATTTATAGTGGTTAGTATTAGAAAGGCAGCATTTGCTACCAGTAACTGCATAACTGCATCTCTGATCTCACGGTTTCCTATGCTTGGAATTAAATCCATACAGTGGATGTCATTAAAGAATCAACTTTTGCCATGCATTAGTTAATTCTGTTGAGTCATGTTTATTGAGAGCAAAAGCGAAGCCAAATAGATTTGCCTTCAAATGCTGTCAAGTCATTGCATACGCTAGAAAAGGAATCATGATGGTCAACACAGGCAGCCAGTTTAGAGCAGGCTGCTCCCAGGCATGATTTCTGAAGTCTTTATTCAACTTTGTGATGTCTGTAGGGTAATCTTGTGCAGTAAAGAATCAGCATTGCAACATTATCTAGAGTCTGCAAAAGCTGCAAAAGTTGCATTCATGGGAAGATCATTTTAAGATGCTATTCAATTGCCCATCGCTTATGTCCCTCTCCTACTTGAAGTGGGCAGGAAATTTTGTCACTTTCCTTCAGTCAATAAATTGAAGTCTGGAAGGCATGAGGGCTTGTAATATCACCCTTAAGTTACTGAAAGCAGAGGGGAATATTCAAAGACATGCAGGTTACATTAAATTCTGAATGTGAAATTTAATAATATTTCAAGCCCTTCATATATTACATACCTAAGGTTTGGACAAAGTCAAAATCTGAATTCAAAATTAGATCAACATTGTGACATTTCAAGCTGATGCTGAACCCCAAATGCCATGGCAGGCATTTGAGATTTGGGGCCATGATCTTTCTGGTGTCTTTTTGATTTCCTTCATGTTATCATCTACATTTATAAAACTGCAGATGTAATTTGTTGATCGTAGAATTATCCAACCACAGTATTTGTCTAGGTGACCTGCAGTGACTGTGTATTCCATAGGTTGATTGGGCACTATGTAAAGAAGCACTGTGTCCTTTCATTTGTTTTAAATTTTCTACCCTTACTTTAATTGACTGTTTTCTTATGCAAGAGGTTGAAAGGTGAGACTGATGAGTATTCTCTATACCCTTTATAATTTAGTATACCTCAATCAATTCTCCTGTTATTGTTACCTTTTTCAGGCAAAATAATCTCGAGCTGTCCAATCTCTTTGTATACATACTCATGTCCCACAACAGTTCACTGCTCCAGTGCACACTCCTGTCCCTTTGCTTCCTCCCTCCTTATATACTCCTTGACTCTTCTAGGTCCCTCTCCATTTCCCAGCTTCTCTCTCCAATGTACAAATCAATCAGTTATTCTCAATCTAAAATTAGAGGGGGTAGAAATCTAGAGTTTAGAGTAGAAGACTAGATGCATCCTTAATTATAAAGCTGTATCTCAAGCCTTCATAATAGTGCTATCCTAATCGTTTCAGTGTTATTTCCATGGCAGGGTCAGTGATAACCCTTGGTATGTTCTTGCTTTTAGTAATGGGGATTATGTTCTTGATGGACTGAAGCCATTAGGCAGCAATATGGTTTTATCGAAAACACTCACCCATACAAAGGGATGTCAGTGTTGTAGCTTATGTAGTAGGATTTAGCAACAAGAGACATGATCACATACATTGGTCAGTATGCACACTTCATCCAGTGGTGATATTTTGTGAGGGCAAATAGTCAGGCAACTGTGGTATATGTCACACTAACCAAAAAAGCTGAGGTGCCACTGGAAAAATGCATGATGAATCCTGCTAACGGGTGTAGTTATAGTCACTGTTGTGTGTTGCATTGTGCCTATCTTGATGTACCACTGCACTCTTCTTTCATGCCAGCATTGCATAACCATCATTGGAAGAGTGTAAGATGCATCCTCTTAAAGGTTCTAGCAAAGACCAGTGCTGTGTGTTCTGTCTCAGTACCAGGATCCTCAATGAGTCAACATATTTCCTTTGTGTGGGGTGTGGTTCAAAAGCCAAAATAGAGCTGTTGTTTTGAAGAACACCCTTAAAAACTTAATAATTTTGCCTTATATAAATGGATAATATTGCTTTAATTACTGCAATATTCCATAGATATTTCCTATGCTTAGTGAGCTAATGCTATCCATGTATCAATTTTTAAGGGTGACCACTCTACCACGTGTCAATATTCCTTAGCTTTAGTGCGTTGAAACTGAATACATAATGGAATCACACCCTTGTCTCTGTATACAGTGGGCTTTCAATATTGTACTGAAAGATTACAGGAATGCATGTATTTTGCTGAAATCTCAGTAGTGATAGGGAGAAGTATATTTTATGACTATATATTGTTAATCAACAAGTTGTTCTCCGCTCATGAAAACAATTCACTACTGACTCAGAGGGAAGAGTGCCACCTGCTGCATTGCCAAGACCATTTTTGCAGCAACTTGGGGTTTCTTAGAGAATTCTTATCTAAGTACCGAACTAGCCCAACTATATTTAGCCTGTGAGCAGTGATGGGATCACAGCACAGGGTGGGATATATGTAGGCTGTGCTAGTAGCTAAAAATAGATAAAACATTCTGTTAAGTGCAGCAGTCTAAATGTGAAAGGTTGATAGAAATTTCTTCAGATGATCAGCAAGGAAAATCCAAATGAACAATCCCCGCCATAAAGAATAGAGAACTCATTTACAGTCACCAGGTGATTAGGCACGCTTTTTAACCCTGTCCTTAACATGTGTCCGTACAGTAAAACAGGATGACAAATAAGATTTGATTTATGTATATTAAACCATTAATGATACTTTGCTGGGATAAGTTATATTTGCATCTGGTGCTTAGCTAACAGTCACTGTAGAATGCTACAGCAAAAAAGGAAGTATGGATAATCTGAAACTCATGCCAGTAATCACTGCTGATATGTATTTGTGTATGTGCGTGTGTGTATGAGTGTGTATAGGTATTTGTAAGTAGATTGCTATGTTAATTGGGTTAAAGAACTAGCAAATATCTACTAATCCATCCTGTGATACAAAGACATGTAAAATTAGGATTCATTGTAATAAAGTTGCATGCTCATTTGTTATGAATGGATAAATTTCAGTTATAAATCAGCAAAAAAATGTGCTGGCCTCTAGGAAAGTCCTTCCAACAGCTTTCAGACAGGGAGCCTATAAAATCATTGTGTAATCCAGACACTCTGAGAGTAATCAAAAGAGCTAATAATACATCTTCCTCAGACTTTAATTCCCTGGGTTGTCTGTTTGGATGGTGGGCATACAAAAATGCCTTCAAGGTAAGGTTTGCAATTACAATGCTAACAAGCCCCAGTGTGCATCCTGTTCTGGGAATGCTGCAAAATTTTATGTAATAGAGGTTCAGAATCAAAGTTATTTTCCCATCATTATCAGCATTATAATGTTCCCTTGCCAACAATAACCCAAGACATTTTAAAAGACTATGCCTAGAGTAATATACACAGGACACTTTTCATGGAGGTATAAAAGAGAAATACACAGAAAGGAATTAAGTAGTAACAGTAATTTATACTTGTATCAAACTCTGACTTTCATTTTGATTTAAGAAGTTTATTTTAAAGAAGGTTTATGGAACAGAAGTTCAACAATTACAATGAATGCGCTGAGTGATATTTCAGTTGAAGGTATTATATTTTTATGTAAACTTTTAGAAGTTCAAATCACAAAAGGAACCTTTCTAGTGATATTCAAAATAAGTATAAATCAGGGATCAGATGCTTAGCTGGTATGAACTGCATAAAGATTTGGCCCTAGGTATTCTTTTGCTTACTGACATCTCTCACTATCACCCCCCTGACTTACACCTGGACATAATTATACCCCCTAAATTATGCTAAAATACAGACAGAATTACTGGGAGATGCAGGAAATATGTCAATTGAATCAATGTTATTATCTATTCCTATTAGTTATCTTGACCTAGGCATATATTTTGGCAGTAATTTAGGGGGCTGTCATAAACCTAGTCCCAGATTTGGACCTTAGCATCCAAAATATGGGGTTTAGCATGAAAAACCTCCAAGCTTAGTTACCAGCTTGGACCTGGTAAAGCTGCCACCACCCAAAAAATTAGAGTGTTTTGGGGCACTCTGGACCCCCCAAACCTTCCCTGGGGATTCCAAGACCCAACTCCCTTGAGTCTCACAACAAAGGGAAATAAACCTTTTCCCTTCCCCCCTCCAGGTGTGCCTGGAGAGAGACACAGAAGCAAGCTCCGTGAATCTAAACAGAGGGTCTCCACCCTCCCCGTTCCCAGTCCTGGAGAACAAAATTACCAAGAGCTAATCTTTCTTCCCCCCTCACCCAGAGGGAATGCAAAGTCAGGCTAGTAAATCTAACACACACAGATTTCCCCCTGACTTCTTCCTCCCACCAATTCCCTGGTGAGTACAGACTCAATTCCCTGAAGTTCCCCACTAAAGAAAACTCCAACAGGTCTTAAAAAGAAAGCTTTATATAAAAAGAAAGAAAAAGTACATTAAAATGGTCTCTCTGTATTAAGGTGACACCTACAGGGTCATTTGCTTAAAAGAAATATGAATAAACAGCCTTATTCAAAAAGAATACAATTCAAAGCACTCCAGCACCTATAGACATGTAAATACAAAAAGAAAAACATGGAAACCTTACTGTCTTACTATATTGTACTTACAACTTGGAAACAGAAGATTAGAAAGCAGGAAATAGAAATCCCCTCATAGCCAAGAGAGTACAGACAGAAGACCAAGAACAAAGGACTCACACACAAACTTCCCTCCACCCAGAGTTGAAAAAATCCTGTTTCCTGATTGGTCCTCTGGTCAGGTGCTTCAGATACTTCTTTCCAGGTGAAAGAGACGTTAACCCTTAGCTATCTGTTTATGACAGGGGCAAGTTCAGTTTGGGTGGGCAGTGTAAGTCAGGTGGAGTGATAATGAATGATGAAAGATTACATGACAGTAGGGGTCAGGGTAGACAGATATTTTGGCCCTAGAGCTTCAAGTCTGACAGACACATGATAAAGGGATGGAAAATCAGTTAAGAATATTTTCAATTACACACAGTGAAAGATGGAGAAATAGAGATGGAAATGGGAGCTAAAAAAATATGCTGCATATGGAGAAAGGAAGCTGAAAGGAGGAATGTGGTATATGTCTTCCACATACAAATGGCGTGGTAGTAATAGCAAAGTGTTACATTACATCTATCATGCAGTGTAGAGTCCCTCACCTGCTCTGCTCTCTAATTCATCTAAATCATCTAAAACATCTAACATTACAGAGTAGCTTTTGCTGGTCACTCAGCGGAGTAAACCTAAAGGTTGGAATAAAATAAAATAAAAAAGTAAATAAATAAATTGCTAAACACATTTTTTCTCCTACTTTTAAGATGGTCACAAACATAGGTTCAGCACTACTTTTAGCCAGCAAAGAAAGGCTTTGATGAAAATGTAAGGCAGAGTCATAAAGTTAGCAAATGAAGGGTTAGCAGTTTTATGGGGACTACTATGAAAAACAGCTTTGTGAAAATGACATAGCGAGGTTCCATTTTTGTCTCTTGAAAACTTTGAGATCAAAGCTCCTCAGTTTACTAGTAAAAGACATTGGTGGTAGGTTTGGTTTTGTTTTCAAATTGTCAGCCCTGTAGATTCAGCCTGTAACCTGAAAGCCAAGCTGGGTTCTTTCTGGCTCATTCATTACTGTCATAACATTTTTCCCAGATTTGGACCTTAGCGTCCAAAATATGGGTGTTAGCATGAAAACCTCCAAGCTCAGTTACCAGCTTGGACCTGGTAAAGCTGCCACCACCCAAAAAATTAGAGTGTTTTGGGGCACTCTGGTCCCCCCAACAACCTTCCCTGGGGACCCCAAGACACAAATTCCTTGAGTCTTACAACAAAGGGGAATAAACCATTTCCCCCCCTTCTCCCTTTCAGATGTTCCCTCCCTGGGTTCCTGGAGAGATATACAGAAGCAAGCTCTGTGAATCTAAACAGAGGGACTCCACCCTCCCTGTTTCCAGTCCTGGAAAATAGAAGTACCGAGAGCTAATCTCTCTTCCCCCCTCACCCAGAGGGTATGCAAAGTCAGGCTTAGTAAATTTAACACAAAGAGATTTTCCCCCTGACTTCTTCCTCCCACCAATTTACTGGTGAGTTGCAGACATAATTCCCTGGAATTTCCACTGAAGATAAACTCCAACAGGTCTAAAAAAGAAAGCTTTATAAGAAGAAAGAAAAATACATAAAAATAGCGGTACTTGCCAGTAACCCTTGGTTAAGGCTATTGTAGAGATGAACTGGGCACGTTCTAACTTCTTCAATAGCTTATCGGTGCGTGGCATTGGATAGTTGTCCGGACGAGTTACCGCATTTAGCTTACGGTAGTCCACGCAAAAGCGTATTTCCCCATCTGGTTTGGGTACCAGAACCACTGGAGATGCCCATGCACTGGTAGATGAGCGGATTATACCCATTTGTAGCATGTTTTGGATTTCCCGTTCTATAGCAGCTTGGGCATGAGGAGACACCCGGTAGGGTGGGGTTCTAATTGGGTGAGCATTACCTGTGTCAATGGAGTGGTATGCCCATTCAGTCCATCCTGGGGTGGCTGAGAACAATGGGGCAAAGCTAGTGCACAGCTCCTTGATTTGTCGTCGCTGCAGACGTTCCAGGGTGGTTGAGAGGTTCACCTCTTTCACGCCACCATTTTTTTCCCTTCATAGTAGACACCCTCAGGCCACTCAGCATCATCTCCCTGGACTGTAAACTGACAAACCTGTAAGTCTCTGGAATAGAAAGGCTTGAGAGAATTAACATGGTACACTCTGGGCTTTAGTGAGGAATTGGGAAATGCTATGAGGTAGTTTACAGTTCCCAGGCGCTCTTGGACCGTGAATGGCCCTTTCAATGATTCTTCCATCTTATGGGCCTGTTGCGCCTTCAAGACCATAACCTGATCTCCTACCTTGAAGGAACATTTTCTGGTATGTTTGTCATACCAGGCCTTTTGCCCTTCCTGAGCATCCTTTAGGTTTTCTTTAGCAAGGGCTAAAGAGTGTCGGAGGGTGCTTTGTAGGTTGCTTACAAAGTCCAGAATGTTAGTTCATGGAGAAGACGTAAACCCCTACCATTGCTGCTTCACCAACTGTAATGGCCCCTTAACCTCATGACCATACACAAGTTCAAACGGTGAAAACCCTAAACTGGGATGTGGTACAGCCCTGTAGGCAAACTGCAACTGCTGCAACACTAGGTCCCAATTATTGGAGTGTTCGTTGACGAATTTACGTATCATGGCCCCCAAAGTTTCAATAATCTTTCCACCAGGACATTGGTTTGATGGTGGTACGGGGTGGCAACCAAGTGGTTCACCCCATGAGTTTCCCACAGTTTTTGCATGGTCCCTGCCAGGAAGTTAGATCCTGAATCTGTAAGGATGTTGGAGGGCCATCCTACCCTGGCAAAAATGTCTGTTAGGGCCAGGCACACAGTGTTAGCCCTGGTGTTGCCTAGAGCTACTGCTTCCGGCCATCGGGTAGCAAAGTCCAAGAAAGTCAGTATGTACTGCTTTCCTTTGGGCGTCTTTTTTGGGAAAGGACCCAGAATATCCACAGCTACTCGCTGAAATGGGACCTCAATTATGGGGAGTGGCTGGAGAGGGGCCTTGACCTGGTCTTGGGGTTTTCCCACTCTTTGGCATACCTCACAAGACCGGACATACTTGGCAATGTCCTTGCCCATCCCCTCCCAGTGGAAGGACTTCCCCAACCAGTCCTTGGTTCTGTTCACCCCAGCATGGCCACTGGGATGATTATGGGCTAAGCTTAAGAGCTTCCCCCGGTACTTAGTTGGAAACACCAACTGTTTTTGTGGCTGCCATTTTTTCCGGTGTCCACCAGAAAGAATCTTTTTGTATAAAAAGATCTATAACAAATCGGGATCGATTAGAAGAGCTGAGAGGTGGTGGGGTGCTCTGTGCCGCCGCCCAAGCTTTTTGAAGGCTGTCATCTGCTTCCTGCTCAGTCTGGAACTGTTCCCTTGAGGCTGGGGTCACCAGTTCTTTTTCAGACTGTGGACTTGGGCTTAGTCCCTCTAGGAGCGATGTAGTTGATGGGGTTGTTTCCGTTGCTGTTGAACCGCTCTCCGCTGGTGCACCTGAGGGTATTTCAGGCTCTGGCTGAGCCCCTTGGGTATGGTTGTCTGCTGCTTCTGCCAGTTTTGGCTCGCTGGCGCCCTCTGGCGTAGAGTTTGAAGATGTGGTTGCAATTGCTGGTGCTGGTTACTGTTCCAGTTCCGGGCCTGGGACTGGAGGTGCTGTGGCTGTTTCAGTGGTTGGCATGGAATCCGGGTCCACTACCTCTGTCTGGGTCTCTGGTAACACAGACGGGGCACCTGTGGATGGCTCAGGAACAGGAATGGGTCTGGAAGCATACCTGGTTTGGCTACGTGTAACCATTCCCACTCTCTTGGCCCTCTTCACCTGGTTGGCCAAGTCTTCCCCCAGTAGCATGGGGATGGAATAATTGTCATAGACTGCAAAAGTCCACATTCCTGACCAGCCTTTGTACTGGACAGGCAGTTCAGCTGTAGGCAAGTCTACAGCTTGTGACATGAAGGAGTAAATTGTCACTTGGGCCTTTGGGTTGATTAATTTGGGGTCGACGAAGGATTGGTGGATAGCTGACACTTGTGCCCCCGTGTCTCTCCACGCAGTAACCTTCTTTCCGCCCACTCTCAAATTTTCCCTTCGCTCCAAGGGTATTTGAGAGGCATCTGGGCCTGGGGATCTTTGGTGTGATGGTGGGGTAACGACTTGCACTCTGTTGGCTTTCTTTGGGCAGTTGGCCTTGATATGTCCCAGTTCATTACACTTAAAGCATCTTCCAGTTGACTGGTCACTGGGTCGAGGTGGGTTACTGGAGACCGGTGAGGTGGAAGAATAGTGTGTCTGTGGCTTTCCTTGGGTTGTAGGTGGGGTATTTGGTTGTCCTCGGCTGTAGGGTTTATGGTCGGTGTGCCCTCTGGGGTATTCGTTCCCCTTGACAGTAGCTTTCTTGCTTTCTGCCACTTTCATCCATCTGGCTCCAATCTCCCCCGCCTCGGTGAGATTTTTGGGTTTTCCATCTTGTATGTACCGTGTTATGTCCTCAGGAACATCATCCAAGAACTGCTCCAATCGTATGAGGAGGTGCAGTTCGTCTATGGATTTAACATTGTTTCCTGATATCCAGGCCTCATAATTTTTCCCAACGTAGTAGGCGTGTTTGGGAAATGACACATTTGGTTTTCACTTTTGGGTTCTGAAACGCCGACGGGCATGATCCGGGGTTATCCCCATTCTGTATCTGGCCTTGGTTTGAAAAAGTTTATAGTCATTCATTTTCTCCTTAGGCATTTCAGCTGCCACCTCTGCTAAAGGTCCACTGAGGTGTGGCCTCAATTCTACCATGTACTGGTCTTCAGAGATGCTGTACCCAAGACAGGCTCTTTCAAAATTTTCCAAGAAGGCCTCAGTGTCATCACCTGCCTTGTAGGTGGGAAATTTCTTGGGATGTGGAACCATAATTGGCGAAGGGTTGTTAGGATTGGCTGGAGCATGTTGCTTAGCCTTTTTTAATTCCAGGGTCTGGCGGTGAGCCTCCCTCTGGAGTTCTATATGTCTTCTGTGGGCTGCATCTTCTTCTTCTTGTTTCCTTCTGTGAGCTGCCTCTTCTTCTTATTGTTTTCTTTTGTGAGCTACCTCTTCCTTGGCTAGTTCTGCATTAATTAGTTCTATCCGTCTCTTATGTTCATTTTCTTTGTCTATGGCTTGTTGCCGTGCTCGCTCCTGCCTTAGGCTTTCCTTGGAACTCATGTTTTCTGCTTTCTTGTGCTGAGGCGCCCTCTGGCGTTTATTATCTGAACTGCAGCTTCTCTGTTGCCTCCTGGGGTCTGCCAAGCAACAATGCCTTTTTCCCTTTCTTCCTCCAGCTAATCTTTTAAATGTAAAGTAAACTAGAAAAACCACTTTATTTGCATGTGTATTGCTGGATACTTGACTCACAATCAGAGTGCTATTGTCTGACAAAAGACCGGTTTGTCACAGCTTAATGGTTCCTTGCTTAATATGCAAGCTACTGCCATGAGAGAACAGAAAAAAATAATTCTCTCTGGTTCCTTTTAAAACCAAACCCTCTCTGCTTAAAAGCCCCTAGCAGAGAAAAGAAAAATATAATATTCCTACTGGCTTCTGGATTCTATCTATCCCACAACGCTGCTCACATGTCATAACATTTTTCCCAGATTTGGACCTTAGCATCCAAAATATGGGTGTTAGTCTGAAAACCTCCAAGCTTAGTTACCAGCTTGGACCTGGTAAAGCTGCCACCACCCAAAAAATTAGAGTGTTTTGGGGCACTCTGGTCCCCCCAACAACCTTCCCTGGGGACCCCAAGACCCAAATTCCTTGAGTCTTACAACAAAGGGGAATAAACCATTTCCCCCCCCTTCTCCCTTCCAGGTGTTCCCTCCCTGGTTTCCTGGAGAGATATGCAGAAGCAAGCTCCGTGAATCTAAACAGAGGGACTCCACCCTCCCTGTTTCCAGTCCTGGAAAACAGAAGTACCGAGAGCTAATCTCTCTTCCCCCCTCACCCAGAGGGTATGCAAAGTCAGGCTTAGTAAATTTAACACAAAGAGATTTTCCCCCTGACTTCTTTCTCTCACCAATTTTCTGGTGAGTTGCAGACTTAATTCCCTGGAATTTCCACTAAAGAAAAACTCCAACAGGTCTAAAAAAAGAAAGCTTTATAAGAAGAAAGAAAAATACATAAAAATGTTTTCTCTGTATTAAGGTGACAAATACAGGGCCAATTGCTTAAAAGAAATATGAATAAACAGCCTTATTCAAAAAGAATACAGTTCAAAACACTCCAGCAACTACACACATGTAAATACAAAAAACAAACAATATAAACCTACTGTCTTATCTCTTTGTACTTACAACTGGGAAACAGAAGATTAGAAAGGCAGGAGACAGAAAGATCACTCTCAGAGCCGAGAGGATCAGACACAAGACAAAGAACAAAGAACTCACACCCAAAACTTCCCTCCACCCAGATTTGAAAAAGTCTTGTTTCCTGATTGGTCCTCTGGTCAGGTGTTTCAGGTTACTCCTTTCCAGGTGAAAAAGACATTAACCCTTAGCTATCTGTTTATGACAATTACCAATAATAAACTTCCTGTAATTGGAAATTCACTAACAGTTCTGTTGATGTGTCACAACCTTAAGTAGAATCCAGTTCACTTTCATGTAACTGTGCTGACTCTGACATGCTAATCAAAGTAAAAATATATTTTTGTAAGGCCAGCAGAAATGGCAGTGGTTACACAGGAAAAGGTCACTTGATTAAGAAGGTATCATTTTCAAGCAGCCATTTATATAATTCCTTGTCTTTTCAATATTTGTTTTTATGAACATAGCTACAACTTATACATCGGGTTTGTCACATTTGAGTCAGTTTCAGGTGTTTTCAACCTTATCTAGCTACATGTTTTGTTTGGGATTAATGAAGTACAGCTGATAATCATTTTGTATTGAAGGAGATAATGCTGTAATTTGAAGCCACTATTTACGCAGGAACAGAATATTTTTCACTGTTCCTTGGCTGGCTCTAAAGCTGGTGTGTCTGTCTAGGTAGGAGAAACTTTCAGTAGTGCAGAACTAACATACTGGCTTTTATGTCAGCCCCATCCCTGTGGCCAGAATAAGTAGCACAGGATACAAGTGGGCAAAGCTAGGACTTCAGTGGGCACTGTTATATGCTCGGCGGTTTTGAAAATCTGTATAATTATTTAGGCACCTAAATATGAATTTATGAGACTAACTTTAGACACCTAAACACTTTTGAGGACCTAGGTTCTAGGGTTGAAATGAGCTGAGCACTCTGGCCTTGATCCGACAAAGTATTTCAAGCAGATGCTTGACTCTAATCAAGTGAGTAGTGTCATGGTGCTCAATTAAACTAGTCATGTTCTTAAAGTTAAAAACATGCTTAATTGCAACAGGGACAGAGCACTCAGTAAATTGGAATATTAAGCCCATGTTGTTGAAAAAATTTGCCTAGTAAAATAGAAGTCTCAAGTGCTCCCTGATAATAGAGTTGGGCCTGAACCAAAACTGAATATCTGGCAGCCTTAAAGGTTTCAAAAATTTGGATGCAAAACCAAATCTAGATCTGAACATTACACTCCAATATAGTTTTCTACCTAAAACGGATCACATGCTTTGTAATCTACAGCAGAAGAATAAGAAAATATAAACAGGATTCAGTGTAGCTATTTTATTTAATGTCTCCTGGCAAATGTGTATGGTAAGCACTTTGGTACAATTTGAAAGTGACTCATCTAACACTATTATACCTCCACCAGATCCATTTTATCTAAAGATGCTTCCTCTTCCTAGCTACTTCCATTTATTACTTTTTGATATGGAAAAGAAAAGAGAAAGAAGCAAAAAGCTGTACATATAACGTATCAAAAATGAAGGACACATATGAACCAAAACAAACTTGGAAAACTATCTACAGTATAGCCATACAAACCTATATGCTCTTTTTCTTACTAAAGAAATGAGAATTATGTCAAATCTGATTTTAAATTATGTATAAACACTGTGACCTGAAGTCCTAGAGAGTAGGGATTGTTGCTGAATAGGGAGAAGAGAAGCCCAGAGCTGCCTGAGAACTTCAAACAGGGCCAGGGCCAGGGTATGAATGGGGCTCTGCCAGCATGCATTGGTGAGCAAGGCGAACTGACTGAATGGGCCAGGCCTCATTTACATTTTAGCTATGTGACGGTTAGGGACATTTTGGTTAAAACCCAGTTAAGTTTTGAATTTGTGGGTCATACAATTCTATTATCCTTCTTGGGAAATGAAAGGACAAAAGAATTGCACCAAAAGTGCCTGAAGTGATGGATCACCCTCACCAAGAGCACAGTCAGGCACAATTGGGTTGGATGCCTGGATAGGGTTAAAAGGAGAGTGAGAGGGAAGAGGGTTCTAACTTCTCCTGGGAGTTCCTTGCTGCTGGTAAAGTCTCTATTAAAGCTCTTACATACCACCTATTCCTCTCTGAAGACTCAGCACTGAGTCAGCTTTAAAACAGTAGATGGTGGCTTTGAGGTGGTGGATTGAGCTGAAGTGGAATCCAGATGTTAGGCAAAGCTGAGCTGAAGTGATGGTGGGGCAGGAGAGTTCTGAGGGGGCCTGGGCTGAAGCTGCTGAAAGCAACAGCTTACCTGAGGCATTCTGATGTGGGCCTCACTACCCAGTAATCAAAACTGAGATCACTTTTAACTGATCAGGTGGTAAAGCCTCCAGCCCAGCCCAGGAAGCATGTCCCTGAGTGGCTGGAGACTGACGTGCCAGAATTCTTGGACTCCACGAGCCCTGGACAACAAACAGAGTATGCGGGAGCTGGGGAAGGGGAAAGTGGCTTGAATGCATTAGCCACTCATGAGTGCAAGAGAAGTGCTGAGATTGGGACTCTTGTTCAGAGACCCTGGTGGGGTGGGAGTCTGATCTTACAGACATTGTTAATGAATAAATTGCTGACTTTTTCAGGTTTATTTTGTTGTTACCACTTTCTTCTCCATCATAAAATTCTCTTTGTTTAAACCTTGGACTCATTGCTTGCAAGTAGGGAAGTATTGCCTATAAAGGTGCCCAGAGTGGTGGTTATAATGTCGCAGGTTATAATGTCACAGGTTTCTTGGCCAGAGGTGCAGTGTTACGTTTTCAGAAGGAACCCCTAGAAATTGGAACCCAGCACTTTCTGTCAATAACCTGGCAGAATGGTTACAGTCGTTGTTTTGATATTGCACAAGCCAGAGTTACACTTACAATTTCTCCTGGAAGAGTTACATTTCAGCTTCTGAATTATGTTATGTGAATATGCTGTATCTGTATTAATCTGGGAATGATATCGTTCATTTGTTTGACTGTCATCCTTTATGTGTATTTTTGTTGTGGTATACAAATCCCTTTGTTTGCCTTTCTTTCTTAAGTCTAGAGTCAGATTGTGACACTTGTGCTCACAGTGAATAGAATCCTATTCCACAGATAGGTCTATTGACTTCAGAGGGACTATTCATAGTGCAAGGTACTTTTCAGTGTGAGCAAGATCCTCAAAGACCTTTAGGTGCCAAACTCCCTCAGAGTCAATTCTGGGATTGTATCACAGCTTGGCTCATAACTAACAAAAGGTTAATTACAAAAAAAGACCCAAGTTCCTAAAATGGCATTTTATAGTCAAGTCACAATTACAACAGTCACTAGAATTTAATGGGAAATGAATTAAAGGACAGCACAGGGGTAAAGTTATTCTCTTGATTGAGTGAGAAATTATGTGGACCAGTGCTATGGTTTTCTAAAAATTTATGCCAATGGCCATTATCAAGCCAATGAAGAGACTAGCCAGAACATTTAGCATAACTTAAAAGTCAAATAAAAATGAAAGTGAAAAAGCAATGGAGCTGCACTGTAATACATAAGAAGATGCACTTTGGTAACCACTTCCTTGGAGGTGGGAGGAACAAACTTATCCGGCAAGTTAGCAATTAATTTGAAACACACTGTTTCTATAGACTGTAGGCATCACGGAATATGAAGCCCATAAAATCACCAAAGCATAACATTTATATATTTTTACAGTTATAAATAACCTTAGCAAAATACAGACTAGTACGGCTACCCCTCTGAAACCTGTCACTTAGCAAGATTGTTTTATTCAGTGTTGTAGCAATGTTATCAGTAGGGTGAAAGTTACACAGATTTCTTCAGACAAAGGAGATGGAAGACAATCCATCTCTGATTGTTTAATACATTTTTTCAGGAAAATATGATGAGATATCAGCTATGTTTTATGCCATCTCATATTACACATTTATTATTCAAGGAAAGCAAGGAGTGGCACCAAAAGAAGTGTTTAAAAAAAAAAGAAGAAGCTGTGAACAACTTTAAAAGTCTAAAACTAAAGGTACATTTATTTATTTATTTAAACGTTCATTTATAGTAGGTGAACCAGAGTCAAATTCATGCCTGAATACCAAATAGTTGGATAGACCAGCTGAGCCTAGGAAAACACACAGTACTAAGCAAAGTATGGAATGTATGAAAATCTTCCTTCATTTCCCATCCTCTTCTGCGTCTTCATATCCTCCAGAAGGCTTGGTGTTTGAACAGGGAAATTCTGTGGAATGGGGTACCTGGTTTCCTTAGACTTCTTTCAAAATCCCACCCTTTATTGTTAATTTTCCAGTCAAAATTAATAGATACAGACTGCAGAAGAATTCACCTCCAGAATTCTTTTCCCACATATAGGTTATTTCTGCACAGCAGCTGGGAGATGTGATTCCCAGCACGAATAGACATACACACACTATCTCTACTGGAGCTAATGTGCACAGTGCGGCCATCGTGGCACGAGCAGCAGTTTGGGTTAGCCACCCCAGTGCTTACCCAGGGGTTTGGGCAGGACTGACCCCGAGTGGCTAGCAAAAGCCACCATCCTTCCACTGTGGCCACATCACTACTTTTAGCATGCTAGCTTGAACAGAACTAGTGCATGTAAATCTACCTGTTCTGGGAATCATACTTCCCATCTGCTATGTAGACATACCCATAAATTGTCTGCCAAATGATAAGTTTGTTAGTCCAATTGTTCCTCTTTTTTCTGATTCTTCTTCCTAAGGGATATGGGGCTTATTTGTGTGAGGAAAGATGAATGGCTCTTGTCAAGGGCATTAGACTCTGGTCCTTTGCAGACTTTGGCCTGTTGCCCAGGATTTGAAATTGATTACCCAAGCAGTGTGAAAAACATTCCCAATTAATTCTGTGCATAAAGTTTCACTGCTGCAGTAAGATCCACCACAAATTCAAACATAATCCACTTTGGGAACATCTTTACACCCCTAGCTTAGTAGCTTCTTCAGGTGAGTTGTTTTCTGATAAAAGATTTGTATTTTATGCCACATTTGAAAATAAAGATTTAGTGACCTCCCTTCTGATGCCAGGAATGAGGGACAACAAATGTTCATCAATCTCACTGAAATGGGTGCTGTAAGGATTCCCCTCACACACATAAAACAAAGCCACCAAAAGACCTTCTATGAGAATTCATTGTGTTGAGCAAACAGGCACCATTTTGGGAAATGTGGATAAACGGAAAGGTGTGGAGCTGATGAGCAGCCAGTTTTCACAGTATGCTCCTGTAAAATGGCCTCATTTCTTACATGGTAAATTGCTATATAATTTATTTATTTATTTTTTTGGTAAGATGGCTTCTCATTCTATTTCAGGGTGGAATAGAACCCAGTGACAGCGAGTGGAAGCTACTGGCAACATCTGCTCTGGTGCTGGGTGGAAGGGGGACAGAGAGGAGATTGCTAGGGAAAAACATGGGCTCACATGCACTCACATTCTACAGGGTTGGGAGGATTTCCTTAGGGATCCTGTTTCTATGTGTTATAAGGTCATGTCCTTGTCTCTACCAGGTGGTCTACAAAACATAAAAAGGATATAACGCTATTTCTGTACCCTCAGTGACACAGATTTATTTTACTAACAATTTCCCTTCTGTGGGGCATTCCCACTAAAGGGGAACATGTGGTCCCTTACTGAATTCTACAGAGGCGGTTATATAAACAGGTAGCTAGACTAGAAAAGTGCTTGGAGGCAGAGACTGGGGGTGAGTTGTGTATTGTGGTACTTGTGATACTCAGAATTTGGCTGGTGTTGGAAGTATTGCCTCAGGAATGGGGACTAACAAGCAGGAAAAGTCTCTGAAGTGTCAGTGATGCTAAGTGATGCTGCACATTCTTCCACTGGAATATAACACTTATGGAAATTACATCACAGCATCAAACCATCAGCTGGCTATTTGAGTCTTAATAGTCATTTCATGAAATCACATTTTTAGATCCTATATATTAATAGATGATTAAATTCAGGATAGTAGCTCACAGCCAATTGAAAGCTGGTATATTTGTTTAGGAGCCATCATGCCTCAGAGGGTGCACTGAAAGAGAATGTGTGCTTTCTACCAAGTCTGAATTTGTAACATGAGACCCTGTATCAGCAGAGACATAGGGCCAGACTCTGCCACTCATGTTGAGTAGTGCTATATTCCCTAAGTAGTTCTGCTGATTTAAATTTCAGCTCTGGAGGCGGATTTCAACTGGGGAGTTCTGGAGGAGTAAGCTCCTAGCACAGTTGGGTTAACCATTAGGCCGAAAAACTATCTGTATTATTATATTAAGAATGTGGAAACCAAGATGAGGTCCAGCCCTGTTACTTGTTGCCATTTTCTTCGGGGTCCATTATTTTGTTTTTACTGTGAAAACGGTAGAACTGTGCTTCTTGACAATGAATAGGGAAAATGAAGCTTATTTCAGATACTATGGTGATGACATCCATATAAATATTCTATCTGGATAAACAACTAAAGGATTTAGTTACAAAACTAGCTCTTTTTGATTCAATTCTTATTCGTTTCTCTATTTTAATAGTTAAAGATAGTAGCATAACAAGGCTCTGCTCTGTGATATTTCTGATGAGTAACCTGTAGAGCTGACTACGAAGAATATTACTAAATGTATTTCAGCAAGGTGTCCCTTTACATCAAGGGCCAACTAAAACAATTAACTCATGTTCTAAGGTCTTTATCATGCTATCTATTCTATTGCACTTTTACATCTAGAAACGAAATTGATTCTGGATTTCATCCAGTCTAATTTTCCAGTAAGTGGCAAGCCTTTGCGCTCCAGTGAAAAGTATCTAAATAGGAAGCAATGCAAGTCATCACTAAGAGAAGCATTGCCAGTGCTCTTCATATATCCCAGGAAATAAGATGCTGCTGTTCTGCTTTATGTTTTCTAGACTATTGTTAGATTTTGAGTAAGAGGATACTATTCTGCTAATCTCCCCTGAACCCCCACCCTTTCCCCTATGAAAGACCTAACAGAGAGCTAAAATCTCTTCAGATGTTACTGTGCTTATAACAACTAAGCCTCAAGTTCAGCAAGCAACACAAACAAGCTTTGCAAATCAGGTTTCTATCAGTGTTGATGCTTATTAGTGCAATACCTAGTCCTTTCTTTTTTTCTTAAATGTCTATTGACATCCCTCCCCCCTCAACCCGCCCCCCACAAATTATGCAAATAGCTTTACAGTGTAAGCTTAAAAACACTAGCTGCTCTTCTAAATGTTCAAGAGGTGTAATGTTTAGAAATAAGGTGGGCAAAACCACTCCAATTGCATGAATTTCAAATACTGATTCTAATGAAAAACAAAACAATATCTTGGTATGTTTTGTAAGTCAGAAGACAATTGAGCAGCTCATCTCTTCTTTGTTAGGAAGAATATACACAGTACTAATTATAATTGTGGGTCAGAAGGCAGTATTTTTTTCCCTAGTCAGGGAAATTTGACTACACAAGGATGCCTTACTCTCAAAATCAATAATGTAGATTGTAATAACTATCTGATGTATCTCACATTTAACAACTAAAAGGCATTGTAATATGTCCCTGATTTTCTAAACTGAGTGCCTAAATTTAGCCTCTTAAGTCCATATTTATGCACCCCAGGCTCCAGTCCTGAAAACATTATACAGATGCTTGACATTAAGCAAATGAATAGTTTCATCAGATTCCTTGGAACTGTTCCCATGCTTAAAGATAAGGACGTATGAAAGTGTTTGCGTGACTGGGACTTAAATAAGTAGAGTAGAACCACAGAGTTCCAAACACCTCAGGAATGGAGCTTGTTCATAACTCTGAAATGTTGGTAACTCTGAACAAAACATTACGGTTGATCTTTCAAAAGTTTACAAATGAATGTTTATTGAATAGAGCTTTGAAACTTTAAAACTATGCAGAACTGCATTTAATCATCTTAATTTAAATGAAACAAGCACAGAAAGTTTCTTTACCTTGTCCAATTTTTTTTAGACTTTCTCTTTATTTCATTAGTAGATTATTTTTAACACAGTACTGTGTTGTATTTGCTTCTTTTTTTGTCTCTGCTGCTGCCTAATTGTGCACTTCTGGTTTCAAATGAGGTGTGTGGTTCACCGGTCAGTTCATCAGGCTGTGGTGACTTGAAGACATCTAAGGTGTCTAAGTATTTGTTAACTTGTTCTTTTCCTATTTTAACCTCTGATCTTACCTCATTTTCACTGGCTTTCACTCTCTTATACGTCCAATTGCTACTAACCTTTTTGGTGAAAACTGAAACAAAAAACACCATTTTGCACTTCTGCCATTTCCACCTTTTCTGTTATTGTTTTTAACCCCTCATTGAGTAATGGGCCTATGCTGTCGTTGGTCTTCCTCTTGCTTCTAATGTATTTGTAGAATGTTTTCTTGTTATTCTTTATGTTTCTAGCTAGTTTAATCTTGTTTTGTGTGTCTTGGCCTTTCTTATCCACCGATCCTGTGAGGTGCCAAAGACTTCTCAAATCAGACAGTCCTCTAATGTGCCTTTAGCATCTAAATCTTTAGTTTTCCACTGGGGTGTAAATGGCAAGGTGTCAAACACGAGATCAGATTATGAGGTGATTTTCAGTCTTACACCCACACATTTATATTACTAATCTCTGTGGAATTATGAGGGTAAAAGAAGTTGGATGATGATAGCTGAATGTTCCCTTCAAGATTTGCATATGTTTTAAATTCCTATTTAAATTCTAATATCTTTAGAAAACCACCTTTAGAATGTTTTGTTCACTTGTTACTTTGATAGAGCAAGAAATTTTTAACCAGCCATAGAATGGGCTGTGACAAGACATGAAGTAGGCAGATTGTTTTGGAGCTTAGATTCTAAACTTTCTATTGTGATTGCCTGTGGCTGGGGGAAGAGGAAGTACCAGCACGGTAGGGCGGAAAGCTTGCACAGAACCTGCATACACTCTCTCCAGTTCCGGCCAAAACTATCGCCCCTCTCATGGATAAGGAATGATTTTTTACACATTTGTAGGAAACACAAAACAAAACATTCCATTCTGGATACCAGTACTTTAACTTGTACAGTACCTTCCATTGGGAGGCTTCAGATTTATGAAGCACTGTGTTCAATACTGTATTGAACTGTACTAAAAATCAAATAAATCAATTATTTTTCTTTTATGTATTTTTCTGTGTTGGGGTTGCACAGGCAATCAAGTTATTTCCTTATGCTCAGCCTAGTTCTACAGGCCAACGTATCTTTGTACTTTTAAGGGGTTGCAAAAGCACAAGAGGAAGCTCAACACACAATGTTGCAGGTTTCTCCCTCCCCTCTCCCTTAAGGATTTTAAATCCACTTCTTAGCACGCTATGCTAGAAAGACTGGCTGAATAAGTGAAAGATAGGTTCTGTTCATTTCCTGGTACTCTAGCAGTTCAATCCATCATAAAATTACCTTACATTTTATTTCTTTTGAGTTTCATTCCAAAGACTTAAAGCTAATTAAACCTGAATTTAGTCCTCATTTTTCTGCCCCAACTCAAACTAACTTCTTTCCCAAGTGGAAAATGTTAGGTAAGCATGGAATGTGATTCAAGAAGGGAATGACAACACAGGCCAATTCCTGCTGATAGTTACACTTTTACTGACTTCAGAGAGAACAGATTTTTGCACAAGAATACATTTTGGTCCCTTCTGCTTATACCAGGTGTGAAAAAGCAGAATCTCATCCATGTTCCTTCCCTGAACTCTGAGCACTTTAAGGAAAATCAAGGTCTGCTTGATTTACCGATGCAAATGAAACAGGAACACCAGCCTTAAACAAACACCAGACCTGATGTAACAAGGGTGTCACTACAGCGACATTGGTTGGACTGTTCTTTTGAAGGATCCTTAATGGTTCTTTTAAGATGCTGATTTTCAGTGAAGCCTTTTTGTTCTGGGGGGAAGAGAACAAAACAGGGAACAGCTCTGTTTTGTCAACTTCTTGTCATACAAAAGCTGAAAAGCTTTTGATTAAGTTTTGTTAATGCTTGTACAGTGATTTTGAAGAGCTAACATACTACAGAAGTGCTAAATATTATGACTGGGCAACCATCTAAAGATCTATGTCACTTCTAGCTGTTACCTTTTTCTTACAGAAAGCTTAAAACAAACAAATGCAAAACATCGAGGGCTGGTGCACACAGAAGTCATGCTTAAAAAACCTCATGTCAGAGCTGCTGATCACACATTATAGAATAGATAATGCTTAGTCCTGCCATGAGTGCAGGGGACCACAGTAGCTGACCTCTCAAGGTCCCTTCCAGTTCTATGATTCTATTCTATTATTCCAGTTGTGGAAGAGCCTGGTGACAGAATGGCCTGATGTGGTGAATCACTGGAGATTAACTACACAAACTGGGTGTCATCCCACAAATAATATTTCAGTTCAGTGTGAAAACAGTAATTAATTGTTCTCAGTCAATGCAACACTGGGAGGCAGTTTTCAGAGCTAGACAACCTAACATACAATTCCAACCAATGTAATTTCACCACTACTACTTCCTCCTCTCCAGTGGATTTTACACCTGAGTGATTTTCTTTTACATAATATAAGCAGGCTGCCTCCCAGATTGCAGTCAGAGTGCGTTAGGGTATGTGGTGTAGAGTCCATTACTTGGGAGAAAATGCCTGCAATGCTTGGCTTTGCACTGTGCCATGTGGAGAGCTGAGGGTAGAAGCACAAGGTTGAAAGAGGTGAGCAGAATGGGGAATGTTGCAGTGTTCATCCTCATACAGAAGAGCACTGGACTACCTAGGAGGAAGGAGGCCTAGGATGACCACATGTCCCAATTTTATTGGGACAGTCCAGATTTTTGGGTCTTTTTCTTATATAGCCTCCTATTACCTCCCACCTCGTCCCGATTTTTCACACTTGCTGTCTGGTCACCATGAGGAGGCCTAAGAGAAGGACAGCGTAGCATCCCTCGTGCTACCCCTTACTCAGAAGTATCTATTTGAAGAATTGAGTGTAGTGAGAGTAGAATAAACTTATTAATTTTATGTAAATAAATAATATGTAAATATGTATGTAGATAAATTTTTGATGATTTCATAATTTTTTTTGCAATATGTAATTCATACTTAGGCTTTTTACTCCCATTAGCCTTAGGCCCCTCACAACCTTAATCTGGTCCTTATACAAGGGAATCTTTAGTGTGCACCAGAAGGGTCTACATGGACCAATTAATATGCAACATGTTAGTGTGCTTTAGAAATCACACCCCCGTAGAGCACATTACTCTACCATACATAACTCAGGACTGATCTACAAGGCCCAGGACTTGAGCTTATACACAAAGTTAAGACTACTGGGCAGTGCTATGTTCTCCTGTATGTCACTGTTCATACATGTTGTTAAAATGTGACCCTTTAAAATGTGCTTGTTGCTGTGAGAGTTAAAGATCCTTCAGCACATTTTGAAATGAGTGGGGGGATACTGCTTGTGTTTTAAGCAGTGTTCACTCCTTCTGAAGATAAGAAATACTTTAGATTTTCTTTATGTCTAAAGCTGAACTATTACTAAGGGTATAAAAGCTGCTGTATTTGGTTATACTATCAGCTTCCAAGTCACTATTCTGTAAAGGGTTCTGAACAGTCTTGGCACTGAAAGACACTATATAAAATGAAAAATTGTAGTCTCTGATCATCTATTTAATGTTAAAAAGCACCTATCCAAATATCGTAAATCTTAAAAATGTGAGTTACCCTTAAAACATTAGCCCACAAGATAGTATTTTCAAAAGCTAAATACAGTAAGCAATTTATGCAAAAATAAATTGGCCAAAATTATCAGAAATGGGTGGCTAAAATTAGGCTCCTAAATCCCACCTGAGGTACCCGAATAAGTGGCAGGATTTTCAAAGATGCTAAAAAATCGCTACTCCCATTGATCTTAGTGGGACATGCAGATGCTGAGCACTTCTGAAAATCAGGCCCTTACCCTTTGTTTCTCTGTTGCACACCCTGCACTCATTCACTGGGTGGAACTCCCAGTCCTGATAGGAGTGGTTCTGCATGCTAAAGTAGTGCAGAGTACATAATAGAGATCCATGCTAAGAATCAGAGAATATCGTTTTTCCCATATTTGAATTATAAACCACATAAATTTACACATTCAGGTAATTTATGTAGATTTGCTGAATGTAGCTAATTATTGTGTCAATCATACCCTCAGCTATCATGCATGGAGGAGAGGAAGATGTGGAGTGGGAGGCATGGAGCAGATCTGTGGAATCCACAACTTTTTTACAGGATCCCATCAAAGCTCTTCTGTTTATAGCTGTTCTTGTCCTTGGGGGAGATCTGGGACTGCTCCCTCCTAGATTCCCTGGGTGCACATATCACTTCCCAAGGAGGAAGTGGAAAGAAACAGGAAGGAAGGAGGCCCTGCTCTGCATCAACCTGCAGAGCTAGCCAACCACAGAGCAGCAAGCAAATGGTGCTCTGCAAGCTCCAGGAAGGATTGTGAAGCTCCACGGCACTCCCAGTTCAGGTTTGTTCCAAAATGGCACAAGCTGGCCCAAAGAAGGGTTCATTACACATTTCCAAATACAGTAATGGACAAATCTACAAATATCAAATTGTCTGTTTGTGGATAATTCACCAAGAGAAAGTGAATGCCTAAATTTGTTGCATGAATTATTTACTGTAAATAGCTCACCCAGCCATTATAAACACTTGGTAATAAAGTATCTTTTAATTGTGGAGTCTGTACAGTATACTAGTAGTGATTTCAGCACTAAATTTTCTCTCTCTCTCAAACTCCCAAGGTTGTGCAATTAAAGAAAAGAGGGCAGCGCCTGTTGAAATACTGCCTTAATGCATGTATTTTAATAGACCATAAATCTTTTTGTTGTGTGAATCCGAACCTTAAGCAAGAACTTTTAATTATTGTTTCTTCCAAAGAAGTAGAGAGAATGACAGCATTTATTACCTATTGATGAGGCTTCTGTTGAGTAATTCAATCCAGCATCGTTAGAAGGAAGAAGTGAATATTTTAAACTTTTGGAAATATGCCACACTCCATTTTAAAAGATTTAAAAAAAATAATCTTAAAAAAAAAAGATTTTTTTTATCCCTAGTGCTGGAGATTGACTATGCCTTTTACTTATTCACAGAACAGGTTCAGCATTGGTAGCAGCAGTTCAAACTTCTCTATCCCACTTTACCAATGTTTTAGAGATGTTATCTTGCATCCACTAGGGAAATATAGTGGTTCAGCTCAACCCAGGTAGAAAAATTGGGAGCCCTCATATTGGTGCTTAATTTGTGCCAGGGCTGGCTAAGGTTGAGCTCCAGCACCTCAAAGCTCAGCAGTTCATAGCCCTGGCACTTCCGGGCTTGCTGCATGAGTTATGAATGTAAAAAAATTGCTTGAGCTCTGGCATCTCTTTCATTACAAATTAAACACTGCCTTATATATATAGTCATTGGCTGCAACCAGCATTTTTAAGCATTGTATTACCCAGCCCTGCTCATAGCAGATCTAATTAGCTTGGGTAACATTTTCAAAAGTGCATCTTTAGGCATCTACATACCTTTAAAAATCTGGCCTTCAGGAGCCTACATCCCTTTGATTTTCAATGAGATTTAGACCCAATTTAAAAAAAAAATGTATTTAGGCATTGTTCCACTCAGAATTGCAGAACAGCCCAAATCCTCCATGGTATTTAGATGCCTAACTTCCTTTTAAATCAGTGAGAATTAGGGACCTAAATACCTTTGAGGATCTGGGCCTAAGTTATTCAGATGACTGGGTACCCTGATCTTCAAAAGATCTTTGAGGTTTTGAACTTTAGGAACGTAAATGTCATTGAAAGTAGTTGAGACTTAGGTGTGCCATAGTTAGGGAAATTGCAATGTATTGCCCCTCAGTGTCCATCAAGGGCATCGAGACTTGGCTTCCAGCTCTCCAGCTGTTGCCTTTCAGGGTGGTGACATGCGTCTTTCTCCCTTTCCACCAGAGTGTTTCCTGGCTGCACAGTTCCTGCCTCCATTATGTTACCCCTGCCTGCTTGCCTTCTCTTCAGATATGGTTAACGGGTATAATTGCTACAGTTATAAGATACACACCACACTTCCTATGCAAGCCTACTTTATTCTTAAGGTTAAAAGCACTACAGAGAAAACATATTCAGAACAATAAAGAACCTACACACATGCTAATAAGCATACCAGAGTTCACCCAAACCCTAACATGGATTCTGGCAAGAGCAGTTCTTCAACCTCCCTCCCCCACTGACAACCAATGGGAGATATCTTAATTCCTTAAGATTTGTTCAAGATATTACAGAAAATTGCCAGTAATTCACAAAAGTCATTGAGACTTAGGTACCTTTAGCACTTCTGAAAATGTTACTCACGATCCTTAAAATGTCAATAACAGCTGAAACACTAGGATCCCAACATTGTGAATTTTGGTACCAATAGAGCTGAACTGATGCTAGCAATGGTAGACTGTAGAGAAGACCCTTGGTATGAGAAGGTAGTCCAATCTCCATAAACATTCACTCTTTGACCCCTCTGACATTATTGACCCAAACCCTGATCCTATGCCTACTAAAATTGCTATATTTTAGACATTGATTTCAGCAGGGCCATAACTGAGTCCAAAGGTGCTAACTAGTGCTTATTGGAATGATGATTCTGAGTGGACACAAAAGCTGCTCTTCTGCACTTCACAATGTTAATGAAAAGCTGAGCGTGTGTGTTAGGATTAAGCCTCAAATGACATCTCTCTGTTTGAGTAAGCTTGTTTCAGTTGTGAAGATGAAGTTGCAGCTCCTGGAGCAGAAGGGGCTTCAGAGTGAAAAAGGAACATGGGTGGAGAGACCACAAGAGGAGTGTGCAGCACCAGGCAGGAGCTAATCCCTAGAGTGGCCAGGAAGAGGTAATCTCAGCAGTGAGTGGACCCTGTTACATAACTACATTATGAAAAGTGCTTAACTATGGTTAGCAGAGGCCCATACCGTTCATGTCCATTCCACAGACAGCTGCAATATCTCCTCTCCAGAGGAGTGACAATGACTGAGAACATTCTGCAGCTTACATTTAGCAGTTAATGAAGCAAGCTCACTAGGGCTTCCCTTACTACAGCAGAAAACTCTAACATCTATAGTATCCGGGCAAACTACCTACTTACTCAGATTTTAATCAAAGGCAATAAAAAAAAGATGTAAGGTTGAAAAATTGACTATTTGGAGGTTAGTGTGGAGAGGAAAGAAGTTAAAAATAACAAAATCAATGCATTGCTAGATTAGTTTGTTTTGCATCAGATTCACAATTCCATTTGAGTTGCCTTGCAATGGCTATACTGAGAGCATAATTTCTTCCCCAGTATCCCTTCTCTGTGCAAAGAGGAATTCATCCCAAAAAAAGTAAAAAAAGGAGGAAAAAGCCCAAATCATGTTCACTCATTCATGCTGCAGATCATTTAACTTGTTGATCAATTATACCATGATATATGGTAATATTCGGGTATCTGATACAGCCTTATGCAGGAACATGTTCCCCCACAGCCTCTGTAGGACACACAAACCAGCAGAATTTCTGCTGTTCCATTGCACAGGGCATGGGGAACAGGGGAACTGCATATTCCAAGATCCTGGAAGGACTGCAGAAGTGTCTGTATGGAGAATAGGGGGAAACAACCAAAAATGGGCCAAATTTGAGTGGCATTGCAATCCTGTGCATGAGGTCACAATGCTAAACACTCAGGTTTGGTCCAGCTACCCCTCTTTCATGTCAGCAAGGAAGAGGTTCTGCCATTATGCCACCCAGCTCCAGTCAAGGGCCAGAGGGTAGGGCAGGGCTGTCCCTCAAACACCCCCATTGTGCTCCAGACAAGTTCAGGTTCTGGAAAGGAGGAACATGGTCCTCTCTGTTTAATAAATGTGTGGGGTTGGGGGGAGGAAGAAACCAGACTTTGCTAATAATATGCCAACATTTCAAATGCTAATTAAATTTTAAGACTTGGGTTCAATATGCAAGTCATGAACTATAACAGCCAGTTTATTACAGTTCACTTAGGACTCAGTCTCGTAAAATTCCTGTTGACTTCAATCCAATGGGAAGGCACACAGCATCTTTCAGGAAGTGCTCAGTGTTCTTCAGCATTGGGCCAAAATTCAATATTTCAAAGAGAATAATCCCTCCAACAAACAGCCAGACTAGGCTGTAATTGTTTGACAAATGTTAGAACTAGATTAAAACATCCACATATTTTTTAGGTAGGTACAAACCTCCACAAATCTCAAATACTGTCATTCTCTCAGGTGGAGGGTAGGAAGAGCCACTGCTAGAGATTGGGGCCGAAACATTGGTAAGTACTGCAAGTCATGGAAAAATAAAATATTCTGGCCCACTAGCACACCAGAGGATATTATTTATTCCATTCTATTCAGTATAGTATTGATGAGCAAATGTCTCTCTCAACCAGTTTTACACACAGTCCACACAAACAGCCATGAGTCAAAACGTATCTCTCTCCACCCAATAAACTGAAATCATAGACATTTTCCAGACAAAGTCTCAGTGTATTGAGGACTTTGGTTGAAAGACTCCTGGAACTTTGCATGGTTGTCATGACGATTGATGGAAAATCTTGGATAATGAAGAGAAAAAACAGAAGAGGACTCCTAGGCAGATGTGTTAGGGGTGGTTTTTGTCATCTCGTTTCCTGGTGCCTGTCCCTTTCCTTTTCTTATTTTCCACACTACTTTGTGAGTCTAAGAGGTTCTTAGCCTTTTCCAGACTTGGACTCTGGGTTCCTTGGGTTTTAAGAGCATACTCTAGCCATCCTATTGTCACAGCCTGCTTGTTTGATGCTGTCTCTGCTGATCCTTTGCTGGGAAGAAAGGAAAACTTTACCTAGCAAAGTGACTTTGCTTCCAGCTTCCTGGTCTTTAACCTGACCTGGACAACAGTGCTAACTAAGAGAAGGTGCTAAATTCATCCTGATGTAACAACTCTACAGTGTCATCTGAGTGTAACAAGCAATCTTTTCTCTTTTCAGGCTTCTCCACCCTCACATCCCCAATCTTTTATTGGTGTTTGGCTAAAGAAACTGACTTCACAAAAACAGAGTTTTGTATATGAATTGAGAACATTTTGTTGGAACCTTAATAGAATAATCATGAACCTATTACTATGATGACGTGTGTAAGAAACAAAGCTGATTTTGTGGGTTACATTTTCCTTGAAGTGCTTAGTTTAATAAAGTAGAAAGTTTACATCCCGTGATCATTGAGAAATTAGTCTGAGACCAATTAAAGGAACTTTAAGACAACACTGTTGCTGAATCCTGTAAATAATATGCATATAATCCTTTAGCCACAACAATTTGTGCCTGAAAAAAGGAGCTGAAATGGTTAAAACATTTGCCTTTCTAATAGGTGTGGTTTTAACATCTCCATTGAAACATGCCTTGTCCTTGGTTTGGTTTGGTTTGTGAAATTGTTTTGAATTTTATTTAACTTCCTATTTGGAGCTTTGTTTTCATCCTTGCCCTTTGGTAAACTGTATACAGTACTAAACTAAATATAATAGCTGCTCTGCTAAGGGACAGAGTTACTTTGTGACTTTCACAAGAGGCAAAGTCAAAACTAAAAAAATGGGTTACATAGTTCATGGTTCTATAGTAACAGATATTCCCAAAGTCCTAGATAATACTGAAGCCTTTCATTTCGAATGAACTTTCAGATCCAAATGCTTATTCCTTGGTGCAATTTTTTTTGGGGGGGAGGGGCTTTAGCTCAAAAAACAAGATGCAAAGAAAACACTTTCTCAAACTTTGTTGTAAAATTTCAGCTGAAAGTGTCAGAGACAGAGAGACAGGAAGTAGTAGAGAGAATCTTTCCCTCTTAGAGGTTAATATTCCAAGCTCTAGGGTTCTAAGTGCTCACAGAGAATAGGAGGTAACAGTGACACAGACTGTCAGTTTTGGATGAGCAAGTGACTGAGTCTGTGGAAAAGAAATACTCCAACCCTGAGAGAGCAATGCTAGCTACTATGTAGGTTTTACAGTATTTGAATTACATTGCTACTGGACAACACACGACAGATTAACCATTATTCCATTGCATACCTGAAGATCAAGCAAGTAAGAGAGGGTAAAGCTGAGAATTCCTGCATGGATATTATGTTCGGTGCGTATGAACGAAGACATAAATTATGTACCAGACAAGAAGTTTAAGGTCTCAAGAAATGACAGAACTTCATCAGTATCAGGAAACTGCTAGAGCAGGAGTGGTCAAATTGCAGCTTGCGAGCCACATGCAGCTCTTTTACAGTTAAGGTGTGGCAAGCAGAGCCCCACTCCTCACCTCCCCATTCTCCACCTACCAGACTAGGGTAGGGGGAGCTCAAGACTTCTGCCCTGTGGTGGGGTAGTGAGGCTAGGGGCCTCTGCCCATTGGGGAAGGGGTCTAGGGACTTCAGCCCATAGGAGGTGCCTGCCAGAGATCGAGACTTCAGCCCCACACTTGCTGAAGAATCCTCCCAGCAATGGGGCTGAAGCCCTGACCCACCACCATGCCGCAGGGCAGAAGCCCCAAACAGGTGCTCCTGGCTCTTGAACTTCTGAAGGTTATTGTATGTGGATCAGTAAGTTTGGCCACCCCTGTGCTAGAAAGTTGAAGGAGGCAATGGAGAGTCCATCTTTGCTGCAGGAATATCATCATTAGCATCCTATGATTACATTGTGTATGAAAGTTTCTCTGTACTGCATGCAGAAGGATGTTCCCTCCACTAGGAAGGAATTAATTGTGTAGCAATAGATGTGTTTTGGGAAACCCATCTTGAAATATTGCAAATATACCAACTAATAGTGTTAGAAGCCAATATACAGAAAGAATAGATATTTGGTTATAGAGGAAATGGTTGGAAAAAAACTAACCTTACTTATTTTGTTTTGTGTACAGATTAGAGCTACACACAGAACAGCTTTGTGGTATGTTTACTCACCTGGAGGTAGAATCAGTTCTGCATCTTTGAGGATAAGGCAAGTAGACACAAAGAAATAGTGTAAGTACATGCTGACTGTCACCAGTTTATTTATTAGAAGGGTGGAATATATTCCCACACCGAATGACACAATTCAAAGCATAGCATTTATGTTGGTGAATGATATTTTCAGTCACAGGTGTTTATCTTTGAGAACAAAGTTAGATGGAAGCTCAGCCTTCACTTCTGAGGTCATGACAGATGTGTGCAATACATTGGGAATTAAAAAAAAAAACAATAATCTACACATTGTATATAATTGACAGTCACTTGCCTAATAGAAAAGGCAAAGGAACAGGTTATAACCAATTTTAGAAAATCTGCACAACCATGAAAGAAAATGAGATGTAAGATTTCCCTATAGTCCTTTGGACCATTTGCTTTATATTTAACAGGACTTTCAAGCTTATTTCAGGAAGTTAGAATGATCTCCCCATATCACATACTGTATCAGATACATACAGAATGTATGATGTCTACTTCAAAAATAACATTTGCAAGCAGTGTTTTCCTTTGTCCACCAAAACCATGGAAAGGCCAGAAAAAGAATACAAAGCTTATTATAACCAGAAACTCTCATCTAAGGAAAATGATAGATTTTATGTTTTTACTTTCATTATAACACAAAGACGACAGGGTTATGAAAGTTTTCATGTCATTGGGAATGCTCCTGTGAAATCAGAGAAATCAGAGAAAAAATGTAATTGGTTGTGTACTGGATTAAAATCTGCAAATCTTGTTCTCCTCAAGTTAATACATGCAAATAAGTTGAAAGGTTCCACCTATTATGATGCTGATATTGAGTAGGAAATTGGACCCAATGAATAAAGATTTGAGGTCATTATCCTTTAGTCTTTAGAAAAGAACCACAGCAAGATTAGGATTTTTTGAAAATTGGTATAATGGCTGTAACCAGAGGAGCTAAGTGACCTGGATATTAATTTGTTGTATTATTTTTAGAAACCTCTGGCTTTGGGAGCAATATTTGCGCTGACAGGCACTTGACGATTATTCAGAACTAACCTAGACCTTGCAGCTGCAGCACCTATGTCAGGGTTAATTTTGAAGGAAATGCCTGGATACCTAATGACAGAGACTAAATTAATATCCATATATGTCTTTGGGTAAATAAACTCTGAAGTTACAAAAGGTTAGGTGGAAATATAAGAAGGAGTATAAGGAACAGTGCCCCTGGTGCATGATTCAAATAAAAGAAAAGGTTACTGCTGAATTGTTACAGTTAGGGAAATGTATAAATGACCATTCTGTTAATAGTTCCATTCAATCCCACAAGTTCAGTCAGGGAACTCCTGTAGGTGTGAGGGACACCATTCTAGCATTATGCTAATATAGCTTGCAGCAGAGAGAAATATACAAATGCACATTTCACATCTCTATCATCAAAGGAAACAGAAATATTGAGGAGTAAATAGAATATCTCTAAATTAAAATGAACAAACAGGACAAGGTAATAGAGGAAAGATTTAAAGATATTAAGGAAATGTCCAGCAGATATAAAAAAGTAAGGAAGAACTTGGGAAAGTTGTTGTGGGACTTGCTGAATTCTCTGAGTCACAAAGCTTGGAAATAAGACATGCAATCAATTCTATGTCTAACCAGGGAGCATTTCATGAAAATAAGTGGAAAAGCTAAGATCAGAGCTGAATTTATTTTTCAGCATTCATGGATGTGATTATTTGGATACTGCTATTGCTAATTCCCCACATCTAATCCAGTTGCATCTGCCTTTTAACATAGAATAGTGGAGTCTCCTCTTTGTAAACTCCTTTCAATAGTAAACTACCTCCCTCATAGACATTTCATTCATGGAAATAGAGTATCTTTACATTCAAACCTGTCCTGTGGTTAATGGTTGGTAATTTAGAAATGAGTCAAAGTTGTTAAGTTTAACAGTCCTCTGATTTTCCAGTGGACATTACCTTTCCAGTGAACACACAAGTTCACTCTCGGTCTTTACTATTTGCTGAAACACACGTTACTGGCCATGATATGAAGAGCCCATTGGGTGGACTTAAAAACCTGTAGAGACAGTATTGACATGAAACACATCCGCTATTTTAGCCTGGTTCCAGTTATGCACAGATTCTCTAGAATTATGGCATGTGCTCATAAGCCCCATTTGGATTTATTTTGGAAATTATAACATCTATTGACTGGTGTGCCAGTTGTTTAGGGAGAAGTGTACTAGGACTTTGGGAATTTAAACATTTCCCAGGCAGTCAAGGGCTCAGTGTTTTGGAAATTTGAGGTGATTAGCTCCTGGAGCTGTCCATAGTTTCCATGATAACCAATGGGATATCACAGACAAGAAAGGAGTCTCGGCTTTTTATCATATAGAAACTGTTATCTTTACTAAAGTATTGGGAAATAGTTTTGCTCTTTGTGGAATGTGTTGGTAATTTTTCTTGTTTTTCATGGACCTCTCTGTTCTTCCTTCTCTCCCACCCCCCAAACCCATCCAGGTTACCTAAGTATTGATTCTCCTTAGCTTCTAGAAAAGACTTGGAATTACTCGTAGCCTGAAAATGAAGGAAAGCTGTTATTTTCTAGAGAATAGGGCCATTATCTGGTCACATATATCAGTAATGTCCACGCTTGGACAAATATTCCAAATGACATTGCAGAAGCAATTGTCTTCCCTGCTCCACCAGTGTAGGAACAAAGAAGAATTAATTATTTTGAAGTGTAAACACTTCTGGTTAGTGACGCCTACAAACTCTACTAATTATCCCAGCTTCATTAGGTGCCAATCACTAAAGTGGTAATCAGTGGACATTCTGTGGAAAGACCCTACAAATTAATGTCACACTGCAAATTCTCCTCACTCCTCTGCCTGTTATAGTTCTGATTTTTATTTCCATTATGTACATAACAATTTTTCACAACTATGAAATAGGAGGACCCTGAAAGGACACAGACCAGATACTATATAATAAAAAGAACATAAAGCTCTGTGGAAACCCAGTTGCAGCTTTTGTTAGACTCAAGTCAATGTGCCTACTCATGTGCTTAGAGATAAACGTGGATAAGTATTTGCAGGTTCAAGGTTTAAATTAGAAAAAATTCTCATAGTAAAAACTAGCCAGCTGCTAATGAATTAATTTGTAAAATCAAAATCCTTATGTACTCTGATCAATTATTCCTTAAAAAAATATTTTGCTGTTCCTAAAACTAAGCTGGATGCAGTTAAATATTTTGAATGATAATTACTAAATACTTTAGAAGTTAATCTGTAATGTTAATCAGTTTCAGAAGTTACATTTAGTAAATCGTTAAGTGCAATTATGTGTCTGAGTATGTCTGTCTCCCATGACTGATTATAGCTATTTGAACTGAAAAAGACCTTAGGGCAGCTATTGAAGAAGATATTGCAATACATAAAATTATTTCAAGATAAAACTTCCAAAGAATGACTATGTCACAGTCTTTTCAGACAAGAGCTCCACTAACATTGTTTTAATTGGGAAGAGTGAGTTCTTTCAAAATCTTCCTGATGTGAACACTTAATTTGTCAAGTCCTGCCTGTCTGCAATAAGTAAGATGACTGTCATAAACGTATAGGTAAGGGTTAATAGAACAGGAGTACTTCATGTCTCTTTTGCCTGTAAAGGGTTAACAAGTTCAGTGAGCCTGGCTGTCACCTGACCAGAGGACCAATCAGGGGACAGGATACTTTCAAATCTTGAGGGAGGGAAGTTTTTGTGTGTGCTGTTAGTTTTTGGTTGTTGTTCACTCTGGGGGCTCAGAGGGACCAGACGTGCAACCAGGTTTCTCTCCAATGTCTCTGATACAGTCTCTTATATGTCCAGAATAGTAAGTACTAGGTAGATAAGGCGAGTTAGGCTTATGTTTGTTTTCTTTATTTGCAAATGTGTATTTGGCTGGAAGGAGTTCAAATTTGTATTTTGCTGAAAGGATTTTAATTTGTACTTGTATACTTAGGCTGGGAGGGTATTCCCAGTGTTTATAGCTGAAAGACCCTGTAACATATTCCATCTTAAATTTACAAAGATAATTTTTACTGTTTTTTCTTTCTTTAATTAAAAGCTTGTCTTGTTTAAGAACCTGATAGTTTTTTTATTCTGGTGAGACCCCAGGGGACTGGGTCTGGATCCACCAGGGAATTGGTGGGGAGAAAGGAGGGAAGGGGAGAGAGAGGTTATTTTCTCTCTGTGTTAGGATTACTTTCTCTCTTAGGGAGAGTCTGGGAGTGTCATGACATTTTTCCCAGATCTGGACCTTAGCGTCCAAAATATGGGTGTTAGCATGAAAAGCTCCAAGCTTAGTTATCAGCTTGGACCTGGTAAAGCTGCCACCAGCCAGGAATCTATACAGTGCCTGGCACACTGTGGTCTCCCCAAAACCTTCCCTGGGGGACCCACAGACTCAGATTCCTTGAGTCTCACAACAAAGGGGAATAAACCATTTCCCTTCCCCCCTCCGGGTGTTCCCTCCCTGGGTTCCTGGAGAGATATACAGAAGCAAGCTCCATGAATCTAAACAGAGGGACTCCACCCTCCCTATTTCCAGTCCTGGAAAACACAAGTACCGAGAAAGAGCTAATCTCTCCTCTTCCTCCCTCACCCAGAGGGTATGCAAAGTCAGGTTAATAAATCTAACACAAAGAGATTTCCCCCCCTGACTTCTTCCTCCCACCAATTTCCTGGTGAGTTGCAGACTTAATTCCCTGGAATTCCCACTAAAGAAAAACTCCAACAGGTCTAAAAAAGAAAGCTTTATAAGAAGAAAGAAAAATACATAAAAATGGTCTCTCTGTATTAAGGTGACAAATACAGGGCCAATTGCTTAAAAGAAATATGAATAAACAGCCTTATCCACAAAGAATACAATTTAACACATTCCAACAACTACACACATGTAAATACAAAAGAAAACAATATAAACCTATGGTCTTCCTATCTTTGTACTTACAACTTGGAAACAGAAGATTAGAAAGCTGGAGATAGAAAAATCACTCTCATAGCCGAGATGGTCAGAAACAAGACAAAAAAACAAAGAACTCACACACAAACTTCCCTCCACCCAGATTTGAAAAAGTCTTGTTTCCTGATTGGTCCTCTAGTCAGGTATTTCAGGTTACTGGTGTTACCTCTTTACAGGTAAAAGAACATTAACCCTTAGCTATCTGTTTGAGACATGCCCCCCAAATTGCAGACAGTGGGGAACCTCACTGGCAGCGATCTCCTCCTAGAACTTTAAAATAAACAGATTAATATAACACATGCACCTTTACATATACCACTAAGTATATAACTAACAGACTTTTACATTTTCAGAACACTTTTTAACTACTGGATTCTGGGAAAATCTCATGGGAGAGAGCATCAGCTACTTTGTTAGAAGCTCCTGAGATGTGCTGAATTTCAAAATCAAAATCTTGGAGAGCTAAACTCCAACGAAGAAGTTTCTTGTTGTTCCCTTTGGCAGTATGAAGCCACTTTAGCGCAGCATGGTCAGTTTGTTGCTGGACTCGCCGTCCCCAAACATATGGGCGTAGCTTTTCCAGGGCGTACACAATGGCATAGCATTCCTTTTCACTGACTGACCAGTGACTTTCCCTCTCAGACAGTTTCTTGCTGAGAAACATGACAGGATGGAAGTAGTGATCCGTTGCTTCCTGCATGAGAACTGCTCCTATACCACACTCAGATGCATCCGTGGTTACTAGGAATGGCTTGTCAAAGTCTGGGGTCCTGAGCACAGGATTAGACATGAGCGTTGCCTTAAGTTGGGTAAAGGCCTTTTGACACTCATCAGTCCACTTAACTGCATTTGACTGGGTCTTTTTGGTCAGGTCGGTCAGTGGGGCAGCGATTTGGCTGTAGTGTGGTACAAATTGCCTGTAAATGCAAAGTGCTCCACTTAGGAACGAACAATCAGTTTCACACATACAGAATGGGAGGAGACTGTCTAGGAAGGAGTATGGCAGAAAGAGATCTAGGGGTCATAGTGGACCACAAGCTTAATATGAGTCAACAGTGTGATACTGTTGCAAAAAAAGCAAATGTGATTCTGGGATGCATTAACAGGTGTGTTGTAAACAAGACATGAGAAGTCATTTTTCCTCTTTACTCTGTGCTGGTTAGGCCTCAACTGGAGTATTGTGTCCAGTTCTGGGCACCGCATTTCAAGAAAGATGTGGAGAAACTGGAGAGGGTCCAGAGAAGAGCAACGAGAATGATTAAAGGTCTTGAGAACATGACCTATGAAGGAAGGCTGAAGGAATTGGGTTTGTTTAGTTTGGAAAAGAGAAGACTGAGAGGGGACATGATAGCAGTTTTCAGGTATCTAAAAGGGTGTCATCAGGAGGAGGGAGAAAACTTGTTCACCTTAGCCTCCAATGATAGAACAAGAAGCAATGGGCTTAAACTGCAGCAAGGGAGATTTAGGTTGGACATTAGGAAAAAGTTCCTAACTGTCAGGGTAGTTAAACACTGGAATAGATTGCCTAGGGAAGTTGTGGAATCTCCATCTCTGGAGACATTTAAGAGTAGGTTAGATAAATATCTATTAGGGATGGTCTAGACAGCATTTGGTCCTGCCATGAGGGCAGGGGACTGGACTCGATGACCTCTCGAGGTCCCTTCCAGTCCTAGAGTCTATGAGTCTATGAGTCTATGTAGTACCCGGCCAAGCCTAAGAAGGATTGGACCTGTTTCTTTGACTTTGGGACAGGCCACTTTTGGATAGCATCCACCTTGGCCTGTAGGGGGTTTACGGTTCCTCGACCCACCTGGTGTCCCAGGTAAGTTACTCTGTTTTGGCCTATTTGACACTTTTTGGCCTTAACAGTTAGTCCGGCCTGCCTGATGCACTCAAAGACCTTTTCCAGGTGTAGTAGGTGTTCGGGCCAGGAGTCTGAAAAAATGGCCACATCATCGAGGTAGGCAACTGCATATTCTCCCAGTCCTGCTACTAGACCATCTACCAGCCTCTGGAAGGTGGCGGGTGCATTTTGCAGCCCTAAAGGAAGGACATTAAATTCATACACCCCCGCATGGGTGACGAATGCTGACCTTTCCTTGGCAGGTTCATCTAGCGGTACTTGCCAGTACCCCTTGGTTAAGTCTATTGTAGAGATGAACTGGGCACGTACCAACTTCTCCAATAGCTCATCGGTGCGTGGCATTGGATAGTTGTCCGGCCGAGTTACCGCATTTAGCTTACAGTAGTCCACGCAAAAGCGTATTTCCCCATCTGGTTTGGGTACCAGAACCACTGGAGATGCCCATGCACTGGTAGATGAGCGGATTATACCCATCTGTAGCATGTTCTGGATCTCCCGTTCTATAGCAGCTTGGGCATGAGGAGACACCCGGTAGGGTGGGGTTCTAATTGGGTGAGCATTACCTGTGTCAATGGAGTGGTATGCCCGTTCAGTCCGTCCTGGGGTGGCTGAGAACAATGGGGCAAAGCCAGTGCACAGCTCCTTGATTTGTTGCCGCTGCAGACGTTCCAGGGTGGTTGAGAGGTTCACCTCTTCCACGCCACCATATTTTTTCCCTTCGTAGTAGACACCTTCAGGCCACTCAGCATCATCTCCCTGGACAGTAAACTGACAAACCTGTAAGTCTCTGGAATAGAAAGGCTTGAGAGAATTAACATGGTACACTCTGGGCTTTAGTGAGGAATTGGGAAATGCTATGAGGTAGTTCACAGTTCCCAGGCACTCTTGGACTGTGAACGGCCCTTCCCATGATGCTTCCATCTTATGGGCCTGTTGCGCCTTCAAGACCATAACCTGGTCTCCTACCTTGAAGGAACGCTCTCTGGTATGTTTGTCATACCAGGCCTTTTGCTCTTCCTGAGCATCCTTTAGGTTTTCTTTAGCAAGGGCTAAGGAGTGTTAGAGGGTGTTTTGTAGGTTGCTTACAAAGTCCAGAATGTTAGTCCCTGGAGAAGGGGTAAACCCTTCCCATTGCTGCTTCACCAACTGTAATGGCCCCTTAACCTCATGACCATACACAAGTTCAAACGGTGAAAACCCTAAACTGGGATGTGGTACAGCCCTGTTGGCAAACAGCAACTGCTGCAACCCTAGGTCACAATTATTGGAGTGTTCGTTGACAAATTTACGTATCATGGCCCCCAAAGTTCCATTAAACCTTTCCACCAGGCCATTGGTTTGATGGTGGTACGGGGTGGCAACCAAGTGGTTTACCCCATGAGTTTCCCACAGTTCTTTCATGGTCCCTGCCAGGAAATTAGATCCTGAATCTGTAAGGATGTCGGAGGGCCAACCTACCCTGGCAAAAATGTCTGTTAGGGCCTGACACACAGCGTTAGCCCTGGTGTTGCCTAGAGCTACTGCTTCTGGCCATCGGGTAGCAAAGACCATGAAAGTCAGTACGTACTGCTTTCCTCTGGGCGTCTTTTTTGAGAAAGGACCCAGAATATCCACAGCTACTTGCTGAAATGGGAGCTCAATTATGGGGACTGGCTGGAGAGGGGCCTTGAACTGGTTTTGGGGTTTTCCCACTCTTTGGCATACTTCACAAGACCGGACATACTTGGCAACATCCTTGCCCATCCCCTCCCAGTGGAAGAACTTCCCCAACCGGTCTTTGGTTCTGTTCACCCCAACATGGCCACTGAGATGATCATGGGCTAAGCTTAAGAGCTTCCCCCGGTACTTAGTTGGAACCACCAACTGTTTTTGCGGCTGCCACCAGAAAGAATCTCCTTGTATAAAAGTCCTTGGTCTATAACAAACCAGGATCTATTAGAAGAGCTGAGAGGCGATGGGGTGCTCCGTGCCGCAGCCCAAGCTTTCTGAAGGCTGTCATCTGCTTCCTGCTCAGTCTGGAACTGTTCCCTTGAGGCTGGGGTCACCAGTTCTTCCTCAGACTGGGGACTTGGGCTTGGTCCCTCTGGAAGCGATGTAGGTGATGGGGTTGTTTCCGTTGCTGGTGAACCGCTCTCCGCTGGTGCACCAGGGGGTATTTCAGGCTCTGGCTGAGCCTTTTGGGTATGGGTGTCTGTTGCTTCTGCCAGTTCTGGCTTGCTGGCACCCTCTGGCGTAGAGTTTGAAGATGTGGTTGCAATTGCTGGTGCTGGTTGCTGTTCCAGTTCCGGGCCTGGGACTAGAGGTGCTGTGGCTGTTTCAGTGGTTGGCATGGAATCCGGGTCCACTAACTCTGTCTGGGTCTCTGGTAACACAGACGCGGCGTCTGTGGACAGCTCACGAACAGGAATGGGTCTGGAAGCTTGCCTGGTTTGGCTACGTGTAACCATTCCCACTCTCTTGGCCCGCTTCACCTGGTTGGCCAAGTCTTCCCCCAGTAGCATGGGGATGGAATAATTGTCATAGACTGCAAAAGTCCACCTTCCTGACCAGCCTTTGTACTGGACAGGCAGTTCAGCTGTAGGCAAGTCTACAGCTTGTGACATGAAGGGGTAAATTGTCACTTGGACCTTTGGGTTGATGAACTTGGGGTCTACGAAGGATTGGTGTATAGCTGACACTTGTGCCCCCGTGTCTCTCCACGCAGTAACCTTCTTTCCGCCCACTCTCAAATTTTCCCTTCGCTCCAAGGGTATTTGAGAGGCATCTGGGCCTGGGGATCTTTTGGGTGATGGTGGTGTAATGAACTGCACTCGGTTGGCGTTCTTTGGGCAGTTGGCCTTGATATGTCTGAGTTCATTACACTTAAAGCATCTTCCAGCTGACTGGTCACTGGGTCGAGGTGAGTGACTGGAGACTGGAGAGGTGGAAGAATAGGGTGTCTGTGGCTTTCCTTGGGTTGTAGGTGGGGTCTTTGGTTGTCCTCGTTTGTAGGGTTTATGGTCAGTGTGCCCTCTGGGGTATTCGTTCCCCTTGACAGTAGCTTTCTTGCTTTCTGCCACTTCCATCCATCTGGCTCCAATCTCCCCTGCCTCGGTGAGATTTTTGGGTTTTCCTTCTTGTATGTACCGTATTGTGTCCTCAGGAACACCATCCAAGAACTGCTCCATTTGTATGAGGAGGTGCAGTTCGTCTATGGATTTAACATTGTTTCCTGATATCCAGGCCTCATAATTTTTCCCAAAGTAGTAGGCTTGTTTGGGAAATGACACATCTGGTTTCCACTTTTTTGGGTTCTGAAACGCTGACGGGCATGATCCGGGGTAATCTCCATTCTGTATCTGGCCTTGGTTTGAAAAAGTTTATAGTCGTTCATTTTCTCCTTAGGCATTTCAGCCGGCAGCTCTGCTAAAGGTCCACTGAGCTGTGGCCTCAATTCTACCATGTACTGGTCTTCAGGGATGCTGTACCCAAGACAGGTTCATTCAAAATTTTCCAAGAAGGCCTCGGTGTCCTCACCTGCCTTGTAGGTGGGAAATTTCCTGGGATGTGGAACCATAGTTGGGGAAGGGATGTTAGGATTGGCTGGAGCATGTTGCTTAGCCTTTTCTAATTCCAGGACCTGCCGGTGGGATTCCCTCAGGAATTCCAACTCTCTCCTGTGGGTAGCCTCTTTTTCTCTTTCCCTCAGCTCCATTTCTTGTAGTTTTTTTTCCATATCTCACCTGTGCTCGGCATCTTCGATTACTCCCTCGGCCTCCATTTTTGCCTTAGAAGGCATGGTTCCTGTTTTCTTGTGTTGGGGTGCCCTCTGGTGTTTATTGTCTGAACTGCAGGCTCTGTTGCCTCCTGGGGTCTGCCTAGCAACAGTACCTTTTTCCCTTTTTTCCTCTAGCTAGTCTTTTAAATGTAAAGTAAACCAGAAAAACCACTTTATTTGCATGTGTATTGTGCTGGTACTTGACTCCTAATGGGAGTGTTATGTTTAACAAAAGACCCTTAATAGTTCCTTAATGGTTCCTTGCTTAATATGCAAGCCAAAAGCTGCAAGAGAGAGCAGAGAAAAAAATTCTCTCTGGTTCATTTTAAAACCAAACCCTCTCTGCTAAAAAGCCCCTAGCAGAGAAAAGAAAAATATAATATTCCTACTGGCTTCTGGATTCTATCTATCTATCCACACCGATATGCCACCATGTCATAACATTTTTCCCAGATCTGGACCTTAGCGTCCAAAATATGGGTGTTAGCATGAAAACCTCCAAGCTTAGTTACCAGCTTGGACCTGGTAAAGCTGCCACCAGCCAGGAATCTATACAGTGCTTGGCGCACTGTGGTCTCCCCAAAACCTTCTCTGGGGGACCCACAGACTCAGATTCCTTGAGTCTCACAACAAAGGGGAATAAACCATTTCCCTTCCCCCCTTCGGGTGTTCCCTCCCTGGGTTCCTGGAGAGATATACAGAAGCAAGCTCCGTGAATCTAAACGAGGGACTCCACCCTCCCTATTTCCAGTTCTGGAAAACACAAGTACCGAGAGAGAGCTAATCTCTCCTCTTCCTCCCTCACCCAGAGGGTATGCAAAGTCAGGTTAATAAATCTAACACAAAGAGATTTTCCCCCCGACTTCTTCCTCCCACCAATTCCCTGGTGAGTTGCAGACTTAATTCCCTGGAATTCCCACTAAAGAAAAACTCCAACGGGTCTAAAAAAGAAAGCTTTATAAGGAGAAAGAAAAATACATAAAAATGGTCTCTCTGTATTAAGGTGACAAATACAGGGCCAATTGCTTAAAGAAATATGAATAAACAGCCTTATCCACAAAGAATACAGTTTAACACATTCCAGCAACTACACACATGTAAATACAAAAGAAAACAATATAAATCTATGGTCTTCCTATCTTTGTACTTACAACTTGGAAACAGAAGATTAGAAAGCTGGAGATAGAAAAATCACTCTCATAGCCGAGAGGGTCAAACACAAGACAAAAGAACAAAGAACTCACACATAAACTTCCCTCTACCCAGATTTGAAAAAGTCTTGTTTCCTGATTGGTCGTCTGGTCAGGTGTTTCAGGTTACTGGTGTTACCCCTTTACAGGTAAAAGAACATTAACCCTTAGCTATCTGTTTATGACAGGGAGGGGGATAGAGAAGGAGGGGGGAAGATGAATTTTCCTCTCTGTTTTAAGATTCAAGGTGTTTGAATCAAAGTGATCTTCCAGGGTAACCAAGGGAGGGGAAGCCTGGGAGAAGCAATGGTGAGGGAAAGATTAAGTTTCAGAGGGACTGTATTAAGATTCAGAGGGACTGGGTCTTGGGGCTCCCTGGGCAAGGTTTTGGGGGAACCAGAGTGTACCAGGCACTGGAATTCCTGGTTGGTGGCAGCGCTATAAGTACTAAGCTGGTAATTGAGCTTAGAGGAATTCATGCTGGTACCCCATCTTTTGGACACTAAGGTTCAGAGAGGGGGTTTATACCATGACAATGACATTGTAGGAAATTAAACTGCATGGAACAGGACTAATGGCCAGACTTTTAAAGGTATGACTTTTTAGGCATCTTAAGATGAAGATGGGCACCCTTCTCAAAAGTGCCATGGGAGTTAGGTGCCTAGGCACTTTTAGTAATCCCACTAAGCATGTACCTGCATCTTTAGGCACCTGAATACCTTGTAAAGTCTGTCTCTAAGTTTTTTCTTCACCTAGAAATGAAGACCAAGCAGCATAAAATATAAAGCCACTCTGTTTTTTTTTCAAGACCTATGTCTGTAACTTGTCTTTTAAATACTTTAACACTAGACGGCTCAAAAATGCATTTTTAAAAGCAATCTGTGCATTAACCGCTGGCAGACATTTCCAGAGTTTGTCACTGTTTTCAGTAAGATGTGGATCACTCCTTATGGCACTCTGGCTGCACCTCTCCTAGAGAACTGCCCCATTGCAGCTTGAACAGGTGTGGCTGAATGGGCGTAGACTCTGTGGGGCCTGTGCATTGTTGAACCTATCCTTCAATCCCTGGCACAGTTTCCTGGTGCAGGTGCATAATATCTATGGTTTATAACATCTATTTGCTCCGGTTCTCAGTTTTAGTTATGCATCTGAAACGGAGGAGGTATAAGGTTGTCAAATGCTGTTATCTTTCAGTAGATCTTGCAACTGAGAGCACTATGGCTATAACAAACCTCTGATACAAGATTTAGGCATGGATAGTATTTTTAAATTGCTGTGGTCATTTACAGTAAAGTATTAAAAACAATATGTTCTAATGCCTGTGTTGCACTCTAAGCATACAAACTAATGGCTTGTCTACATGGCACAGCAATGTGCTTTAGAAGGCTGATCTCTAAACTGTACCAGCATATTGCATGTTAACTGGTCCATGTAGCCCCTGCTGGTGTGAATTAACATTTCCCTAGTGTGCATTAGCATTGTGCTGTTTCAAATGTCAGTGGTTTCTAGTATATATGGTAACCGATTGTTTCACGTTCTCTGTGTGTGTGTGTGTGTATATATATATATATATATATATCTTCCTACTGTATTTTCTACTGCATGCATCCGATGAAGTGGGCTGTATCCCACGAAAGCTTATGCTCAAATGAATTTGTTAGTCTCTAAGGTGCCACAAGTACTCCTGTTCTTTTTTCAAGTGAGAAGAGTTATTCACTAGTGAAAGTTACTAGCACTAATAAAGCCTGATGTTAATAAGAGGGGTCTTAAATTATTGATTAATTTAGTGTAACTCAAGTATCATGGATCTGTTTATAATTCCAAACACTGAAATGGAATAATAAATATTAAAATAACATGAGAAAAAGAACTTCTTGGGATATTTCTCTCTTGGAAATACTGCAAACCTCACAAGAAAACTTGTGCATATGAGATTTCTTGCTCTTGCTTGTCCAAAGAGTTTTGGACAAGAATTTACACTTTTGATGCTTAACTGAACTAAATCTCCCTAAGGAAGAATGCCTTCCACATCTCCTCTCCCCATCTCCAGCCTCCAAAGGTAGTGTGGCTTTGTACTGCCCATTTCTCTGGGTTATGCATAATTGGGCTAATCTAGCCCAACAAGTAGAAGACAGAGTAGATTTTGAAGAAAATTGTAAACCAAAACTAAAAAAGTGAAGTGAAGGTGTGAGGAAAGAGAGAGGCAGATGTGAAGTAGAAGGGAAAATGGGAAAAGGAAAGGAGTAAGAAAAGATAAAAAAGTAAGAAAAAATTAAAAGAAATAAACAATTACAGAAGATAAATAGTAGGGGATAGTGGGCTGCATAATTCTAAAAAATAAGATGACTACTCAAGTAATAAATCCACTGACATTTTCAATTAAGACCAATTCAGCTATTTTACCTTTCTCTAAGATGCCCATGGTGTCTCTTATTTGAAAAACTATGTATAATTGCAAATATTGACTACCTTTGTCACTGGCATATCATGTGTTGCATATTCCTACTCAAAATGGGTAATCATTTAGTCTCTCACTTAAATTTAATACCAAATCTCAACCTTAGAATAAACAGCTATGTCTCCATTAAATAGGTAAAATTGTACTCACTTATGCTAAAGGAGAACTGGACCCTGTTTGCTTTCTTACAGCAAGTTGTTTTTCTTTGAACACTTTACAATTTATCTTCACGATTTCTGTAATTAATGTAATATTAGTACATGTAGTACATGCTGCTCCTGTAGATTGTAATCTGTACTCTGACATTTAAGAAAAAGGAAACATTTTCTGAGTAAATGGACTGCATACCACAAATGCTTTGGTGTGGTCTCCATTATGAATCTTTCCACAATCTTTGCAATCAGGCATTGCTAGCCACATATACTGCAAGGGCTTTGTTTTTGATTAAAAAGTGTGTTTTATAGTAATTATGTAAATACCATTATTTAATGCTAAAAATAACCCCAATATGTGATTTATATAGAACAGATTGATTTTATAGCGATGCAATAGGCCAACTTCATCCTTGCTACAACTCCATTGTTAATGAATTACACCAAGCTTGAATTTGGCCCTTTGGATCAAATTAATCTATAGTGTAAATAACTCCATTAATGTTAGTGGAATTACCAGATTTTGGCATATTGTTTGGAATTGTAAATTGACTCATAATGTAGAAGTCACACATGAATACCTATTTTGAGGAATCATTTTAAAAATACTTTAAAGTATTTGGTACCAGTAATTGTCATCAACAGGATGTGGAACTAAATGGAACACTTGTGTGGTCCTTTATTGCAATTTCTATGTCACTGGAATTTAGTAGAGAATGAAATCCTGTCTAGAGAATTTTTAAAGTAACCTACGCAATCTAATAGAAAAAATCTATTTAGGGGTGAAATACTAGCTCCCTGGCCATTTTTCCTAAACCTATATGCTGAGAAGTCTTTCATTTGTTTAAATATGCTAGCCCTGACTTTATCTAGGTTACACAGGTTATATAGGTGTAAATCTGAGTAACTCCACTGAGGTCAAACTGTCAAATCAGTGTAAGTGAGAAAAGACTCAGGCCTACCATATATGAAGTAGTGAAATAGGGTGGCCCTCCTGGATGCTGTTTGCAACTTCTGATGTTGCAACAAATGCAGCTCAGTATGACTGGGGGACCTAGGCCATATTCTGTATCTACTGACTATTTCATACTGGGAAAATTAAGTTTAAATGTAAAAGTCATTGAGAGTGTAATCTCGTTTGCCTGAAATAAAGAACCTACAGTAAATATAATAAAATTAAATGTTTGATAAGACTATGAGGTAAACCCAATGCTGTTTATCTTCCTGGACTCCCAGTACTGTCGGAGTGATGAGAGGGTATAGTAAAAATGGAGGAAGGAAAATGGGGTTGAAGGAAACTGGGAAATTGTTTGGTTGTCTATAGTAAATAGCATCAGAGCTATATAAAAATACAGTCAACCAATTGTTATGGGCTGTACCAGGTCCTCTGCTGGAGGTCCTACTGTCTGACTACATCATGCTCCGGGAAAGAAGAAGTGAAGGTGGATTCTCCAGGCCTTCCTAGAAAGGCTGCACAGCAGCCAATCAGAGCCCAGCAGGCTCAGATAAAAGCAGCTACAGGATCTGAGTAGGTCAGTTCCTGGTTGAGGCCAGAGGGGTGAGGAGGGGAGCTCTGGACAAAGAAGATAGATGTGGCTGAAGACAGGGGGCACTCAGCTCTTCAGCCACAACTCTGGGCCCTTTAAATTCCACTCTTCCCTGCAGCTTCCAAGGGAGTTTTGACCCGTTCTCAGGACTTGGGCCACTTTGTTATGGGCTGGTGGGGGAACCCTGACTCACCCATTACTCTAATTCCTAACTCCAGGCCCCTATAAGCAGCAGCAACATTTGGTATCAGAAATGGGCTCTCTTTGGACTGGCCCCTTGATAAAACTTCTAGCCCAGCAGCAGAGCTCCATTGAAACTCAACTTCTACTAGCTGAAAGGTAACAAAGGGTCCGGTAGGCCAACAGCAACAGCAGCAACAGAGATGTTTCAGCTCAAGAGAAGTGCCCTTGTCACACCAGTGCTAAATACATAAAATATATCTCCTTGAGCTGTTGATTATACTTCTGGAATGATTGTATAAACTTGATGCGTCAGTCTACCTTGCATGGTTCTCATATGTTCCTATGAAAACACCACTCTCATAATGTGCTGCTAAAAATGTCTTAGACAGATTTGAACAAGAGGGATCAATAAAAGAAGAAATATTCATATAGTAAAATACCTGCTTTGGATTTTATCTCAATTTAGGTATTCATTATTCTAAATTTATCTCACCCTCATGTTACTTTACTCAAACCATTAGAGAGTAATAAAATGTTAATGTTAATTAGTTAAATCCTTGTTTTGTATCATCTAGCAATTTTCTGTGCGCTGCACTCTGAAAAACATGACCCGGTGTATTTCCTAATGAAAGCAGAAAACTAGTAGAAAAATTGAGTTTCCAGATATCCCAAAAATTATAAGAATTTTTAAAAGCATGTTTGTTTTCTTATGAGTTGATTGGAATTCATCATCTCTCTGAAAATATTTTTAGAACTATGTATAAAATCTTGGGAAAAAAAGCATTATAGTTTCTTTAACAAAGAAATAACCTATAGAGAAAGATGAGTCAAAGATAACATCTTAGGTCAGTTCTTGTCCTGGCATAAAGCAACAAAGCTCCACTGAATTTAATGGACTTGCCCCAGCAGAGGATCTGACCCAGTGTGTTTAAATGGCAGAACTGAGAGTTAGGAGATCTGAGTTCTATATCTGGCTCTTCCAGACACCCTCTATGCATTTGCCTGGGCAAATCAGCTTATATATTTGTGTCTGAGTTTCTCATCTCTTACAAGGAGTCTTTTTAACTTTTTCAGATAGAAAGTGCCAGAGAAATATAAAATATTAGCAACAGACAGGATAGGGAATTATTTTTAAAAAACAATATAGTCCCTTTTCAGGTCACTCTGATAGCCAATCAATCTGAGAGAACAAGGTGGGTCAGGTAATATCTTTTATTGGACTACCTTCTATTGGTGAAAGAGACAAGCTTTGGAGCTCCACAGAGCTCTTCTTCAGGTGACCTCTGTGGAGCTCGAAAATTTCTCTCTTTCACCAACAGATGCTGGTCCACTAAAAGATATTATCTCACCCATCTTGTCTTTCTCGGATTGATTGACTAATAAAAGATATTACCTCACCCACTTATATTTGTCATATCCTGGGCCCAACATGGTGGCAACAAGACTACAAATAGTCAATCAATCTGTCATCTAGAACTGGGCTTTCTGCCATAATATACATATTAGCATGGATGCTTCCAGCTTTTGTCATTGACATTAGGCGGCCATCCTACCCTTGTCTCATAAGTCTCTTTGCAGTCTCTCTCCCTAACTTTGGGTCATGAGCTGCCTGGCTTTTACCCAGGTGCACAGCAGGAGGTCATCTGGAGCCTCTCTTTCCACCTTTCATATCCCAAAGAAGGTGGAGGGAACAGAACCTCCCCTCTTACTTTCATGGAGGGAGGGACTGTTCCCTCCCTGCTCCCCGTGTTCTCAGTTCAGCAAGTTTTCTAAACCCAGGCTTACCTTTAGGCACATGAATGGAATGGGACTATGCATATGCTTTAAGCTTAAATACCTTGCCGAATCATGGCCTAGATGTGAACATCATCCTATGGGTGTGGTATTCTGGCTGGCAACTATGCGGTAGTAAACGGCACCACGTAAAGGGGTATAGCAGGAAGCGTGCATAGGTTGCATGCCCAGAAACTTGTGGAGACATTGTGATGAACTATATTTAATTATGGATTTTTTTCACCTTGAGAACTCCAGCTGTCCCACTGAGCTCGATTTTTTCAGTGATACTGAGCTGCTTCAAAGTAAATAATTTTCTGTGCTCTGAAAGTCTTTCTCTTCACCAAATATTAGAATAAATGTCTATGGTCATAAATAAGCTGGTTCAGAAAAATCTATCCAGAAACATTTGTTGTATATTTTGTTTATTATTTCTGACAACTTGGAGTAAATTTTCAGTGCAACACCTGAGGATTTATGGTAGATTCTATTCTTATTAACTTTCAAATGGTTTCATGACTAAGCTCCCATGTACTATACAAAAAATTGCCTCTTGGATACTGCCCTTGAGTTTCAAATTTTAGCAATGGGCCCAGTACCAATTTTAATAGTGGCATTGGAAACATTTTTTAGTAATTTTTAGCATTCACATTGCAAAGAACAAATGTGCATGGCAAAGTGCATTATTCTCTTAGTGTTGATGTAATAACAATGGCTTACTATTTGCATTTATTGCATTTGCAATATGGAAGAACATTATTTCTTGGAAATTGACTTGAGTCATCATCAACTCTTACTGAGCTTCTAATTAATGTAAATGCTTTGCTCTTAGATGTGTATATATAGTGGCAAAGTTACAGGCTAAAAGGTATCACTTAGCTGATAAATTGAGGAGGCAGTGTTTCCTAGTGGTTACAACACTAGACAGACTCAGAAGAGCTAGGCTCTATTCCTCAGCCATCGGCCTGCTGGGAGAGCTTAAACAAGCTACTCCACCTCTGTGCCTCAGATTCCCTATCTGACCTTTGTAAGGTTCTTTGAGATCTATTGATAAGAAGTGCTATTATTTATTTTTTATTAAATTGGGCAGCTGAGATAGTAGCTAGAAGAAAATAACTTTGATATATAGTACCTCTACTTGTTTCCATTCAAAGATATCACTGGTAGTTACAGAAAGCCACTATTTCATGAACAGTAGGCCCGATTCACTCCTTCTTTACTACAGGTTATTTTACAGTCCATTGTCCATTTGCAACTCTGCTGATTTCAATGAAATGATATACACATTAAATGTGCCTGATTCACCACTGCATTAACTCCCAACAATTCTGAAAGTTTGGTCATTGACTTCACTGGAAGCAGGATCAGGCCCATTGCATGACTTGATGCATATTTGCTGTGTAGCAAATGAACCACTAACTTCTTTCAGCTGCTGCACTGCAAGCAACAGTGCATAGAAAGTCAGTTTTACAAACACAAGTTAATATCTAATGCTACATTATGAAGGATTTACAAAGCTGTGCAGAGGAAAAGCATCTTGAAAAAAATGCAGGGACGGGAATCTGTATCCGCAGAACTAGTCAAGAGCTGCAAAGCAGATTTGACACCAGAAAATGGGAAAGAAAATTATGCATTACTCATTCACATCTGCCGTTTAAAACAGGCTTACTGTTGCCAACCAAATTAAGCTCAGCAAGATAGATGAAAAATCAGGGAGAATACAACAAGTGAACACTGCTAAATTATGCCATGATCTGTACAATCTAGTTAGTTTCTTCAATCCCAAACACAGACTTTTAGACACATTTCAGTTGTCATAGGAGGCATTGGATATAGAATGAAAGTTCCAGGAATAGTGCAATGTTTGTATAATTTGGCTTAGCTATTTTGGTTGTGTGATCAGAATATACATCATGGTAGATTTAGCGAAATGTCAGGGACATTGATTGCATTCTTGAAAAATATGGAGGAAAAGGTCCAGTGAGACTGTTGGAGCCCTATATCACCTCCCACCTGACTGAGTTTAAATTGCAGGCTTATCACTGGAGGTAATCTCAGTATCAAATATCTGAGCGAGGATTCAACATTTACATTTTTATAGATTTTAAATATGAGTCAAGGCAAGCAAATTACTGTGATAAAGGATGATTGAAAAGTGAAAATGCCATGGTGGCAAATAACATATTGCACTGAATCAGACAGCATTTATTCCATTGTTTAAAAAAGAAATCAGGTTAGGGAGGCTTGTAAGCTATTAACTCTTGTAAAAATTGTATTGTCAAGGTAACTTAATTTAAGGCAAATATCAAGTCAAAACCGTGACATTGGGATGAATTTTCTAGAACACAGGATGTTTGTGGTAATGCTGTGTGTCACAACTGCTGACACTGTGCCTGGTAGTTAATAAGGAATGCTATACGGTAGTACAGTCTGAAGTGTTTATATAAAGATAAAATCTTTAAGTACCTCAGAATGAAACCTGATTTTGCAAGGTACTGAGTACCTCCTAAGAGATCCAGACAATAGCGTTTTAAGGTCTTCAGCGCATTTCAGGATCATAACCCCGTGGGCCTGAACTAAAACACCAGATCCAGATCTTAACTTTGCAATTAAGGCCCACATCTGTATGAATCTATTGGCACTTGGTATAGGATGCTAATTTTCCTTGAATTAAACAGACTATGCATCACTGGCAGAATTGGCAACTTAGTTTTTCCAAGCAGCAATCACACAGAGGGGGTGAAATCCTGACTTTACTGTTGTATGTTTATAAATAACATTTTTCCCTGGATCTCTATTTCTGAGCAACAGAAATTGTCATGAAATGTAATATTGAACAATAATCTGATAACTTTCCTTATTGCCTATTGATACAACTTGGTATTTATGATGTATTTTCTAGAACTACCACTTTAGAGGTTGAACAGTTATCATAACACTGGTAACTCTGATTCTGGTATAATGTTCTAGCAAGCACCTTCTGGTGATGAAGGTACTTCTGAGAATGTTATCAGAGAAGATGCAGCTTCTGATGGGTCCACCAGTTACTTAAAGAAAAGATTTCCCTCCATAATAGTGAGGTGGAGTGCTATTCTTGAATTTAAACCCAAGACACATGGTGTGTTATCCATATTAATGCACAGCCCAAGTGTCTATGTACTGTCCTAATATTTATGGGTATAAGACTCCCATATCTATTTAATAATTTGCAGTCATATGCACATATATTTTTCAGAAGGTGATAAAAGAGTTAGTATACTGTGAAGTTGTATCATTGCAGCAATACTCTCTGGACCCATTTATTTTATTTGAATGTAGTGCTCAAGAAAGTGGCAGGTTGTCAGTCCTGGGGCTGACATCTACTATGGAATAGATAATGCGCAGACAGAAGCAGCACAATGTTTCCCCATATTGTTCAGCCTCTATGCCTCAACCCTGATCAGGAAAGACCACCTATAGGGTTGAAATTGTAGTTCACCCTTATAGTTAGAGCCTGGTCTCTCTGCTAAGACTGCCAGCAGTGATCTGTTCATAAATGATTGTGATCATGAACACTGATCCACTGGAACCCACAATGAGATCATTGACTCATTCCACATAGCTCACCAAGTGGTCTCAGACAATAGCTGAGCCAGTTAAGAAGTGAAAGGCTCTGCATCCAAATACAGACGTGTCAAGTCCATTATAGGCTTTTAAAAGTTCTAGATGTAAAAACAAACAGACCCTAAAGCCTTAATTTGATCTGACAACTCCGTGCCTAAATCTCAGTTTTATAGCAGTGTAATTCCATTGACTTAAGTGGGCTACATCCTGATTTATCCTGGCTGTACATGAAACCATAATAAGAATCATTTTCAATTAATCTTAAAATGTGTCCTTCAGTTTTTCACAGAAGTTTAATTACTCATGTTCCCATTTTCCCTTTTACCATTCGTAGAAAATTTAACTGTTTTTGGATGCTTCATATCTTTTGATGCTATGGCCCTTTTTTCAATAATATTGTGTTCAAAATATAATATTGTATACTGAAACCTACTGACATTTGAGTTTAAGCTACAGAGATAAAGATTTAGGTTTGTGAACTGAGATGTTTTCTTTTTTTATCCATATCTTTGAAATTGCATATACTTTAGTAGAACATATGTTACTGACTGCATGTGGTTGGGTGTGGGTTTACCAGAAGAGACTTGAGTTTCTAAATGTGTAAATAGTATTACAATGAATAGTTTTCAATATCACCAAATATCAGTTCACGGAGCTGTGAACTCTAGTGATCAGGACTACACACTCCACTGTGAGCTGCTCCATGGGTTCTCTTTTCATGGTGAGGAATGACAAGCCTAAAAACCAAAAATCATTTGAAAGAGCAGGTGGGAATTGTAAATCGTCCCAAACTGACACTGAGCCAACTATAATTCCATTCTGAACATCAGTTTTTGTAGGCATTCATGAAGCAAGAACACAGTGAACTCAACAACAAAAGAAAGTAAAATGCCCTTTTAATGGCATGCATTCCCAAGGTGCAGAGTATCTGCAGCTTCCATTCCCTTCAAAGGGATTTGTGGGCAATCAAATATTTTGAAAAGCAGTCCATCAAGTGCTTAAGTTTTGGACTGAAAAAAAACCCAAAAGTCATTTTAAAGTTCTCTTTAAACTCACCCACTTATGGCTTTAAATTTAAGACAGAGTTCTGGATTCTCCACATCACCAGCTTTGCTTTGTGCCACACAGAACAAAGTGAATTTACAGTGGGTGCAGATTGTCCTTGGTGAACTTCCCTATGTAACTGACTGTCTGACATCTGCCCTTCTCCACTGCACCTGGGCAGAGCCTGGGCAGGGTAGGAAATCAGAAACACAGGTAGTTTGTGTAGGAGTGTAAGGGAGTACACTGTGCCACCTTACATCTCTCCACCACTGATCTAGCCAGGCCACAATTTAGCCCAAACATAACTTGGTTATCATGGAGATGTTTAGATTTTCATATAAAAACAAAATATTTTTCATTTCATTTTGATGAGAAATTGAAACATTTCAAATGATACACATTTTTTCACAGTGTTCAAAAGCCAATATTCATTAAAAAATATACCAAAAAAGTTGGTGGTCCTCAATAAGTAGTTTTAGAACATAATGACCATTGTGATGCTACATTCCATATTCTTCATAAAGATATTGTTATGATTTGATTTTAGCATAACTATGTCATGTTTTGTGCAAAATAAGACATGAGATATCATTGGAAAAGTTATGAGTTGCTGAATATGATTATAATATTTGGATGCATTAATCATTTTTTGTATCTAAAGTTAGGAATATTGACTATACATCTGTACTACAAAAGTGTTTGCCCCTGAGGAACGCCCACCAGACAGAATGCAATCAGTCTAGATGGGCCATTAGAGAGAACAATAGGTCTTGGAAGATGTTTATCACCTTCCTAGAAAGCCTTCCTGTGAACACTGCAAATAAACTTTGACTCATGGCTGCTTTGAAACTGAAGATTCATGTGATCATGTCACCTGGTACTGAACTCCCAGTAATTTTCCACTGGGATTGCAGGAGGGAACCACACTGGAAAATGAAGGAGTCCCATCATATGTAAAACCTATTTAAGGCTGGGGAGGAACATAATCAGTGTTGTTCTTCACTGAATCCCTGCCTAGGATGACTGCTGTGAACATCTAAGGCCTGGTCCACACTACACAGTTAAAGCAATTTTAACAGTGTTAAATCGATTTAACGCTGTACCCGTCCACACTACAATGCACTTTATATCGATTTAAAGGGCTCTTTAAATCGATTTCTGTACTCCTCCCCAACGAGAGGAATAACGCAAAAATCGATATTAACATATCGATTTAGGGTTAGTATGGCCGCAAATCGAAGTTATTGTTATTGCTATTATTGGTTAGCTACCCACAGTGCAACACTCCGGAAATCGATGCTAGCCTCAGACCATGGATGCACACAGCTGAATTAATGTGCCTAGTGTGGCTGTGTGCAATCGATTTTATAATATCTGTTTTATAAAACTGGTTTATGTTAATTCAAAATTACCCTGTAGTGTAGACGTACCCTATGAAACAAAGACCAAGTGGGGGGAGAAGGACTGAACCCAGGCTGAAAAGGTGTCTGGCCTGTGAAAGAAATGCCTGGAGTTTTAAGCTGCAAGCAAGAGCAGCTTGCCTTCAACAAACTCTGCAATCTACCTAAAACAACATTTAGGGTGAGAAATTCCCATTTGTAGCCGGGTTCTTTAGTATCTTAAGCTTAGTTTGTGTGTTTGTTTTATTTGATAGGTAACTTGCTTTGATCTGTTTGCTAACTCTTATAATCATTTAAAATCTATCATTTGTAGTTAATAAACTTGTCTTTGTTTTCTCTATAACCAGTTTGTGGAATTCATAACTGGGAGGCAAAAAGCTGTGCATATCTTCCTCCACATTGAGGGAGGGAGTGAATTTTATAAGCTTACGCTGTACAGTTCTCTGTGCTGCACAAGACACTACAATTTTGGGTTTATGCTCCAGAGGGGGTATGCATTTGAGTGCTGGGCAGTTCCCTGACTGAGTTTTCCCATGTGAAGCTGATCTCAGTATCTGTGTCTTTCTGCAGCTGTGTGTATCCCTATGTGTGTGTGTGCTGGAGAAGGTATGAGAGCCTAGCTCAGCAGGACAGTGTAAGGGAGCCCAGGCTGGTGGAATAGGCAAGCTCAGTGGTACCCCTGTTCCAAGTGGCATCCCGCGGGGAACTGATCACAACCATACTGGCCATTATTAATTAACAATTCTTTGCCTGCTTTTAAAAAGAAGGTGGATTTACAAGCAAACCAAAACAGCACTAGCTATGGCTAAAGTCTTGGTAGAACACGTGTTTTCTTGCTGGCTATTACTGGTACAGGTGAAATCAGACCAGGGTTCCTCCTTTGCTGAGATAGTTTTTTAAATCCCATATGGCTCTGTTCAGAGTCAAACGTCACATCCCATACCATCCTCAGTCACCTGCAGCATTACCAGTACAACTTAACCATTAAAATAATGTTGAGGAAACTAATGGAACCAAATGGGGAAAACTGGGATGTGCTGATGCCAATGATTCTCATGGCTTTGCAAGTAGCCTCTACTGGTTGATTCCAATTTAAAGCTATGACTGGAAGGAAAACAAGGCTTCCTGAACACTTAATTTTGCAAGGAAGCCCAACATAAATTGAGGGAGTAAAAATGGACACTTACCTGCATTTACTGCAGGACTACCTACATCAGGTGCATCTGCAAGAAGCAGGCGGAAAGGGGAAAGCCAGGAAAAAGTCTAAAGGCTATTTTGTTAAGGGTTAGAGGGGACATAGGCATATGAGCTGTTGCTAAATCATCACATAACCTATGTCATAAAAGAATGGTACCTACCATATTGATGAATTGAATTGCTCTGTGTGTAAGATTCAGACCTATGAAAGAAACAAGCAGATAAACTGATTGTACCAAGCTAACTAACTAAAACTGTAACAGAATTTTTCTTTTTTTTTTTTTTTGCTGGTATGCAAACCAGAGTCTACACCAATTCAGTCATGGGGGATCCAGCCACTGTACAAAATGCAGCAACAGATGGCACTCCTGCTCTTTCTGCTGAATAGTCTTAGTATGTGAACTAATTTGTAGTCTTCAGCTTCAGAAACTGAACCACAACTGGAGGAAGCAGAACAGTGGTTTTGGACTTTATGCAGATTTTCAGTTAAAGGAGTATCGTCATAGACTATTGTTTCCATAGTTTAGCAGATAATGTCTCCTGTAGCATCAAGATCAGAATGACTACATTATGATGGGATACTTGGATAAGATACACCTCAGGGACATTGAATAACAAACATTGCCTTTATAACTTGGACTAATGGGACCATTTTGGTTACACATCATGCTTCCAAGTGCACGTTGGGTAGATAGTGTTAGCGTAAAATTGGGATTGGATAGATATGAAAAAATTTGTGCTGCAGAGATATGTTCAAGTAAATACACTATTGATTTCTGAAAATGAAAGACACATTACATTTGGAAACCCTCAGATGACAAATCATTCTTCCTTTACCTGTGTTCACTACCATGGATCAAAACATGGGTGATACTTCCAAACTAATTAGAAGAACTCATGAAAGCCTTAGTTTCCATTACAAAATAATGGAAGTAACAGAACTGCCTTTTGCAGACTGGAAAAGAATTTTCCTTCTTTCCAATGACTGTAAGGGGAAAGGTTGCAAAACATGTGTCAGGGGAAAGGGCAAAAGTTCTAACTGAAGATATTTCCTGTGGTACTTGGGAGAATCAAAAGCAATGTGTAAATTCAGTTAAAGGTGGAATGTTCTCTTTTAATCAATTAGAGATCAAGGGAGGAGGAAATCATAAGGCTGGTATTCAAACTAGGCATCCAGCCCCTGTCAAAATAAATAATATTCAATTTTGGGTAAAGGTCAAGATATCTTTGGTTGACTATGATTATAATTAACTGAATCAATGTCCTCAATGGACACAGGTTCAAACAGTGGACTTATATACACTTCAATCCTTGGAATGATGACTAATAAGGTTTAATTTATGCATTGTCTGGTGGCTTTAAAGTTTCCTAGCTGGAATATGGGGGAATTTTCCTATTGCAAGAAAACTAAAGTAGCCTCATTCATTTCAGTACTCCTTGTGGATAAAATAACTACTTATCAGCAATAAGTTCAAGATATGGCTAATTTAGGATTTGACCATATTCATAATCTCTAGTCCCCTAGAAAATGACAGGAATTAAACACTTTGGGAATAAAAAGATCTATTTTAGGATTGTTTAGTACAGGAATGTCTATTTTGAACTTTGGATGTGGAAAGAATTAAACCTGTTAATTATGTGTTGCAACAAGAAGCCAAAGAAGTAGTTAATCCAGTTTTCCAAGGTATGGTTGGAAAGATTTACACTTTTTATATGCATTCAATTGCTACATTGTGTAATGAAACCCAGATTAAAATTAATGATTTAATATCAAATCATTAGTTAAAGCAAACAGGCATTGTCATATAGCTGTACATTGCATTTACACTCACCTGCCAAGATGAAATAGTGCATCCAAGAATGATGAATCGCTGGTTAAGAAGAATGGGTATATAATCCTTTATCAGATGGTATCTTGATGATGAATGAGCATTCTGATCTAAAATTAGAATATGTCTGTTCTTATAGTCTTATTATAACACCACTTAATTAAGCCTACTCTATCTATATTTTGGATACCATAATTATATATTTTCTACTTTCTTATTGACTATTTAACATTAAATGTCATCTTAATTAATCTCTGTGTAATTGTTCCAATAATTATCAGTTGAGATGGGATTCTTCCAAAACATTCACACTTTGTCTAAAACAGTGGTTCTCAACCAGGGGTACTGGTACCACTGGGGGTATGCAGAAGTCTTCTGGGGGTACGTCAACTCATCAGCTACATCAGTGTTGATCAACATGGGGGTCATGATCCCCCTTGGGATCAGGGGATGGGTTAGGGGGGTAACAAATGAGGGCTGGCATTACAGGGTTGCAAGCAAGGCAATTGTCTAGTGCCCTACACCACAGGGGCCATGCAAAACTAAGTTACATGCCTCAGTCCTGGGTGGTGGGGCTCAGGCTTCAGACTCCTGAAAGGGGTACAGTAGTCTGGAAAGGTTGAAAACCACCATTTTATGGGGAGGAAATCAGTTTTCTGATCAACTCTCTTAATCCTGCTGAATACCCATGTGGGGCTCATAATGGAATTCTTGTTTTCTAGGTTTTTTTGTTTTTTTTTTAAATATAGGAAATTACATTAAAAAAGCAAAACAACTATGTCGAAAGAATGATAGGGTTGTAAAGTCAAGCACTGAAAGTAAGATAATGACCTATTTATGGTTCCCTGTGCCCTCCTGTACATGGGCAATATGATTTATGACATGATCATATCTTTTCCATGGGACCCTTATCTCATTCTGTGAACATGCACTGGTTAGCTACTCAGTATTTCAAGGAATGGGGTCGCTATTCAAGGAGTGATTATTTCTAAATACTTACAAATTTTGTTGATTTGTGTGCATCAAGCCCATGGTGAAAACATTCCAGCTATATGACACATAGCAGAAGCTCCATTGATGTTGTTCTCATCTAAAGTTTCATTCAAGGGGAAAAGTATTGCACAAGTATTTACCAGAAAGATTTTTTGGGGAATTTTACTTGAATGTATCACATGCAAAAACAACAAAAAAAATCCCAGAAAAAAGTATTGTCTTGTGCTATGACACTGGGTACATGATCAGACAATTCTTAATTTTATTTTATTCTCTATTTATCTATGTTCGCATGTGTAAATTGATAGACACCCAGACGATTTGAGGTAGGTGCTGTAGGCCTGATTTCCACTACATTATATAAGTTTTGTGCTGTTGCAATTCTACTGATTTCATTCAGATGGCTGCAACTGGTATGTGTGTGTGTGTGTACATTTTGAAAACAAATACAGAGAGTGGAATAAATACATTTAAGTCAATGGAATGATGCTGATTTATAGCTGCTGAGGCTTTGGCCAATAAATTAAGAGTCCGATAAGGAATGCTTAGGTTATCCCAGTCACGGAATGTGTCTACAGTGCAATCAGAAGTTGTGATAGCAGCTCAAGTACGTACCTAGGGCCTTGGGTGATGGTAGGGGTGGAGGGTAGGGAACTAGCCCATATGTATGTCCATGCTGCTACAGTTTCATTACTATTGTTTCCCAAACTAGCTTAGCTCCCTGTTAGCAAACAGGAGCTGCTAACAGGGAGTTTCGCAAGGGAGTTCTCCAGGTGAAGGAGGAGCACATACAGCATCTGTGGGGTAAGTGACTGTCTGCAGTGTGTGTGTTTGTGTTTGGGGGTTACTTGCTGTGTGCTGAGCTTGTGTTTGTCAGTCTGTTTGGTTGTTGTGGTGGTTTGTTTGTTTGAAGGACCGTGTGCTGTAGCTGGCAGTTGGAGGCAGAGCTACCAAGGAAGGTTTGAAAGCTAGAAGCCTCTGGTAATTGGCTGAGCCTTAACCAGTGGGCAGGGCATTCACTCAGGCCAGGGCTTCATAAAGATGCGCACAAGCGACCAGGGGGCTTAGCAAACAGGAGCTGCTAACAGGGAGTTTCGCAAGGGAGTTTGGAAGGGGAGTAGGAAGGGAGTGTGGGTCCCTTGTCGGTCTCATCTGTGACCCATTGGTCCCCTGAACCTATAAACCAAGCCGCATCCAAAATCTTTCTGTTTAAAGCAGAGCAGAACGGACAGGGAGCTGCAGACGGGAATTTGAGAGAGTTTGACAGAGGGAGGCTTACGATGGTGAGGAGGACCCTCACACCTGTGGCAGCACTGCTTCTGTCTCCTCCACCTGCGCCTGTAGCCAGACAGAGCACCAAAGCATGGATGCTTTTACCCAGATTCTGGTGTGGGCTTGCAAAGACTGTAACTTGCAATTTCCACTTACTGATATCCAGGCTGGGGGTGGCATCCAATGTGAAAGGTGCCTACTGGTGGAATCTCTCAGGCAGCAGGTGGGAGAGCTACAGGAGGAGGTGGCTAGGCTGAGGAACATCCGTATCCATGAGCAATTCCTGGACAGTATCCATGTGGAGACAGCTGACGTAGCTGTCCCAGTTCACAGGACTACTGACACACCAGTGGAGGAGGAGATGGCTCAGGGTGTATCTGACACACCAGTGGAGGAGGAGATGGCTCAGGGTGGACACTGGCAGCTGGTTACTTCTGGCAGCAGGCAGTGCTCCACCCCTGCTGCAAACCCTCCTGCTGTGGTAATAGATAACCATTATGCTCTTCTTGATACAGGAGAGAAGGAATCACCCCCAACAGTTAAGGAGGGGAAGCCTCGTACCCCTAAGGCTGGGAGGTCTGCTGCCACCACTGATAATAAGAAAGATAGGGTAGTGGTGGTTGGAGACTCTCTGCTGAGGGGGATGGAGATACCCATCTGTCACCCTGACCGTTCATCCCGGGAGGTATGCTGCCTGCCAGGGGCCCGTATCCGAGATGTTACAGAGGCATTGTCAAAGATTATCCGGCCTTCTACCCCATGCTAGTCATCCATGTGGGCACAAATGATACTGTGAGGTGTGACACTGAGCAGATCAAGAGTGACTACGGGGCTCTGGGAGTACGGGTTAAGGAGTTTGGAGCGCAGGTGGTATTCTCTTTGATTCTTCCTGTTGAAGGTAGGGGCCCGGGCAGAGACAGATGCATCATGGAGGTGAATGCCTGGCTGCGAAGATGGTGTCGCCAGGAGGGCTTTGGCTTCCTCGACCACGGGATTCTATTCGAGGAAGGACTGCTAGGCACAGATGGCTTTCACCTTTCAAGAAGGGGAAAGGCCTTATTTGCGCACAGACTGGCTAACTTAGTAAGGAGGGCTTTAAACTAGGTGCGACGGGGACAGGTGAGCAAACCCCATAGGTAAGTGGGGAACAAGACCTGGGAGATGGGTTGGAAACAGGAGGGAGCATGGGCTATAATGGCAGAGAGAAAGGAGGGTCAGGGCAAAGCTGGGAGGCAAGATCAAACCAGTATCTTAGATGCCTATATACAAATGCAAGAAGTATGTGTAATAAGCAGGAAGAACTGGAAGTGCTAATAAATAAATACAACTATGACATTGTTGGCATTACTGAAACTTGGTGGGATAATACACACGACTGGAATGTTGGCGTGGATGGGTATAGTTTGCTCAGGAAGGATAGACAGGGGAAAAAGGGAGGAGGTGTTGCCTTATATATTAAAAAAGTACACACTTGGACTGAAGTGGAGATGGACATAGGAGATGGAAGTGTTGAGAGTCTCTGGGTTAGGCTAAAAGGGGTAAAAAACACAGGTGATGTCGTGCTGGGAGTCTACTACAGGCCACCTAACCAGGTGGAAGAGGTGGATGAGGCTTTTTTCAAACAACTAACAAAATCATCCAAAGCCCAAGATTTGGTGGTGATGGGGGACTTCAAGTATCCAGATATATGTTGGGAAAATAACACCGTGGGGCACAGACTATCCAATAAGTTCCTGGACTGCATTGCAGACAACTTTTTATTTCAGAAAGTTGAAAAAGCTACTGGGGGGAAGCTGTTCTAGACTTGATTTTAACAGATATGGAGGAACTCATTGAGAATTTGAAAGCAGATGGAAGCTTGGGTGAAAGTGATCATGAAATCATAGAGTTTGCAATTCTAAGGAAGGGTAGAAGGGAGTACAGCAAAATAGAGACAATGGATTTCAGGAAGGCAGATTTTGGTAAGCTCAGAGAGCTGATAGGTAAGGTCCCATGGGAATCAAGACTGAGGAGAAAAACAACTGAGGAGAGTTGGCAGTTTTTCAAAGGGACGCTATTAAGGGCCCAAAAGCAAGCTATTCCAATGGTTAGGAAAGATAGAAAATGTGGCAAAAGACCACCTTGGCTTAACCACAAGATCTTGCGTGACCTACAAAATAAAAAGGCGTCACATAAAAAATGAAAACTAGGTCAGATCACAAAGAACGAATATAGGCAAATAACGCAGGAATGCAGAGGCAAGATTAGAAAGGCAAAGGCACAAAATGAGCTCAAACTAGCTATGGGAATAAAGGGAAACAAGAAGACTTTTTATCAATACATTAGAAGCAAGAGGAAGACCAAGGACAGGGTAGGCCCACTGCTCAGTGAGGAGGGGGAAACAGTAACGGGAGACTTGGAAATGGCAGAGATGCTTAATGACTTCTTTGTTTCGGTCTTCACTGAGAAGTCTGAAGGAATGTCTAGTATAGTGAATGCTTATGGGAAGAGGGTAGGTTTAGAAGAGAAAATAAAAAAAGAGCAAGTAAAAAATCACTTAGAAAAGTTAGATGCCTGCAAGTCACCATGGCCTGATGAAATGCATTCTAGAATACTCAAGGAGTTAATAGAGGAGGTATCTGAGCCTCTAGCTATTATCTTTGGGAAATCATGGGAGACGGGAGATTCCAGAAGACTGGAAGGGGGCAAATATAGTGCCCATCTATAAAAAGGGAAATAAAAACAACCCAGGAAACTACAGACCAGTTAATTTAACTTCTGTGCCAGGGAAGATAATGGAGCAGTAATTAAAGAAATCATCTGCAAACACTTGGAAGGTGGTAAAGTGATAGGCAATAGCCAGCATGGATTTATAAAGAACAAATCGTGTCAAACTAATCTGATAACATTCTTTGATAGGATAACGAGCCTTTTGGATAAGGGAGAAGTGGTGGATGTGATATACCTGGACTTTAGTAAGGCATTTGATACGGTTTCGCATGATATTCTTATAGGTAAACTAGGAAAGTACAATTTAGATGGGGCTACTATAAGGTGGGTGCATAACTGGCTGGATAATCATACTCAGAGAGTAGTTATTAATGGCTCCCAATCCCGCTGGAAAGGTATAACAAGTGGGGTTCCGCAGGGGTCTGTTTTGGGACCGGCTCTGTTCAATATCTTCATCAACGATTTAGATGTTGGCATAGAAAGTACGCTTATTAAGTTTGCGGGTGATACCAAACTGGGAGGGATTGCAACTGCTCTCGAGGACAGGGTCAAAATTCAAAATGATCTGGACACATTGAAGAAATGGTCTGAGGTAAACAGGATGAAGTTCAATAAAGATAAATGCAAAGTGCTCCACTTAGGAAGGAACAATCAGTTTCACACATACAGAATGGGTAGAGACTGTCTAGGAAGGAGTATGGCAGAAAGAGATCTAGGGGTCACAGTAGACCACAAGCTTAATATGAGTCAGCAATGTGATACTGTTGCAAAAAAAGCAAACGTGATTCTGGGATGCATTAACAGGTGTGTTGTAAACAAGACACGAGAAGTCATTCTTCCGCTTTACTCTGCGCTGGTTAGGCCTCAACTGGAGTATTGTGTCCAGTTCTGGGCACCGCATTTCAAGAAAGATGTGGAGAAATTGGAGAGGGTCCAGAGAAGAGCAACAAGAATGATTAAAGGTCTTGAGAACATGACCTATGAAGGAAGGCTGAAGGAATTGGGTTTGTTTAGTTTGGAAAAGAGAAGACTGAGAAGGGACATGATAGCAGTTTTCAGGTATCTAAAAGGGTGTCATCAGGAGGAGAGAGAAAACTTGTTCACCTTAGCCTCCAATGATAGAACAAGAAGCAATGGGCTTAAACTGCAGCAAGGGAGATTTAGGTTGGACATTAGGAAAAAGTTCCTAACTGTCAGGGTAGTTAAACACTGGAATAGATTGCCTAGGGAAGTTGTGGAATCTCCATCTCTGGAGATATTTAAGAGTAGGTTAGATAAATGTCTATTAGGGATGGTCTAGACAGTATTTGGTCCTGCCGTGAGAGCAGGGGACTGGACTCGATGACCTCTCGAGGTCCCTTCCAGTCCTAGAGTCTATGAGTCTACGAGTCTAGCCAATTACACTGTAGCCATACCTATAATTCTGGACTGTCTCGATGGAAACTCACCTAGCTTAATTTAAGCGCACTGAACACGCACTAATTTTTAAAGGGCTTGATGCTAAATCCCTCCTTCTGTGGGATTCCTATTGACTTCAATTTCAGTTTTGTTCACAAAAGTTATGGGCCTTGAATTTTATCCAGAGGAAATTCAGCATGCTTTTGAAAACTTATATAAATGTTTCAGTTTTGCTGTGGGAACTTACTAAAAGAATAGCAGAATTGCACTTGCTAGCTCTAATAAACTCATGAGCTTCCGCTCATTTCCTTACTCTCCCTGTCTTAGTCTGAGTATGTATTTACCATTTGTCCTTGCAAAGCTTTTTGCCTTTGTAACTCTATTCTCTCCCTTTTCTAAAGCCCATATGAGGCTCTGAAGTACATTATGCTAAAATATAAATGCAGATTGGATATCAGTATTTGAAATATTGTGCTGCCACTGCTTTTTTATCCATTCTGCAATTTGATCTAAATATTGTGCTTAGGTTACTGTGGCTAAGGTTAATGAGTAAATTATTTTCACACAAGATCATTGATTTTCTTCATTAAATTACAAGGTATTAAAAAAACCCAAGCAGTTATCGTTCTGTGTACTTATATCTGTGTTCTTTAGCTAAATACAGGGCATTTCAAAGTAACTACATGTAATTTTTGTATTGTTGCAGCATCCACAGAATTAACAAATTATGATTTATAAGGACAATTGTGCCTGGCATGATATCATATAAATATATTTCTTATGTAAGCTGTGTATGTCGTGTCAGGAAGGAATTTTATTAAACAGGTAATGCTTCAAGAGGGGAAACATCCATGTAATAGATTCATAGACTCGAAGGCCAGAAGGGACCATTGTGATAATCTAGTATGACCTCCTAGTAACAAAGCCCCTAGAACATCCTACTGGTGCCTCTGGAGTCTTGTACTCCCTGTCTCTTCAGGGTGAGGGGTCTTGGGAGTGAGAAAGAAGGCCAGATTTAGAGGTGATTTGCAGCTGATGTTTGTCAGATTCTCTTTAAGCTCAGTTTGAGCTCATGGCCTTGATTCTGATCTCACACATATGTAATCAGGCATAACCCCATGGAATTCAAAGGAGTTACACTTATGTGTAAAAAAAAGAAAAAGATGGAGGTCAGAGAAGAATTAATCTTCTTTACATCAATATATAAGGAAATCTAAGTTGTATAGCATAGTGAGGAGCTGGAAGAAGGTGGCTATACATCAGCAAGGGATTCCCCACAATGGGGGGAAGCCCTACGTAGCTAGTCAAGCTAGCATCCCAGCCTCTTTTATTACTGGATTGGCACAGAGGAGCAATAACAGGGTCAAGGTTCTGTCTGGCTCACTTTGCATAGATGTAAAAGACTACACTGAATGCAAAGCATTGGAGACTCTGGCCGTCATATAAAACCAGTACAAATGAGATCAGAATGATATCCTTGACGAAACATAGAAGAAAGCAGTGAGACACTTTGGATGGTTTTGAGTAAACTATTCAGTCCATGATGAAATGAAGAGTGGAGCCAACCTGAAACAGGTTCAGATCCAAACATCTTCTGATTCTTTCTATGAACCTGGTCTGATATTTTAGTTGTGGTCAAACCCCAAACCAAGTGAGTGTCAAGAACTTCTTGGTTTTTTTATTTTTTAACATTTTGCATGGTTCTAATAAATAATCTTATCCCTTAACAATTTCCCAAATGGCTCCTTTGTTTCTGCAACTTGTTTATATTTTATTCTTGCTATTTGTTTTTCAGTAGTGTAAATAGGCTGCAACTGAGATTGGGATCCTGTTGTGCTAAGTGCTACACCAACAAAGAATGAGAGACAGTCCCTGCTCCGAAGAGTTTACTTCTATCTAAATAAAAAAGACAGACAAGCAATGGGAAGGAAGGTGACTTGCCCAGGGTCAGAAAGAAAGACAGTGGTAAAGGTGGAATTAAAACAAAGATTTCCTGAGTTCTACTCCAATGACCTTTTCACTAGACCTCATTCAAACTGGAGAGTTATAAAACTGCTCAGAAGCATGTGAGCAAAACAAAAACAGAAGATAACCAAAAAACAGAAGAAATTAATCAAATTACTCTAAAATGTTTTCCTCTGTGCCATTCTCTCTCTATTCGATTTTTCTGAAAACATCCCATCCAGGTGTAAATTGAAGGTATTCATCTTGGAGACAATCCTTTGTGGTTGGGCCACTGCCTGCAAACCCAAAACATACAAAAAGAGGCAAAATAATTCTTCTAGTCTGTCAAATACATGCTCTGAAATAAGGCAGGGAAAGTGAGGGGGGTAGGAAACAATGCCCAGTATTCCCTTAATAAACAGAAGTATCTGTAGACAGTAATGACTAGTGTTTTTAACTAATGGGATTTAACCTTTTCTGTAATAATATGAGATTGCTAGCAGACACTTTCAGGCAGCCGATTGTTTCCTCAGGAGGAACTCTTCTGAAGGAATACCTCCTGGAGAACAGCCAGGAGGCTGAAGAAGCCATGTTATAGACAGCAATAATAAAGCTGAAGTTTGTTAATTAACCTTGTGTCAGAAAAAGATCTTATATGGCAAATGATCCGGACACAACAGAGCATAACACCTGGTAGTAGTAGTAATCGAATCCTAGATAGCAGAAGAGACCATTCACAGCTGCACTGGAGAGAGCACAATACTTCTGTGAGTGCAAGGCTGATAACAGAAAATGGAGGGATTGAAGCCTCCAGGGACTTTAAACTTGCATGCTAAGAATTCAGCGCAGGCATGGAAGAGCTGGAAAGAGGAATTTAACCTCTATGTACATCTTGCTAGAGCAGATAAAGAGAATGTTGTGAAAATAAAACTGTTTTATTACCTGATTGGAGAAAGGAGGAGAGAGATAAGAGAGACCTTCTGCAGGGAAATTCCCCAAGATCAATCCACATTAGAAGCAATAATGGGCTGTTTTTGCTACTCCCTGTATCCACAAGAAGAATAAAACAGTGGAAAGATATAATTTCTTTACTCGGGATCAAGCAGCTGGAGAGGGCATAGATGAGTACAGCACTGATGTAAAAGTACTAGCGGCCTGTTGCACTTCTGGAAATATTACAGATTTGTTGATAAAAGATTGGATAGCATTCGGGTTGCTGAGGGATGCTGATTTAACTTTTGTAAAATGCTTGGAGATATGCAGGGCTGCAGGCTACTGAAAGAGAACATTAGGATTCTGGATGGGCAGTCAGCAGAAACTGTCCATACAATACATAAGAGAGAGAAAACAAAATCAGATACCAACATTTGCAGATCACAACGGTTCAGACACATGCAAATACTGGTGTGTAGCGGAGTGGGACCAGGGCTCAACCCTACTTGAAGGCAGAGGGGAGCCACACCGGCTCACCGCGCTCTCTTGGCCCAGGGCTCACCCCTGGCTTCGGGGCTGTGCAGCAGCCCACTGTCACTTAGGGCTCAGGCGCTCTGCTGCAGGGCCGAGCAAACAGACGCAGTTAGCAGGTGGCTCTAGCCCTCGGCTGCAGGGCGGAGCAAACAAGCAAACAGTTAACAGGTGGCTCCAGCCCTCTGTTGCAGGGCTGAGCAAACAGGCACAGTTAATAGGGGGCTCAGGCCCTTTGTTGCAGGGCTGAGCAAACAAGCAAACAGTTAACAGGTGGCTCAGGCCCTTTAGGAGGGGCTGATCCAACACACACCAGGAATGGCCTCCTCAGGCCAGGGAGGAGGGGGAGTCTGCCACCCTTGGAGGGGTGGCAGGGGGAATGCAGGCCTTCCCACTCCACTGCGTTCCAGCCCGGGGGCCTAGTAGCGGCTAACACCTCTGGCGGTAACTGGGGGATCCTGACCGAAACACAGTGACATTGGCTCAGGTGAGTCTGCAGCCTGACTGGAGTTGGCTGCCCCTGGGCCACTTCCAACCTCTCCCTCACTGGGTACCTGCCATCCACCAGCGTCCTCCAGTGGGTCCCAGACCATGGGTTCCTCGGGATACCGGGCATCAGGAGGTCCAGTCCATTCCTCTGGGTACGGGGCATCGGGAGGTTCCGATAGCTCCTCTGAAGGCCGGCCGTCGGAAAGCTCAGGCAGCTCCTCTGGGTACCGGGCACGGGGTAGCTCAGGCCAGTACTCCTCCAGGTATCGAGCACAGGGCAGGTCAGGCCAGTACTCCTCTGGGTATCGAGCATGGGGCAGGTCAGGCCAACACTCCTCTGGGGACCAGGCCCGGGGTAGGCTGGGCCCAGCGGGAGCTCAGGCCCCAGCGTCTACCTTCTCTGGCAGCCTCCTCTCAACTGAGCGCTGAGGCCGGGCTTTTATACTTCCTGTCCTGCCCCTTTACTTCCGGGGGGCGGGGACAGGCAGCAGTGGCCTTGGACTTCCTGTCCAGCCCCTTGACTTCCAGGGGGCAGGGAGAGGCGGCAGTGGCTCCACCCATGGCCGCACCTGCTCTGGCCTGTTCCACTTAGGCGTGGTGGGGAGTGAGGCCCCCTAGCTACATGGTGGAATAAACATGTAAGACTGAATGACTAGTGTCCAGGTTGTGGAAAAAATGCCATATCTGAGACAAATTTAATCATTTTGCAACTAAGTGTTTGTCTAGAGAGAAGAAAGAAATCCCGGGAACACACAGTAACTGAAGAGATCAACAGTGAATATGAGGACGTTACGTGGGTGAACAAACAACTAGTAAACTGAATGCAAGAAGACCCTATTAAGCACCAAAACCAATTGTATGCTTAGTAGGGTCTTCTTGCATTCAGTTTACTAGTTGTTTGTTCACCCACGTAACGTCCTCATATTCACTGTTGATCTGCATATATGCAGATATGTTTCTTGAGACAAAAAAGATATGATTTCAATCAGATTACGACACAAGTTGTAACATCATGCTGATTAGGCTGGTGAATCCAGATATACAAGTGGAAGATTCTAACCAGATGTTCAAAATATACAATCATACCACATTAAAACCTGCGGGAAAATGTAAAATCAAAGAAGAAATCAAAGGAAGAAATAGAAATACAGACTTTGTGGCCATAGATGATAAAAGAGCAATACCACTTCTGGGCAGCAGGACCACCCAAGCCATGAATCTGATAAAAGTACAGCTCAGAACATAATGAAAGTGCATAGTGGGTGACTGAAGATACCTCGTCTGATATTACCTGGAACTGGGAGATGATTCGCAGGGAATTTACAGATATGTTTCAGGGAGATGGATGGCTAAAGGATTTTTATATAATAGAGATTCATACCAGCATGAAGCCAGTTAAATTACCAAAAAGAAAAGGACCTGTTGAATTATTACAGCCACTGAAAGATAAACTGCAGTACTTACAGAATCATCGAATTATACACCCTGCAGAGAAAAGCACAGATAGGCTAAGAAGCCATGTGGTGGTAAGAAAGCCATATATGCATAGAATATGCCTAGACTCAAAATCTCTAAAAAAAGCTTTGAAACAGAACCAATATCCCTCTATCTACAATTAAGGATATATTACGAAATCTGTCTAAAGTGAGACTTTTTACAGTATACCATGTGAAAAATGCATTCCGGCACATCAAACTGGATGAAGTATCCAGTTAGTTGGCCACCTTTAAAACTCCATTTGGGAAATGCTGATGATTAAGGAAGCCAATAGGAATCAGTCCAACACCAGAGGTATTCCACAGTAGACTGTCCCAGGCATTGAAAGGCCTGATGGGAATTTGGAAAATAGCAGACTATGTGCTAATAATGGCAGAAAGTGACAATCCAGAACAAGCACATCAAGATCATGACTACAAATTACTATTTTTTACAGATATTCAGAGAAAAGAATATTGAATTGAACTTAGACAAGCTCAAGTTGAGAGAAGCAGAGGTACCATACATTGGATATTTGTTGACCTCCAAAGTTCTGAATGTAGATCCTGAGTAAGTGAGGGCAATTAGAGAAATGCCAAGAGCCAGCAATGTTAAATGAGTCTAATGATTCCTGAGAATGGTCAATTATTTCACAAAGTTTTCCAACCATCTGTTTGAGAGCTGCAAGATCCTGAGACATCTGACACATTGAGACACCTTATGGGCATGGACAGACCAACATGAACTCCAGAAAGTACTCCAGAAAGTGAACGAGATCATTGGGAAAGCTCCCATGCTGAAATATTACAACCCAGAGGAACCTCTGATGCTTCAGTGCAATACATCTGAGATTGGTCTAGGGGCTGCTCTGATGCAAAGAGGACAACCTGTTGTGTTTGTGAGCAGAGCGTAGTCTGTGACAGAGAGGGGCTACACTCAAACTGAAAAAGAGCTCTTAGGAGTACTCTGTGGAATGGAAAAAAATCATCAATACACTTATGTTCTCAACGTAGACATACAATCTGACCATGCATCTGACGAAGTGGGTATTCACCCACGAAAGCTCATGCTCCAAAACGTCTGTCAGTCTATAAGGTGCCACAGGATTCTTTGCTGCTAATCTGACCATGAACTTCTCAACAGCATTTAAAGAAAACCATTACTCTGTGCATCAAAGCACTTACAGTGGGTGATGACAGAACTGCAGAGATTGCGTCGGCAGAGATTTGGTGTTTCCGGACACTTTGAGCTGTGCGTGTCTGCCGGAATCCAGCAAAGAAGCATCCATAGAGGCTGATGTGGGGACAATAATTATGGTATAGTAGTTACCTTTCTCAGAAGAAAGGCTGAAAGAGATACAGAGGTACAAAGAAAGACAGAATGCTGCAGACACTGAAACTTGTGATCCTACATGGATGGTCAGTGACAAAGGACCAACTACCTAAAAAGATAACAACACCATTCTTTCAGACAAGTCATGAGTTGTGTGTACAGAATGGCATTATATTCTAGAGTGTAAGAATGGTTATTTCAGCAGGTTTTAGGAATGAATTTATACACAAAGTCCATTTGGCACATCTGGGAATTGAAGGTTGCTTAAGGCGAGCCAAACAATGAATGAGCAATTATGGATATTCATGGAACAGTGTGATGTTTGCAAATCCTGGGAAGACTGTCGCCCAAAAGAGACCCTGTGGCAACATGAAGTTTCAGAAAGACTATGGGCAAAGGTGGCCATGTATTTGTTTACCTTTAGAAACAAGGGATACATGTTCTATTTTTCCAATTTCTAGGAGATAGACTATTTACCAGGCACAGGGTCCAGAACAGTCAGACAGAAGATAAAAGAACACTTTGCACAGTATAGGATACTAAATATTGAGTGTTCCAATAATAGACAGCAGTTTGTTTCTGGAGAGTTCTGGAAGTTCAGCAAGGTCTGGGATTCTGATCACATAATATTTTCCCAAAGGTAACCTCAAAGCAACAGCAAAGTGGAGTCAGCAGTAAAGACTGCTAAGCAACTGTTGAAAAAAGTGAAAACTGCAGATGCTGACCCATACTTAGCAATACTTGATCACCGTTATACTCCCTTGCAAGGCCCAAATTCTACTTTGGCCCAAAGATTGATGAGCTGGAGAATGAAGACACTCATGCTGACCACAGAAGGTTGTTAAAGCCTGGGTACTAAGAAGCTTCCCTTGGTGAACTACAGAGAAACCAACAAAAACACAAGTGTTTTATTACAACAGATCTCCAAGAGATCTGTAAAGTCTGGAGCAGGGTGACAAAAGGTGTATACAACCATTGACAAAAAAGGATAAGTTCTGATGCAAAGTTAGAATGGTGCAACCAAGAAACCAAATATCACATCAAATGCAAACAGACAATGGACACATAGTGAGGCAAAACCAAAGGCACTTCAGGAAAACCAAAGAAACCTCTAAGGACAGTACAAACAACACATATCATCAGGAGAATCCTGAGCCAGTCATTAGTAGCAGACTGTGTCAGGAGTATACCAGAGGAAAGACAAGAAGAAGAGGGTGTTTCGCGGAGACTCCAGCAACACGAAGCTTAGCGAGTCTGGTTGACCAGATGGGAGGAAGACATGAGGGAAGCATCAGTGAACTGTTTTGAGTGGTGTGCATTGGTAAAACGACCTGCTAATCTGAGGGATTTTATGTGATGGACTTCCAAATTGTGCAGGTGTATAGCCGAACAAATTCATAAGATGGTGAACCCAATAACTATGAGAAGGGTCAGCATTTGAAAGAAATATATTAGATTATATTATCAACTAGTATTGGGGGTTAAACAGATTTTTTTTAATAGGAGTATAACAGTATGGAAGTGCTAGCAGACTCATTCAGGCAGCATACTGTTTCCTGGGGGAATTCTTCAGAATGAACACTAGGGAACTGTCATAGAAGCCATGAGTCTGAGGAAGCCTGTTGTAGATAGCCACAACAAAGCTGGAGCTTGTTAATCAACCTTGTGTCAGAATGAAGTAGTATATGGCAAATGATCCAGACACAACAGAGCATAAAACACTTTATAGAACCACATTCTAGGGCTGTAGGTACTACATGAAAGATCTCAGCATTCACAAGGTTCCAATGATGTTATTCAATGTTCTCTTCTCATTCCAGTATGTATTTGCTAGATCTGAAGAAATACTGTAATCCAGGGATCAGCAACCTTTCAGAAATGGCCTGCCGAGTCTTCATTTATTCACTCTAATTTAAGGTTTCATGTGCCAGTAATACATTTTAATGTTTTTAGAAGGTCTCTTTCTATAAGTCTATAATATATAACTAAACAATTGCTGTATGTAAAGTAAATAAGCTTTTTAAAATGTTTAAGAAGCTTCATTTAAAATTAAATTAGAATGCAGAGCTCCCAGACCAGTGGCCAGAACCTGGGCAATGTGAGTACCACTGAAAATCAGCTCGCATGTCGACTTTGGCACACATGCCATAGGTTGCCTACCCCTGCTTTAATCATTACTCTCTGAAACTTGCACAACTCTCAGCAAATATGTGCTTAACTCTTCCACATATATCCTTTGCATCTTTAAACACTGATTTAATTCAAGCCAGGATTGCATTCACGCTAGCTGGCTTTCTAGGACAAAGTGCAGACAAACTAGAGAAAAATTCTTTTCTACAGATGACTTATTGTGCTTCCTCCTGTCAATTAGAGAGACAAGGTGGGTGAGGTAATATCTTTTATTGGACCATCTTCTGTTGACAAGACAGACAAATATTCGAACTACACAGAGCTCTTCTTCAGGTCTAGGAAAAGTACGCAGAGAGTCACAGCAAAATGCAAGGTAGAACAGATTGTTTAGCAAAAGTAGTTATAGTCTAAGGGACCATTCAAAGTCGAATGGCCCATTAACACGTCTGCAGTAATAGAATTAAAAGAGGGGGTTAGTGGGTTACAGACTGTTGTAATAAGCGATTAATCCAGTGTCTCTCTCCAGTCATGCTTTTTAATGTCTAGCAGAGTTATGAATTTAACTCCCAGGCTCATCTTTTGAAATTGTTCTGCAAGTTTCCTTTGAGGATGAGGACTGATGGGTCAGTTATAAAGTGATCACTTTGTGAAAAATGTTCACCCACTGGCAATAGGGTGTTTTTGTCTTTTATCATCTTCCTGTGTGAATTCATTCAAGAATGTAGTGATTATCTGTTTTTACCCACATGGCTGTTATTGGGGTATTCAAAAGATGAGCCTGGGACCTTAAATTCATAACTCTGCTTGACACTAGAAATCATGGACTGAGCAGAGACACTGGATTTATGGTTTATTACAACAATTTGTAACCCACTAACCCCCTCTTTTTGATGGTCAAATAAAACATATTACTTTGCCCACCTATTCTTTTTAATATCCGGGGTCAACATGGCTACACTTCTTCCTCTCAATGTCAGCCCACATGGATAGAGTAGAAGTATCATAGATTAATCGGTAAACAATTTTTATTAGCATTGTTCCCAGTCAACACTAAGCTTTTCAGTGAATGTCTCCTACTGTTAAATGGCTTATCATAATACATGGCATCTTGCATCAGCTGCACAAGTGTGTCATCCTCTGTATTGTAACCTGATTGTAAAGCAGCTGTCTAGAGCATTCTCCAAGTGCAGGTTTCTCTTGTCCCATTTGACTGACTAAGGTTATGTGCTAAGACAAGAGCACCTGCAGAAAGTATTAGAATACGCATTTGTGTAGCTATTGCCATGCAGCCAACAGATCTCAATGTCAGATTTAGCACAATGTGATCTGGAGAGGAAAGCGATATGCACAATACTTGCCACTTACAGTAAAAGGGTTTAAATACACTTTAAAGCAGAACTATACATCTGTCCTGTACCCTAAAATGTTTGTGTTAGCTAGTCCTTGGCACACATAGCCTTTCTATCCCAAAGAAGCCCGAATAACAGATTTCTCCAGAAATTTACCCATGTCTTTGTAGTGTCATGGGGCCTCTTCCCCTTTACATAAGACAATCATTGCCCTGTGGACAGGACCAGCTCCTGGGGTTTTGCCGCCCCAAGCAGCCAAAAAAAAATAATAAAAGCCACAATCACAATCTGCGGGAATTCAGCGGGAGGTCCTTCACTTTGAGCGGGAGTGAGAGACCTTCCACCAAATTGCCGCTGAATACCTGAAGGAGCCACCCCGCTCTGGAGTTGCCGCCCCAAGTACCTGCTTGATAAGCTGATCCCTGGAGCTGGCCCTGCCTGTGGATTATGGAATTGTGATAACATCTCCATTCTGAGTGCTAGATTCTGCTACTCTTACCTTAATCATGTAGAGGAATCAATGACTCAGTGTGAATAAGGAGAGTGGAATCTGACCATGAGGTTGCTAAAAGCTTCTATTCTAAAAAAACATAGTTTGGCTTGGATAATTGGTTTGGCCTGAAAATTGCAAGATTTACACTGAAAGCAAATGAAAAAAATACCTTATATTTGATAAGAGTAACTTGTTTATTCCCACAAGCAATGCAGATTTATGAAGTTTTTAACTATTCATTTAAATATGTAGTGTTTTGTAAATGACAGGATAGGTAAAGTACGTCACTGTGACTCAGCAACTGTCAGTGGTTGTTGAAATTGTTTTCTGGTTTTGGAATAACAGACACTTTGTTTATAGGTATCTATCTAACATTCTGTCTTCGATAGATATAGATATGAACACACAACTATAGCTAAACTTGTTAGATGTATCCATAACATCATGAACAATGTAGTTTGTGGGAATCAGAATTTTCTTCCATTTTCTGCTAACCTGCCACTACTGATTCTTAGGTTTATTGATTAAATTGAAGGGAGGGGATAGCCTATAGGTTTCTAAGTAAAGGATGAATAGTATTTACATTTACCATCTGCTTTTTTGCTTGATAGTTATAAACCAAAGTAATTATAATACACTACTCAGACATTAAAAGATGGTTCCATTTCTACTCTTAAATACTATTTGGACTGCAAGATTCCTTTATGTGTATATGCTGTATGACTCATTCTAAATTGAATAGATTTTAAAATAAAACATAAATTCTCTTTGGGAGAGTGTCTGCTGGAAAATCAGGCCAAAAATAATCTGTTATATAGAAGGATTCTACCCATCCAAATGGGAATTAGTTTTGTCATGGCTTTCAAATGTGAATAAAGCGTTGATTTAGTTTAAAGAGTTGTTAAATACTTCATAGACTTTTTAAAAAGTTATTTCTCCACTGAATTTTTATTAATGATTTTTTGGAGGGTGGGGCAAGAGAAGGTGTTCATTTTCTTTTTTTCTTTTTATGCATTTTGCTTCTCTTCTGCTTATTCCTCACTGGCAGCCACTTGTGACATCATGACTAGTCACTGTAAGAATAATTGCCCCTTAAAATAGATTATGACTCCAAATGGTGAATAATCAGCAGAAATAGATTATCTCGTTTGCAATAGAAATCCAATTTTCATGCAAATGTACAAGGAGTTAGTGACAAAGAAATATAGAAAATAATAGCTATAAAGAGAATAATCTCTAAATCAATATGTGTATATCTATACAAAACACTCTCCTGCACTTACTTCTGCCCATGGAGAGAGGATGACAGAACAAACACATGACACCTGGTAGTCATGTCACTTAATGCACTACTAAAAGGTGCTAAGATACTACTGTGATGTGATATAAGATCCAATATAAAAGAAAAGAGAATAGGGGATGACTCAAGAGACCTTTCAACCCCTTCATGCTCTTCCTTCTATAGAACTGCTCTCTATGTGTGCCCCTGGAGTGAAGTGGATGCAGAGGGGACAGGGGATCTGGACTGGCATGAAGAAAGGAGCAGGCCACATTATACCCTGAGTGAAGCAGCCTGCACATTCCTCCTTTGCACAGTGCAGTCCAGGTGGGAAAGCTGTTGGTTTGTATCCTATGAAGGACAATCCCTCCTAGAGCTCCTGGTGAATGTGCTAAGTTTGGCAATCTGTCCATTCAGGTTCAAAGAGGGTAATAACCCTCATGGCATGGCAAAGATTGTTCTGGAATAAGAAAAGGGGCAGTATAAGGGTCCATAGACTAGAACCCAGAAGTACAGAGCCTGGGTTGGTTGATGTTCCCACAGTGCCACCTCCTCAGGGAGCATTGCAGAAAATAGGTGCCATAGGAAGTCTCACCCAAGGGAGCTAGCGTGACAGTACCCTGCAGCCCTTTGCTTGGTTAAGTGCCCTATTTAACCTTGGGTAGGCCCAGGAAGTTGTCTGGGCAATGACACAGAGTTTGGTCTGCTGTGACTCCAGACTTTGCCTTGTCTTCTGGTCTCTGAGCCCAGCCTGACTCTTACCTCCTGATTCCATCCTGATACTACCTTTGACCTCCAGTCTCTGACCCCAGCCTGACTCTGAGCATGAGGCTTGCCATTTCTATGTACAGACCCCAGCCCAGCTGTGAATGCTGGCGAGATTGCCTGCACCCCTAGTCCGTTACAGGTAGTCCAAGGGAGGGAAGAAGAAGCGAGAAATAAAAAAGGAAAGTGATGGCTAAGTGGCTCTTTTCCTTTTAGGCAAGTATGTGTTTTTATTATGGGTTGGCTTTCTCATGAAACCTGCTTTTAAAAGAGAGTGCTATTCCGCTACTGTAGAAATTAGGATCTATTTTTCAGTGAGCGCCTTTGAAGGATTTCTAACAATATATTAAGGAAACAAATGTTGGAAGTAGTTCATGGAAAATATCTGACATTAAGGTCAAGTGAGCCACAAAAGAATAACTTTCATCTATTTAGCTCTTGCTACAGCTTGACCAAGAAAAGCACACTGCAGTTTATGGATTTGATAATATTTCCTAAAACACTAGTGTACTTTTATGTGCACTAAAGAACGGGAATGAATTCTAATGTACATCAGGCACTTAGGCTATCTTACACAAAATCAGTTTTGGCAATCCCTTATGCAGCTGTTGCAAACAAGTCCACCCAATCATGAGTACTTGTGTGCTTTATTCATCTCTTATATAAGATAAATAGAGAGGCAATAGACTCAGGACGTTTGGAGATTCAGTTTTAACAAAGTGAATGATTTTCTTTGAAGAGCCCAGTCTTTTTTTTTCTTTTCTTTAACAATGTCACCTGCAGAATTGGATACAGATTGCTGTCTTCCACTACTAAAGAAAGCAAAACAAAATTGCTTCCTGTGCTGTGCCAAGTCTGTGACGCTCAGAGTCCTTCAGTGAAGGATGAGAAATAGAGATAGATGTTCTCTCTTGGGTACGTGGCCTATCTTAATTTCTGTAAGGAGTGTTTGTTCAGGTTTAGGTGCTGGTTTGGGCAGGTTTGTCTTACCTTGCCCTTGTCCCATCCCAGCGACAGTGATTTGTTACCTCCATGTATCACATTTCTTAATAGTGGTATAAACTCATAGGGACAGGGCTATGTCTTTCTGTCTTTCTTGCATAGGGTCTAGCATATTTTGGGGTACTTTAAAAAGAATAGCAACACTACTAAATAGGTAAATAATCACATTGGTGGTGGTGGTGATGATGAGGATGGTGGAGTGAATAAAAGACAGTCAAAGAATTCTGCACACCCTTTAAAAGGATCCTAACTTATTTATACAGCTTGTAAAGCAGTTGCCATGTTTATCCATTAGAGTAAATATCATGGACCTCATTCTCCAATGCCTTGAACATTCATTTAAACCCACCCTATGTGGGTGTAAAACATTACAGTTCCAATTGGCTGAATTTGATGAAACAGGAGCTAGGTGCCTGCAGCATTACTGAAAGAGGCTGGGAAGTGAGGAGAACAATGAGGACCCCCTTTCATAATGTTTACCACAATGGTTAGAGTACCCACCTGGGGTGTGGGACATGTCCCAGTTCAAATTTTCTTTGACTTGAGGCAGAGGAAGGATTTGAACACAGAGCTGCCACCTCTTAGATGAGTGCCCCAATCACTGAGCTATGAGATATTCTGAGGTGTGGCAACCTCATCTTTCTGGCTGAAGTTGTGGATAAATAATGAAAGAATCATTGGTCAAGAGAGCAAGAGAAGGACTCTCTAGTTCTGTGGTTCGAGCAATCCCATGAGTCATCCAGGATTACATACCACTGCTCCAATAACTTTTAAAACTAAAATATTTGCGATATACAAGGTAATTCCTACAGTAACCAAAGGGGAGTATTAAGAAATACTTAAGATATAAAGTTATCCATACATATTTTTAGATCAGTAGCTGTGGCTCAAAGAAAGCTTGAAATAAGTTATTTCTTCTGCTCCAGACCAATCTAAATTTCTCCATTCATTGTCTTTCTGACTCCCTTGTTCTTGCACTAGGGGTATTTGCCTGACCTGGACAAAAGACATCTGTCACCTGTGTATATCCAAAGGACATCAGCATATGCTATGCTCAGATTACACTGCGCTGACCTACTTGATCTTTTCTGAAGGCTTTGCCTTAGGACTGTATTTCTGCTCTGTCAATCATGTGTGTGATACACATTTGTTCTCCTCCCTTTCCCCAGTCATCAATCTGCAACCTGCAGTGAACTCTCTGCTCTTGTGCTGCTATGATACCATGCTGCCTGGAATGTGCTGTTACCTGGCTTGTTTTCAAGTAATCTGCCAAAGACAGGAGATGAATAACTAGATCAAAGCTATCTCTAGTTTACAGTACCTGTCCGGCTCTGGTATGCCATTTGTCCATCATTTCATTGCATTTCCACTTGTTCCTAGAATAGTAAAATGAACTAGATACCCACTATCTGATAAGTGCAATGGATAATGAAAAGGTATGGTTACAAGCAATCCGCACAAGCCTGGACACAATGACTGAGAATCATTTTCTTATTGTAAACCAATCTATAATGCCAGCCTCTCAATTTCAGAGGTGCTTCTACAGCTGCTTTTCATTGCACTGACTCTGCGGCTGTCATGGAAGATCTTTGCTCTGGTGACTTGTGATTAGATATGTTTGGGAAGAAGGAGGAGACATTTGGTTAGGTTACTGGATTTCTGATGAGGATATCCTTGTCTATCCACTCTCCAAACCTACAGAATTTAATAGAGAGTGAAGTCCATTCCAGAGAATATCTATACTAACCTAAAGGACCAGACTCTCAGTGACTGTATATTGGCATAATTCCATCGAAGTCAATAGACCTGTGCTGAGAATCTAGCTCATGTACATTCATAGAGAATTATATCCCTGCCCTAGCATGCTATAGTTAGCCTAAAGATTCTTTAGAAAGATTGAACTTTTCTATTAAATTCTATAGGACTTTCCTTAACTGAAGGAGAAAACTTCCCAGAAGGTACCTACATTTCTCCTATCCATCAAAGTTTGATTCCTTTTTCTGTTTAAGCCAGGAATGCCTATATCTATTTCACATAGGTTTATGTGCTAGACACAACTCTAACCCTAATCTGCCTCAAACTTAGAGGGAGTTTGTAGTCATACTTTACTGTTCAGATTCATCTCTATCATTATTTTTTAACCTAAGAAAAGATGAAACCCATATTGTAAAGGGGAAGGGAGTGAGAGTTAATTGCGGCCCATTTGTAGCAAACCTTAATTCACCCTGGATTCCAAATTTGCTTAAATTCTGAACTGAGGATCTTTAAAAATAGCTTTCTGAAGGAAAAAGCAGGGGCAGGGTGCCTCTTGCTTGTCTTCTTCCTTCCAGGTCTAACTGGTATGGTTTAGAGCTGGAGACTAGAAGAAACCTAGTTTTATCTGAATTCATGTAGGGCTACAAAAGCTTAAAAACATAGGTCAAGGGAGGCTGCCTGACTTTAAAAAAAGCATTCTGGGCCTTTACTATTAGAATTTCATTTAAAACGTTAAGCAAAACTTCAGACAGGAAAAGCCGGCTCATTTTATGTATATATAAAAATAAAAAAGGGAAACTCTGGAGGGTCCTTTAATTCCTTTCTCCTTCTGGCAAGGATTAAGAGGCCTTAAAACATTAGAAGCTTCTGTTATATTATTTGCCAATATTAGGTGCAGTGCTGATCCCTGCCCCAGTCCTGGTTATCATTACAGCTGGGGATTCTCCTTGCATGTGGAATCCCTGTGTGGTGCAGAGATAGCATAGTCCTCAACTACAGCAACCCCTCCAGGCTCTCAGGATAGAAGAGGAGCCAGGGATGAGAGAGGGAGGAGGGTGGCAAGAGTGCACTGAGCCCCAAAGGTTCCCTGGCAGGTGTCTGGGCTTCTTGTGGCCATACTCAGCTCAACATTTCTTTAAAATTACAGCATGGCTGAAAAGACAAGGCTGGCCTCAAGATCAGGGAGTTGCAAGCAGCTTCTTTGCAGTTAACACCCCTTTAAAAAAAAAAAACCAAACAAATAATACCAGGAGTGGCAGGGATCTCATCTAGTCTAACCCACTGCTCAAAGCACAACCCATCCCCAAACAGATTTTTACCCCAGTTCCCTAAATGGCCCCTTTAAGGATTGAACTCTCAACACTGGGTTTAATAAACCAATGCTCAGGCCACTGAGCTATCCTTCCCCTCCACCCTACATGATTACAGCTGAATACTTATGCCAATGAAATCAGTGGAAGCTCTGGATGAAAAGAAAAGAAAGCAGGTTTGGTCTGTAGGCTGTTTGTTCCCCCAAGGCAGCTCACAGAGTAAATTACTAGTCAATGTGTGCAAGGGTGCCCCACCCTTAGTATTTGTAAGTGAGATGAGCTGATGCAATTGAAACTGGGAGAGTCTCATAGTCAAGCCATTGCTAGATAAGGGCCCAATCCTGCAAACACTCATTTGAATTTGACTAAAGTTTTGCCATTAACTATATTTGTGGATATTGTTTCTTACTGTTCAGCTGAAGACAGATGACTATACAGCTATCAAATACATTAGTTGGGTGCATTCCCCCCCTCCCCTTAAGTAACTAGTTTTTGACTTACATGAGAAGTGGTGATGCCCTCAGAGGTTCCCAGGAGTCCCTGGTTAAAATTCAGTTGTCACACAGAAGAGAGGATTAGAATAATTTCTCTCCCTCTCACATAGTTCCTCCCTCCTTTCCCCTGGATATTGTTAAACTGTCCCTTCCAGAGATTATTACTGGGACTCATAAAAAATGCTTCTGAAGAGCAAAGTGTTTGCCTTTGGAAAGTAAAAGATTGTAGCACATGGTAATGGGTTGTTTTCTTTCAAAAAATAATTGTTTCCAGGGAGAACTTCCTGTCAGGTATTCACCTCTTAGTTCTCATCTCAAGTTATACAAGTTAAATGCTACGAGGTAGCATAGTCTAATGACTATGGCATTAGACTGGGAGTCAGGGGACCTAGGTTTTTTAATTGACTTGCTCACTTCACCTCTTTTTGTCTTCCTATACTTTGTCTATTTGTTATAGAATGGACTGGGTGGGATTTCAAAAGTGCTCAGCTCTGGCCTAACCGCTCTACCACTGACATTGCTGGGCGTTTTGCCATTATACTTCAAAGGGAGCAGAGTTAGATCAACACTGAGGGATTCTAAGTCCCATGCTAAGCTACTTGGGCTATGGGTGGTCTCTGACTATGAGTTTGAACAGTACCTAGCACAAGAGGATGTTGTGCTAGGTACTGAGGCCTCCAGGTGCTACTGTAATATAAACAATAGAATTTGAAGACACTATAGCTTTCAGGAACAATGTATAAACATTTCTTGTAAATTTTGTTTCTAGTGGAGTAAGTTTCTTTGCTCAGGAGTGCAGTCTCCCCTCTCACAGTCTTGGATATGAGAAATCATTTAAGTTTTTCTAGAGCTCCATTTCCCTCCCCTCTCATGCATATGCCCTAAGGACACGGGTTGCAATGGCAGCTATTGCGAGGGTGACCAGATATCCTGATTTTATAGGGACAGTCCCAATATTTGGGGCTTTCTTTTATATTGGAACCTACTACCCCCTACCCTGTCCCTATTTTTCACACTTGCTATCTGGTCACCTATTGCAAACAGATGCGGGGAGGACATGGGATTTCTGTGGACACCCTCTGTTTAAATTACTTGCAGCATGTCACTGATAAGTAAACTCATTGACTTCACTCAGGATTTATTCCTGTGGTTGAGAGATGGAGTGACAAGTCTTAAAATAGCATGATGGTGATGACAGAGCTGAAGCATGAGTCCAGACTATCACAATGAGCTAAATTTAACATAAGGTGCTGATGGATAGCAAAACTACATGGATAGCAAAACTACATACAAAACTACTACAAACTCTCCATGGATTTGAACTTGCTAATAATAATATTAATTAATAAATACTATAATATAAAAAGTGTTTATTATTTCCTCATAGAACCTACAATGGGCAAGGTACTGTACAAAGAAAAATGAGGGCAAGATCTCTTCCCTGAACAGCTTACATTGTAAAAAGAGAAGATCAGAAAGTTAGGTTAAAGAAAGGCAACATACAAATAAAACAGTCACCTAGCACATGGTCATATCCTGATAAAAACAACAAGGAGTCTGGTGGCACCTTAAAGACTAACAGATTGATTTGGGCATAAGCTTTTGTGGGTAAGAAACCCACTTCTTCAAATGCACAGGGGCAATTCAATCAGGGCAGATGTGGTCCACTCTCAGTAATTGATGAGGAGGTATCAATACCAAGAGAGGGGAAATTGCTTTTGTAGTGAGCCAGCCACTCCGAGTTCCTATTCAAGCCCAAAATAATGGTGTTAAATTTGCAAATGAATTGTGGCTCTGCATCTCCACTTTGAAGTCTGTGTTGGAAGGTTTTTTTGTTGACAGATGGCTACTTTTAGTTTTTCGGAGTGGACCACATCCACCTTGATTGAATTGGCCCTGTCAACACTGGTTCTCCACTTGTAAGGTAACTCCCTTCTCTTCATATGCCAGTATATTTATGCCTGTATCTTTAATTTTCACTCCATGCATCTGAAGAAGTGGGGTTTTTACCCACAAAAACTTATGCCCAAATAAATCTGTTAGTCTTTAAGGTGCCACCGAACTCCTCATGGTTTTGGGAATACAGACTAACATGGCTACCCCACTGATCCTGATAAAAATTCTTTAAGTTTATAAGACATGTAACTGTTCCCAAGTCCTCTTTCAGGGAGAGTAGTCAGTCACCATGGTCAGGGGGTTGGTGTTGCAGCCTGGGAGGCAGGGATCTGCAGGTTGGAGCTCTATGGTGCTCTTAGAAGCTCCTTTTTAAAACTCTTATCACTAAAGGTTTAGCTGCATATCAAAAGCTGTGCCTGCGCTAGCCAATCTGAGCTAGATAGTGAGGATAACCATAGCAGTGGAGGCAGCACAGCATGGGTAGTGAAATCCTGGCATAGACCCTGGATATGTATTCAGCTTGCTAACCTGCTGTGAAGCCTGTGCTGTGCTGCCTTCACTGCTGTTTTACCCTTGCTAGCTGGATTTAAGCTAGCTCAGGCAGACTAGCCTGTGCATAGCTTTTGGTGTGTAGACAGACCCTAAATTGCAAGGAGGGGTTGGGCAGATTTTTCAGTTTCACCATCTCTCTGAACACAGATCTATCATCTCTGCCAGAGTTAGTTTATCCTTGAGTTTCACAAAAATACACACGAAGAGCAAATCTCTTGTCATGAGGATTGCAGCAATTGACAGGTATTTTCAAATACATGCCAGGGAAGAAAATCTCCAGACTTCTTTCTGATGGTTTCATTTCCATTTAAAATTACACAAGTTGACCACAGTGCTGCCCCACCATTTGACACAGTGTACTTTTCAGGAACAAACAGTGAACAATTTCAGTGAATGTACTTAGTATACCTTTGTTTGCCAAGCAGCATTTCCTCTCCCTTGGTTACTAGAAATGGATTGTGTTGAAAAGAAGGGGGGGGAATGATCAGATTTACCAGTCCTGGAAACCTCTACTCTGCAAGTACATGCACCTCTGGGAAATGGAGCTTATAATTGGGAAGATTTTTGTGGGACCCCCCTCCTTCAAATATTGGCAACACCCCAATGCTTTGAGAGGAACAACAGCTGCCACCCGCAAGGATCCCTGGAAATCCTTGCAGAGCATTCTCAATTCAGCACAGTAGTCCAGTCTCCCCATCTCTCTGGCAATACAATTCCCAGAGGGACCACTGACAAATCTTTCCAGCCTGTGCCCTATTTTCTCCAAGGAGGAAAGAAGTCCCAGAGGAACCAGATTTTAAATTAGGAATTCACCTGATACCAAGGAAAGCATCTTCTCCGGTATCACACTCGGAAAGGTGCAGAGCTCCAACTGTGCACAGTTAAAGCAGAGTGGCTATTGGTATCTGGGGGAGAAGACATCATGCTTCCACTTCCATGTGTTTGGGGACTGTTTGGCACATTTGCCTCCTGTCTGCATTGTGTAGCCTGTTACCCAAAATCCTGTTGCCTGATGACTTCATCTAGGAACTCCTACACCCTCTCTGTCCCTACCTTTTGGAGATTTATTAAATTTATGTATAAAGCTTTATCTACCAGGATAGAAAATCAACCTTCAGTCTTGCTTTTTATTCTTGGCTTTACACGAAAGTCACTAATCAGACTCACCTTTTCTTTTTTTTAAAGCACGTATGAGAAAAAGAGTGTGTCTCTTCCTTTGCAGTGCAGGCATGGTAAAGTGCACAATCACACTGCAAATAATGAGGATAACACTGTTTCATCCTTTTCATTGTCTTTCCTTTTCCCATGTGTCTGAGTCCCATAGGTCCTATGACTATCATATCTATTATTTATTAACATGGAAAGGCATTAAAATGCAATTTTCTCATCTATTTACTTCTTCCCTAATTACATGCCATTTAATACCCAAGAAACTTAGGCATGGAAGTCTTGATTTCCCAAGTAACACAGAGGCGCATGAGTTCATATTTAATCATAGCTTTTATTTTATCTGTCGGCTTTATGCAGTAGTTCATACCACATTTCAAGTATTCATTTTTTAATCTATTAGCCATTTCACATCCCTCCTTTCTTCAGGATAGATTTAACCCCATGACCCTAATTTTTCAGTTCTAAGCCTTGAAACCAGGTTCATCTGCAAGTGGAAACACACTGACTGAAATTTCTTAAACTTTCTAAAAACTTCTTGAGTTTAAAATACAGCTTTTGTAATGCGTTTAATGTGAATTTGCTATTTTCCTGATTGGGCACCGGAAGTCATTGTTTTCATTGACTATACTAGCTGTTGCTGTTCTCAAAAGAGCCCAGTTCTATTATTTAACATCTGGGGAAATAATACAGAACCTTTATTCAAGTGAATATAATCAAGTTCAAAATGTGACACTCTCTTCCAGTCTAGGCCTGGATGTTCATTAGCCTGTCCTCCAGTGTAAGAGGGAGTAGCCTTAGTGCTGATTTAATGTACACTGGCAGCTAATAGCCATAAGGGACTGGCAATTGAAAGAAGCCCAACTACACACCCTACGCTGGTTTTGAGGGGCATGGTGTAAGAACCAATACACTGGTTATACGCTAGTACACTGGGGTGATCCTTCAGTGGGCAGCAATACTGGTTTTAGGGCCACTTTGTGTTGGTGGTGTGGTGTAAAATGGTCTGAATGAAGGGCAGAATCTGGGCTTTTGTACCATAATGAGAGGCCCTTAATTTAAAATAGCAGGAGTGGACTATTTTAAATGGACAAAAAACATTAAAAGAAAGTAAAATGAAGATTCAAAATTAGATTAATCCAGGCATGCTATAGTTTACAAAGTCTCTGTTTTTTCAGCATCACCATAATTTATTAACTGCATAAAGAACACGGTTAGAAAAACCATGGTCTACCAGACTATCTTCCGCTATTCTTTTTCCCGCCATGTCTCTGGTATCTGTTTCCCAGCAACCTTCTTAATTGCTGACTAGAACTGGTCAAAAAGCAGACTATCAATTTAGAAGACCAAAAAAAATGAAATTGTTGGGCTAAAGTTTTGAAATGTTGAAATTTACCCCAAAATACAAGTTTTTAACTGAAAACTGTTAAAACATAAAGTATTGACATTTTTTGTTCAAAAAGAGAGCCAGGGGCAGCAGAGGGAGAAGGCTGCACTTCGCAATATGGAATGATTCTCTGTGCTTGCTTGGAAGGCAGATTTCACTTTCTACAATCACTGCAGAAAGGGGTGGGGACTCACATATTAGAGAAGGGGAGAAGTCAGGGAGTATTGCCCTGTAGAGCCACTTCAGAAAGAAGCATCTAAAGGTGACTGGGGAACACCTTTTTTGTCAAAAATTGGGAATTTTTGGAGTAATTGATATGGTTTTGCAAAACATCTCACACAAGCTGGCCACTACTCTACCTCAGCTGAGGTGTACACAACTTGTATGTGGCTTATACTTGAAGTGCACCTCAACTGCACCTTAATTAATTTCACCCCATATATGCATTACTCTATGTATAACAGTTTAGAATCTGCATCTCAATATCTTTCATAGCATTTAACTCATCTACCTCTTAAGTTTCATCTTAGGAAAAATGTGCACATATTCCAGTAAGCCTTCAGATGGATTTAAAGCACAAGGACACTCACACTTCAACTGCTGAAATTTCCTTCTCTCCTAGGCAGTTGTCTTCTGTGATTATAAAAATGGAGCACATTTCAAAACTTTTCTCTTCTTCTTCTTCTGCTCTATTTACACTGTTTAGAGGACCCAGATAGGCTAAATCCAAAGAGAAAGAAAACATTTGATTTTCAGGCACAGGGGAGGGCAAGAGTTGATATTTTGATGTAGATCATTGTTGGCAACACAGGAAATGAAGCTGCTTGAATTTTCCTTCTCTGGCAATAATCCTGGCTTAAGAGTCAAAGCCACAGCAGACTCCACTGTCTGTCTCATCCTCTGCTTGATTCTTGGTCTCTAGTTTGAGGGAGTTCCACTGTTTCTCTCCCTGGGTATTGCCTGGTAGGACTGGAGAGGGAGTTCTTAGCAGCCAGTCGAAGAAGTGGGCTGTAGCCTAAAAAAGCTTATGCTCAAATAAATTTGTTAGTCCCTAAGGTGCCACAAGTACCCCTAGTCTTTCTATAGTTGTACATATTGGACCTTATCCCGCATCCACTCAAGTTAATGGGAGTCTGTCCATTGACCTCATTGAGCTTTAGACCAGGCAGATAGTTAAGTGTGAAGCAAATAATTTATTCAACGCATTTTACCTCTTTCTTTTCATAGAATGTTTGTGATTTTCTTGAAGTTATTTGATATCAGAATGTAAATTTTATTCATTTTACATCTTAACATAAGAATAATGTAAGGCATAAGTGAATGAATGATGCTTGAACAGATGCCAGACTGCATTTGAAACATGTGTCTGAAGATTATTTTCATTCCTTTCATGAAAATGATAAATACATGAGCAAAAAGATTAGGCATTTTTGAAACCTAAATTTGGCTTACAAGATTGTTTCCAAAGAAAGTCCCATGGTCAAGAGGTCAGTGATAACTTTTCCAGTTATTGATTCTTTAGTGATTTATTTACTGATTCTTTTTTTTTCTTTTGTTTTTGAAGATCTAAAAATAGTATAGCACCAATCCTTTCTTACAGAGAATCTGTTTAAAGAGTCTGGAAACAATGGCCCCCTGGCATAAATCAGTCGTGCTCCACTGAAGTAAATGAGGCAATGCCTACTTATACAAGATGAGGTTCTGGCCCTCGACCTACAATGCTAGTCTGAAATGTGACTATTTAAAAATGTCATTGTGTGGTCCCAGTCCATATAAGATGTCTCAGTAATTTTTTGTATTTAAAAAAAAAATTCTTACAGCAACATAAGCACTAAAGTGGCATTAAGTCCTTTTGGTGGGACAAGGGTTTCAGGTACACTAGCAATTTGCGATGTCATTTATGCCTGTGGAATAGCATTGTGGATAATAAGTTGCAAGAGTGTAACTGAGAACAGACTGTAACAGTTAGTCCTTAAACCATTATGCTTGATTCTCTGGTCCATTCAGTCCAATTCACACCACTTAAGTTGGCTAGAAATGGCCAATGGAGAATTGCATCAGCACAAAAGAGCTCTCTACAGGGAGAAGTGTTAGAGACAGTTCCTGTGCCAGCTCCCTCCCTCCATCCATGTTGAGGAGCGGAGGCAGGCTGATAGTGGGGAGACACATCGCTCCTTCTGACTCCATCCAGACGGAGCACTTCAGTTCCTTCAGAGTCTCCCCTGGAGGAAACCAGTGGAACTTAATGCAGCTTAAGGCAATATTATGCTCTTCCCCGCTCCCCCACATCCTAGAACCTCCCTAATGCACCCTTTGGATTAAAAACATTCACTCTTAATTTAGATCTTCCATTTGAAAATAACATTATATAAACTGAGATAGAAAGGAGACAGATACACAGATGATGCTTTTAAAGAGTGCTCCTGAAGTTAACTAGTATCTTTTGTCTCTTAATCAAATGTTAGCAGAGGAGATGTCTTCCTTAACAAACTTGGTAATTAATAATGACAGAATAACTCAGTGCTGTGAACTTTCCAAAAGATTCTGGTGGGATTTATTAAAAACTAGGAGACATATATACTGTCACTTATAAATGATCTCTCTGTGATTTGCTAGTCCTATCTATTTCAGATTGTTTTGAAAAGTCTAACAGTACACATCAACTAGAACTAATATTGTTTTGGCATTACATTTATTGCATGAAGAATGATCATGATATCCGATAATATCTAATTTATCTTTGGTTATTCTTCGTCAAGGATTTCTCTCGCCCGTGGAGGTTCATAATGCTTCAGAAAATGTCTTTACCTTTTGTTAAGAAAATATTCTGATGGATACACAGGTAGAATAATGTGTGCCTAGTGTCCTGTTAGCCCCAGGATGTCTTAAAAATGTATTTATCTCAATAGACCTGTTCCTATGAGGCAAAATGTAATAACAATTGAACATATACATCAACAAGCCAACCTACTGTGAAGGATGGCTTAGTTCACTTTTTCCAAAATACTAATTTTTAATGACCCCTTTGAATAGTTTCAGATATAGTAGATATGATCTCCTGCAGATCTGCATGAAAGCTGACCTTGTCATTTCCCCTTATGAAATTATGGGCCTAATCCAGCTCCCGTTGAATTCAGGAGAGTTTTGCTTGACTAAAATCACAGGACTAGACACTGAATGATATAAATAGTAATGTGGTAGTCATTCTTGACACCTCCTTTTTGTTGTTCCGGATATCTGTGCTGGACATCTTGTGGTTTCCCCCTCCAAGATCCATCTTTCTTTTTTTAATCAGACAGCCAAAGTGCTCCCCAAGGCTTTCATTATCTACCACCTTAATTGCTATAACTTCCACTTTTCTGGCTTCTAATATAACCATCTCACCCCTTTCTCTTCCATCAAAAAAACAGCTGCTAAAATAATCTTTGTTGCCAGTCTCTCTGATTATATACCACTGAGAATATCATGTGAGGAGCTGAGAAAGAACATTTTCATCAAGTGTAGTGTGTAGGAATACGGTACTAATGCTTTATTAGTTTGAGAGCTCTCTAGTGGCATTAATTTTGTTGTATGTTTTAGAAGCCTCTAGAAACCAGTCAGAGTAGTGGTATGGATGGAACTAGGCCTTGCTTGATTGTATATAGCTAACAAACACAGCTATTTGGAGTCTGACTAATAGGCAGCAGGTTTAAAACAAATAAAAGGAAGTTCTTCTTCACGCGGGGCACAGTCAACTTGTGGACCTCCTTACCTGAGGAGGCTGTGAAGGCTAAGACTATAACAGTTTTTAAAAGAAAACTGGATAAATTCATGGTGGTGAACTCCATAAATGGCTATTAGCCAGGATGGGTAAAGAATGGTGTCCCTAGCCTCTGTTTGTCAGAGGATGGAGGTGGATGGCAGGAGAGTGATCACTTGATCATTGCCTGTTAGGTTCACTCCCTCTGGGGTACCTGGCATTGGCCACTGTTGATAAACAGATACTGGGCTAGATGGACCTTTAGTCTGACTCAGTACGGCCGTTCTTATGTTCTTATGACTCTGCCATGTGGTTTCTTCATATTATCATAGCTGCTTAAAGAGTAAAAGACACAATATTAAGGGCTCTCTATAAGGAAATAATATTACATAATATATAGAGCCAGATCCTCAGCTGTGTCCAGGGAGCACATCATGCAAATTGAACAGCTGAGATGCAAAGGCAGCCTACAAGTGAGCAGGGGCCACAGTGTACAGGGCTAATGCTCAAAATACAACTCAAGATCACTGTACCATAGGGATGCCATAGCCACACCTGCTATGTTAGTACCAGGGAAAGGTGATGGCACAGAACAGGCATAAAAGCTTCTGGTCCAACAGAGAATTGATTTCTCCCCTTGCATTGTGATCAGCCTTCTAAGTACAGATATGGCAACTTTAAAGCCAGAATACTTCAGTGGTGTGACACAAGGCACCTGTACTACACTGGAGAATCTTGGAAATACCCCCAAAGCTTAAAATCTTTGGCCTGGTTTGTGGTGTTGGGGACTGTGCCTTTAAGTGCTGAGCTTGCCAGACAGTGAACCAAGATAGGGCACTGTGAAATTTATGTTGTTTTGCTCACAGTTTGGAAGCAGACACAAAATAGAGCAGAGCCATTGCAAGTCCCTTAAGCACTGAGTGATCAGTGGGCAGCACATGGTTCTCCTCTGACTTATATTGGTATAAATCAGGAGTGACTCCATTGTGATCACTATAAAACTGGCATAAATAAGAGGAGAAATATGTCTGTAAGTTTCAAATGTTGCAACATTACCTTGCAGTTTTATCTATTTTTTGACAGAGAACTGAACAGTTCTAACCAAGATTGAAATTGGTTGGGCCTTTTTCCATCAATCTGTGCCCTTCTGTGGGGCTAGAAGTTGTGTGAGGGAGAATAAGACAGATTGCTGACACACTTGTGTGTCAAAGGAACATAGTTTAAAAAAAAATCATTCCTCAGAACACTCCAGATGATTTTCAGCCACCTCATCTAAGGGCAGAATCTTGCGGTGATTTTTTTGCTACTGTCAAGATTTACACCTAGAGACTTAGAAGAAAATGAAAATAGCAGAGATTTTCAAAATTATAATATAAGTCGTTTGGGTCAAGGACCTACTTAAGATGTTATTTTGGTATAGCTCTCACAACATATTAGAGACATTAACAAAGATATCATTTGATTAAACATATTTCAATAAAAGGCAGTTTTATAGTATAATAATTAGCTATTAGCCCCCAATTTTTTTTTTAATCAGCGGTGTCCAAATAGGCAATTTATATTAAAAAAATTACATTATTTTCTTAATTTTTTGTGGCTAACTTGGTTTGTGAGAAATGTCATAATGTAATAATAATGTAGTAATAAGCTGTCAATTAATCTCAATTAACGCACATGATTAATTAAAAAAATTAATTGTGATTAAAAACAATTTCACAGTTAATCACAGATCTAATCATATTGTTAAATAATAATAGAATACTAGTGGAAATTTATTAAATATTTTTGGATATTTTCTATATTTTCAAGTATATTGATTTTAATTACAACACAGAATACAAAGTGTACAGTGATTACTTTACATCATTATTTTATTACAAGTGTTTTCACTGTAAAAATGATAAAAGAAACAGTATTTTTCAATTCACCTCATACAAGTACTGTAGTGCAATCTCTTTATCATGAAAGTGCAATTTAAAAATATAGATTTTTTATTACATAAGTGCACTCAAAAAGAAAACAATATAAAACTTTGGAGCCTACAAGTCTACTCAGTCCTACATCTTGTTCAGCCAATCACTAAGACAACCAAGTTTGTTTACATTTATGGGAGATAATGCTGCCCACTTCTTATTTACAGTATCATCTGAAAGTGAGAACGGGTGTTCGCATGGCACTTTTGTAGACAGCATTGCAAGGTATTTATGTGCCAGATATGCTAAATATTTGTGTACTCCTTTGTGCTTCAGCCACCATTCCAGAGGACTTGCTTCCATGTTAATGACACTTGTTAAAACAATGATGCATTAATTAAATTTGTGACTGAACTCCTTGGGGAAGAATTGTATGTTCCCTGCTCTAATTTACCCACATTATGCCATATATTTGATAAATATGTCTTCGATGATGACCCAGCACATGTTGTTCTTTTAAGAACACATTCACTGCAGATTTAACAAAATGCAAAGAAGATACTAATGTGAGAGTTCTAAAGATAGCTACGTCACTCAACCCAAGGTTTAAGAATCTGAAGTGCCTTGCAAAGTCTGAGAGGTACAAGGTGTGGACTATGCTTTCAGAAGTCTTAAAAGAGCAACACTCTGATGTGGAAACTACAGAAACTGAACCACCAAAAAAGAAAATCGTCCATCTGCTGGTGGCATCTGACTCAGATGATGAAAATGAACATGTGTCGGTCTGCACTGCTTTGGATTGTTATAGAGCAGAACCCATCATTTGCATGGACACATGTCCTCTGGAATGGTGGTTGAAACATGAAGGGACATGTGAATCTTTAGCACATCTGGCACATAAATGTCTTGCGATGCTGGCTACAACAGTGCCATGCAAATGCTTTTTCTGACTTTCAGTTTACATTGTAAACAAGATGTGGACAGCATAATCTCCTGTAAGTTCAACTTTCATGATAAGGAGATTGCACTACAGTACTGTACTTGTAATGGAGGAACTGAAAAATACTATTTCTTTTATTTTTTAAAGTGCAAATATTTGTAATAAAAAAAGTATAAAGTGAGCACTATACACTTTGAATTCTGTGTTGTAACTGAAATCAGTATATTTGAAAATGTAGAAAACACCCAAAAATATTTCAATAAATGGTATTCTAATATTGTATAACAGCACGGTTAATTGTGTGATTAATCACAATTAATTTTTTTAATCATTCAATTATTTGCAAATAATTTTTTATTACTTGACAGTCCTAAAAATAGTACTATTAGTTATAATTAATAATTCTTTAATATCTCTTTTAATCAAAGGATGAAAAACCACTTACATTAGTAGTTTAAGCCTAGTAATACTATCTGGGCGTTCAGTAATAGAGGTCTCTGATCAGTGAGGAGAAATTGGTGGTAGTGATAAACTTTTGTGAGGGAGGAGGAATAGAAGGAAACCATGGGTTTGGGAGTGTGAAGGAAGGGAATTGGAGAAAGTGGAAAAAAGCCAAAATAATTTATTTTCCATATGTTCATAGATACTTGAAAAAGCATTTGTCACATTATAGCAGAATGCTTGAAGTAGCCCCTTACTACATTATCTTGTTATAGCTTGGATGGCTATAATGATGAGTGACTTCACACGATACTGTCTTTCCTGTAAGAAAAGTAAACCTGTAAGGAACAAGCCCTATTTTCTCTCTATGTAAATATAGATAGAGGTTGCTCCTGCCAAAGATAATTGTTAGTTGCAAGGAGTAAGGGCTTATTCCGTTCATACCTTCTCATCACTACCAAGCTGTATTAATATACAGTACCCATTTTACAGTTGGAAAACTGAAGAAGATGGACCTTAAGAGGCTTACCCAAGTCCCATAGGCCAAAACTGGCTCCAACATTCCTGCTTTTGCCATGAAGCAATACTGCCTCTCTGGCGCTATTTCAATATATGTTTTGAAAGGGATTAACTCTACTTGTTATACTGACGTTTGTTCATTTCTCTTGGGAAACACTTCAGACCTGTAGGTTATTTCCCAGTTTTCAGTGCTTCCTGGCAAACTGAGATAGGCTTCAGCCATGTTAAGAAGAACAGTGACAAATGAGCATTAGGAACAACAACGGTTTTCCTAATCTTAACTGCAAATAATTAATTATATAGTGAATGAAAATTGATAGCAAATCTATGCAGCTGCTCCATAACATGGGCAGCTCTACCTCTAGTCCCTGCTGTCTACATTTGATAGAGCTAAGCTATGATATAGCAGCTAAATCTTTTAAAAGACTAAAATGAAGTTTTTTAAAAAAAACAGAGGCAGAGAAAAAATAAATAGTGGTCCATTAAAGGGAGAGGGAGAAGTAGTTAGATCAAATTGAGTTGATGAAACAGAGAACAAGATTCTTACACCAATTCTGTTCTTTCACACAATCTTGCTATTGCTGCATAAGTTTATGTAAAGGGCAAAGGAAGGCTGGGGCTGAGCAAGTGGAGATGCAATCAGAAAGACAAAAGGTCTGTGAGATTCTCTAGCAGGTACATTGAGAATGTTTTGAACAAGAAGGGCAATTCGGAACTAGTTAAAAGGGATTGGGATCTTGTGTAGCTGTTTGAAGATGAAGGCGAGGTAATGTGGCTGAGGATTTTTGTGTATTTGAGAAGGTGAGCATTACCATTCTGTATCTGCTAGAGTTTGGGGAGCAGGGAGTTGTGGTGTTCTGGTTAGAAAAGATCACAGCGTGAGTAGGGGTGTCAGTAGAGCTAGACTTCAAGCTTCAATGGTTCACCTGTAAAGGCAGATTTTAGAGAAGGAAAGCATAGGAAGAATAGATCGAGAAAGAAAGTTCAAGAGGAAGGATTATAGCAAAGTTATAGCTAATGAAGTCCAATGGAAATCTGACTTGAGAATGGAGATAGAGAATTTCTCCTCATTTTGAATCATTTAGCTGAAGGAAGCTACAGATTTACTTGGTCAAGAAAGGCAGTGTGGAGGAATATTGAGAAGACAATGAAAATATTGCAGGATTTTTACAGTTGACTATTATTCCCACAGAAGTGGTAATTCATTCAGCCAGTCACATCTGCAATATTTTGACTAGCAGGGAGTAACTCAGATAGTCAAGCCATAGTGTCTACACACACCTGGAGACAAGGCAAAGTACCATCTTACTGTGTCTAGAAAATTAACAGAATCAGAGGGAGTTTCATTGGAACAAAAGGAAAAATCCCAAATCAGGAACTGCACCCACAGAGTTAGTCTGTCCCTTTACTCAAGAAGGAACAGGAGTGAATAAGGACTGTTAGTCCATAAGAAATCTTTATGTTTATGCTAATATTTAAAAGCAGTTGTTATGAGTTTTATGAGAAAGGAACTATGTATACTCAGTATGTCTTCATATGAAAGGTAATTTGAGATCCTTGAATGAAATATATTATCTACAGTTTATGCAAAGTATTATCATAATTATTTATTATTTATTGTTGAGGAACCAATTTGTATTTTGTAAACTCATTAAATACATATTCACATAGTAATAGACCTCTCAAGTAAATAATATGTGAATACTTAACATAATTAAATTATATTTGCATTTTGTAAATTATCTAAATATATATTTACCAAACAAACTTTGGAAAGGAACTTTCTCACCCCAGGGCAAAAGGAAAATTAGAATTGAAACTACTGGTTATAGTACATCTAGTAACAGCTTTCACCAGCTAAGGATCTGATTTGTTATTTTCCCAAAAAAATCAAACACATTTTCAAACAATATCCATGCATTGACCATTTTTTATAGGATGGGATCATGAAATGTATGGCCCAATCTCAACTCCCACTGGAGTCAATGGAATATGAGGAATCTAGCAATTCATTTTGTGGAACATTCCCATTGGCAATGCTGGGAGTTCTGTACACAGAATGATGTGTTATGAATGAAGCACTCCTTAATAAATAATAATAATAATGATCTCCAGCAGAGAAATAATAAATGTCAGATCTGAAGTGAGAAACCACTCAGTTTTGTTACAATCACCTCGTAGTTGAACAGTGATCAGGGATTTTTAGAAACCTGGCTTGCTAATTGCACAGGGAGATAACCATTAAAAGCCCGAGCTTTTACTGTTATATTCTCAGATCTAGGATTCCATGGACATTGGTGTATTTGGCTAGGAAAGGTAGTAAACCAGCCTAAAAAAGTGCTTACTTGAACACAATTTCAGGTGGGAGTGTTGTGGATTGCAAAGTAATATTAATAAATTAATGGAGTGAATGTGCAAGTCTTGTAGTTTAAAAAGAGTAAACCTTTATTACAGCACTTATATGACCATTTGAAGTTATAGATATCATAGACTCATAGACTTTAAGGCAAGAAGGGACAATCATGATAATCTAGCCTGACCTCCTGCACTTTACATGCTACAGAAACTCGCCCACCAACTCCTATAATAGGCCCATAACATCTGGCTGAGTTACTGAAGTTCTCAAATCATGATTTAAGGACTTCAAATTACATAGAATCCACCATTTACACTAGTTTAAACCTGCAGGTGACCCGGGCCCCATGCTGCAAAGGAAACCCCCCAGGGACTCTACGAATCTGCCCCAGGGAAAAATTCCTTCTTGATCCCAAATATGGTGATCAGTTAGACCCCAAGCATGTGGACAAGACCACCAGTCAGACATCTAGAAAAATTTTCTGTAGTAACTCAGAGCCCTTCCCATCACTGGCCGTTGGAGATATTTGCTGCTAGCAGTTGCAGATCAGCTACATGCTATTGTAGGCAGTCTCATCATATCATCCCCTCCATAAACTTATCAAGCTCAGTCTGATATATTTTTATGCACTCACTCTCTTGTTATAATAAAATAATAGCTATGGTTATTAATCAATTATTACGATAATTTTATTATTAAAGTTGGTTGAGGGAGGCAGCTGAGTGATAGGGATGGCACCTTTGCATCGTGAGTGGGGAACTGGTAGCATCTGGTCCACTAAGAGGAATGTGTCCTAATGCTCAGAAGTAGATTTAAGGAAAAGGTAACATGGTCTTCTCTTATCATGTTGAGGGAAAGGTAGAGGAGCAAAGACTCCAGTTGTGAAGTAGTGGGAGGGTAAAGAAGCTGAGGATGAATATACATGACTTCAGCCTTCTAAGGATTAATGGTAGAGAAGACAGACATCAGGGAACAATGAAAGGTGAGTGAATAAGACAATTACAGATTAGCAGAGCACAGGAGAAATACATTATAAAACTCTTAAAGAAACAAATTAAAAACTCCCCTCTGGGTAAAATCCTTGTACATCACCTAAAGCTAGTCTAGCCTTTTCTCTGTGGTTTTTTTTTCTGACCTCTCAGAGATTCCTAATAAGTTTGAGACTTTCTCTGAGAAAAAACAAAAGCCACTAACAATATTGTAAATGCAAAGACAAACTGTCCAAGAAGGCAAACAGTCCAATTACCTTGAAGAAAATTCCAGGACATGACAATCCAGACATGAATTGACAAATGTCAGAAGGTCATTTGCATTTATAATGATGAAAGCAACACCCATGTTTTGAGGCAGAATTATCTCATGGCTAATATAGACTTTAACATAGTCTATCTTTGATATCCACTTAGAAATTATTCTAAAAGTTATTCTAAAATAGTCTAAAAGTAGTTATTCTTTGCACTGTGAAATAAACTCATGTGCAGATTGCCTGTATCAATGTTTAATTCCCTCTTAGGGAGGGAGGGAGAGAGGAATAGCTCAGTGGTTTGAGCATTAGCCTGCTAGGCCCCAGGTTATGAGTTCAATCCTTGAGGGGCAAAATCAGTACTTGACCTTACTAGTGAAGGTAGGGGGCTGGATTCAATGACCTTTTAAGGTCCCTTCCAGTGCTAGCAGATATGCTATCTCCATCAATTTATCTTAATTTAAGCCTACACACCTTGTAAGCCATATCTTGAGATGGCTTAATATGGTGGTTGTCACTCCATAATCATTAAAGTAGATTAGTCATCTAGGCTAAATTTACTTCTGTCCAGAATGTCAGACCTGTAGTATTAATTTAGATGGAATATAGGACCAAAAGATTTAACATAGCCCTTTAACTGTCCAAATTAAACAGTGTTAAACAAGCTCTTGGGTTTGATATACAGAGACCTCAGCCTGCTTAGTACCATAGCAAACACAACATTAAAACTTCTTGGAACCTTTTTCTTAAAGGCACAGACAAAAAGGAAAGACAGTGAAAACATTTGAAATAGAAAATAATAAGTAAGACCTTTCACTATAAAAACATTTATTGTTCCCTTTTAGCTGACAAGAGTTTTAAAAGAAGCTGGGGGAACAACCTTGTATGACAGTTTCTTAGACGATATCAAAGATGGTAACAACAATATTTTGAGGTAATAGAGAAGAAGTTAGTTCAGATGGACTGGAGCTGTTGTTAAAGTGTAAAGCTGTTTCATTTGCACTTAGGATGAAAGCATCCCATGCACCACTACAGGCTGGGGACCAACTGGCTAAGCAGCCGTTCTGCAGAAAAGGACCTGGGAATTACTGTGGATGAAAAGCTGGATGTGAGTCAGCAGTGTGCCCTTGTTGCTAAGAAGGCCAACGGCATACTGGGCTGCATTGCCACCTGATCGAGGGAAGTGATTATTCCCCTCTATTCGACACTGGTGAGGCCACAGCTGGGATATTGCATCGAGTTTTGGGCCCCCCACTATAGAAAGGATGTGAACAAATTTGAGAGAGTCCAGTGGAGGGCAACGAAAATGATCAGGGGGCTGGGGCACGTGACTTATGAGGTGAGGCTGAGGGAACTGGGCTTGTTTAGTCTGCAGAAGAGAAGAGTGAGGGGGGATTTGATAGCAGCCTTCAACTACCTGAAGAAGGGGTTCCAAAGAGGATGGAGCTTGGCTGTTCTCAGTGGTGGCAGATGACAGAACAAGGAGCAATAGTCTCAAGTTGCATTTGGGGAGGTCTAGGTGGGATATTAGGAAACACTGTTTCACTAGGAAGGTGGTGAAGCTCTGGAATGGGTTACCTAGGGAGGTGGTGGAATCTCTATCCTTAGAGGTTTTTAAGGCCTGGCGTTGCAAAGCCCTGGCTGGGATGATTTAGTTGGTGTTAGTCCTGCTTTGAGCAGGGGATTGGACTAGATGATCTCCTGAGGTCTCTTCCAGTCCCAATCTTCTGTGATCTCACGTGCCATTTGGGATTCAGCTGGAAATGGTAAGGGTAACAATGTCCTCTGAATCCCTATCTCTGGCCCAGTCTTGTCAGGACATCGTTCAAGATCAGAATGACAAAGGCTGGGGTCCCAGGTGCCAGGGGGGGTGCAGTCTTGATGTTGAAGTTTACTCAAGTATCTTTAGTCTGTTCTGCCATCTTTTCCCTCCAACATCTTTTTATTTAAAGACCCAAAAAGGGAAAGATGGGTGCAATAGTCTATTCCCTCATTTTTTTTTGTCCACCAATTAGGCAGAGTTTCTGACACGCCAGTTTTGACTAATGATCTTTTTACTCTCATTATTTTCTTGTTTACCAGGCATGATCTTAACACGGTCCTTGATTAATATCAGTAAACCTTTTTGTTTAGATTAATTTAATCTTTCTGTCTCCCTTTCATACCTTTTTCCATCAACATTTGCTATTGTGACATCTTATGATTTTACATACTTCTTGCAGCTGAGCTCCCCAATTATTACAACAGACCGATGTATCACTCATTTCTCACTTAATTTCTCACTCATTTCTCACTTATTTTGCAGGCTCATATGGGTTTAAAGTAAGTTTAGGCCTTGCACTCCCATTTTGCACAGGAGTGAGTTTCACCCTAAATGATCATGGAATAGTCACGTTATTAGTTCTGTGTCCCTGTAAAAACAATATAATAAAAAAGAATTTTGTTGCTGATGGATCTACTAAATACACAAATCTATGCATCCTCTCAGTTTTAGAGAATATAAAGCTATGGATTTTCACTCTTGTGCTCTAATAAGATAGGACACAGTGTCACAAGCTCTTTCCATTTTGATTTATAAAGGTTATCAGTCAAGACGCCCATATAAGCTCAGCCTCCAACCACTCTATTAATTATTTGTGACAGCATCTTAGTTGGGCACAAAACTCTTAAAACAGCCAAATTGGAAATTAAATCTGAGAATGCGACTTGCATAGTAAATTATCCAGAGTATAAATCACTGTTTTAAACAAGTGTTTTGTTACTATGAATAAAGAGTTCTGAAATATGAATATGAATCTTGGGGTCCTGCAATTTGGTCTGTGGCATTTGGTGGTCGCCCCCTACTTCTTTCATTCCTCAAAAGGTGTTTCTTTTTAGTCTGCACCTAACATAGATTTGGTAAAATATGGGCTGCTTTATATCTGGAATAACCTCATTGAAATCAAAGTTGGTGTGAATGAGAGCCCCATATGGACTGTGTACAATATCAGATGTGCTTAATATATAATGGATTGATTTTTGTCATCCCCAGGGCATTTTTGTTTGAAAAACTGAGCACGGGGAAAGGTAAAGATGGCCCCATAAACTGCCTCATTGGCCTCCTCATATCCCGCCTTAAAACTCTCCTTTGTCACTATGAATGGTTGGATCACAGAACCCCCCCTGGGAGCTGCAAACTGATGTGCCAAGACTACTTCTGCTCCTGTTTTCCCTGCCAGCTCAGGACTCCAGGACCCTGTCCTGCTGAACCAGACACTCCCATCTGTTCCAACAAAGACCCAGGGTCTGAATTATTTGCCCCAAAACTGCAGGTTTACCTGAAAGCAGTTAACAGAAGTGTGCTTGTCTTTAACACCCAGATGCCAATTCCCAATGGGGTCTAACCCAAATAAATCCATTTTACCCTGTCTAAAGCTTATGCAGGGTAAACTCATAAATTGTTTGCCCTCTATAACACTGATAGAGGGATATGCACAGTTGTTTGCTCCACTAGGTATTAATACACACTCTGAGTTAATTAATAAGTAAAAAGTGATTTTATTAAATACAGAAAGTAGGATTTGAGTGGTTCCAAGTAATAACAGGCACCAAGCAAAATAAAATAAAATCTATATCTAATCAAACTGAACACAGATGATCTCACCCTCAGAGATGCTTCGGTAAGTTTTTTCCTCAGACTGGACACCTTCCAGACCTGGGCACAAGTCTGTCCCCGGTACAGCTCTTGTTCCAGCTCAGGTGGTAGCTAGGGGATTCTTCATGATGGCTCCTCTCCTCCCTTTGTTCTGTTCCACCTCTTTATATATCTTTTGCATAAGGCGGGAATCCTTTTGTCCCTCTCTGGGTTCCCACCCCTCCTTCTCAATGGAAAGACACCAGGTTAAACATGGATTCCAGTTTAGGTGACATGATCACATGTCACTGCAAGACTTGAAGCCTTCATTCCTCCCAGCCTGACTCACAGGAAGGCCCTGCCTGCAAACAGAGCCATCCTGTCAATTGCCCTGATTAATGGGAGTCATCAAGATTCCAAACCACCATTAATGGCCCACACTTGGCATAATTACAATAGGTCCTCAGAGTTATATTTCATATTTCTAATTTCAGGTACAAGAGTGGTACATTTATACAAATAGAATGATCATACTCAGTAGATTATAAGCTTTGTAATGATACCTTACAATAGACCTTTTGCGTGAAGCATATTCCAGTTACATTATATTCACTCATTAGCATATTTTAAAAAATCATATAGGCTGTAACGTCACAGTCACAGTGCTTACAATAATATAGACAGCGGTTGGGCAGCTCATGTGCTGATACCACTACCTATCATGCTGAGCAATATTGTCCCATTATTTTTACTTTTGCTCCCCCATCTCTGTCTGTATCTACCTGCTTTCTTTTGTCTTATGCTTAGATTGTAAGCTCTTTTGGGGGATCATGTGCATTTTTTCCAAAACCAAGTCTGCAGACCCCACTCTGTTTTCCCTCCTCCCCCCCGAAAATAGTTTTCCTAATTATTACACTCTAAAATAATAAATTCAGAAATGGACCAGTTCAGAAATAGAACTATGTGATTGATATGCATTCTCAATTATTTGCATATTTTTGCCTTGTGAATGAAGGCAATGTTTGATATAGTTTTCTGTTGATACAGTTCTTTTGATTTTCATGTATAACGCTTAGCATATAATTAATTTTATGTTTTGTTTCCTTGCTTTTGTGGAAGAGAAAATAAAATTTAATAAACTATGGAGCAAAAACCTACTTCAACAAACTCTGCATAATCCAAAAAGAAAATAGCAGTTCACTAAGGGCCAATGGAATTACTGGAACATCAGAGCAAAGCATTCTGATGACAGAATCTGGTTCTTAGTTAATGTGTTTTGACAGAATAGGAGGAATCACTTTGTCACAGTGGAGTTGTTTATAACCTCCCATTGAAATCTTATAGTTATCAATTTTAACTTTGTTTTGTTTTCCTCTTCATGGCATTTGAGGCACCTTGTATATATCTGTACTCTAGAGAAAGGATTCTCAGAATATGGGTCATGTCTCATGATACATTTGGCATCACAAACAAATTTCAGGGAGGCCACACAGCAACCCTCCCATTTTCTCCCTTTTTTACCCTTTCAGTAAAATAAGGCGTATGTTTCCAGCCCTTACAGTTGCAGAGAGATGCTCAAAAACATGAACTGAACGTAAACTGATGCAGTGATGACTGTGTGAATCTGCGGATAGCTTCAAGAAGGAAAATTAGGCCAGGAGGTCCACAGAAGAGGGAATAAAGGAAAGGTGAAAGGATTGCCCTGCTACACGGTTCCATGGAACAGTGCGAACAGTGCAGAGAGTATGCACAATACTACCGCTAACTTACCCTTGAGAGGAATCCAGAGAGCAAGGATCAGCAACAGGCAGGCCCCAGCAGGGCAGGGAGACAGAAAATATAATGTTTGGAACCTGGCTATGAAAAAGGTCAATTCCATGACTCTTCATTTTGAATCACCTTGGGAAAATGTCAGATTCCATGGCTATAGAATTGCACAGTCAGACTGAGACGATTGACACTTTCTAAAGTACTCCAGTGTAACCACTGCAAACCTTGGGCTAGATTGTATCTTTTGAGCCACAGTCCTCAGTAGACTGCCGGACTAGAGCTGGTATTACATCAGTGTAACTTGATAGACTTCCATGGAGTTTGTCCTGATTCACACTGGTGTAAATAAGATCAGAATCAGGCCCAGGTTATTTTACAAAAATACAAGTCCTAGTCCATATTCCAAAAGAGAACATTTTGAACAGAGCTTTGATTTTATTTGCTTAGAGAGGTATATTTACAAAAGAAATTATCATCATAAGGAGAGTACTCAGAGGTGCCTTCTCCACTGAATGAATAAGCATTCCTGCAAGGTAACCCACACCATCCTTGCACAATCTACTTGATGGAAAGCAATGAAGGTTTATATGCAGGTCCAAATTAGTTCGTTATCAGCTTGAAAGATTGGCAGTCTCATTTTAGGATCTCCCTCCGATGTTAAAACAGCTGGATAAGTGACCTCATTCATCCCCCTCACAGTCCAGAAGTTCACTCGATCTAAATATAGAATGCGATAACCACATAGTATTCAAGCTGAGTCCAGTCTGTTCTGAATGTGACAGTCCCAAGGGGAATTCTGCAGTGGAATAGTTAGCAAGTTATTACAACTGCTGCTTAAGGCAGATATCCAGACCCAAACATATCCCAACAATCAGGGATGCAAGTGAACACCTTCATGCTTACTCATGTAATTTAGGCATATTCCTTACCCTTTACCTCCAGGGCCAAGTAAGAGTCTTAGTCGTGCAAGTTGCTGAGCACCTCCTGAGAGACACTGAGGGACCTCAACTCCTACTGCCTTCATATAGCAATATGGTTACATATAAATCTTCTGGGGATGCTGAGTTCAACCAACTTTCTACATTTTCTAAGATGAATATTCTGCCTTTTTTGCTCTGTGTCTTGAGTGCATTCCATGCTTTTAACGCTTCAAGTACTTTACTAAATGCAATGTGAAGCTGATTATCTTTTTACTGGATGTGGAAAAATGGACCAAACTGGCCTTTTCCATACTTAAAATGACTTTGGACTTCCTTCAAAACCCCAGATGTAGGGTTTTAGACCTCAAAGGACAAGTAACCAGAGAACATCAAGAACCTTGGGGCATTGTATGTCTACAGTTTCTTGCATAATGAGTCTCTAATCCCCCATTGTGGACTGTAGGTGCTACCTGTGATAAAATGGGGAATTTTCTTAATGTTTTGAGTTAATATTGTTTCCCTATGTGTTGCATGTTTAACCAAGTTGTGGGAAAGGACACTTATTGTTGCCAAGGACCAGGTGTAACCCCACTAGCAACCTGGATCTCAGACAATGGGTTGGATGCGTTGTGACTTAGTAACTGATGACCCGAAGGTCCACCCCAACTCAGAAGCCAGCCAGTTTTGGCGTGAGGGAGAACAAGGGGCTGACAAGAGAGCCACTAGGTGATCTATTTGCCTGGGAAAGAAGATTAAGGAAGAAGGAGGAGTAGGTGAAGTTACAGTGTGGTCTGCGGGAAGCAGGTAGGCTGCTGGACTGGGGGTTGGGCGAGGAAGCACTGGGCTCTGGTCAGACCCAGGTGCACTTGGCTGTAGCTTCCCATTCTCTATGTCTGACCTAAGGGCTGTATTCCAGACATTTAACAAATCCTTCTGTTTCTCAATGCTCTCTGAGTCACTCCAATCTAAACAAGTTGGGGTTGGATTGCTCCATTGGGGTGTACAAGCCTCCCTCAGGGATCCAGTTTGAGTGGACTCACTGAGGAGAGCTCACGGAGCGAGACAGGCATTCTGAAGGCTCCAGGGTGTGGTCCCAGGAGGCAGAGGAGTAAAAGGGCTTAACCCTAGAAAGTAAGTGCAATGCTTGAGGATGGCTGAAACACTGAAGGGGGTTCCTCCCAGGGACTCTACAGAGCTGAGAGAGAGAGAGCACCGTCCAGCAGTGGCACCATGACACTACCACAATACAAATAATACATATTAAATGTAATCACTATTCAAACCCTTCTGCCATCAAACATACTGGTGTTCACACACATCCGGCAATACTTTGGGCCAAATCCCAGTTCAGTGGAGTTCAAGGGCAAAATGCCTATTAATTACAATGGGGAAGGGATTTGGCCCTGAATCTTTCAACCAGCAAATTATACCAAAAGAAATATTTGGGAAGATCTGGATAAGAATTTAAAATTTAACCCTCTTTTAAGTACTACAATTAAAGATTTTGTGCGAGAAAAAACTCTATTGTGTGGGAAATGTGTCTGGATAAAGGAATGGTTTGTTTTTTTCCTAGTCACATAATGACTTTTCTCTCAAAAGTCTCTGTATTTATTTATTTATTTATTTTCATTTTAAAACACTTTTAGGGATACTTGTATTGATATTATCTGTTCTTGTAAAGGTCTGCCTCTGGTTGGATTGTTGGGCCTTATAAACGTTTCTGAAGAAGTTTTCTTTTTGTATATTTAGTGTTAACACGTTTTAAGAAGCTTTTCCATGTGTCTCCCCTTTCTCCCTTATGGTTTTATTGTAACTTTTCTTTTCTGAAGTGAAAATTTTCGTTTACTGGCCTCAATGAGAAAGTAAACAGTGCCATGTAAGTAAGAGTCAGCAGTCACTGGATTTTATTTAGACTAGACTAGCCTGTCAGTTACATGAACAAAACAAAAACAAAGATTTTTTAATAAAATCCATCATATAAAGGTATCCCTCAGTCTGCTCATTCTGTTGGAATAATCTCTTAACCCATTCTTTTTGCCTGTGACAGCCACAGGTAAATCTCACACTGGGGTCTTTGCCAATATCCTAAATTGATTTTAGTTGCTCTGCTTTTAACTGTTAATTGACACTCTAATCACATGGAACAGTGCTTTTCCAAATGAATTTTTATTTTGCCTTTAATTGTAGGATAAACATTTTAAAACAATGAATGTAGTTGTTCTGTCAGCAAAAATATGAACTGTGCTTATTAGTGCAAACCATTAACTAATGCTTGCAGAGAAATGGAACTGTGGCAGAATTAATCTTAGTTTTATGTGATTTTGCTTGGCAACTATAAACAGGACAGTGTTAATGTTTACTACTTATTTTGTGGTGTATATAATTTTTGGTAGCATTACTGTTAATGTACTATATGAGTGTATATGAGCTGTAAAGTTAAAAGGAAACAAAAGCATAGAGTAATGGCAGAAGGATGTCACTCTGTGATCTCTTCCCAGTCCTGCATGCCTCAAAACAGAATATCTACCAAACAGTGTGAATATTTGGAAATTCAATGATCGCTGCCTGCCTGAGCACAGGGATTTTGGGCTGTGCCCAGCTCAGACCAGTACCATTATTAGATGATTACATGACAAGGCTCCCAGACTGTGGTAAAACCCACGTGCTGGAATGAATCAACCCTGACACTAAGGGCCTAGTTGTTTTAACATGCTGGGGTGTAATTGTTAACTGTTACCATGATTCCATAATCCTCTCCTCCCTCTCAGTATCCATGCTGTTCATGAAGGACTAGCTCCTACTCATACAAGGGTTTTTTTATAATGTTTATTTTAAAAGCCTCCTCCCTCATCTGCCTATCTCTTCTCTGTTCTTATTTTCCCTCACTTCTTTCCTTTCCCCCTCCTTTTTCTCCTTTTCCCATTTGTTCTCCCCACCTCTCCTAGCTCTACCTGTGGAAACTCCTTTTTGCTGTCTCAGAGCTGGAGGTAGGGTAGGTGCATATGCAAGTGCAGGTCTCTTCCCCATCAGCCGAAAGAGACAGACAACAGGGATAATTTAATATAAATATAATTTGATTGAACAAGAAATTATTCCTAGAGCTGGGTGAAAAATAGATTATCCAGACTGGTGACTGAACTGAAAAATATACCATAAAATAAATTATTTCAAGTTAACCCCAAATTACAATTTGTTTTTCCTTAGCACAATGAAAAAAAAAAGAAAAGAAAAAGAAAACCACTGAAAAAAATTCAACCTGGGATCCAAGCAAAATGTTTCATTGGCTCTGAAATGAAACATTTCATTTTCAGGGGTGGGTTGTAACTTTTGTGTGTGTGTGTATTGTGTTTTGTTTGTTAAATATAGATACATTTCCAAACAAAACATTTTGAACTGAACGATTGAAACGTTTTGCTCTGAAAGTGTGTCAAAACATAATATTTCCACTTTTTCTAAATTTGTTTTTCTCTGTTTTTATTGAGTTGAAACAATTTGCCAAATTCAATCCAAATGCACAAACAGCTTGATTAGATTGAAAAATGCACTTTTTGGCAGATAAAGTATTTACTGGAAAAAAATGGCCCAGATCTAATTATTCTCTGATGGCCAGGCTGGTCTGAGAATGCATAAGGGAGAGCAGGGAGCAAAGAGTTCCCTCTATGTATCCCTGCACAGCAGCCCACCACAACTGTAATCCTTTTGGGCACCTCCTGACCTAGGATATCCCCTAGGCACTAAGAGGGGTGGGGAGATGCAAAGCCATGATGTGCCCCCTCCCTCTCCCCCTACGCGCACGCACACACACACACACACACACACACACACACACACACACACACACACACACACACACACACACACACTCAACAAACTGAGAAGCAGTGCCTCCACCTTAACTGGTGAATTAGCACCCACTCACCCCATATCCAATCTGGAGAGTGTCTAAGTCCTTGAAACAGAATTCCTTCCAGTGCTCTAGCTGAAACAGTGAAGCCTTCAAGGGTACATCTACATGGGAATAAAAAGCCCAATCCTGAACACTGACATAGCAATTTTTAGCCCTGCAGATCGAGCCTCACTAGCCCAAATCATCTGATCGGGGCCATCCAAGGCAATGCTGCGTGGCCTTCATCCCCATTTAGACATACCCTAAATGGCATAACTGAGCCATGTGTAGAGCTGGATGAAAAAACAGTAGCAATTTTAATAGAATTTTTAGAATTTTATTTTTAATGTTGAAATTTCATCAAAATATTTAAATTTTCTGGTGGGGAAAATCAACCAGCTGCTCATACTCCACAAAAGTTTTCATTGAAAAGATTTTTGAGGGGATATTACCACAAATGATGAAAAGTTTCACTGAAAACTCAACATTTAAGAAATTTCAACCATATCTAACCATGTATTCTGCAGGAAGGAAGAGCAGTAGAGAGAGAGCGGCTTGAGATAATGGTATATGCAACAGGGAAATGAAGACATGTTTGTAGTCTCATGGATATGAAGTGTTCAGGGCAAAATATGGAGCTTTTCCTATTCATAATGTTACTTATGAATAATCACTTTTAAATAAATATATGAAATCAGTAGATGTTCATTATTCATTTTTTAAAAAAAAATTCGTTTAAAATGTTTCAGCCCTCCAGTCAGAAAGCACAAACAATAACATGTGTCTAGGTGGTCAACCACCCAACACAAGTTACAAGAGAAAAAGACAAATAGCCAAAGTAAACAGGTTTGAACAATCCCCAATCTGAAAATTATCCATTCAAACTATTCAATGAACACTTTTGAATAATGGGGCCAAATGAGTATGTAAACCAATGCAGCTCCATTGACTTTATTTTGATAACAGTTTATATCAACCAAGACCCACAGAATATGTTCGCTGAAAATCATGATTGGTTCACAAGTGCTTTGTGCATCAAGAAAGGGTTTACATTCACAATATTATTCAGAAAGAATAGTTCCACCATCTGCAGTCTATTGTTTTAGCCTTCCAGTTCCAAAATTTCATTCAACCCCTATTCCTTTCCTGCAATGTTCTGCTCTTTCAAACTATTAATATAATTAAATGTGGGGAGGGTGGACAATATACTGGCAAATTGACCCTATATTTATGAGAGGATGAACCAAAAATCTGCATCTGAACAGGTTCAAATGTAGTGGTTTAGATAGATTTCTGCTGTCCCCTAACAAAGGATTGTCATAATAAAAGAAACCATATAAATGGCAGAGATGAAAGAAGAAAATTTTTATTTCAGACAAAACATAGAAGAGTTTCTCTGCTTCTGACTGTTGGATACATGCAAATGCAGAATTCTCTTCACAAAACTAATTTATCTATGGCAAAGTTCAAGTAATGTGTGTCCTTAAACTCATATTAGCAGGTTCCAGTCTTTTCCCAAAGCCACTGGTTCCCTAGCTAAAGGAGAAAAAATGTGGCTAGAAGCAAAGCACACTGTTCCCATCTTGCAAACTATATTTCCTTCCCTTAAAGGCATGCTGAATTGAATATAATTGACACCTAGTTCAGTGCCAGCTGAATTATATTAAATCTGTCTCTACAAGTGTGTGCTCTTTGGCATTCAGTCTTTCACAACTAAATCCGGCTATCTGGAAGTTAGGACATTGACAAAAGTTTGCATTTGTTTTCTGTGTGTGTGGTTGTGGTGGTTTAACAGAAATTGAGAACCAAGGTTAAACTTACTGAAATAAAAGAAATGTTATATATCATAATGTATTTTTTTTCTGGAAGACAGAGATTGGATATGACAATTTACCAGGAATACTCCATCACTCTGACAGAGCACCTGAATCACAAATTGACTTTAATCCCAATTGTTTCAAAATATATCCATATGTTTTTGCTATGCTCAGACCTTACTATGAATGGGTGAACAATAATCAGAAGAACAAGTTAGATTAGAGGTTCAAGAGGTAAAAAGTTCTACCTGGAGTCATGTGAATAACTGATTTTTTTTGGCTCGGTGGTAGTTCTGAAAAAAAATTGTGATCAATGTGTAACAAGTATTTTTAGAATTTTTCTGCAAATTCCAAAGTTAAAAAAAAATCATTTCAGGTCAAACAAAATATTTCCTTCAACCCAAAACACTCTGGGAATGGAAAGAATGGGTCTGTAAGAGGAAAACAACAACTAACTGAAGTTTGCAAGATGGGATAAAGTTAAGCAGAAAGATGACTTCCTACCTCCCCTCCTCTCCTATGACTAATAGAACTAATTTACTGAGAAATAATTTATAAGACCTCTGTATTTAGTCCAACATTTCTAGCTCTTCATGTCGCAAATTTAGGTCTGGAAACTCCTTTTCCGAGATGTTGCAGAAAAAGGTGAGCAAGACAGAAGAAGGAAGCTTTAAGTCACCTTCGCACCTCCCTAATTCTGGGAGAAAAATCAGCCCTGTCCCAGTCTTGAGGACTCTTGGAAAAATTTTAATTGTTCCAGCTTGTAGCAGCCCTCTGCAGTCCATTACACTGTCACACAATACGTGGAACACAATGCACCAGTGGTTTCCCCAGGAATTGAAATTAGGAGGGAGTGTTTGAATTTACAGAGAGGGTGTCAGGACCAATGAGACATATAAAAGAGAGATGAATAATGTAAATATTTTGTTAGGATGATGCAAATTTAACATAAGAATAATGCAAGTTACACCAAAACACATAACAGGTGTAGATTTCTAAAAAAATATAAATTTTAAAAAAAGTATTTAATTTAAATTGACTTTTGAAAAGTAAGCCAACATGGGATAAGAGGGTAGTCCTCTCACGGATCAGTAACTGGTTAAAAGATGGGAAACAAAGGGTAGGAATAAATGATCAGTTTTCAGAATGGAGAGAGATAAATAGTGGTATCCCTAAGGGGTTGTTACTGGGACCATTACTGTTCAACATACTCATAAATGATCTGGAAAAACGGATAAACAGTGAGGTGGCAAAATTTGCAGATGATACAAAACTATTCAAGATAGTTAAGTCCCAGGCAGACAGCGAAGAATTACAAAGGGATCTCACAAAACTGAGTAACTGGGCAACAAAAATGGCAGATGAAATTCAATGTTGATAAATGTAAAGTAATGCACATTGGAAAACAATCTCAACTATACATACAAAATGAAGGAGTCTGAATTAGCTGTTAACACTCAAGAAAGAGATCTTGGAGTCATTGTGGATAGTTCTCTGAAAACATCCACTCAATGTTCAGCGACAGTCAATCATTCCCAACATTCTGTTTGCTTTTTTAAAAAGGAGTGCTTGAGGCACCCTAGAGACTAACAAATGTATTTGAGCATAAGCTTTTGTGGGCCCACTTCATCGGATGCATAGGATGGAACTTATAGTGAGGAGATATATATGCATACAGAGAACATGAAAAGGTGGGAATTGCCCAACCAACTCTAAGAGGCTAATTAATTAAGTTGCGCTATTGTCAGCAGTAGAAAAAAAAATTTTAGTAGTGATAATCAAGATAGCCCATTTAAGACAGTTTGACAAGAAGGTGTGAGGATGCTTAACATGGGGAAATAGATTCAATGTGTGTAATGGCTAAGCCATTCCCAGTCTCTATATAAGCCTAAACTGATTGTATCTAGTTTGCATATTAATTCAAGTTCAGCAGTTTCTAGTTGGAGTCTGTTTTTGAAACTTTTTTGTTGCAAAATTGCCACCTTTAAATCTGATACTGAATGGCCAGAGAGGTTGAAATGTTCTCCTACTGGTTTTTGAATGTTATGATTTCTGATGTCCAATTTGTGCCCATTTATTCTTCTGTGTAGAGACTGTCTGGTTTGGCCTCTGTACATGGCAGAGGGGCACTGTTGGCACATGATGGCATAGATCACATTGGTAGATGTGCAGGTGAACGAGCCCCTGATGGCATAGCTAATGTGATTGGGTCCTATTATGGTGTCACTTGAATAGATATCTGGACAGAGTTGGCATCGGGCTTTGTTGCAGGATAGGTTCTTGGGTTAGTGTTTTCGTTGTATGGTGTGTGGTTGCTGGTGAGTATGTGCTTCAGGTTGGAGGGCTGTCTGTAAGCGAGGACTGGCCTGTCTCCCAATATCTGTGAGAGTGAAGGATCATCTTTCAGGATAGGTTGTAGATCTTTGACGATGCACTGGAGACTTTTTACTTGGGGGCTGTAGGTGATGGCTAGTGGTGTTCTGTTATTTTCTATGTTGGGCCTGTCTTGAAGTAGGTGACTTCTGGGTACTCTTCTGGCTCTGTCAATCTGTGTTTTCACTTCAGTAGGTGGGTACTGTAGTTTTAAGAATGCTTGATAGAGATTCTGTAGATGTTTGTCTCTGTCTGAGGGATTGGAGCAAATGCAGTTGTATCTTGGAGGTTGGCTGTAGACAATGGATCGCGTGGTGTGTCCTGGATGGAAGCTGGAGGCATGTAGGTAAGTATAGGTAGGGCAGTCATGTAGGGCAGTCAATAGGTTTCCGGTATAGGGTGGTAGTTATGTGACCATCACTTATTAGCACAGTAATGTCCAGGAAATGGAACGCTTGTATGGATGGTGGAATGGACATTGTTGAAATCACGGTGGAATTCCTCAAAGGCTTCTTTTCCATCGGTCCAAATGATGAAGATGTCATCAATGTAGTGCAAGTAGAGTAGGGGCGTTAGGGAACGAGAGCTAAGGAAGCGGTTGTTCTAAGTCAGCCATAAAGATGTTGGCATATTGTGGGGCCATGCAGGTACTCATAGCAGTGCCACTGACTTGAAGGTATATATTGTCCCCAAATGTGATATAGTTGTGGGTGAAGACAAAGTCTCAAAGTTCAGCCACCAGGTTTGGCATGTAACTAGTTCAAAAAACTGTGTGTGTGTGTGTGTGGGGGGGGGGTGTTGGGGAAATTCAAGAGGGGTGTACACCCCCTCACCTCCCCGCAGGGGGGGTATAGGGAAATCACCTCAATGCACTCTGGTCATAATCCCTGATATCTCCTCTTCAAGACTAACATACTGAAAAAAACATCTCCTGTGACAGAAAAAGGGCAGGACAATATACTCGTCGGAAGAGAGCCCTTCCCCACTACAACTGGGAGATTATGCGGTGGTTCTTTATGACCCCTTTCCATCTACAGAGTGTCATAAAGTGTCCATAACTTCACCAAATCAGGGTCACAGCGTCCCCAATTTAAAGCAATGTGATATTACTTTGTAAATCAGCTTTGTCCCTCCAGCAAAATAATAGCAAAGGTGAGAACTACATTGCTCCATTCAACGCAGTGCTCTCTGACTGTAGTATCCTTACATAGATTTTTTTTACTAATTGAGTATATTCTCTAGCTAAGCACTCAAAGTGTGCTTATAAATTGTCCTTACCTTTAAAACATAGATGTTATAATTATTCCTTCAGACAGCCAATCATTAATTATGGATTCAGAATTATTTAATATTTTGTGTCTTTGTCAGAAGACAGCACCTCTACATTTATGTTTGCCTTTGTTTTATGTATATTATTATCTTTTACTCTTTTATATAGCCACACTGTTTGCATCTCAGACAGCGTTATGTATTTAAAATGACACATCCATAGTAATTATGTTTAAGTGTTTTTCATTTCCATGAGGTTAAAAAAGCGTTTTCTTCTACATAATTATATATTGCTCATGATGATTGATGGTTTGTTGAGTGCTGCATCATGAAATAGTGCCCTGAATATTACAATAAAGTAAGTCCCACGGAGTCTCCAGGTTTAGGAGCTGTCACACAGATCAGTCATTTTGTACTGCAATCACAGAGGCATCCCTAAAAGATTTAAACAATCATAAAAGAAAATGCATTTTTCACTTCCAGAGTGGGAACTGTTGATCACCATAATTCTGAGAAGCAGTAAAATATCACAAGGAGAATAATCTTAAGACATTTCAGGTTCTTTCTACCTTTTCTCCTTCTCATGGTATTTGATTTGATCTTTAAGTAAGAGCACTTCTTTAGAATGAGTCCCTGAAAGAGGAAATATTTATTATGTGCAACAAATCCATCAGAAAAGAACTATCCTGATGGAGACAACCGAAGAAGTCCTCCAAGGGGGAGAGCTCTGAATGTTGAAACAAGGAACCGTCCCTGCATCACTTGCATGCATGCATTAACTCTATCTCTCCCACCCTCTCCCTTTATATCAAACTCCTCTGGCCAAATTTCTTAATACTCTTCTTTGACTCTTTATCAGAGCTACCAAGCTGCAAGCTGCTCACTTGAAAAAACTTATTTATCTGCTTTGCAAGATTTAAAATTAGTGTGGTAGCTGTCTGATCTCTTGACAAAATTATATATTTCCTAAATATTGAAGAGAGGGCTACTTTGTTATTTGGAAACTAAAAAAGGCAGTACATTGTCTTATTTTTGATTTTGAACTACAGACCATATTAAAAAGTATAACATTTCTCAAAATTGATCTGGATTTTGGTAAAAAAATATTAAAAAGTCTAAATGACTTAAGAGCTTGTGTTCCATTTCCAAACATGACTTAGACATGTATGGACAGATTTTCAAAAGTATTTACATGACTAAAGATGCAGATAGGTGCCTAGTGGGATTTTCAAAAGCCCCTAAACAGCGTAGACACCTAACTGCTATTAAAATCAATTATGTCACTACACCCTTATTTGCATCTTTAAATAACTAACTTCCTTTGAAAATCTGCCCGAGTGCCTAAGACATTTTTCAAAATTGGACACAGGCTCCTTAGTCACTTAAGTGCTTTTGAAAATTGTGCCCCTTGTAGCAAAATTACAATAGCCCTGATTCTTCAATAAGTGGCTTACAAATGTGAAGTAATCTACTCCTTTTATTTGTTTGTTGCATCTGACCATGTCTTGTGGGAGAAATTCTGAAAAACATTCTGTATGTTTGAAAGTCAAAAATTGTGCTTTGGTTTATTGGCACGCAATTTTAAGCAACCAAGATCTTCCATGCAGAAAATACTCAAACTGCGCATACAAAAATAGTTTGGAGGTGGAAAAAAGGTTATTGAAAGTTATATGCCCAGGATTTTTTGAGAGGCCCACATCATGCCCATTTTGAGAGTTTGGAGCTAAATTTGTAACTCACAGGAAAAAAAGAGGGCAAAATTTAAATTATTCCCTCACAAAAAACATTACAATTAAAAGCAACCAAGAAAATTCACATAGGAATGTAGCATAGCTGGGTGACATTTTGGAAGCACTACAACAAATCAAGCACTAATGTATGAAATGAACAATTCTTGTTCCTTGCACAGACAATGGGATTTAGTAGTCATTGCAGTGTTATTTGTTATAATATTCAATTCAGTGTGAGCCAGAAAAGTCTAACAAGACTCTAACGTTCCCTTCGGTTTGCATGCTAAACAGCCACTCTTTAATCAGAGTTACTCATACATAATTACAGAAGATGGAAAACTAAGTCAGTGTCCTTAACAATCACAGAAAATCAAAATAGGAGCCAGCTAGTATAAAGACAATGCCAACATCCAACTTAATAGCATTTGGGGGGATAATTCCCTTTATTTTTTAACAGAAAAATAATAGCTCAAATCCTTCATTTAAAGAATAGTAAGTTACACTAAGGGTGAAAAATAGTTTTACAACAATATGACCCCATTTATTTCAGAGGCATTTCACAGGCATAAAATTGAAGTAACAACACTGATTCAAGGCATCTGTGGGCATGTCTACACTGCAATAAAATAACCATAGCACTGAATCTGAGAGCCTGGATCAATTGGCTTGAGCTCACAGGACTTGGGCTGCAGGGCTAAGAATAGCATTGTAGACATTTGGGTTTGGGCTGGATCTTGGGCTCCGAGAGCCACCTCCCACATGGGGTCTCAGAGTCTGGGCTCCAGCCTGAGCCTTAATGTCTACACTGCTATTTTTAGCCCTGCAGATCAAACCGCACAAGTCTGAGTCTGCTGTCCTGGGCCAGATGGGTCTTTTATTGCAGTGCAGACAGATCCGTACTTTCCCAATACCTGAGCACTATGACTGAGGGCAGGATTCTCCAATTTGTTAAGGCCTCTTTGTGTTCTTGAGATTCTCTGAGGAAAATTCCCCCTGTGCAGGGGGGGATCTTTGTTTATGTACAGCTGGGGGAGGTAGCAAAGCTGCCTTCTACAGTAGTCCTCATACTTCGTAAAGGGGGATGGGAATAGGGTAGGAGGATGCCAGGGTTGGAGAGAGTATGGTGGAGCTGAGCTCTGTTATGTCCAGTCTTTCACTGCTGTAAGAGACCCAACACCAGCAGCCAGGTTGTTTTGAATTAGATAGTCACAACTGGCTCCCTGCAGCCACTCCTCTCCATTACGTCTAAATTGTAGTTAGATGTTAGTGGGGAATCAGCACTAGGTTCCTAATCCACCCTACCATGCCTTGGAGAACACATGGTATGTTTCAATTAATGTAAAGGTTCCTGCTTTCTTTACAGCTGTCACAGACTATCTCCTTCTAATTCAATTATTGTCATATAAAGTAAAACATGCATTAGATACACAGAGACACACTTGAGCTACTGTGGCATTAAGATACAGACTGCATTGTAGCAGGATGGAATGTTCTGGTTCAAATACCCTTCAAGAAGGTGTGACATACATGTCCCTCCAAAGCCCGCAGCTCTGCCAGTAGGCGTACTGGAGAAATAGGCAGAGCCATGGCCTCACTCTGTCTTTGACCCTCTCCATTCTTTTTAGGCTCTGTCCAGTATGTTGTTTTCTCCTCTTCCACCTGGGAAAGCTTTTTGGTGTGTTGTGCTCTCTGCAGCTGGGAAGATTTCTCCTGGTCAGTTCTGATTCTGAGTTCTGCTGCTTACACTTACTTTACTGCTGGGTTGTCAATAAAATAATTTAGAAAAAATGTAAGTGTAAAATATCAGTTTAAATATTTATGTTAAGTTAATACATATGTTAATCCTTTTGAGGGATAAAGCACTTGGAAAAGCAAACTGCTGTATTTATTGCCAGATATTCATAACATTCTCAAGCCTTACCTAGGAGGAGTAGATTACTTGTTGCTATGGTAGTAACAGAGTCCCACAAATAGATTAGGAAAACACAGGAGGCCAGTGCAATTGTAATTTAAATTACTATAAGGCTATTTAGAATTTAAATCTTTTTTTTTTAAGGCAGCATATTGAAAACATGAAGAGGAGCCCATGTGTATGATGTATGAAACCAAATAAGCACTTTAACCACTAAAGGTCAGCAAATAAGTTTAAAGCATAATGCATACAATACTTGATGAAAGCATTATTGGGTATTAAAAAATCTGCATGTGTGTGGCATGAAAGACCATATTCTAAATTTGGGGCTCAGTGTGTGTAATTTCCATTGAGGTCAACTACCGCTGGGCATGCATATTTGAGGGAAGAATTTGGCCTGTAATTAACTGTATGCTGAGCAACTTCTATTATTTATTTAAACGGTGGTAGTGTGTAAAAGCCCCCATCAGGACTTGGAACTTGACAGACACAATGGATTAATGTTGCTCCTGGCCCAAAGATTCTACAAAATAATCTGAGCCAAAATTCACAACAAAGGGGTGTGACAAAAGGAGGGGACTGGTGGGAGAGAGAGGATGAGGGTAGTGAAAATATGGTCATAGGTAACTATTGCACCAGTTGGCCTAGAATCATCATCATAATTATTTAGAATTAAATCAAATCGGCTATCCACAGATGCTGGCTGATTTCTTGTCAGCTTCACATATCTTCTAGATCTGTTTGTCTGCAGTGTTGTTGTGGCTGTGTCAATCTCAGGATATGAGAGAGACAAGGTGGGTCTGGTAATATCTTTTATTGGACCAACTTTTCTCATTAACAAAAGTTGGTCCAATGACAGATATTACCTTACCAATATTGTCTGCTTGTCTATCGTATTTCCAAGGCTCTTGTCATCTCGGCCCCTAAGCATTTGAATTGGTTGAAAAATTTGAAATCTCAATTTCTAATTCCCTCTGACTCAATTTTTTTTTTTTTGGTCAACATCAATTCCTCACCATCTCTAGGGGCTAAATGTAAGTGAAAATGCTATTTTTCAACCACCCCTATTAAATATCATACAAAGTGAAGAATGTCAGAGTCCATCACAAAATGATGTTATTTCTCTTTCCCCTCATGGATCACTATGTGAATGCATGTGGGGGTTGCACTGCTATTGCTGTTTACAAGTGCCATTTCTGAGAGTTTGACTTTATGTCAAAGAATATCAGTATTCAAAGTAGCCTTGCATTTTGCTGTTCACTGAATGCCCTTGAATACACAGCATAGGCCAGTGACTAGTGCGCAGATAGCCTTGTGGACCTATGTCATATCATTCTTGTAACATCTCTCCAAATGGCTTCATGACCTTAAAAATCCTGGAGGCATGCTACTGAATCTGTTAGCTCTCAGTGGTAAAGCTTTGAAACCTAAAAGCTGAAATGCACTATCAAGGTTTGTTTTAAATGAAAAAATGTCAGATATCTTACTTTTAGGGGCGGAAATCAAATGCTTAAGACATTTGCTAACCTAAGTTATTGGTGCGTCATATGAATAGTTTAAGCCCCCAATTCAGCAAGGTACTTAAACAGATTAATAATTTTAAGCATGTGAGTAGTGCTGTTGAAGTCAAAATTACTAAAGTAATTTAAAATTATATCCATACTCCAGCACCATGCTGAACTGGGGTCCTAAATTTATTTAGATGGTAAATTCTTTGGGGCAGGGATTTTATAACTCTGTTCTTAGGCACTATTGTAATAAACATGACTAATAACACTTCTACCCCGCTATAACGTGACCCAATATAACATGGGTTCACATATAGCATGGTAGCAGTGGGGCTCTGGCGACATTTTAAAGGGTCCGGGGCTCTGGCTGCTGTGGGAAGCCCAGGGCCCTTTAAATCAGCACTGGAGACCTGCCACCACTACCCCAGGGCTACAGCAGTGAGGCTCGGGCAGCGCTTTAAAGGGTCCAGGGCTCCGGCTGCTGCAGAGTCCTGGGCCCTTTAAATCACAACTGGAACCCTGCCGCAGCTATCCCGGGGCTGCAGCAGCAGGGCTTCGCCAGCGATTTAAAAGGCCGGGGGCTCCCCGTGGCCAGAGCCCCGGGCTCTTTAAATCACCGCTGCAGCCCTGCCACCGCTACCCCGATATAATGGTGTTTCACCTATAACGCCATAGGGATTTTTGGCTCCTCATTACCGCATTATATCAGGGTAGAGGTGTAGTACATTTGAAGTACATCTGCTGTCTATGTTAAACATCTGCTTCTGGGATTAAACCATAAACATAGGCTATGGTTGCACCTGGTATACAGGAGTCTGCATGGAAGTAAATCTTTGGTTTATAAACTGAAAGAGATGATGATTCAAGTTCTTTTGTTTATAGACATGCAATTGCACTTGATATTTTGGAAAAAACTGCTCCAAAACTCTTTTGTTTTCAAACTAAGTCCATGTATGAACATGAAGATTCTAAATGGTTGAAAATAAAATTAAGTACATCTCAGTATATTGATGATTGGGACAGATAAATATATATTAATCCATGTTCATCATTTATAATTTGTTACTCTGACTGTTTACTTTGCCCATCCACTCATTAATGAGCAAACACTTCACCACCACCACCCCCCACACACGCACACTTGGCTGCATTTTAATCTAGTCACTAAAAATATTTAAGGGATAATATTCATGCTGAACCAGATTTTTCATGTGGTTAAATGGCCAAGTTTGACTAAATTCCATAGAAGGCATTTATTGTAAAGTATAATCCAGTGTACTGAACCTAATTCCCATAATTAATTGTTAAATGATTATATGACAAGATACAATAAATGTGTCCCTGCCTGCAGGTATATGGGATCTTGGGGAGCAATTACCTCACAGGTGGGGTGCCAATTAATTTATTTATTAAAGGGGAAAGGAAGTGGTGGGAATTTAACAATGAAATGGGATGGGATGGGGTGTATAAGGAGTTTACAATAGACAATGATGGGGGGGAGGGTTCTTCTTATTGAACAGTGTAGGGAGTTTTAACAGTGGGGTTCAGCACAATGGGATACAGTACAGTCAATAAGTAACTTAACTTTATATAGGAACAACAATAGATACAGTGTGGAATGCAAAACGTACCCAAAAGAAAATGCAAAATAAAATGGTAGCTTCTATATAAAAATGGTATACAAAGTATATTAGAGAAATGGAGGCAACTAATGGGGTGTTATAACCACAAGTAAAATGTGAGTGACAGTGCAATAATACAATATGGGTGATAAGTGAAATTATGCAATGTAGAAAATTACTGACTTAATTTGTGAGGCTGTGCTAGCAAGAGTGTACCTAAAAGCTGGGTCAAGAAAAAGGAGGGGGGAGGGGAGTGAGTGATTAGTGGTATCTGACCAGAGGAGAGTGCAGCTGCAAGCAGCGAGAGTCTCTGAAGCCCAGAGCAGCAGTCTTCAGGAGCCTGCCGGCTGGAGGTACAGGAGACAAGAGCAGCTGGAGCGCACTTAAGGGGAGTCTGGGAGCAGCAAGAGGGGAGGGAGCTGAAAGTGTAAGCGATGGGAAGACTCGTGGAGAATGGGGGAGACAGCTGAGGGAAGAAACAGGCTGCAGCAGCGGAGAGCACTTCAGGGAAGCTGCGGAGCAGTGGGGTGAAGACAAACGGAGCAATGTGATGGTGATCTTCGGTAGGGGAGGGGCAGCGGAGGAGCGGGGGCACGAACACAGGGGATACAGGGAGAGGCATCAGAGAAGTGTAAAGAAGGGCTAGAGGGACACCCCCCCAAAAAAGGAAAGAAGCAGCAAAGGGTTTGGGAATTTATACAATGGGGGGGAAGCGGGAAGGGGTTACAACAGGGAGACACGGAGAAGTACACAGAGGGGGAGATTGGAGCAGGGGAAAGAGAGACACGGGAAAGTTCAGGGAGAGATTGGGACAGCGAGAAGACGAATTCAAGCAGTAAAAACCTTATCTATCCTCTAACTTAATCAAACTTATATAAATTACAAGCAGCTTATACAAAGTAATAAAACGGGTACAGAATACAACCAGGCAATGGCTTTTTTTTAAAATCTATCTTAATCAACAAATATCACAATTCTAAGCAAACTATAACAAGCAACTATACAGAGCAACAAAACAGCAAACTATAACAAGGCAGGTGAAACTTACAAGCTCTACAATCTTAGCAAACTATGACTTATTAAACTAAAAAGCAAAACCTACGGTGCACCTTATGCTATGGGGAAGTTACAGAGGGCAAAGTGGTATGTGCCCAGGATATAGCTCCCAAGGCAGTCCCCAAGGAAGCCAAGGGATGGTGGCTGCAGCAGTGGATACAGCTGAAAGCAGGGACCAGAGCTTAGCAGCGGCACAAGCTTATTTTTAGCAGCAAAGCGTGAGGAGTTTAAGAGAGGTTTTAAGACACAGACCAAGGTTTAGCTTGAGTCTGTGTGCTAGGGGAACAGAGCCAGCGGCTAAAGTTATAAAATAAAAGTATGGAAAGTTTCACAGAGGGATTCTTATCAGTCCCCAAGGCAGCAGCAAAGGCAGAAGCAGCAGCAATATCAGAAAAAGCAAGGAGGGCTCGGTACGGTCTCGATAATCAGGAGATCTCTCACGCAGCAATTCATTCTTCGTGGGGGGGTTTAAAAACCGGGGGTATGCTCAAAAATAAAATGAGAGCAGAAAAGGACCCCCCAAAACTCCTGGCTGATCAGACCAGGCAGCAATGCAGGAACCTTTCTGATGTTTGTTTCAAAAATGTCTGTTTTTAAAGGCAAACTCAGGCAGTTTCCCTCCAGTAATCCTGATAGGCTCCCTCTGCCACAGGGGACGAGGCACAGGGAAAAAACTGCAGGTGAGCACAGAGACGTGCCTGGGCAGAGTCCTGTGCAATAGGTGACTCAAAAGCACATGAGGCCTATCACTCCTGCCCAGGATCTTAAAAACACAATAGGTCTTGCAGCTCTGGATATTGCCTGCCCTACACCGAGCCCAGGTTCAACAAAGTGATAACAGGACTAACCCTTTGAACAGGGCAGTGGTCCCACTTAGCACACAGCACAAATGGCCATCCCTTTGAGAAGGGCAATGGCTCTTGGTAAACAACTTAAGGGGCCCTCCCTTTGAGAAGGGCAGTGGCCCTGGTAAACAACTTAACAGCCAGGGAGGGGCGACCACAGGAGGAGAACAAAAACAAAATGGAGTATGAGGACAGCTGTAAGAAACAAAATGGAGTAGGGGGATAGCTGTAACAGACAAAATGATAACTTATTATAATATAAAAAGTATAATTTGTCATTCACTATATGAAATTTGAAGTGTCACAGCTCTACTTTCTTGCAATTTCCACTTATGTCACACTGGGTGCAGAGCATAACTAAGGTAAATAATAATTTGAGGCAGTGGCTTGTGAGGAAATGACAGAAGAAATGCGATAACACTCAGGCAGTATCAACGAGGATTTCAGTGTCCATAATGAGGATATAATAACGTTTGATTCTCCTGAGTTGCAATTTGCTGAAATTCCTTTCTTTGGGAGAGCAGGGGGCAAGTGTTTTATAGCTTATTGACTAAAACATTATATTGTAATAATATTTAAACTGTGACTAATTGGTTTGATTAATTAGATTATATTAATTTGATTTTAATTAATTAAATTGGGATCATGGCTTGTCCTTTCGTTCTTTGTGTAGTGCCTAGCACAATGGAGTGCTGGTCCATGACTGAGGCTCATGGGGGCTTCTGCAATGGAAATAATAGCTAATTAACTAATTAATAATAATAATAATAATAACAACATAGTACAAATGTTCAGAACCAAAATACAGCATAAGCCATAAACATAAGGAATAATAGATTTAAACAAGAAATTCATACACACATTAATACATAGACATAAGAAATCAAGTCAGAGAATATGAGAAGGTGTCTTGAGAATGTACAGGGAAAAACTAAGCTGCTTGCATTCTGATCTTAGTTAATGCTAGTTTTACAATGCTAATTTGACTGGCATTAGTGTGAGATAAGAATTAGGCACCTAATTTTATCCTTCTTTTGCACACACAGATCCAGAGTTGCAGCTACAGCTACAAGATTAAGCCAGAAATTAATTACAAGAAAATAATGTATAGTTGATAATTTGAGGGTAGAAACATGTGGCTTGTATTTCTTGGGGTAACAGTTTAAACAATTTGACCTTCAGTCTTACAATCACATCTGTTTTCTTGATCCACTCAGTGTGCAATGGAACACTTTGCAAAAGAAAGCAGGGTGTGCTTGTCTGGCTAGGTCAAAAGAATGACAGGAGATATTAGATAGGGGTTTTTATTATTAGATAGATGTCTGGGACTACACCGGCGGATAAAAAATGTACAAAATTTGTGTCTCTCCAGCAATTCCCTTGCCAGGACCTTAACAATTCCATCCAGTTCTGGGCGGCGAGGGGGAAGGAGGGGTTTCCACCAGTTTCTCCCCCCACACACACTTTTCATCCAGGTCCCTCCAGCAATTCCTTTACCCGGGACCTTTCCAACCACTCCCCTTGCAGAAGGGGTTAAGGTGGACTATGATGATAAGGGGGTTGACTCCCTCCTGTCCCAATCATAGGAGTCCCCAACTGCCCCCCTGACTTCCTTAATTACCAAGCACTTTTCCTTAATTCCTTTTCCAGGCTATGTTTCCATTCTTTTATGCCTTCATTTATGGAGTACCTGCACTGAACATTCATTATACGGTTAAATAAATAGTTGTGACATATGGCCTACCTGCCGTCATGCTGTGCATGAACAGAGCCTACCTGAACCTGCTGCAAGGAAGGCAACCCCCGCTCCCCTGCACCTGGCCAATGTGGTGGTAAGGGAAAAATTCCTTCCCAGCCCTCCTTAGCGGGGTGATTAGAATAATGCCCCCTGCAGATATAACTAAACACCTGGCATATCTGTGACCTAATTAGGAAGGTAGGTTGAGTGCTGCCCAGCTTGCTCCAAGTGAATGTGGGAGGGGCCAAGCCCCATGCTGATTTTTTAAAACTCCTTCTTCCTATGTGATGAGTCATCCACCACGCTGACTGCTTTTTCAGCAGCTCTGTTTCCCCCACTCTTGCTTCGTAACCTGGAGTTCTTTTTAGCTAGATTCAGAGAGAGAAAGAGGTTTTATCAATATGCATATTATGAAAGAGTCTTGCCTAGGTGATTTACAATACTCTCATTTAGCAATTTTAGTTTATATTCTTGGGAAGGAGTGTCCCTGACCTTAGTTGATCTGTCGTCTTTAGACAAAGTGTCTAAGATGATTTGAACCATTTTTTACTGTCTTCATAGGTGGATACTATTTAGGGTTAAACAGAGGTGGATAACTTTTCTAAATTCTTTTTCTGAGAGCCAGAAGGACCCATTTGTTATTAACCACTCGAGTCATATCTGTTCCATATATCCCTTACAAGGGGGTCTGATTCTCATTGTTTCATGAATGTGAATCAGGAATTATGCCTTGACTTGAAAATTGCTTTGACAGAAGACTCATAGCTGTCTAACTTCTTGAGACTCTGACTCTCTGATCCAAGTAGCAGGAAAATGGTTTTAATGGCTGAGGCATTATTATTGAAGCCACCTTTCACAACCCTTCCCTGACTAAATTCCTTAATGCACCCTTATTGTACTTGGGATCTAGAGGACATTTAGTACTTTTCACTTTAGCTTTCTATAATTTTGTTTTCTGACACATTAAAATTGTGTGTGTGTGTGTGTGTGTGTGTGTGTGTGTGTGTGTGAGAGAGAGAGAGAGAGAGAGAGAGAGAGAGAGAGAGAGAGATTAAGAAGGCCCCTTGGTAAAATCATTACTCATTTCTTTGCTAAAACCATGTGGCCTCGTTTATTTAAAGGAGAAATGCCTTTTCAAGTAACTTTCATTTATTCCAGCAGATTCCCATATATTTTAAAGTGTGTTTGTGTAAAAATACAGCTAGATCAAAATTATTTATTTACTTACATATGGAATACATTAATTGTAGAAGTTTAACCTGATTAAGAAAATTATTTGCCAACACAATGCTTTCATTTATTTCACTGCTCTGCCCAGAAAACAATCAAACAAGCAATCAGTTGTACAATTTTATACAGCAGCACGGACTAATGTGAAAGCCTCTTGGCAGCATGTGGTGGATGTGATGATGAAGAAGCAATGAACATAAAGAGAATTGGTGAGCAACAAATTAGTAAGAAAGCACATAAAAGTACTTTGTATCCCTACTTGATGCTTTAGTACTTACTCAGCCACATTAATTTGTTATCATACAATTAGTCATGTATTTCTTTCCTGGTGAGGTCGGGAAAGGTCGATTTTATGTATAATTTTATTTTACCGAAAAAGGCATTTTATATTCCCCAAGAAACAAAATAAATAGACTGGCTAAATCTTTGTGAGAGAAGTGATCTCCCATAGCGGAAGCTAAAGTGGAGATAGAGGGTGTCATTTTTCTGTTTTAAAATGTGATCATGTGATATGCAAATAGTGAATTGCCTTGGTTACATAAACAGATGGCATAATTTCCAGTTGATACTGAGTGTCTTTCTCTAGTTAAGGGCCAGATTGTGCTTTTGAGGCACATGCACTTGATATGAGGGTATGCACATATTAACACAAGGTTTCTTGGGCTCTGGAGGATCATGGGCCAAAGCAGCCCTAATTTATAATACTCTTTCACAGGATGCAATATTTATATCCACCCCACAAAAGGATAACCACTTGGCTGAGTAACAAGCTGAGCTGGCCCAGACCCTGGTCCTGCCAAGTAGTGCTGTGTGAATAACTGAATTTTTGATTTGCTAGTAGTTCTGAGAAAAAAGTTACTTTGAGGTAAAATTAAAAAAAAAATATTCAGTGACCAAAAGTTTTGGGGAAAAAATCACTTTGAGTCAAATGGAAAATTTCATTCATAGGGCAAATAAATGTTTTGTTTCATTTTCAAGCTTTATAGGTGGGTTTTTTTTGCTAAATAAAATTGAACTACATTTAGAAAAGAAAAGTAATTCTGAATTAAAAATATCAAAACATTTCATTTTAAAAATGATGAAATGAAATATTTTAATTTTTTCAGAATTCCTTTTTTTATTATTATTATTTTTACTGAAACAACTCTGTAAATTTGACACAAATTTGCAAAATGTTTTGATTGACCTGAGTCTGCAATTTCCAGCAAAAAGAGTTTCAGCCAAATTTTTTTGCCAACCTTTACTGCCAATATCCTGTGGAGAGGCTAGTAACTACAGTCAACATGTACCTCTAGCAGTGCTCTCAGGGCCAAGTTCACAGGTAATTAGTCAGTTAGAAAGACATTTATGAACTCATACTACATTACCTTTGCTGGGCTTGTCTTCACTAGAAAAACTACATCAAGATAGAACACAACTTTGAGGAAGCCTGTAAACCAGTGGTGGGAACCAGCACATGGGCCATCGGGGTAATCTGCTGGCAGGCCACCAGACAGTTTGTTTACATTTGCACGGCTACCCTCAGCTCCCAGTGGCTGTGGTTCACTGTTCCCAGCCAATGGGAGCTGCAGGAAATGATGGGGGCCAGAGGGATGTGCTGGCTGCCACTTCCTGCAGCTCCCATTGGCTGGGAATGGTGAACCACAGCCACTGAGAGCTGTGGGCAGCCACGCAAATGTAAACGAACTTTCTGGCAGCCCACCAGTGGATTTCCCTGACAGGTTGAAGGTTGCCCACCACTGCTATAAACCAATGGTTCCCAAACTTTTATACTAAGGCAACCCACCAACTGCATGCTGCCTTTTCTTATGAGCCACCATTACATAAGTGAAACCTCCACCCTTGGCACCACACACCTAATCCTGACCCTGTCTGGAGAGGAAGCTCTGGAGGAGGCAGCACCCTGCAGAGGCAGCACCTGTTTCTGGGCCCAACTCCCTGCTCTGAGTGTTAGGACCTTGAACATGGGATCACAATGCGATTCAGGTTTGACCTGGCTGCCTCATCATGGCAGAGGGATGGCTGGGCTGAATTTGAGTGAGTGGCATGATAATATGGTTGGGTCAAACCTGAGTGCTGTTGTGACCCAGTGTGCCAGGTCACAACACTTGGAGTGGGAATCTGGACCCAGTCCCATGGGATAGTAGCTAGCACTGCGGTGCGAGTATGGAGTGGGTTCACTCTCCATTGGGCCTTCCCTCATCACTAGCTAGGCAGGGACTCAGTGTTGGGTTAATCCAGCCCTCGATGTGGTGATCCATCTAGAACCTTCCTGCACCCCACTATTGGGTCAGGACCCACCTTTTTGAAAATATTGCTATAAACTAAAAGTGTTGACTACCACTCTGCAGTCATTCTTTGCCTATTGGGGCCAGGTTTTTTCAACAATTAGGTGACATAATAATGAAAACAACTTGTCCCTGTCTCCATTGACTGCAAAACTGTGATCAGCACTGTGTCTGTGTGAGCCAGGAGTCCTGAATGTCTAGCTACTTTAAAGATGCAATTTTCTAGTGAAGAAAAGGCCAGTTAAACTCCTATATGAGGCACTTATAACTACTCGCTTGAAGTCTAAGTGGGTGTAAATTGCATACTGAGGAACTGTAAGCAGATGTCAATTAATGTAAGGTGGGGACTGCTTTAATTTACACCTTCCAAGCCTTGGCATATTAGTTATTCCTGGTTAGACTCCTTCATGCTTAGGCAGAGTGGGTGTATGACTCTGAGTCTGACTTCATGGGGGTATTGCTGGGTCTTGCTGGCCCTGAATCAGTTTCTTTTAAATATTTTTCATTTATATTCTAAACTATACAGGTAACAAGCTGAATAATTACCCCAGCAACTTGAAATCTAGTCATATGTGCTAAATGAGTTAAAAGTAGTGTCAGATAGTACACCTGCCCCAGAGTCCCTTCCTGTCAATTTTTAGAATTTTCCAGTTACATTTCCCCCTCTTAAGAGCCACACAAAATAGCAGGGAGAATGAACTGACTATACAGGAGAAATGATGAAATTAACTCTATGCAAAGTCCTGTAAAAATGCAAAACTGTAAATAAACCAATAAAATTATGTATTGGTTCTTGAGGACTGCATAAGTAATTATATTCTCCAGGCATTGATTATAAATTGGCCCCTTGATTAACCTCACTAATAGGTTTGGCAGCTCTTGGCTGGCTTTCACTTGCCAGGAGCAACAAGAATTTCCCACCTACTCATGTAATGGACTCCTTAGAGCGTTTGATGCTCCCATGTGTGTAATGGAACCTAACTCACTCAAGAGTTCCAGGATGGTTATGCTCTGTTCTTTGGTTTGGGATTCTCTGCTCCAGGATTTTCATCTCATATTTGATTTATCTTTTTTGCAGAGTAGAGTGAGAGTTCTTAGCAGTGGTTAGTGCTTTAACCTTGTGTTTATTTTATTTGTTTTGAATGATTAGCCCTTTCATTGCCACATTCACTTCTCCAGCTATGGTTTTGCATTGGCTATGGGGAAGGGAAAAAGTTTTTTTGGGGGGGTGAGGGGGGTGTTGCATCCATTGCTGTGGTGGCATAGTCCTATAAGAAGTGGTTGTGCTCTTGTAGGAGGAGATTTTCCTTAAAGGGTAAATTTTGCCTTCTCTGACACATTTTCTATAAGGAGAACATTACAGTAGCTTAATGATTATAGTTCAGATTCAGCTTAGACAGGTGTCTCAGGAGAAAACCCTCTAAAATATGTTCACAGAAATGTTGTGCTAAGTGTTGAAAATTGACTAAATTACTTGCAGTAGGTGGGGGCACGTAATCCAGTTTGCTTCTCTTCCAGATCCTATGACTCATATTCACCTTCTTAAAAGTTATTTTTTGATTTGGGAAATACTTCTGTTCATCTCCTTTTTAAATTCCCTCTGCACTTTTAAACAGTCGGTAGTAAATCCCTTAGACCCAGCTACCTAATCTCGTCTTAAGCAACCCTTCCCCTTTATTTTTTTTTAAAAAAAAGGATTGCTATTTGCTAGTCAGCATCTGAAAAGTTACATAAAAAGTGAGGGCAAATGATGAATATATGGCTTTTTAATTATATTCACTTTGAGAAAATATTGCAGTGGGCAAATGTGAACAGCAGATATTTTTTAATAGTTGTCTTAAAACACTCACACTAAATCTAGATGGGCAGTTATACAATTTACCTTAATATATATTTAAGAAGTTTGATTCATTAATTTATTTCATACAGATATTATTTAACTGGTAATTAATGCACAATGCAATCCATATCTATAATTATTTCTATTGTACATCTGATTTTACAGGGACTTGCTGGATTTGCTTGTTTAATATTTTGAATGAAAAATGGACATTTACAGCCTGAATCTGTAATGATCTGTGCAAACAGCAGTGCTTGAAGGGTGGTGGTGGTACCAGGGGTCACAGACCCAACCAAAAAATAATAATTTACTATTGAGTCAGATTGCCAAGGGGCATCCTTCAAGCACCGTTTTACTAAAACTGCTGTGCCCAGATTATGATAGCCTTCCCCCACCTCCACAGCACTTTTCTCAGATCTGTTAAGCACTGGCAGACAGACTGCACCTGTGCCTACACAGAACCACATTAAGGTCAATGGGGCTCAGTGCAGGCACTCAGATCCACATCTGGAGATCTGATTGCAGGATCCAGGCCAGAGAGATTGCGCAAAATGTTACTCTTTTACACCAATATAAATCTTTAAGAAAAATGTGTACTGCTGTGTCTGCAGTCATGCATTTTCTGCTGCCTCTTCTAAATATATCATTGAGTTGTATGTATCTTTTGTTTTGCAAATATGCATCCAGCTGTTACATAGGGTTCTGGTGGGTAGGAAACCTCAAACAACTCTTTTTAGTCTCCTATTTTCCCATTAGGATGTACTAGGAAAGGAAATGAAATCTGTGCTATACTGATGATTTATTGCAGGAAGGAATCCAGTTTACACAGAGAAAAGTGCTATTTTAATTTTACACACTTCAATAACAACGTGTACATATGTTCAACCTGTAGGTGCTGCAGTAAAAGATGACAGTCTGCGATTGTTTTCTGAATAAAGGCACCACATAAAACCTAGCTTCACTTTTACTAGTATTATTCTAAAGTCTTTTATGCCATAATAAAAAAGAAGCTTGCTAATAAATTATTTTTTTAGAAATGCATATCCATAATTTCTAAGTCCTCAAGAGCACAGTAAACTATTTGCATATGCCATTTTATTATCTTTTTTTCCCATCCCTTACAATATGTTTATACACAGTGGCACGTTTATTACAATAAAGCAGTCTGTTTATTATGCATTTAAAAATCATATAAGTAGTTTTCCAAAGTTCTATAAATGTCTGTTGCTGTTCTTTGGCTGTAATCAACCCTTTGAAGCTGGCAAGTTAGGAACTCCTGCTGTTTGTGCTAATACATTTTGCATTAGAGTGGTGCTTCAGGAAATCTAGATTTATTGTGTCAAAACGTTAAATAAATATCCAAATGTGAAGGAAACATAAGAATAGTAAGTGGCCAATATGGCTTCATCAGGAGTTCTTTAATGACCAGAAATTCAAAAAGGAATCCTACAAAAAAATGGAAACATGAATGAACAGCTAATCAGAAGTACAAAAGAATTGCACAATTGTGTAGGGCTAAAAGTCAGAAAGGCTATAGTACAAAATGAATTAAACCTAGCAAGGGACATAACAGTCAATAAGAAGAGGTTCTTTAAATACATTAGGAGTAAAAGAAAGATGAAGACAAATGTATGTCCTCTACTTAGCAGCAAAGAAGAGCTAATAATTGATAAGATCAAGAAGGCTGAGGTGCTTAATGCATATTCTACCCCAGTCCTCACTAAAAAGGCTAATGGTGACTAGCATGGGGGGGTGGGTATAATAGGCCAGGGAAGGCTAAGATGCTGCCGACCTGCTGCTGGACAACTGGCCTGCAGTGGCCCCTTCCCTTCCCCAAGGTCCCCAACACTTCTGTTGCCTCCGCTCCACTGCCCTACACCTGGTGATCCCTGGTGCTTGCTGCGTCCCTCCTCCTCAGGGATGGGGGATCGAGGAGGGATATGGAGAGCCAGCGGTGGGCAGGTGAGTGAGGTGGCCGGGCACTGGGGCTGGCGGCTGGGCTGGGGGCCTATTTTGGGATGGGAGGATCCTGCAGGAGGGGTGCTGGCAACTGGAGCGGGTGGGCCGGGACTCCTCTGGTCCACTTGCAGGGAGGTCCCTCAGGGCTTCTCCTGTTATGGGGATGGGGGTTTGGGGCTGTGTAGTGTGGGGGGCAGGGCCTTGGGCAGAAGGGGCAGGGCTGGCAGGCTAGCCTTCCCAAAGCGGGGTTCACCCACCACCCATGATGACCAGATACTCTACACAATTAATATTAACAATGAGGGGAAAGGAACATAAGCCAAAATAGGGAAAGAACCGGCTAAAGAATATGTAGATGTATTCAAAACAGCCAGACCTGATTAAATTCATCCCTTGAGGAACTAGCCGAAACAATCTCAGAACCATTAGGAATTATCTTGAAGAACTCATGAAGGACAGTTGAGGTCCCAGAGGGCTGGAGAAGGGCAAAAATATCTTTAAAGAGGGGAACACGGAGAATTATAGACCAGTCAGCTTAACATTGATACCTGGAAAGATAATAGAACAAATTATTAAACAGTTAGTAAGCACCTAGAGGTTAATATGGTTATAAGAATAGCCAGCATGGATTTGTCAAGAACAAATTATGCCAAACCAACCTAATTTCCTTCTTTAGCAGGGTTACTGGCCAGGGTCGTCCCTAGACATTGTGGTGCCTAACGCAGCCTCCTCGCCACCCCTCCCCCCTGTGGGTGTAGGGGGCATCCCCAGGCCTCCACAGGGGGTGGGTGAGGGCTGCACCCAAGGTCTGTGGGGCACAGGATCAGGCTTGGGGGCAGGAGGGAAACGTCTCCCCAGCACGAGCCAGCAAAATGGAGCGGGTTGGGGCTAGGGTTGCTCCACTTCCTGTTGCCCGGTGATTGCAGGGCAGGCCCGAGCCTGCACTCACAGGGCGGCAGGAAGTGGAGTGACCCAACCCCAGCCTGCTCCACTCTGCTCCCCTGGCTCCCAGCCTTGGGACTTGAAGGAGCAGAGGAGGAACTGCCCCCAGCATTCACTGGCAGCACGGAGTGGGCTGGAACCGGGTTTCTCCATTTCCTGCCACCCAGTGAATGCAGGGGGTGCCTGACCCTTGCTGCAGTCCCCTGGACATAGCTCAGGGGAAGGGGTGGAGTGGGGGTGGGGATGGGGCAGAGCAGAGGTGGGCTCTAGGGGGAAGAGGTAGACTGGGCATGGGGCGGGAGCAGGGGAAGCTTTCCTGGCTGGCTCAGCTGGCTGGGGGATTGGGCTGGCCGCTGGAGCCTGCATAGGGCACCAGGAAATTTGGGGCAATTTGGTGATCCAAATTTCCTGATGTCCTACACAGCTGCGTAGTCTGTGTATGGGTAAGGATGGCCCTGTTACTGGCCTAGAGAATCGGAGGAAGCAGTTGATAAGTTATACTTTGATTTTAGTAAGGCTTTTCACACAGTCACATCTGACATTCTCATTAGCAAACTAGGGAAATATAGGCTAGATGAAATGACTATAAAGTAGGTTCACAAATGGTTGAAAGACCATACTCAGAGTACTGATCAATGGCTGACTAATGAGATTAATCTGCAGAAAGGGAGATTTAGGTTAGCTATTAGGAAAAAAAATTACTACAAGGCTAGTTACATTCTGGTATTTGATTTGCAAGGTAGGTTGAGGAATCCCCATCATTAGAGGTTTTAAAGAACTGGTTGGACAACACCTCTCAGGGATAGTCTAGGTATATTTGGTCCTTCTTCAGTGCAAGGGGATTTGAGGTTCCTTCCAGCCCTACATTTCTATGATAAATAAATCAAGTACACTATGGATATTTATCCTCTGTATATATTTAACATATGAATTAGGGATGTGCGGTTTACTTAAAGTTCAAAAAGAAAAACATTGCCCATGGTTTATATACTGTATGAGCTCCTACAAAAGACTTATGCAATTATATGATTAGGATTCATGTACAACCACATTAATATATATTTTGTATTCTAGATTTGTTGCATAGTTATGTGGGACATTTTCATATTCATCTTTTGAAAAGTATTCAATATTTCCTGTTTCAGAAAGCATGAATTCTGCATGATATACTAAACACAGTATTTTAGAGTTAGCCATGGTAATGACAGGCATTTGGTAAACAATTGAGGTTTTTTTTCAGGAGTCTATTTTACTTCTAAGACTAGTGGATATAATTTTACCTCCTGAAATCGTGGTATGAAATAATTGCCATGATCAAGGAATCATTGCCATACTTCCAGTTTTTGCTCCATCAATTTTTCAGAAAAGAGAATATCTTTATGTACATAGGAAACAATGTTCTTTTGTGGAATAGAGTATGTATTTTCATTCACTATTCAGTGTAACTGGAAAGAGACCTTTAAGAAATTGCAGAGGCTAACAGCAGTATCACCTAGACCAGTTTTCTTATGATAAGCCAATGCATATGTTTTACCTAGCTGGTCCCCCATCTATAACCTTGGACAGAGATATGGTTAGGAAAAGATGAAAACAGCTCAAATCTCCACGATTAAAAAGCCAGCCATAGCATTCAGAAGAAAATGAAAAGACCAGAGGACCTACATCAACCATAATTATTGAAGCAAGCCCCAACAAAAACAAAAACAAACAAACAAAACCTCCTTAGATTTCTTGTTCACATAAGTTTTTGAAAAACTACATACTTATTAGAGCAATTAAAAATAGTCCACCTTGAAACAGAAAGTGATGTTCAGCCTTAATTATAGTAGAGTGGCTCTGTGCTATAATTAGAGCTGGTTGAAAATTTTCAAACTATTAGAGGTGGTTGAAATTTTTCAAACTATTTTTTTAAATCATTCAAAATACAATTTTATTTATTTATTTATTTATTTATTGTTTTGAATGTTTTGGTTTGACAAATTAGAAAACCAAAGAAAAAAATGAATAAAAACATTTTTTTTCTGGTTTTTCTTTTTTGGTTTAATGTTTCTCCCCCTTTTTGCACTGGCAAAGTGAGAAAAGAAAAGGAAAAAAAAACTAAGGAGAGGGAAAAGGTGGAGGAGAAAGAAAACAGGAAAAATCCCACACTCAAACAATTTCTAAACAGAAAATGTCCTAAAAAAGTTTGCAATACAATTCAAACTAATACAAAAATGTGTTCCTTTTCAAAACCAATAGAATGAAAATGACTTCAATGTTTCTGACGTTTTTCTCAATTCTCATCCTCCCCGCCTCTTTTTCTTTGAGCAGCTCTCACACCAATAGTGAACTGAATGAAAGGTCCTATGAAGAGACAGAGAAGACCAACTACTAATGGAGATGGATGTGTTATAAATTTAGTGTAGCAGAGTGTTAAAACATTCTATGGCACTTTTCTAAAGCTGAAGCCATAGCGACATATGAAACCTAGTGAGGTGTGGCTAGATTGGCAGGTAAGCCTAGCTAAAAGAGTTGTTTGAGTATTGCAAAAACAGTATTTGTGAACATGCTTTAAATTTGAATGAATTAAAGCAAATTTACACTCTTACCTCTCTTTTTTTCCTTTATAAAATCGTCTCACTTGTGTGCTCATGTTTTCAGTTTATATTAGTAATTTACCTGTTTTATTCTCCTACTATCTTACAATGAATACTGCCCCTCAATCTTGTCTCAGCCATTTCATCCACATACTATGATTTACTACTTGACAAAAGGGGAAATAAAATCAGTCCTTGTACTGTATGTTGTGGCAGCCAGCTAGTCTTCCTATATCCTGAACTGTTCCTACTAACAAACGCTTTTCCTTTAGTTTGCAAAACATCTTTGCATACAGTTAAGTATCTCTATCTTTACAGCCTATTGCATAAGCATTAAAATCCAGCCTTTCTGGTGGGACTGTACAAAAGTATTCGTGTGTTATTATTAGTGCTACAGAAGCATTGCTGCAAACATTTCCTTTGGTCTGTGATTTTTGCACTGTTGCTTTTTCATTTCTGTCTAAACCAAAGTAAGAAGGATGAAGCATTGACTTGAACATCAAAGATTTTCTTAAGGAGAGTTTTTGAATTTCAGGCCTGATTTAAGTGGTGTGTATGACCATCTGTGAAAGGTGGGAAATTACCCTTTCACAGAATACCTTTTCAGTGTCCAAAAATGCATCTTTATAGATCCCAAATTGCTGACTCCTTCAAGGAGTCCAGGATGGAATTTGGCCTTCTATTTTAGTGAGTTTTCATAGAATCAGACTTAAAGGTCGTCTTTCACTCACTACTGTTGAATTCTAGCAACCTTTTGTGTGTTGTTAAGTTTGGAAAGAGGGCAGCAGGAACTTGATGCAGCACCTGGTACAAGGAGCACAGAGAATGTTCCTCCAAACATGAGACATGTACCCTACCACAACAAGACACTCCACTGTACATGCTTCTCACCCTGGACAGGGGATTGGAGAACAAACACCACATGAAGGACATTAGTCACGTTGCTTATTGCTTAAGCCCCTCAGATACTATGGTGATGCACGAGACAGTGTTCTCAACCAGGGGTATGCGTATCCCTGGGGGTATGCAGAAGTGTTCCAGAGGGTACTCAAGTAACCTAGATCAGAGTTTTTCACATGAGAGTTGCAGCCCCCGTGGGGTAGGGGTCATGGGGCAGGTTTAGGGGGATCGCAAGTGCAGGGCTGGCAGTAAGGGTTAGCAAGTAGGGCAGTTGCCCAGGGCCCTACACCCAGGGGTCCCTGCAAAGCTAAGTTACGTGTATCAGCCCCACTGCCTGGGGATTGGGCTTCAGACAAGGCTCACAAGTGAAAAACAGGCTCAAGTATCACACTGAAATGTAAGTACAATATTTATATTCCAAGCTATTTATTTTATAATTATCTGATAAAAATGAGAAATTATGCAATTTTTCAGTAATAGTGTGATTTGAAACTTTTGTGTCTGATTTTGAAAGTAAGTAGTTTTTAAAGGAGGTGAAACTTGGGGTACACAAGACAAATCAGATGCCTGAAAGGGGTACAGTAGTCTGGAAAAGTTGAGAACCACTGAGGTATAAGAACTATATAGAATAAAATGGAAGGATTAGATGAGATGCAAGAACACCAACAACGGAATCTGCCTTAATACAGTAGCAGTACTTAGCCTTAGAAGAGAAAGAAGAGAACATAGTTATAAACTGTGTCCAGGACAGACTGGAGGAGTTCCTTGGTAAATGGGGAGAAAGACTTTGAGCTTATGTTTAAGGAAGGCTGACCCAGTGGGTGCCAGCTTCTTGTCTTCTGCTGTTTCTCAGCCTCGCTCGTGGTGACCAAGGCTGTAGGCACAAATTTCCTTGGTCTTCCTAAGGTAAGGAACCTGCTTGAGACAGAATGGAGTTCACTGATTGACATTTGTGGATTTATCATTAGGACAGAGGGTGAAATGCTGGCCTCAGTGAAGGCCATGAGATTTTTACCATGGACTTCAATGCAGCAAGGATTTCATGCTGACGTAGCTCCCCTTCTGTTACATTTAATGCCATAGTTAAGAACAAAACAAAAACCCTAAATAATATAGTTACTTGAAAACATTAGTACTGAATTATTTTGAAAAGAATAAGAAAAGCTGGGCACATACTGAAAAAGATTTGTGAATATTCACCTGAGTAAAAAACTATATCTGTTTCAACAACATTAATAGTTTTTTTCATTTTCTATGCACAATAATAACACCAATTATTTGGTTCTCAAAAGTCTTTGTGAAAGTGAAGATCTCAAATATTACTCCAATTCAGGTGCATATGCCAGAAGTATTCACATGGCCATCTGAAATCTTTGATTTTCTTTCCCTGTTTATAAGGTTTCAGTGTCAACTCAGGGAGTAGAAACAATACGGAATGACTTACTTGAACAATTACACACCACAAATGGTGACTGATAAAAGGCATGATGCTATACATTTAGGAATGGCCCTTGGATGCCTAGTGCAGCAGTATGTATAAATGCATATCTCTAATTATTTTTCCCCACCTATATTTCTTTGTACTTTAGCATGTGACCCATTATTTTTATTATCTCCTTGTTCACCTCCCTGCTCCTTCCTAAACAAGCTTATGAATTCTCTTTTGAATTCTTCCATGAGGGACAACATAATCTGACCTCCACTTCCTGGAACTGGTAGGAGGTTTAGCCTGAAACAGATGTATATGTGGACATACATCTAGATCTGAGAAAGCTGTTTATGCAGAGTGGGGAAGGAGTCTCAACATCTGCACTTTGCTCCCTGAGCTACTCCTATTCACTAAAATTTTGCTTGTACAGAAAGTGGCCATCACCTTAGTATTTTGGGCATGGCGTTTTCTCTTCACGGCAGCCCTGTGAGTAAGGAAGTATTATTCCCATCTTATAGATGGAAACCAAAGCACAGAAAAGATGAATGACTTGTCCAAGGCCACACAGGAGGTCTGTGGCTGAGCCAGGACCTCTTGTGTCCTAGCCAACTTAAATCTTATTCAAAAATTTGACATGAAACCTGCATGTTTTTGATTTTCAGAGGCTTCTGCAAAGGTAAAGATTCGGAGTACTTTTAAATTGTGTCGTAGCTTTTGCACTCAGCTCTACACACCCAGCTTTTCCCTCTCTACTCTTTTGTCTGCTTCTTCCAAAAGTTGAGATGTATTGGTCATAATCTCTGAATTAGCATTGATGGTACTTAATTAAGTTTCAATTTCTCTTAATGAGTGGCAAGAGCCACTTATATCATAACATGCTCTGGGTAAGGCTTGAACTCACAACCTTCGTCTCACACTACCCAGCCTATCTATATAAGTACTACACACTAACCAATTACTGAGGGCTGCGCTACACTATGTCGTTAGATTGACAGTCCCTGCATTGGGGAGAATTTATAATTAGCTTGTCTACACTACAGAGCCTTTCCCGCTGACCTAAAGGGCTTTTAAAATTGATGCCTGTACTCCACCTCAACAAGAGGAGAAGCACTAGATTTGACCTTCCCAGGTCAAATTAGGGGTAGTATAGATACAGCACAGTGTATTTCAACTTGTTTGGCCTCCAGGAGATGTCCCAGAGTGCTCCAATGTGTCTGCTCTGGACAGCACTTTCAACTCCACTGCACTTCAGCCAGATAAATAGGAAAGGTCTGGGAACTTTTGAATTAAATTTCCTGTTTGATCAGCATGGAGAGCTCACCACCACAGTTGCCCAGGTATGCAAATGTGCTCCAGTGTGGAGCATACAGGAGACACTGGATCTGATTGCTGTGTGGAGAGAAGAGTCTGTGCAGGCAGAGCTCCGAACCAACAAAAGAAATGCTGACCTCTATGCCAAAATCACACAGAGCATGGGGGGAAAAGGCTACACCATGGACACACAGCAGTGCTGTGTGAAAATAAAGGAGCTCAGGCAAGTGTACCAAAAGACAAAGGGAGGTGAACAATCGCTCTGGTGCTGAGCCACAGATATGCTGCTTCTTTGGGCAGCTGCATGCAATTCTAGGCAGGGACCCCACCAGTACTCCAACATTCTCCATGGATACCTCCCAGGGGACCCAGGCAGCCACTGTCAACAACGAGGAGGACATTGTTGATGAGGAAGAGGAGGAGGAGGATAATGCGCAGCAGGCAAGTGGAGGATCCATTCTTCCCAGTTGCCAGGACCTTTTCCTAACTCTGGAGCCAATCCCCTCACAGGATCCATTGTTGCAGGACTGTGATGGAGGGGAAGTCACCTCTGGTGAATGCACATTTGTAATAACACTTTGAGGGTTAAATGTAATTGTGGTTACTGTTTAATTCAAGATAAACAATTGGGATACAATGGCAGGCAGTGCAGCCACACAAAGGGTGCTCCCCAGAAAAGCCTGTTTATGTGCCAAGAGTTTCCACACTAAACAATGTCCCCGGGCATGCCCTCACACTGCCTGCCCTTTTGTGTGTGCTTAGCATGCCTGCGTGCAAACATCCTAGAATGCGGGATGGGGGCGGGGAAGCTCCATTATTCCTTGAACTCAACTCCAGGGGATGGTTCATGGAGCAGGAAGCTCTCATTCCCACAGCTTTGATTGCTAAACAATACAATTGTAATAAGCTATGTGCCCTTGCCCCTCCCTCCCTGTGTTATTAGGCCCATACCTGGTTATCATTGCTATTCATTGCTGTCTCTGTTCAGTGTTTGTTAGCATAATAAAAATGCATGAATTGAGGACAAGAGGCTCTTTATTCACTGTGCACACTGTGGTTGGTGGGGGGTTAGTTTACAGGGCAGTACATGAGAAAAGGGGAGCAGGTTGGTGGTAAGGAACAACACACAGAACTGTCACATCGGTGTTGGATCATTCATGAAACTGGTTTTCAAAGCTTCTCGGAGATGCAGTGCACCTCAATGTGCTCTTCTTATTGCCCTGGTGTCTGGCTGCTCATAACTGGCAGCCAAGCGATCTACTTTAATCCCCCTTCACCCTGCCAGAAACTTTTCCCCCTTACTTTCACAGATAGTATGTAGAACACAACAAGCAGCAACAACAATATGAATATTGCTTTTGCTGAGCTCTAACCTAGTGAGTAAACTGTGCCAGTGCCACTACAGATGTCCAAAGGGACATTTACCACCATTCTGCACTTGCTCAACCTATGGTTGAACTTCTCCTTACAGCTGTCCTGGCTCCCCGGGTATATCTTCATGAGTCACAGGAGTAAGGGGTAGGCTGGGCCTCCAAGGATAACTATTGGCATTTCAACATCACAAATAGTAATTTTCTGGTCTGGGAAGAAAGTTCCTTCTTGCAGCTTTCTGAAGAGACCAGAGTTCCTAAAGATGAGTGTTTCATGTACCTTTCCTGACCATCCCACGCTGATGTCATTGAAACAGCCCCTGTGATCCACTAGTGCTTGCAACACCATTGAGAAGTAGCCCTTCCGGTTTATGTACTTGTTGGCAAGCTGGTCTGGTACCAAGATAGGGATATGCGTTCTGTCTGTTGTCCCACCACAGTTAGGGAAACCCATCGCAGCAAAGCCATCCACTATGTCCTGCACATTTCCCAGAGTCACTACCCTTCTCAGCAGAAGTGAATTGATTGCCCTGGCTACTTGGATCACAGCAGTCCTCATGGTAGATTTACCCACTCCAAACTGATTTCCAACTGACCAGTAGCAGTCAAGCACTGCAAGCTTCCACAGGGCTATTGCCACTCACTTCTCAATGGTCAGAACAGGTCTCATTTTGGTATTTCTGTGCTTCAGGGCTGGGGAAAGCAATTCACAAAGTTCCATGAAAGTGTCCTTATGCATTCAAAAGTTATGCAGCCGCTGCTCCTCATCTCATAGCTGCATCACAATGTGGTCCCACCAGTCTGTGCTTATTTCCCTGGCCCAGAAGCGGCATTCCACTGTGTCAACAAATCTAGCTGTTGCTGCCAGTATGTGCAAATTGCTCCATTCCATGGATTCCAGTATAGTTGTTTGCATGGCAACACATTCTTCTGCGTGGCTGCTCCTGGCTATGTTCTGCAAATACCTTAGGATGATGTTTGTGATGCTCACAACTACTGCGCACAGCTGAGCAGGGTCCATGCTTGCTGTGCTATGGTGTGTGCACAAGTAACCCGGGCTTAGGTGCGAAAATTATTGTTTGCCATTGCTTTCCGGGAGGAAGGGACGGAGAGAGGAGCCAAGTGCATCATGGGAGGCTGACAATATGTACCCAAAGCACCTCACAAAAATGTTTTTGTTCTATCAGGCATTGGGAGCCTAACCCAGAATTCCAGTTGGGAGCAGGAACTGTGGGATAGCTGCCCACAGTGCATTGGTCAGTGAGTTGATGCTACCTATAGTAATGGGGATGCGCTCCGCCAACGGAATGTACATAGTGGGGAAATACACCATTGATTTTGTAAAATTGGAGACTACAGGTCAGCTTTAATAAATTCGACATAATTTTGTAGCGTAGTCCTAAGTCTTCTCTATTAATGCTTCTAGATCTGTGGTTCCCTGGTATTACCTTAGCCTCTCACTCTTATGTTGACCATCACTTCACCCACATAAAGAACACAGGGTTTATGCAGGTGAAATGCTGAGATGGGAGAAGGTCTGGGAAAGCAAAGCAAAGCAGAGAAAAAAACACAAAACAACCAGCTACCCTAACCTGGAGCAGGGCTTGGGTGAGCAGTGCAGTCCCACCATGGCCCTTTCTTCAGACTACTATGGCTACTACTGCAGCTCCCTCATTCCTTTAATGTGCGGTGGTGGAGCTATACAATGCACTTCTTCCTAGAGCTGCCCTGGTCTGCACTCCATGGTTCTTATACTAATCTGACCTGATATATTTACAGTGCCAGCCTATAGAAGGCTGAGGCAGAGCCCCAACCCTCTTGCATGGTTTTGGTGGTGTATGACCCCTGCAACAAGGGGGGAATTTACCCTTTGACACAGTATCTCTCCAATGTCCAAAATGCATGTATAAGTACCAAATTAATTTGGTGACTCCTTAAAGGAGCCTGGGATGGAATTTGGTCTTCCATTTTAGTCAGTTTTCAAATGGTCCAAATTAGGGCTGTCTTCTTTACTCACTCATCATTGGATACCTAAACAAACTACTAATAGTTATGCTTATAAACTCAGTTATTATAATAATGCTTTTCAACTCTTAACTTCCTTTTGTTCTCTAGAAATAATCTTATTTACTTATTGACTTAGAGCTTGATTTGACAGTTCCTCAGGATTAAAAATGCTGGATTTCTTTGCTTATCATGTTGGTCTGCTTTCATTGTTTCTTATTGATAAAAGCCATTGTCATGGTACAATTCCCCACTCTGAACCTTAGCGTCCAAAAGATGGGGTACCAGCATGAATTCCTCTAAGCTCAATTACCCGCTTAGAACCTGTAGCGCTGCCACCAACCAGGAATTACAGTGCCTGGTACACTCTGGTCCCCCCAAAACCTTGCCCGGGGACCCCCAAGACCCAGTCCCTCTGGATCTTAACACAAGGAAAGTAAACCCTTTCTCCCACCATTGCCTCTCCCAGACTTCCCCTCCCTCGGTTACCCTGGAAGACCACTGTGATTCAAACCCCTTGAATCCTGAAACAGAGAGGAAAATGCACCTTCCCCCCTCCTTCTCTCTTCCCCTCCCAGATTCTTCCTGAGAGAAAGTAATCCTGCCACAGAGAGAAATCAGCCTCTCTCTCCCTCTTCCCTCCTTTCTCCCCACCAATTCCCTGGTGAATCCAGATCCAGTCCCCTGGGATCTCACAAGAATAAAAAAACAATTAGGTTCTTAAACAAGAAAAGCTTTTAATTAAAGAAGGAAAAACAGTAAAAATTATCTTTGTAACTTTAAAATGGAATATGTTAGAGGGTCTTTCAGCTATAGATACTGGGAACACCCTCCCAGCCTAAGTACACAAGTACAAATTAAAATCTTTTCAGCAAAATACCAATTTGAACTCCTTTCAGCCAAATACACATATGAACTTCTTCCAACCAAATACACATTTGCAAATAAAGAAAACAAACATAAGCCTAACTTGCTTTATCTACCTAGTACTCACTAGTCTGAACTTATAAGAGCCTGTATCGGAGAGGTTGGAGAGAAACCTGGTTGCACATCTGATCCCTCTGAGCCCCCAGAGTGAACAACAACCAAAACTAACAGCACACACAAAAACTTCCCTCTCTCAAGATTTGAAAGTATCCTGTCCTCTGATTGGTCCTCAGGTCAGGTGACAGCCAGGCTCACTGTTCTTGTTAACCCTTTACAGTCAAAGAGATATAAAGTACTTCTGTGCTATTAACTTTTCTTATCTGTTTATGACAGCCATATAAACACATTTTGCAGATGTACAGTTATTCGATGCTTTACGTATCATCATAGTAAACTTTCTTTCCATAACCTAACTCTGTTTAGTATCATTTAAGTTTGCTTCTATTTCCCCAAAATTTGTTCTACTGAAATTCAAAGTCTTTGTTTTAATTTGCTCTCTTGTCAACTCCAGTTATCATACCTAATTCAGTTGCGATCACTGTTATTCAGATTGTGATTGACTTTTCATTATTCCTTCTATTGAATCTTTGGATGATTGGAAGAGCATGGAAATGAATTTTCTACTAGAGCTCTGTGGGGTTAAATCAGTTTGTGTTGTTGTTGTTGTTGAAAGGTTTTTGTTTGTTTGTTTTGTTTTGCAACAACAACAACAACAATGTGCTAACTAGTTTTCACTGGTTCAGTCTAACAGATTATTGCCAATAAAACTGCTCTTTTACTCTCCAGTTTGCTTCTCTGTCATTAAAAAACAGTAAATTTAGAACCAATAAAAGGAAATGCTCCTTTTTGCAGATATAATCAACCTGTGAAATTCACTCCCCTAGGAGGTCCTCAAGCCAAAAACTCCATCTGAATTTTAAAAAGGAGTGGGTAACATTATGTCCCTAACAACACTGGTAGCTACACATGCTAAGATTAAATGATAAAGGTAAATCAAATATCATATTTCAGGGTATAAGTGGATTGCATGCAGGTGTCAGAAAGATACCTTTTTCTGTGTTCAATGTTAAGCAATTGCCTGCATGTGTTAATGGGATTTGATGCAGCTGTGTTGTTGTTTCCCCCTTTCCCCAACAATTGGGTGCTAGCTCCCGATCTACTACAACAGATGCACCAATGATCTGATCAGATCTGACAAATCCTACCATCTTATTGCTTCACTTTGTGACAGGGACTGGTTCCTGTCAGGTGTCAGTTCATCCATGAAGTGATTGCTTGTTTAACAGGTATCTCTTTACACATGAGAAGAGCTTCCTAGAAAAATTAGCAGGGCCATTATATTATCCTTCTTCAAACTGCTCTTTAAAACTCATCTATGCCCTGATATCACTTCACAGTGGTCAGCAGATTGTGTGCTACAATCATGGCTTATCATGCTGTTCACAATCATCTCATTGTTACCTTGAGCTTCCCATGTCTTTGCCATATCCCCTGATTCTTTATTGTAAACTCTATGGGGGAGCAACTGTTTTATGTCATGCATTGTTATAGTTTGTAACAGAATGGGGATCTGATCATTCTAAATACTAATAATAACAATCATGGAAGTTCACACATCAGAAAACACAAGAGGTACAGCAGTATAGTGGACACATGTGCTTTGCCCACCTGCTATCTTTTACTTTTTCTCTGTCACCTAACCATGTAATTATGCAATGGGCACAGTGAGTGAATTGACTCTACATTTTAGTACCCTCTTTCAATCAATTCACTCATTTGGAAAACTACAACTTCTAAAGAAACAAGAACCTGTTTGACAGTTCAATTGCCTGCAACTATATCATTTATCATACTTTTTCAGTGACTGTGTACAGATCTCATTTTACATGATCTCTCTTCAACTCTTGATCCTATAACTTCCCTTAATGTCTCAGCTCTCAACATTTCGTTTTTAACTATGTCATGCTAGCTCAGGATCAGCAATGTTATTCTTCAGAAGTTGAACAAGCTGACACCACACAAAAGCTACTGGGTGCCTTAGTCACCCAAGCATCATCCCACTTGCTGTTTACAATTCAAACGATCTTAGATTTTCAATTTTCAATTCCTAAATATTCACTGACCTAAATTTCCAAAGATTTATAATGGAGAAGAGGAAAAATAAAATAAAATAAAAATCAAGATAAGAGGTCTAACCCTTCATCTCACCTAGAGCAGCATCTTTTGGCTAATCTCATTGCAAGGCTTTAGTTATGCATATGGATTTTTGCATACTGGTGCCTTTGAAAATCCCACTCCTTGAGTCCTAATACCTATATTGATGAGCTCTGTGGAAATATGATAGTTATAGACAGATGTGACTCCCATTACACTAAATGGAAATAATTACAATTTATGTGTTACTAAGTTACATAGATGATATGAACACAATGTCATTTGCTATAATTCATCATAAATCCATAGCCGCAGAAAAGAGATGATTCTGTTTTGCAGATATTGTGTACAAATATGTACAATACTTCTTTTTAAATATGCATTTTTAACTGGTGTAACTCAAGCAAAAATTTTAAAATTTTCTAATTTATTAATCAGTAACTAAATTTGGAAATTGATTAACTAGTCATTAATGGCTCACTAATAAAATAATGGAATTTATGAGATAAGTTAACTTATTGTGGCAACAACTGCTATGCCATATGTAGCATACTACAGATTTGCAAGGGGTACGAGTCTTTTTTTGGGTTTTTTTGGTAAATGTTATGATCTGCAGACTCAGGGATCAGATTTTTAGTTCCAGTAAATACATTCTCGATCCTGAATGCATGTTCTGAGAAACTGCTTTGTACATTTGCACAACCATGCACCACTAGGACTTCAACTGGGATCTCAGAGAGGACAATAATGTATTACCTAATAAGCTATGCAATCAAACTACAATAATTAATTAATAATTAAATAATTAAATGGGTGGGGTTCTGTGGCCTGCCTTGTGCAGGAGGTCAGACTAGATGATCAGATTGGTCCCTTCTGACCTATGAGTCTATGAGTCTATAATACACAGAATAACTTGTGAAATATAAAGGGGATGAACCAGACAGAGGAACTTACTAACTTTAAACAAGGCTCTTAATCCATTTGTAAAACAAACGCCTACTATAATTCTCATAAATCACTGCCTTAATTCAGAAAGAGAGCCTAATAACCTTCACTGGGCTACTCTCTGCTCTTTTGTCCCAAGCTACTATGTTCCAATTTCCAAAATTGTAACATGTGGGGCTGGGCAGAAAGCTTCTTCTCTCCTTTATTCTTTCTTCTTCCCCCTCTCTCTTAGGCTCCAAACAAACCTGATTGAGGGGGGGATGGGGCATGGATATGCCATTCTAAAACAAGGATACAATTAGCTCTGACCCTTGAGAGGGTTGGGAGAATAAGCAAGTGTGGGGGGGGGGGCAGGGTAGAGGACCAGCCTGGGAAGGTTTGGAGAGGAAACAAAGGAAGAAGAAGGTGCAGGAAAAAGAGCCCTGAGCTAGGTCAGAGAGGGAGCTGCTTGGAGGAGAGCCAGCTACTAGCAAAAAGGACCTTTACAAACACTGCCTAGAGCTGACTGAACAGTGAAGACCATGCAGCAGGAACCATAATTCTAAACTCGCACTGCATACCCACAGCAGACTGCACAGACAGGTTGGAGTGACCCAAAGATGAGATAGGGGAACTGCATTGGTGTGGGACAGAGAGTCTGTGTCTCAGCAGGTGTGAGGGGCTGGGTACTGTATCAGCACAAGGGAATCTAGGTAACCCCTTCTATAGGTCCTGAACTATGTGTACTCCTGGCTTTGCCGCGGTTACATAAAAGTGTTGTTCTATTGTTAAGTACTTGTTCCAGGGATTAAATCTGATACCCCCTCGCCCAGGATGTTTGTTAAGAGGTGAGTGCCTGGGAGTCCTCTCCCAACCCTAGGAATCCCCTAGCTGGCAATAACCTGTGGCAATAGCAGATCAGAAATGGGTTAGTCAGGGTGGAAATATCCAGTTGAGATCATGAATTGCAGAATGTATGATTACTTGCTTCGTGGCCAAGTGGCACTTGTATATACTCAGGGCAAGAAACTAATTATCCTCACCTCCAGCATTGTGAGGCCACAGCTGCTGAACAAGCTGACATACTAATTATAGAGCTAGCTTTTGGGGACTTTGAAGTGTGGGTCCACCTCAGAACTGGCTGTGCCAATTGTCCAGGTGGGAGAGTCAGCTTCATGATGACAGGCTGCCAACCTGGAATGGAGAATCTGTATGGCTAAAAGAATACAATCCTAAGGTAGAAATAGAATTCATTCTAATTTGGTAGCATTTTGCACCCTATAAGGGTTCCCTACTCACTCTGAACTTTAGGGTAAAGATGTTGGGACCCACATAAAGACCCCCGAAGCTTATTTCTACCAGCTTAAGTTAAAAACTCCCCTATTCCTTGAATTAAGTAACACTACCACCACCAAGTGATTTAAACAAACATTTAGCGAGGGCCACTTGGAGCCCTACCTTCCCCAAATATTCCTCCAAGCCCCTACCTTCCCCAAATATCTCTCCAAGCCCCTTCACCCCTTTTCCTGAAAAGGCTTGAAAATAATATCCTTACAAATTGGTACAGGTGAACACAGACCCAAACCCTTGGATCTTAAAACGATGAAAAAACAATCAAGTTCTTAAAAGAAGAACTGAAGAGAAGGTAAAAGAATTACCTCTGTAAAATTGAGATGGTAAATACTTTACAGAATAACAAAAGACTCAAGAACATAGAAGATCTCTCCTCTAGACAAAACCTCCCTCTAGACAAGGAAAATCACAAGCCAAAAATAAAAGTAAGCTAACACATTCCCTAATTATTACTTACTAATTCTAATTGAGTTCGATTGCTTGCCTTCTTGATCTGTCTCCGACAAGCACACAGAACAGATAGACAAAGAACAGACAAAACAAAGCCTTTTCTCCCTCCCCAGATTTGAAATTATCTTGTCCCCTGATTGCCCAGTTATTGCCCATGACCGCTATAAGGGGTATAATCCCATATGCTTCCTGGTATATGACAGTCACTTCTGATATGGCCACTGTCAGAGAGAGGGCACTGGACTAGATAGACCATCAGTCTTATCACAGGGCAGTAATTACTGTATATTGTGCATATGAAAGGGGAGTAAAACAATTATTTTTTAGCCTCCTAACTTTTCTTGGGGCACATTGAGGACAATAAGATGTTATTGTCCACATATAACTGACTAAATAGTTTATCGGGACATTTGTTTTTTGTTACAGCCTTTTGTAATACTTGTTAAGTGGCCAAATTCTGACACCTCTGCTCATATGGAGCAGTCCCTTATTCCATAAGTCACCCTGCTTAAATCAATGGAACTATTTGTAGATGAAAGTGTTCCTCAACATGATGAAAATTTGGATTAGACTATGGCCCCTATAATTCAAGGTGAAATTCTAGTATAAAATGTGCCCTGTATTACAGTCCTCTACAGTTCATTTCTCCATCCTCAAAACCATAGGCTAATACAAAGCACACCAACATCCATTTGCAGTTTGATATCATCAGCATCTGAAATATTATACCCTATTTGGTACTGGCATGCTATTAAATGCTCACTTTCATATTTCATGTATGAAATGAGATATTACAGAAGTCTCTGTCATCTTAAATGAAGTAAAGTGAGAGCTGTAAAAGGCTAGGCGAGAACAATTACAAAACTCCCAACAATCCTATTTAGGTATTAGCAGTGCCAAAGAATCTGATTTTCTATTCTAGTTCATTTAATTTGTATGCTTAAGGAGAGGCTGAAGTGCATTTGGTAGATCAATACTCCACTGATGTTGATATTTGTCAGCATTTTCTTTACTTGATGATTTATAGGGTGCCAGATGCATTTATAGAATTCTTAACTCTTTGTCATGTCTCAATTTTCTCTAAGCAGAGAACTGTTATTGTTTATTACTCTACAGTTTTAACAAAATAAAAGACATGCCACATTAGATATTTTATAATTGTGTTTAAAGCAGAATTATGGTGCCTCTAGGAGTTATTAAAGTTGACGTTACTTGGCCTAAAATCTTGTACAACTGGTGAAAAAAACCTGCCCTGGTTAACAGAACAATGAAACAATTTGTAGCCAATATATCATTAATCATAAGAGGAATCAAGTTATTTTTTCTCTTTTAGCCCCAGAATTTCTTTTAACAACATAAAATATGACCTAAGGGAAACCAGATGCTGCTGGAAAAATTAAATCTAGTCATTAACTAAGATTGCCTTGCAGCTAGTCAGGAAAAGAGTTGGAACAAGAAAGTCATCTTCTTTCATGGTAACAAAAGTCATCTAATGCTAACATTTTAATTGAATGATGTGATATACAATACATAATAGACAAAAAACTATAGAAACATTTTACTATCATCATCATAATAATTACTACATAGATCTTATATAGCAATTTTCATCCCAATGTCTCAAAGCAGCTTAAAAATAATACCCATTATAGAGAAGGGAGAAACTGAGACACACAGGATTAAAGTAACTTGCTGAAGATCATTTAGCTAGCCAGTGGGAAAGCTGTCAATGGAACCTAGTTCTCCCGAATCCCAGTCCATTGACCTAACCACTGTACTACACTGCCTCATCAAGTATCAGGCTTGATTAATGACTATTTCTCCAGTGATAGGCAGTTTTTCCTCAATGGAGTTAAGTTAATGTAAACTTGGAATAACACAGTGGTGAGCTAACCACAATATATTTATTAGCTACTATAACTGCATATACATTTTTAATTTAGCCCTAATTTTCCAACTAACATGGAATATTATTTCAAACTCAAAATAGGCCAACTATCATTGAGCTGTAGAACACTAATTAAAATAATATTCACAGCAACAACAACGTTAACTAAAATCATTAGTTTTACAAGGCTTTTGACATTCTTTATGGCAAAATGAACAGTTTAATATTTTATTTATGGATTAGTATAATAATATATTTCTGGATGAAATCAATATTGTGTTTTTATTGAGAACTACATCATTGTTCCCTGCAAAGAAGCAAAACAGGACTTAAGAAATGAACTACTTAACTGCAATGGGGAAAAATAGCCTACACTATTACTTCTGTTAAAGGACATGCATAGCCCTATGCATGACTAGTTCCTACTCACATGCTTACAGTCAAGCACATGCTTAAGCTCTTTGAGAAATCAGGATCATTCTCTATGAGTACCTTGTGGATCAAGTCCACAAACAGTACACTAACTTGTCCAGGTGCCAGATTTGGGGCAGGAGAAGGGAGAGCACAGGGATATGCAGTGACAGACTATCTCAACATGTTGATCAATATACAAAGAAAATAAACATATTTTATTACTGGGAAGGCAAATATGTGACTACAGCTTTTATGAACTGGGATTTCTTAAATACGTGGAGGTTCAGAACCTCTACAAATTTATTTTATTTATTGGAGAAATGGCTCCCAAAGATATAAAAGCATAATATAACTGTTGATATTCTCACTGTTGTATAGGCCTGCAGACTCAGTTAAAGGGTTTCACTGCTAGCACAGAAAAGGAAGGCAGAGCAGTAAGAGTACATAGGGTTAATCTCTGGGATAAAGGAAATTTTGAGTTGGTGACCTACAAAAAGAAACACATGAAATAGAAAGGGAAACAAATTCTCCTCTTCCAAGATATGGCCCCGATGACACATGTTAAATGAAGGGACTTGTTCAGTGTAAATAGAACTTCCAGACCAGAACATCCAGGCTCTTTTGGCTGTATCAGGAAAAGCTCAGAGTCAGACACAGACCAATTTAGTTTGGGGCAGTGTAAGGTCAGCAGAAAGCAGATTAACTAAAATGAGAAAGAAGAACTAAATGGAACATCCAGTGTACTTCTCTGACAATGTGGAATTGAATCAGGCTGTAAACTATGTTTTAAAAAGGAAGACATCTTTCCCACTTTGATTTGTTGCATGCAGATTTAGTTTCCCAATAAGATTATACATTTTGTGGACCCTGTAATTTATGACTCTATCCCTCAGAGGTGTTTGTCCAAACTTTTCTTTAAAAAACCTCTGGAGAGGGCAATTCTACAATTTCCCTTGGTAGTCTACTCCAGTGCTTAACTGCCCTTATAGTTAGAAAGTTTTGCTTAATAGCTCACCTAAATCTTGCTTGATCCAGATTAAACCCATTCCTTCTCTCCTATCATCAATGGCCATTGAGAGTAATTGATCACCGTCCTCCCTATAAAAGCCTGCTATTAGATCTCTCCCCCACTCTCTCAGTCTTTATTTTTTTCAAGACTAAACCTTTCCTCATATGCCAGGTTTTCAAATCCTTTTATCATTTTTTGGTTCCCCTCTGGACTCTTTTCAAATTGTCCACATCTTTCCTAAAACATGGCACCCAAAACTGGAACAGTGCTACAGGTGAGGCTGTCCCAGTTACCACTAAAGCAGGACAATTATGTCTCATGTCTTATGTGTGACACTGTTCTTAATACATGTGTTAATGCTACACATAAAGCAGTAAGAGCTTCCCAGATGGCAAAAACTTCCCTTTAAACTTCCAAGATAAAATGCTATTTGCTTTATTTTACACAGGTGCCAGGAGCATCTAGTGACTGTGTTTGACATTTTTTTTTTAATCTACAAAATTGGTAGCTTGGATTAGACTTGCATTACACAACTACTGTAAGAAAGAAAATCCAAATAAGTATGCAGTAAACAGTACAGGACTTGGTTCAAAATCTGAATCACTTCATCTCCTTTGCAGCACTTGGGACTCCAGTCACACCTTCCTAGCAGCTGTGCTGCTGCCTGGTAATCCCATTGATACCTATCAGAGGGGTAGCCGTGTTAGTCTGGATCTTCAAAAGCAGCAAAGAATCCTGTGGCACCTTATAGACTAACAGACGTTTTGGAGCATGAGCTTTCCTGGGTGAATACCCACTTCTTCAGATGCATCTGAAGAAGTGGGTATTCACCCAGGAAAGCTCATGCTCCAAAACGTCTGTTAGTCTATAAGGTGCCACAGGATTCTTTGCTCCATTGACACCTGCTTCTCCAAAATGGCAGGGCTTCTTCAGGAACAGTGCTTCCCTGACACACACAATGGTCTCTTAAATCTTGGACACTACATAACAGCTACAAATTCTGTTTTAGTGCATGGAGAAATGGAGGAAGGTCATGTTGGATTCCCATCTCTACCCATTCCTAACTAGGTCCACCAGATTCTTGCAGAGCAACTAAAAAATAGGGCTTCCATCATGAGACTTGGTACTACAGAATACTGTATTTACAATAGCTGTTTGTAACCAAGTTCTTTTCAGTTTTAAGTATTACTCTGTTTCAAGAAAAAGCAAAAGCTTTGGCTGTATTTTTTTGTTTTGTTTTGGGTTTTTTGGGTATATGTTTCACTTTCTCAAATCTGTTAGGCTCTGGCATGCTTTGGAACCAGAAGTATCTTTTTTATTTGGAGAATTGAGAGAATAGTCAAATGAAATGTGAAAATCCTAAACGTATGTATATAAAAGAAACCAAGTAACTCAAATTGGTGCATCAGGAGTTTGGTCAACTTGCTAGCTCCAAATAATAATTGTCTGATTTATATCAGAGGGTAGCCGTGTTAGTCTGGATCTGTAAAAGCAGCAAAGAATCCTGTGGCACCTTATAGACTAACAGACGTTTGGAGCATGAGCTTTCGTGGGTGAATACCCACTTCATCAGATGCATGTCGACAAGTGGGTATTCACCCATGAAAGCTCATGCTCCAAAACGTCTGTTAGTCTATAAGGTGCCACAGGATTCTTTGCTGCTTTTGCCTGATTTATGGAGCTCCAGTACTCAGTCCCACCACAAACCCCACCTGCCTAAACCCCTATTCACAGATCCAGTTAGACTCACTAGTAGTCAAGGAGATCAAGGGGTGGGCTCTTCTTCACTGGTCTGCTCTAGTTCTTAGAAAACCACTCTGACAGGTTCCACTTCAGGGTGGGATATCAGCTCTTTGAGGGGTTCCTCCTGGTGTGCCACATGGAACTGGGTACCACTGAGCCCTCTGACCCACCAGCCTTGGCTCCCTCTCTCACTTTTCTCCTGTGACAAGCTTCAGGCCCACTCCCAGTCCTACATTTCTACAGGTAGGGGCACACCTAGCTGCAGTTACATGCAGGCTCTCTGACTAGCCATTGCACAAACCAACAGTAGAAAGGCTAAAGCCAAGGTAACTCTCACCTCCCTTGGCATGCGCCCCCTCTGAAACATAAACCCAAATTTATTCTGTCTTGCACAGCACAGAGAACTGTACAGTGTAAGCTCATAGATTTCACCCCTGCCCCCAATATGGAGAGGAATATGCAACAGCCTTTGTCCCTCAAGCTATAATTTCCCACGCACTTCACTCCAACTCACTGGTATGCGCTGCTAGTCTCTAAGGCAGAGCTCTTCATCCTCTTGAATTTCATTACCAAACCAAAGTCCACTACTTGTGCATTCAGGGCAACCCTCTCACTCCACAGCACATCCTGCACAATTTAATTGCCTTTTCATTAGTATAGAAATATTCATAATCTCTCATGTATACAATCAAAACATAAATTTCAACCAGAGCTACAAAACTCAGTAAATGGAGTTATTGGTAAGGAACATTATAATCCGGGCAAATGAAGGTGGCCAGAGCTGGATTTCTCCTATAGAGGGAGCAACTAGTTCTATCCCTCTAAGTCTTCTGACCATGGGGCTTACATCTCCATTAGCACTCAGAGGCCCCAACTAAGACTGGGGCCCCACTTTGCTAGCTGGTGTACAGACATATAGTGAGGAACAAAAGATTATAGCCCAAATAGACAAGCCAGAGAGATGGTGGGAAGGGAAACACAAGACACAGAGATGTAGAATGAGACACAAACTCATTCACAATTCCACAAATAGAATCCAGGTCTCCTTATACCCAAACCAATGCATCAACCTCCAGACCCTACTGCTTTACATTTCATTGGATTGTTTTGCAAAGACTATATGCTGATAGGTTGAGTTTAATTTAGTTGCATGTACTTGCTATTGTTCTCTCCTCAACTCTTTCCATATTAAAAACTGTTAAGATAAAATGCATAAACACTTTTACTGATCGATTCCAGGTTCTATTTCAGAAGGCCTCTTTTATGTTTATATTTCAGTGTTTTCTCAAGAATCAATTCCAAATGTATGTGAATTCTTCTCATTCCCCCCATCACACACACACTGCATGCTCTGTTCTCCTATCAGTAACTCATTCACTGTATCTCCTTGCATTTCTTAACTGTCTCTCCAGAGGCTTCTCAAGAAACTTTGCCACACTAGGCAAAACTTCAGTGTGCCTTCACCAGTTCAGACAGCCTGTATTTTGGGATGGAGGGGGCAGTAGCTGTGGCACTTACTGGGAGGATCTCCTTCTCTTGGGACCTGTGGTGGAGTGGTGCCAGCAAGGAGCTGTGGGAAGGGGGCTCTGCTTTGGGAGGCAGTGGAGGCTGGGTGCCAGCAGGAGGAAGAAAGGATTGTATATGAGGTAAGGATGGTAGGTGTCTGTGGGAGACCGGGGGGACTATGAAGGGTGCTAGGTGCCCCTGGGAGATGGGGAGGCAGTGGTGCCTCTTGTTCACTCACCCCCTTCACCCATGCACACTCCATTGAGTATGGGGACAGGTGCCCTGCCAGCCCTGTCTCTTGCTGAGCCCAGCGAGGTAGGAGTTTCCTTCCTCCTGCTGCTTCCCACCACCAAATCTGGCACCCCTGCAGTGCACATGCATAGGGACCTCTCTAAGCAAGGCTGCTCTGCACCTGCCTGACCTGAACAGCCCACATCGATGTATCTTGAGTCAGCATGGTCTATACAAAAAGTTAGTGTATTGCATGTTAGAGCACCCTGCAACTTGCCTCAGTGGGTAACATATTCAGGACAAGTTGCTGAGAGATAGTACAGACTCACCCCAAACTGGTGGTTATTCTGCCATTAGTTATACTAAGCCAGTAACAAAAGTGTATGTTTTTTTTTTTAGAGCGAATGGCCAGGATAGAGGACTCTGGAGATCTGTGGTTGGCAGCCCCATACCCCGATTGGGGTGACGGACATGAGTGAGTGAGTGAGTGACTGAGTAACAAAAGTAAAGGTCTGTCTCACCACACTGGTTAACAAGAAGTCAAAACTGTAGTCTCCTCAGGCATTCCATCACCCAGACACAGGGCCGGCTCCAGCGTTTTTGCCGCCACAACCAGAAAAAAAAAGCCACGATCGGCACTTTACTGCTGCCACTTCATTCTTCGGTGGCAATTTGGCTGCAGGTCTGGACTGAGGGACTCGCCACCAAATTGCCACTGAAGAGCCAGATGTGCCATCCCTTTCCGTTGGCCACCCCAGGCATCTGCTTGCTGCTCTGGTGTCTGGAGCCGGCCCTGCCTAGACATTAGACTTCATGATGAGTGGTTACTGAAAACCAATTTAATCAGGCAGAGTTCTTCTGATCTCCAGGAATCAGCCACATAGCCAGGTCAATATACAGTAACTCCCCACTTAACATCCTCTGGCTTAATGTTGTTTCGATCTTACATCCCTGCTCCATTACAGAACATGTTCCATTTAAAGTTGTGCAAAGCTTCACTGTAACGTCCTTTGGCTGCCTGCTTTGTCCACAGCTGGCAACCCCTCTATCAGCTCCCCTCGCCCCCTCCCTCAGCTCCTCCCACCTGCTGGCGTCTGCCTTCTCCTTCCCTCACCTCCTGATTGCGGCAATCAGCTGGCTTGTGGTGTTCAAGGGGCAGGAGGGAGTGAGGAAGGAGTGAGGACTTGGCGCTCGGGCTCCCTCTCCCTCCCCTGTCTCCCGAACACCACAAACCAGCTGATTGCCATGGGCAGGAGGCAGGGGAGGGAAGGGGGAGCCTGCACACCGAGTCCTTGCTCCTCCCCCCTCCCTCCTGCCCCATGAATGCCACAAGCCAGCTGATTGCCGTGGTCAGGAGGGAGGGAGGAGGAGCAAAGACATGGTGCACCTTTCCCTCCATCCCCTGCCTCCTGAACGCAGCAAGCTAGCTGATTGCCACAATCAGGAGGCCAAGGAGGAGGAGCAAGGATGCGGCATGCAGAGTAAAGGGGGAGGAGTGGGGGAAGAAGAGGTGGATTAAGAGTGGGGGCTCGGGGGAAGGGGTGGTGTGAGCTGGCCGAGGGTTGAGCCCCTCAACCCTGGTGCTTGCAGAGTAGGGGAAGCTGCTGCTGTTGCTGCGCAATATGCTTCTCCTAGCTTACAGCACCTTCAGCCTCCTTGCCTCCAGCCTGTGTGGGATAAGGCAGGGGCACCTCTCAACTATAGTACTGTACTGTATGGCAAAACAAAATTTCCCTGGAACCTACCCCCCCCCATTTACATTCATTCTTACAGGGAAATTGGATTCGCTTAACATCGTTTCCCTAAAAGTCTCATTTTTCAGGAACATAACTACAATGTTAAGTGAGGAGTTACTGTATAACTCAGATCTTACCCAATAATCATGCTGCTGCCAATCCTTTAGAAACTGAAATCTAAAGGCTTATTTATAAGAAAAAAGAAGAGAGTTAAAAATTGTTAATAAATCATATGCATACAATCATTGCAAAGTTCTTGTATCAAGTTTGTAGCAGTGATGTCATAGTCCAGAGGATCAGAGCAGGAAAGAGGCAACATGGAGATGATTCAAGAGTCTTTTATGCCCTCTTCATGTGCTTGGAATTTTACTGTCCCAAAACAAATCTCAGAGCACAGTTTGTGGAAAATTACTGCACAAGATGGAATCCAGGATCACATGGGCAAGTCACATGCCCTTATATGGCTTGCTGACTCACAGGGGCAGCCATCACTCATACTCTGGCTGGGTCTGGGACAGTTCACAGGAAGACTCACCAGGTGGGATGAGCTTCTTCTATGGTCTATTGTTAAAGTGTAGTGTCCTTAAATGAAGCATCAAACTTGAACAGTCCATTCACAATGTGCTGGCTGCACTGGATGTAAACTACCTTGTGGGTGTTACCCCAGGAACAACACATTTAAGATATAGATACACAGCCAATATTCATAATTTCAGATACAGTGATGATACATGGATATAAACAGGATAATCTTATTTATCAAATCATAACTTTTCTCTTGACACCTTACATGACATACTTTGTAAAAGTTTTGTTTTAATTCTCTGTCAGTAGCAATATCAATGATATACATGGTCATATTTCAATCATACAACATCACACCTCCATAGACTGATCTACAGGACCATGTAAATCACTTCTTCCAGAAATTTGCCACCCTAGGCAGCTCCATCATTTGCCTATAGTTAGAGTGGCCTCCAGGTGTCTCAGTATTGGATTTGACTGTGCCCCCTGGATCCAAGCACAAAGGGGATCCTCCACATGTGGTGCACAATCCTAACACATGGAGAGGGAAATCAGCTGCCTCCATGGCACCATTCCCTACCCCTTCTGTCACAGAGAGCACTGTGCAGATCTGAAGAGCTATGTGAGGGGAGAAGGTGGGGAATGGACAGGCTTGGGGAGAAGTGGGAAGGTTAAAAATCAGAGTCAGGATTCACATGTCTTCCTTGCACTAGCTCTGTGGAGATCAGAGGGTATGTCTACACTACGGGATTATTTCTATTTTACATAAACCGGTTTTGTAAAACAGATTGTATAAAAACAAGTGCACATTAATTTGGCGGTGTGCGTCCATGTACCGAGGCTAGCATCGATTTCTGGAGCGTTGCACTGTGGGTAGCTATCCCATAGCTATCCCATAGTTCCCGCAGTCTCCCCCCGTCCATTGGAATTCTGGGTTGAGATCCCAATGCATGATGGTGCAAAAACAGTGTCGCGGGTGATTCTGGGTAAATGTCGTCACTCATTCCTTCCTCCGTGAAAGCAACGGCAGACAATCATTTTGCACCCTTTTTCCCTGGATTGCCCTGGCAGATGCCATAGCATGGCAACAATGGAGGCCTTTTTGCCTTTTGTCATTGTCACCGTATGCGTACTGGATGTCACTGACAGAGGCAGTACTGCAGCGCTTCATAGCAGCATTCAGCTGCCTTTGCAAGATAGCAGAGATGATTATCAGTTGTTCTGTACCATCTGCTATGCCATTGTAAATTGGTGATGAGATGAGGGTTATCAGTTGTTCTGTACCATCTTCTGCTGTCATGGGTGCCCCTGGCTGAGGTTGGCCAGGAGTATAAAGACAAAAATGGCAATGACCCTTTGGGTCATTCTCTTCTTTATGGTTTATCTAAAAATAAAATCAGTCTTGCCTAGAATATGGGGCAAGTGTGCTAGAGAACCAGTGTACCAGAGAGCACAGCTGCTCCATATCAGATCCTGCAGAAATGATGAGCTGCATGCTATTCCAGGGGGTGCCCCTGCAACAACCCCACTTGTTGCTTCCCTGCTCCCCCAACCCTCCTGGGCTACCATTGCAGTGTCCCCCCCATTTGTGTGATGAAGTAATAAAGAATGCAGGAATAAGAAACACTGAGTTTTTAGTGAGATAAAATGAGGGGGAGGCCACCTCCAGCTCCTGTGATAGTCCAGGCAGTACAGAATCTTTTCTTTAGACATGAAAGGAGGGGCCTGATGGAGCTCAGCCTCCAGTTGCTATGATGAAGATGGTTATCAGCCATTCTGTACTATCTACTGGGAATGACCAGGAGTCATTCCTATTTTTACACAGGTGCCCCTGGCCAACCTCACCTGAGGCCAGCCAGGAGCACTCACGGGCTGATGATGACAATGGATAGCAGTCATATTCTACCGTCTGCCACTGAAGAGGGGAGGGGAGAGGGTGCTGCCGTTCATTGACCAGCACCGTGTCTACCAGCAGCATGCAGTAGACATAGGGTGACATATAAAAAAGTCAAGAGATGATTTTTTTCCCTTTTCTTTCAGGGGCGGGGAGGGGAGGTAAATTGACGAGCTATACCCTGAACCACCCCGGACAATGTGTTTGACCCTACAGGCATTTGGAGCTCAGCCAAGAATGCAAATACTTTTCGGAGACTACGGGGACTGTGGGATAGCTCGAGTCCTCAGTACCCCCTCCCTCCCTCCATGAGCATCCTTTGGCTTTCTGTTACGCTTGTCACTCAGCACTATGCTGAGTCCCTGCTGTGGCCTCTGTCTGGAGATTTTTTCAAATGCTTTGGCATTTCATCTTCTGGAACAGAGCTCTGATAGAACAGATTTGCCTCCCCATACAACGATCAGATCCAGTATCTCCCGTATGGTCCATGCTGGAGCTCTTTTTGGATTTGGGACTGCATCACCACCCGTACTGATCAGAGCTCCACGCTGGGCAAACAGGAAATGAAATTCAAAAGTTTGCGAGGTTTTTCCTGTCTACCTGGCCAGTGCATCCGAGTTCAGATTGCTGTCCAGAGTGGTCACAATGGTGCACTGTGGGATACCGCCCAGAGGCCAATACCGTCGATTTGCGGCCATGCTAACCCTAATCCGATATGGTAATACCGATTTCAGCGCTACTCCTCTCGTCGGGGATGATTCCAGAAACCAGTTTAAAGAGCCCTTTATATCGATATAAAGGGCCTTGTTGTGTGGATGGGTTCAGCGTTAAATCGGCTTAATGCTGCTAAAATCGGTATAAACGCGTAGTGTAGACCAGGCCAGAGAGATATTGCAGGCTTGGTTGAGATCCCCATTGATGATCTTCGTCTAAAAAAGCTTCAGGTCACCTGACAGGTGCAGAAACCCTGCTAGTGTGGTGGCAGTAGAGTTTAAGACAGGCCACCAGAGGCACTGGATTAGCACATATTCATGGAGTCTTGTCTGGACGGCCTGGGCCTGTGCTGCTCTCCAAGAATCTGTGAGGTGAGTGGGCTGGTCCAACAGCCTGTTCCAGAAGGAGGCAAGCACTGGCCTTCCTTTCCCCAGTGGAATGATTTGGAACAAATCTCTGCAAGAGAAAACAGTTTATTACTGCTTCCTGTGGGAGTTTGCCATGAAAACAGGTTATCTGGCCCATTGTCTGGTAGCTGAAATTGGACATGAGTCTGGATCATGCATGATGGCCAATGGGAGTTTTGCACTGACAACGCTAAAATTGGGATCAGGCCCTTGATGTACACCTGGTCACAAAGGAAATGTGTTTCATTTTATTATTATTCATTCTTTCTGCTATGCTAGCACCTAGGAGCCCGAGTCATGGATCAGGGCCCTATTGTGCTGAAGGGCTGTACATATAAAAACCAAAGCAATGGTCCCTGCTTCAAGGGGTTTTGTGCAATATATGCACAGTGGCTGATTATGGTAAATTCTCCTTTGGTAAAATCCCAGAAACTGTTTGCACTCAGCCAGTCCCAGAGATTGTTTTTCCACATTCCTACTTGTCTTGAGCACTTCTGACATGTTTACTACACTGCACTACCAATATGTATATTTCATGAAAAAATAAAGGAATGCTACAGTTATTAAGATAGGCACTCGAAATGGTAGAATTAAGGTTGTCCTTTCAATCTTAACTCATAAGAACATAAGAACGGCCATACTGGGTCAGATCAAAGGTCCATCTAGCCCAGTATCCTGTCTTCTGGCAGTGGCCAATGCCTGGTGCCCCAGAGGGAGTGAACCTAACAGGATCAGTCTTCTGCCATCCATCTCCACCCTCTGACAAACATAGGCTAGGGGCACCATTCCTTACCCATCCTGGCCAATAGCCATTAATGGACTTAACTTCCATGAATTTATCCAGTTCTGTAGTGGGTTGGCTCCCGCACTTCTGCAGAAAAAGGGTTAAAGTTAGCCCGGGGAGAAGATTGTGGCTGAGAGCTGCTAAGCTGGGCTGACTGGGGAAGTGGCCATAGCTGGCCTGTATTAGAAGGCTGTGAGCCAGAGACCCAAGAGAAGTCCCTCTCCAGGCTGGGAGACAGCAGAGCCTGGCTGCCTGCAGAAGGGGTACTGGGAGTGAAGCAGGGCTGGGGAGAACCGGAGAAGCAGGGGAGCTCCAAGCTGGCAACTCCCCAGGCTGCAGGACCTGATCCAAGGCCCATAGAGGCACTGGGAGGCAGAGGAAGGCAGCAGGCCTGAACCCCCTTGCCCAGAGAGGGGAGACCCATAGAGATTGGAGGGTAATTGCCAGGGGGCAGCCCCCGGGTAAAGGGGAACTGGGTCTGGGAGGGACATGGGGGCCAGACTGCAGAGGGCGTTCTGAGGTCTGGAGAGCTAATTCCATGAGACAACTAGCGGGATGTGCTGCAGGGGCGAGTCCTACACCTTTACACATTCTCTTTTAAACCCTGTTATAGTCCTAGCCTTCACAGCCTCCTCAGGCAAGGAGTTCCATAAGTTGACTATGTGCTGTGGTGAAGAATTTCCTTTAATTTGTTTTAAACCTGCTGCCCATTAATTTCATTTGGTACCCCTTAGTTCTTATATTATGGGAACAAGTAAATAACTTTTCCTTATTTACTTTGTGCACATCCTTCATGATTTTGTATACCTCTGTCATATCCCCCCTTAGTCTCCTCTTTTCCAAGCTGAAGAGTCCTAGCCTCTTTAATCTTTCCTCATATGAGACCCTCTCCAAACCCCTAATCATTTTAGTTGCCCTTCTCTGAACCTTTTCTAATGCCAGTATATCTTTTTTGAAATGAGGAGACCACCACATCTGTACGCAGTATTCAATATGTGGGCATACCATGGATTTATATAAGGACAGTAAGATATTCTCTGCCTTATTCGCTATCCCCTTTTTAATGATTCCAAACATCCTGCTTGCTTTTTTGGCCGCATCTGCACACTGCATGGACATCTTCAGAGAACTATCCACATTGACTCCAAGATCTTTTTCCTGATTAGTTGTAGCTAAATTAGCCCTCATCATGTTGTATGTATAGTTGGGGTTATTTTTTCCAATGTGCATTACTTTACATTTATCCACATTAAATTTCATTTGTCATTTTGTTGCCCAATCACTTAGTTTTGTGAGATCTTTTTGAAGTCCTTTACAGCCTGCTTTGGTCTTAACTATCTTGAGCAGTTTAGTATCATCTGCAAATTTTGCCACCTCATTGTTTATCCTTTTCTCCAGATCATTGATGAATAAGTTGAATAGGATTGGTCCTGGGACTGACCCTTGGGGAAAACCATTAGTTACCCCTCTCCACTCTGAGAATTTAATTCATGTTTTATTCCTACCCATTGTTCCCTGTCTTTTAACCAGTTCTCAGTCCATGAAAGGACCTTCCCCCTTATCCCATGACAACTTAATTTACATAAGAGCCTTTGGTGAGGGACCTTGTCAAAGGCTTTCTAGAAATCTATGTCTACTGGATTCCCCTTGTCCACATGTTTTTGACCCCTCCAGAGAACTCTAATAGATTGGTAAGACATGATTTCCCTTTACAGAAACCATGTTGAATTTTGCCCAACAATTTATGTTCTTCTTTGTGTCTGACAATTTTATTCTTTATTATTGTTTCAACTCAACCCCTTTGTGCATATGCATTGTCACGAGCCTTTAATTACATGATTACAAACTAGAAAAATGATTTTCTAAACTTAAAATATCCCTTTGATTGGCCCTTGTATGTACTTTAACATGTTTTTAAGAAGTAGATGGTGTTCTGGCGTCTTTCCCTATTTTCTAGTCAAGGTTTTTTAGATACTGCAGGGAATGTAAGTCTATTTCTGATATTAGGAGAGATTCTCCAAGGACTCTCGAATTCATTTCTCTTGAATCATGTCTCCCTTCTGAATTCAGATGTTTTTAATCCAATGCTGAGACAATGTTGCCTACTTTAGGTTTATTTCAGCTGACATTTGTCAACATAGTATTTTAGAAAATGCTATTCATGTAGAGCAGGGGTTCTCAAACTTCATTGCACAGCAGCTCCCTTCTGACAACAAAAATTACTACATGACTCCAGATGGGGGGATGAAGTCTGAGCCTGCTCAACTCCCTCCAGCCAGTGCTTGAGGGCCAAAGCCCAAGGGCTTCAGTCACAGGCGGTGGGGCTCAGGCTTTGGCCCTGGGCCCCAACAAGTCTAAGTCATCCCTGGTGACCCTATTAAAATGGCATTGTGACCCACTTCGTTCCTCCACAGTGTGAGAACCACGGGTGTAGAGTGAACATGCATCCAGAGGTCTGGGAATGGATGTGCTTTTTACAAATCAGAACATAAATAAACCAATGAACCCATTTTGGAATAATGACAATGCATGAAATTCAGCTTTCTGAGACCCCAAAGTTATGTGTTATTACCATTTAAGATTTTTCCCAGGCATTGAGGCCTTTTAAAAAATATGGAATTGAAGGATAAGAGAATAAAATGCAAAGTCTGATTTTTATCAATAGTCTGAGAACTCTGAGTTGCTGAAGCCTTTTGCAAGAGTGAATCACTGCTTGCAGCTAAAAAGACTTTCCCTGTCTGTAAATGAAAGTTTTTTTTAAAAAAAGCATGTTCAAATATCAAACACTGATACTATATGATGTGCCAGATACAGTAATAAAATTGAGAACGGATGGACTCTAAAGTATAATTAAAAGGTGAATAAAAGAGAAGTCGGCTATAAGCGATACAGCTTTGGGCAAAATATTGTAAACATTAATGACAGGCGACAGAGTCCTTTGGCACCTTATAGAGTAAGAGATGTATTGGAGCATAAGCTTTCGTGGGTGAATACCCACTTTTCAGACTCCAATACATCTTAATCTATAAGGTGCCACAGGACTTTTTGTTGCTTTTTACAGATCCAGATTAACACGGCTACCCCTCTGATTAATGACAGGGTTTACCTCATGGGATATCCTGTTACTGTTTGCAATCAAGCATGCTTATACTTTTGAGTTAGTGAAATACACCTGCGCTGAAGGAGGCAGTGAATAAAAGGAACTGAAGCCATACAGTGTGTTTATAAGGACACTTGACCACAGAGTGGAATAACAGAAATATAACATTTTTTATTAATAATATACAGACTCTGCTCAGCCATACATACCAAAATCCCACCATTGCTGTTAAAACAAGGAGCACAGAAGAGGAAGATTGATACAACTGTTCTGGCCTGCTGGGAAACAAAAGTTCTTGAAGTGACTTTGCATTGTATAATGGACTGTGGAAACAAGTTTAAAGAGCTTTAGAGAATATGGACTTTGTATAAGCTATATGAACTTTAAACTAGATATTCAGAAGCTAGCAGTGTTGATGGACAGACTGCAACTTGAGCAAGCATAATTGCAAAGCTGGCTAAGGAATGCTTTGCAAAGGGGCCCTTGGAAGTTGCTGACTGGAGTAAACCAGTTGGTGTTCAAGGTATGTCCCAAGATGGCTGACCCAACAGTTATGGCCTAAATTGTCTTACAAGAGATGGTGTGACAAGATCTATTTTATAAAAAGACTGGAAAATTCTAGTCCCAGTTGCAAGCACTCAAAAGGTTATGTCTCATTCCCTGATTGGATGATGAGAGAGGATGACTCTCATTTTGGCTGGACATTCTGAATCATCTGAAGAAGGGTGAGTCACCATCTGATTGGTTCATGCTAGCATATCCAAGAAAAGGAAGCAACTTGGATCATTCAGCAGAAATGGGATAAAGTGGCCTTTCACCTTCAGCATATCACTTCAAAAAGCTGAAGATACCTGAAAAGAAGACTGAGGTCGTGCACCAGCAACCTGGAAGTCCTCCAGGTGACATCAAGCACCTATATCGGGTAGGCATGTTTAAGTGTCTCTATTTTTCACCAAATCAGGCTGCTCGCTAGTGCACTGGCAAAATATTATAATTATGTCCATCCTTCATTGCCTTTGTGTTTGCAGTGTGAATGATAACTGAGCTGAAAGCTGATGGCTGAGCAAGGAGCTGGTGATCAGTAACACAGACTTTCTCTTGAGTGAAAATTCAAATCTGTCAAATGACCAGTTCCTGAATCTGGGTATCTAATTAGTAAGGAAGTGTAACTCGCTTCCATATATATATTAGATTGTCACATAGTTACAGTGTGGCTTTGTTTTATAACAGGTTCCAGTCCAGATTGCTGTACAGCTGCTTTAAACCTGGATAAGTTACTGTTGTTAACTAGGATTATACAACATTGTACATGTTTCTATCATAGTTAATATTTTCACACTGCCTTTCAAATTCTAGGTGTATATAGACACAATAAAACCAACTGTGCAAGCTTTTTGAACTGCGCTTAGCCTGTTCAGTTTGTCATAAATGTAGGAGCTTGTTAGATAGTTAGGTGTGTTAGTCATATTCTGGGTCTAAAATCATTCATCAGGAAATAGGTAACAAGGCTGGACTAATTGGAAAGGACACTGTAGTGAATTGGCATGTAAGGAACTGACCAGATTGTACTGTGATCTAGCTTTGGATTCTTTTTCCTCTGTTTTAGCAATAGCAGAGTTGAGTACTAATTAGAGAAAGCAGGGCTCTTATTCTGAGGGACTCTTTGTCAAAAATCAAAAACAGTCACCTTCCCAAGATATTAAGTGTTAGTTTCTATTGTGGTTGTGTGATTTGGTTCTGAAAACCAGAAATGATTGTCAACCAATTTTCTATTTGTGTTAGCCAAATCACAGTCCATTTTTGCCTTCTTAGATACAATAGTATGAGTTGCTGTTGTTAAGGCTGGTTAATAAAACTTTATAAAACTAAATTCAACTCTTGAGTCCTTTCCTTTAATTAACAAATTGAAATTAAAAGAACCCTAAGAAAGGTGGTATGGGTAATCAGTTACACAGTTGCTTAATGCAGGTTGGTTTTGGACCCTACCTTTCATGTCCAAAGAATCTGCAGAAAGACCAGTATACCACTCAAGGCTCACTTGTACTTTGTTTTGAGCATTTCAATGGGGCTTCATTGAAAGATAGACTTTGTGCTGAGCCTCTGTACAGGGATACATTTCACCTTACAGAATATATAGGGCCTGATTCATCCCTACATTACTCCAGTTTTCTCTGTATTTAACTAATGGTGTTACACTAGCTTAAAGCTGGAATAATGTAGGTTTGAAACAAGTCTCTATGGGCCCAAATAGCTCATCCCTTACCACAATACTTTTCAGGGACTTAAGTCTGCCAATGTAACTCTGATGTGTAAACATGCATACCTCTTCAAATCACATTGTAGATAATACCAGCAAACAATTCATGGGGCCTCTGGGCATGTGGTGAATGGCAAAAGAGGAGTTTGGTTCCCTCTCCAGCCTCACAGAGCAGGACTAATGTACAAGGAGTAGCAAACTGTATAACACCAAAGAATGCAGTATCAAACATGTTCTCCCTCAATGCCAGGTAGGGCAGGGAACAGAATTTCCAGTCTAAGCCTTGTAATAATGATCATTGCCTTATATCTCTTTTCAATACAACTTGGAAGCTCAGAACGAGATTTGCTGGCATGCTTTGGCTGTAAATCCATTTTATCCATGCAGTTCAACTGGCTTTACAAGTGTTGTGCATCACTGGAGCAGCATGAAGCAGCTGGAATAAATTGGTGAACCTGGTCCTCTGATTTTGTATTCAAAAGTTTTTCAAGTACAGGAAATAAAAATTGGGACACTTGCTATTTAAAGGATGGTGAATTAATTTAAACACCTAGGGCTAGATTTATAGGTACTTGCCTGCTGCTTTGTATCTGATTTGAGCATTACAGACAATTTGGAAGTCATAGCCCCTATGGATGCATCCAGGGGCAGAATTTGGATTTAATCATGTATGTTTGTGAAGAGCCAGTCGTGTAATGGAAGCAAAAAAACTCTTGTTACCAAAGAGACAGTCTTCTGGTGGAGAGTTTTATGAGAAAATTATACACCACTCTTTGGTCTTGAATTATCCTGTCGTCTCTAAATTGGGGTGTAACTTCCCTGAAGTTAATGGGGTTATACCAGCACAAAAAAGTGAAAGGAAATCTGGACTCTTTGAATGTTGCACTGACCTGTAAATAGAGCTGGGGAAAGTTTTGGGAAAATAGTTTATTGAACAGTAGTGCAGTTTTGGTTGACCTGAAACTATATGTAAATTTGACACAAACTGTTTTGGCCAGTCACAGAACAGTCAGAGGAGGAAGTATTGGTGATAGTGCCATTTCTCTGCTATATATATACTTTAGCCCAGTGGTTCAGAGACTCATTTCGGTTGTGGAGGGATCCCAGTTTAAATCCCTGATCTATAACAACGCTGAAAGAGAATCTTCAATTTACTGAAAATTCCAAAAAGTTTTAGATCAACCCAAATTGTTTTTTTTTCCAAATTTGTTAACTGCCACTGAACTTGAAAAATCAGTTATTCGCCTAGCTCTATTTGTAAGTTTAGACTCTTATTATTTCCTTAATTTACACTGTAAGATCTTGGTCTTTCGCAGAGCAAACAAAGTAAAGTGAAACAGTGATACTATTACCTGACAGGTATACTACAAAACACGACCCTATAAACTCAGTGCCGTTCCTTATCCTTTTCCACCAGGAACATGATTTCACTATTCAAGAAGTACTTTAACACCACTCTAACTATTGTGTTCTTTTTTTGTTGCTAGCAAGTCTTGCAAATAACAGTTATACCGGTTCACATGCCAAAGAGTTCCTGTAATGAGACTTCTATTCCTCATACTAAAAGTTTAAAATGTGAGTGAGCCTTGAAATGAAACTTCAGCCAGAGAAGTATACTCTATCAAAAAATCTTGGGGCCATTTTTTCGCCTCCCGCACAAAGGAAATTGTTCCAAGACTTAAACAAAACATACTGTTATCAGTTGTTTGCATCCCTAATAAATTCTTTTAATGCTTTTTGAATTGCATTAAAAACCACAGGATTGGAGTTGTCATGAGCTGCATTTTATCAGCACAAATGAGGGGGGGTTGCCATATAAATTAGAGTGATTATTTCAACTCATGCTATGATAGCTCTAAAGAGAATGAGTGCACATATATTATGCAAAAAGAAGTAAAAAAAAAAAGAGCTAGTTCAAAAGTACCCTGTAATGATGTCTTGTAGTTTTCAGGTATACATCTGAGCATTAGTATAGTCTTCAAATTTGTTTTCTGGTACTCTGAGGAAGTAAAATATAGTTGGGAAACTAGGTAATACATTACTTGGAGCAAATATCCATGTAGTTTCATTTTTATTGTAAGCTATTTATCTTTGCGAGGTGAGGTAGTTTTGCTGAGTCTAAAACAAAGAAAAAGAAGCAATTAAACATTTTCCATGAGGAGGATTTCTTTATGTACAAACCCACAACCCAAACAATTACCATGAAGAGGAAACATATTTCCAAAGATTACTTCAGGAAGAAAAAGAGCAGAGGTTCACAATCATGTTACATGCATGCATGTTACTCATACTACATTTAGCATTATAAATATGTACTTCCAGGACCTCTTTCCCACTTTGGGGCAAATTATTCACTCATATGTGCTTTTAATGCCAAAGATGTTCTCTTTTCTCCTGTGGATACTCACAGACGTTCACAGATTTTTTGGGTCCTGCTCATCAATGGGTGGAAACAGTCTTTCTTCTACAGAGAACAAATCTCTCTGGCTTATTTTCCACCTTCCAAATACCCCTTTGCCTCTCAATGGAGGACATTCCTAAAGTTGAAACTCATGAAGTTTCTTCTGCTCAATAGGTGACATTCCTATAGAGCAGAGAATATTTTCCAGCTATTGACTGTGTAATCTGCTGTGTAATGACTATCTGTGTGAGGAGTGGGTCGAGAACTATTTGAAAAACTTCTTTTGGGGGGGGAGGGGGTTTAAAAAGTGGAGCTATGTAAGGAAAGTTTTCTCAAGTCCTGGATGGAAGTACTGGTCAAAACTACAGAAAGGGAGATCTACAGATGATCTATTAGTCTAGTGGTTAGAGTACTCAACTAGGATGTTGAAAACCCAACTTCAAATCCCTGATCTGGAAGAGAGTTGACCCTGGGTCTTACACATTCCAGGAGAATCCTAATTGTTTGGTTATAGAGTCAGTTTCCCTCTCTGGACCATTAAAATATTTCATTGTTTATATAAAATGGAAGAGCTGTAACAGGAGAGAGGGAGACTATGTATGAGGGAATCACAAGTTTTGTGGAGCAGACAGAATGATGGAATATCAAGGTTAGAAGGACCTCAGAAGGTCATCTCATCCAACCCCTTGCTAAAAGCAAGATCAATCCCCAGACAGATATTTACCTCAATTCCCTAAATGGCCCCCTTAAGGATTGGGCTAACAACTCTAGGTTTAGTAGGCCAATGCTCAAACCCTGAGCTATCCCTCCCCCTAGTGGGCATAAGAACTATGACAAAAGAGGAACAATGAAGCTGAGGCTATGCAGATGAGGAGAGTGACTGTGTCTCCACAGGAATATATGGGAAAAGTAATTCCTTTATGTCTAACATAGCCAGAGCCATGGGCTGGGGCTGAGCAGAGTCTTTTGATTGTTCCCTGTCATGTCAGTCACTGGAGGGGAAGGGTTAATAATGTTTCCTTGTGTGCACCCTGAAAGAGACAGCACTAAAGGCTCCCACTTCAATCTCTGCTCTGAGTATGATGATATAGATAGGCTAATAAGGTTGCACAGACAGTCCTAATTCTGGCATTTCCTAACTTCTAAGTGCTTAATTTGCAAGTAACATTATTTTAACTATTTTTCTGTGTACTTTCCTTCATTTTTAAAAATGCACATTGGGACACCAGAAAGTCCCTCGTGGAATTAGATTGACACCTACACAGGTTTTCAACAGAGTTGGACGCCTTAAATCCATAGCCCATATTCTGCTGCTTGAAATAAGAGAGTACTGATAGCAATAGCAGGTTGCCATACTCTATTAAGAGCACAACAAAAACAGCACAAAATATAAATTTTGCCAATGCATTTCATGGGCACTTGTTGACAGCAGAGGAATGTTGAGACGTGGGTATCTTGGGTTCCATTCAGGGAACTGGAGAGGAGTGTTCTCTAGGGGTAACAGAACATTCTGCCCTTGTTCTTCCCTTTAACTTCTGTCCCTTCTTCCAATCTGTCCCTGTCTCATATCTCCTCTTCACCCATCTCATTGTCCTAACCTGTTCCTTCTGTTGCCTGACCTGTTGACTGTATGTGGATTATATTAGCTGAAGCTGCCAAATATTCAGCCTGAAGCTGATTAACCATTTGGGTTGAATTTCTCAAGATGAGCAAGTTCTGGAAAGCTATCAACAGTGGAAAAAAGAATCTTACAATGCTACATATCAGGCAAATTTACTGGTTCTGTATATTATATAGGTGTCAACTTTGTAATTTTCCATATTGGATAGTATTATGCCATTTTTCAGAGAAAGACAACTAAGTAATGTAAACTGAATGTGCAGCCATGCAGAAAAATGATGGATCAGTATTATCACTTCCAATACTCACAGGCACATTTACAAGTAAAAGTTTGTTTCCAAACCCAAGTTAGCTCACTCTGCTGAAAGAGTATTTCTACTTTGACAAGTGACTGTACATAAGGGGAAAAGAGAGTGATATGGGAAAATACAGAGGTTTACAAAATAATAAATGATTTAATTAAAAAAAAGGACAAGGCTGAGCTCTTCATCCTGTCCTGAAAATATATATATAAAAAAAAGGGGCCTTTCAAATAAATTAACCACTAACCAATTTAAAGTGAATGAAAGGAAACACTTCATTATACAGTCTAAATCCATTTTGTGGAATTTGCTTCCACACAAAAGAATTGAGACAAACAGGTGAGTGGGACTGAAAACAAAACTGATGGTATACATGAAGAAGTTCAACATAAACCAACCTGTCATGAAAACGTTTCAAGGAAAAGCCATCCACATGCTTTGTTCATAGCTTTATGGGGGAGAGGTGACAGGAAGGAACATTTCTGCCACAAGAAATGTAGGAAGCAATAAAAGTTTGGCAGGGCAAGCAAACAGGACAGCACTAATGATAAATCATTTTGACTAAAAAATAAGACCAAATTTCAGTATTTATTATTAGCTATAGCTTTACCATAGCAAATATTTCTCAGGACGCTCCCTCTTATTTTAAAGCATTGCACAACTGGATGGATTCTTGCTATGTTCCTTTGTAGCATCAGACATAAGTTAAGAAAAAGGGAATGGATTTTACTTCCCAAGTCTGCCTGTGGATGTCTCTTTGTACATTGGCAAAAACATATTATATAGATGCCTTCAGTTCCCTGTGGATAATCAATAATTCTTATGTTTTCTTTATGACTTTATTCTCCTGCTTCTAAAGTTCTTCCAACATTCATTACCATTTTAATTTGAACAAGGCATTTCCTACCTGATGGCTATCAGTCTCTTTGGCATCATTCACCAGTAGGAAGCAAAAATCTTCCATTTCAGAGACAGCATCTTTCATTTCTGATATTTTGGTCTGATCCTGCAGGCTGACTCTACCATCCACATAGAGTGCCATTGACGTCAGTGTGGTTCAGTGTTGATGCAGGGATCTGCCTCCTCACAGCTTCCTATGGAATCAAGGCCTTCTTGTTGAACTTCTCCTATTGTTGGGGGGGGAGGGGTCAAACCTAGCATATAGTTTTAGAGTCTGGTATAATGGCAAAGAAGAAAATAATCCCAGTAATGCTCTTTTGGGCTTTTCACAGACTGCTTAGCTCAGTGACAGTCTTTTTATTCAGATTTCACCTCATCTTTATAAAGTTGTCACTGAGCAGTTCTGTCACTACCTGGTGAACTGCACTGGTTGGTCAGTTCAGATGGCTTCACACAACACACCCCCCCCCCTCTGTATGGGGTATGTATTTCTCCTTCTCTTACCCTGCAATCAAGAGAAGGCTTCCCTGCAGCTTTCACATCCCACCCTCCACTCACCCTCTGAGCTTCCTTCTGAACTTGCCTTTGCTGCTTGTTTCTTCCTCTTATATTCTCCTCAATTACCTTGTTAGCCCTGTGATTGTCACCCAGGTGTTCACAATCTCCCAACATAAAGTTGTACAATTGTCCTCAGTTGGGTCTGCAGCCTTCCTCAGAATGCAGCAATGTCAGTGATCAGGGTGCTGCTGATAATGCCCTGTCACAAAAGTGTTTTCTGCATTGTTCTGCTGACCTACATCCAGAAGTTGGGTAAGGAGATGGTTTTTCACCAGTAAAGAAGTATCATGCTGCAATGGCTTAATAAATAGATATTTTAGGAAATAGATCAGAAGCCATGTCTGTAAGTGGATGAGTCACCCCCTTCTCTTCATATAATATTGTTTTTCCTTTGAACCCAGACAAATCCCTGAAGTGGCTGTAAGGTGGGAAACTGAGTCATGAGTCCACCCAATATAGTCTTTTAGTTATAAATTTTCAAACAGAATTATTGTCACTTACAGTTTATGAACATATATTTAGGCTAGACATGATGGTTGTCTCAGTTTCTGGTCTGGTCCTCTCATGCTTTATTTCTTTTATTTTCTGGTCTGGTATTTCTCCAGCCTGGGGCCCCGGTGTGATGCTACAAGATTGAATATGAGCATTACACAATTGAAACAAATCTTGTACAAAGTAATCATCTAAGGTGTCAATGGAAACATTGTGATTTGCTAAACAAGTTTATCATGTTTAAAACTGTGTATCATAGCTGAATCTGAAGTTATGAATATTTGCTGTGTATCTGTACCTCAAATGTATTTATTCCTGGGGTAACACCTACAAAGCCATTTACATCCAGCCTGGCCAGCCCATTGTGAAGGGATTATTCAGACTTGATGGCCCAGTAAGAACACTTCACTTTAACAATGGACCATAGAAGAAATTCATCCTACCTAGTAAGCCTTCCTGTGGATGTATCAGAAAGACCATTCCCCTAAGGGCTTTATATAACGTAATGATAGAATAACCCCCAGTTTTGGGTGAGTCTGCCCTATTTCTCAGCAGTTGGTCCAGAATCTGGCATTCTCAGCTATGACCCACTGAGGCATTAGTGACACCCAGCTCACTTGGTTTGTATGCAGTTTCACTTTACATATTTATTAGTATTCCTCCAATCAACATTAAGCATTATAGAGTTCACAATCCAAACAATACTCATGTACAAGCTTCAGTTTACCCAGCTTTTCCTTTTTAAGCTACTTCCATCTGATTACTTATCTTCATGTCACCTTCCTCTTGTTTTTCCCACGATAGGGACTTTTAGCACTATCTATGCAAATCTATGTAAGAGAAAGAACTTGGCAACATCCATGCCAGGCAAAAACTAGGCCATTGCCTTGGCACAAGTATTATCCCATCCAAACACATTCACTATTTGTAAATATAAACTAGTATATTAAACTAGCAAAACCCTTATTTTTAGCATTCAGTAATACTTCATCTTTATATTTCAAGCATCATCATTCAGCATATGTGTATGCATCCTAAATTAACCATTAACTTTTATTTTTTTTCATTAGAATGGGGAAGTTATGGGGAATATGATGATGTCTAATGTCAACATTTCTTATCTTCTGTAAATATAGGTTTTATGGGGAATTTTTGATAAAAGTTCTTGCATCACACTCATGAATCATTAAAATAACTTGTCAGTAATTTTGCTTGTTGCACTTTGACAGGTGCTTTTTATCTTAGGGCCTTAATAAACAATTGTTTTCAATTGTTCCCTAACATGGCTCAAAAACTGAAAAGTCAGAGTGATCTGAGGAGAAGCTAAGAGAATGCAGGAGTTCTGGTAGCAAAGCCAGCTGGCGCTGACTTGCACATCTGAGACTAGTAGAAAGTCAAAGCATAAAGGTTTTTGGAGAATTTTAAGCAATTATAATACTTTGGGGCAGCTCATTTTAAATAATTAAGACAGCTGAGGGACTGAATAATCAAGGAAGCACTGAGTACTAAATGCTCTGCTATTTTTTGATTTTAGTCTTTTAATTTGCATATTTGAGTGTTTAGAAGAAGTCTTCAAACCCAAGTAAAGCTAAATACGCCAAATGAAAGAAACCTGCAAATACTTTGAAAAGTTAGCTGATTTCTACTTGAACTGCAAAATGCCAAAGTATGGTTGTTTAATTACTGAATGACGGTGAAGGAAACAGAGATTTTTGATTGAGAACTCTCAAGAGAGACAGAAGGCAAGCAGTCCATTTTATCCTGAAAGTGAATTAGAGGCTGTGAACTTTATAGATTGGGACATCAAACTTCTAAACACTCTGGTTTGTTTTTTAGTTACCTACTTAGTCCTACTCCCCGACAAGTGCCCTCTGTAAGGAAGTCTAGGTGTTTTATATTGTTTGGTGTGGTTCTCTCTTTTAGAATCTGATCCCTCTATGACCTTCCTGGGCATCTCCTCCCCCTACTCTCTGAGAGAACAAAGCATTTATTTTGGGCCACCATGAGCTAGGCATGTGAGATTTTTGTACCTAAATAAGCCATGTTCTTGGATATGCCTGGCTCTATGATATGTGTTTGGCTGCTGACACAACAGCCATCTCCAAACTCTGGGAACTGGCCAGGCCTTTTAAACACCAAAAGACCTCTCCTCCTAAAGACTGAAAAAAAATGCTGTTTGCAGAAATATAACAACCCCCCACCCATCCCAAAATGAGAAGGGCACGGAGCTCCCAGTCCTCAGCCCAAACTGATAATAACTGGCAGTTGCACAGTCTGCATAGGGTGGAGATAAGGTACCATACTATGACCTTATATGGACTGATGGAAGGAAGCATCAGGTCACAAAACTGGCCTCAGTGTTAATATTATTTAGCCACAAAGAAGGAAAACATCAAAAGAAAGGGTTACTATACAGTCCCTGAGACGCACATGGTGGCAGTAACCTAACCTGTATATATGAGACAGCATAGCCACGGCTGCTCCTACCAGAAAGAGTCATATGCTTCACCAGCATGATGGAGACACAACAGCACAGGCAATTCTCATACAGACTAACTAGTCAATGGCCAGTAGAACATGAAATGCAATAGGGCAGGTGGACAAATACAGGCATTGGACACATGCCACAGGCCAAATGCATTCATTGGCACAGCATGGTGAATGACAGCAGATGAGAACAAAAATACCATTCATATGCAAGGAAAGAGAACACCACTAACTACAAAGAGAGAAAGACTGTAAAGAACTGAGGTCCAGTGTCTCATCTAACCAAGCCAAAGTTAATTGGCCACTGGAAAATACTGTCAAATATCAGAGGGGTAGCCATGTTAGTCTAGATCTGTAAAAGCAGCAAAGACTAACAAATGTATTGGAGCATGAGCTTTAGTGGGTGAATACCCACTTCATCGGATGCATGGAGTGGAAATTTCCAGAGGCAGATATATATATATACAAGCAAGAAGCAGGCTAGTGATAACGAGGTTAGTTCAATCAGAGAGGATTGAGGCCCTCTTCCAGCAGTTGAAGTGTGAACACCTAGGGAGGAGAAACTGCTTTTGTAGTTGGCTAGCCATTCACAGTTAGAGAGGTTTTAATGTGTAAAATGAATTATTTGCTCAGCTCTAGCCCCTTGTAACTCCAGGTAATTGTGATGGGCTCATTATTTAAAAAAAAAAAAAGAGGGAGATGAGACAAATGATCCTCTACCAAAATACTGATCTAGATACTGCTGAATTTTAGGTCTGTTTGGATCTGGATCTGAACTTTGTGTGTCTGAGGGCTGGTGTACACTACTGCTTAAGTCAAAGGCTCAAGGGCGCGAAAAAGCCAGTAAGTTACATCAACCTAAGCACTGTTCACACCAGTACTATGTTGGAGGAGGGGAAGTAATTATGCTGACAGGAAAGCACTATCCTGTCAGCATAGTGCATCTTCACCAGACATGATACAGTGGTGCAGCTGCATTGGTGCAGCTGTGCCGGTGTAGCACTGTGGTGCAGACTTGCCTTTAGGGCGATTTCCTGTCTATAGACTGGATTATTTCCAATTTCAACCCAACAAGCTGACATTTTCTTCAGTGAAAAATGTCAGCACATAATGAGAAAACTTTAGTTAATGTTATTCTAAACTTTTTGGGGATGACAGATCACCTTTCTTGAACTATTGACAACTGTATAGATTTTCCATTTACATTACCTATATTTTAAAAGCTGTGTCACCAGAAATCAGCTTGCCAAATTCATTCCCAGCTGCAGAGTGCTGTGTATTGACAATACCTGGTTAGCTTCTCTTGCTTTCCAGTCTTCCCAAGAGAATACAAGGCAGAATCTACTGAAGAAAGAAGCAGAATAAAGCTGTCAAATGATACTGTGCTCCTGTCCTTTTGTATTTCAGGGAATAGTGAATTGGGTTGCTAGCCCTTTAAATTCAGGAGCGGCAACAGGCTTTTTGGAGCCCTAGGCAGGGTTCCTTCTGCGCTCGCGGTCTGCGGCAATTCGGCGGCGGGGGGGGCCTTCCGCGCTCCCGGTCTTTGGGGCACTTCAGTGGTGGGTCCCGGAGCGCGGAAGGACCCCCTGCCGCTGAATTACCACCGAGGGCAGCAAAATGCTGCCCCCTCAAGTCCTGGCACCCTAGGCTACTGCCTAGGTTGCCTAAATGGAAGTGCCGGCCCTGTTTAAATTGCAGTTTTCACAGAAACAGTCTGGAATCACTAAATATCTAAATGCAATAACTTCCATTTCCTTCTGGATATTCACCTCAATATCATCAACATTACACATTTAAAAGTAAGGCTGACTGCTGCATTCTAAGCTTTTCTCTTTTTTCTGTGCCTCAGCAGACTTTGTTCCATACAATCCTAAACACTGATCAAAATGTGAGGCATTGCACTTTGTTCAACCAGAACTCATGATCTTGACCCTAATGTTAACCTTCACATTTACTAGTGACACCTGTTGCAAATGGAAATCTGAATATGAGAAAACAGCTAATCGCAATAATGGTAATATTTCCCAAAATTGTCATCTAACTCCTGCATCTAGTATTTTTAGGACTAAATCCTGCTCATTCTAGACACACAAGGACTCTTGTTGACTTCATAATCCCATGCAACCTGGCTAAGCATCATATGGGCATTATAGTACAGAAGAGTTTTCCACAGCAGTCAAAATGATGTCTTAAGTGGCTGGTGGGGGATTTCCTCAGTGTAAAGGAATCCTTAGGTAGTGAAGAGCCACTACAGAATCTCCTACATCACCCCTGCCCCTGACAGTCTGCCTGCCTGACGTTGCACAGAAAGGGAAGGGTATGTGATCAGGTTGCCTCTATCAGTGAGCCCTTGCTACTGGCCTGGTCCTTTGGGCCCACAGATGGCCAGATGTGAATTAGGGCAGAGATACAAGAATTAGAGGCCACTTGTGATTATGTCACTGACTTGCCTGGTCTTCAACTTCAAGAGTGAGGTAACATAATGCCACCTTTACTCTCTTCCCATTCCTGAACTGTGCATATGCAATTTGCAGATGCAGCCTAGAAACAAGGGTAACAAATTAATGTTCAATAAATAAAAGAAGTACATATTAATAATAAGCCTCTTCCTTTTCTCTGGACTTTTTAAAAAAATGTTAAGGAAAAATAATAATGACAATGAAATAAAAATATAGGAAGCTAAGTACAATACAAAGTTTTATTCGACATGTCGGAAAAGAATAGTGTACATCTGTTCTAGGCTTTATAATATAGGAAAACTCTAAGATAAAGAAACAAAGTGGAACAAAAGAAACAGGCCATAAAATGAAACAAGTTTAAGACCCTTTAGAACATCATGTCTTGGCAGAAAACATACCACACAAAGTCAGAAAATTGTCAATATATAATAATGATATCAAACTATAACTATCTAAGTCCTGTGTCACCAGGCTCACTCTTATTTGGAAAAGGTTGGCATTTCCATGAAGGCCAGTCTCATTAGGTGAAAAATGCTACACTAGGAGATGTAGAAATAGTGACATGCATTTTCAAATTGACACATTTTTGGCTGCCTCAGTTTTTGGGTGTCCAACTTTGAGATACCTTAAATGGGCCCAATTTTCGGAGGGAAGGTAAGTTCTGAAAATCAGGCCCTGTCATAGGTTTCACCCCCACTCTGAACTTTAGGGTACAGATGTGGGGACCTGCATGAACACCTCTGAGCTTAACTATCAGCTTAGATCTGGTCTCACTGACACCATCCAGATTTCTGAGTTATCTGGAAAACTCTCTTCCTCCCAAAAACCTTCCCCTCCTTGAGAGACTCCTCCACCAAGTCCCTGGTGAACACTGATTCAAATTCCTTGGATCCCTTAAAACAAGGAAGAATTACTCCTTCCCCCTCCCTTTTTCCCCCCACCAATCCCTGGTGAGTCCAGATCCAATTCCCTTGGATCTAAAAAACAGGGGAAAAAAACCAATCAGGTTCCTAAAAAGAAGGTTTTTAATTAAAGAAAGGAAAGGTAAAAGAAAAAACCCTCTGGGAGGCAGCATACCAGCTGATCTCACAGATAGCAGATTTAAAACACAGGATGTTCCCCTGGGCAAAAATCTTAATACACACAAGAATACCCAATTTGATAATTCCCCTAATTGCACAAAGACAAGTTACAAAAGAAAATAAACATAAACCTATTTATTCCTTTCTAAAACTTACTACTCTGATAAGAGGCTGGTTCCTTGATCTTTTTCACTCGGACTGAAACTGAAAACTGACTCTAAACAAAGGAAGCTTCCCTCCTTCCTTTTGAAACATCTTGTCCCCCCATTGGTTCCTCTGGTCAGGTGTCAGCTAGCTAGGTGAACTTCTTAACCTTTTACAGGTAAAAGAGGCATTAACCCTTAACTATCTGTTTACGACAGGCCCCTTTATGTTGTCTCAGGTTGGGCATCCAAAATCATTTGTCCTTTTTGAAAACTGAGACCACCATCTCTGGGGCTCAGGATATCTGGTTCTATTTCAGGTCTGCCACTGACTTTCTACCTAAACATGGGCAAGTCACTTAACTTCTTGTACATATGTTTCATATCTGTAAAATAAGAACACTTAGCTCTCATACTGTACTTTTCATCAGCAGATTTCAAAGTATGTTACCAAGGAGTTCAGTATCATTATCGCCTTTTACAGATTAGGAAATTGAGGCACATAGAAATGAAGTGGCCTGACTAAGGTCACCCAGCAGGATGGTGGCAGAGTCAAGAATAGAACCCAGACCTCTTGGGTCACAAAGCTGTTCTCTATGTGATGTGAAACTTAATTCAGACAAGAGTTGCAAAGTGTTTTGAAATCCTCAGTGGTAGGTGCTAGAGAAGTGCCAAGTACTATTTTTGTATTCCATTCATAAACCATAAATTAGGCTTTATAGATATGATCAGCCTTGCCTCCTGGGGCTGGGATTTTTTTATGAAGGGGGAATAGGGAGTTAGGTGCACAACTCCCATTAAAAGTCAAAGGTCCCTTTTAAATTTTCAGCCCAAGAAGATATCTACTATGCAGTCCTAAAAGATCTCCCATTACTCATACTGTATATATGGACGAAGTGCAGCAAGATATGTGGTCCTAAGTTTTTCAGGCACTTTGGGAACCAAAGGCTGATTATGTCAATGAAAATCTAGTTCTCCCATTGCACCATGGGCAAGAAATCATTGATAAAAACATAGCAGTGAAATGAGGACAGACACATGGATGTCTTTTAAGTGGCAGGCCTTAACTTTTATTCAAATTAAATACACGGGAGAGTTGCTCCCCACCCATCACTAAGCTTCTATCAAATTAACAGTCCATTTTTGTAAATTTCATGGTCATATATCTAAAAAATCTTCAATTTCATAATTTCTGCTATTTAAATCTTAAAATTCATGCCATTGTAAAAATGCAAGAATATGTATTTAAAAGTGGAAAAATATAACCATGTAAAGCCCATAACAACTCCCCCCCATACCATACCACCCTTACTTCTGCGTTGCTGCTCTTGGTGGTGGTGCTGCCTTCAGAGCTGGGCATCCAGCCAACAGCCATAGCTCTCTGATACTAGGCTATTAATTTGTTCCAGTGTGGCAGTTTCGGGGCTCCTACCATATAACTTGTAACTTGGAGTAGGTTCTCCTCAGCATAGCCCCTCGTCTCTGAGTCTTACCACTCCCCTTCCAGTGAGAGGGACACAAGGGCTAACTTCAGCCTATAAGGCCCAGACCCCTCACCAGCTATTCATTTTATCCTTTTAACCACACTGGCTGCAAGTTGTGCTAAATTAACAATTTAGCCAAGTACCTCAAGTGGGTATTAAGCACATTTCTCCTTCACCCACTGTGGCTTAAAGGTGCTGCGAGAAAGACGAATTGGCTCATGGGAGAAAAAAAATTATTCCCTGACCCTCAAACAGGAGACCAGCTAGACCTGCAGCATCTGGCAGGCTGGATTCCCATTCTGAGTTCAGGGTGAGATAGTGGAATGGAGCCAAAAGAGGGTCCATATGACCCTGCTCCATGTTAAATTCTGGAAGCCGGGGAATACTGGCCACTCACTATCAGGACTGGCGCTAGGGTTTCTCGCGCCCTAGGTGCATAGCCATTTTGCCGCCCCCTGCGCTGATCCCGCGGCTCCAGTGGAGCTGCCGCAGTCATTCCTGCAGAGGGTCCGTTGGTCCGTGGCTCTGGTAGAGCTGCCGCGGTCATGTCTGCGGGTGGTCCACCGGAGCCGCGTGAGCAGCCAACCGTCCACAGGCAAGGCTGCGGCAGCTCCACCGGAGCCACGGACCAATGGACCCTCCGCAGGCATGCCTGCGGCAGGTAAACCGGAGCAGCCTGCTGCCCCCCCCCCGGCAAAATGCTGCCCCCTCAATAATCCTGGTGCCCTAGGCGATTGCTTAGGCTGCCTAAATGGTAGCGCCGGCCCTGCTCACTATCACTCTTCCTTAACTGGTCAATGGGTGCTAGAGACTCCAAAGTGGAGAGGGGAGATGCTAGCTAGTGTCCCTCAGTGAGTGTCTCCCTCCCTCACTGCTGAGGCTGTCCTGTTTTGCTGCTGGCCCCCTTCAATTCCCCCACTCACAGAAGTGGGTGAGTGGCATATAGGATTTCTTTCCCATATTTTCACTGAGGAGCTGCTTATCCTTAGTTTGAAGCTAGTTCCAACTAACAGAGCTGGCATTTGGTCCACATGAATTTATCCTGGAGAAACAGTCTCAGTTGGATTTGAAAATAGGAATTGGCCATGGGTTGCTTCTTCTGTCTATAGTAATGGGGAAATTGACATTGATTGACATGAATAATTTGTTAGAAGCTCAAGCTAACTCTTCTCACAGTTTCAAAATGTCTACTGTGGTTGCTGTTAGGTGAACTGGCAGTTCTGAAGAACAGATGGGACTTCATAATTGGGGGTTGTTAAAGCAAGTAATAGATAGAGCTAGATTTTGTTCTGATCCTCTGTCAGTGAGTGTGGGTGGGGGACAGTTTTCTCACTCTGAAATAATGTATGTAATGGTGAAATTTCTATACATACTGGCAGATCTCTTGTTCCCCACCTGCAATATGCCCATAATTTGTCAAGGAATAGGTGTCATAACACACAATGTGATCACTAATATAATGGTTGTATTTATTAGATAACAGTTTGCTAGCATTTTTATTCTAGAAGTTATAATGAAATCTCATAAAAGTTTTGATTTACTTCTAAAGAGATTTAATACATAAACTTGTCAGAATGATGATATTATAAATGAATTCATGTAAACCTAAAATGAGCACCACACTTGGACCTTTCCAATAGTATTAGGGTGTTCAGACCCCAGAATTTGGTATAATTCATTACCAAATAGAGTAGTTCGAATCCATATATAAATCAATGTTCAGGGATGTTTGGATCTGGGTTTGTGTTTGGAGTCAGAATTATGGCATAACACATAGAAAATCAAAGTAAAGAAGGAATTAGATTTGAAACCAAATCAGGTAGAGCTGAAAAAGATCATAAAGTAAAAGATGTGATCAGCTTATTTTATTGGGAATTAGGTATAAAAAGGATGGGATCGTTACTGGCAGAAGGCACAGAGTCCATTAGTAAATCATCTTTCCCCCAGCAAGAGCTTTTTTTTGGAATGAGACTTTGAAAACTGCTTCCCTGGATTTGCAGGAACTAACATCAGGAGAAGTAGCAAGGCTATCTGCTCCATGCCACACCATGGATTCTGATGCGTTTTGTGAGCAGATATTGTCTCTAGCTCCTTGTATAAAGGTACTCAGGAATGTGAGCAAATGAACATGTACACGCTGTTGTAACCATTTGCCAAAACATTGGATAGGTGGCTAACACCCAAACACTGTTTTGTTGAGATTGTCACCTACAGTTTTGCATGCTTTTAAATATCTGAAAAGATGTTGAATAGAATTTGCCTTCTGTTTTAAAAGCTATGTGTTCTGATTTAATTAACCTGACAGCATCAGTTTTAGATGTGTATGTTCCTTTTGTACACATGCATTTTTAAATACTAAGTAAACCTTGTTATGCATACTACAAAACTGGGTGTCATCCTGGCCTTAGTGAAGTCAATGGAAGTTTTGTCATTGACTTCAATAAAACTGGTATTTCTTTAAAAAAACAAACCAACTAATAATCTAGGGGTTCTTCAGGTCTTATTTAAGGAAACCATGTGGATACCATGTGGTGTCAAGAAAAATCCTGAATAAAAAGATATTTCTGTATAACATGCAAATAGTTTAGGGTGAATTTTTTAAGAATCTAAATGGCTTAAGAGCACAAGGTAAGATCTTCAACAGGATCTAAGTCCCTTTAAATGCAATGACACTTCTGGGTAAAAAATTTCAAAAAACACTCAGGAGTTTATGTCCTCGAACTTACACTCCTAAGTGACTTAGGTGCTTTTGAAAATTTTACTCACAAGTCTCATTGTATTATTCTCCTTAGTCACTTAGGCTCTTTTCAAAATCCTACCCTTAGTCTCTGTTTATAGAAATATTTCATCTGGGTTTTTTGGTTTATACATTTGTTGGTTTATTTTTATTCTTATTTAGAACAAAACCTGTAGAAGTGTGTACAGCATGAGATCTATTGAGAAACCTCTGTCAATGTACTGACTCTTTCTGTGCTCTCTGCAGTGAAGTGTCAGACATGGTCCTTGAACAGAAAAATGATGTTGTCGTACACAAGTTATTATTTAAAATAAATAACTCGTTTCCACTAGATCCATATATTTTCAGGGATGCCTTTCTCTGCCCTGAGATCCTGTTTTCCTTTGGTGTCCTTGCTCATAAAATCTTTATTCACTGTTAAAGTAAACTTAAGAGTAAATATAGATTTTTACTGCTCAGTAGAAGAGGGCCAAGATCAGGATATGATGACTAGTCTGTTAGTATACATTTCATATGTGACTACTTATTTACAATCACAGGTGTTTTTTTCTAAATGAAAATGAATAGCCAGTGCTGCAGCTCCCTATAACTTGCTCTCTGGAGCTTCCTCAGTATTTATACTCAAGAGTGCACTGCATTGTGAATGCCCTGCTGTGATATATCTCTGAGCCTGAATAGCTTTGTAACCTCACAGTGCAGTTTGAACAGCATCACACGCTTTCTGCTCCGTCCCACTGGCTGGAGCCTTCTTATCCCCACTTCCTAAATCAATCCCCTTTCTTCCCCGAAGTCATTGCTTCCTTCCACTTTGCCCCAATTCTATTTTCCCCTTCCCCTTCCACTCGCCAGGAATCCTTGAATCCCCTATTGGTGCCAGCCCCCTGTTCTTGGAAAATGGAACTTTAGTACCATGGGAAATTCTGATATTTTGACATCTGCGTTCATCCCAAGCAGATAGGCCTGTTACTGGGCGAGGAGAAGGAAGTGCTTCATCCTTTGGAAGCATTTTGTAATGGTGGCAGAGCAGCCAGATGTGGCTACATGCCACTATTGCAAAGAAGAGATGTAACAGGGTCCAGGACCTGCCCCTCTTCCTGGGGTCCACTTGCTGCCCCCAAAAAGGCTCAGAGAGGCTTCAGGTTTGTGCAACACTCGTGTCTTTATTTACCTACAGTTATGCCACCACCAGTGTTCATCTATTTACAGGCTTTATAGGATTATTCATCGCTTTTTAGGCAGAGTCAGCCTTCAGCTAGGAGGACTCCAGTTCCCTCCCTGACTGACTTCTCCCTGGCTGCCCCCAGCCTTCTGGCTCCCTCCCAGCCTTTATAGCCCTTGGCTTGTCAGGCCAGCAGGTGTTGCCAATCCTCAGGCCAGCATTAGGTCTTTTCCATCCACCTTGATCTTTTTCTGCTGATTGAAACTGACTGGGCAGGGGCTAATTAAATGCTTTTGCACCAACACCCTGCTACAAGAGGGTTACCATGTAACTATGGAGAGGCACTCCAGGACCAGTGCCTCATGGTGCCACCACCACCGGATGCACCCAAAGGTGCTGAGAAGTGTACTAACAGCCCCATCCCAGTGCCAGCAACTGTGTATCACCTGTCATAACGTCAATCTATTCCCCAACCCCTACTCCCACCCCTAGGTGCATCTTCCAACATAACCAGGGTCCCATTCCTGAAGAGTGGCACCGAGTATGGCTCTGCCGGGAGGCTATGAGGTTACAAAACTGCTCTCCTCTGTGAGGCATGAGAGGGTGGACTTGTAGTCATGGACCAGTGTGCAGCAGTAGTGGGTGCAAACTATAGCTGCATGTAAAAGTGCAATGGAATTACACGATTGCCTCCACACACAATAGCTGCAGTTGAGAGTGGGGTTCCTATCTCCCACCATCTCCTCCTCTGTCCCCTTCTCCACAGTCACCTCCTTCTGCCTCTTCTGCACCAGGGAAAGCTGGAAGTTCATGCTGTGATGTGAAGTAACCCCATGTACTTCAGAAAGCTGTGAAGACTGCACAAGGGTTCCCCTGCTTCTTTCAGGCTGCATTGCTCTAGCATTCAGTGGAAAACAAATCAGTGTAGCAGAAAAGGATCAAAGCTGGGTGTGAGGGTAAAGAAACAGCATTGGGAGCTGTAAGATGTCTAAATAAAGTGACAAAAACCTACACTTATTATTTGATGTGTTTATGCCCAGATAACATATGTGTAAATTTCATTTTATAACTGGCATGAGAAAAATTGATGAGGCATACACATTTCCAGATCATTCGACACCTAGGGAGAAATTCTAATCTCATCTGAGTAATTTGCAGTTTGACACATTTTGAAATTACTGCTACTGTGCTCAAGTGAAACAGGGTTGTGCACTTTGTCATCTGGGGTGCTTAGGGCAGGTCAGACTGCAAAAGGGAGAGCAGACACTCCCCAAACTGGTAGTGAACACTAAAGTTAAACGCTTCACCCAGTCACAGACTGTTCTCCTAATCTCCCACACTGGTTATCAAGAAGCAAAAAAAGAAATCACACATCCACCTTTACTGAATTCCAGTTCTCTGGTTCCCAATTAGCCCCTGGTTGCAGTAAGATAAGGAGTTATTTAAAAACTCTTATCACTATACAAAATGTTCTTCTGAACCTCCAAGGGCTAGCTACATTGCCAGGTCAATATTAAGTTGGATCTTACCCAAAATACCACGCTGCCAGCCAATCCTTTAGGATCTAAAACTAAAGGGTTATTATCAAGAAAAAAGGAAAGAACAAGAAGAGAGTTAAATGGTAAAGCAGTCACATACATACAAAGACTTCAAAGTCCACATATTAGGTTCTTAGCTGTATTGGTGAGTTTATTGGCTTGACAGTCCCTCTGGAACACATCCACAGCTTGGACGGGTCATTCAGTCTTTTGTTCAGAGCTTTGTTTCTAGAAAAGTCACTCCAGAGATAAGAACTAAGAAGCAGGATTGAAAACAAAATGGAGATGATGCAGCTACACTTTATAGTCCTTTTGCCATGTGTCAGGTACTACTTCCTTTGTTCCCTTCCAAACACAAACTTATAGCACATGGCATTGAAAGACCTTAGAGTTTTCTCTATAGGCATACCCCTGCATGTCTTGCTGAGTCATAAGGTGTAGTCCCCTGGCACTTTCAGTGGGTTCATTGTAAAGTTGATGACCCTTGAAGGGCCAGACAGTGCTGTTGCCAATATGTCTGGATGTGCCACCCAGAAGTACAGCACAAGTTTGGAAATACAGATAGAATCATAGATTATTAGGGTTGGAAGGGACCTCAAGAGATTATCTAGTCCAACCTGCTGCTCAAAGCAGGACCCATCCCCAATTGACTCCCTCAAGGATTGAGCTCACAATGCTGGGTTTAGCAGGCCAATGCTCAAACCACTGAACTATCCCTCCCACCCCCATGACATAGCCTACATATCTATAACTGATAATACAAAGGTGATACAAATATATAAACAAGATTATCATACTTTGCAAATCATAACATTTTCAGAGATACTCTATGTGGCATATCTGGTCAGATTCTGTGCAATCTTCCAATATTTGTATCAACAATATTATAAAGTAAGTGTCCTGCATATTCCATACAGTGTCACACAATTGTCATCTGAGAACTCCATTCTCCCCTTGTTTTGATCATATTACGTACACCGATGGCCTATCAGCAGCCCCAACACTCATCCAACACTTGATATGAAAAATTGACCTTGAGGCTAACTGAACTGGCTCAAATCATTTTAAACCTAGGCACAATTTTGCTAAGGATGTCCTCTCCCCTCTCCATCTCCCTGAACCTGTGATAAAACACCCTGATTTTCTTCTCAGAGATGGAACATGGAGAGATTTAACATGGCCTGTAACCTTTTCACTCACTCTATGCTTGGTTGCCATTAGTGCTCTTCATCCACCTCAGCAGTCTTGGTATGTCATGAAGGCTTAACCACAGAGCAAAACCATAGTGGATCATAGGAGATACAGTATGGTCAGGGAGCAGGCATCAGAAACCATGATGGGGATGGTCAGGCCTATTGCCGGAGCCTGACTCAGGAGTCCAGAGTGTGGTTGGAGCAAAGCTGGAGTGAAAGCAAGGCAGGAGCTGGACTAGGAAGAGGGAAGGAGCAAGAGCAGGGCTGGAGCAGGCTAAGGCTGGGTGAGTCTGTTGCCACTGTCAAATAGGAGAGTTCCAAGCCCTGGAGTGACACTGAGTAGACTGAGCTGCTGTTCCTCCTGTGAGGCTTGTATACCTGCCCTGAGAGTCATCAGATCAGATAAGCAGCAGCATAGCGTAGGAGTGACTCATCACCTTACAGCACGGCCTCTGGGGAGAAATAGGAATGTCAGAGACCCAGAACTGTTACTCCCATAAGGCCCCATTGCTGCTCAGGCAGGAACAAAGTAATGCCAAGCTGACCAGAAAGAAAGTATTTTGTTTCAATCAAAAATGCTAAATGCAAACATTTAGACATTTCTTAATCAAAATTTTTGATATTTTGACTTTCTATCTCAATTCAGCTCCAAAACAAATGTCAAAATATTGGCATTTTCCATGGGCTGGAAATTTTGCAATCATCAAAATTAAGCAAAGTTGCCATCCAAAAGGATAGGGGCACATGATACTGTTGTTCTGGATGCAGCATTAGACAAAGCCTTGGGCATACTTGTGTGCGACTGAGAGCTCTTTGTGGAGAGGCAGCAACAAGGTGCATGCTCCAACTGCCTTTATACTCAGGACAGAGAACCAGCAGGCATGAACTTCACCTTGGACTAACTGTGTGATTACATGTTCGCAGAGCTTCCCCAAGCAGCAATGTGCAAACCACCAGAGATGAGGTGGATGGGGTCAAATGTAATTTTCTTCAGTAAGATGATAGTGGCTCTACCTGCTGGCTTCATCACCTACAGCTTCAGTAGCCAACCTAGTGAGGAAAACTACAGTAGATGCAACAACAGGAGGATGAAAATGACAGGGAAGATGGAAAAACACATAGGGTACTCAAAGGCAAGCTGGAAAACACAAAGGGATGTGGGACAGAAACAAGGCAGAGTCAAAACAAACACCGCACAGTACTGCCAATTACAAGTCTTCAAAAATCTTGAGTCAGGCTCTAAAAGTCATGAGATTGACTTTAAAAAGACCTTAAAATACAAATTTTGAGCCCCATTTTTAGCCTCTAGGGTGCATTTGCTTCATGTTTTTTTCTCTACATCATGAGAATGTTATAAAACAAATGAAAGCTGAGATTCTCATGCAATCTGTTGCTTCCAGAAACTGGGTCTTTAAGAACATTGCAAAATATTGTAAGACTTATAAAATTGCAAGAGTTAAGAAAACTGTAAGAGGGAGAGGGAATGGGCAAAAATATATTGAAAGGAAAGGCAGGTGCAAGTATAATAATTTTAATATCCAATCCTTATTATTCCTGCAATAATTTTAATCTAAGTTCTTTAGTATTGACCAAATTAACATTATTTTATACCCAGCAGTCTTTTACAGGTGAAGCAGAAAAAAGATACCTGCGGTAGAGGAAGAGGGAACCTCTACTTCTTGTCCCAGGCTATGTAAATTCTGGCTGTAACCCTAAATGTAAAGGTAGAGAGCGCATGGAGAATGTATACAGGAAGACAGACAGAATTGCTGGGGGACATGGTGCCACTGGAAGGCAGAAACTAAAAAAAAACTTGGAAGGCTGCAAGGAGGGAGATGGGAAATGGAAGTTTCATGCCTATGTCACCTCACAAAATTCAAATATGTCTGGAGAAGATCCAATCTTTTGTGTCCCTGCTTGTCAAAACTTAAGCATATTTTTGACTCTTTTGAGGTTTGCTCATCTTAAATTTCTTGTGTCTTATTCCTTTTTTATGGCATGGGAAATGTTCACTTTATAATATGACCCAATGCCCATAAAAAAAAAAACTTTACTAAGCTGTGTTTTCATGAAATAGAGATTAAATCTACAAGTCCATTAGTTCAACAGAAAGTTCCTATATTCCCTAAGCAGATACCCAAAGAAATCTATTCCACTTCTTATTTCTTATGTAACTTTCTAATCATCAAGAACCAGATGACTATTGAATTCACTCACAGTAAAATTAAGCATTTCATCTACCCACAGGAAAAAATGTGCAAAAAGCAGACTGGCAATAGAGGAAAAGGATCTAGCTGGGAGGTAAAGGACAGGGCTATTTTATTTTTCCTAGCTAGCATTCTCACAGTATGGTACCCAGGCAGAGAATGGCAAATATCCTCCTGGTGAGCTCACTGTGCTACTTAGCAAGTCTTCAGTGAATTTTCTTTCATTCTTCTCCCTCAGGAAGTAGTAGCAGATGTTTTCGCCCCATGATGCTTTCTTTGGAGGACATTATGAGAATACATCTCTACAGAAAATATATTGCTGATGTCTCATGTAAGAGTTGCAGAAAAGTAGAAACCTATGCTCCATTTTCAAAAGTGACTTTGGCTCCTATGTCACTTGGGCTCTTCAGGAAATTTTACCCCAATCTTGCAAGGCACTGAGTGCTCTTAATTCCCATTGTCATCACAAGGAGTTAAAAGTACTCAGGAACTCAGAAGAAGCAATATACCTTATTGATAGTCATGAGCAAGTAGCACACACTGTACAAAATCAGGTAACAAGCTGAGCATAACCCTAATGCAACTATGATACATACACATATCTATAATTATCAGTAAATGACAAAGATTACAGGTATATAATAGTCTGCCTTAAAAATCTTCCCAGCTGTCTTAGATAATTCACTGGTATTTCCTCAGTGCTATCAAGGCAAGTAGCCAACCTAGTGAGGGAAACTGAAAATAATCAGGGAATGTTATTTGACTATAGCAATAGAAATGTTGTATGTGTGACTACTTTATTAATCAATATCAGTTCTTAAACAATAATCACAGTTTAAGTAAGCCCTGCACTTCAGATTCTCAATAATGATCTCATTTTAAAGAAAAATTGGCTAGTTGGTATAATAGCATCCTTATTAAATAAAAGAAAATAGCAACAAAATATTGCATATTTTTGTTATGTTTCAGGTTGTAAGCTTCTTCATAGCAAGAATGCTTCACAGTTTATTGAACTGATATCCCATAGTACATACATTCAGGTATCACCCTTAAAAATGTTAAATTTTCCTTAGAAAAATAGTTATGGAATCATTTCTGAATGGTACTTACTAGATTATTCTATATTTTGAGGTAACCTTAACCATGTAACAAAAACATTACTTAAGGCAAATGATAATCACTTGCAATAATAGAAAGGCAATGAACCTGGCAGGAAGATCTGCCTCATCACCATTACTAACTCTTAGCCAAACATAAAACATATTCAGATAGATTATTCCCTCACCCGCCTGTTGTTTAAGCAACTCCCAAAAGCTCCATCATATATGCTTGCTCTCTGGAGTTCCTGCAGAACTATAATTCATTGCTATTATGTCACCATAAAGTACTTTAGAGTACTTAAAACTGAAATACTATTCATAAATTCATAGACTGTAGGACTGGAAGGGACCTCAAGAGGTCATCGAGTCCAGTCCCCTGCCCTCATGGCAGGATCAAATACTGTCTAGACCATCCCTGATAGACATTCAGACAAAATATCTGAAGATGTTTTGGCTTATATACAACTGGTATATAAACATATTACATGGAATGGTATCTGAACCACATTCTGTAAATAAAAGCAGCAAAGAATCCTGTGGCACTTTATAGACTAACAGACGTTTTGGAGCATGAGCTTTCGTGGGTGAATACCCACTTCCTCAGATGCATGTAATGGAAATATCCAGGGGCAGGTATACCTTATACCTTATACCTGCCCCTGGATATTTCCATTATATGCATCTGAAGAAGTGGATATTCACCCACGAAAGCTCATGCTCCAAAACGTCTGTTAGTCTATAAGGTGCCACAGGATTCTTTGCTGCTTTTACTGATCCAGACTAACACGGCTACCCTCTGATACTATTCTGTAAATAGTAACTTATGCGATTACTATGCCGTTGCTTTTTTTGATTTCAGAATGCTTCATTTTCCCTGTATCTGTCTGACACCATTAAAGCTAGAAATGTAATTGACCTGATTCACTTAAGGTTAAAAGTCCCTTTGATGTTCACATTCTGCCTAATGTCACCATTTTTTTAAATTCAGCCATTCAGGGATACCAGATATTAATATTTAGTACAGTTAAAATGATGCTGGACACATAGTGCCCTCATTCTCCAAACTGTTATCTCTCCCTGTGGCCTCACAATCCATATTAAATAATGTTTCATCAGGAGAGTCCAGCAACCATTCTAAGTAAGTTTTAAATGAAGGGTCTCAAGCTGCATTTAATTTACATTTAATAAGACATGAAATGTATGGTACATTGTTTACAATTGACTGTTTAAAGCATTTTTGAGGATTAACAATTGAGGAATAAATACAATGTCTGTTATATGCAGGGAACATCAATTATATTTGCTACTAGCAATCGAGTGGTATTTATTTGACATGCATTAATTATCTAATTTGGTTTAACAGAATAATTATTTGAGCTGTGTAATCCAATTCAGTTGAAATAATAATAATTTAAAAAAAGAGATAAGTCTTCACCCAAAATCTAAATGTATTTTTAAACAATTAAATTAACTTTTTATTTTCTGCATTTTTTTTCCTTTTTGTGCTTCTGAATTTCATAAGTTTCTTCAAATAAAAGTGCCAAAATAACATTCTAGGCCATGCTTCTGCACACTTACACACAAGTTTAATTTTATGCACTTGAGAAATCCCACTGCGTGAACCTACTCATGTGTAAAATTAAGCATGTGCATTAAATTAAAAAGAAGCTGAATTCTTTTGAGATTTCCAGTCCAATGTTGCAGACTCAAAGTGGTTCAGATAAGATTGGGATAAGCATCCAAACTTTTGCTTGTTCAGCCAAACCAATCAAAATTAAATATCAGAACTTGTCAACAAAGTCTGAAGAATTTTTACAATTTTTTAAATTACATTTTCAATTTTTTGAAAATTTTCTACCGACCCTTAACCTGGACTTCTATAAAAAAATCCACACAAATTTATTTTTTTCCAACAAAAATATTGAATCCAAATTTCAAAGATGTTTAACCGGCTGTACTAAATACGTATAAACTCATTTAAAGGTTTATATAAGGGCAAATTACTGAACAATAGGCCTTATTTTTCCACTGCCACATACCTTTTGTAGTCATCTATATTGGTGCAAAGTTAGTGGTAGAGACCTAATCCAAAGTTGTACACTATTTTGTACAGATGTACCCAACTACACAAGGAGCAAGACCTTGGCCAATCAACACCAATAATTGTGGAATGTATGTTGGTTCTGTTCCCCAACTCTTCTTACAAACTTGGCTATATGGATGAGGTAAAATGCCATTTTCATTCTGATACTTCCAGGTATTAGAAACTTAATGCTTTGTATATTCTTGAACTGATAAAAGTGTACTGTATTTAACCAGACCTTTCTGATACTGTGAAGTTTGATTGGCTGGCCGTTGTACTTTTTTCTCCTTAGATTACTGTAATAAGGCTATAATCAAGAAAGGAGTTCAGTGACCCCCCAACCAAAGTATGAAATATTGAAAAGGTCAAAGGAGTGCAGCTCACTACTAAGATTCACTGAATATAAATTAGGCATTAAACCCCTGATACCATGTTTCCTTGAATGACTAGTAATGAGAATAGAAAATGGCAGAAAATTAATCCCTTCTCATTAAAAAGTTTGTAATGAGAATGTGGAACTTGGTACGTATGTAACCCATTCTCATCATATTCTTCAGAAAGCGTCTTTGTGGTCTTCTTCAGATGTCATAGCAGTGAACCTCTCTAATAAAACAAGGTAGTGCAGGAAATGTGGTTACGTTATATACAACTCCCATGAATGTTCCCCAAGCCCTCCTACAAAATCATTTTACAAAGATGACCTTTTTAGTTCATTGATAGTGGAGTGTGTGCTATATCTCCATATGTATATTTATGTGTGCATATGTGTGTACACACACACACACACACACACACACACACACACACACACACACACACACACACACACACACACAGAGCAGGCAGAGATTTTAAAGGCACCTAAGGGAATTGCAATGTACTTTGGATGCCTAATTCCCTTAGGTTGTTTTGAAAATCCTAATCATAGTTAAAATAAGAAAATTTAAGTACAATGTATCCACATTAGTTTTGAATTCACACACATATACATATGTTGATAAATCAAAACTATCAAAGAGAGGAACATGCATAAATATGTACAAATAAGCACACATTTTTTGTTTGGAGGGCTTGTCTGTTTGTAATAGCCCCCTACACACACACAATAACTGTTTAATTTAGAGTTAAGGTTACTCAAATGCAAATCCCAACAACACAGTCACAGTCAGTTAAACCACACTTTAACATTCTCACCTCCACAACAAAGTCTGTTGCACTTTCATATAATCCACCACAATGGATTACATACACTCATTTCCTCTAAACCACACTCAAACAACATTTTCTCCAACCCAGCTCCATTAAAATAAAAAAGTAGAGTTAAACTGTCAAGTTTTGAAAGAAAATCTAGTTTGGGGAGTTTTCCATTTTTCAATTGCCCCTTCTGCCCAAATTTTGATGGAAACAAACCTTCATAAGAAAATGTATGGTTCATTAAGAAGCCATTTTTTGTCAAAAATGTTTCAAAGTTGTTTTTTTTACCAGCTTGAAGAGAAAAGGCTTCTGATAATATAGGCAGGGTTTCTCACCCCTGCTCATTTCTCTGCCAGATTTAATATGCATGTGTGTGCAAACAACACAAAAGTTGGTAAATGTCACCTGATCCCTTATATTTTACAATGATATAGCTGTGTGTTACATACTCATGTGGTGAAAAGAACTGAAATATGCACTTGCTAGAGTTCTTGGGTTTGCACTGTGGGAGAGGAAGGTGCAAGTATGCACTTTGAATCTCTGTCCTGCAGCCTAGGACAATTGTGGTTCCTGTGTTTGCAGAACCACAGAGAATGAATCTCCTTTGCTCTCCTTACAATCCCATTGAAGTCAATATGCAATATGCTACAATCCCATTGTTGCAAAACACCAAAAGGGGATGGGGCAAAAAAGATCAAGGTCATGTTTCATCCCATGTAGCAGCAATGAGAGCTGACTAGACTGAGGGGAGGGTGCTGCAACTTCTGAAGGGATACAGTATGCTCTAAGTTACCTACTGTGCAGCAGGGAACTATGAAACTTGAGTTCAGAAGATAGAACATAGTTACCTGAGGCAGAATTTTACCCTAAGTTCCACTTGGGGAGGTGTGGCCTCCCAACTCTTCAGTGCTAGCCTGTGGCTATATGGCAAGACTAATCACTAATTCAACAGTCTCTTAAGATGAACTGAGAATAATGGGGCCTGATTCGCCACTGTGTAACATCCGTTTTTTCTGATGTAACTAGCTTTCAATGGAGTTGCTCTGGCATGAATTAAAGAGGAGGAATGTCATAATAACTTAGTGGCGAGTCATGCCCAACAGCTTCTCTCCAAATGCTCTGCTGGTATGTTTTCTTACATTTAGAAAGAAATTTCACCTTTAAATACCTTTCTTATGACCTTCCTCATCTTTAATTCCTTCATGCAATATACAACAACATTGAGAACGCAGCTGAAGAAGAAAAATGTTCCACATCATTTATCCTCAGGCTATAGCTGCCCAAAGTGATACAGGTAGATTGACCTGGGCCATCAAGGCCAAGGCCAGGAGGTAGCTCATTTTATAATCCCTAAAATATCCATATCCACTGTCACAAACTCCGTTTGTTGTAACCTTTACCTTATGATGTCATACAATCTATTTATCTCAAAGACACAAAGCAGCAAGTGGTATTTGTAGACTCTCTCTCTCTCTCTCTTCTGGATGACTCCTTTCTTGAGAACTCGGGGTGCCAGAATTTACATGACACTTGTGGATCATAAAAAGTTACCTGACCCCTGAAAGGTTAGCATTCCACACATACACTTCACCCATTAACTCATTTGCGTAAAGTAAACTGAGTATCTTTTTCACTGGACTCATGTGGAGAACAGCTCCGAAAATGACTTTGTTGTTTGAAAAGTATAGATCCACAATTCAATGCTCTTTGCAACTGTGGTCCTGACCCAACTATGTGAAATATTGACAACAGTAGGGGCATTCTACTGCTTTTGAATGATTGCAGCATCATCAAAGCCTTTTTCCTGAATCACAAGTGGACTAGGTGATTCATGCCTATGTGACTACCGTCAAAGTATTTTCAATTCAGTGTAAGGTGGGTCCCTTTACCAAAGAGTGACGTCTGCACACTTGGTTCCTTAGACCAGGAACTATTGGAGATACCATGCTTTCTGAGTGCCCCCAGTAGAATACCATGAAGAGTGACTGCACAAGGTGAACTACTGAAGATGTCCTTCCAGCTAAAGAGTGGTGTTGCTAGATTTGGGGGAGTCCATCCCAGGCATTTAAGCATATTGACTTCAATGGGATTTTTTTTTTTAAATAAACAGAGAATTCGGCCCTTTTCTGAATAAGGATAGATTTAAACATGAGATTAAGCAATTTGCTGAACTTGGGGCAAAATGAGGATATGTGGTTAGCGCAGAATGAAGGGGTATAGCAACACCCACAGATCTCATCTGGAACTCAGCCACTAACATTGAGGGAGAGTGCTTCATGGGTATTATCCACTAGAGAAGAAATAAGAATTAATAAATATGCATTTGTTATTGAATACATTCTTTGGTATTCTCCCTGTTATTTTCCTCACTTTAAATATACAATATCAAATCTTATGATATCAGACACATAAAATTGTATAAGGAAACCCTTTTTCTATTCAGCTGTATAGACACACACTTAGAGTGGTGTCAAATTAAATAATAATTCTATGAACGTTCCCATTGTCCATCACTTCATCCAAATAGTGTGTCTAGTGGTGCAGAAATGCAGAGGCTGACATTATAAAATAGTGCAATGCTCAGACTACCTTTTCCCAGATCTGAAGAAGAGCTCTGTGTAGCTTGAGAGCTTGTCTCTCTCAGCAACACAAGTTGGTCTAATAAAAGATATTACCTCACCCATCTTCTCTATCTCATTATAAAATAAAACCATTATCTTGTCATAGGACTGACCTTATTGAGACATAGAGACATTTTCACTGCCCTGTAATGAAATGTTAGAGCTCAGTGAAACTCATGCACTAAGGTGAATTTTATATTTGGGGCTCATTGTGTCCTGCACTTACTAAAGAGCGTAACAGCAGAGCAGGAACAAGAAATCCATCCCCCCCTCCCGTATGGACCATATGAGGCCTGCTCAGAATCACTGCCCCTGCACTTGTGGCAGCATCAGGGGTGCTACCAAAAGCCTCCCTTGCCTCCCAATGAGAAACTTGGCAGAAAAGGGACAGGAAGTTGTAGGGAGGAGAATGGAGAAGGCGGAGCCATGCCTATCCCCTCTTACATACTAACTAGAAAAGAAACCATAAAGGGGTGTGGTAAATTACTCCTCAACTCCTAGAGCGTAACTCTTCAGAGCATAAGACACTATAGAGCATTAATATGTAATCCAGGTAATAAGTAGGTGGGAACAAATTGCATATTGTGTTTCCATATAAGTCCTTGCTGATTTTTGAAGCCAAAACATGAATGAAAGCACAGCAGCATTTTATGTGGATTAAAGCATTTTCTTAAAAACTAGCTGGAAATATGAGCTTGAGTTTTCCAGCCTCCTAATTATACTGACAACAGGACAGCCAAAGGTACCAGTACAGTGGCCATACAGTGATACCATTTGGGATCTTAGTTCTTGTTTCTTCCTTTCTCTAGAGGAGTATATCACAGTACATCACATTAGAACAGCTCTCTCTGGCCAATGAGCACAGCAGTATGGTCTGTGAACATGGTATAAGGTCAGAAGAAAAGGAGAGAAAACATAATTTATCCCCACTGCAAAAATTCTGGTTGCTAATTTCATTTCCATGTTCAAAACTAAATTCTGCTCTCAGGTTTTGCATATCAAAACAGAATCTGAGTACTTAAGATAACCTCTCACAGTGATTTAGGGCTCATGCATTGATACATTGTATTCGTTCTATTTTCAAATACTAAGGTCACTTTGTTTACAGCGTCCATCATTTTGACTAACACGTAAAAGGTCACACTTATTAGTTAAGATGTTTGAAGTTTTCTTAGGAGTCAAAATTATCTGAAATTATATGTCTGAGTGTATAAACTACCTGTTACTAGGCAGAAACACACAGCAGTAGCAGAGTGTGATTTAGTCATAATGCATTTATGAGCAGTGTGCTGTTTCAAGCTCTGCTGCACCAAATGAAGTCAAAATTCTTGAAATGGCAATAAAATGGAGAACATAACACCAAAATGAGCATGTTGTAATGATCCTTTACCTGGGTTTTTGAAACGTGTTTCATAAATTACATCGTGAATTTGTGTTAAATAATGCTACCTTTCTTGTCACAACTCGAAACAATTAAGGTCTTTGGGCTTCAGTCTTGTCACTTGAATATGCCTTCAGGCTAGAAAATCCTCTTGCAGAAGCAAAAGAATTCACCCCTTCTTTCTCCAGCAGTGAACTTCCTGAGACTTCGGACCAAGCTAGATGCAGGAAGGTCTTGTGGTGAAGGCACCAAGCTCCAGAAATGTGGGCTTAATCCCTAGCTCTGCTCCAGACTTTCTGAATGATCTTTGGAAGTCACTATTTCTCTCAATCTGAGTTCCCCAACTGGGAAACAGAGATAATAATGCTTCCTCTGTCTATTTCCCCACCTTACCCTGGGCCCAGATCCTGTAATGAGCTTCCATGTGAAATTCATGAGTGGGTGCAACAGGCAGGTCCATGCCCCCACCTCCTTCCTGCTCCACAAGCACAGGGACTCCAGTTATGATTGGCCAGTGTCTGAAATATGTAAGGATGGGGAGAGGACTATGTGGTCCCTGGGTTCAGGGCAGATCCTCCAAAGGAGATCTATTTTCCAGTCCAAAAGGACTACCCTCTTTTCAGAGGGGAAGAGCTGAAAAAGAAGATGGGGATCAACTAAGTCTGGGAGGCAACAAATGAAAAAACAGGAAGGGAGTGTGGGTCAAAATATTCAAAATCAGGTATCCAGAAGGGGGCACTGAGCAGAGAACCCTAGTGTGACAATGCGGTTCTGGCGGGACCCAACTAAGAGTGCCAGTTCAGGACAAATCACTTAAAATAGGGCAGTTACATCCCAAGGCTAGGGTTTTTCCACAGCAAACCAAACCAGCCAGACAAAGAGGACTTTGGTCTCACCCCACTGGCTAACCACAAGTCACATAAGCAATTTCCTTAGATACTCTAGTTTCAAAGTATCACCACCAGTGCCACTCATCCTGGGACTGAATGGTTATGAAAACCAACACCCCAATAAAAGAAAAAGGTTCTCTCAATTCCAAAGAATCAATCCCCAAACCCAGGTCAATATACAAATCAGATCTTACCCACAAATCACGCTGTTGCCAATCCTTTAGAATCTAAAGGTTTATTCATAAAAGGAAAAAGATATAGACAAGAGCTAGAATTGGTTAAATGGAATCAATTGCATACAGTAATAGTAAAGTTCTTAGTTCAGGCTTGTAGCAGTGATAGAATAACTGCAGGTTCAAATCAAGTTTTTGGAGTACATCCACAGCTGGGATGGGTCATTCAGTCCTTTGTTCAGAGCTTCAGTTCGTAGCAAAGTTTCTCCAGAGGTAAGAAGCAGGACTGAGATGGAGATGAGGCATCAGCCTTTTATAGTCCTTTCCAGGTGTAAGAACACTGTGGAAAATTACAGCAAAATGGAGTCTGGAGTCACATGGGCAAGTTCCTGCATACTCTGCTGAGTAACAAGGCGTATCTGCCTTCTCTCAGTGGATCAGTTGTATAGCTGATGGTCCTTAATGGGCCATCAAGCAGGCAAGGCAGAGCTAACACCAACTTGTCTGGGATGTCACCCAGAAGCACAGCACAAATTTGAAATACAGACAGTATAGAGCCAATACTCTTAACTTCAACTACAAAATGAAACATACATATAGACAGCATAATCATAACCAGCAACCCATAACCTGGTCTTAGACACTTTATATGACCCCCTTTACATAAGATTTGGTGCCACTACAGGACTTTGGTTGCCACCATGTATTATATGGTCCCAGATTATATCAATAATGTCACACCTAGACAGAACCCCTTCTCCTCAACAGAGTCCAGGGAGATAGTGGATGCCATTCAGGAGGGAATGAAGGTGCAAGCACGTTTCTTTCATGCCCCTGTAGGACTACCAGTCCCTAAATGGCCTAGAGCTTTCTGCTGAGTGAGGGCGGGGGTATTACTAATGCAGATTTGCTGGGAGGGTTTTATTATTAATGCCCATCCAGTTGTTATTCTTTGTATGTGTGTTTTTATATAAAATGTTGGTGTCCTGAGAGCGTACCTTGGGCACCATTCAAAAATCAAAATAAATAAAGAACTGAGACATAATGTAAAAATGTAATGACTTTGGTTTTTGCCTAGACACAAAATTCAGCAATAATAGCAATACAACACTTTAACATTTATAGTTTCTTTAGGGAGGTTAGAGTGCATAATGCAGGTAGGTCATCCAAAGACTGACTTGCTACAGGATTTTTTTTCTTTTTATTAGTGTGACTCTTTTGTGATTGCTTTGCTGCTATATATTTCCTGTCCTGACTACAGATACAGAAGCGACAGAATGCTCCACCAAACGAAAGGCTGTCCTCGGGGGATTTCCAGCTCTGTAAGAAGTGGGAAGTAGCAGATATCTCAGGAGAATGCCTGTCCTTGTAAAATTTATAGCCCAATTGTGCGAATTCTGAATTGCTGGAGCTGGGAGCTTTGAGACCATTTTCTTTTCCTTATTCCCAGTATACATTTTTTAAAATAAAGTTAACTACATGCTGCTCCCCCGTTGTCTGCTAGAGCTTTAGACTTCAGGCATTAGTTCAAATTTGTGAAATTTGTTAAAAACATTCAGAGACAAATCTTAGTTCTCTTGAGGTCAATGAGAATGCTGTCTTTGACTTCAGTAGGACCAGGATTTGGCCCTTTCATATGATATAGATGTTTTGTTCAGAGACTCTGAAGGAGGAACTTTCTTTTCTTTCCCTTCAAAGTATCTTTCGATATGTACCTCTGGGAAGAGGTCATTTTTTGGCAATTTAACCCTAAATCATATGGTTTGTTCAGAATTATTTTATTATAATAAATAATAATAATATTTAGCTTTTTATAATACCATTTGTCTACATATATCAATGTACTTTATAAAAGAGGGTAAACATCATTATCTCTGCTTTATGGTGAGGGAAACTGAGGCACCATGAAATAATTTGCCAAAGGTCACACAGCAAGTCAGTGACAGAGCTGGGAACTAAATTTCAAGCTCCTGAGTCGTGGGTCCAACTCCTTATCCCCTGCCGTATGCTGACTTGACAAATGATCAGGTTTGTTATATATTTATTTACTGAAGTTTACTTTTTCTCACTTGGATTTAATATTGCTATTAGTACGTAATCTGAAGCATGACTCAAACCACTACTTCCATATTTGTATTCTTTGTATAGCCAATGGCTATATCTGATCTTGCAATGAGCTTTGTGGGTGCAGGGGTTTCCCCATTGTGGAACTCACTGTTGGATCAGGACCACAGCTGAAAAGAAAAAAATAACTAGGAATGACTGAAGTGATTCAGATTAAATGAGATCTGACACAAAGCATGAGCCAAACTCAAACTGAAGCTTTAATGATGTTTGAAAAATTCTATTCTTGGGGGGTGGGGTGGGGGGAGGGGGCTGTCAGATTGAGCTTGAAAGCAGAGATGCCAAAATACTGCAGGAAAAGATGATCTTGTAGTGGCTAGAGGGGTGAAAACATTATCTAAGTTGTATCTGTCCTATCCTGATGAGAGCAGGTGATTCTGGAAACCTAGGCCCTGATTCAGGTGCACAGCTTTCAGCATTTGAATTTTCCCATTGAGTAATAGAGAAACTTCCGTTTCTTGCTGAATCAGGGCCCATCTAAGAACATGCTTATGTGCTTTTTTGCAGACTCAAGAGAGAGACGGATATTTGACTAATCATCTAGATTTTGGAGTACTTACCTTTGGAGTACTTATCTTACCCTTTGAAATTATCATCACTAAAAATAACCTTTGTAAAACAGGACAGAAGCTTTTCTTCAGTATTATTTTCCTATTGATGATATAGACAATGAGGGACATTGGGATGTTTTTTCATTAGTGGTTTATATGAATTCTGGAGCACAAAGGCTATATGAATTTGGTAGCATAAGCTTAGCATTGACAAGTGCAGAGCAGTAAACAGCAGCAAGAGTTCACCATTAGAAACAATTTTCAATATTGATTAACTGTTGTATTGAACCACAGCTCTTATGCTGGCTGCATACAGTATAATGCTGGCAGCATGGGACTGCAATATATCAGTGCAAATAACCTGTGCTAATACACTGTTATGGTTGAGACATTAAAAAGGGAAAAATAAATACACACACATTTTTTTCTCAGTCTAAAGTCTCAACCATAACACTTTGCTAATATATACACCTTTATCCCAATGTAACACGACCCAATATAACACAAATTTGGTTTTAACGCGGTAAAGCAGTGCTCCGGAAGGGCAGCGCACTCTGGCGGATCAAAGCAAGTTCAATATAACGTGGTTTCACCTATAACGCAATAAGATTTTTTGGCTCCCAAGGAGGTGTGTGTGTGTGTGTGTATATATATATATATATATGAGAGCAAGATTAAGTTAAAATATAAGATTCAGCATCAGATATACACCTGTAACTGCAATAGATAGCAGAGTATTTAAATAATCAAGGGCAAATATGGCCTTTGGTTCTCAAAGCAATCACAGCTTGCTTATCTCTACAGAATATTTTGTACTACCGTTCCACTTTATGCTTATGCTTTTATGCTCTATACACAGTAAGCAACAATTTCCTAACCTGGGTGCCTAAAATTAGGCTCCTAACTCTATAATCACCTAAATAAGTGTCCTGATTTTCCAAAGTGTGCAGCACCCACTGATTTTAATAGGATTTGTTGTTACACAACACTTCTAGAAATCATTTCCATTAAATAGTGTGACAACACTCAGGCCAGGGAGAAACAATTTGAAGTTCTAATTGTTTTGATACTGATTATTAATTTCTTCCCCAAATCCTGATGTCCCTGGAGTGTGTCCCATTGTGGTAGTTAGGTCTATGGACACTTTTTGAGTAAATTGATTAAGAAGATTAAGACAAAGGGATTTGGATGTTCTCAAGTCTTCAGATTTTCTTGATCTCTAATAGTCAGGACAAGCTATGGAATGAAGTCAGCACTAGTTTTGGTGGTTGATGATTTTGTTATAGTGAGAGATCACGTGTCCATGCTGACTTTTTAAGTATCAATCTCTGATATTGTTGACCAGAAAGTTTTAGCAATTCACCTCCAGGCCCTAGCTGGGGTAAATTGTATCCTACTGAAGTGGTTCTATGGGTATCCTGTATGTGTTAAAAGTGTGTATGAGAATATTTAGGAAGAGAGAAAGATGAGATGAAATGATCTGTGGCGCCCTTAGCATTAAGATAATATGACTGCCTTTTTTTCTCAGACCTTAATAGAACAATTACTTTCCTTTTGCTGAGATTGGGGCCTGGATCAGAACAAGCTAGTGAGGACTCACTGCAGATAGAGATCATGCCAGCAGTCATTAGATACATCTAGAGTAGAGTTGGTCAAAACAAGAAAAAACATTTGCAAATATTTTGCCATTTTTTCTTTAATTTCAAACTTTCAAGATTCTAAATTTTTAATGTTTTTTTCTTTAGTTTTAATGCTTGAATTTTAACAGAAAGCTAATTTGATTATACCTCTGGTTATAAAAAAATCATGCTTTACAATTCTCAACAACTAGAAAAGCATGAATTGCAAATGTTGTAGTCCAATACACCATTTTAAAGTTGTGCTGTATTGGTAAGACACATAAACCATGCCCAAAAAGTACACACACAAATGGCAAACTTTCTGTGTGTATCATAAGATGAGCAGAAGCATGAACCTTAAGAATTTTGGGGAAAAAATACTGATATTTTAATTCAAACCAAATGTTATTGGCATTGCAGTTGAAGGGGTTGAATGAGAGAATAAGATGTCTAGCTATTATGGAAAAGAAATGTCAGTACATCTCAGTTCTGAACTGTAGTCAGAGTACCAGTCATGGGCTCCATACAATCAAAACCAGACAACTGTGTTGAATTGTACAGCAGATGTTCTGATATGTTCAGACCTCAATTGGGCATTTTGATTAAACCACCCAACCACTTTTCATTTCCGACTTAACGCAAGTTTGAACCCAGATCTTCAAAAGTAAAAGGAGCTATGATATTTGCTTATTGCATCTTCTCATGCCCAACCCTTTCTGTCTGAGGATGAATATTTTTCAGATGCTCCCTCATTCTCACAGTGTGAAGAGCTCTGTGAAACAGCTTTTGAAGTAATGTTTCAAAGAACAGGATTCTAATGATTCATTATCATAATGGCTGTTCACAGATTTAACTGTAAATGAGCCAATGCCTTGCCATTTTGGTGATATTTAACAAAGTTCATTAGCCTAAGATTTATTTATTCATTTTAATGTAAATATCTTAGGTACAATTTCAAATATATTTGAATGAAAGTAAACTGACCGACAACTGTACATGCTGCACATGCCATGATGAATAAATATTGGGTAATAGATATACAGAGTTTAATATGGGGAAGAAAACCTATCAAGCAAATACACATTTGTACCTCCAAGCAAAATTTATTTTGCTGCCACAAATCTGCAAAGTGAATAGTCAAATGTTATACTGATTCTCACTGTTGTAATAAGCAGGTATCATTCACTCATATATTTTATGTATATTAGTACTTAACAATCGCAAACGATTAAATGGAACAAATACTAAAAAAATAAGACCGTCAAGTTGTGTAAAATAAGCCTGCATCACAACCCTCTCATTTAAACTGTTTTTTTATTTATGGTAAAAATCATATCAACTGCAGTGAAAAAAGACAGCTTAATGTTACTGCAGAAGCTCTAACAGAGAGTAGATAAGAACTTCTACTGAAGGATTTAAATTACTTCAGATGCACTTTGAATTATAATTGCTTGCATAGGTAGCTTGCAGAAATGTTTCCTTTCCTCCTCCACATTCTATACTTTTTTTTTTCCTTCAGAGGGAATAAACACTTTCAGATTATACCAGCTATTAGTAATGATTCCTACAGAAATACAATTACCTGAGATCATTACAAAACTCCAGAAATAAGCAGCAATACAGACACCAGAAAGAAATTACCAAAGGGGACACCAGTGCTATGACGCCAGTCCTGCATCTTTATTCCTAAGCAAGTGCGATATTTTTCCATAAAGCCACAAATAAACCTCAACTCTACAGGACTCCAAACTAATGTATGGTCTGCTACAGGTAACTTCACAGTTTAAAGGCTCTTCTGGAGACTTTAGCTAGACATATGTATTAAGAAATCACATTTTTTTTCTTTTAAATTTGTAGTTAATTGAATGATTATGAAAAGTGCTGATTGACAGCCCTGGAGATTGCCGCTTAAAGTATTGGTGCAGAATGTGGACCAAGTGTGCAGACTTCCTCACCTCATCACCACCCTGCCAAGTCCATTCAGTCCTTGGCAACCCGTTGAGATTGTCAACATAGGTGCCAATCAAAGGCAATTGTGGTGATGGATTTTGTGATATCATCTATCCAGAAGGAACTGTATAAAGAACGTTCTCTGATTTCACATTAACCAATGGATACCCACCTGGTGGTTGTGGTGTTTTGTCACAAAAGACCTGGGAAGAACTTGAAGTGATGACTTCAAGGTGAAAGGGTCCTGCCAAGATTTTCAAATATGTTTAGTGTTTTGGGGTGCTTTAGTTCTGGGGAGGCCAAATTAAAGGGGCTTGATTGTTGGTCACCCACTGTCAGACATTTCTGAAAATCAGGCCCTTTAGTGTGTCACAAGTCAGGTACACAAAAATTGAAACACTCCAAATCACTAGATACTTTTGAAAATCTTGGCTTCCACACACTACTGCTATTCTCATGAGCTATCCCTTCAATAATTATTAATTAGAGCAGACATTATTAAACTTCATGGCACTGCAACCCCCTTTTGACAACAAAAATTAATACAATACCCTAGAAGGGAGGACTGAAGCCTGAGCCTGCTTGAGCCACACTGTCCCAGGCAGAGAGGGCAGGGGCAAGGTCCTGGAAATTTGAAACAAGTCCCACTACCCTAGGTAGAGGGGGCCATAGCCGAAGCCCAAGGACTTCAGCCAAGAGTGTAGTCACTGGTGGGCCTAGGTGGGCTGCAGCCCACCTACTTAGCATCCAGGCCCTCCCCCCAGCACTTGTGTGTGCCACCCAGACCTGGAGGACTCCACAGACCGAGTGCACACACCCCTGGCCCAACCAGAAGGGAAGGGACAACAGTGGCACAGCAGTGAGCGCCTGATGAGCATGCCATGCATGCATGCACACCACAGCAGGAGAAGGGTGGTTGGCTGACTGGCCGGCCCGGTGGCGGCAATCATCAAAAAACATAGGCCTGCCACCTTGGGGAGCCAGGCCTCGTGTAAGGTGGTGTGACGGCAACAGATGCTGGTGTCTCCTCCCAGAGCTGGGTGAACATGTACATGTGTGAGGCCCCAAGAGCCACTGGCCAGAGCATCCATCACTCCCCTCAAGGCTGGCTGGACTGGAGCAGTTGGGCAAAAGTGAGCCCCCCAATCTCTTCTTCCCTCCTTTGTCCCCTATCATTGTCCACTCACCTGAAGTTGGGGCCCACCCAAATGTCCCTTGCTAGCTATGCCATTGCTTCAGCCCTGGGTGGGGGTCCTATAGTCTGAGCCCCACCACTCAGGGCTAAAGCCCAAGCCTGAGCCCTGCCGCCCAGGGCCAAAGTCCTTGGGCTTTGGCCCTGGCCCCAGCAAATCTAACACCAGTCCTGATGACCAGGGGCAGCTTCAGGCCCCAGCATGCCAAGTGTGTGCTTGGGGCAGCATGCCACGGGGGGTGCTCTGCTGGTCACTGGGAGGGTGGCAGGCGGCTCCGGTGGACCAGCGGACCGCAGGACCAGCAGACCTCTGCAGGCACGCCTGCGGGAGGTCCACCGGAGGCACCTGCCGCCCTCCCGGCGACCGGCAGAGCGCCCCTCGTGGCATGCTGCTCTGCTTGGGGCGGTGAAATGTCTAGAGCCGCAGCAGCTAGTGACCCCTTTAAAATGAGGTTGTGACCACTTTGGGGTCCCGAACTACAGTTTGAGAACCTCTGGATTAGAGGATCCTCAGAATATTAATTAGGTATAAGAAAATATGTTTAAATTCTACATGCCAATAACTCCAGCAATAATAACATTTGAAACACAGTTACTATTTTTAAATACATTGCATGCGAGCAGTAAAAACTCAGTTCAGTCTCAGACACTGTGGCACTTCCTGAGAATTCAGACGAACAACTTGCAATTAGACACCTCTTAATCTCTCTTGTCACATCAGAACTATGAGCACGATCCTGCAGGGGCTCAGCACTCTGACTCGAATCCAGCAAAGCACTTTACACACAATCATAAGTTTAAAGAGCACTGAAGTTAATGAGACTACTTGTGCACTTAAAGTTAAGCAGGTGCTTATGTGTTTTGCTGGCTCAGTGCCAGAGTACTGAGCAACTTGCAGTATGAATCTCTTTTATAAGTTATTTCAGGATATGTATTTTACACTTATCTAAATTATCATCAATTACAAATGTTATTAATTAGTGCTGAGGAAAAATGTAAAAAATGTTTTAATGAAAATTTATAAGACAGTTTCATTCTGCTGCATTTCAGAACGAGTAGATTTTAAAAACAAAAATGTTTTAAAATATCATTTAAAAAATTCAATTTGAAATTAAATTCTTTTAAAACATTTTTTTCACACCAGACCACTCAACAGACCAGTCAAAATTGGTCTTTGAAAACCAAAGAAACACAAATACACATACCCCAACCCAATATTGAAAAAAATTAGTAGTACATAGAAATTAATTTGAAGAACTGAAACCTTTGGGAAAATTCAATTGGCTTTTTAAAAAAAATCCATTTTCAAAAAGGGGCCACATTTCTTCAAAAATGTTTTTCAAATGAAAAAGTTCAACTAGCTGTATTATTTAGTATACTATATCACCTTTCTAGGTCAGTATAAATAAAAATATATGGTGAAGAACAATCACATTTTTAAACTTTATAAAACTATTTTCTTCATATGTTAGGCAATACAAGAAAAAACAGCCCTGTTTTCCACCCTCAAAATGTTCCTGTCCCTAACAGTCTAAATTTAATCTTGTTCCCCCATAAAACTGTATGTTCTAATATGGCCTAAGTAGTCAGCAGTCATAGTTATGCTTATTCTTTTTAGAGCTACAGGGCAGATTTACAAAGGTATTTAGGCTCCTAAAGATGAAGATGGATTGACAACATCTAAGTGTTAGATGCCTAAATCCTAGTAACATCCAATGGGAGTAAGGTCACTAAATACCTTAGCCTCTTTTGTAAATCCCATGAGGAGCCTGAGCCTCAAAGATATTGGGTACCTAACTCCCATTGATTTCAGTGGGAACTAGGCACCTAAATATCTTTGGGGATCTGAGTCTAACTATCGCTCTGCTTTTTTACATACCTAAATATCTGTGTAATTCTGGCCTATATATACATATTTTCTCTTTTTATTACAACTGCATTATACAGAGTATGAAAACAATTTATGAATCTCTCTCTATGTTAGAGTTACTTGCAAAAGTCTTTTGTTCTGGAACAGTGGATGTCTGTGTGTGTGTGAGTGTGTGTAGGTGTGTGTCATGGACAATTTCTCCTAACACAGAATAAAATGCAAGAATAAGCTCAGCAATTGAGTGGAAAATAGACCATATTCTGGAAGCTAAAGATAGCAGCATGCACAAGACAGCAGACAGCCTCATGCAACACCACCAGGGGTGGCTCCAGACACAAGCGCAGCAAGTGTGTGCCTGGGGCGGCAAGTCGCGGGGGGGGAGGGGGCGGCGGCGGGCGGTGGCGTGCCGGTCACCGTCAGGGTGGCGGTCAGGCAGGCTTCAGTGGCATGCCTTCAGGAGGTCCTCCGGTCCCGCGGCTTTGGCGGCAATTCAGTGGCAGGTATGCCGAAGGCACAGGACTGGCAGATCACCCGCAGAAACAACACCGAATCCGCGTGACCAGCGGACTGCCCACAGGCAAGCTGCCAAAGGCCGCCTGAGTGCCATGCTTGGGGCAGCAAAAAACATAGAACCATCCCTGAACACCACAGTAGTGAATGTGTTTTCAGTGTTGCTACTTTCTCTGAATAATGAAAGCTCCTCATCAGTGTCTTTTGGTAGACTATTCAATATTTATATAGTGGGCCTGTCAGTTTCTGGAATCCCACAAAGCACTTCAGTGTATAACCTCTACTAAGAACAACATAGTCAGACTCTACCAGCAGCCCATTACACTATCTTTGTCTTGACACTTTACTGTTTTTAGGGCATACCTGTACACCAGTAAATTGGGGGCACATTGATATCACACTCTTCTTTCCAACTTTCCTGCCGTAATTTAATTCTCACAGTTCCTTGTCTAAAGCTTCTGTTTAGTTGAGAAAGCATAACAGACTAGACCTTTATGTGGTGTAAATTAGAGTAGCATCATTGACTTCAAGGCTACACCAGTTTAGACCAGAAAACGATCTGGCCCTATGTTTTTAAATTATGGAGGACAGAAAAGGAAACTAACAGGTAGTCCAGTTTGTCACAGTCCTCTCTTCCCTCATACTATCCAGCAGCAACTTTAATAATTAGGTTTATGGTTCCACTTACCAGAAAACAGGAGGCAAATCTGTCAATCAGTTGTGTACATAAAGACCCAGTCAAGCCCTTTTGCCGAATTAAAAAGATTTCCAAACCAGGAATATGGATAGGAAACTGACAGCCAGAAGAAAACATCAAATTTCCAAATACCTGTGGTAAATACCAACACTGAATGCAAAATACCGGTATTTGTAAAGAGATAATTGATGGTTTTGCACAGCTCTACCTGAAACAAATAAATGAATTTGGATTCTGTGTACACTGCAGCAAGTACCATCATTTATGAACACGTCTAATAAGGGAACACTGCAATTAACAAGTCTGAGCATATCCTAATGAGCCTTAGAATAGGATAGAATAGAATAGAATAGAATAGAATATGTGAGTTAAAACAAAAACCTTTGTGTACTTACAATGATTCTGGCCTTTTACCTTGCTTCTTTTAATCAAGTGACTCAGCCCTTAGGCTTAAATGGTTGTCCATAGCCAATAAATATTGATTACTTTCAATAGCTGGTTAATGATGGTTAGAGCTGCTAATCAAAATATTAGAGAGAAATGGTTTCAGTGTACAGATTTGATTAAATTTAACCTAGGCCTTTTAAGTTGGAAAGAGTCTTTCTTTTATCTTATTTTAAACATGTGGACATTCTAAAATTTTAAAATAATCTTTAAAATGGTCATTGGCAGTGATTTCAAAGTAAGTTAGAAAAAAGGTACTCCTGGGGCTCTAGTATCACTGCAAAATGTCCAAATTATATGATTTTTTTCTGTACAGCACAGGAAAGGAAGGAGAAAGTCATTAATTAAAATAACAATTTTTATCATTCCCCATCAAGTTAACAGTTAATTTGAGAAGATCCTGACACCTCTGGTGTTGCCCAAGAATCTTCAGAAAGAGAATGAGTGAAGAGAGAAGCCAAAGAGGAGAGAAGAAATCCACTTATCTATGTCAGAAGAAGGGAATGTAATGGCGAGCAACATAAAATTCTTTCTAGAAGGCTTCTGCTATGTTGACTATTGATGAGTGAGAAGGTGGGCGAGGTGATATCTTTTACTGGACAAACTTCTATTGGTGAGAGAGACAAGCTTTTGAGATACACCGAGCTCTTCTTCAGGTCTGGAAAAGGTACTGGCAGTATCACAGCTAAATACAAAGTGGAAAAGCTTGATTAGGCTGAGTGGTTGACACATACTGTATTGTAAGAGACCATTCAAGGTGAAGTGGCCCGTTAACACTTCGGCAGTCACAGGACAAAAAAGAGGCATTAGTGGTTTACAGATTGTTGTAATAAGCCATAAATACAGTGTATTTATTAAAATCATGAAATTCAGTGCCTGGCAAAGTTTTGAGTGTAAGGTCCCAGGCTAATCTTTTGAAGTTCTTGGGCAGTTTTCCTTTGAGGATGAGGACTGAGAGGTCAAATATGGAGTGATCTTTCTGTGAAAAATGTTCATGCCTAGGTAATAAGGTGTTTTTGTCCTTTATCATTTTTCTTTGTGTGTTTGAGACCACAGTGATTATCTAGTTTCCCCCATATAGTTATTATTTGAGCATTTTTGCACTAGATGAGGTAGCACACTGTGATAGGCATCTGTAGCACCCATGGATTATGAAAGGTGTGTTGTGGGGGATATTGACCATTGTAATACTGCAAACAACAATGAAAGATATTGAATTTTGACAATTGATGACAGTTTGAAATGTGGGCAGGTTATATCTACTACTTTAATCAATATATTAGTTATGCAAATTAGGGATATCAACTAATTGGTTTCTGAGGTAAGAAACTTGTCTCAGATGCCATCACCAAAGCATAAATCAACTTAATCAGACTTGAAGAAAAAAAATCAAGAATCTGGAAAACCATGGTGAAAAGAAATTGCACTAGGACTATTGTCATATATGTAATATGGTAACTTTGAAACAGCTCAACTCCACTATTGCAGGGAATGTTATAGACATGAATGGGCAGAACCCTATTGATTTTTTGGGGAAAAAAGAGAACCAAATGGGAAAAATGGGAAAATAGCTGTCAACTGATCAAAGAACTGGTTGATGGCAGCCATTAACAACTGCTAGAATGGACACACACACACCCTCTCAGCTCTGCCCATGTCCCAATGGTGTTTAAGATGATGACATCCTGAATGACATCTCTGAGACAGAAAGAAAAGAAATAATAGGGGGAGCTATAGAAGAAAGGAGAGTGAAGGAGGTTTCATTTTTTCCTTCCTGGTTGTATGGTGCCTCCCCAGACCTGCTCCATGGTGGAGGAAGGAGAAAGACAAACAACACAAAAATATTTGAACACCACATCCAACCAATTGTAATATTTCGGGGAATGTTCTAGGCATCAATGGGCAGAAACCTGTTGATTTTGGTGAAAACTGGAAGAACCTGAATTAGCATCCCTGGTACCCCATGCTGCTGCCTATGCATATCAGAGGCATGAGGTTAACTTTCTGTGTGGTGAGACTGCATAGCCAAGAGCCTATCAGACATAAGGAGGGTTGTCACGGGGAAGGGGAATGGAGTTAGTGGGAGAAAATGGGGACACAGAGGTAGGGAAAGGAAGAGTTGGGAGGGGAAGCAGCAGGGGCTAGAGCAGTAGGGCAACGGAGATGAGTGAAGCAGGGACCCAGAGGGGAAGGAAAGTGGTGGTGGTGGAAGGAAAAGGAAGCAGGGCCTGGAAGGGAAAGAATGAAGCAGCAGAGACGCGGAGGGGATTGGAGGGGATGACAAGTGTTGGGGAGGGGAGGGAAGGGGATGACAAGCGGTGGGAACAAGGGACACAGGGTGCATGGTTAGAAGGAAGTGGAAGATGGGGAGGAAGGCAGGGACCTTGGTGTGGGGGGGAGGGTGGAAAGCAGGGACAGTTTATAATGAACCCTGTTTTTAATAGCTCAACCTCTGCAAATATTGAATCATAAAGGGGAATCTGGTGACTGGGAAGAGAAAGAGAGTGATTATAGCAGGTTAATGAATAACTGGAGGGTAAATGACAAAGCAGCTCTGAGTGCAGGGGTTGGAGAGGTGTCTTTAACTCCCGATGATCCCCATCTCTGCTACCCTCTCCTTTACCCCTGCTCCACTTCCTACTCCACATTCCCTCCTTGCTCACTGACAAATTAATTTTTCTGTTGCCTCCTGCTGCTGCCTACATACATTACAGGCAGCAGCTCTAATATTTAGCTCTCTGTCATTGGCTGTACAACTTGGCCTAGAGAGCCACAAAGTATGTAACCCTGTAGTCCTCATCAGTAGGCAAGCAGAAATGAGATGCCTGAAGGATGCACACCTGACAACTCCTGTACTCTATGAGTCCATGTCTGTAGCCTCTGGAGTTCTTGAAAACATTCCTGAGTTGATGCAAATATAAACAATATATATATGCTAGCCCAAAGTTTAGCAACCTTGCATGCTTCATTTTCAAAACTCTTAAGACCTAGAAAATACAATGTTTTGCTCTAAGTGCTATGGCTATCATGATCAAACAGGCCAAACTGTAGCTTGCTTCGAAGGTATTTGTTATTTTCTTTCTCTTTACAGTAATTGGATGCAAATTGAGGTTTTGATTATATGTGTCATTTTAAGAGCACTGTAAGCGTGCAAAGACTGTTCCCTTTTTATTATGTATTTCTTTCTTAATTAAGGAGAGGGTGGGTTGAAATTCAGTGGCTGAAAATGATTACCACAGGCAAAAGGTGGGTGGTTAGCTGATGCCAATGTTTGCTGGAGCACTTAGTTTATTGTGTTGGGGTTTGAATTTGATTGTTTCCTTTATGTCAGGGTTAGGTATGTTAATGTATCCTGCTATGATGTTAAAAAGGCCTAAAGTGGTGGAGCTGTCAAACTAGCTGTGTCACCGCATCCAGAGCTTTAAAGTGCAGTTATGGCCTGAAAAGCGATTATGAAAAATACCACAGTCTTACCCAACCGATCTACTTTACCTGTGCACTTGATGTATATCTACTTACTTTAATGACTAAAACAAATGTTTAGTACTGTCAGCACTGCAAAACCAAGACAGCTCTACAAGATAGAATAATATCCAGCTCAATCTCATGCATCAGTAGCAAGCTTAAATTCCAACTTCAGATGGATGATGATGTAAAAGATAGAGTGAACCCAGCTTGAGTTTGCACGTTTGGCCATTAGAGCTACCATCTTTTGACTCATCAACCGAATAAATGTAATTAGGGAGCCACTGTGACACAACAATATGTTAAACAATGTCATTTTTAGAGTAACTTTTCTGATTGTAACCACACCTAAATACATTTACGTGTGTGAAACTTTTGCGCATCTTTCCTTTGTCAAGAGGGCTATCAGTTCTCAAATGTACCTTAGTTCCCACAGCTATGTTTATGCAGTATGCTCTCTGTGTGTGTGTACACACACACAATCTATCTATCTCCTGTTGTTTATTCTGAATATGTTTTGATCATGTGAAGAGAAAGTTCTATATTATGAATACTTCTATTGACTGAGAGAATGCAAGTTGGACCTGATTTTCATTTGCAATAAGACCAACTTTACACCATCCTGAGAGTTACTGAGTTACACCCATGTTGAGGCCCCTTTACACTTCCTGAACAGGGTAAAGTGACCTTGCAACAAATGAGAATCAGGGCTGTAATCTGAAGGAGGTTGGAGGTTGCTTCCATCATCTCAACATACTAGATGATATTTCTCTTAACTTTGTCACAAACAGTATATGTTATTGAATCCTTATAGTTGAAGGGTTCACTCACCCATTAAAATAAGTCCTATTTCAGCTACCAACCACAAATTTGATATATTCTTTATGGAGAAGACCCATCTGGGTGATTCAGTGCATGGCAAGTTCAGGAAGATGGAAGAAAAGCCATTTTTATAAAGCATAGAGTCATAGAGTTTAAGACCAGAAAAGACTATCAAATCGTCTAGTCTGACCTCCTCACATTACCCAGTCACCCATACATCAAGTGTGCAACCAGAATTAGGCCCAAGTATCATCCCTTGAGGAGATTAAACTATTGTGTACCACAGACAGACAATAGAATGCTCTTGAGCATAAGCGCTACAGTGTCTTTAAACTAGCTTCTAAGCAGGACCTAATGGGACTGTTTCTGCATTCTTCTGCTATAGAGTGGACTCAGTGGTACTCATTAAAAATGAGTAAGAGGGATAAGGCAGCTAGCCAAAAGTATGTAAACTCCCTCAATCACCTCATCATGTTGAGCCATATCTTCTTCCATAATCACCTTCCCAAAATATACAGGAGCAAGGACTCCCTATAAGGCTTTGTTTTTATGCATGAATGCACAAGGCCAGAAGAATGGTGACAGACCATTAGTTGATCACATTACAAAACTCAGGGGTGCCTGTACAAAGCAGATTTTAAAATGCTTGTAACTGAGAAATCACAACTAGTTTTCACCAGACCACTGAAAGACACCTCTGAAACTGATGAACTTTGTTCTCATTTTTAAAGGCAACCTCTAAAGCTGTGGCAAAAAAAGGTTACAAAATTACAGGAGGACAGTATATTTTTTCCGCTGGGTTTGTCCCTGAAAGTGGAGGAATATTTTTAGCTCAGACTTTCCAGAAAGATGTGCTCTTGGCCTAAGAACAAACATGCCAAATTCCAACCCCAGAGGTAAAACACTGAGAAAGTTATAAACACCTGAAAATGACACTTTAGAAAGAAGTACATGTGCAGCCTTAACTAGGCAGCAGCCCATCTGCTTAGCAACACAGGTTGCCATGAACATATCATTCTAGTGTTCTTTCCTTTGCACAGGCATCCAGCTGAAAATCTGTATGCTGATATTTAAATCCATCCATTGGATGAGGCCCAGCTGCCTGAAAGATTGACTCTCCCTCTGTGGCCTTGAACAATAAAACTGCCCACAGCTATGAGATGGTTCAGGAGTGTGAGAGACTGATACAGTTTCGGCTTTCCAACCCCACAAATAAGGGCAAGCAGAAAGATATGGTGGCTAATCTTATCGGTATAAGAAACTGAGACTGACAGTATTTCCTGAAACTGTACTCATCTCTGAAAGGGCAAGCATGAAGTAATTAATATATATAGCTTTGTATAATTTTTACACTGATAGCCTAAATTCCAACAGAACATCATAGGTTGTGCAGTGCTGTGTACTGCAGAAAACTTTATCTACTTGTGTTTCTCTGTATTGTTGTCCCACTCACCTCCCTTTGGAATGCTGCTGCAAAGATCATATTCCGAGCCTGTTGCTTTGAGCGTTCCAGCCCTCCACTTGCTGGCCCTTTTCTATTGCACAAAAACTAAGCAATTTATCTTCACTTTCAAGGTCCTTCATAGCCTATTTCCAGCCTACATATCATCTCTCATTCACACCTCTGCCCATAATGCCAGCCTCCATCACTCATTTGTGAAATTTTCAAGCAAGCACTTTCATGCTTTCTCCAGTGCTGCCCCTCATGCTTGGGAGCACTTCTTGTAAACATAGGCAAAGATACCACATTATCCTCTTTTAAAACTCTTCTCTGCCACGATGCTTACAAAGAACTTGATAACAGTTAGGTTGCTGATGTGCTGAAACCACAACCTATCAATCTGACCAGTACTGTCTGGTTGTTTCGTTGCATCCTCCTGTCTGTCTGTAGCCATATATTGTCTCTTATCTTATACTTATATTGCAAATGCTTTGGGCACGGGACCATCTTTTTGTCCTATGTTTGTACAGCACCTAGCACAAACCTAGCACCTAGCATGGTCCATGTCTGGTGCTCCTAGGCACTATTTTATAAATTGTGGTGTCCTCCAGGTGTCTGTACTAGGACCAGCACTATTCAACATATGTATAAGTGATCTGAAAAAAGAGGTAAACAGTGAGGCGACAAAATTTGCAGATGATACAAAACTACTCAAGATAGTTAATTGCAAAGCAGACTGTGTAGAGTTACAAAGGGTGACTGGGCAAAAAAATGGCAGATGAAATTCAATGTTGGTAAATGCAAAATAATGCACATTGGAAAACATAAAAGAACTAGATAAGTTCATGGAAGATTGGTCCATCAATGGCTATTAGCCAGGATGGACAGGGATGGAAAACCATGCTCTGAAATGTCCCTAACCTCTTATTGCTGAAGCTGGGAATGGGTAACAGGGAATGGATCACTTGGTTATGATCTGTTCTGTTCATGTCTTCTGGGGCACTTGGCATTGGCCACTGTCAGAAGACAGGATACTGGGATAGATGGACCATTGGTCTGACCCAGGATGGCCATTCTTATGATAATAAAAATAGTAAATCATAATAATAACTTTCACAGGAGCTTAGGTGAGAAATGACCCCAGAACTCACCACTTTCAGAAAGAAATATGAAACTCATTTCTTCAACCTAGTTGTCCTTCAATAGTTCTTCAGAGGTTCTTCATACACACACAACACATTCACTTACACATATTTCTTCAAACACAGGAAAGAAAGATATATTTAATTTCTTTTTAAAATACTTGGGAGGTGCTCAGAAACTACAGCGATCAGAGCTATAATAGAACAAAGATAAGAAAAAATGCTATAGGCTAGAGCTGACATATAGATGAAATAATTTTTCAGTGAAAAATAGGAAAAATATGTTGATGAAATTTTTCATTAATGCTTTTCTTTTGTTTCCAACCATCTTTATTGTACATACCTAAAATATACAGTACAGTATAATATAGAGGAGAAGTGGAGAAAATGGGCTGAGAGAGGGTATATTTGGTATCACAAAGCACAGAGCTTTAACTGTGAAGTTAAACTGGGACCCAAGTTTCAAAAGTAGGTACTCAAAGATAAGTGCCTATTGGATTTAGGTATGCAAGTCAAGATTTCTTACTCCCAGTTGGCCATAGGACTGTACTATTATCTAATCTGCATACACATATCCTGTACATGTCTATACAAGTAAAATGCACACAAATATATGTGTACATTTTGCGTGCCTAACTTTGAAAACCTAGTCAGTCCAATAAGATGAACTTCACACTTAAATATCTCAAAATCTTGCAGTTCTGAACATTGTACCCTAATTTAATTTCACTTTGTTTTGTGAGTCACCCTTTGTATTTTTCTGGTTCACATATTGTGTTTACTATGTCTTCTACTTTTATATGATTCAGTACTATTTTTTAGATCTGAATGCATAATTGCTTAATTGGCCTTGGATTATATTGTATTCTAAAATGTCTCTTCAGAAATACTTTCTACTGTTATAGAAATGCTTATCAGAAAACATCAGGGAACCTATAGAAAATGGCAGGAGAACAATTTCCCAAACTATAAAGGTGGCACTCACACTAATGTAACATTCCCCTCAAAAGTGCAGGACAGATGGCTGATAATACTCAGTGACTCCAGTATTCTACAGCCTCAGGCAACCACGGTATCATGTGTTGTTCTTAAAACCAGTGGTTAGCAGCATGGGCCTCAAAATACAAATTACCTTGTCTTTGGACAAAAATCAATAAGGCAAGAAAAAAAGGTCACCAATTGCTTATTAAATAATTGCTTGTTTTTCAAATATGGTTTACCTAATGGCCATATTTTACATACATAAATATTGCACTCACAAAAAGACATGAAAAGAAAGTTATTAAAATTGCAAAGTCAAGCACTCAAAAATTAGGGAATCCAGAATGAAGATTACCTTCATTCAGCCCCCTTTTGTGTAAGCATTATGATGCAGTCTTTAATTACTTGATCACATACTCAAAGGTGAAAATAAGCCAGTATGGTATGGTATGGCATACTGGCAAGAGCCGGTACACAGCTGACCGTACTGGCACGGGGCAGCTTCCCCAGGCCAGTAATTTAAAAGGGCCCATGGCTCACAGCTGCTGCTCCTGCAGCTGGAGCCCCTGGTCCTTTAAATTGCCACTAGAGCCCCGGGGTTCCCGGCCACTGCCACAGCTACTACTACCATGGGGCTCCAATAGCGATTTAAAGTGCCCGGGGTTCCCTGCTGCCACTAATGCAGCCGGAGCCCTGGTCCCTTCAAATCTCTGCCGGAGCACCGGGGTAGTGGTGGCAATTTAAAGGGCCTGGGGCTTTAAAGGCCTGCCCCTTCTACCTGAGGCACTGCCCCTTCCGGTTGAGAATTGCCTCCTCCCCACCTTGCTTGCTCAGGACCCTGGCCCTGCAAGACGATAAATCCCTTAAGTTACTTTCACCCCTGCACATATGATTTCCATAGAGCCCCTGCTTCATTCAGTGCACCGGATGGACAGTGATCATATGATGAGCATCTGTTCAATATTTTGTTTTTTCCTCATTGTTTAATATGTGGCCCCAGGCTTTATTTACTACACACTATCCACACCCTACTCTGAATATAGAATGATTAATTTCCTCCTAGGCTTTTCTGTGGCATTCATCACTATAGTGAAGTGCTTCACAAAGACCAATTAGTGCATCATCACAACACTCCTGTAAAATGTGGGATTATTATTATCCTCAATTTACAGATGGGGAAATGAGACACAGAGGCACAGACAGATTCAGAGCAAAAGTTTCCACTAAGTTTGGTGCCCACTTTGAGGTGACTCAGACCTGATTTTTCAGTGCATGTAGTGTTATATATTACTTTATATACTGAAGCACAGGACCCATTGATTTCAGTTGCAGCTATGAATACTCAGTACTTCTGCAAATCAGACCCAAGGTTTCAAGTTGGGCATGCAGGAAATGAGGAAAACACAGTTAATGACCACCTCTAAAAAATTAGTTTAGGTGACTTGCCAGGCATCACATCGGAATGATGTGGTAGGTCTCCCTACCAGACACAGGGATGGAATCCAGTTCTCCAGAGCAACATTCAGCTGCTTTAACCAGATGACTGTACTTTCTTCTACTGCAATTCCTCAGCCTCATTCACTGAACATCCTCCAACTTCTGCAACGATTGAGGCAATGTTTACATAGACAACCACCTCCTTTAGTATACAGCCCTCATTCATCTCTACAGCACCAATCATGCTGTGCACTGAATGAGGCAGGGTTCCCATGGAAAAAAAATGACATGGGATGATGTAATTAAAGACTGTATCATAATGCATTCGCACAAAGTTACTGAATTAAAGTTGCACTAGCAGCCTTAATTATGGAAATTCCTATCTTTTGAGTACTTTACTTTGCAACCTCAATAATCTTCTTTTAATGTAATTTGTTACATTCAATTTCCTAGATTTTTTAAAAAAAGCAAACTGGAAAAAAAAACCCAGGAAATTCCACCATGTGGCATCATATTGATATCCTCATGGGTCATCAGTAGGATTAGAATCTTTAGCTCCTCCGCACAGACCTCTGACACTTGAGCTAACGGAGTGATTGGTAGCAATAGTAGCTTACCATCTTCTATTTTGATCAGCACTAGAGGGAGATGAGACACATGCTCTGTCAGTAAGTTTCCAAGATTGTTGCTACCAGCAGAAGGATGGTGAGGCTCAGAAATCACAGGTTCCATTCCAGGCTTTGGAGAGCATATGTTCTAGTGGACACAGATTCCTCTGACCCATCCACTCCAAACTTTCCTTGTTCCAGTCTTGTCTCAGCCTCACCCTGACTCCTTTCCCCAGTCCCATTGTTTTCACATATCCAGTTCCAGTCTCAGCTCTCAGGCTTCTCATCCCAGTCAAAGTCACCTTGCCCAGCCAGCCCCAATTCTCTCCCTGCAGTCATTGTCTGATCTTTCTATTCCCTCCCACTGGCATCCCACCTCAATCTTGCACCTGCTCACCAACTCCTTGTCTCAGTCTCTTTGCCTAGGCAGCCCAAGTTCTCCTCTTTCAGCTCAGCTCCATGTCAGATCTGTCTTCCCTCATCACACTCCCCAGTTCACCTCATTCATTGGTTCCTAGTGTCAGTTTCTCCCTCCTTGTCCGATCTCAGTGTTCTTCTTATGACCCATTTCCTTCACCAACTCTCAGTCCTAGTCCCCATCTGACTCCTAGATCATGGATTTCTTGCCCAACCAATCCCAATGTCCCCATTGCCGGCTCCCAGTCACAGTTTCTCCCCCTGTTAAGTCCCAGTCTTACCAGAATTCTTGTCTCAATCTTTTTTCCTTCTTTTCTAGTCTCTGCTTGGCATATGCAAATGGAGGTATTTCTGAGGCTAATAACTTGGCAAAAATTTGAGTTGATGAGAGCCAGGGACCTCTTCATGCTAATTGGTAGAGTGCATAGTGCTGCACAGAATTGTAAGATCCCCTAGATCTGGTTTCTATATAAAAATTCAAAGGTTTTCATGTCAGGTCGCTACTGAAAACCTGTCACACTCATCATCATAACCATTGTGAAATCTGCAAGGAGTTATGTATATATACACCCTGAAAATTATGTTCGTAAGGTCTGTGAGTTGGAGCTAGTTGCCGGAAGATGATAAACAAATTTCTTTCAGGTGGGAGATGCTTATCTACCTCTCCAGATTTATACACATTGAGTATTGAATACTTCCCAATGAATGACTATTTACAATCTGAGAAAAATGCTAATCAAGAGGTTACAAAGTCTCCAAGGAAAAAGTTCTAAAGGAAAATAAAAACTAAAAAGCAGGGGTTACCTGCTCACAAGTGAAGATAATGGCTTGTTGGAACTCTATCTGGGGATGCAGAGCCACATCCAGATATTCTTCCCCTGGAGGACAAGCTGCCAGCTGGATTATTTTATAAATGGAGGATGAAAGGTGGTTTGGATTTTTAACACTAGGAGAGAAACTTTGGGTGAACTATCCTTTATGGGACAGGAGAATGTCTTGTTAGTTATGTTTAGGCTCTAGAAAATGTGTTATGATGTTACTTTATGTGTAACTATTTGTTTCCATTAATTCTACTTGTGCTTTCTCACATTTCTGTTCTTTGTTAAATAAATGTTTATTTGTTTTCCTTATTAAAAAAAATGAAGTGCTTATTGAGTTGAGTAGAGTGGTGAAACTAGTAAGCTGGTGTGTCCTATTCCTTTGGCTATAGCGGGCCTGTGAATTTTGTGAGTGTCCAGTGGCTGGACACCCCAGGGGGATGCTCAGAAGACTCGGGAGTCGGAGTGTGCCTACTGATTACCTACAGTGGCACAGAAAGCCAGTGTAGGCTAAGTGCTTGTGTTACCCATGGCCAGTGGAGTCAGGAATCTGACCTTTGGCAGACAAAGACAAGACTTCCTCATGCTAAGGGCAGGTGATAGTGAGGTGCCTCACAACCCTGGGTATCATCAGGAAGTGTCAGAGTGGATTTTCACAGAAGCAGCAAAAAGCACATCCCTGCCACAAAAGTCACCCTCCCCATCTTGCCAAAATTGAAGTCCCTGCTCCAAAACCTGGGATACTAGAGATTTTCCAAGAAAAGATCACCAGCTTTTTTTTTTATCATTCCAAAACAACATCCTTTCCCTTAAACTGGTACTCAAAAATGCCTAAAACTATTCAGCCTTAGGCAGCCACTCAGCATGGAAAATTTCAGACCAAACAATTAAAGTTTGGCAGAGTTATGACCAACTGAAAACATAGTCTTCTCATGGGAAGTGTCAGAAAATCTTAATAATAGCCTGTGACACCAGCCCAGCTTCTGCTGAACCCTCAGATGCTTTATATTAGTTTTGCAACAGCAAAATTATTAATGTTGTTAATTCTTCCTCATGCCAAAATTTCATTAGAAAGGAATGACAACAACTTTATGACTCAGTACTTCAAAGGGTTCCTCATGGGCAGATCCTCATGCCCGTACAAGTCACATTGATTATTCAGGATCTGGATCTTAAATGCTATAAGGACATAGCAGGTGGCACTTTCTCTGAGTCTTTTAAAGTGCTCTTCTTAAGTCAATTGTGGAAAGAAAGACAGACAGACAGAAAGCATTTTTTTCAATCACAGTGGAGCTGAAATTGAAATTTAGGCATCTGAACAGGGCATTTATTGGGCTATCATAACCTAGTCCCAGATTTGGACCAGAGTGCCCAAAATATGGGGGTTAGCATGAAAACCTCCAAGCTTAGTTACCAGCTTGGACCTGGTAAAGCTGCCACCACCCAAAAAATTAGAGTGTTTTGGGGCACTCTGGTCCCCCCAAAAACCTTCCCTGGGGGCCCCAAGACCCAAATCCCTTGAGTCTCACAACAAAGGGAAATAAACCTTTTCCCTTCCCCCCTTCAGGTGTTCCTGGAGAGATACACAGAAGCAAACTCCGTGAATCTAAACAGAGGGAGTCCACCCTCTCTATTTCCAGTCCTGGAAACACAAGCACTTCCCTCTTCACCCAGAGGGAATGCAAAGTCAGGCTAGTAAATCTAACACACAGAGATTTCTCCCTGACTTCTTCCTCCCACCAATTCCCTGGTGAGCACAGACTCAATTCCCTGGAGTTCCCCACTAAAGAAAAACTCCAACAGGTCTTAAAAAGAAAGCTTTATATAAAAAGAAAGAAAAAGTACGTACAAATGGTCTCTCTGTATTAAGGTGACAAATACAGGGTCAATTGCTTAAAAGAATATTGAATAAACAGCCTTATTCAAAAAGAATACAATTCAAAGCACTCCAGCAACTATAGACATGTAAATACAAAAGGAAAAAAACAATAACCCCTATTGTTTTTATGATCTCTGTACTCACAACTTGGAAACAGAAGATTAGAAAGCAGGAAATAGAAATCCCCTCATAGCCGAGAGAGTACAAGCAGAAGACCCCAGAAAAAAGGACTCACACACAAAAAAACCCTCCACCCAGATTTGAAAAAGTCTTGTTTCCTGATTGGTCCTCTGGTCAGGTGTTCAGATTACTTCTTTCCAGGTGTAAGAGACATTAACCCTTAGCTATCTGTTTATGACACCCCCCCCAAATTGCAGACAGTGGGGTAGCTCACTGCCGGCGATTTCCTTCTAGAACTGTAAAATAAACAGATTAATACAACACATGCACCTTTACATATACCACTAAGTATATAACTAACAGACTTCTACATTTTAAGAACACTTTTTAACTACTGAATTCTGGGAAACTCTCACGGGAGAGTGCATCAGCTACTTTGTTAGAAGCTCCTGAGATGTGCTGAATTTCAAAATCAAAATCTTGGAGAGCTAAACTCCAACGAAGAAGTTTCTTGTTGTTCCCCTTGGCAGTATGAAGCCACTTTAGTGCAGCACGGTCAGTTTGTAGCTGGAACCGCCGTCCCCAAACATATGGGCGTAGCTTTTCCAGGGCGTACACAACGGCATAGCACTCCCTTTCACTGACTGACCAGTGACTTTCCATCTCAGACAGTTTCTTGCTGAGAAACACGACAGGATGGAAGTTGTGATCTGTTGCTTCCTGCATGAGAACTGCTCCTATACCACGCTCAGATGCATCCGTGGTTACTAGGAATGGCTTGTCAAAATCCGGGGCCCTGAGTACAGGGTCAGACATGAGCGTCGCCTTAAGCTGGGTAAAGGCCTTTTGACACTCATCAGTCCACTTAACTGCATTTGGCTGGGTCTTTTTGGTCAGGTCGGTCAGTGGGGCAGCGATTTGGCTGTAGTGTGGTACAAATCGCCTGTAGTACCCGGCCAAGCCTAAGAAGGACTGGACCTGTTTCTTTGACCTTGGGACAGGCCACTTTTGGACAGCATCCACCTTGGCCTGTAGGGGGTTTATGGTTCCTCGACCCACCTGGTGTCCCAGGTAAGTCACTCTGTTTTGGCCTATTTGACACTTTTTGGCCTTAGCAGTTAGTCCAGCCTGCCTGATGCGCTCAAAGACCTTTTCCAGGTGTAGTAGGTGTTCGGGCCAGGAGTCTGAAAAAATGGCCACATCATCGAGGTAGGCAACTGCAAATTCTCCCAGTCCTGCTAATAGACAATTTACCAGCCTCTGGAAGGTGGCGGGTGCATTTCAAAGGCCGAAAGGAAGGACATTGAATTCATACACCCCGCATGGGTAACGAATGCTGACCTCTCCTTGGCAGGTTCATCTAGCGGTACTTGCCAGTACCCCTTGGTTAAGTCTATTGTAGAGATGAACTGGGCACGTCCCAACTTCTCCAATAGCTCATCGGTGCGTGGCATTGTATAGTTATCTGGACGAGTTACCGCATTTAGCTTACGGTAGTCCATGCAAAAGCGTATTTCCTCATCTGGTTTGGGTACCAGAACCACTGGAGATGCCCATGCACTGGTAGATGAGCGGATTATACCTATCTCTAGCATGTTCTGGAACTCCCGTTCTATAGCAGCTTGGGCATGAGGAGACACCCGGTAGGGTGGGGTTCTAATGGGGTGAGCATTACCTGTGTCAATGGAGTGGTATGCCCGTTCAGTCCGTTCTGGGGTGGCTGAGAACAATGGGGAGAAGCTAGTGCACAGCTCCTTGATTTGTCGCCGCTGCAGACGTTCCAGGATGGTTGAGAGGTTCACCTCTTCCACGCCACCGTCCTTTTTCCCGTCGTAGCAGACACCATCAGGCCAGTCAGCATCATCTCCCTGGACTGTAAACTGACAAACCTGTAAGTTTCTGGAACAGAAAGGCTTGAGAGAATTAACATGGTACACTCTGGGCTTTAGTGAGGAATTGGAAAATGCTATGAGGTAGTTCACAGTTCCCAGGCACTCTTGGACCGTGAATGGCCCTTCCCATGATGCTTCCATCTTATGGGCCTGTTGCGCCTTCAAGACCAACACCTGGTCTCCTACCTGGAAGGAAAGTTCTCTGGCAGGTCTGTCATACCAGGCCTTTTGCTCTTCCTGAGCATCCTTTAGGTTTTCTATAGCAAGGGCTAAAGAGTGTTGGAGGGTGCTTTGTAGGTTGCTTACAAAGTCCAGAATGTTAGTTCATGGAGAAGGCGTAAACCCCTCCCATTGCTGCTTCACCAACTGTAATGGTCCCTTAACCTCGTGACCATACACAAGTTCAAATGGTGAAAACCCTAAACTGGGATGTGGTACAGCCCTGTAGGCAAACAGCAACTGCTGCAACACTAGGTCCCAATTACTGGAGTATTCGTTGACGAATTTACGTATCACGGCCCCCAAAGTTCCATTAAACCTTTCCACCAGGCCATTGGTTTGATGGTGGTACGGGGTGGCAACCAAGTGGTTTACTCCATGAGTTTCCCACAGTTCTTTCATGGTCCCTGCCAGGAAATTAGATCCTGAATCAGTAAGGATGTCGGAGGGCCAACCCACCCTGGCAAAAATGTCTGTTAGGGCCAGGCACACAGTGTTAGCCTTGGTGTTGCCTAGAGCTACTGCTTCCGGCCATCGGGTAGCAAAGTCCACGAAAGTCAGTACGTACTGCTTTCCTCTGGGCGTCTTTTTTGGGAAAGGACCCAGAATATCCACAGCTACTCGCTGAAATGGGACCTCAATTATGGGGAGTGGCTGGAGAGGGGCCTTGACCTGGTCTTGGGGTTTTCCCACTCTTTGGCATACCTCACAAGACCGGACATACTTGGCAACATCCTTGCCCATCCCCTCCCAGTGGAAGGACTTCCCCAACCGGTCCTTGGTTCTATTCACCCCAGCATGGCCACTGGGATGATCATAGGCTAAGCTTAAGAGCTTCCCCCGGTACTTAGTTGGAACCACCAACTGTTTTTGCGGCTGCCATTCTTCCCGGTGTCCACCAGAAAGGATCTCCTTGTATAAAAGTCCTTGGTCTATAACAAACTGGGATCGATTAGAAGAGCGGAGAGGCGGTGGGGTGCTCCGTGCCGCCGCCCAAGCTTTCTGAAGGCTGTCATCTGCTTCCTGCTCAGTCTGGAACTGTTCCCTTGAGGCTGGGGTCACCAGTTCTTCCTCAGACTGTGGACTTGGGCTTGGTCCCTCTGGAAGCGATGTAGGTGATGGGGTTGTTTCCGTTGCTGGTGAACCACTCTCTGCTGGTGTACCTGAAGGTATTTCAGGCTCTGGCTGAGCCTTTTGGGTATGGGTGTCTGTTGCTTCTGCCAGTTCTGGCTCGCTCGCGCCCTCTGGCGTTGAGTTTGAAGATGTGGTTGCAATTGCTGGTGCTGGTTGCTGTTCCAGTTCCTGGCCTGGGACTGGAGGTGCTGTGGCTGTTTCAGTGGTAGGCATGGAATCCGGGTCCACTACCTCTGTCTGGGTCTCTGGTAACACAGACGGGGCATCTGTGGACGGCTCAGGAACAGGAATGGGTCTGGAAGCTTGCCTGGTTTGGCTACGTGTAACCATTCCCACTCGCTTGGCCCACTTCACCTGGTTGGCCAAGTCTTCCCCCAGTAGCATAGGGATAGGATAATTGTCATAGACTGCAAAAGTCCACCTTCCTGACCAGCCTTTGTACTGGACAGGCAGTTTAGCTGTAGGCAAGTCTACAGCTTGTGACATGAAGGGGTAAATTGTCACTTGGGCCTTTGGGTTGATGAATTTGGGGTCTACGAAGGATTAGTGGATAGCTGACACTTGTGCCCCCGTGTCTCTCCACGCAGTAACCTTCTTTCCTCCCACTCTCAAATTTTCCCTTCGCTCCAAGGGTATTTGAGAGGCATCTGGGCCTGGGCATCTTTGGTGTGATGGTGGTGTAATGAACTGCACTCGGATGGCGTTCTTTGGACAGTTGGCCTTGATATGTCCCAGTTCATTACACTTAAAGCATCTTCCATCTGATGGGTCACTGGGCAAAGGTGAGTTACTGGAGACTGGTGAGGTGGAAGAATAGGGCGCCTGTGGCTTTACTTGGGTTGTATGTGGGGTTTTTGGCTGTCCTCTGTTGTAGGGTTTATGGTCGGTGTGCCCCCTGGGGTATTCGTTCACCTTGACCGTAGCTTTCTTGCTTTCTGCCACTTCCGTCCATCTGGCTCCAATCTCCCCCTCCTCAGCAAGTTTTTTGGGTTTTCCATCTTGTATGTACCGTGTTATGTCCTCAGGAATACCATCCAAGAACTGCTCCATTTGTATGAGGACGTGCAGTTCTTCCAAGGATTTATGTCCTGATATCCAGGCCTCATAATTTTTCCCAACGTAGTAGGCGTGTTTGGGAAATGACACATCTGGTTTCCACTTTTGGGTTCTGAAACGCCGATGGGCATGATCCGGGGTTATCCCCATTCTGTAACTGGCCTTGGTTTGAAAAAGTTTATAGTCGTTCATGTTCTCCTTAGGCATTTCAGCTGCCACCTCTGCTAAAGGTCCACTGAGTTGTGGTCTCAATTCTACCATGTACTGGTCTTCAGAGATGTGGTACCCAAGACAGGCTCTTTCAAAATTTTCCAAGAAGGCCTTGGTGTCATCACCTACCTTGTAGGTTGGAAATTTCCTGTGCTGTGGAACCATAATTGGTGAAGGGTTGTTAGGATTGGCTGGTGCATGCAGCCCAGCTTGCGCTAAGTCCAGTTCATGTTTTCTCTGTTTTTCCTTCATTTTCTTTCTGTTGCTTTTCCATATCTTTTTGTTGTTTTTCCATGTCACGGCGGTGGGCCACCTCTTCTTCTTCTTGTTTCCTTCTGTGGGCCACCTCTTCTTCTAGTTTTCTGTGGTGGGCTGCATTTTTGGCTTCTTGTTCTCTTTTATGGGCTGCCTGTTTGATCTGTTCTTCTCTTTCTTTCATCTCCATTTCTTTTTGTTTTATTTCTAGTTCCTGTTTGTTTTTTTCCATCTCTCGCCTGTGCTCGGCATCTTTGATTTGTGCTTCAGCCTCCATTTTTGTCTTGTTAGGCATGGTTCCTGTTTTCTTGTGTTGGGTGTCCGTTACAGCTATTCCCCTATTCCATTTTGTTTCCCCAGACTCCATTTTGTTTTCTGTTCTCCTGTGGCCGCCCTTCCCTGGCTGTTACGTTGTTTACCAGGGCCACTGCCCTTCTCAAAGGGAGGGCCCCTTAAGTTGTTTAACAAGAGCCATTGCCCTTCTCAAAGGGATGGCCACTTGTGCTGCATGCTAAGTGGGACCACTGCCCTTTTCAAAGGGTTAGTCCTGTTATCACCTCGTTGAACCTGGGCTTGGTGTAGGGTAGGCAATGTCCAGAGCTGCAAGGCCTATTGTGGTTTTAAGATCCTGGGCATGAGTCATAGTCTCATGTGCTCTTGAGTCACCTATTGCACAGGACTATGTCCAGGCATGTCTCTGGGCTTACCTTCAGTTTTTCCCCTGTGCCCCCTCCCCTGTGACAGAGGGAGCCTATCAGGATTACTGATGGGAAACTGCCCAAGTTTGCCTTTAAAACCAGACATTTTTGAAACACACCTCAGAAAGGTTCCTGCATTGCTGCCTGGTCTGATCAGCCAGGGGCTCTGGGGGGTCCTTTCTCCGCTCTCGTTTTATTTTTGAGCGTACCCCCGTTTTTGAACCCCCCCCCACGAAGAACGAATTGCTACCTGAGAGATCTCCTGATTATTGAGACTGTACCGAACCCTCCTTGCCTCTTCTGATGTTGCTGCTGCTTCTGCCTTTGCTGCTGCCTTGGGGACTGGTAAGAATCCCTCTGTAAAACTTTCTATACTTTTATTTTATTATTTTAGCTGCTGGCTCTGTTTCCCTAGCACACAGACTCAAGCTAAACCTTGGTCTGTGTCTTAAAACCTCTCTTAAACTACAGGGCTCTTTGCCACTGCTAAGCTCTGCTCCTGTGGGCTTTGCCTTGGGGCTCTCTGCTTTCAGCTGTATCCACCGCTGTAGCCATCATCCCTTGGCTTCCTTGGGAGCTGGGTCCTGGATACATACCACTCTGCCCTCTGTAACCTCCCCATAGGATAAGGTGCACCATAGGTCTTGTTTTTTTTTTTAATTTAATAAGTCATAGTTTGTTAAGATTGTAGAGCTTGTAAGTTTCTGTGATATTTGTTGTGTTGCCTAATTGTTGGTTAAGATAAGTTTAGAAAATCATTGCCTGGTTGTATTCTGTAGCTGCTTGTCATTTTATATAAGTTTGATTAAGTTAGGGGATAGATAAGGTTTTTACTATTTGAATTTGTCTTCCCACTGCCCCATTCCCCCCGCCCCCCGAGCTCCCCAGTCACTCATTGCAGTCTCTCTGCTGTTTAAACTTGCAGCCTGTCTGCTCTCTGTGTCTCCCTGAGTTTAAATCTCCCTCTGTAGCGCCTCTATCTTTGGTTTCTGCTCCACCACGTGCTCCTCTTCCCCCATCCCCTAACCTCATTCCTCTACCACTGCCTTTCTCTCTCTCTCTCTCTCTCTCTCTCTTTTAATCCCTTCCCCCACGTGTTCACCCCGCTCCTACTGCTGCCAAACCTCAATTGTATTACTGAAGTCTAGCATAAAACCCCATTGGTTACCCTTTTTCTCTCTCACACACCTCACATTTTATATTTACACCACTGTGACACATTTTTACCTAGAGTTGTTGGTTATTTAACACATTTTACCCATAACTGTTAGTTGGTTATATGCTGCTGTGACACACCCTTTACCTAGAAATTGTTAGCTACCTCTTACATTTACACTTCAGTGTTAGTTGGTTACCAACTGTATTGTAACCCACTGTATTGTACCCCACTATTGAAACCCCCTATACTATACTAAAAGAACTCCCTCCCCAATTGCCTACCTTAACAAACCCCATACCCCTCACTATTAAATTTTCCCTGTTTTTGCATTTTCTTAATAAAGTTTATTTTGCACCCCACCTGTGTGGTAATTGCTCCCAAAGATCCCATATACCTGCAGGCAGGGACATTGGGGTGCCCTCCGGTGTTTATCTTCTGAACTGCAGGTTCTCTGTTGCCTCCTGGGGTCTGCCTAGCAACAGTGCCTTTTTCCTTTTCTTCCTCTAGCTAATTTTTTCAATGTAAAGTAAACCAGAAAAACCACTTTATTTGCATGAGTATAGTGCTGGTATTTGCCTCCTAATGGGAGTGCTATTGTGTGACAAAAGACCTGTAACGGCTCCTTAATGGTTTCTTGCTTAATATGCAAGCCACAACTGCCAGAGAGAGCAGAAAAAAAAATTCTCTCTGGTTCCCTTTTAAAACCAAACTGTTTCTCTCTGCTAAAAAGCCCCTAGCAGAGAAAAGAAAAATATAATATTCCTACTGGCTTCTGGATTGTATCTTTCCCACAACGCTGCACACCATGTCATAACCTAGTCCCAGATTTGGACCTTAGCATCCAAAATATGGGGGTTACCATGAAAACCTCCAAGCTTAGTTACCAGCTTGGACCTGGTAAAGCTGCCACCACCCAAAAAATTAGAGCGTTTTGGGGCACTCTGGTGAAAAAGTACATAAAAATGGTCTCTCTGTATTAAGGTGACAAATACAGGGTCAATTGCTTAAAAGAATATTGAATAAACAGCCTTATTCAAAAAGAATACAATTCAAAGCACTCCAGCAACTATAGACATGTAAATACAAAAGGAAAAAAACAATAACCCCTATTGTTTTTATGATCTCCGTACTCATAACTTGGAAACAGAAGATTAGAAAGCAGGAAATAGAAATCCCCTCATAGCCGAGAGAGTACAGGCAGAAGACCCCAGAACAAAGGACTCTCACACAAAAAAACCCTCCACCCAGATTTGAAAAAGTCTTGTTTCCTGATTGGTCCTCTGGTCACATGTTCAGATTATTTCTTTCCAGGTGTAAGAGACATTAACCCTTAGCTATCTGTTTATGACATGGGCACCTTAGTAGATTTGTGGATTTGAACCTCTGTTTTGACAATGCTAATCTGAGATTAGTCCTGCACATAGTGGGGTGATCACAATGGACAAGACTCTGCTAATTTTGGAGGCAAGACATCACTTAACAGACTCGGCCCAGACAGCTAATGCCAGCTCTAATTATTAAAACAACTCCTAATTAAAACAATGATCAGTTTTCTCCCCACTCTTAGTTTCTATGTTCCCCAAAATCCAGCACTCTTCTTGAGAGCACCACAAAAATAATGAAACACTGTCTACAGAGTTGGAAAATGGACTGAAAATCCTCACAGAAACCACAACTGTTATTAAATAACACCAATAACACTACTATTGATCATTCTGGAAAATAAAAGGAATTGCGTTTACTGCTTGTTTTTAATCAAGTAAAACTATCAACAACTGAGAAAAATCTCTCTGAGTTAATGTCTCCTGGGATGGTTTAATTAAAGTCATTGAAATAACTGAACAGACAGGAAAAAAATCAAGGCCAAATTGTGTGCTTGTGTCACTATATATCACTAGAGGGAGCTGTAGTTTTTGAGCTAGATGCCCAAGTAGGAACTGGTACTCCTCACCCTTGCTTGTGAAAGAGGCAGTAGGCACTCTCACCAGTCCTGCTTCCAGATGCTGGTATAGTGAACTGTGGCCACATAAACTTGCAAGGACCACAGTTGTAAGAGGGTTTCAAACCCAGGACCGAGTGTACCAAAAGGACACCAAGGTGCCCTTTGCCACATGAACTAAAAAAAGTAGCTCTTGTCAATGAGCCTGTAGTAGTCTGCATAATTACAGAAACATGCTATTAGAGGCTGTCATAAACAGATAGTTAAGGGTTAATGCCTCTTTTACATGCAAAGAGTTAAGAAGTTCACCTAGCCTAGCTGACACCTGACCAGAGGAACCAATGGGGGAAGAAAATGTTTCAAAAGGAAGGAGGGAAGTTTCCTTTGTTTAGAGTCAGTTTCAGTTTCAGCTGGAGTGAAAAAGATCAAGGAACTAGCCTCTTATCAGAGTAGTAAGTTTTAGAAAGGAATAAATAGGTTTATGTTTATTTTTTTTTTGTAACTTGTCTTTGTGCAATTAGAGGAGTAATCAAATTTGGGTGCTCTTATGTGTAGTAAAGTTTTTGCCCAGGGGAACATCCTGTGTGTTAAATCTGTCGTCTGTGAGATCAGCTTGTATGCTATCTCCCAGAGGTTTTTTTTTTTACTTTTCTTTTCTTTAATTAAAAGCCTTTTTTTTAAGAACTGATTGATTTTTCCCTGTTTTTTAGATCCAAGGGAATTGGATCTGGACTCACTAGGGATTGGTTGGGGGGAAAGGAAGGGGGAAGGAGTAATTCTTCCTTGTTTTAAGATTCAAGGGATTTGGATCAGTGTTCACCAGGGACTTGGTGGAGGAGTCTCTCAAGGCTACTTGGAGAGGGGAACGTTTTGGGTGGGAAGACAGAGTTTTCCAGATAACTCAGAAATCTGGATGGTGGCAGCAAGGCCAGATCTAAGCTGGTAGTTAAGCTTAGAGGTGTTCATGCAAGTCCCCACATCTGTACCCTAAAGTTCAGAGTGGGGGTGAAACCTATGACGGAGGGGCTCATGATTGCACTCACTAGGCCAACGTATTATATACTGTATTCCTCATTTCAGACAAGCTCAGTCTCAGGTCCCCAAGTCCCATTTCATAATGAACCAAGGCTACATACGTACATAGACCCCAAGGTCATCAGTGGAGATCAAATCCTAGAGCTCAAGTAATGGAAGCTTATGCATTTGGTGATGAATATCCTGGGTCTAATTCATGATGATGATGATGACGACAACTGTGGTGTCTGTGTCTGTCTTGCAGCTGTGAAGTACTACAGTTAGAGACACATAGTAAGGAGAAATCTCTGTTGATGTTACTTAACAGATCTGGATGCCATGAAGAAAAATCCCTCCACCCACCACAACCAGAACTTTTCAGGATAGGATGGAATTTAGCTCTGAATGTAATTTTGAAAATTAAAAGTTCTAAGTAATGTAGAGGGATGACCAACATTACATCCTAAATGCCAGTGAAGTGAATGGGAGTTTTGGGTGCTCAAGGAATGCAATATCAAAACATAAAGAGTTTAGGAAAGCAATGAGCTATTATTCAGCTTGCAAGGTTAAAGAGATTCTCATGTATACACTTAGAGCATTTAAGTCTTATAACTTGAATTGTCTAGCAGTAGTACTTCAAAAACATTCAGGCAGATATCATTCAAGTTAACCTAATACAGAAAAATGAGTTCAGAGGAAGCTGTGCATAAATGACCTTTACTAGACAGTCATAAAAAGGAATAACTATACATAATACCTAAAAGTTCTCTTTTACAATTTCAGCCAGAGTTATCATCTGTCATAATCAATAGAATGTTTAGTGGTGCAACTTAGGGAATATATCAAAGAAATTATGCAGTTAATGGGGAGTTGCACAAGTTGTAATTTACTAAATGTTGTTGCATAGTCTTTGTGTTGGATTGCAATAAAAACAAGAGCCTTGTAAATTAATTTATAGAGGTTAATTAACTGACAGATAATAACCAATTGTATTTTTTATGCAACATGATCCCAACTGTGTCTAATGTTAGGCACGTGAATACACACTGTGCTGAATACACAGATACTTCTGTGCTGATTTTTTAATCTTTAATATGTATTTAGATAACTGAATGTAGGCACCCAACTTTTCAGATTAGGCTGTAGAAATGTTACAGCTGCTCAATTACTCAAGTCTGTTATGACCTCATCCTGAACCGCTCTCCAATCTCTTTCTAAGATGTTGTGTTTCTTTTAAAAACCTTCTTGAAAAAAATATTGTTCCATTGGGCTTCATGCAGATTGTTATAAATATTACCCTGGAGTAGAGTGGTTATTTATTTGAATGACACATATTTACTTGAGAGCATTGGACATTTTTCAATAATTCAAATCTCTTCAAGTTAGGGAAGTGTGACTGAAGGCAGGACTTCCATTTTAAAGCATGTCTATTTTAAAGCATGTTCCATTTTAAAGCATGTCTTTTGGTTTTCCCTTTTAGTTCCATGGGGGGCAGTCTGTGAAAGAATAGGTTTGGTGTATTGTATTTGCTTTAAGAGCTTGTTCTCATTATTCTCCCTTAAAGAAATGCCAAGTGTTTTGTCGCTATAATTAATAATAAAAAAACCCAAGTATAAGATCGCTGAATTTTCTTCGCAAAACTTTTTCTTTGCAAAACTTCACACATTAGTAGAACTAAGTAAAGGAGAGCTGCTTGAGGGAAAAGACGTCACCTGAACTTTAACCCTAAAATCAAGCAGAATCCAAATGGAGCCATTTTTAATGGTGAATATGTTTGTTTAATTTTTTTAAAATCCATTTTTTGTGTGTCTGCCCTTTCAAGTAGAAAGGAAAAACAAGCCAGTCAGACAGACAATCAGTAAAAACGAGAACCCAGTGACATAGAGAAGGGTACGAGAGAGGTCCTGGAAGCCAAAGTTAGGCTGCTAGGTAAGAGATTAAATCCAGGACCTCCATGATAGCATTCTATGTAATACTTCCAATTGCATGCCCAGTGTTAGAAAGACAGCCAAAACTGCAGGATCCCAATGTGTGAATAATATGATGGTATAAGGAAGAGGGTTTTAGGTTTATTAGGAACTGGGGAAAGGAGGAGTTTATACAGGAAGGAAACCAAACAGATCTAGACTGCTGGCATGTAAAATGAAAAAGGCTGTAGAGGATGTTTTAAACTAAGAGCTGGGGAAAGCTGACAGGTGGTAAAGAGAATAGGAGGGTGTCATAAACAGATAGCTAAGGGTTAATGTTCTTTTACCTGTAAAGGGGTAACACCAGTAACCTGAAACACCTGACCAGAGGACCAATCAGGAAACAAGACTTTTTCAAATCTGGGTTGAGGGAAGTTTGTGTGTGAGTTCTTCTGTTCTTTGTCTTGTGTCTGACCCTCTCGGCTCTAAGAGTGATCTTTCTGTTGCCTGGCTTTCTAATCTTCTGTTTCCAAGTTCTAAGTACAAAGATAGTAAGACAATAAGGTTTATGTTGTTTTCTTTTGTATTTACATGTGTGTAGTTGCTGGAATGTTTAAATTGTATTCTTTTTTGGATAAGGCTGTTTATTCATTTTTTTTCTTTTAAGCAATTGACCCTGTATTTGTCACCTTAATACAGAGAGACCAATTTTATGTCCTTTTCTTTCTTTTTTATATAAAGCCTTCTTTTTAAGACTTCTTGGAGTTTTTTCTTTAGTGGGGACTCCAGGGAATTGAGTCTGCAGCTCACCAGGGAATTGGTGGGAGGAAGAAGTCAGGGGGCAAAATCTCTTTGTGTTAGATTTACTAACCTGACCTTGCATACCCTGTGGGTGAGGGAGGAAGAGGAGAGATTAGCTCTCTCTCAGTACTTGTGTTTTCCAGGACTGGAAATAGGGAGGGTGGAGTCCCTCTGTTTAGATTCACGGAGCTTGCTTCTGTATATCTCTCCAGGAACCCAGGGAGGGAACACCCGGAGGGGGGAAAGGAAATGGTTTATTCTCCTTTGTTGTGAGACTCAAGGAATCTGAGTCTAGAGGTCCCCCAGGGAAGGTTTTGGGGAGACCACAGTGCGCCAGGCACTGTATAGATTCCTGGCTGGTGGCAGCTTTACCAGGTCCAAGCTGGTAACTAAGCTTGGAGGTTTTCATGCTAACACCCATATTTTGGACGCTAAGGTCCAGATCTGGGAAAAATGTTATGACATGGTGTGCAGTGGTGGGATAGATAGAATCCAGAAGCCACTAGGAATATTATATTTTTCTTTTCTCTGCTAGGGGCTTTTAAGCAGAGAGGGTTTGGTTTTAAAAGGAACCAGAGAGAATTTTTTTTCTGTTCTCTCTTGGCAGTAGCTTGCATATTAAGCAAGGAACCATTAAGCTGTGACAAACGGGTCTTTTGTCAGACAATAGCACTCCGATTGTGAGTCAAGTATCCAGCAATACACATGCAAATAAAGTGGTTTTTCTGGTTTACTTTACATTTAAAAGATTAGCTAGAGGAAGAAAGGGAAAAAGGCACTGTTGCTAGGCAGACCCCAGGAGGAAACAGAGAACCTGCAGTTCAGAAGATAAACACCGGAGGGCACCCCAACACAAGAAAACAGGAACCATGCCTTCCAAGAAAAAAATGGAGTCCGAGAAACAAATCAAAGACGCAGAGCACAAGCGAGATATGGAAAAAAAAATACAGGAACTAGAAATAAAACAAAAAGAGATGGAGCTAAGGGAAAGAGAAAAAGAGGCTACCCACAGGAGAGAGTTGGAACTCCTGAGGGAAACCCACTGGCAGGCCCTGGAATTAGAAAAGGCTAAGCAACATGCTCCAGCCAATCCTAATAACCCTTCGCCAATTATGGTTCCACATCCCAAGAAATTTCCCACCTACAAGGCAGGTGATGACACCGAGGCCTTCTTGGAAAATTTTGAAAGAGCCTGTCTTGGGTACAGCATCTCTGAAGACCAGTACATGGTAGAATTGAGGCCACAGCTCAGTGGACCTTTAGGAGAGGTGGCAGCTGAAATGCCTAAGGAGAACATGAACGACTATAAACTTTTTCAAACCAAGGCCAGATACAAAATGGGGATAACCCCGGAACATGCCCGTCGGCGTTTCAGAACCCAAAAGTGGAAACCAGTGTGTCATTTCCCTAACACGCCTACTACGTTGGAAAGAATTATGAGGCCTGGATATCAGGAAACAACGTTAAATCCTTGGAAGAACTGCACGTCCTCATACAAATGGAGCAGTTCTTGGATGGTGTTCCTGAGGACATAACACAGTACATACAAGATGGAAAACCCAAAAAAATCTCACCGAGGCAGGGAAGATTGGAGCCAGATGGATGGAAGTGGCAGAAAGCTGTCAAGGGGAACGAATACCCCCGAGGGCAAACCAACAATAAACCCTACATCCGAGGGCAGCCAAAGACCCCACTTCAACCCAAGGAAAGCCACAGACACCCTATTCTTCCACCTCACCAGTCTCCAGTAACCCACCTCGACCCAGTGACCAGTCAGCTGAAAGATGCTTTAAGTGTAATGAACTGGGACATATCAAGGACAACTGCCCAAAGAACGCCAACCAAGTGCAGTTCATTACACCACCCTCACACCAAAGATCCCCAGGCCCAGATGCCTCTCAAATACACTTGGAGCGAAGGGAAAATTTGAGAGTGGGCGGAAAGAAGGTTACTGCGTGGAGAGACACGGGGGCACAAGTGTCAGCTATCCACCAATCCTTTGTAGACCCCAAATTCATCAACCCAAAGGCCCAAGTGACAATTTACCCCTTCATGTCACAAGCTGTAGACTTGCCTACAGCTAAACTGCCTGTCCAGTACAAAGGCTGGTCAGGAATGTGGACTTTTGCAGTCTATGACAATTATTCCATCCCCATGCTACTGGGGGAAGACTTGGCCAACCAGGTAAAGTGGGCCAAGAGAGTAGGAATGGTTACATGTAGCCAAACCAGGCAAGCTTCCAGACCCATTCCTGTTCCTGAGCCGTCCACAGACGCCCCATCTGTGTTACCAGAGACCCAGGCAGAGGTAGTGCACCCGGATTCCATGCAACCACTGAAACAGTCACAGCACCTCCAGTCCCAGGCCCGGAACTGGAACAGCAACCAGCACCAGCAATTGCAACCACATCTTCAAACTCAATGCCAGTGGGCGCCAGCGAGCCAGAACTGGCAGAAGCAACAGACACCCATACCCACAAGGCTCAGCCAGAGCCTGAAATACCTTCAGGTGCACCAGCAGAGAGCGGTTCACCAGCAACGGAAACAACCCCATCACCTACATCGCTTCCAGAGGGACCAAGCCCAAGTCCACAGTCTGAGGAAGAACTGGTGACCCCAGCCTCAAGGGAACAGTTCCAGACTGAGCAGAAAGCAGATGACAGCCTTCAGAAAACTTGGGCGGCGGCACGGAGCACCCCACTGCCTCTCAGCTCTTCTAATCGATCCCAGTTTGTTATAGACCAAGGACTTTTATACAAGGAGATCCTTTCTGGTGGACACCGGGAAGAATGGCAGCCGCAAAAACAGTTGGTGGTTCCAACTAAGTACCGGGGGAAGCTCTTAAGCTTAGCCCATGATCATCCCAGTGGCCATGCTGGGATGAATAGAACCAAGGACCGGTTGGGGAACTCCTTCCACTGGGAGGGGATGGGCAAGGACGTTGCCAAATATGTCCGGTCTTGTGAAGTATGCCAAAGAGTGGGAAAACCCCAAGACCAGGTCAAGGCCCCTCTCCAGCCACTCCCCATAATTGAGGTCCCATTTCAGCGAGTAGCTGTGGATATTCTGGGTCCTTTCCCAAAAAAGACACCCAGAGGAAAGCAGTACGTACTGACTTTCGTGGACTTTGCTACCCGATGGCCGGAAGCAGTAGCTCTAGGCAACACCAAGGCTAACACTGTGTGCCTGGCCCTAATAGACATTTTTGCCAGGGTAGGTTGGCCCTCCGACATCCTTACTGATTCAGGATCTAATTTCCTGGCAGGGACCATGAAAGAACTGTGGGAAACTCATGGAGTAAACCACTTGGTTGCCACCCCGTACCACCATCAAACCAATGGCCTGGTGGAAAGGTTTAATGGAACTTTGGGGGCCATGATACGTAAATTTGTCAACGAACACTCCAATAATTGTGACCTAGGGTTGCAGCAGTTGCTGTTTGCGTACAGGGCTGTACAACATCCCAGTTTACGGTTTTCACCATTTGAGCTTGTGTATGGCCACGAAGTTAAGGGGCCATTACAGTTGGTGAAGTGTTATGACAGAGGGAAATTAGTAAACCACGGATAGGAGCTACTGAGGAACAGTCAAACCTAAAAGAGTCCCATTTAAATACAACACACGAGTGCTTATATACAAGAGCTAGAAGTCTAGACACCAAGATAGGTGATCTAGAGTGCCTGGCATTAAATTAGCATATTGATATGTAACCCTTCTGCCAGGTAGATTCAGCAATGACAAGGGCCAGGTTCAATATCTAGGGGTTCCTTTTCAACAATACAATACAGAACCGGCTTGAGCCTTCACCCAATAATCTGTGAAAATTACACATCACCCTCTGGGTGCTTCTGAGAGGTTTCTGAGTGTAGAAAAGAAACTTTTAATAAAAGGGGGAAAGTAACTTGGCATTAACTTGGGAAAATGCCACAACCAGGATTCATAAGCATAAAACCATGTGTAAAAACATCCACTCCAGAGTAAGATAGGCAGTGTTCATTGTCTCAAGTTCTTAAGTCCAATAATCAAATGTTCCTTTAGGATGCCCCTCCCTTCTCCCTCCACCACACCTCTATCATAAACCTAGTCCCAGATTTGGACCTTAGCATCCAAAATATGGGGGTTAGCATGAAAACCTCCAAGCTTAGTTACCAGCTTGGACCTGGTAAAGCTGCCACCACCCAAAAAATTAGAGTGTTTTGGGGCACTCTGGTCCCCCCAAAAACCTTCCCTGGGGACCCCAAGACCCAAATCCCTTGAGTCTCACAACAAAGGGAAATAAACCTTTTCCTTTCCCCCCTCCAGGTTCCTGGAGAGACACACAGAAGCAAGCTCCGTGAATCTAAACAGAGGGATTCCACCCTCCCCGTTCCCAGCCTTGGAAAACAGAAGTACCGAGAGCTAATCTCTCTTCCCCCCTCACCCAGAGGGAATGCAAAGTCAGGCTAGTAAATCTAACACACACAGATTTCCCCCTGACTTCTTCCTCCCACCAATTCCCTGGTGAGCACAGACTCAATTCCCTGGAGTTCCCCACTAAAGAAAAACTTCAACAGGTCTTAAAAAGAAAGCTTTATGTAAAAAGAAAGAAAAATACATAAAAATGGTCTCTCTGTATCAAGGTGACAAATACAGGGTCAATTGCTTAAAAGAAAGATGAATAAACAGCCTTATTCAAAAAGAATACAATTCAAAACACTCCAGCAACTATACCCAGGTAAATACAAAAGAAAACAATAGAAACCTTACTGCCTTACTATATTTGTACTTACAACTTGGAAACAGAAGATTAGAAAGCAGGAAACAGAAATCCTCTCATAGCCGAGAGAGAGACAGACAGAAGACCCAAGAGTTCAGAGGTGCATTTTTTTAAAGTACCTCAGAAGTAGGAAGCCTGCCAACCAGTCAATGGGGGTGCTGGATGATTGACGTACCAAGAGGACACTCAAGGAAGACAAGGCCATTATGGAGAAGCATTGCATTGGTCTTCACTGTAGAGGATGTGTGGGAGATCCCCCATACCCAAGCTATTCATTGTAGGTGATAAACCTGAGGAACTGTCCCAGATTGAGGTGTCAATAGAGTAAGTTTTGGGACAAATTGATAAATTAAATAGTAATAGGTCTCAAGGACCAAATGGTATTTACCCAAGAGTTCTGATGTAACTCAAATATGAAATTACAGAACTAGTAACTGTGGTTTGAAACAAATCATTTAAATCAGCTCCTGTACCAGATGACTGAAGGATAGCTAATGTAACACTGATTTTTTTTAAAGGCTCCAGAGGTGATCCTGGCAATTACAGGCCAGTAAGCCTAACCTCAATACCAGACAAATTATCAGACATATAGATGAATACAGCATGTTAGGGAAGAGTCAACATGGCTTGATTCACCAATCTATTAGAATTCTTTGAGTGTATTAGCAATCATATGGACAAGGGGGATCCAGTAGATGTAATGTATTTGGACTTTCAGAAAGCCTTTGACAAGGTCTCTCATCAGAGGCTTTTAAGTAAAATAAGCTGTCATGGGATAAGAGGGAAGATCATCTCATGGATCAGTAATTGGCTAACGGTAGAAAACAAAGGGTAGGAATAAATTATCAGTTTTCACAATGGAGAGAGGTAAATAGTTCAAGGATCTGCACTGGGACCTGTGCTATTTAATATAGAGGGGAATGATAGCTTAGTGGTTTGAGCATCAACCTGCTAAACCCAGGGTTATGAGCTCAAGCCTTGAGGGGTCCATTTAGGGAATGGGGGTAAAAATCTGTCTGAGGATTGGTCCTGCTTTGAGCAGGGGGTTTGTCATAACATTTTTTCCCAGATCTGGACCTTAGCGTCCAAAATATGGGTGTTAGCATGAAAACCTCCAAGCTTAGTTACCAGCTTGGACCTGGTAACTGCTGCCACCAGCCAGGAATTATACAGTGCCTAGCTCACTATGGTCTCCCCAAAACCTTCCCTGGGGGACCCCCAGACTCAGATGCCTGGAGTCTTACAAAAAAGGGAAATAACCCCCTCCCCTTGTTCCCTTGTTACTTCCTCCCAGGCTCCCCTCCCTGGATGATCCTAGGAGATTCCCTGCTTCCAGTCCTGGAAACACAAGTACTGAGAGAGCTAATCTCTCTTCCCCCTCACCCTGAGGGTATGCAAAGTCAGGCTTAGTAAATCTAACACAAAGAGATTTTCCCCCTGACTTCTTCCTCCCACCAATTCCCTGGTGAGCTGCAGACTCAATTCCCTGGAGTCCCCACTAAAGAAAAAGTCCAATAGGTCTTAAAAAGAAAGCTTTATATAAAAAGAAAGAAAAAGGAGATAAAATATCTCTGTATTAAGGTGACAATATACAGGGTCAATTGCTTAAAAGAAAAAAAATGAATAAACAGCCTTATCCAAAAAGAATACAATTTAAAACATTCCAGCAACTACACACCTGTAAATACAAAAAAAACAATATAAACCTATTGTCTTACTATCCTTGTACTTACAACTTGGAAACAGAAGATTAGAAAGCCTGGAGATAGAAAAATCACTCTCAGAGCCGAGAGGGTCAGACCCAAGCAAAGAACAACGAACTCACACCCAAAACTTCCCTCCACCCAGATTTGAAAAAGTCTTGTTTCCTGATTGGTCCTCTGGTCAGGTGATTGGTTCCCTGTGTTAACCCTTTACAGGTAAAAGAACATTAACCCTTAGCTATCTGTTTATGATAGGGTTGGACTAGATGACCTCCTGAGTGCACTTCCAACCCTGGTATTCTATGATTCTATAATCATAAGTGATCTGGAAAAGGGGATGGACTGTGAAATGGCAAAATTTGCAGATAATACAAATTACTCCAGATAGTTAAGACCAAAGCAGACTGTGAAGAGTTACAAAGAGATTACACAGAACTGGGCAACAAAATGGCTGAATAAATTTAGTGTTGATAAGTGCAAAGTATCTTATTGGAAAACATAATCTGAATTATACATACAAATGATGGGTCTAAATTAGCTGTTCCAATTCAAGAAAGAGATCTTGGTGCCATCATGGACAAGCCTCTGAAACTATCTGCTTAATATGCAGCAGCAGTCAAAAGCAGAAACAAAACATTAGAATCATTAGGAAAGGTCTAGAAAATAAGACAAAATATCATAATGCCACTATCTAAATCAAGTATACAACCACATATTGAATACTGTGTGCAGTTCTGATCAACCCATCTCACAAAAGATATTAGAATTGGGAAAAGTACAAAGGGCAACAAAAATAATTAGAGGCATGGAACTGCTTCCATAAGAGGACAGATTTAAAGACTGAGACTGTTCAACTTGGAAACTAGATGACTAAGGGGGGATATGATAGAGATCTATAAAATCATCAATGGTGTAGAGAAAGTGACCAAGGAAGTGTTATTTACCCCTTCACATAAGTCAAGAACTAGGGGGTCACCTGACGAAATGAATAGGCAGCAGGGTAAAAACAAACAAAAGGAAATATAATAGAACCTCAGAGTTATGAACACCAAACTTATGACCTGACTGCTCAACCACACATCCCATTTCAAATGAATAAATACAGTACAGTACTTTCTTAAATGTAAACTACTAAACATTAAAGGGAAAGTTTTTTAAAAAAGTTTTGACAAGGTAAGGAAACTGTTTCTGTGCTTGTTTCATTTAAATTAAGATGTTTAAAATCAGCATTTTTCATTGGTATAGTAAAGTTTAAAAGCTGTTTTAAGTCAATGCTCAGTTGCAAACTTTTGAAAGAACAACTATAATGTTTCGTTTAGAGTTACAAATATTTCAGAGTGACAAACAACCTGCATTCCCAAGGTGTTCGTAATTCTTAGGTTCTATTGTACATCACACAATACATACTCAATCTGTGGAATTCATTACCAGGAGATGTAGTGAAGGTCAAAAGTATAACTGGGTTCAAAAAGAACTAGATAAGTTCATGGAGGAAAGGTCCATCAATGGCTATTAGCCAAGATGGCCAAGGCGCAAAAGACCCCAGGCCCCCTGAATCCTCTGAGTGGCCGTGAATGGAAGTGAGGGTTCTGATCGATAATCTTTTGGCTTTCTTCCAGGACTGGTATTGAGGCCCTAGAAGTGCTCAATTATTTATTGGCATTATAACATCACTCTCAAAATTACCAACCATCAGAGGGAATGACACTAACCTGCTGTAAGCCAGCAGCTACAGTAAGTGGCAATTAGGAAAGTACATATAACAATAGAACTTAGCACTTATGTAGTAACTTTCACCTATGTAGTATAAAGTTCTTTACAAGAGGTGTGTACATTTTGGTATTCTTATTTTAATCATGGGTAAGCAGCCCCTCAAAAGTTATGTGGCTTTTCCAAGGCAACACAGAAAGGCAGTGGCAGAGCTCAAAACAGAACCAAATTCTTCTGAAGGTCAGAATTGTGCTCTAACCACTATGCTAGCTTGCTTGGGCAAAGGTACCAAACTGAGCAAAGATACCAAATCATACTAGTTTTTAGCTGGCGGGCCGGGATGTTTTATTTACCTGCAGCGTCTGCAGGCTCGGCCAATTGCAGCTCCCACTGGGCGCGGTTCGCTGTTCCAGGCCAATGGGGGCTGTGGGAAGTGGCAGCCAGCACATTCTTCAGCCCCTGCAGCCCCCATTGGCCTGGAATGGTGAACTGCAGCCAGTAGGAGTGGCGATCGGCCGAACCTGTGAACGCTGCAGGTAAACAAACTGTCCTGGCCTGCCAATGGATTTCCCTGATGGGCTGTGGGCCAAAAGTTGCCAGTTCCTGTTCTAAAACATAGTAGATACTTTATATTTTATATAATGATATTATGACATCCTGGTTTCTTTATTGGTGACGAGAATTTCATGTTTCAAACTAGAACATGGAAATGGCAGACCAACACATGAAAGTATCATATACAGGTGGGAATGGCCCTTCACCCTCACCCAGTCCTGACCAATTTTCAGATTCAATCATGAATTTGTCATTCTCCCTCATAAGAACCAAATTTTGCCATTGAGGTATTGCTTGGCCTTGGGAGCAGTACAGGGCTCTACTACCTCAGAAATGCCCTAGGATTGATTCCTAGCCTACATGGGGAACATGCATCCTGTATGGTAGGTACTGTGATGTTGCACTCCATATGTTTTATGAAAATATGTTAATAAGTGTGAATATAATGTAATTCGAATATACTTTATGCAAAAGATCTCTTGTAAGGTATCATTACAAAGCTTATAATCTACTGAGTGTATTCATCCTATTTGTATTAATGTATTATTCTTGTATATAAAACTAGAAATATAAAGTATTACTCTGAGGTCCTATTGTAATTATGCAAAGTGTGGGTCATTAATGGTGGCTTAGGATCTTGATGGCTCTCATTAAGTAGAACAATTGGTTGTAAATGGCTCTGTTTACTTGCAAGCCTTCCTGTATTCCTGTGAGTCAAGCCAGCAAGAATGAATGCTTAGGGTCTCACAGGACATGTGACCATATCACCTGGTACTGAAATCCATCTTAAACCTGGTGCTTTTCCATTTAGAAGGAGGGGTGGGACCCAGAGAGACAAAAGATTCCCATCTTGTGCCAAACCTATAAAAGGGGGTGGAACAGAACAAAAGGGGCTGCAGTCATGAAAAAAACCCAAGTTACCACCTGAGCTGGAACTAACAAGAACTGTACCAGGGGAAAGGATTTGGCTCAGACTAAGAAGGAGTGTAGTCTGTGAAGGAAGCTTACTAGAACATCTCTGAAGGTGAGATTTACCTGTATTCAGTTTCTTAAATGTATTAGGCTTAGACTTGTGTGTTTTGTTTTATTTTGCTTGGCAACTTACTTTGTTCTGTCTTTGTTATTACTTGAATCTTACTTTTTATACTTAATAAAATCACAGAGTAAGTGAATAATAACTGGGGGAACACACAGCTGTGCATCTCTCTCCATCAGTGTTATAGAGGGCAGACAATTTATGAGTTTACCCTGTAAACTTTATACAGAGTAAAACAGATTTATTTAGGGTTTGGATCTCATTGGGGGCTGGATGTCTGGGTGCTGGAGATAGGTGACTTGCTGAGCAGTTTTTGGTTAAAGTCTGCAGCTTTGGGGCCATGGACCAGACCTGGGTCTATGTTGCAGCAGACTAGCGTGTCTGGCTCAACAAGGCAGGGTTCTGGAAGTCCCAAGCTGGCAGTGGAAAATGGGCTCAGAGGTAATTCCAGCACATCAGATGACAGTCCCAAGGGGGTCTCCATGACCGAACCCATCATAAGTACCATCCCCTTTGAACCTACTCCCTTGTTCCATGACCAGCCACCTCTGTGGCTAGTGTGGAGTAGAAGGGCCTGGTCCATCCTGCCTCCCTTTGGGTTGTGTGTGTCTCTCAGGGCCTCTCTATGCTCTCCCAACTACAGACACTGTCATTGTGACACTGTTTCTTGGCAGGGTATGCAGGGATAGGAGGAGAGGTTTCTTCCCCATCCTTTCCCCAATATAATTATGCCAGAACCATAAATAAGCTGGCCCTACATTTTATTTGAGAAAATCTCCCCTGAATAGATTTTCCTGGACACTTTTGAGTGTACTGTTTATTACCTGCACACACGACCATCTACCACACTGCTAATTTAACGTAGGGTAGACTTCTCCTTTCCTTGAACAACTGGTTTCAGTTCAATCATCTTCTTTCCTAGATGTAAAGGTATTGCAAACAGTATGAACTGAGCATTTTTGGCAGGTGCCTTTCATCCTAATATTCACAGGTCAGACTGTTAAATATGAACATTGAGTAGAGGGTCAGCCAACTTCTTTTTATAAAATAATAGCTATATGCATTTTACTTAATAAGGTTTTGAAAGATTTTGTTTTTCAGCCATTTTGTTGCTGTCTTCTCCCCACAAGCAAGAATATGGCCCAAACAAAAATATAGTTCTACATAGCAAGGGAAATATAAAGGCTGATATTCAGAGAAGCTGAGCATCCAGTCAAGTTAACATGAGCTGCAACTGGTCTGCACTTGTACAATGCAGATGTGAAACTGTAGCTCCATTGAAATCAATGGCAAAATTCTCATAGTCATCAGTAAGGCCAGAATTTTATCCCAGGCTCTGAATTTTTAATTAGACAATTTTAGTCAGAAGTATAACATTTCATGATGTAGATTTTGCTAGCAAATCTGTATTCATGCAAATGATGGTTTGACCTTGATGGCCAAAGTCCTCCATTCAGCCATTCTTCCCTTTTTCCTCTGAAACACTGTGTAAGAAGGACCAAGCTGCAAATACACTGACACATCTAATGGAAACAACGGCAATAATGAAATACAAAATCTTAAGTGTTGGCATGCTTCAGGAAATGAGAACCCAAAAATTCAGAAGGAGGCCTACAAGCTTTATACCAGGACAATATTCCTTATCATAGGTCCGAATTTGTAGACAAGTTTAAAGAATCAAACCTGGTATGAAATTCTGACTCGTGAAGTTGACAGGAGAGCTGGTTTGGAAATGGGATTTCTGTCCTCTAGCAATTTGAGGGTTTTTTTTGGGGGAAAATTGTCTGGCATGACAAGTAAAAACCTCAACATTTTTTCACAGGATAGAAATTCTGGGAAAAAAATGGAAGAACTGAAATGGAAATTTTAAGCTTGCTGTGCAGTCAGAAAGTGAAAATGGTAAGAGCCTTCCAGGCGGGCTACCAGAGGCTGAGTGACCTAGAGAACCAGCCAGACTGTCCGGAGGAGAAGTGCTGAGATGCTCCACCTCCCTCCCCACCCTCACTGCCTTGCGGCACGAGAGCCAGGGAAGCACTCAGCTTCCCCCTTGCCTGGATGCAGCTCCTCTAGGTAGACAGCTGAGAAGTTCTCATTTCAAATTTCTCAGTGGAAACTCTGAACATTTTCAGGAAATTTCCTTGTGGAAAGTTTAAATTTTGAATTTTCCATCTGAAAATCATATTGACAAATTGTTCTGACCATCTCTGCTCAATAGGAACTTTGCTATTGACATAAATGGAGACAGGATTTCACATTCACAACTTGGTTTCTGACAGCTTTGAGGGATGAAATTTGTACCTTCACAGTGCTTACAGACAAAGCCTGATCAAAACCTTCCAGCAGAAAATCAATGGTTTTACATACAAGACAGACAGCTGGTATGATCCCTTGGTCTCAAAATCAAAGGAAACATTTCTACAAGCTTTAATAAGCAGTAAGTACCAGATATTCTGGAATTAAGGAAACAGCAATAAACTTTTCAAAACCCTTTTTCCCTCAGGGTCATTTTGACTTTTCACAGATTTCCATATAGTTAAAGCAAGAAGGACTGTGTTCAAATAACCAGGGGTCCCTCTTACACTTTTCATACACCACTGTCTCGAGCCCCCACTCAGAATTTCTGGGATCACTGAATACCTTCACAAGAACTAAGTCAATGTTTAAAACAGGGAGACTTATTAGGGGGAAAGGGAATACAGCATCAACTTGGGAAAATATAGCAACAATATATCTATATAAACGATAATAAGACACTTCTCCATTATAATTCTGGCAATAGTCCATTAATTTTGCTCCCCACACACTGGTATGAACATCCAGCAGGAAAATGTCTCTTTACCACATCACTTCCCCTTTCCCCATTCCTAACACCACTTACGGTTTGATGTCATAAAGGATTGTAGTCCAAGAGCACTGAAGTTCATTATGATAGGCCTTTCCCCAGTTCCTTGGGAAGTTCTGCTTCATCCTGTTGTGAGGCTCCACCACCTAACACAACCACAGAAATTTCAACTTTGTTTAGTGAGTGGGTAGCAGGGTCCTCACAAGAATTCACTCAGCTCTGCTGCTGTCCAGTGCAGCTTAAGAAAAGAGTGATGCACTCCACCAGAAAGCCACGTCTGTATTATCTCACATAGCAAAGTACTCAGTCTACATTCTCTTTCTCTCTGCTAAATCCTCTACTCAGAATCTCCAGTGGAAGGCAACCATTAACTTTGAGTAGAGTCCTTGCCACAAAGCAGCAGCAGCAGTCCCCTTCCCCTTTCCCCCCAGCTCCTCTTTCAATTCAGTTCATACTACCCAACCAGTTCTGAGTTTGTTTAGAGTTATGATGACTCTCAAAGTATCGCTGAAAGAATTCCAGTTAGAAAGTTCATACAAATTAAGTTCTCTGTAGCTATCCTTCCCCCTGTTCACCAATAGGTGGGACAGAAAGTTCTTCCCCTATGGAGCTTCTGTCCATCCGGAGTTCTAGGTAAATAGCTCTTGCAGAAGGAGCAGTTCTGTTGCCATTCTTCCCCCCTCTTCACCAACAGATGGCAGCAGAACTCCCTAGTCCTCTAGAGCTTTGGCCACAGTACTTACACTGGCAATGTCTCTTTGACTCAAGCTGTTTTCTCTTTAACAGAGGTTTGTTATAGGTCAGTGTAAAGACTGTGACCTATGTTTTCAAAAGTGAACATTAAATCTGGGTGACTCGGTTTGAGACCTCTTAATGTTTTTCAGAAGTATCAAATACCTGCCATTTTGGCATATCAAATTAAGCATCTAAAAATGGACACACTCTGGCTCACTATTCACTTCTGAAAATTTAGTCCCAACCTTCTTGTGTGATATATATACTGAAAGAGCTAGGCACAGTTGCATGAGGGAGTTGTTTGAGCACTTACTTTAACTTTCAATGTCCTGGCTTTCATTGGTTTGTGATATAGCCTTACAAATATTGTAACTTTGGAGATAAAAGTAGCTATTTAATAGAGGACCAATCATTCTTCTTTAAATGAATGGAAAAATTAGCAGTCACTTAATTTGAAACTAGAGCATAGATTCATAGCATCATAGTGTAGGACTGGATGGGACCTCCTAAGGTCAAGTGTTCCATCCTACAGCTCTAGGTAAACAAAACTTTATTTTGCTGAAACAAAATACAGGACAAGGCTATACCACAGAAGAATTTTAAAATATTCTCATTCTTTTAAAGTCCTGTATCTGCAGGTCCTTCTGTATCAACCTTTTATTTAATCCCAAAATCTGCCATTAACGAGCTGGTTCCTCATTATGCTAAGACATGCTTATTATTTCTCAGGCTTCACTTAATTATATGGACCAACATGTGTTACTTTTCACCACCATAATTGGTACCAATTTACTGCTAGGAATATTAAACAATGAAACACAACTCTTTTATTTGGTAATACAGCTTGCGTTGTGGCACTTAAGTCTCTTTTCACATGTCCCTTAAGATTCTAAATTATACTCTTTGTAAATGTTTTAAAGAAGTGTGCTTGCCACTGTGGTGCTTGCTCTGGAATGGTAGGGTTGACATGTAGCTTTTCTTTTCTTTTCTTTTCCTTCCTTTTTTTGGTTATTGTATTCATAGTATTTCCTTTCTAAAGTCATACTGAAATAGAAAACTACAGAGTTACAGAAGTTTTATTTCAAGTAATCTTTTTCCTTACCCTGACAGAATCACAAGATAGTAATAAAGTATAGTAAAGAGATATTGGGGAAAGCTGAATATCCTTAACACCTGGATACCCTAGAGTGCAAAGATGCTCAAAGATCAGAAGGGACAGGAAGTGACTGAAACTTCCTACACACCATAGATCCATTTCTACTCCAGCTGAAGTGGATAGGAGTTCTAGTGAGGCCTGGCACATATCATCCTTTTTCTCAGCATTCCCAAAAGGGCAAAACATCTGAGTGTGATCCCATGGTGTCAGAAGAGTTGACTGATGAAAGCGTGACCAGCTAATTCCCAAGTGCTACTTTTATATAGTCAGTATTTTTGAGAAAGTAGGAGCCTGACTCTGAGAGGTGCACTCACAATGCCCCATTGATTTAGACTGGACTTGTGTATGCCCTCAGGTTGAACCATAGAAAGCTTGATTCACAACCCCCTGTAGTCCTTTAAGACCCTGCCATTGAGCTTTGAATCAGTCCCAAAGTGAAGATATTTTAGCAGTACCCCATGACTATGAGCATTCCAGCATATGCTCATCTTTAGACCAATGAAAGTTCAGTTTCTATTTATTTTACTTCCTGTCTTGAGTTGTATTGTACATTATATTCTTGAAGCAAAATATCTTCATAGAAAGAAAATATCCAAAATTGAATCTTATTACTAAATCAGCCTGCAAAATAAAGCAACCTATCAATCATTTTCAATCAGTCAATCATAACATTTAATCATAAGCCTATTCACACTTCAATGTGAATCTACTTCTGTCCTTAAACTACTAATTAATAATGTGTTGGCAAAATGCAGAGACATGAACAGTCCTTAAAGCTCATCCTGTATAGGAGATTACGAATTCTGGTACTTAACCATGAAATAGTTTATACACACATTGAAGAATATGTGCTTTTAAACTATGCTGAAATGTTCTGCATTGCAGGTCTAATTCCATTTCAATTCTTCAATGTAAATTTCATGGAAATTGCGTCTCCTATTATATATTTTCTTCAAAATATACATTTTCCCTGTAGTATGCAGGGCTCCCACTCTTAATACTGCGGTCATTATACAATATAATGTATTCATTATTGCTGTCATTCAGGGACAGATTCTGTTACTGTTACTCACTATGAGTAGTCCCTTTGTGAGTAGTCCCACTGAAGTCAATAGCCTTCAATGGGACTACTAGCAGAGTAAGGGTCTACTCGATACAAAGAAAAGATGGAAGAATCTAGCCACTTGGGAATTATTTTAAATGGAGAAGGAAGATTTAGCAAAATGCAAAGACTGGAGATGGTCAAAAACATTCTTATGAAACACTCTTTTGGTCAGAATTTGCCAGTTTGTCAACATCAAAAATGTCTTGGGGGAACAGTTCAATTTTGACAAAGTTCTGGTGAAAACCAGGCAGGGTTATGATAGGACCCTATCTGCCAGGCAGTTTTCAAAACCTTTCTGCTGGACAGATTTACATTGGAAACCTGCCTGTTTTTCTAACAGCTTCCAGGCTACCAACTGCTCAGCAGCATGGCAGGAGGGCTACCCAGGAATCAAGGACCCCTTGCCTGTGGGATAGCACACCAGGCAAACTGCCTCAGGGTTAGGGATGTCAGAGCTTGAAATCAGGGACCTGAGAACTTCCAGGGTCTACTAGGGAAGCTTGCTATGTGGACTGCTCTTGAGCCAGGGCCCCATTCCCTTTCATGGAGAATTTTGGGAGGATTGTTTTTAATCAGAACAAAAACAATTTTCAAGATATTGAAATTCTCTATGAAATTGGTTGATTTTCCTCCTCCCAGCTCTAAGAAAGGTGAAGGAATACAGGATCTCTCTATCTATTCATCTGCATTTCATTCTTCAGAGCTTCTTTCATGCAGATTGACTCTTGAAACCAATACAATATTTAAATTTACAAGACATTGCATGGCAAAACTGTATGAATTCAGAAAACATTTCTATAAATATTTCATGTGGTGGAAGGATTAAGGGTTTCATTAGACTAATATGCCTGCACAGAGTAATAAGAGGCAAAAGCCCCTGCCCTTACATCCCAGTGCAGGCTATCCAGACCTCAGGTCTCGATCCTCTGTTGTAAGTAGTTGCTGTGCACCTGCTACTTCCCAACCAAACAAGTGGGTGATGAGTGAGCAAGGAGGGACCTCTGTTCCTCCTATCCAGAGTAACAGCCAGTGAAACTCAGCTAGCACAGAGGGAGGGTTAGTAATTTGTTATGAGACGCACCTAAAGGAAATTCTGATCCTTTACAGCAACAGCCATACTTGGAAGAAATCCTGTCTCTCTGAGGTACTGTTTCCTCCCTGAACTGCTCCTGGGGCAATGCAGCTATGCCCTTGTGGCAGATCCACAATCTAGTCCTAATCCATTAGATCATAACACCAATATCCAAAGGGAGACATCGGGACAAGGAGGAAAAGATATGCTTTAAGATGAGTATGAAAAGAGATAGAAAGTGAATGAGGTAAGAATAGACAGGAAGCTACTTTGGACAACAGGACCTTCAAGAGAAATGTCTCCTTTAGTAAGACTCAGGATAAGACAAAGTGAAACCAGGTGCTGAGTGGGTTTAGAGAGCAATAGGTTCAACAAGTTCTATGAAAGACAATGCAGAGACCAGGAAGAGCTTTTAAGGGGAAGCCAGGAGAGCAATTTTAAACAGGATGTTGAACTGAATGGCGAGCTAGTAGAGTCATTTGAGGATGGAGTGTTCTAGTCATGTTGAAGCATAAGGTATGTCTACACTGAAGATGGATGTATGATTTCAGCTGGGATAGGCATACCTGTGCTAACTTTAATCTATCTAGCATGGCTAAAAAGAGCAGTGAAATTGTAGCAGCATGGAGTCCAGTGTGGGTTAGCAATGCAAGTATATCACCAGGGCTCCAGCAGGTTTGTACAGCCAACACTGAAGCCTGCACCACCATGGCTTTACCACTACTTTTAGCCATGTTAGTTAGATTAAAGCCAGCCTGGGTTTGTCTATCCAGGCTGCAATCATTGCTCCGACTGCAGTGTACCATTAGAGTTCAAAGCTATGGCCTCATAGACAGGCAAACAAGGTAAAATACTGCTCAAAGTCAGAGGCTGACAGTGTCTGGGAGTATTTTTTTCTGTCTTGAGGAAACAGTTTCTTCTATAAACTAAAAGTACCATTTTAGCTGTTTCATTAAAGCCTATAAAAACTGCCACAAGACAGATACATGTAGTTACAACTATGAAAGTTAAATTTATTTATAGAAAGAACAAAAAATTTGGTATGTAAATAGCTTAACCTTTCCCGTTTTTTTGCAAAATTCTTTCATGAAGCTGGAATTTGCTGAAAGTACATTATATTAGGCATGTTGTGTTCCCAATAACTTACCCCAGGAAAATGCCACATTCATCGTTGACATAAACACTCCACTCTGTTTTGAAGTCCCCAGATTTGCTCTCACCAATAACTTAGTAAATGATTATAGTTTTAAGGATACAGTTAGTTTTAAATAGACCTATTTAACTTTTAGCGCTACATACAGGATGTTTTCTGGGGTTGTGGTTTTTATAAAACAGCATTAATGCATTTGGGGAATGGCTGAAAGGAACTGACATTGTACAGATGAGTAGCTCTGTGCGAGGCTGATGCTTTGCTGGATGGATACTCACAATTATTGTCTGTGATCACCCCATCTTAGCTGATCACAGACAGATAAATTGTTAGGGTCCAATTGTATCCTTTACAATCTGGATCCTTTGGGAGGTGTGCAGACCTGTACCAGCACAAACCCTCCTTCAGCTTCTCAGCTGTATGAGGGTAGCTTGCAGATTGTACCAGCCCTACTCCTTACTCACCTCTCCTCTTGCTTCCCCTTGGAATTGTGCCTTGAAGGCCAGGCATGATATGGCCCTTAAAAAACAAATGAAGGTCTTGTCTACACACAGAATTGATACCTGTATAACTATTTGGGTCAGGGGTGCAATTTTTGTTTGTTTAATGCTGAAATACAGTAACTCCTCATTTAACATTGAAGTTATGTTCCTGAAAAATGTGACTTTAAGCAAAACAATGTTAAGCAAATCCAATTAATGTAAATGGGGGGAGAGTAGGTTTTTTTCACCAGACAAAATACTATATATAGTCTTTTAAATATATATACACACAGTATAAGTTTTAAACAACTACACAGCAATGATGAGTGTGAAACTTGGTTGAGGTGGTGGAATCAGAGGGTGGTAAAGGGTGAGATATTTCCCAGGAATGCCTTTGTCAAGGTTTTTTTCCCCACTTTGAACTTTAGAGTACAAAAAGTGGGGACCTGCATGAACACTTCTAAGCTTAATTACTAGCTTAGATCTGGTACGCTGCTACCAGCCAGAATTTAGTGTCTGGCACACTTTCTGTTCCCCCAAAACCTTCCCCGGGGAACACAGATCCAAACCTCTTGGATCTTAAAACAAGGAGAAATTAACCATCCCACCTCCTTTCCCCCCTAGACTTTCCCCTCCCTGGGTTGCCTTGAGAGGCTTCACACAGATCCAAACTCCTTGGATCTTAAAACAAGGAGGAATTAACCATCCCCCCTTCCTTCCCCCCACCAACCCCTGGTGAGTTCAGACCCAATCCCTTGGATCTTAAAACAAGGGAAAATCAATCAGGTTCTTAAAAAGAAAGCTTTTAATTAAAGAAAAAAAAGGTAAAAATTATCTCTGTAAAATCAGCATGGAAAATGCTTTACAGGGTACTTAGATTTATATAGCCCAGAGGAAACCCCCTCTAGCCTCAGGTTCAGAGCTACAGCAAACAGAGGTAAAATCCTTCCAGCAAAAAGAAATATTTACAAGTTGAGAAAACAAAAATAAGACTAATCCACCTTGCCTGGCTATTACTTACAATTTTGAAACATGAGAGACTGATTCAGAAAGATTTGGAAAGGCTGGGTGTACGTCTGGTCCCTCTTAGTCCCAAGAGCGAACAATGAACAAAACAAAAAGCACAAACAAAGACTTCCCTCCACCAAGATTTGAAAGTATCTTGTCCCCTTATTGGTCCTCTGGTCAGGTGTCAGCCAGATTTACTAAGCTTCTTAACCATTTACAGGTAAAAGAGACATTAACTCTTAACCATCTGTTTATCACAGCCTTACTGCTAAAGAGATGAACTGGTACTCTGCTGAGCCCTCAAGGGTTAACGCATTGTTGTTAATGTAGCCTCACACTCTACAAGGTGGCACAAATGGAGGGAGGGGAGACAGCATGGCAGACAGAGACAAAGACACACTGTGTGTGTGTGAGAGAGAGAGAGATGTGCATTACCCCTTTAAGTACGCTGACCCCACATTAAGTACATTGCCTTTTTAAGTAGATCAGCAAGTTGAGACAGCAGCTGATGCATGCGAGCTACCCCTGTTCTGGGCCCTTTTGTGTCGTTGTCCCCCCCCAACCTCCCTCTATGGAGATAGGGTGGGCAGGGGTCAGGACCAGGGGAGGGGGAGACCCTGACATTAGCCCCCTTCTCCCCCCGCCCCCGCACAGCAAGCAGGAGGCTCCTGGCAGCAGTTCCAAAGCAGAAGGGAGAAGCAGCACATGGCAATGTGGGGAGGAACAGCTGAACTGCAGGCAATTGATAGCCTGCTGGGCGACTGCCAAGCAGGGAACTTAGGCGAGTCGGGAGCTGATAGGGGGGCTGCTGGTCCACCCTGATTTCAAGCCCCCACCAGCTAGCTCCTACAGGCTGCTCTTCCTGCAAGCAGTGGCCAAAGCAGGCAGTTGTCAAACAAATGGGAGCATTGCACAACTTTAAACTAGCATGTTCTCTACTTCATCAGCAACGTAACAATAAAACAACTCTAACCGGGAAGACTTTAAGTGAGGAGTTACTGTAGGTATGCTGGTATTACCCCACATAAGCGCTGACTCAGTAGCTGCTCTGGGGCTGTAGCACACATGGAAAAAAATAGTGGGTGCTCAGAACCCACAGGCAGCCCTGCAGAACAGCTCCTAATCCCCACCCCCGTACCTCCTGCTCCACTGATCAGCTCCTCCTACTTCCTCCCAGAAACACCCACCTGCCATGATCAGATGGTCAGCGGCATGCAGGAGGCAAGGTGGGGGGGAGCAGAGGCAGGAAGAGGCAGGGGAGCGGTGCAATGGGGTGGGAAGGGGGGCAGAGCAGGGGTGGAAAGAGACAGGATGGGAGTGGGGGCTGGGGACAGAGAGGGGTACAGCACCCATGGGGAAATCACAGAATCGGCACCTATGCTACCCCATATCTGGATGCATTTATACTGCTATAAAGGTGCCATTTTCCAGTATAGCTTATTATTCTTCCCATATGGCCAGCAATCCCACAGTGCAACACTATTCTAGATTGTAAGGACCTGTGAGAATCCAAGGAATTCTAGTTTACAATCGAACAGCCAGAGAGCGCCCATCATATGACAATACTGAAGAATCCCAGAAAAAATTGATTTCTTGAAATGCCAAATATGGAAATTCCTTAGAATAAGGAAAATGGTGTTTTTGCAAAAGCTACTTTGTATCTCTGCTTCGCTGTAAAGCTTCTGACTATAACCTTTGCTAGCCTCCCTCCTGCCTGGTTTGCTGCTGCTGTGCTAAAGAGTCAATACACATCTGGAAATGGAAAAATCACACTGGGGAGGTTGTGGGATGGTCGGCTCTCTAAGATTTCCTGTATGGAGTTCTCCCCAGATCAGCCTACTTAGGAGATGAATATAGTAGTTGTTCCCCAAAACCCACAGATCTCAGGGGATCAGCTGCAATCTGGGAGCATCCCTACAGAAACTTTAGCCTCTCTTCACTGCTCATGGACAACACAGCTCGACTGTTGCCAAGCTCTCCTTTGTGTCTTGTCCCTGGAGTCCCCACCAAAAGCCAATACCCTGTATAGCACAGAACTCTCAGGAAAGCAAAATGGCAAAGCTCGTTGACAAACAGAAAAACAACTGCACAAAAAAAAATAAAAAATGAGGAAATGTTAAAGTTGTTTGCATTTAGCAGGGTTTGAAATTGACTCATTTACTGTTAAAAAAAAATCCCACAATATTTCTCAGCAGATTTTTTTACTTAAATGCTTCATTTATTTAAAGGTTGCATGTTGGATGGTAAATGTGGTTTTTGGTAAATTAAAATTTTCTAGAACAGATTTCAATGAAAATTTTGGCAAAAATATGCCTGAAATTTTTGTGGAAAATGTAGATAATGTCAACACCTTTTCACTATGTTTCATTTTTAAAGAAATGCCATTTTTTTGATGGAGAAACCTTTACAGGTGACAAACTTTGACCTGGTTTACTAAATGGCCATAAAATGGATTCTCTTTTCCTATTGAAATCAACAGGAGTTTGTCACCTAACTGGCTTAGGTGCTTTTGAAAATCCCACTAGGCATCTATCTGCATCGTTAAAGGCTTAAATACCTTTGCAAAAATGCCCTTAAGTGACATAGGAGCCCTAATCTCATGTTCAAAAATTATTTAGGCTTGAAACATAAGCTTATAATAGGGGTCAAGATTCTGCCACTGAAAGTATCTACACAGCCCCTGGAAGAGAGCCTCTCAGTCCCGGCACTTTGAAGTTGTGGCTCAGGCTGGAGCTCAGGCTGTGAAGCCCACCTGCTGCATTAGGTGTAAGAGCCTGACCTCCAGCCCAAGTAGCAACGCCTGCACAATTATTCTTAGCTCAGTAGCACTGATCCAGGCTGGCAGGCTTGTTTCTGCAGGCTGAATAGATGTGCAGTGAGTGTACAGGAAATGTAAATGTGACTGAAACAAAAGGTAATGCTCAGAACAAGAACAGAGTGTTTTCTGGATGTGATTTTTATCCTGTTTTATTTAAACCCAGAAGTAGATACTGTGCTTAAAACAGCACTTTGACATAATTTTCTTCTAACAATGACAAGGAGAGAAGGAGCATTTGGATTGGTGCCCAAAGTACCATTTTAACGCGTATTGGTTTTTGTTATGTTTTCCCTTGCATATAATACTAGCGACAAAAGAAGATAAGTTTGGATTGAGCCATAAAATATTCATGGGAAAAACCTTATTCATATCACACACAAAGCAACATTAAAAGAACAATATTAAGGTGGCAAAGTCAAGCACTCAAAAGCTGGGAAAGCCAGAATTAAGGTTGCAAAAGTAACTTTAATTTGGCCCCCTTGCTCTTACGCATTATGACACAGTCTTTAATTACATGATCACATACTATTTTTTTTCCACTGGACACTTGCTTCCTTTGGTGAGCAGGACTGACAGTGCTCAGTCATTGTGCAACTATTTAATCTCTTGTTTTATCATCATTGTTCAAAGTGTGGCTCTGTGCCTTATCTACTGCACGCTATTCAAACCTTGCTCCGATGACAGAATTATTAATGTAATTGTGGGCTTTTGTATGCACTCATCACTGTAGTATCTGTGTGCTTCACGGATATTTATTTATCTTCATAACATCCCTGTGTGATGAGGGAATATTATTATTCTCATTTTACATATGAGTTATTGAGACAGAGGGTATATCTACACTGCAATTAAAAAAGCTGTGGCTGGCTTGTGCCTGCTGACTTGGATTTTCAGGGCTCAGGCTGTTTCATTGCAGTGAAGACATTTGGGCTCAGGATAGAGCCTGGTCTCTAGGCCCCTGAGAGGTGGGATGGTTGCAAATCTTGCCTATGCAGCAATTAAACAGTCCCTTAGCTGAAGCCCTATGAGCCCAAGTCTGCTGGCACGGGCCAACCACAGCTTTGTAATTGCAGTGTAGACATACCCAAAGTGATTACAATAAAAAATATCTACTAATTTTGGGTGCCCAATTTCACATGATTTTACAGAGCTCTTAGCCTTATATAGCACTTTATGTATTCAAAGCACGGCTCCCAGTGATTTCAGTTGCAGCTGTGAGTGCTCAGCACTTCTACAAATCAGACTCCAGGGTCGCATATTGTGCACCCAAAAAATGAGGAATACACTATTGGTGCCCACTTCTGACAAGATTGAATTAAATAACTTGCCTAGCATCACATGGGAATTCTGTGGCAGAATCAGGGATCGAATCCAATTATCCAAGTCAACATTCTCCTCCCTTAACCATGAGGCCCTCCTTTCTCTTCCTGCAGTCTCATCTAATTTATTATAGACCCTCCAACTTCTGCAATAAATGACACAAGTGTGCTATAGAGAACAGCCTCCTCTAATGCACAGTCCTGATCTATTCCCAGAGCAGGTCCATCCTGAACGTTAAATGAAGCTGAAGTCTTAGGGAAATAGCGTGTGATCATGTAATTGCACGTGATCACGTAATTATAGATTATCATAAGGTATATTCATTTCCTAACTTCTGAGTGAGAGACTTTGCAATCTTCTTTTAATGTAGTTGTGACAGGCTGCTGAGAGGCAGCAGATGAATCAGCACTGTGGTCACTATAAATTCAATTAGTTTCCCTGGAGAGGGCCTGATTAAGGGAAGGAATGTGCCCTGTCACAGCAGTTTTATTTCTCTGTGTGTAATTTCCTAGGTTTTTATAAAAGCAAACTGAAAAGAACAGAAATTCCTTCCTGCAAGATCATACTGACACTTCCATGGTTTGTCACCAGGGTTGGCATCCGTACGTTGAAGGCACAGACCTCTGCCATTTGAACTAACAGGGCAACTGATAATGATAACAGATTAGAAGGGGATGAGAAACACACTTTGTCAGTAGTTTTCATGGATACTTACTGACAACTGAGGAATGGTGAGACTCAGGAACCTCTGTTCCTGGCTCTGGAAGGGAGTGGGCTCAGATTCTTCTGCCCACTTCTCCCAAGTTCGACTAATTCTGTCCATCCCCTCCAACCTTTCCCAATCCCATCTCTTTACCACTCCAGTCCCATTTTCCTTGTCTACCCAAACCCATTCTCTACTCCACAGGTTCCTCATCCCAATTCCAGTCTCCTCACCTAGCCAGTTCTAGGGCTCCCTTCTGGATTAATTGCTTGTGTCCAGATCCCCACCCCGAACTCCCAATCTGTCCCGCTCCTCAAACACAATCTTGTTTTTAGCCAGTCCCACTTCCCAGCTCCTCATCCAATCTGTCTCTCCCCTGCTCCTACTAGGTGCCAGTCCCAGTCTCCCTCCCAAAACTCCTCATCCAATCTCAGAATCTCCCTCATGTTTGTCTTTTTGCCCAGGCAGTTCCACGTCTCCCCTTAGCCCAGCTCCTTGTCAGACGTGTTTCTTCTCCTCCTTCTACCATTCTCCCCAAAGATTCCTAATCCCAGTCCAGCCAGTCCTAGTAGCTCTAGCTCCTCATCCAATCCCAGTATTTTCCTGCCCCCACCGGCCAATTGGCCACTAGTCCCTCCTTCCCATTTTCCTTACTGGCTCCCAGTCTCAATGTACCCCACAGGGCTCCCAATCCCATCTCTTTGTACAACCAGTCTCAGCATGACCTCCTTACTCCTAGTCTCCTTGCCCAGTGGCCCCAGTCTCACCTTTTCAACTGTGAGGCTATGTCTACACTACAGCTAGGATCAATGCTCTGAGATCGATCCACCAGTGGTCGGTTTAGCAAGTCTAATGACGACCCACCAAATCGACAGCAGATCACTCTCCAGTCAACCACGGTACTCTATCCCTGACGAGAAGAGTAAAGTAAGTCGATGGGAGAGTTTCTCCCGTCAACCCCCTCACAGTATTGACCTTGTGGTAACTCAATCAATGTTACGTTGACTCCAGCTACATTATTCATATAGCTGGAGTTGCGTAGCATAGGTCGACTTACCACCTTAGTTTAGAGATAGCCTCAGTCACAGTTTCTCTCCCCTGCACACTACAGGCCCAGTAGAAACTAACCAAGTTCTCAATCTACTTTTCCACTCCTTGGTTAGACTTTTTCCCCTCTGCCTTCAAATCAGACAGCTTCCTCTTCCATGTTGCCTGGTGGCCAGCATAGGGGCAATTGAGAGCACAGGAGAAACACGCTTCCTGCTCTTAGTGCCAGTGACCTGCCTCCCCCTGCCCCACAGCAGCTGGGATCAGCCATTACCTGGGGTCAGTCTAGCTTTGCCCCTGTAAATCTAGACAGGAGCACACTCAGTAACTGTAAGGATGATGGTATGCACAGTCTTGTCAGCACTAGGAGCAGTGAGAGGCTCAAGCTTGCTCAGTGAGGATGGACTCTGGAGATTTTAGCTGTTAAAAGCAATGAAGTCTCCACTGAGCATGTGAAAAATGTGATTTTACAGACATATAACTTGGTCAGTTTTAAGTGGCTATTCATGGGACATGGCAAAAGACATGAATGCCAACTCCCTGCCAAATTTCAATTCCCTGCTCCAAAGCATAGGGATGCTAGAGCATTTCAAAGAAAAGGCCTCAATATATTATTTTTGCACATGAGAATGCAGCGTATTGTTTCCTAACCTTGTTCTTGGAAACAGTTAAACCATTTTGGCTGAAGATTTCTAAAAAAGTATAATCTAAGGCAGATACCTGGCATGGTAAATTTCATCCCAAAAGTTATAAACAACTGAAGACAATATTATAATGGAAAGTGTTGGGTAACCTTAATAATAGTCAGCTCTACGAGTCCCACCTATAATATTTAAAGGAAAGGTTCATATTATAAATGTATTCTGATTTTTGTAAGCTCCCCTATATATCTCTTAGAAGCCTCTAAAGTTTTTTTTCCTCTGCTGATGCTAATTATTGAATATTTGCATTGATGTAGCATCTGGCAGCCTCAATCAGGGATTGGAGCCCCATCGTGCAAGACAATGCCCATACATATAATGAAAAGACAGTTCCTGGCCCAAAGAATTTACAGTCCCAAGCCCTGATCATGAAAGATTTATGCATGTGCTTAATTTTGAGTGTGTGAGTATTCCTATCGAACCCCTTGAGATTGGTGCCTAAGTAATTAGTGCTTAGTTAGGTTGGCGGTAGCTTTGATAAACTTACAGCTCAGGAAACGTTGAGTAACATTTTTTTTCTTTAAAAATCAAGTATAATTATCAGACTTGAATTATTTTAAAATTAAATGTTACCAAGATATTTAAAGCAGTGATATGCTGGTATGGACTTGCATAAGCTCCTTGTTAGCAGAGCCAGAACGGACTCATGAGGAAACCCAACTTCTTCTTTTTTTAAAGTTTATAGCTCAATTTTTTCTTGCAAAGATATCTTTGAAATGGTAAGTTGATCTCCAGGATTGAAAAGAACAACCAGCTGGGCCCCACTTTTGCAGCATGAGCATGAGGCTAACGATACCTATGCACTGACTGACGCACATACACATTCTTTTACACTTACATTTGTATAAAATGAGTCTAAAATTTGGGATGTATCCAAAAGCATCACCTGGTAACATTACCAGAAATGCTTAGGCTGGCTTGATGCACAGTAATGTGATAATGGTGTCTGGAAATAATTGATGATTGGGTCCCCAAATTGTTTTGTTGTTTTTTTTAGGCCCATCTCAAAACACTAACACCAATTCTTATTCCGTCCTTTCGGATGCTGGGATCAAACTAACGGCTGTGCACCCTGGTAGTTGCTGCTTTGTGAGGACATCTGCCTTGATGATGGTCGTAGTGGCTGCTGCAAGATTAACTCCCCCACTTTTGTTACTTACTAAGCACTAGGAATGTCCTCTACCCCTACCAGCAGCACTTAAGGACAAGAGGCCAAAAATGTAAATGACTTCTCATATTGAGCATAAAGTTGTAATACATCATTATTGTTCCAACTCAGGGAGAGGTTAACCTAAAAACAAACTAACTAACAACCTTCTCTAGCCCGTGTAACACATGCTCAAGGATCAAGGGTAGAAGGATTTGTTTATTTCACCGGGGCAAGGATCATAATCCAATGGCCAGATGTTGAAGCTAGACAAATTCAGACTGAAAATAAGGCATACATTTTTAACAGTGAGAATAATTAATTATTGGAATAATTTATCGAGGGTCATGGTGGATGCTCCATCACTGACAATTTTAAAATCAAGACTGGCTGTTTTTCTCAAAGATATGAGATTGGAATTATTTTAGGGATGGTCTATGACCTGTGTTTTATATAGGAAATCAGCTAGATGATCATAAAGGTTGCTTCTGGCCTCAGAATCTATGAACAAGGGGCAGATGATTGGACAGAGAATGATATTACACATTCTTCAATCACACTGAACTCTAATTAGTCTTAGAGATTTCACAGAACAGGATAAACAAATGGTTCCTGAAAAAGCTCTTTTTGTGCTGCTGAGGAAGCCTACATAACAGTGTGATCAGCAATACCCTCAGGGCCTATTCTGCCTTCAGATGCCCTTTAGTAAGCCCTAATCATTTAAATAATTTAAAATATGAATTGTACAAATGTATCCCAGGAGAGGATTCATCCCCAACAGGCTGCCTATCAGCATCTACCATAACAAGTACTTCATGCAGCTATGACTGTATATGTACATATACCGACCATGTGATTATCAGTAATGTATTATGTGTGTAGCTACCTGCATGGTTCAGCATGGTATGTAAATTGAAAACATTGCAAAAGTACAAGTAGCTATTTTTTTAACTTGTATTTTATTCGTAGAAGAAAGGGAATCATTTGCTTTATACAGAAAAAGTATAAAGGCAAGATTAAGGGTGGCAGGGCTCACATCTATGGGAAAGGTTGCACTCTTCTTGCCAAGTGCATCTGAAAAAGCACATTTGCCCACTGCTACTAACTGGACACACTCAAGCAGCCAAAGATCCACAAATCCTTTCCAGATTGAGTCTCAGACAGCTAAATCTCATCTACATATCAACCAGATGCTGGATGTATTGTTCAAATGAACCATCCAGTCCAAAGAACTAGATACGTGGAGTTAGATGTCATCTACTTACAGAAAGCAAAGTGGCCAAAATAATTTCATTAAGGATCATGGTGGCCTCACATAAATATTAAAGGGAAGGGGCAGGAGCGGCGCCAGGGTTTTTGGCGCCCTAGGCACAGGGCCGGCTCGCCAGTCCTGCGGCTCCAGTGGACCTCCCACAGATGTCCCTGCGTACGGTCCGCTGGTCCAGCGGAGCAGTCTGCCGCCCTTTCAAATCCTGGTGCCCTAGGCTACCGCCTAGGTTGCCTAAACAGAAGCGCCGGCCCTGGGAAGGGGAAATATACTAGAATCTTGACAAATCTCCAGTGAGAGATTCCTGAGGACAGATGATCAACTGTCCAATACCACCCTCTGGGATCATTCAAAAGAAAGAAATTGAGCCATTCAAGAGCAACTTTGTCAACCCTTGCTAGGATCAGCAGACATGCCAATGATACCTTATGGTTAGGAGTAAAAAAGGTCATCTGATAGACTTAAAAGGTGAATGAGTGGTGTCACTCTGTCTGGAGTGGCTCATGAGCGAGAATAACAACCTCAGGACAGACTATTAAGAAACAGTGCACAAACCCCAAACTGGTTGTGAGTTCTTTACTTAGATTTCCCCAACCAAATAACAAATTTAAACTCCTCAGGCACTATGCAGCTTTAACAGAGTCACAGCAGTCTACTTCAGCATTCCGATTTATCTTGCCACCCATGCAAGCTTGACTCTGTGACAGATGGTCACTTTACTTCACAAAATATTCATATTACTCCCAGTCCTAAAGGACCAGTCACTTACCCCAGGTCAATTTGCACCTTAGATCTCATACAAAAGACAAATCTTGGAGCCAATCCTATAGTAAACTAACTACAGATATTTTAACTAGGAAAAAGAAATGAGAGTTATTTACAAGGTTAAAGCAAGTAAGACTACTTGTAACAAATAAGTTACTGTCAGGTTTCAAAAAGTAACACAACTACAGTAAGCAGACTTCAAATATTCTTATGGGCTAACCAGGCAAAACAGGTGGATATTCCTTGCCCCTCAGAAGTCAAGCAGCAAAGAAATACTAAGTTCTTCTTAACAGGCATTTTTATTCCCTTCCTCCAGAGTTCAAGCTGTGATGGGACAAAGGCTTAGGCATATATTGTCTTCAGTGTTCTGGGCGAAGCAATCAACAAAGTCTTTGTTTCACAATGGCTCATTTGTATGCAATAGCCCTTCCTGATGGGCATGAGATAATACCTCTTATGCAACATTTCACACTGGGTAATGCTTTTCCCCTGACTGGGGAGAATTTACAGTCTCAGGGCTGGTCTACACTACAAGGTTAGATCGAATTTAGCTGCATTAGGTTGATTTTATAGCAATGTGGCTACACAACCAACCTCGTTCCGTCGACCTAAAGGGCTCTTAAAATTGACTGCTGTACTCCTCCCCGATGAGGGGAGTAGCACTAAAATCAACCTTCTTGGGTCGAATTTGGGGTAGTGCAGATGCAGCATTGTGCTATTCGACCGTATTGGCCTCCAAGAGCTACCCCAGAGTGCTCCAAAGTGACTGCTCTGGACAGCACTTTCAACTCCGATGCACTAGCCAGGTACATAGGAAAAGCCCTAGGAAATTTTGAATTTCATTTCCTGGCTAGCTCAGCAGCACCGGTAACCATGTAGTCCCAGAACCGCAAATGAGCTTTAGCATGAAGTGAACGGGAGACACTGGATCTGATTGCTGTATGGGGAGAAGAATCTGTGCAGGCAGAACTCCCATCCAGCAGAAGAAATGCTAATATATATGCCGAAATCTCACAGGGCATGGTGAAGAGAGGCACCACCAGAGATACAAAGCAATGCCGCATTAAAATTAAGGAGCTCAGGCAAGCCTACTACAAGACAAAGGAGGCAAATGGTGGCTCCGGGTCAAAGCCCCATACATGCCGCTTCTTTGACTAGCTGCATGCCTTTCTAGAGGGGCACCCTACCAGTACCCCACCACTGTGGACACCTGCAAGGGAGGAGTCTCAGGCAACACAGAGGAAGATTTTGTGGATGAGGAAGAGGAGGAGGAGAATGCAAAACAGGCAAGCGGAGAATCCGTTCCCCCCGGTAGCCAGGCCCTTTTCATCTCCTTGGAGCCAATACGCTCCCAAGGTGGGTTCCCAGACCCTGAAGGCGGAGACGGCACCTCTGGAGACTGCACGTTTGTAACTACAGTACAAGGGGTTAAAAGCAATTGTGTTTAATGTTTGATTTGCCCTGACGAATCTGTTAACGTCTCTGGGGATGGAGCAGAAATCTTCCAGGAACATCTCCATGAAGCTCTCCTGGAGGTATTCTGAAAGACTTTGCAGAAGGTTTCTGGGGAGGGCTGCCTTATTTGTCAGCCTCAGGAGAGTGATATCATTCATGGTCACCTGGTTGAAATAGGCAAATTTTTGTAAGGGAACAGTAAAAGGACCCCGTTCATGCTGGGCTCTTTGCGCTTGGTTAAAAGGGATCATCCTAGAGAATAGCCATGTGGGTGGGTGGGGGGAGAAGGTGGGGTGTGCTGCACAGCCACCCCAAAATTGCAGCCCCTCCTTTTAAATGGCAAACCCAACCAGCATTGCTTTCTATGGGAAAGGAGGGCGCGACAGTTTGAACCCATTCCCACATTTTATGAAGGCAGAAGAAGACAACCCTGTACACCCTTTGGCTTACCATGGCTATCTAGAAACCAAATTCTGTTGCCCAGCCATGTGTGATGTGTTACCATACCGGCAGGCACTCATTATAAAAGGCAAAATGTGACCTTGTACCTAAAGCACATGTGCTGTCTGCTGTGAATTGTTTAATTCACTGTGAAAGAGTCTCCCTTTTGTTCTCAGAAATGTATCTTCTGAAATTTATTTTCCCTTTTTATCCTCCCTGCAGGTGCAAATGTTTCTATGCTCCCCTATCATCTCTTCCCAGAGTTTATTGCAGATTAGAAGACTAGATTGTTTTCCGAGCTCATGCAGTCCTCCCGCACTGGTAGGGCACAGCTGAATGCATGGAGGCATTCAGTGGCAGAGGCCAGGAAAGCATACAGTGAGCATGATCAGATCATGCAGGAGGAGATGCTGAGGCTAATGGGGGAGCAAACGGACATGATCAGGCATCTGGTGAAGCTGCAGGAAAAGCAACTAGAGAATAGACCACCCCCCTGCATCCATTGTATAACTGCCTGCCCTCCTTACCAAGTTCCAGATCCTCTTCGCCTAGACACCCAAGAATGCGTGGAGAGGCTCAAGGAACCCTGCCACTCAACTCCAGAGGATGGCACAAGCAACAGAAGGCTGTCATTCAAACAACTTTGATTTGTGGTGTGGCTATAGTAAGCAATGTGGCCTTGTCCTTCCTTCCTCCGTCACCCCACCCAGGCTAGCTTGTCAGTGATCTCATTTTTTTTAATAATTAAAAAATGAATGGATTCAAAACAATAGGAACATTATTTACTTTGCCAGCTGTGGTTGAAGCGGGGAGGATGGCTGGCTTACAGAGAAGTACATTCAACAAAAGGGATGGTTTTGCATCAAGGAGAAACACACACAACTGTAACCCCATTGCCTGGCCAGTCATGAAACTGTTTTTCAAAGCCTCTCTGATGTGCAGTGTGCCTAGCTGTGCTCTTCTAATCACCCTGGTGTCTGGCTGTTCAAAATTGGCGGCCAGGTGATTTGCCTCAACCTCCCACCGTACCATAAATGTCTCCCCTTTACTTTCACAGATATTAAGGAGCACACAGAAAGCAGCATAAACAATGGGAATATTGGTTGTGCTGGGCTCTAACCTACTCAGCAAACAGCGCCAGTGGACTTTTAAACATCCAAAGGCACATTCTACCACCATTCTGCACTTGCTCAGACTATAGTTGAACTGCTCCTTACTGCTGTACAGGCTGCCTGTGTACAGCTTCATGAGCCGTGGAAGCAAAAGAATAGGCTGGGTCTCCAAGAATAACTATTGGCATTTCAACATCCCCAATGGTAATTTTCTGGTCTGGGAAGAAAGTCCCTTCTCGCAGCTTTTCGAACAGCCCAGAGTTCCTAAAGATGTGAGTGTCATGCACTTTTCCCGACCATCCCACGTTGATGTCAGTGAAACATCCCTTGTGATCCACCAGTGATTGCAGCACCATTGAGAAGTACCCCTTGCAGTTTATATACTGGTTGGCAAGGTGGTCTGGTGCCAAGATAGGGATATGCGTTCCATCTATCGCCTCACCACAGTTAGGGAATCCCATTGCAGCAAAGCCTATGAACTGCACATTTCCCAGAGTCACTATCTTTGTTAGCAGAAGGTGACTGATTGCCTTTTCTGCTTGGATCACAGCAGCCTCTACAGTAAATTTGCCCACTCCAAATTGATTTCCGACTGACCGGTAGCAGTCAGGCGTTGCAAGCTTCCACAGGGCTTTCGCCACTTGCTTCTCAAGTGTCAGGGCAGGTCTCATCTTGGTATTCCTGTGCTTCAGGGCAGGGAAAAGCAACTCACATGAAAGTGACCTTACGCATGCAAAAGTTTCGCAGCTACTGGGAATCATCCCATACCTGTAACACTATGTGGTCCCACCAGTCTGTGCTTGTTTGTCAGGCCCAGAATCGGTGTTCCACTGTATCAATCTGCCCCCTACCGCTATGATGTCCCAATTGCCACATCCCATGCTTTCAAGAACGTCTGTGTCCATGTCCTCCCTACAATTGCCCTTTTGCTGGTGGCTCCTAGCCAGGTTCTGCAGGATAATGCCGAAGGTGTTTCAATGCTTGCAAAAGCAGTGCTGAGCTTAGCAGGCCCCATGCTTGCTATGCTGTGGCATCTGCATGGATAACCTAGGAAAAAAAGCGTGAAACAATTGTTTGCCATTGCTTTCAAGGAGGGAGTGAGGGAGGGAGGGGAGATTGATGATGTACCCAAAACCACCTACGACAATGTTTTTGCCCCATTAGGCATTGAGAGCTTAACCCAGAATTCTAGTGGGCAGTGGGGACTGTGGGATAGCTTCCCACAGTGCACCATTCCATGAGTCGATGCTAGCCACAGTATTGAGGACACACTCTGCCGACCTACTGCGCTTAGTGGGGACATACACAATTGTCTGTATAAAATTACTTTCTGAAGATCGACTTCTATAAAATCTACCTAATTTCATAGCGTAGACATACCCTTAGACTTGGTCTACATTTCAAACTTACGTAGGTATAACTATGTCAATCAGGGGTGTGGGAGATCCACACCCCTGGGCAATGTAGTTATACTGACCTACCCCTCGTGTAGATAGTGGTATGTCTATGGGATGGCTTCTCCCAGTGATATAGCTACCATCTCTGGGGGAGGTGGAGTACCTATGCCAATAGAAGAAGCTCTCCCAAGGGCATAGGTAGCATCTTCACTGTGCACTACTACTGGTGCAGCTGCTTTACTGCAATGCTGTAAGTGTAGACAAGCCCTTAGCAATTTTTTTATAATTACAGAGCAAACATATAAATATTAACTTATAGTATGGGATACAGACAGTAGGGTAAGCCAGACTGGTTTCCAGCTATGCATTTGTCAGTGTTCAGTAAGGCCTGGGGTCTTGGCATGAGCTGGCATCTGGTCTTACAGTGTCACAGCTGGGATCAAAGAAAACTAGGTGTTTTTAAAGTTGGCTTTCCCACAATTTTCTTGATAACCTTCCTCAGAAATGAAAAATCTGAGACAAATCAATAAGTAAGATTTTCCACATCAAGAAATGGTTTCTTGAGAAGGAACCTAATGACAGTTTCTTTAACAGATGCTGGCACCTTTCCTTTTCTAAGGAGCTGACAAATTTTCTCCAACAATAGATCTAGATAAAGACATACTGTGAATGAGATCAATAATTCACCGAGAAAATTCATAATCAATATGAACTTGAAGTCACTCAGACCAATCAATAGAGGTATACATTTCTTGAACTTGTAAGCTGCTTGGGTTAGAAAACCCATCTTCCTATGTGTTTAAACAGTGTACAAGGACACACTGATCCTGAATGGGTGTTATAGTGATATACAAATTAAACAATAATTATAATGAATCACCATTAGAAATAGGCTGAAGCTGCAATATTCAGATCCAGATCAAAGAAATTTCTGCTGCTAAATCCTTCAGCACTTTCGAAATTCTCTCTTATTGTGTGCAGTTGCTCCAGACTATGCATTGAGTGTCCACAGCCCCTCCTTGCCTCTTATGCATGCCTACAGCCAATCTAGTGGCAAAGCATCAATTTAATAACTCCTCCCATGAGCCACCATCAGTGACTTTCACACCATATTATAGGGGTCAGCATAAAAACCCTTTCTGCAGCACAAGAGGAATGCAGAGTTTCCCAGCATATCTGGTCCAAGTACTTCCCTATATCCCCAATATGGGAAACATGATGCAGTTGACTCTGGGCAAGGTCTCTGCGTCAGGGTGCATTTTACTCAGACAGGCAGAAGAGGAGTTTGTTTTCCTGTGTGAAACTGCTTAAAGCTAATCATTTGTACTAGCAACATTTGATAACATTATATAACACTATTTCTATTTCATTGTGTGAATAAAGCAATATACTGACCATAGTCCAAGTTTTAGGATTTTTTTCACTATTTCAACTTCCTAATAAGTGTACTCTCCTTATATATATAAAATTAACAAGGATAGACATTATTTTATATATTCAGTAAAGAGTCCCCTTGCTATCATGGTAGCATAAGTTTTAGTTACTTCAGCTGATTATAAGATCTTTCTGAGAAATCTATTTGCTTTCACCTGGAATTGCAAATTGCAAAAATTAAATTTTGTCTGGATTGGAAAAAGATTGCTCTATTTATGCTTCCCTCTTTCCCCTGTAAACCAGGTGATGCTGCATAAAATCTTTTTTTCAGTCTAGTTTGCATTCAGTTTGACTGCTGATAATGTATGTGTAATTTGTAATTTACATTGATTACTGATGACACGTATGTAGTTAAACTGAAGCATACAATCAGTCGGCCTATATTTTCAAAGGCGACTAGGGATTTCGGCTGCTCAGCTTGAGACACCTGAAAGGTGCCTGACTTCTCAGAAAATGCTGAGATCCTACCTTTGAAAATCAGGTGTTTCATGTTGGGTACCTAATAACTGAGATGCTCAAAATCACTAGTTCCTTTTGAAAATTCAGTATTAGCATGTTTAAGGACTTGTTTTTCCCTTCCTTCTTTCTGTAGACTTTTCTGTTTTTTGATACATTTATCATGACCTCCATAAGAACAATTAAACCTCTATAGCAAAATAAACCCTTCCAAATTAAGTACTTTTGCTGTATCTGCAGTCATTTTTTGAGTATTTATACTGTACTCTTTTTTTTGTATTAAAAACCATTGCTATACTGAAAAGGTGACATCAGTGGAACAGACCATTATCATGGGGAAATATCTCCTTCTGCTATATAAATATCGAGGGGAAGTCTAACATTTGTAAAATAAATAAATGTTGAGGTGAAATCAGAAAGATCACTTTTAAAGCTGGAGACACTTTAATCCCATGGTCAAGTTCTAAACAGTTATTTTTCTTATGTCAAATGTCCGATGTAGATATAATCATTTTATCTGAGAGAGGTTGGTGCAGTGAGTAAAGAAAAAGTTGCTTCTTAACCATTGTGGAACTGCTGCATTTCCATTGTTATAAATGACAGACCTGCCCAACATTTCACTCAATGGGAAAACAGTTTGTCCATATGGATATAATGCAATTTTATGGCTACATTTCTTTCCTAAATGGCTCTAAATGTTTTTTTTTAGCTTATATCTATGAATGATATAAATGATCAGACAGTCTGACTACTTGTCATATACCCACTTTGTGTCCTGATTTTTTCATAGTCTTTGATATCCATGCAAAGGAATTTATTGTTTCCTTAGTGCCAGGGATACTTTCTGGATGGCCCTTTCCTAAAGGCAGCAGGATATTTTGGACAGAGGGGTCTTTTTAAGACTCTTTGAACACCTATTATAGTCAAGGGTTGCCTTTTGACTGCAATATGGTATCATAGTCTTATGAATCCCAGTTGATACAAGGAATGTGCAATGAATAGAGTCTGGAAGGAAAAAAATCTGTATATAGTTAAAAATCTCTCTATATTGTATATATGTATACATATACATAATAAAATATATGGCACATCAACAGAATATCAAAGCTTCAAAGACTTTTTTTTTCTGGGCAAATCACATATATATACATGTATAAGTTAGTATAGGTATTTCCCCATATATATCCTAATATCATATATAAATACATGTATCCTATGAGCAACTGATTATTTTAAAATCCTGTTAATCTATTTTGGGGAAAAAAAAGCTGATCAACAACATTTTGAATGAAAAAGATTAGGTGATCATCGTTATTTGGGACAGTGAACAAGAAGTTCAACAGTATACTCATAATATTAACTAATATTAAACTGTTTTCCCCTAAGCTACATTAGAGAGAGAGAGAGAGAGACCCACCAAAAACAAACCACTGCATTGCCCTCTTAGTCTCTGACCTATGTGAGATGCCAGACTGGAGATTGTATCAGTACAATAAAGGCTCCTAGGTTCCACAGTCATAAGCAAAAGTCGGCTTTCCTTCAGCATGTTACCCAGCCCAAGTAACAGCAGGTGGAGAGGTATAGATAACCCAGAAGGCGTGAAGGGTTAAAGGCATCATCGCAGCCATTAGAGGGAAAAGTTGAAGCAATGCAAGCACAGTAGACTCCTCTCCCTTCCTCCCCTCCCCTCTCCCCAACTCCGCACTTCCTAAGCCGGATCAGCTTTTAGGGAGGGCAGTCATCATCACGCAATCCTGAGCTGCTGGAGCTGACGCTGGACTGAGCTGCCAGGTAGCTGAAAAAAAGCAGAGAAGGCAGCTGATACCCACTTTTCAACGTTTCTTTTTTTTTTTTTTAAGTCTGGATCTGGACCTCAAGCATCGCAGCACCCGAACCAGCTCATCTGAACCCTCAGTGTATTGCAATACCCTCTCTTCCCAAAGAAAAGATTCCACTGAGTAGCAGAATGCTCGCAGTGTCGCAGCCAAGGCTACAGCGCAGAGCCTTTCTGTGAATTTGTGTGTGTGCGTGTGTGTGTGTGTGATTCCTTTCTTTGAGGGCACCTTTGGTTTTTGTTACCCTGATGTGACTTTTGCTTCGCTTTGGAATGATGGGGATCTTTCTGGCTTATGTTGGATGCATTTTCTTTTCCGTGTTGTATATTCAACAAGGACTTTCTACCCAAGGTAAGATCGCTCTTTGTCAAATGTGTGTGCGTGTGTGTACTCCCTAAAATCCGAAGCAGGGCTTCCAGAAAGATGCATAAGAGAATATAGATGTCAAGCTTTAGAAATTACAAACAGCAAAAGAGGGGAGAAGTGTACCCCAGTGAGAATTAAACTAGCTGCTTATACTAGATTGCAAGGAGGAAAAATGAGAAATACCCTGGACGGACGAAAATGCTGTGTTTATATTTGTAATGAATGCATACATACGCGTGTTTGGGTTGTGTATATGTATGTTTACAGCGAATACTCACCCATGCATACATAATTATTGCATGCACACATAATATAAGATGGCTAAATCGTGTGCCTTCATTAAATATTGCAATCTGTATAGGATCTGGCTCCTTTTCCACTTTTTTTCCGTGATCCTCAGTCTCAGACCTTTCTCTCCCTTTAGTGACTATGCATAGATCTCAAAAAAAGATCGACTTCTTTGAAGACCCCACTAAAAAGGGCGTCTTGCATCCCAAGCAGCCCCAGCTCTGCAGAATCCAGTTGTTTGGGACTTTGAGGGCTGCAGTGATCATTTCAGCACCATGAACAGAGCGTCTCAGGCTGCCCGCTGAACGCTGCATCCTTTCTGCAAACACAACTCCTGTCTTGATATTTTTTTTAACACTGACCAGTGGAAAAAACTTCTTTCAATCCGTGAGCATGCAGAATGAAAAGTCACTTTGCCCGTTAACTAGCTGAATAGCTAGTGTTGACTAAAAATCATGTCGCGGACTGTGTGTGGGGGGGAGGGAGGAGGCACTGTAAAATAAAAGAAATAGCAGCTTTTTTATGCCTCTGTCTCATAGCACAAGTCTTTAGAAAGCAAAAGGGAGTTCGGTATATTCCCAAATCACACCACAAATAAACTTCAAATAACGAGCTTGGACGCATTAGGGAGAAAGGGGAACCCTGCAACCATTCCCTCCTAAGCTTTGTCAGGCTATAACACCACACAGATAGGAATGGGTAAAACTGGCTGTTGAATTCTTGAGCAATGGGTCTGTTCCTGACCAGTGTTTCTTAAATTTGAATCAGAAGGTTTATTTCTTTTTCTTTCACTGGCCAGGATGGGGTCTACAAGATTAATCATCAAGTTTGCTTGATTTTTACATGAGCTACACATGAGCCTAAGGAAAATATAGGGAGGCTCGGTGGTGACTTTTAAGAAACATTAGTGTATTGCACTCGTGTGCATTTGTAGGAATTTTGCTCAACCGTGGAATGGTGTGGTAAGATGGGAGTAGTCATATTTAAAGAGTAGGGATGTTTGTTCGTTTTGGAAAGTGAGTCTGCTAGGATGAAGAATGATAAGGAACACTGTTTATTCGTTTCACTGTGACAGCATAAATTATCATAAAAGAAATACGTGACTCAGTTAATGTGTTTAAAACGTGCATTTTGATGAGTGATCATAACGCACCTCTTAGCACATTACACATTCTAAATATCTATTTCAGTTAACCATGTAGAGTTTAATCATTCACAGGGTATGCACTCACCTAGGAAATGCAATACATGAGAGGTGCTGATTTTCTAAATTGCCTTTCACTGAAATCCCTCAATGTGATTCGTGAAATACTGCATTCCACCGAAGGATATTTGGATCTAATTATATGTAACTTTCTTAACCCAGGGGAGCGATCAGAGGGGGTACTTAGCTTTCCCATTAGCGGGACTTAAGTACAAGAGCGGGAGTTGTGAGGATTGGCAAAAATATATAAAGGTGTGAGACAAAGCGGGGGGGGAGTGGGGGCAAAAGAAGGAAAAGAGAGATTGGGAAAGGGAGTGAGAAAAGATGAGGAACAGAGAAATGACAGCGATGTATAGAGGTAGAACAAGAAAAAAAAGATGAAAATGGGGGGGGGGGGGAGTGGGAAGAGGAGAGAAGAAGGAGCGGGAGATCCCAATAAGCTGTTTGCGTTTGTTTTGCAGCAAAATTCACCGAGTTCCCCAGAAATGTCACAGCCACTGAAGGGCAGAACGTGGAGATGTCGTGCGCTTTCCAGAGCGGCTCCGCCTCGGTGTACCTCGAGATCCAGTGGTGGTTTCTGCGAGCAGCCGAGGAGCAGGAGGCTGGAGGCGAGGTGACGGGCACTCAGGTACCGATGGGGTTCTCCCCCTGCCCCCTCCAAGCGGCCAATCCACCCAGGCACGCCAAAAAGGGAGGGGGGAGAGGGTAGTGGATTTCGCCGAAGGCTTAATGCTACCCATGAACTATAGCACAGCAGGCTGCATGGAGAAATGCTCACCCCAGAGGATGGGATCTTCGGTGCCTGCCACTCCCCTAGCTCTGCTTCACATCTTAGGAAAGCGACATGGATTTCTCAAGTCAGAATTTGTTTGAAGAGAGAATCAATGTTAATAGAGTTGCTGCTTGCAGGAGTGTGTTTCCCAAGTGTCAAGTTACTACAACAATCCCTTATTGGCCATTGGGGCACTGGAATCTGTAAATCTAATTCGGGAGGCATGGGGAGGGGGAGGAAGCTGTTATTGGGGATGCACACCTTCCAAACAAAAATACACCCTTGTAGCCTTCAAAGTCTAGTGTCGAGGACTCTTTTCTGTACAGAACCTCGGTTTTCCCCCCTTGCATTGTTTCTGAAAGATAGTTACACTGAAAAGATTAAATAGCCTTCTAACAGGACTCAGTTTAGGATTTCAGGACAACCACTGGGCTCAGTCCTTATTTACGTAAAGAAAGGGGAGAGGGAACTCTCCCTTTGCCTTGAACATTTTCCCTGAGATAGGATTGGAGGGAAAAAAACATTTTCTCTAACATTTTAATCCTCCTATGCCGTCCACACGACTTTTATACTGAGTATTCGTCCTGAAGCCTGATCGTAATAGGATGGAGAGTGACAGTTTAGTCTTACAAGATGACACTACGCATCTGTTCTCGTTTTCAATACAGTGTTTTCAGTGTACCACAATCCTGTAATGCTGGCTGCCGCAATAGCACTTGGATAGAACTGAAGCTAAATTCAGTCTGTTCAACTCTCCCAATGAGGTTCTGCCTATAGGTGGCACACTTAGCATGCAAGTGGTCTCAGGGAAAGGCTGGCTGATATAATCTGCTGCGCTTTAATGGTTATTTTGCACAAGGGCCAGTAGCCCAGCACTGCACGGCAACAGCTCCTCACAAATGTTATCTTTTCCCAATAGGTGGAGCTCTTACCAGAGAGAGACTTGGACAATGACGGAACAAAGATAAGCGTAAGTATTTGAAAAAAAAAATAGAGAGCATTCCTACATAGTTAATTACTTTACGTTTGTCATTAATTTAACATGCACCCAAAAGTCTGTGGGCAACCAACTAATCACAGTCATGGAGCTTACTTTAGTTTCTCTGTTCCTCCCACCCCCTTTGAGGCTGGTTACAGGATGAGAGACAGACTCAGAAATAGATGCTTTCCTAGCACTGTACACATTATCACAGAAACAATATAGCCCCAATGGGTTCATTAAACTGCATTGGTACAGATTTCCTCAACAAAAGCAAAATCAAGTGCCAGGGCATGCTTGCCCCAAATACTCCTCAACCTGCAAGGAAAGGTGGATCAGTTTCCTCCTGAGCACTGCCCCTTTTCACCTCATCCCAGACCTACTTCCGAAGACCCTGCAGAAGGCTCTCCATGGGCCTGGGATCTGCCAGGGGGGAAGGAGGTGGGGAACTGAGCATGCTGAAGGTGGGCAGTGGTTTGGGCACAGTTTGGCTAGTGGTGAAGGCTGGAGGTCCCTGTACCAGTACCCTGCAAATCGCTCCCCTCCTCCCAGAATTCCCTTCCAGGGACTGTACTAGCTCTGTTTTGGAGTCTCCTCTTGGTGGCAAGATCCCTCTCCCTCTCCTCCTTTTATGATGGTGCTGGAGAAGCCCTGTTACCACAGTTCCATTGGAGCCATGGTGATAGGACAAGATGGAGGGATGCAGGGCTGACAGAAGTATGTGGATTTCATTTGACTGGCCCTGGCCATCTGGTGACCCATTTAATTGATGTGCGCACCCTCTGGCTTATTCAACAGGAGAAAAGCCCACTATGCCCCTCTTCCACTCTGAAAATGAGGCAACTCCTTAAGGTTCTTCTCACCTGGCAGAGAGTCCCACCCCCAATTAGTCCCTCCTGAGGGGTTGACCCCTGGAGAGGTTGATTCAGTCCCAGAATTCTAAATGAAGAATAAATGCTGAAAGTTTGCCCTGAAAGGCATTTCTCTTCAGCTGAATATGTAGCTATTTAAATGGGTGATTTCAGAAATTAGTTAAAGCTGGCAGAGAACAGACATTGATGCTGCTGAGAGGGTATCTGACCTGATAAGAACCAGGATTAAGTTCTTCCTATGACAATACCTCTATTGATTTTATTGGGTATGCTCTCTGTGTCAGGTTTCAGGATTAGACTCTACAGTACTGAAATTAACTATCTTCCATTTGGAGATTAAAGTTTTCACACAATTATGGGTCAGACAGTGCTGGATCTGGTAGCAGGGCACAGGACCTCCCTTCCAGTGCCCCAGAGATTTAAGGAGATGGGACCATTGTTCATTCTTAACAAATACTGCAGTGTACACATTACACATGATCTCCAGAGTGATTTTGTGTCTCAGATGGAATCCATTTTGAACTCTCACTGGGGCAGTGTAGCCCGACACAGGCACAGTCTGGCCCTAAATGAGCAACAACCACATTATCATATATTGCTGATTAATCATGTATGTTAAAGCCTTCACTCATTTCTTTTCAGATGCGTACAACTAGTTAATCTTAGGTTGAAAGAAAGTTGGCCATAGTTGAAGTGACATTTTAATGTATATACATCATATTAAACACTGTACACATTTTGACCACAGCCTTCTCACTCATATTTCCTATGTTGCTTGTTACTTTACCGTGTAAACCCTTCATGGAATGAACTGCATGTTCTGATGAGGATTGATGGACCCCTGATTCAGGCATTTGTGCACTATTGCAATAGAAATACAACCATTACCAATAAACTCACTAATTACTCAGAACATACTAATTCAAAACTCCCACCAAAGTCCATAGGAATGTTGATTGAATACAAACTACAGGATTTGGCTCATCTTTGTTACAGTTCAGGCCTTTCACATTAAAAAATGTATCTTATGTGGGTAAATATTTAAAGCCAGGCCATTCTATTATACAGCCCAATATTTTTATAGGCTTGTGTAATAGATATTTTATATTTGTAATAAAAATGTTGTCTGCATTACAGTGGCATTCTAAATATACTTGCTGTAAAAGGAGCCTTTCTTGGATGCATGAATAGAATTCCTATTAGCATTAATGGAATGTATCCATACCAAATGGAGGATAAACCATTAACTGTGTTTGGTAAATCTTTAATCAAGAGATGGTAACATGTAGGGGTTGAGTTTTTAACAATGCTGAAACTCACCATTTCTGGTGATCAATGTCCTAACAAATAAAGCACAATATGGGACATAAGCAGGTGTCTGCTACAGACTACTAATTCACACTAGGTAACAGGAGGACCATCTCCTTATGCACCTAGTAATAATGCGTAGGGAGAAAAAAATTGATCATGGGGAACTTAAATTTCAGTGACATGATACTGGCAGCATGAGAAATCCAGCATAAGGCATCATTGGAATTTTTAAACATTATAGATTACAATGTCCTAACTCAGCCAATATGGGGACATCATATATTAGACCTTTACATAACAGATAAGGAGGAACTGATCGCAGAACTAAAAGTTAATGATAACTTAAGTACAAGTGATCATGACTTGATGACATTTAAAAAGTACAAGAAGAATTAAGTTCAGACCAGCAAAATATATATATTGCTTTAATAGAGCCAGTTTCACAAAACTGAAAAACATTCATGAACCAAATCAGCTGGGAGAAAGAATTTAATCAGAAAAATGTGATAATTGGGAATCACTTAAGAACACCTAACTAGATGCCTTAGAAGTCACAATCACACAACTGAAGAAGAATTCACTGGTTCAAAAAACAAAAACAAACAAACAAAAAAAAAAAAAACCACAAAACCTACCTGGTTTAATGGGAAATGAAGACAACTATAAAAATAAAACAAACAAAATATAACAAATGGAAGAAAGGGGAAGTTGACAGTGAAGAATATAATCAGAAGTTAGGAACTGAAGAAATTTTGTAAGGTGTAAGCCAACGGACATGAGGTGAAATCTATGGCCAGCAGAGTTAAAAACAATAAGAATTTTTTCAATTAATTAGGAATAAAAAGAATCCTGATAATGGTACTGTTCCATTACTGGATGGAAATGCTAGAATTATTAATAATGATACAATTGTTCAATAAATATTTCTCTTCTGTATTTGGGGTAAAAACGGATGATTCAGTCTCATCATATGGTGATGAGAACACTTTTTCCATGCCACTAGTATCTCTGGAGAATATTTAACAGAACCTACTAAGTTAGACATTTTAAAATCAGCAGATCCAGATAACTTGCATCCAAGAATTTTAAAAGAGCTGACTGAGGAGCTCACTGGTCTGCTACTGTTGATTTTCAATAAGTCTTGTAGCACCAAGAAAGTTCCAGAAGACTAGAAGAAAGCTGATGTTGAGCCAATTTTTAGAAAGGGTAAACAGGATGACCTGGGTAACTATAGGCCTGTCATTCTGACATCGATCACTGGAAAGCTAATGGAGTGGCTGTTAAGTGTTTTGATTAATGAAGAACTAAAGGAAGGTGAAGTAATTAATACAAATTGACGTGAATTTATGGAAAATAGATCCTGTCTAACTGGATATCTTTTTTTTGGTGGGGAGGAAATTACAAGTTCGGTTGACAAAGGTAATAGTGTTGATATAAAATACATAAAGTTCTGTAAGGTGTTTGACTTGGTACCACAAAACATTTGATAAAAAAACCTAGAATATAAAATTAACATGGCACACATTAAATGTATTAAAAACTAGCTAAATGATAGTTTTCAAAAAGGAACTGTAATGATATAACGTCTTTATCAGTGACCTAGAAGAAAACATAACTTCATCATTTATAAAGTTTGCAGATGACACAAAAACTGGGGGAAAAATAAATAATGAAGAGAACAGGTCTCTTTTTCAGAATGATCTAGATCATGTGTTAAACTGGGCACAAGCAAACAGTATGCATTGTAATATGGTTAAATGTAAACATATGCAATTGGGAACACAGAATGTAAGCCATGTATAAGGATGGGGAACTCTATCCTGGGAAGCAGTGACTTTGAAAAAGATGTGGTGGTTGTGGTGGATAATCAGTTGAACATGAGCTGCCAGTGTGACTCAGTGACCAAAAGAGCTAATGTGATCCTGGGATACATACACAGGGGACTCTTGAATAGGAATTGAGAGGTTATTTTTCCTCTGTATTTGGCACTGCTGCAACTGGTGCTGGAATACTTTGTCCAGTTCTGGTGCCCATAATTCAAAAAGGATGTTGATAAATTGGAGAGGGTTCAGAGAAAAACTAACAAGACTGATTAAGGCATTAGAAAACATGCCTTATAGTGATAAACTCAAGGAGCTCAATCTGTCTAGTTTAACAAAGAGAGCGTTAAAGGGTGACTTGATTACAGTCTATACAGGGGCGCTGGAACAATTTTTATAGTGGGGGTACTGAGAACCATTGAACCAAACTGTAAACTCTGTATGTAATGGAAACCACTTCAACCCAGGCAGTGCTGCAGCACCCACAGCATCCCTAGTTCCAGCACCTATGAGTCTATAAGTATGTGTATGGGGAACACATATTTAATAATGGGCTCTGCACTCTAGCGTTGAAAGGTATAACACAATCCAATAGCCAGAAGTTGAAATTAAGACACATTCAAACTGGAATAAGGTGTAAATATTTAATGGTGAGAGTTATTAACCATTAGAACATATTACCATAGGTCATGGTGGGTTTTCTATGGCAATTTTAAAATCAAGATTGGGTGTTTTCTCTAAAAGATATGCTATAGGAATTATTTTGGAGACGTTCTATTGCATGTGTTATATATGAGGTCAGACTAGGTGATCACAGTGGTCCCTTCTGGGCTCAGAATCTATGAATGTGTCATTTGGAAGAGGAACACTGTATAATGAAGCATGCTCTCTTTGCATTTTAAAATTTAGAAATGGCTAAAGAGAAAACAAATTCTGCACTCAGTTACATCTCTGCAACATCATTGACTTTGTTGATGTAGCATGGAGATTCATGACTGCAGAATTTGGCCCACAGAGACAATTTACATCCTGACTGCCCATTCTATTTCTTTTTTTATTGTTTTTGATAATATAATATCCATATTGATCTAGTTATTATTGATTAAGGTTAACTATCCAGCACTTTCTGTGGATTTAATGTTGCTTACATTATGTTTGAAACATTTAATCTATACTGTGGGTACAGATTGCCATATAAAATAATTCATATGCAGAACTGGGAACAGTAACATTGTATGCTTAAAAGTTTATCACTTTTCTTTCTGCAGTCATGTACCCACAACTATTGCCCTAGAAATAACACAACACGCAGGATAAGGGCTTTGCCAAAATGGTGACTATGATATGCCAAGTTGTCAGGAACATTATGTTGAATAATCATAAACACCATATACCTGGTTGCAGTGTAATGCTTTTCCCTTTTCTAAAATCTGTCACATCTTTATTATCCAAATGTTTCTTCTGCATACTGCCTTCAATCTTCTGTATTTACATGAAATGAAGCTACATTTGCATCTGAATTTATATAATGGATATAGGCAGCAGAATTAAGGGCACTCCCTAAAACTCATAGTTTTCAATGATGATGAACCCTCAAACTGGCTTTTGTTAGGGTAATCTAGTATCACAGATATAAAGTAATATACAATTAAATATAAATGATAAGGAAAGAAGAGTACAGAAAAAATCTGCTATTTTTGCTAGTGTTTCTTAGTAACTTTTTACTTATAAGTAAATTGCAATGTCTTGTTATGTCTTCAAAAATAAATAATTTGTGCTTTTAAATTAATTATACAAGGCGAAAAATGTGTTAGGCTGCTTTAGAATTAGGATACATTGCATGTCTTGGTATTAGCTGATGCCTCCCAACATAACAGAGTATGAGCTATTTTCTATTGTCAAATCACAGAAATGTCACAATATTTTAATAAGCACATGCTTCCATAAATAAGAGGGGAAAAAACTGGCTACATGTCACCAGATGCCTCATCATTACTGTTAGCAAATGCCTTGCACAAGCCTGAAGGAGACAAATTTAATGTCAAGTGATAATTTTTAAAACAATGAAGATTACAAGATAATCTAATAAAGTGTTAAAGAAATTTAAACATTGGCAAACATCTTCAATAAGGCTGTTAAGGCAGTGGTTCGAAATCTGAATGATTCAATAAAGTCATCTAATTGGAAAGGTTTACCCAAAGAAATGCACTGACATCAGCTTCATGCAAGGAAGCTCATTAAGAATGCTCATGATCTGAAATAATTAATTAAAGAGCATGGGAGACTGGGTTGTTTGTCTGAGGCCAATTAACATTTCAGAGCAAAGCATCTAAGCAGATTTGGAATTAAGTCACCAGTTGTCCCTATACCTAAAGAAAGCAAAATTCATCTTTGGTGTAACTTCACTGAAATAAGCAAAATTACACCACATTGGTTTGGCCCATGGTCTTTTAGGGTATGTTATAGCGCAGTTAGACTCTTGCAGCTGGCCTTTGGCAGTTGATTTGGGGTCACAGGGCTTGGATTTTGGGGCTGATTAATTGAAGTGTAGACTTCCAGGCTCAGGCTGCAACCTGAGCTCTGGGACCCTCCTAGAGCCCGGGCTCCAGCCCGAGCGCAGATGTCTGCACTGCAATTAAACAGGCCTGCAGTCTGAGCCCTGTAAGCCCAAATCAGCTGGCACAGACCAGTCCCTGGTGTCTAACTGCAGCATAGACATACCCTTAGGATAGCTGTATTCTGTATGCCAGTATATTCTTCATTGAGAAAGAATGTTAGAATGGTAATGTCTGATATTTTTTGTTCCTGAAAAACTTGCAGACAGTGAAAGTACAAGGGAATGACATCTCCCACAAGCTGCAGATTTCAAAAGTGAGGAAAAAGGATGAAGGCTTGTATGAGTGCAGGGTGACAGATGCCAACTATGGAGACCTTCAGGAATACAAGGCCCAGGCATTTCTCAAAGTCAATGCTAACAGCCACTCTCGGCGAATGCAGGCCTTTGAAGCATCCCCAATGTGGTTGCAAGATATGAAACCTCGCAAGAACATCTCAGCAGCTGTTCCCAGTAGCGTCCATAACTCTTCCAATCAGCGAATGCGCTCCACCGCCAGCCCTGAAGCAGCAGCTAAAATCCCAGAACAGAGTCCACAATCAGGTATGATAAGCATTTTGAGCATTTCAATGTCTTGCTAACCAGTGTGCAACATGAGGTTAACTCAAACTGGATCACTGTGATAGGGAAAGGTTGGTGCCCAATATATACACATATATGCTAAGCTTAATAATTGAAACTAAATATGATGGGAAACATTTTAAAAAATGTGTAAAAGGCTTAGGAGTCTATATCTCATTGCAAGTCAATGGGACTTAGGCTTCTAAACCCAGATCCTCAAAGATATTTAACACCCAATTTCCATTGAAATCAGTGAGAGTTAGGTGCCTACAGACATTTGAGGATTTGGGCCCCAGTGTCTATCTCATTTCTGAAAATGGGACTTAGACTCCTAAGTCACATAGATGCTGTTGAAAATGTTGCACTGTGTATGCTTTAGGAATGGTTGCACAGAGAATATGCATTTGCCATTAGCCAGTCATACTGAAGACACTAGCATGGCAATGCCTCATTTTCTGTCACATAGAAATTAACCTCTGTTTTATTTGGAAGCTATGAATAACCTATGCTGAAGTGAATGTTTGCCAACTAATAAACAATGGTCACCCTCCACTGTTACATGATAGTAACATGATAGTAACGGTGAGAGTGAGGGAATGAAGAAATAGAACACGAATGATCGAAACAAGCTCTTTGAAAATGCAAAATGACCAAAAAAACTAAAAATGAAAAGTCAGCTGTGCATGTTAAAGCTTCTGATACTATCTCGCATGATCTTCTCTTAAACCAACTAGGGAAATATAGCCTAGACAAACCTACTACACATGGATGTACTACTGGTTGGAAAAAACATACTTAGAGAGTAGTTATCAATGGTTCACAGTCGAGCTGGAAGGACATATTGAGTGGAGTCCTGCAGGGATCTGTTCTGGGTCTGGTTCTATTCAATATCCTCATAAATGATTTTGATAATGGCATAGAAAGTAAAGTTTGCAAATAATGCCAAGACTGGAGGGGTTGCAAGTGCTTTGGATGACAGAACTAGAATTCAAAATGACCTTGACAAACTAAAAAAATTGTCTGAAATTAATAGGATGAAATTCAATAAGGCCAAATGCAATGTATGACACTTAGGAAGAAATAATTAATTGCATAAACACAAAAGGGGAAATGACTGCCTAGGAAGAAGTACTGCAGAAAAGGATTGGGGGTTATAGTAGATCACAAACTAAATTTGAGTCAATGTAATTCCAAAAGAAAAGTGTTAATTCTGGGATATATCAGTGGGAGTGTTGTAATTCTCCCTCTATATTTAGCCCTGATAAAGCCTGAGATGGAGTACTGTGTCCAGTTCTAGGCACCACACTTTGGGAAAGATGTGGAAAATTTGGAGAAAGTCCAGGGAAGAGTAAGAAAAGTGATTAAAAGTCTAGAAAACATGACTCATGAAGAAAGATGAAAAATAGGGTTTCTTTAGTCTGGAAAAGAGAAGACTGAGGGGATATAACAGTTTTTAAGTATGTAAAAGATTGTTATAAATAGGAGGGTGATAAATTGTTCTTTTTTAACCACTGAAGACAGAACAAGAAGTAATGGGCTTAAATTGCAGCAAAGGGGATATAGAATAGACATTAGGAAAATTTCCTAGCTGTAGGAGTAGTTAACATTGGAACAAATTACCTAGGGAGTTTGTGGAATCTCCATCATTGGAAGTTTATGAACAAGTTAGACAAACACCTGGTAGGGATGGCTCTTAGTAATATTTACTCCTGCCTCTTTGCAAGGTACTGGACTAGACTAGATGAACTACTGAGGTCCCTTCCAGTCCTACATTCCTATGATTATCTGGGTTATTTCTAATTTACTGAAAGAGAATGAAGTTGAGCAAGGTTCTTAAGCCTGTGCCTAATTTTAAGCATGTAAATAGAGCTGCTCAAAATTTTTCCAATTGAATGTTTTGCCATCAGAAAATGTCATTTCATTGAAACTGAAACTTCCTACGGAAATGTGTTGATTTCCGAAGAAATTCCCTTTTGGGAAATAAATTGGTAAAAATAAGTATTTTGATAAGTCAGTACATTCCACTGTGACATTTTTGGAACGGAATGTTTTGCTTTATGTCAAAATAAACTTTTGTTTAGAAATTTCTTTATATATATAGAAATTATTGAAACATTGCATTATTGAAACATTGCATTTCAATGTTTACATATATATAAATGTAAACATTGAAATGCAATGTTTCAATTTTATTGAAACAAAGTGTTTTGATTGACATGAATACATTTTTCCTGTAAATTTCATGTATCAGGAATTTTAGATAGCCTTTGTTTTCATTCAGATTCAGAACAAAACTAATTTCAAAATCACAGAATTTCCTGCAAATCAGAACTTGAAATCCTCAAACAGCTCTATTTGTGAGTAATTTCACTTAAGTCAATGGGACTAGTTAGAAGCTTAAAGGTAGACACATATTTAAGTGCCTTGGCCAGAGTGTGGCTGCAACAGGTAATCCATTAAACTATTCTAGTAGCATTACTGGTATAAAAGATTCACTAATTCAATAATTTATCCAACATTTTGCCCTGGAAGGGCTGTGTCATGCCAGTGATCTGGATGCAAACCTCTCATTGATTGTTACGGGCATTCCAAAATCAAAACATTCAATCATAGCTCTGAGAGGGCAAGAAGTATGCTTATCATCGTGCATCAACATTTTCTCAAAATGATATTTATTGTAGACCAAGTACAGATAGTCCTAATAATAAAGTATTAGTAATTTAATCTCTTATATTCATGTGTAGTTTCTGATAGAGCAAAGTTTCATGCTCCATTCACAAAGCCAAATTCACCTACTAAGGAAAATTGACTTTCACCAGTACTGATTTTGACTCTATATTTTATGTTACTTTCTCCAAATAAACAGTCAAGAGACATACTGTAACTGATAGTGGAGTCTGCAGCAAAAGGTTCTCTTCTGAGGCTCAAGATCGATTTTCCTCATATTGAGAAGACTGGGGCGTTAATTTTTACTTTCAGTCTGATTTGGTGATATTTTAGACCCACTTTGAATTCACTTTACAGAGGTGTAAATGCCTAAACAAGGTACTAGGCAGTGGAGTATTTGGCCCTACATGTCTAGTGATTCCAACTGAGGAAGAGGAGGCATCCAATTCTGGGACATCAGAATGGCAGAACAGAGATAATAGTCATAGGCAGGCACATTGTGGATGATCTTTCTTCCTAATGTAATCAACATGTCTGCCCTCATTTTCTTATGCGGTTCAAAAGAAAATTAATCTCTTTTCCCATATTGCTATGTAGTACTTAAATACAGAAACTGGCAAGAGACAGACATTTTTGTGTTTTGTTCAATTTTATGCAGTGAAGGAACCTATCCTAGACAATGGAAACTGTTAAAAATTAAAATAAAACTGCATAATTCAAATATTTGTGATTATATTTCATACAATGGGGTAGCCTTGGATACCTTTACCTTTGTTGAATAGTATCTTGACATCAATGGGATTGCTTGCAGAATAAGGTTTCACTCAGTGTGGGTAACGGTGTCAGAATTTAGTCCAATAATAGAGTAGGGGGTTGTATTACCTTATGACCAACAGTTAATTTTCTCATTGCATTGATAAACACATTGCAAAGAAATCTAGGTCTGTTGAACTTTTTCACTGCTCATGTTCATCCAACGTTCTTTTGCCAGTTTTCAGTTGGCAAGAGAGATCTAAAAAGTCGTATTAGAGAATAATTTCTCAACCCAAGGGCAGTTGTTACCATAAAAAAGCATTTGTCAGCTATTACCATTATAAAGTATCTGAGGTTACCATATTTTCCACCTATACTCAGGAGAAAGAATATTTGTGGTAACTGCGAGTGAACTATATAGCAATGGTTGGTAAATTGCTTATTCTGTATGTATGGTTTATGGGCTTGTACATATCTCTGTGGCTTTTGTATATCTGTTATTTACCTCACAGGATGTTGTGAATCTTAATTAAAGTCCACACAGCACTGTGAAATGTTTATAATATTTTGTAAGTATATATAGCATTTTTATTTACCTATAGAAACAGATACAGAATAGACAGAGAGAGTGTGCACCAGAAAGAACAAAAACATGCATTCAAAAAAAATACACTGAAGTAGTATTAAGGTCTATTTTAAACTAAAACAAACAGGGAAGCAAAAGTCAGAGCTGTCATAGCTTGACCCTTTGATTTCATATGCCTGGGCTGCTGCAAATGAAGTCTGCCATCACGGCATAAGAGCAATCTGACTAATATGACAGCCTAATATGCATATATTCAGAAAAATGTCTTATGTAGGTGGAGTGATAGACATTTTTTCTGCATAATTCATAAGAGTGTATCATATTCCAAAGGTAAAATTACACATTTCATATATCACAAGGTCTTGTAACTATAGGTAAGGGTGTAATTTGTTAGGGGCAAACTGTGAAATGAATTTGATTCTATGCAAAGGGGAGCCAAATTAACTAGAGAGACCGGGCCAGATTTGTCTTTTCATTGCTATAAATCCAGAATAACACCACAGACATCAGTAGAGTCAGTTTAGATTTACACTAGTATAGCTGTCCCACTGATAATGTGCACATCCCAGATATTACTCCATTCGAAAAATCTGGGACAACATTCAAAACTGTCACCTGCAGCTCTGTCTCTTCTCGTTGAGTCTGGGCTGACAGATCACAGAGAGGCCATAGCTTCAGTTAAATAAATAATTTCAGGCCCAAATTCTGACTGCTTAAATTCAGACTTCTCAGATTCCTAGGAAACCTGCGTGCTTCTCAGGATTCACTAACTCAAACACAGAACTGGCTATATTTTAGTAACCCCCCTCCCATTTTAGAAAGAAGATATTTTTGATGGCTAGGGGTTCAGTATGTAACCTGGGAAGGAGCAAGCAGGGTCTTTGCATCTTGTAGCACAAACTGAATTCCTTGAATCAGGGAGACCCACAGCAAACTTCAGTACCAGGTAGGACGACAAAGGGAGGAAACAACATTCTTGGAATCTGCTGATTCTGGTACATGGAGGTGCCCCTTCTCCCTCCCCTCCCCCCGCCATTTGGGTCTGTGGAGTCTGTCATTATGAATCTACCAGCTTTGAATGCAAGACACACTTTTATGCCCAAATTGTAGTGTTATAGAATATTCACCAACTTTTTTTTCTGTCTATATATTAGATCTCCTTATATAGCCAGCCTACAAAAAGCCTGCAGCCTTCACTGAGGTCACTGGCAAAATTCCCATGGATGTCACTGGGAACAAGATCAGACCCTTTGGGGTTGATTTTTGGAAGTGTTGAGCATCCACAATGCCAGCTGAAGTCAGCATAGCTGTGGGTGCATTGCAGAAAATCAGGATCATACATATATTTGGGGTTTAAAATAAATTGATTTTGTTTTCTTAAACTTTTTCTATTTAATAATTTCATCAATGAGATAATGTGTAGGTAATAGGCTATATACTATCCATTACAATTAGATATTTTTACACAGTATAATCTTTATTTATGTATTTATTTATCTTTACTTATAAGGACTTGCATATTCACCTTTTCTGGAAAAACCTAATTATTTTTAGTTAATCTCAAATAACAGAATAAACTGAAATTATTAGTTGCTAATAATTAGTTGTACCTCAATCTGAAAAGTGCTAAATGCCTTCAGCTCCCATTGTTCTCACTTGTGAAGCAAGGAGCAATAATGATATGAGAAAACAAGAATGAGCAACAAAGGAGAACAAACACCTCTCTCGATTAAGGAGTGACATAACAGACTCCAAACACTTCTACAGACTCTTTTCTGTGAAATAAAGTGTGGTTCAGGGAATGATATTTTTCTACTTGAATGGTATACCTTGATCACCTTTAGTGCTCATATAGATTGTGATGATCACAACACGTCTTCCATTCTTCTCTTATCCTGGCCTTCCTTCCCCATGTGCAGCCATGCCTTTTCATAATAAAATCTTCCCATCTCTTTGGAGGTTGGCTAAGCGGTTGTTTCAGTTCCTGTGGGTACCACTCAGCGAGAGATGCAGTCCATTGATTGTCAGTGAGCCTAGCTATATGCCTGACCCATTGAATTTTACTATACCTGCTTTAATTACTGTATACCATTCATTCTGATTAAAGCAAAGCAGAATGGTATACAGTAATTAAACAACTGACAGAAGTGTCTATAAATTGTATTATAAGGCCATGTCTGGGGTGAGACTATTTTTGTTCCAAGTTCTACCTTAAAGTAAATTTGGTTATGAGATTTTTGTTAGGCTGGGATTTTCAAAGGAGAGGAAAGGAGTTAAGTTGCTAACATTCTTACGGTTCTTTGAAAAACCTAGTTTCATTTATTTTGTATATATGCTTATTCCAGGCTTTGGGCACCCTGGAGGCAATCCTAGCCCCACTAAGGTCAATGACAAAACTCTCATTAACTTCAGTGGGTCCAGGAATTCATCTCCTGAAGCTTATTAAAATACAAAAATATATTAAAACAGTAGCAACTGCACCCTGCCTTCCATACAACCACAGTCAGTAAGAAAATATTATAAAACAAAAATCTCACTACCCCTCACATTCCCAATAGAGATAACCGGTTTGAGACCTGAGAAGAATGTACACAACAAACAACTGCATTTCTATGTATTTACTGATTTTCTAAATGTTCTAGTAATTACAGGGCTCAGTCCTGACAGGTGGTGAGCTCTGTGACCCAATCCCATAAAGCACATAAGCACACGTTTAATTTTAAGTACCTGGGTATTCCCACTGTACTCAATGAGAGTATTCACATGCTTTAAAATTGAGCACAGGCTTAAATACATTGCGGGATGTGGGCCACCTTACAGAATTGAGCCCTATAAGAGGATTACTTTTCTGAGACAAGTGTGGAAAGTAATATCAGCTGTGTTGTTCTGGGTAGTTGCCTCCCCTAAACCCAGCTCAGTATGTTGGAACCATAGTAGAGCTGAAAATGGAAATGTTCATTTTGAAATGCCTTCCCATGCTCAGAAATTCATTTCACCTATATTTAGATCTATCCTATATACGTACATACCACATTTAGTGATACATCTGCCTAACTAGCTATAGATATTGTCATGTATGTTCTTAAGTGTATCACTTATTTTTTAATCATTTAAAAATTGCTTTAACCTCTATGGCTTACCTCGCCTCCAGAGCCAAAAATGATACATTTCATGGGGGAGCCTCTGAGGAATCTTTTCCTCTGTGCTCCCTCTACTAAAATAATTCAGTTCCACATGTCTGGTACAACTGCCAATTAACAACTGGGAAGAATACACATAGGCCATGCAGTTTGTTTGTCTGTTCATCCAAATTACTTCTCATTGCTGCTCAATCTGGTATTTTGTACCAGGACATTGCAGTGCATGTCATAGGACACCCTTAGAATAACGGATGGTGTTTCCTTGCTTCAGAAACCATTACCTGACAAATACACAGCAATATGGAAGGCATTTTTGCCTGGTTTGGGATATGAAACAGGAAACTTCCTTTCTTTGATGGAAAACTCCACTCCCTTCACAAAGGTTACAATGTAAGAAAAATGGGCCAAATCCTCTGCTGGCTTAAATGGATAAAACACTACTGAAGTCAGAGCTACATCTGCTTATAGAGCAGAGAAGTAATCCCCTATAAATGTATTTTAATGTTATACAGGAGTATGAGGTGAGTGGAGAAGCCTGGCTTTTACCAGTTCATATTAGGTGGGGAGGCATAACAAGCTGGCTGGGAACTGAAAGATGAGAAAGAAGAACATAGCTATTTGGAATTATTTTGGAGTTTATTATTTTTTTCCTGGATGGAATCTTTCCTAGGCAATTCACTCTGAAAGCTTAGCCCTGGTCTGCTCTAAAACATTGCACTCTTAGTAATTAGTCAGTCACTGAGATTTTTCACTGGACTAAATCATTCATAAGGCACAGCAATGCTAACATCAAATAACCTTCTCTGGGTGTGAGTAGTAGCTATAATAAAAATAATTAATCCTGGTCGGTTGTTTAGAAAGTTGGATGTCATTTGAAGAACATATGATGATCTCTCACCGCACCATGCACAGGGTGTTGGGTTTTTTCCCCTTTTCATTTTAACATTTCATTCACGAAGTGCCTCTGACACACACCTCTCATTGAAGTTTGACCCCACCTACCAGCAAATGCTATTTGTCTGGAACAAAGCTTTCTAACATAATGAAAAGTGTTAAAACACAAAATTGAAAGAGAATAGCCACAGCCTATATTGTAGATACTACTCATACAGACTCGACATGCTCTGCAACAGTGACTAAAACACAATTAGAAAACCATTTTGTTACTGCTGTTTCTTCTGCTGTTACCGTTGCTATTACCTCGGCTGCTATAGTTGCTTCCACGCACAGTGTCCCTGGAGAAACTGTCCTGCAAACTAATGCCTGCAGAAAACAGTGCCCATTGACACAATGAAAAACAAAATACACTGCAGAACACTAAAATAGAGCTACTGTATTCCCCCTCCTCCAATTCCTCCTGTGCCACTGAACAAAAATGTTAAAATAAAATTTTTGGAGCAGGGGAAAAAAATTAAGAACCGAGGAAAAAGCGGTAGGTTGTCACTAAATCATTAATGGTCTGATTCTCAACTGATGTAGGCCCATTGGCTTCAGTGGAGCAATTTTGATTTATACCAGGCCTTAAATATTATAGTACTGTACCTGCCTGAATTTCCATCTGCTGAAACAACTCACACATTTCTTTATTTCTTGAAACATATAAAAAAATATCTGAGTGACCATGCTATGCACTAGGTGCCTACAACATAGAATATGGGCAAAGGACTGTCCACGGTTCTAACCACCCTAGCTTCCATCACCCTGGGGGAAAAAGTAAAAATTAGATTTAAAGGGAATGGTAGAGAAGTTCAGTGATTTAGAATTAATATGAGGATGAAGTTAACACATTGAGAGAAACTGTAGGCCTGATTCTCCCATCACTCCATTTTGACACCAATATGACCTAATGGATTTTCATGGCGTTACTTCCAATTTACACCAGTGCAAATGAGGGGACAATCAGGCCAACTACATCTAAAAGATAAGGCTGAACATTGCCAGCTGGGGGAAAAAGGCGATATGTGGCTTGTATACCTAGCACAGAGCTATTTCTCTATAATGAGCAATAATTCTTCAGTGTCTGTGCCGCACATAAGCTTATTTTTGCAGATGTTTTTTATGGAATTGCTTCTAAATGCTTGTGAGATAGTATTAGGGCCAATCCTAGTAAGGATTTTTTTTTTTTTTGGAGGAATGGATGAGTGGTATGTAGGAGGAGAAGACTAGTGCAATTAAGTTTTGAAATGTGACTCATATTTTGTGGATAATTTGAAGGTCTATTAACCAGCCAGAAGCTGAATTGTTATTTTGGGTTTGGGCTTAAGGTATAAGAAGGTGTGACAGCATGCTTAGTTAAGATAAAAGTTTGAGAAGCTGATCAGCCGTACAGCTCTCAACAATTAAAAACTTCAGTTCAAACAAATTTTAGGTCATTGGTAAGCAAGCAACATTAAAGCACTGGTTTATTCCTTTGTCTATCATGCATTTTAAAAAATGTCTAAGATATTTTAAGACCACTGTTTCCAGTGTGGAAGCAAAGAAGAACACCATTCAACGCACAAGGAATCAAATAAGAGTATTCACAGAACATGCTACCAGTGTTTCCCAAATATTAGGAGTAACTACCAATTTACTGTTAAGATTTTAGCTCGACTATCAAAACCTGCAACCTGCCTTTCCTATTCTTACAAACTGGATCTTGGGCTGTTCCTGAATCCAGTTTGAGTAGCCAGCCACGACATTTCAGAGGCCACTATACAAAGGCCCCTTATATCTCAACCCTTTCCCTGAGAAGTATTTACTCATGCAAGCAGACTGTTGAAGTCAATGGGAATAGACATATGAGTAAAGGATATTCAGTGTGAGGAAAACATTACACGATCAGGTCCTAAATTAGGGAAGGGAAGTCAGATATAGGTCATAAAAGGCTGAAGTACAAGCATGTCTACTCATGCCTGAGAACTACTGATATACACAACCTCATACTCTGAAGGATTAGTCTGAAGTGGGTCAAGAAAGCTGTAAGATCCAGACAAGAACAGAAGGATAAAATAAAGAGTGACAACAAACTAAATATATAGCTTGGATTGTCCATGTCAAAGTACAGTGGTGACTACTAGATTATACAAAAATTGAATAGATCCTTTGCTCAAAACTTGAAATGAGTTCAAACCAGTACCTTTTCTGAGTTCTGAAAACTTTGAGTTTCTTTTTTTTTTAATGCATCAACACTTAGGTCTTGTCTACACATTTAGTTTATGGCAAGCTGGGGTGTGAATCTACCCCATACTAGCCTGCTGCACAGTTATGGTCAATGTGGAGCTTGCTGCCGCACACTAACAGTTCTTTAGTGCACTTTTATCTATTCCCATTTCAAAGTAGGGCAGGTCAGACCATACTAAGGAATTATTAGTACATGGCAGCAGGGTCTACACAGACAATTAGCATGCAGCAGGCTTGTAAGGGGTAGATTCACACCCCAGTTTGCAGCAAACTAAATGTTCATGTAGACAAGCTCTTAGCCTCACAATAGTTCAAGACAGCTAAAGTCTATAAGTATCTGGGAGAGAAAAATATTATTGTGGTTAGAGTACAGGGCTTGAGGATAGGTCACTTGGTCTCTAATACTGACTTGACTGTTAATCCTTGCTCTTCCACAAACTCAGGCAAATCACTGGTAATCTTTCTGTGCCTCATTGTACCAATTTGTACAGTGGGGACTCTACTACTTACATTTCTCACAGGATTGCTAGGGGTCTTTGATGTTTTTATATTTGCTTTGAGATTCTAAAATGGAAGTCACTATAGAAATGCAAAGTAGTAGTATTCTCATGGGGAAAAAAAAATCTGTCCCTGCAATATTTCTGGCCTCATTTTCAGACCAAGAAAAGCTTAGATAAGCTTCTCATAAGTATCTGAACAGAATGCTGAACCTAGTGAGTTCACATCATTAGCAGCAACACACATGAATGCCACATATCATGGGGTAAATATACTTTCATTAAATTGTTTCATGTCAAGATCTCCTGGTCATGCTAATGGCAAAAACCTTGCCTAGTCATATAACCAAAAACTCTTTACAAACCAGGGTCAGTTTTTATGAGTTCTCCTTATTCATAAAAACTATTGAAAGTAAGTTTTGAAGTTGTCACACTATCAAAACATTTCATTGTAAAAAAAATATACAAACATTTTTTCCAGTCCAAGTGACTTTTTGGATTGAAATTTCAGTACATTTAGATTTTAAAAAATTAAAAAATGAACAAGGGTTGAAATCAAAATGAAAGACATTGAAATTTTCAAAATAAAATGCTTGTTTGACCTGAACCAATTTTTTTCCCCAGATTTTGGTTCATTAAAAATTCTGAGATTTTCCACTTTTTGGCCTGATTCAGGATGGGATTTTTTTTTTATATCTCAAAAAATTTTACTGGACAGAAAAAACCTAGGAAGGGTTGAGATTTCCACAGTTGAACAAGGACAATGATGGATAGAATGAGGACAGAGAAGGAATTTATTCATTACAGGACTGTGTGAAATAATACACAATCAAAGCTGAAATTAAATGAACCTTCCTGGTTTGAACAGTCTTTACAAACAGAAAAATCATACAACCTTTCAATACACCTAGTTTAAGATTCATAAATAGTTTGAATGAATTTAGGGAAAATATTAAATTATCCTGGAATGATTTTACATGGAAATCATGCAGAATTTTGACTGGATTTGGCTTTTAGACCTAGGTTAAATGAAACTCAAATCTCAAAGAAAAACTGAAAGGAGCCAAATTTTCACACAGTTGTATTTATGATTTAGATTATCAGAAGAATGCAAGACATTCAGTGTAGTTAAAAAAACCTTTATAAATGTATATACACATGTGGTGTTGAAAGCCACATGATCCTGTATTGAGACCACATGATGAACTGAAAAGTTTGTGCTTAACTGTATAGTCCTGATCTCTGAACACCAAACCTGCACTTTGCTCAATAATCTGAGACTTAGTCTGATATTCCAAATCCTGAAGGCCACATTCTTAACCAGCCTGCATTCAGTGGACCGTCTGTGGAGTAGGATGCTATTCATTGTGAGTAAAGTACTAAGAGGATCTGGCCATTAGAATTGAGTATATCTACAAAGTAGTAAGAGCTGGGCAGATGAAAGACACTCAGATACCCAAACATTCTGCAGAGGCTAGCTGTTCTTAAGGGTGTGCCTAACTAAATTTGTTGAAGTTCCATGCTCCTAGAAGCAGACTGCCTTACACCTCAGCTAGGTAAGCACTTTCGGGTCTTTGAACAAATATATCTGCAACTAGGAGAAGCTAAAATGGTTGCAAATTTTACATAACTGGTATTTTCAACCTTAAGGGAAAACAAAAACAGATTTTTAAAAAATGTGATTTTGTCTGTAAAATTTTATCTGATCAATAACCAAATGGAAGCTGGAGACTCTACTCATTATCAGGACTGTCAGCCTTGCATGAGTCACATGACCAATTGACCTTTTTGACCAATTGTATTCTGCAGTTATAATTTTGAAATCATCCCTTTAGCTGAAAAGTAACATTTAAAATGTTAACAGTCTAATAATAATGGTAATTACAGAATAAAGTTAGTATAATATGTATACATTTAGGTTTTATCTCTCCATGTTAGCTTTAAAGATGAGTTTACTATTTTCAACGCTAAGGCCAAAATTTGTTAATTTTTATTTTTCATAAGTGTGTGGAACACTGTTCAACACCCTGCCACCATACCGGCATTTAAATAAAACCACATATTTGTATCAAAGAGATTCTCAAATATTCTCATAGTGTGCGTCACATTTTAAGAGCTTTCCATGGAACTCTCTCCTCCCATTCACACTCATGTCTGTGTCAAATAGAGTATTTGGCTACATGGAAAAGTAATGTTAGGACAATATTTAATGTATGTTTCACTTCTTTCAATGCACTTTAGTAGCTGGAACAAAAAGAAGACCCAGCACCATGTGACCAGCCAGCTCTCCTCTCACTACCAGGAAGTGCTCTGCACCAATGGTTCAAGGACCACAGTTTGAGAATCTCTGGTATAAATATTAAGTAGCATTTATTTAGTAATATAGCAATAGTGCACACACATGCCCTTTCTTTCTTCAGACCACTATCCTGGATCCTGACAATCATACTCAAGCTTTGCACAGCACTTGTGTTGTGCAATAAAATCTCTTTTAGCTGTTAATTGTTAATTATAGAAAAAAAACTTTTAGAAATGGCAGGTAACTTTTGAAAATCCACAGCCAGATAAACAGTTTGTAACTAGTATTGCTGTGCTCAAATTTCCAGTGGTGATCCTCATTCTCTGGCCAGACATGTACACTAGAAGTCCATCTGAACCAAAGCCCTGGATCTGAACATCCTGAACTTTGGGAACATTTGGATCTGGATCCAGATATGAAGTTTGCATCTGGTTTTAGTCTATATGAAGTGTTGAACCAAAAGGCCAGATTTAACCCCCTCTGACCTTCTGGGAAATCGAGATCTGGATTTGAAATTTGCACCACAGTCCTTTTATGATATGATAAAGCACTATGTAACAGAAATAAAGAAACTGAGAGGAAAAAAAATAGCTTCCAGCAGTGACTTCAAAAGAAACAGGATGGAAACTTAAACAGTTGCTTTTTGTTTTATTGCTTTGATGTGTTCTGTACTTTGTATATGCTTCCCACTACCCCCAAATAGGGAAGAGAGCTGTTTGAGCCTATGTGAGAAAGAAGAAACTTATTCAGTGTCTCAGTGACAAATCTGAATACGTTTAGACTCCTACTGTATTTCAAAGGGATCTTTGAAAAGATAAAAGTGCATTTAATCATCACCACTATTCATACTCACTCGTATTCATTGTAGCTTAGAAATCAATTTTATTTGATAGGAGATATTACTAGAAATGTGGCTGTCAAGATTGGGAGAGCATTTTGAAAAGAAAGAAAACTACTTAGAACAAGTAAGACTCAAATATTGCATTGGGATGCTATAGGGTCAAACCCTGAGATGGCTTAAAGATTCTGATGCATGCCTATGATGACCATGTTACATAACTAAAATAACCTCAGATATTTTAATGTCGGGATTGTTCCTAATAAGCTCACTTAAGCTTTAACATGCACATGCTGTATAAAACGTGATCTAAAATCTTTGGAGGAAAAAAACCACCCCACCACAGACAGAAGAACCTGCAATTTGTGTGCTGGAAATGATATAATCTGGAGGATACATTTATGCAATGGTTGAGAGAAAAGGATGCCATCTTGATTATGCAGCACATCAGTTCTGGGTTCTACAAAAATGGTGGCTGAAAAGAAAAGATTGGTTGCAAATATTGCAGTTTTGCCTTTTCAAAAACTGAAACAAACACTTAGGTCAGTTTCATTTTGTACAGTAGTAGTTTCCGTCAACATCATGTTATGGTTTTCAAACTGTCAGTTATGTCATTAAATTGTTCAAAATAGGCCCTTTTAAAAAAATATCCCCATGGGATTTGTGAACATTTGTCCTTAAACTGTGTTGCAGATTTCATGCAGAGAAGGTGTGATTCTATGACTTTTTAAAGAATTTGATTGACCAATTCAAATAGGATTCTATGGATAAGATAAAGATCACAAAATGACAGTAAAAATGCTTGCAAATATAAAAACAACATGAGCTAGTCTGACTGTAGAAAAAACTCCTCCTTTAACTAAGGAAAAGAGGAAAATCTCATGAGAATATGATGAACCATAAGCTTGATTTAAAAAAAATGTAATATATATAAAGAAAGGCTACATTCCATGCTAAAAAGAAATGTACACAAGACATTACAAGCAATAAATAAAACTGAGTTGCAGTGGCCTTTGGGTCCAATTTGTAAACAGTTGTGGATTTGAACAATTATCCTTAGCGAGTAGATCCACTGCAGTCCTGTGAACAAATTTACTCATGTGCAGAATCAGGTCCTTAATATCATATAATACCTCATTCTACTGTACATGAGACATTCAAATAGCAAATTAGCCTAAGAAATTAGCCTAGGCTACCATCTCTTAAGCAAAGTGAGCAGTCATGGAATAAGAGGGAAGGTTCTCTCATGGATTAGTAACTGGTTAAAAGACAGGAAACAAAGAAGTAGGAATAAATGGTCAGTTGTCAGAATGGAGAGAGAGAAATAGTGGTGTCCCCCAGGGGTCTGTACTGGCCCCAGTCCTATTCAACATATTCATAAATGATCTGGAAAAAGGGGTAAACAGTGAGGTGGCAAAATTTGCAGATGATATGAAACCACTCAAGATAGTTAAGTCCCAGGCAGACTGCAAAGAGCTACAAAAGGATCTCTCAAAACAGAGTGACTGGGCAATAAAATGACCAATGAAATTCAATTTTGATAAATGCAAAGTAATGCACATTGAAAAGCATAAACCCCACTATACATTTAAAATGATGGGGTCTAAATTAGCTGCAGGTGTGGTCGCCTCATCTCAAAAAAGATATATTGGACATGGAAAAGATTCAGAAAAGGGCAACAAAAATTATTACAGGTATGAAACGGCTGCTGTATGAGAAGATATTAATAAAACTGGGACTTTTCAGCTTGGAATAGAGACAACTAAGGGGGAGTGATATGGTAGAGATCTATAAAATCATGACTATTTACTCATTCTCAAAACACAAGAACAAGGGTCCACCATATGAAATTAATAGGCAGCAGGTTTACTACAAACAAAAAGTAGTATTATTTCACACAACACAGTCAACCTGTGGAATTCCTTTCCAGAGGATGTTGTGAAGCCCAAAACTATAACAGGGTTCAAAAAAGAACTAGATGAATTCATGGAGGATAGGCTCATCAATAGCTATTAGCCAGGATGGGCAGGGATGGTGTCCCTAGCCTCTGTTTGCCAGAAACTGGGAATGGGCGACAGAATGGATCACTTGATGATTACCTGTTCTGTTCATTCCCTCTGGGGCACCTGGCATTGGCCACTGTCAGTAGACAGCATACTGGGCTAGATGGACCTTTGGTCTGATGCAGTATGGCCGTTCTTATGTTCCCAACTCCCTTTGACTTTCAGTGGGAGTTGGGCACACAGCTTCCTTAGCCCCCTTTGGAAATCCCATGTATAAACTGCAGTGGGTATCATTACAAAGTCCTCATTTGTTCTACTCCTACAAGGGGTATTTGCAATACCTCAGTTAGTTCAGATAGTCTTGTGCATTTACAGTGGATAAAAATCCTTGTAATGGCAACTTCTGTATATGAAAGTTACAGTTCAGCCAGTTACTCATTAATTCCACGTACTACGAGCCACCCTTTTATTTGCAAAAGAAAGCAGTATATTGGGACCTGGAATTTAATTTGATCTCCATTCTAACAGGGAAAAGAAAGAAAATATTTCTGGCTTTACCTAGAACTATATTCTCTAGGCAAAAGAGGACAGATATTTAACTGGATAGACATCTGTAAACTGAAGGGGCAAAAAATCCACTTGTTCTAGTATCTTTGTTATCATTCACTTCCTTTGTCTTTTAATAAGACATATTATAGCTTTATGAAGTCACATGTGTGCTTTTGTTGTTGTAAGGAAATTCAGGGTCACACTTGATATTGAAGTTCTACATGTAAATAGGTTATAAAGGATTAGTAGATGTTTTCCTCCATGTTAAATCAGTGATCGGGGTTCAAAACCACAACATGTTGCTTATAAGCATTGACAGCACTATCTACAGATGACCTGACCGCCATCTATAAACACATGCCAATTGTATTTGTAACATCTAATCAATCATTTAATAACCCTTTATAAACAGAACTTTAAAGAAGAGTATGGTCACATTCAGTTTACAACTTTCCCCTAAAGTAATGTAAGTCCTTTTGCACTTTCTGAAAACACTTATTTATGATGTACAGCAGTGGTCTCACACTTTAAGAACTAGCATGTCACACCTCAAGAACTCCAAAATACTTGCCATGCCACCATTTCAATTTTAATTAGCATAGTTCTGAGGGATCTTACATTAAATCTGGTGTCACAGTTTAAACATCATTCTCTTAGGTTTCTGAAGAGAAAAAAATTGAAAGATCTGATTACTCAAAAATAAATATACTTCAAACAGTTTAGCATACATTTCTTCCTTTACACTGCACTGCCATTCTCCAAGGTTCCTTAGCGTTGCTTTTATTTTGCAAGCAAATATTTTGCAGCCAACAATAGATTGCTTTGTTAGTAAGCAAAAACTATCATTCCTGAGCAACTTTAGAAATTATTTTGTAAGGAATGCTTTGAGGTGGAAGGTGTTTAGATTTGTTTTTCTCTGTATATTGTAATTGGATTACATTGTTTAAAAAGACATACAAAAAAACCAACCTCCCTGGGACTGAAATACTTTGTATGTGTTGTTATTTGCAGTGCATGCCAAGACATTCATGGGCACCAGAGCCAAGCTGGCGAGCTAATTAAATATATAAAATGTATGTGTTTAAACAGCCTTATAAGGAGCATTGGAAATCTGCAGGATGAGCGAATATCTTATAACTTCTTCCGCAGGTGCGAGGATAGCTACAAGCCATGGACTTTCTGTCCTGCTTCTTGTTTGTGGCTTTGTGAAGGGTGCTTTGCTTTAATCTAAAAGTGCTGACTTTTTCCAATATCACTTTCTCTTCTTAAAGCAAAGAGCAAATCGCCTGTAAAATCCATGGAGCGGACAGCAAAGTTGACCCTAACCTCCAACCACCACTCTGCACCCAATGTACTCTAATTCTCTACACATGGAGCACCTTCAGGAAGTACAAAAAACAAATATATATATATTGTTTAAACATATAAATATATATATGAAGAGGATACCACATTTTCTTGATCTATATTATTTTCTTTGCTGTATCACTGATCATTTATTTGATGAGAACTGGTGTGATGTAACAGGACATTTTGTAACAGCAAGACCTAGTTTCCTTTTCTTTCAGCAAGTAGAAGCATCATATCCTTGACTGCTCAGGGGTTGGCTTGCAAGTCATCAGTATTACACAAATTCACTACAGATGATATTTGGTTTCCTTCTTTGAAAGAACTATGGCAGCCATGAGGCAAACAGTGGCCAAAAATAAAAAAATAAACCAACAAAAAATCCCAAGAGAACAAAATGACTCCGCATCACCTCTGACAAAAAAACCCTCAGAAACTTTGATTAAAAGCCTATTTTTTGTGGGGGTCAGGAGTGCAAAACAAAAATACCAACATTGCAAAGCAACTAACAGGACTAAAGGACATTGTTTCTGAAGACAAGCAAGAAGCACTATTGAGGGGTATTTTTTATTTTACTTTTTTGAAATTTTTCCTCTTTTCCCCCCATCCCCTTCCTTTTCCTCTCTTTTCTCTTGGTTTGTTTCTTGTTCAATGGTGGCAGTTGCTGACTTAGGCCAACCCCTATTGACTGTGTGGTGGTAATATAAATACATTTTTTGTGTGTGTGTTCTATATTTCGATGTGTTTTCTCTGATTTTGCAACTCTGTATATGCAAAACTAACTTCAATTCTGTAAATTGCTTACAGTATGTGTGATATAACTTCACAGTAGACATACCATGGTCCTCATGCAAGCCAGTTTTTAATATTATCTATATGTCGTGCCACCAACAGACATTTTTGTTTCCTTTTTTGATGAAGCATTATTTTTTAATTTGTAATTCAGTACTGTGTGGATTTTGTAATACATGCATTCACTTCCACTGGTTTGACCCCTTGCAGATGGCAATGCAGCCCTCTGTTCACTCTGTAAAATGCACATTAAAATTTGTTATGGTCTCTGAACAATGAATTATTTTACTTGTGTGTATGCTATGTTGTAGTCTGGTGGCTCAAACCCCTTTTAATTTATTATGTTTACTGAGGATGAAATTATTTTATCATCAGAGAATGTAAAATGTAAGTCTGCAGGCAAATATTGCATGCAAGCAAGAACAAGAGAAAAAAAATCAGAATGTACTCCTGGAAGATATTCTTGTAATGATGAGTTTTAGTCAAGTGAAATTTTTAGAATGATTCACTGAAGAACTCTTCCTGCTATGGCTAAAAAGGTATCTTTTTTCACGCTTTCTGTAGGTGGCTAGCTATCTTTCATAGTCTTCATTATATTTCTTTATGCCTATGACATGAAAATAAAAATGTTGCTTTGGCTGGAAGTAATATACATAACATGAATTACATTAATTAATGAAGGAAGGGAAAACTACAAATATTTGTTGATTAAATCAGCTAGGTAGCTTTTAATGTCCTTCCCGCTTTTCACCCCGATTGAATAATCCAAATCCTTCCTGCTATTTCATATACTAACTCAGACAAAAGTGTTACAATACTTTACATGATTCAGTGTATTATTTATTAGAGGACTCTGTAACTATGTCTGCTCAGCTATAAAAGACTGACCCCTCAACATATTTTTCCCTTATAGACAAGAAAAAATAGCTTAGCTACATTTAACATCCTACAAGTATAAGGCCTTTATATTAAATTTTAAAAGATCCACAAAGACCCTATCCTTTCACCCTAATGCCAACAGCAAAATTCTCATTAATTTCAATGGGAGTAAGAGCAGACCATATATCTCCAGGATAAAAGAACTATGCACTAATGCTTTGTGTCTTTACATATTCATAAATGATCTGGAAAATGGGGTAAACAGTGAGATGGCAAAATATGCAGATGATACAGAACTACTCAAGATAGTAAATCTCAGGCAGATGGTGATGAGTAACAAAGGGATCTCTCAAAACTGGGTGACTGGGCAACAAAATGGCAGATGAAATTCAGTGTTGATAAATGCAAAGCAATGCATGTTGGAAAGCATAATCCCAACTATATATATAAAATGGAGTCTAAATTAGCTGTTACCATTCAAGAAAGATATCTTGTAGTTGTTGTGGATATCTCTCTGTAACCACCCACTCAATGTGCAGCAGCAGTCAAAAAAGCAAACAGAATGTTGGGAATCATTAAAAAAGGGATAGATAATAAGACAGAAAATATCATATTGCCTTTATATAAATCCATGGTACGCCCAAATATTTAATACTGTATGCAGATGTGGTCACTCCCTCTCAAAAAGATATATTGGACTCAGAAAAGATACATAAAAGGACAACAAAAATTATTAGGGGTATGGAATGTCTGCTGTGTGAGGAAAGATTAATGAGAATGGGAATTTTCAGCTTTGAAAAGAGATGACTGGAGGATATGACTGATGTCTATAAAATCATGACTGGTGTGAAGAAAGTAAATAAGGAAGTGTTATTTACTCCTTCTCATAACACATGAACTAGGGGTCGCCAAATGAAATTAACAGGGAGAAGGTTTAAAACAAACAAAAGGAAGTATTTTTTCCACACAATGCACAGTCAACCTGTGGAACTGCTTGCCAGAGAATATTGTAAAGGCCAAGACTATAACAAGGTTCAAAGAAGAATTAGATAAATTAATGGAGGATAGGCCCATCAATGGCTATTAGCCAGGATGGGGAGGAATAGGGATGGATCACTGTTCTGTTCATTCCCTCTGGGGCACCTGGCATTGGCCACCGTCGGCCCATAGGATACTGGGCTAGATGGACCTTTGGTCTGATCCAATTTGGCCGGTCTTATGTTCTTATGTCTGGATAGTATGAAGGTGCAAACTTCTTTGGGCTGTTCACAAAGGCATTTCTAGTGACTTAATTTGGAAGATTCACAAGAGTAAATGAAGCACAATTTGGCGCATAATTTTTGGTTGAAAAAATATTCAGTGCATTCCTTATATATCCTAACATTAGGCTCTTTGACTGCTAGCAATTGAGCTAGCAATGTAATGAGTTCTTTTTTCAGAGCAGTTGCAGTTAATTTAGAACCCAAAATATACAATCAGTAGATCAATTCATTCCTTCTACCATACATTACTTTCTTTTTCAACAGTGAATTTCACCTGTTACTGTACTAGCTAGCTGTATTAGGCCCTTCTGAACTTCCTTCCGGTCTTCTCTAGTATTGACTAGTGCTAGCTAGAGAACAAGAACTAAGGGGTTTTGTTTTGTTTTAAAAGAGGTTTAGAAATTTGGTTTTTTGTTCTGCATTGGAATGACACTGAAAACCTTCAAAGATCGAGAGAAGGAGAGCCAAGCGGCATGGGCATTAATCTAGGCTGTGACAGACTTCCGTTCAAGTTCTCACTTTGCCTGATTTGCTGGGCTATTGGTTCCTCTGGCATCAGTTGTTCTTTGCTTTTCATCAGAAATTCCATCTGGAACCTAAAAAGTGTCACCAAACCAATGCACTTCCACAAAGTTTCAGTTTTGACCAATCAATATTTTCCAACAACAACAAAATCACACACACAAAAAAATCCTGACCAGCTTGAGTCTTGACTAACCTAAATAACTTTGTGTCATCTGCACATTTTGCTTCCTCACAGTTTATTTCCTTTTTGCTTTCCCTGATAAATACGTTTAACACCACAGACCTTAGCGCAAACCCATGGGGCTCACCACAGCTAACTTTTTGCTATGTGAAAATTGCCTAGGTGTTACTGTTTGTTTTCTATTTGATGAACAAAAGTTAAAGCCACTCAAAAAAATTCAATACCCAGGTATTTAAATGCTTGATTGGAAGGTTTACAATATTCATTTGAATATATAGTACTGCTTCCAGAGTACATTATAAAAGAAAAACATCACAAGTTATTTTAATTATCCTTACTTGGTAATCATAGAGCCAGATCTCTCATTTCAGTCTATTAGCATCTCAGCAATCAGAATTTCCATTGATTGCAACAGGAGTTTTTTTGGTGTTCAAGTTGACTCAGGGTCAGGCACTGTGAATATCATGCCGTAGGCATACATCATAATATCCAGCTTAGCTTGTTGTGCCCTAACTCTTGTTTTTCTTTTAATGTATCCATCCGATGAAATACTTGCTATAACTGATTAGTTGGTGTTGGTCCTGTATTGAGCAGGGGAGTGGACTAGATGACCTCCTGAGGTCTCTTCTACCCCTAATCTTCTATGATTCTGTGTTATGGAGATTAATTTGCTAATGCTATTTTTGTACCATTGTGCAAAGTAATAATACCTCTAACCTCCAATTTTCCACTTCATCAGCAATTAAATATACCAAAATATTAACTTCCAGACCCAGAAACACATAGCAAACTGTGTGGTAACAAGGACAAACTGCCTGAAAAATAGAAAGAGCTTGATGTATAACCATATGGAATTAAAGAAAAAGAGAGAAGGAGAGAAGGGCAAGAGGCACAGCTACAGAATAAAAAGTGGGAGGTAGAACTGAAGTTAAAAATGGGAAATCTCCAGATATATGGTATTCCAGGAAGTGTGTCCATTTGTGGCATATGCTGTGGTAACCATTATCCAATTCAAGTTCATATAAGACTGATAGGTACTGAGCACTTCCTGCAAGGTACTCTTTTTCAGTGCCCTCAAATCCTATTGGCTGCATTAGTAGCTAAGAACACTCTACAGCCCATAAAAAGCTCCGCATTTTACAAGATGAGGCCCATAAAACTTGCACTGCTTTGTAAAGTGCACATGTTGAAAAAATATTTTTCTGAGGAATTAAAATCCCAGTCCTCTGGAGAGGGGAAATGGCTAATATAAGGAACCAAATCACTGGAGCATATGTGTTTCAGGGGAGGAAACAGTGGTATTACTTTTATATAACATCATTTCATCACTGTTCAGTAGTTGCCATTTGGCTCATTTCTTGATCATTAAGAAGACTTGATCATGTAAAGAAAACATGTTATCCTTCTGCAAAGGAAAAGGTATGCCTTATGTCGTGCAGATCCATCTAATGTACAATTCTTTGTGTCTTGTGTTTAAACTCAAGCTGTATGTCTAGACATTTTTCTACATAGTAAATAATGTAAACTAAAATATCATATACTAAATGATTAGGTTTCTTATTTTATCCAAATTTCAATGAAAGAATAGAAATTCCAAACCTTTCTTAGAAGAGTATTATGACATTGCAGTAATTTCCTTTCCTGTGTAAAATACTAGGATTTTGTACCTTTCAAATTTGTTACCCATATAAAAGCTGGTGATCTTTCTTTCAAGTAATTTTAAATACGGGCTATGGTTCAGTATACATTTCACTTCATTCATCAGATATTTGTTCTGTTCAAATATTGACATGTACTTCATGTATTAACATAACACAAATGATAGAATGAAACCACTGGAGATCTTCTGAATCATTCAGAAGAAAGGCTACTCTTCTATGTCCACTTATAGAGGTGCTCTAGGCAATATTGTTGTTACCCACTGTCATAAAGTTCCTCCTTTATCTTGGTGGGTCCTGCACTTATTCACAGATTTGCGCACCTCAGAGATTCACCATGTGGGTCAGGGAACAGCCCAGAGACCTTCCTTTCTGGTAGAACCCACAATCTAGGTCAATTCCTCCTGTGTCAAATCAGGAGTTGGGAGGTTTGGGGGGAACCTGGGCCTGCACTCTACTTCAGGTTCCAGCCCAGGGCTCTGTGGACTGCAGCTGTCTAGGGTGCCTCCTGGAACACCTGTGTGACAGCTACAACTCCCTGAGCTACTTCCCCATAGCCTCCTCCCAACACCTTCTTTATCCTCACCACAGGACCTTTCTCCTAGTATCTGATAATGCTTGTACTCCTCAATCCTCCAGCAACATGTCTTCTCACTTTCAGCTCCTAGTGCCTTTTGCTCCCAGCTCCTTACATGCATGCTACAAACTGAAGTGAGGTCCTTTTTAAACTCAGGTGCCCTGATTAGCCAGCCTGTCCTAATTGATTCTAGCAGTTTCTTCTTAATTGGCTCCAGGTGTCCTAATTAGCCTGCCTGCCTTAATTGGTTCCAGCAAGTTCCTGCTTATTCTGGAACTGTACCTGTCCCCTTACCCAGGGAAAAGGGATCGCCTTCATCTGGGACTAATAGATCTCTCCCTTTGAACACTCTCCTGCTGCCCTCTAGCCTGGAGGATGGTGGAAGGAGGGAGAGGGCTGCTGCTCCTGCTAGTATTGCTGCTGCTGTTGCTGGGCCCTGGGCTCTTGCTGCTGCTGCTGCTCCAGCTGCTCCCCTGACTGAACCAGACACCCTCCCCCCTCTCTGCTGCCTGAATGCTGGCTGACTGCTGAACTCCTCCCTATCCTCCAATTGCTGCTGCTCCTCCAACTACAGCCCCTTGTGGGGAGGTGGGGGTGGGAAAGGAGGCCTGCTGGCCTGCTCCCCAGAGGAGGGGAGTGAGGGACCCTGGCTCCAGCTGTTGCTGCTGCTAAGGACACCACCATTACCATCACCTGAGAGGGTCCTTCGTTCTGGCCACCAGACTGTGGCTTGGAGCTGCTGCTTTGTTTGCTGCCTGGAAGCTGTTGGAGCCCCAAGAAGGAGAAGAAGAGGACCATCTACCAGTGGGGGAGTGTATAGAAGCTCTACAGACCACCGTGGAGGGGCCCCTGAAGGACTGAGTAACTTTCAAGCTGTTCTCGTGTGTTGGGGGTGTAGACTGTGTTTGTGGGGACAGAGGGGGAGTAGTGCGGAGCCTGTCCCCAGTCCATGTCCCCCCCAGCCACCACCCCTGTCATCGCTGCCCCCTCCATTACCCCCACTGGCTACTTACCATCTGCCTCAACTCCTGCCTCAGGGACTCAGCTGCACGTCTGGCTTCCCATGCCCTAATCCCACCATTCAGGCTTGATGCAGCAGTCAGCTATATTGACTTTTCTGTGCAAGCGCACGTGGGCACACATACCTGCACTTCCCCTTGGACTGACTCCCTCCTCTCTGCAATTAGACCCCAGCTTTGCCCCTTGCTGCCTGCCCCATTTGCCCCTTGCAGCCTTTTGCCCCTTCCCAGCTTCAGTTTGTTTGTCTGCCCTGCCCATCGCCCTCTGCAGCTTTGTTTGTCCCGCCTCAGCCCTGAAGCTAGCCCCTTGGTTCCTCTGTCCCACTCTGAGCCTGGTTGTTCCCCTCCCGCTGCGGCCTCCTTGCCCTGATTAGCCCCTCCTTTTGTGTGCCTATGCCCCCTACCATGCTCTTGTACCCCTCCCTCTTTAAGTTTGCCCCTGTTCACTGCACCCCCTAATGCTATAGCACCCTGATCCCCTCATGCAGCTAGAGGAGCCAGAATCCCATTCCAAGTCGGTGACTGATATCCTCCCAGCCCATCCAGCCCTCCCCTTCAGGCTTCCTCCTCCCCTGCCTGCAGCCTAGCAGGGAGGAGTGGTTGCCCCCTTTCCCTACCCCTCCCTCCAGTGTATCCCCTCCCTTCCACTCCCATTATGGTGGGGTACACGGTGGGTGAGACCTCTCAGGCTGACCCCGCCGTCCCTCCCCCAACTGCCCCGTCATCATCTTCCCTAGCCTCTAGCTCAACCACCGCTGCCGAACCATCTGCTACTACCCCCGCTGGGGCACTGACAGCGGCGAGCACCAGAGTGACCGCCGCTGCTGCCACGTCCCTTGCCCCCTCCAATTCTGGGGTAGTCCCCCCCAGCCGGCGGTAAGGGCCATGGCAAAAATAAGGGTAAGGCCCTGCCCAAAAGACTAGGCCCTCCATTGCAGGGGCTGCCCCCACGGTGGCAGCCCCACCAGCAGCCGCAACGTCCCTCTCTGCTGCTCCCTCCACCAGCTCTGTGGGTGCCCCTCCTCCAGGGCATATGCCCAGGTGGTGGTGACCCCCAAGGGGGTCTTCCCCTTGCCTGCCCATCTCGGTGTGCCACAAGGCTGTGTCAGAGGCCCCTCTGGAGGAGCCATATGCTGTGAGAAGAGGTGCAGGAGTTCCTTGCAGACATCCATGGCTCCCATAACAAGGTGCAGCTCACTCTTCAGCAATGGGGGGATTTTCATCAAATCCTCCTATGGGGAGGGTAGAAGGACTGGGAAGCAGGCCACTATGGCCTACCAGTGGGTCCACCTCTTCCATGACTCCTTACTCACCTACGGGATAGGTTGTGCAGCCCGACGGAGGCAGACAGCGTCCTTGCCAGCAAGGATCCCCTCCAGCCCTCCTCATGGCACCTATCACCTTTGCAACATTGAACACTCCGGGCTGTAGGATGGGTCTCAGCAGGAGCCAGGTACTCGCCTTCCTTTGGGAGCAGGGAATACTCTGTGGTTTTCCTGCTGGAAAACCATATGGGTCTGGCCACCAAAGGCAGCTGGCGGCTGTAATGGAGGGACAAGGTCTACTTTAGCCACCTCAGAGTTCGTGCGGCTGGGGAGGTGACCCTGTTCTCCCGCGACCTATGGCCAGGGGTGCTGGAGGTCGCCGAGACTGCCTGGCCGCGTGCTGCACCTCCGGGTCCGTATGGAGGGGCTAGTGGTTAAACTTGTCAATGTTTACGCCCCAACATTGGGCCCAGAGCGGCTACATTTCTATCAGCAGGCATCCACATTCCTTGGCTCCTCATGAGTGCCTGGTCCTGGGTGAGGACTTTAACACCACCCTCGAGGAGTGGACCGCTTGGGGACCAAGCAGTGCCTGGCCACCGTGGACATCCTCCGGGAGATTGTCAACGGTCACTCCCTGGTGGAAGTCTGGCATGACCACCATCCGGACAATGTCTCGACATTCACCTTGGTCTGGGTGGAAGCCCATCAGTCGTGAAACTCCTGGTTGGACCACATATATCTGTCATGCTTCTTCCTTTCATGGGCCCACTCCTTCAGCATCCAGCTGGCCCCGTTTTTGGATCACTATCTAGCCACTGTGAGGCCTCTCTCTGTGTGGAGAGGCCAGGGCTGGCCTATTGGCATTTCAACAACAGCTTGTTGGAGGATGTGAGCTTCGTGGCATCCTTCCAGGGCACCAGCCAATGGAGGGATGCAGCGATAGAGCAGTTGGAATGGGATGTCTTAGAGCTGGAGAGGTGTCTGGCCACCAGCCCCGAGGATCCATCCCTCTGCGGAGTGTGCCGGGAGGAGCTCCAGGCCCTCAAGGACCATCGGGCCTAGGGTGCCTTTGTTTGATCCCACATCCACCTCCTTCGGGAGATGGATCACTGCTCCTGCTTCTTGTACGCCCGGGAGAAAAAGAGGGGGGCCAAGAAGCATGTCACCTTCCTGCTAGTAGAGGACGGCACCCCCCTCATGGATCTAGCAGAGATGTGCAGGAGGGCTGGGCCTTCTATGCAGGCCTTTTCTCCCCACATCCGACCAATCCTAACACTAGCAGAGTGCTCTGGGATGGGCTCCCAATGGTCGGTGCAGGCAATTGAGACTGGCTAAAGCTGCCTCTCACTCTGACCAAGTTCTCGGAAGCCCTCCGTCGCATGCCCACCAATAAATCTCCGGGCATGGACGGGCTGACTGTGGAGTTCTAGTATGGGTTCTTGGATGTCCTTGGCCCAGACCTACTCACCATCTGAGCTGAGTCCTCCCTCTTTCGTGCAGGTGAGCCATGCTCACCTTATTGCTGAAGACTCGGGATTTCTGCGACATACAGAATTCACATCCTATCTCGCTCCTCAGCACGGACTACAAAATCATAGCCAGGACCATCTCGCTGATGCTAGGGTCCGTGCTGGTGGACATGGTCCACTCAGACCAGACCTACGCCATCCCAGGCCGCACCATATTCGATAATCTGTTTCTTGTCCAGGACCTCTTGGAGCTCAGGTGTACAAATGGTCTGTTTTCCCTCCTGTCCCTGGATCAGGAGAAGGCATTTGACAGGGTGGACCACGGGTATCTTCTGAACACTCTGCAAGTGTTTGGCTTTGGACTCCAGTTTGTGGGTTTTCTCCATGTGCTGTACGCTTCCGTAGAGTGTCTGGTCAGGCTCAACTGGACCCTGACCGACCCAGTCGGCTTCGGGTGAGGACTATGGCAGGGGTGCCCCTCTAAGGACAGCTGTACACTATGGTGATTGAGCCCTTCCTCTGCTTCCTCCACAGGAGGTTGATGGGGTTGATGCTGTGAGAGCTGTGGCTGGTCCTGTTGGCATACGCCGATAATGTGCTCCTCATGGTCCAGGACCCGGGTGACCTGGTGCAGGTGAAGGCCTGCCAGGGTGTCTACTCAGCAGCCTCCTCTGCCCGGGTCAACTGGGTCAAGAGCTCTGGTCTTGTGGCAGGTGAGTTCCCTCCCATCCACGCTTCAGGCCAACTGGTGGAGCACAGGTCTGCTGCTCTATCTCAGCATTTACCTTTCTGCCACACATCCATCTCCACCAGAAAACTGGTATGGTTTAACAGGCAGGGTGACAGAGCAGCTCCAGAAATGGGCAGGGCTCCCCCACCCCTTCACCATGAGCTGGCAGCACGACACAGCCAAGAAAACATCAATACATACTCGTACTCCTTCATTTCCTCACCCTCGCATCCTGCCCCAATATAAAGTGTCAGGACTTCCTGTCACCTCTAGAGAGTGAGGAGCCCCGGTGGGCCAGCCTATACTCTGCCCTGGTCCTAAGGCCTTCTGGGGATATCAACTGGTGACTCCTTCATGGGGCTATGAGCATGGGGATATATTTAGCGCAGTTTACCCCCATTCTGGACACCTGCCCCTTCTGTGGCATGAGGGAGACCTTGGTGCATGTTTACTTGGAGTGTGCCAGGTTGCAGCCCCTATTCTGGGTCCTCACAAATATTTTGTTATGCCTCTGGCTGCATTTTTCCCCTTATCTCCTTATCTGTGCACTCCCCATCCGTGGCCCCACAAAACCATGAGATCTCCTGGTCAACCTCCTCCTAGCCTTGGCTAAAACAGCCATCTATAAAACCAGGGAGAGGAGGTTGGCCAATGGGGTCTCCTGTGACTGTGGGGCCTATTTCTGATGCTCCATGCATCCAGGCAGAGTTCCTCTGGGCGGCGTCCGCTGGCTCCTTTGACATCTTCAAGGAGCAGTGGGCACTGTCCCGGGTTCTCTGCTCAGTGTACCCGTCAAGTTCCCTCTGTTTGACCCTTTGACCTCACTCCCATCCCTGTTATTTCATTAGTTGTCCCCTGTAATTATTTAGTTTCCAAGCCCTGTGGATCCTCCCCTTAGGTTGTGTGTATGGGGGTCCTTCTAGCATTGGGCGGGCTCCGCTCACCCACTTCCTGATTCTCAATAGGAATACTCTCCTGTATCCATCTGGCCTGACCCGATCACACCACATATAACTTCTTATCAGTAGGGCACTCCCCAAAGATGCAAAATTATGAGTTAGATGTCCAACATCACAAGACCAGCTTAAAAAAATGAGATTTTAAAAAACCCACACTATTTTAAGGTTCTTGTTGTTTCACTTATTACTTACCTCTGAAACTCAGGTTCCATACTGGTCATCCAAAACCTGAAGCACTCAAAATCAGTAGTCACTTAAAAAAATGTTGGCCTTGGTGTTTAAAAATATCACAAATTAAAGTAACTCTTAAAAACAGTTAACATTGAGAAAAGTCAGATTTAATTAAATGAGTTAACCCAGTGCCTTTATGCCAGAAGTAACAAAATAGGTCAGTTGAAAATCCTGAAAATTATAAACAAAGGTTTTATATACAGTGCACTGAATCTTGGAGAATTCACTTTTAAGACAAATTTATTACCACCTTTTCACATGTGAGCATACAGCAAGCATAGGTTACAGGAGATTGGCTTTTGAGAATGTGCATTATTATTTTCTCTGGCATTCATACTGTAGAATTAAAGATATTTCAGTTTTATCTTTCAGTGCATTGAGACCAATATGCTACTTTATAATCTCTTATAAAGGAAATTAATATACCTTACTGATTGAAGCACAGTCAGTTAGTTACAAACAAACAAAGATTCCAAGCCAGCATGGTTCTTTAGTACCATGGTAGCTTTAAGGATGTGAGCCATCATGCTATTGACTTCTGGAGGACTATTTGTGTGCTTAAACGTACACATTTGGTTAAATATGAGGCTGATTCAGGACACAAATAGATGAAGATGAAATAACCAGTTTCCTATCTTCATGTCTTTAACAAGCGTTGCTTCTTAACACACATCATAAAGTTGTCACAGCCAAAAAATCAGCATTAACATATAGTTGCCATGTGGCAGTTTTAAATAGTTGAACTTCTTAGTAGTAATCTCTGAAGTTATGTCATCATTTGCTAAAAAATAAAGAAAATGTTACCTCCGTCACCACCCAGCCCCAAGAGGCGGGGGGGGGAAATGCCAACCAAAAACTTTGTAGTGGAATGTTTGTGCCTGAATTTTACTATTGGTAAATGTCAAATGTTGTTTATAGAGCTAAAACTGTTAAGATCCAAGAATGGGATCAAATACCTTGCAATATAAATTTTTAAAGGTTAATCTTTCAAGATTAGCTTTGCTAAACAATAAGCACACAGTAAATTGTTTAATACAGGTCTTCAGAAACTGCATCAGTCTCTTGTTTCAACCATTTCAAGCATTATTTTGATTTCTTAGATATGAAGTTTTGTTGAAGACATAATGGAGAGAAAAGGCTATATAGTTTGTCTAGTACTCTTAATGTCACCAATCTGAGACAGCACTAAAAAAAGAAGAAAGCTAGATTCTCCTATATTGATGACTCATTAGCAAATGGAAGAATTACGGGCAAATAAAAGACAAGCAGAGGGATCAATATTGTTTAAAAAGAAAGAATGTTTAAAAATAGAAATAATAGAAATGTAGGCCTGGAAGGGACCTCACGAAATCATCTAGTCCATCCTCTAATGCTGAGGCAGAACCAGCTATACTTTGAACATCCCTGACAGTTGTTTGTCAACCCTATTCTTAGAAACCTCCAATGATGGGTGTTCCGTAACCTATTCCACAGCTTAGCTATCCTTTTAATCAGAAAGTTAAGTAAGGGACCTTGTCAGGCATAGGTTAATATTTTAATTAATTTTCCCCATTCTGCAATATTCCTTTCTGTTGATATTACCCTCTCAAACATGACGATACTGCACTTCTCTTTTACAGCATAAGGCAAAATTTCCTTTCCTTTTTATGAAAGGAACTACAATTAATTAGGCCATTTCTGTTTAACAATTTAAATATATATAGTGTTATATCATGTCAAAATATCTTTGATGGAATGGTGTTTTTGTTTTTTTTTTATTTTAGGGGGAGAGAAGAGGGTAGGTTTATTTTTTACCACCTTCATCATTCATATTGTCAGTCAGTTCTGGAAATACTGTTAGCTAATTGTAACTGGGGAACTAAGCACAGAAGCCCAACAAAATGTATTTGGAAAGCTTTACAAATGTAGTTTTAAAAGAGATTGTCAACAATGGATTGTTCAGAGTGTTAAAAATAAAAAAAAAAATTACATTTCAGGGAACTTCCATGACCTGTGTTATGCAGGAGGTAAAACTAGATGATCTAATGGTACCTTCTGGTCTTGGAATCTATGAACCCATAATACTTTCTCTTTAGGATAAAAACAGTTTCAAGAAGGCCAGCAGTAAGGCCTAGAAACATTTTAAGAGAACACTTTTAACTAGAGATTTTTTACAAATCTCAACATTTGAAAATTTTCAACAGGAAAAAAAATGAATTTTGGTGAAAATATTTTTCTCCTATTTCTTTCTGAAATACTGTGAGTTTGAAGCTCATTTACACCACTCAAGGAATGTCAAAGAGCCTTAAGGTGGGATCAAATGAAATGTATGTCCGGTTAAAAGCACTTTTCATTGGAGATATTGGTGTGTGAAGAGGTCTTAGTATACATGAGAATCATGCCTTGTATATACTGATGGCTCACAATGAAGCTGGAATGTACATAATAGACCATTAATTCCTCTGTACTCTTTATATACCATGTAACTTGAGAAATACCACAGATGATTGGGTTTGACACCTAACTACTTAAAATAAACTGCTTAATATAAATCTCAGAGGGAAGTAGAAGTTCAAGTATTTCTTTCACAAAAATCACCCACAACAATAGCCTTTCTTATGATTATTTTATTTTTCAGCTTTTGAAGCAAAATTCAGTGCAGTGTATATAAAACCTTTGTTTATAATTTGCAGGATTTGCAATTGACCTATTTTATGACTTCAGGCATAGAGGCACTGGGTTAAATCATTTAATTAAAGCTAACTTTTCTCAATGTTAACTGTTTTAAGAGTTATTTTAATTTGAGATATATTTAAACCAATTCCAACATTTTAAAAAGTGGCTACTGATTTGGGGTGACCAAGGTGGGGCTCGAGTTTCAGAAGTGTTGATCACCTACAGCTGTACTGGAAGAAAATACCCACCCACTTTATTTCTCATAAAAAAAAAATCTGTTAAAATGTACCTCACCATTATCTGAACCATTTTAATTTAATTTAAACCAGACATTGGAGCAACAACTGTTTAGCCCGTGTGCTATTTACTTTCACAGGAGGTAGAGAAGTTTGGAGGAGGATTCTACCTACTAATTGGAGTCTAATGCAACACACAGGAAATGGAGGACAGAATTCCCTCTAGTATCCTCAAACAGCTATTGAAAATTATGTCGACAGGCCAAATCTTTACCAAAGCAAAATAAAACCCTATTGAGAGGGGGGTCCCATGCAGTCCAGTTGCATGGTATCAGATGCAGAATCAGGGACTAATAACTCAAGCCTTGTGCAAGGGAAGAAGTCTGCTTGCCTAGTGCAGCAGTTTGACAACACCTTAGAGGATTCAGCCCCTCCAAAATAATACCTCCATTACAGCTGTAGTATACTTGCTTGCCAGAGATGAGGGTACTTAGAGGAGGAAAATAAGGATTGTGTAACTCTTTTAGAGTAGTCAAATCCTTACATTAGTGCTCAAGTTTATGCCCAGGAACACTACCACTGGATTACTTTGTTTGAAAATTCCTGTGAAGGACTGAGACCTAAAACAATGAGGTTTGAGTTTCAAAGCTGTTGCCAACATTGTTGCCAACTCATGTGATTTTTCTCACAAATCTCCCAATAATTGTACTTTTAGTTAAAAGTTTATGTCCTGGATTCATGTGAGAATCTCAGCTTTCTTTTTTTATTTAAAGAGCGTTTCTATCACTCACAATTGCAGGAAAAAGGTTGAAAATGTGACCTGAGTGCCCCATCAGGGCTCAAAAAGCAGAAGGGAAATAAAAAGAAACCCAAATATTTTTTGTTAATCTACTTTTTTTAACTGCTCATGACGTTGGAGATGTGAGTCATGATTTTGCGTCTTTGGGGATTGTCCTACTGATAAACTGGTAAGGAGTTGTGTGGGTAACAACAATAGCCTGGGAGTGCCTCCATAGGTGGACATTGAAGAATAGCATTTCTATAGAATCATTCAGTCCACCTACAGTGCTTTCATTCTCTGTCATTTGCATTATGTTAGATATGAAGTATATGTAAACTTTTGAACAGAAAAATATCTGATGAATGAAATGAAAAATACATATAATCATAATCCATGTTTAAAATTAAATGACAAACAATAACCAACTTTTATATGTGTAACTAATTTGTAATCTACAAAATCCTAATATTTTACATAGGAAAGGAAATTGAAGTTACTGCATTGTCATAATACTCTTCTAAGAGAAGTTTGGAAGTTTAACTGAAATTTAGTTAAAAATACTAGACCTAAGCATTTAGTATGTGATATTTTAGCCTACGTGATTTACTAAATAGAAGAAAAAAATCTAGACCTACAGCTTGAGTGTACACACAAGACACAAAGAATTCTATACTAGAAAGATCTGCATGAGGTAAAGCATTCCTTTTCCTCGTCAGAAGGATAACATGATTTCCTCATATTCTTCTTACTGATCAGTAGTTGCCTTTTGGTTCATTCCCTGAACAGCAATTAAATGGTGCTAGAGAAAAGTAATACCAATGTTTCCTCCCCTAAAACATGTATGGATGTAGTGATTTGGTTTCTTATACTAGGCATTTTCCCTTTCTATGGGATTGAATTTTAATCCCCTAGATTTTTTTTTTCAAAGTAGGCACCTCATATAGTAGTGCACATTTCACATTCCCTCAGGAAAACAATTCTTTATGGGCCTCATCCTGCAAAATTCGGAGCTTTTTATGGGATGTGGAGTGTTCTCAGCTACTAATGCAGCCAATGGGATTTGAGGGCACTAACGAAGAGGACCTTGCAGGAATTGCTCAGTACCTAGCAGGATGAAGTCTTATATGAATTTGGGTTGGAAAACGGTTGCCATAGCGTATGCCACAAATGGTCACATTACCGTATATAGGTGATTTCCCTCCCTTTTAATTTCAATTCTACCCCCCCCACACACACACTTTTGTATTCTAGCTTTGCCTCTTGCCCTTTTCTGCCTTTCTCCTTTTCTTTATTTCCATTTGTCTATCCATCAAGCTCTTTCTATTTTGCAGGTTGCCCTAGTTTGCACACAGTTTGCTGTGTTTCTGGGTTTGAAAGATCTTGATAGTCATTGCTGATGAAGTGAAACATTGGAGGGTGGTGATATTAGTTTGCACCAGTTACAAAAATATCATTAGCAGATGTATCTCCACCACATGCTTAGTTATAGCAAGTATATCATCGGATGGATACACTGCAACAAAAACAAGAGTTAGGTCACAGCAAACAAAGCTGGATATTAGGCCACAAGCTACTCTATGATATTCAGAGGGCCTGGCCCTATGTCAGTTTGAACACCAAAAACTCCTGTTCACGTCAAGGGGACTTCTTTTTTCACAAGGAATATAGGATCAAACCCAGAGATTCTTATAGACAGAGTACTGACACTATAATTAAAGAGTAAGGGTAATTACAATAACTTAGTATGATTTTAATTTTTATAATTATACCTGAACTCTGGAAGCAGTACTGTACTTTTGAATGAATATTATAATCCTTCCAAGCAGGTATTTAAATATCTGGTACTGAACATTTTTGTTGAATGGCTTTAATTTCTGTCTGTCAGACAGAAGGACATTAAGAACACATAGTCAATTTACACTTAACAAAAGGTTAGCTGTGGGATGCCCCATGAGTCTGTGCTAAAGTTTGTATTGTTTAATATATTTATTAGGGATCACAAAAAGGAAATAAACTATGAGGATGCAAAATTGGGAAATGACACAAAGGTATTTAGGTTAGTCAAGACTAGAGCTGATCAGGAATTTTTTAGTTAAAGATTTTTTTTTTTTTTGAAAATGTCAATTGGTCAAAACTGAAACTTTGTTGTGTGTGTTGGTTTTGGTGACACTTTCCTGGTTCAGGATGGAATTTCTGGTGAAAACCCAAGAACAACTGACTGCGGATGAGCCAATATCCTGGGGAATCAAGCAGAGTGGGGACTTGAAATAGAGTCTGCCACAGCCCAGATAAATGTCAATACCACTTGGCTCTTCCTCTCTAGATTTTTGAAGTCTCAGCTTCATTCCAATGAAAAACAAAAATCAACTCTCAAAAAATCTTTGTAGTTTTTTTCTTTCTAAAATTCAGTTGTTGTTTTCCAGCCAGCCCTAGTCAAGACTAGAGCAGACTGGAAGGAAGTTCAGAAGGACATAATACAACTAGGCTAGGTAGCACAATAAGAAGTAAAATTCACAAGTTAAGACAGACAAAATAATATGTTACAGGGAATAATATGAATTGCCAACTATATATTCTGGATTTTAAATTAACTATAACCACTCTGGAAAAAACCTGGCCATTAGTGTTGCTAATTCAAACAATATCATCATTCAGTCTACACTGGGAGTGAGAAAGATAAATGTTAGGAAGTATAAGGAATGGAATGGATAATAGATCTGAAAATATAACAATTTTTATAAAGGTGTTATGTCCTGACCTGTAATACTCTTTGCATTTCTGGACATGCTATTTTAGAAATATTTGGGGGGAAAATTGGATGATATAGTCTCATCATATGATGATAACCCTCTTTCTGTTCCACTAGCATTTCTGGAAAATGTTTAACAGAAGCTAGACATTTTAAAATCAGCAGGTCCAGATAACTTGCATTCAAGAGTTTTAAAATAAGTGGTTGAAGAGCTCACTTGACTGTTAATATTGATTTTCAATAAGTAATGGAGCACTGAAGAAGTTGCAGAAGATTGGAAGAAAGCTAACGTTGGGCCAATTATTTCAAAGGATAAATGGCATGGCCCAAGTACTTATAGGCCTGTCAGCCTGACATTGGTCCCTGGAAAGATAATGGAGTGGCTGCATGGGTCTTGATTCATAAAGAATTAAAGGAGCATCCTGTAATTAATGCAAATCAACACGGGTTTATGGAAATATGTTGCTATCAACCTAAAAACATATTTTGATGATATTACAAGTTTGGTTGATGAAGGTCAGATTAATGTAACAGACTTCCGTAAAGTGTTTGCCATAGTACAACACAACATTTTGATTAAAAACTAGAATGACATAAAATTGACATAGCACACATTAAAAGCACTAATAACTGGCTAACTGATAGGTCTCAAAATGGAACTGTAACCTGGGAATCATCATGAAGCGGGTGTGTTTCCAGTGGGGTCCCACAGAGATTGGTTCTTGGCCCTACACTATTTAAGATTTTTAACAATGACCTGAAAGAAAATATGAAACCATAATTGATAAAGTTTGCAAATGACACAAAAATTGATGTAGTGATAAATAATGAAGACAATAGGTCACTTACAGTGATCTGGATTGTTTGGGAAACTGGCACAAGCAAATAATATGTTTTTTAATACTACTAAATGTAAATGTGTACAAATAGGAACAAAGAATGTAGGCACACTTCCAGAAGAGGGGACCATACTGGGAAGTAGTGACTCTGAAAATGAAGTGGGGGTTGTGTCATAACTTTCCTACTCAGATCTGAACCTTAGAGTTCAGAACATGAGAAGCTAGCATGAAACCTCCAAACTTAATTACCAGCTTGGATCTGATATCACTGCCACCAGCCAGAAAATTCCAGTGTCTGGCTCACTGTGGTCTCCCCAAAACCTTCCCTGGGGGACCCCAAGACTCAGATTCCTTGAGTCTCACAACAAAGGGGAATAAACCATTTCCCTTCCCCCTCCTCCACTCCAGGTGTACCCACTTCCCTTCCCCCTCTTGACCTCCTCCCAGATTTCCCCGCCTTGGGTGCTCTAGGAGATTCCCTGCTTCAAGTCCTTGAAACACAAGTACGAGAGATCAAATCTCTCTCTCCCCTCACCCAAAGGGTATGCAAAGTCAGGCTTAGTAAATCTAACACAAAAAGATTTTCTCTTCCCCCCTGTCTTCTTCCTCCCACCAATTCCCTGGTGAGCTACAGACTCAATCCCCTTGAGCCCCTACTAAAAAAAAAATCCAACAGGCAGGTCTTAAAAAGAAAGCTTTATATAAAAAGAAAGAAAAAAACATAAAATTGGTCTCTGAATCAAGGTGACAATATACAGGGTCAATTGCTTAAAAGAAAAAATGAATAAACAGCCTTATCCAAAAAGAATACAATTTAAAACATTCCAGTAACTACACACATGTAAATACAAAAAAATATATAAACCTATTGTCTTACTATCCTTGTACTTACAACTTGGAAACAGAAGATTAGAAAACTTGGAGATAGAGAGATCACTCTCAGAGCTGAGAGGGTCACCAAACTGAGATAAAGAACAAATGACTCACACCCAAAACTTCCCTCCACCCAGATTTGAAAAAGTCTTGTTTCCTGATTGGTCCTCTGGTCAGGTGTTTCAGGTCACTGTTTGTTAACCCTTTTATAGGTGAAAGAGACATTAACTCTTAGCTATCTGTTTATGACAGGTTGTGGTAGATAAACAGCCAAACATGAGCTCCCACTATGATGCTGTGGCCAATGAGCTAATGTAATCCTGGGATGCATAAAGAGGGGAATCTTTTATAGGAGTAGAGAGGTTATTTTACCTCTGTCTTTGGCATTGGTGCCATTGCTGCTGTTCTGGTGCTCACAATTTAAGGAAGATGTTGATAAATTGAAGAGGGTTCAGAGAGGAGCCACAAGAATGATTAAGGGATTAGAAAGCATGCCTTATAGTGATAGCCTCAAAGAGCACAATTTATTCCGTTTACCAAAGAGAAGGTTAAGGTGTAACTTGATTAAACTAAGTATCTACATGAGAACAAATATTTAATAATGGGCTCCTCCGTCTATCAGAGAAAGGTAGAACACTATCCAGTGACTGGAAGTTGAAGACAGACAAATTCAGACTGGAAATAAGGTGTACATTTTTAACGGTGAGAGTAATTAACCATTGGAACAATTTACCAGTGATTATGGTGGATTATCCATCATTGATAATTTTTAAAATCAAGATTGGATTTTTTTTTTAAAAGAGATACAGGTCAGCTAAATGATCACAATGATCTTCGGTCCTTGGAATCTACAAATATATATCTATATATAGATGTGTTTATAGCAGAAAATGAAAGAGTTCCATGATGAGTGCTGAAAAATGATTAGAGCTATGGATGGACTTGCATTTTAAGAATGAAAAAAACAGCGCTGTAACTTAAAGAAGAGACAAATAAGACTGGATATAAAAGATGAATACATAATAACAAATGGTATGGAGGAGGTTAAAAAAGGTCCTCCTATTTACTCTTTCTCATTATTAAAAGAGATAGAAACATTTGTGAATGGTAAAATGATTTTGTTTAAGAACACAAATTAATCTGTGAAACTCATTACCATCAATAACAGTAAGGCCACCACTTAGAAAGGATGATCCCCTGTTTAGAGAACTAACCTGGGACTTAGGAGATGCAGGTTAAATTCTCTGTTCTGCGACAGACTTCTTGTGTGATCTTGCTCAAGACATGGACTCTTTCTGTTCCTCAGTTCCACATCAATAAAATAGGGAGAATAGTCCTTTCTTACCTCAGAAAGGTGTTGTGAAAATAACTACATTTAAAGATTGTGAGGTTCAGTTGTAGAAGCCATATAAATACTTAAGATATAAAATAGGATTCCAAATAGAGCTGGAAAGGTTTTTAAAAGATTTGTGTTAATTCATATAAACCCTTGGGCTTCAGACCCTAAGCCAAACAGTAGTTGTTAGTAGTTAGGAAGAAATGAACTTATAGGCATTAACCATGAGGCTTCTTCCACCTTTCTCAGAAACTTTTAGTACTGGCATCATCCAAAGAAAGGATATTGGATTAGGTGGACCCCTTGTCTGACTCAGTATGACTGCTTTGGACAACAGGGTTTCCAGAAATTGTAGAGATTTATCAATGTAATTAATAAAAGACTTGGGACATAAGTCTCACCAGGGAGGTATTTTTGATAGTTGCAGATAGGATAGTCAAAGCTGTACTATATTAAACTTTTCTTACAGCAGACTCACAGGTCTACACTGTACATTGTTATCAACGCTGAAGGGACCAAGAATGGGTCTGGCTGCTAGTCGAAGCTGCCATTAAAAATATGCAACAGATCAGCATTAGCAAAATCAGGTAGGTGGCTTGGAACAGTGTAAGGGCATACAAAGTTTTTGCCTTTTATTTATTATTAATTATTATTATTATTATTTTATTATATTGTTATTTATTTTTACTTTATAAGATTCAGTAGTAAGCCAACCCTTGGTGAAGGCTATACTCTCAATTTAGACACATTTCACAAAGCTGCCAAAACAAAGTTAGACTCTATTTCTGAAAACTAAGAAAGAATGTACATTTCCCTTAGAGTCTAATATTTTCACACAGCTATGAGAGGCATAAGAGAACAACAGTGCTACCATACCTATGCATTGCGTAGTTTGTATCTGCTTTGGCTTATTTTCTGCCCTCACTACATAGCATATACTGTAATAAGAACAAACAGCCCAATCTTGCTCCCACAGAAGTCATTGGAATTTTGCCATTGACTTAAATAGGAGCTGATGAAAACAGGTCATGTCTGAAAGTGAGGAAGCACAGGAATTAATATGTAAAGACTGAGCAAAGATAGATTGACAGATGAATTACTTTACATTATTATTTCATCTCTACTAGCTCAATTCAGTCTTTTAAACAATCATTTTGAGGAACACTTTTGTCATTATTACTCCAAGCTGCTAACCTTCCACCTGTCCCCGGCCTTTTCTTTTTCTCTGACATGCATATATTGCAGAGAAATGTAAAACAGCCAGTACTCAGTTATTAATTTTATATAATTCAAGCCTGGCAGGCAATGCTAGAAACAAAAATACAGATGAGATTTAGAACCAGATCCCATTTCAGGAGTTTTGCCTAAATATGACTAGCTCCTATATCAGCCACATTATTTGACTTTTATCATTGAAACACCAACATAGAATTCTGAAAAAAAAAAACCACCCAAATACCAAAGGATATTTTCTTTATTTGATAGGGCAAAGACATACCTGTATCCAAAACCAGCCATTGTAACTGCATGTTACATAGAATGTAGCAACAGAATTTTATCTTCTTGATTAGGGATGGAGGAACACAGCATGTTGAGTCTCAGACCACTTGAAAATCAGGGGTTTGAAATAAGGAATAGGACTCAAACTAAATTTTGAAAAAGTACATGTGACTTTGGGTCCTCAACTAGAGACATTTTAGATGAAAATGAATTTCTGAATGAGGGTACTCAGCACTTTCTTAAAAAATAGGGCTTTATAAGTGTCTCATATTTAGCACTCAAAAATTGAGGCAAGCCAAATCATTGTTGAGTTCTGAAAATATAGGCCAACACCTTTTGAGGAACAGTGTTTACTACCAATCAGTAGTAGACCCAAGTTAGGAGCACATATTGTTACACTTCTCTACACAGGACACTTCTCTTCCTCCCACCCTACAAGAAGATATTAGGAGAATAACCTTTCCATGCTGAGGTGACAGAGGAGGATTCCCCTCACCTGCTCCCCTTCTTGTGGTCCCCATAGAAAGGGAAAAAAATAAATACACACTGGCTAGATTCCTTTTTCTGCCACCTTTGTTACACAGATTGTGTGAAGATGCCTGGCTCACTCTTCCTTCATCCCGGGGGAGGAGAGTGAAGATGATTCACTCCAACACCTGGATCCTCCTCCCCTCAGTTCCAAAGCTCACCTCTCTTTCCACTGGTGTCTTCTGTGGGGATCTAGAGGCCTTTTCCCAACTCTGTGTCATCTGCATGGGATCCAGACAACTTTATCTTGCCTGTGAAAAAAATGGATATGTGCCTACTGATCCCCACAATCCAAAGAGAAGGTCTTTTGGGTTCAGACTGCTTGTCCTACAACCCATTTGGTAGTAGCAAGGTTGGCTGAACATTGCAGTGAGTCCTGCTGCACTGTCTCTAAGATAAAAGCTCTGTTGCCACTAATAATAGGTAGGGGATCAGTTAATAGGGATTGATAAATAGTCTGGTTATTCACTGAACAACTTCAAGCAATTCTTTGGGAGGATAAACTGTGCCAGCTTCCCCACATTGTTCAGCCACCTGTCCTGAGCATTGTCCTGGAAGGATCACCTCTAGGAAGCTAGAGGTTTTTGTGTCTACCCAGTCATCAACTGTCTATTGAGACTGCTGACCAGGAAGACAATTCTGTCCCATTTCATTCTGAGTGTTTTCCTTTGCAGCTCTTTGTTGTTAGTATTTTTGTTAGTTAGTTCATTCACTCATTTTTCTTTTATAGTTCTTTGAGTCTCTTCTGTGATAAGATGCATCTTGATGTACCTCTTGACTACAAATATTTGTCCCCAGATACAGTTGAGCAAGACAGCTTAGTATGTGAAGGTGAGGTGAAGTGGAAGGAAGATTGTGTCAAGCCTGAAAGAGAAAATGAGACTTTTTCTTCACTGGAATGTGGCCTTTTAAAAAACTTGAGAGCAACAAATACTAACGCTTCCTGTAAGCCACTTGAGGCTTGGGATCTGGAAAGTGGGGAGCCCCAAAGTCAGCCAGAGACAATGGCACTTTATCAAAGAGGGAAGCTTATCAGTATAAAATAGCCTTTATATTAGCTATTATGAAGGGGGAAAGGACTCTAGAGAAGACAGAAGAACAATATTTCAATCATTTCAAATGATACCATAACAAAATTAAGATAAGATTAGGATTGCTAGCTGACATTGTGTGCTTAAAACAGAATAGGGAGTAATCACAATTAGGGCTAAATCCTGATGTTCTTACTCTCTTCTCATTCAGGCAAGAAGGAATTTTCTAGTGAACCAGAGGCTTTTTAAGGACAAATTTTCCTCTCAGATGATAATCTGGCCTGAAGTCATGTTTAGAATGGCCAATTGTAGGCACTGTGTAGTTGACTTCCCATGCTGCTATGTCATCATCTTCAGCATCTATCAGTTCCATGAGTAGTCGTGATAAAGATACTGTTAATATGCAAGGTGATGGTGTCCAAAAGTGGCACCACACAGAACCAGAGAAAAGTGAAAATGACTAGAAGCCCTGGTGTTCAGAGGCATGGAGGGCAGGAGAAAACGTTCATAGAGTATGAAGATGATAGAAAAGAGCACCTTAATACCAGAGGGGAGAGGGGGGGCGGAGAGGGAAAACATGAGAGTACTAAAATTATCAGCAGTTGTTTAGGACAAGGAAACCATTGCATATTCTTTGATGAAATGGCTGATTATCTTAATAAATAATTGCTCCATCCCAAGAAATAAGACAGACTATAGTGCTGTTTTGTTTCCTTTTTTCTTAAGCTATATTAGCTCTTGGGTTGTCAATATACACACCTTTGAGAGAAGACAATTTATGAGGACAACGAAAGGACATATATAAGGAAAATGAAATTAGCGTAAGTATACAAGAATGAAACAAACATTACAAGACACTACAAACATGCATCTGGGGTTGTAGAAAAGGTTGTATATTATCTTGCATGTTTACACACATACAGGGTGCCATGTAAAGGTTCAGATGGATAGCTGTGTTAGTCTGGATCTGTAAAAGCAGCAGAGTCCTGTGGCACCTTATAGACTAACAGATGTATTGGAGCATGAGCTTCCGTGGATGAATACATATGCATCCGACGAAGTGGGTATTCACCCACGAAAGCTCATGCTCCAATACATCTGTTAGTCTATAAGGTGCCACAGGACTCTGCTGCTTTTACAGATCCAGACTAACACAGCTATCCATCACAGGACTCTTTGCTGCATGTAAAGGTTGTGTATGCAATCCTAACAGCGTAACAACAAACATCTCTTAGCATAAGTTTTAGTACGGAATATTATTCTCTATGAAGTGTTATAATGCAAACTTTTTTTCTGTATCTTGACAGGATAGGTAATGCCAACTTTCTCATGAATGAGACCATGAAGTCTCTTTGGCTGCCTTTACAGGTGTTAAATCTGACTTTAGTATCCAACTTCATAATTCTCTGTTTTATCGTTGGCTCTATATCATTTCCTTATTTCTATTACTATTCATAATGATAACTTAGATTTATACAGTCTTTCCTCTCAAAGGGCCCAAATGCACTTTAAAAATTATATACAGTATTGGAATCACGTTACTTGCCCCTGAATTGCAGCCACCTTTCAAATGAAACCTGGCAACATTTTAACAGCACTCTGCAACACCATCACAATGGTTTAAGACAGTGGAGATTACCATATCAAAATGAAAATGCAAAAAGAATTTTATGTGGATGGAATGGAACTATGCAAGTTGGAATATGGCCGGAACACTACCTAAGTCTTGCAAAGAGTGCCAGGGAAAATGTATCGACTGCAAGTGGTCACAGCTTTTCATCTTATTTGACATTCTCATGATTCTCCATCTTATTCGGTATTCACTGTTAAAAAGTGAACATTTACCACTCATGAGATAAAACATTTATTTTCTACATTGATGTTAGAGAATGGCTATCACATTTCAGATACCACCATATGGTAAATGCTGGAAAATATGGACCTGTAATGGCAACAACTCTATAACACTGTGTCATAACTTTAGTCCCAGATTTGGACCTTAGCGTCCAAAATATGGGGGGTTAGCATGAAAACCTCTAAGCTTAGTTACCAGCTTGGACCTGGTACTTGCTGCCACCACCCAAAAGATTAGAGTGTTTTGGGGCACTCTGGTACCCCTGAAAAACCTTCCCTGGGGACCCCAAGACCCAAATCCCTTGAGTCTCACAACACAGGGAAATAATCCTTTTTCCCTTCCCCCCCTCCAGGTGCTCCTGGAGAGATACACAGACACAAGCTCTGTGAATCTAAACAGAGGGACTCCCCCCTCCCCGTTTTCCAGTCCTGGAGAACAGAATTACCGAGAGTTAATCTCTCTTTCCCCCCTCACCCAGAGGGAATGCAAAATCAGGCGAATAAATCTAACACACACAGATCTCCCTCTGACTTCTTCCTCCCACCAGTTCCCTGGTGAGTACAGACTCAATTTCCCCGAAGTTTCCCAGTAAAGAAAACTCCAACAGGTCTTAAAAGAAAGCTTTATATACAAGAAAGAAAATTACATACAAATGGTCTCTCTGTATTAAGGTGACAAATACAGGGTTGATTGCTTAAAAGAAATATGAATAAACAGCCTTATTCAAAAAGAATACAAATCAAAGCACTCCAGCACTATATTCATGTAAATACAAAAGAAACAAACCCTTTGGTACTCACAACTTGGAAACAGAAGATTAGAAAGCAGAAATACTTCTCCAAAGCTCAGAGAAAGCAGGCAGACAGAAAACAAAGACTCAGACACAAACTTCCCTCCACCCAGAGTTGAAAAAATCCGGTTTCCTGATTGGTCCTCTGGTCAGGTGCTTCAGGTGAAAGAGACATTAACCCTTAGCTATCTGTTTATGACACACTGGTATAAAAACAACCTAGAAAAAAACAAAATACTATGCACAATTTGTTTCGGTGCAAGAAAAGTGAGTCTCTGGTGGGGCCTTGGTTTCATATCTCTTAAGAAAGAAAGACTTCCAGATTAAAAAAACAAAAGAGCTATAATGGCATAGAGAAAGGAGGGTCAGGGCAAAACTGGGAGGCAAGATCAAACCAGTATCTTAGATGCCTATATACAAATGCGAGAAGTATGAGTAAAAAGCAGGAAGAACTGGAAGTGCTAATAAATAAATACAATTATGACATTGTTGGCATCACTGAAACTTGGTGGGATAATACACATGATTGGAATATTGGTGTGGATGGGTATAGTTTGCTCAGGAAGGATAGACAGGGGGAAAAGGGAGGAGGTGTTGCCTTATATATTAAAAATGTACACACTTGGACTGAGGTGGAGATGGACATAGGAGATGGAAGTGTTGAGAGTCTCTGGGTCAGGATAAAAGGGGTAAAAAACAAGAGTGATGTCATGCTAGGAGTCTACTACAGGCCACCTAACCAGGTGGAAGAGGTGGATGAGGCTTTTTTTAAACAACTAACAAAATCATCAAAAGCCCAAGATTTGGTGGTGATGGGGGACTTCAACTATCCAGATATATGTTGGAAAAATAACACTGCAGGGCACAGACTATCCAATAAGTTCCTGGACTGCATTGCGAACAACTTTTTATTTCAGAAAGTTGAAAAAGCTACTAGGGGGGAAGCTGTTCTAGACTTGATTTTAACAAATAGGGAGGAACTTGTTGAGAATTTGAAAATAGAAGGAAGCTTGGGTGAAAGTGATCATGAAATCATAGAGTTTGCAATTCTAAGGAAGGGTAGAAGGGAGTACAGCAAAATAGAGACAATGGATTTCAGGAAGGCGGATTTTGGTAAGCTCAGATAGCTGATAGGTAAGGTCCCATGGGAATCAAGACTGAGGGGAAAAACAACTGAGGAGAGTTGGCAGTTTTTCAAAGGGACGCTATTAAGGGCCCAAAAGCAAGCTATTCCGATGGGTAGGAAAGATAGAAAATGTGGCAAAAGACCATCTTGGCTTAACCACGAGATCTTGCATGACCTACAAAATAAAAAGGAGTCATATAAAAATGGAAACTAGGATGAATATAGGCAAACAACACAGGAATGCAGGGGCAAGATTAGAAAGGAAAAGGCACAAAATGAGCTCAAACTAGCTATGGGAATAAAGGGAAACAAGAAGACTTTTTATCAATACATTAGAAGCAAGAGGAAGACCAAGGACAGGGTAGGCCCATTGCTCAGTGAGGAGGGAGAAACAGTAACAGGAAACTTGGAAATGGCAGAGATGCTTAATGACTTCTTTGTTTCGGTCTTCATTGAGAGTCTGAAGGAATGTCTAACATAGTGAATGCTTATGGGAAAGGGGTAGGTTTAGAAGATAAAATAGAAAAACGAACAAGTTAAAAATCATTTAGAAAAGTTAGATACCTGCAAGTCACCAGGGCCTGATGAAATGCATCCTAGAATACTCAAGGATTTAAAAGAGGAGGTATTTGAGCCTCTAGCTATTATCTTTGGAAAGTCATGGGAGATGGGAGAGATTCCAGAAGACTGGAAAAGGGCAAATATAGTGCCCATCTATAAAAAGGGAAATAAAAACAATGCAGGAAACTACAGACCAGTTAGTTTAACTTCTGTGCCAGGGAAGATAATGGAGCAAGTAATTAAAGAAATCATCTGCAGACACTTGGAAGGTGGTAAGGTGATAGGGAATAGCCAGCATGGATTTGTAAAGAACAAATCGTGTCAAACCAATTTGATAACTTTCTTTGATAGGATAACAAGTCTTGTGGATAAGGAAGAAGCGGTGGATGTGGTATACCTGGACTTTAGTAAGGCATTTGATACGGTCTTGCATGATATCCTTATCGATAAACTAGACAAATACAATTTAGATGGGGCTACTATAAGGTGGGTGCATAACTGGCTGGATAACCATACTCAGAGAGTAGTTACTAATGGCTCCCAATCCTGTTGGAAAGATAAAACAAGTGCGGTTCCGCAAGGGTCTGTTTTGGGACCGGCTCTGTTCAATATCTTCATCTACGACTTAGATGTTGGCATTGAAAGTATGCTTATTAAGTTTGCAGATGATACCAAACTGGGAGGGATTGCAACTGCTTTGGAGGACAGGGTCAAAATTCAAAATGATCTGGACGAATTGGAGAAATGGTCTGAGGTAAACCGGATGAAGTTCAATAAAGACAAATGTAAAGTGCTCCACTTAGGAAGGAACAACCAGTTTCAAACATACAGAATGAGGGGAGGCTGTCTAGGAAGGAGTAGGGCAGAAAGAGATCTAGGGTTCATAGTGGACCACAAGCTAAATATGAGTCAACAGTGTGATACTCTTGCAAAAAAAGCAAACATGATTCTGGGATGCATTAGCAGGTGTATTGTAAACAAGACATGAGAAGTCATTCTTTCGTTCTACTCTGCGCTGGTTAGGCCTCAGCTGGAGTATTGTGTCCGGTTCTGGGCACCGCATTTCAAGAAAGATGTGGAGAAATTGGAGAGGGTCCAGAGAAGAACAACAAGAATGATTAAAGGTCTTGAGAACATGACCTATGAAGGAAGGCTGAAAGAATTTGATTTATTTAGTTTGGAAAAGAGAAGACTGAGAGGGGACATGATAGCAGTTTTCAGGTATCTAAAAGGGTGTCATCAGGAGGAGGGAGAAAACTTGTTCACCTTAGCCTCTAATGATAGAACAAGAAGCATTGGGCTTAAACTGCAGCAAGGGAGATTTAGGTTGGACATTAGGAAAAAGTTCCTAACTGTCAGGGTAGTTAAACACTGGAATAAATTGTCTAGGGAGGTTGTGGAATCTCCATCTCTGGAGACATTTAAGAGTAGGTTAGATAAATGTCTATTAAGGATGGTCTAGACAGTATTTGGTCCTGCTGTGAGGGCAGGGGACTGGACTCGATTACCTCTCGAGGTCCCTTCCAGTCCTAGAGTCTGTGAATCTATGAATCCATGAAAGGCCCCAGCCTGAATATTGGTACCATATTGACTTAAAGCCCAATTGCATTGGATGCATTGGAATCCTGTGATGCAGACTATACAATGCTCCATTATCTTCATTGGCTGCACCTCAATATGTCCTTTATTCCAGTGGTGGATTGCTGCAAACCAGACAGGAACCACAACCAATGCCATACAAGTTATGTGGCTATTGAAAACCAACCCAGCACAACATCTGAATAGTAATGCAACAATTTGCTGCAAAATCTTGATAGTCATCATGGCAGTCCCATAAAAGCTTTTGCACAAAATATTGCTAAACATTAAAAAAAATCTTAAAACTGCTCCAATTTCCCAAATATTTCACCAACTTACACCTAGACAAAATTTTAACTTAAACATCATAGTTAATATTTCATTCAAATCTATTTGATAAATTGAATCACTGGTATCATAATTCATTATCCATTAGCAAACTTCTATAATAGCCTTGAAATCAAACTTCACTCATTAAAGTTCAATCCATGGCAAAGTCAAATGGTAAGGATGACTTGGGCACTGGTGCCAAACCCAATTAATGGCAGCCTTTAAATTGACTTCAGTGAATTCAGGATCAGGCTCCTTGTTAGGAAATCCAAAACTTTTATAATGATCCTCATCTCCTACAATAGGACTGTAAGATGCCAGACAGATAATAGATATTGCAAATAACTTTAAACACGCACACGCACACGCACACACTCTCTCTCTCTCTCCATGGAAAGTATCACACAGTAGCAAGTAATTAAAATGATCAAATGTTTTTTGAAAAGCTATGTTTATGGCCTACTAAATCTGTTCGATGACCTGTTGAAGGGGAAACATCTGGATCATTATAGTATCTGTGTGAAAATAGTTGATTTCACAGCCATTTTTGACTTCTGAATAATTTCAGTCTGACTATGCAAAAACTCTTTCCCTAGCAGACAATACCATTGTACCCAGGCCAATTATTGTACTCAGTCAATGTATGGTTGCTGAATAAGTGATCTGCTCTTTGCACAATTGGTATTTAGATTTGGCATCTGTCTTTCTTGGCTTCTTTCTCTGCTGAGTCTGCCAGCTTCTTAATCTAACTTCCTTTCTCTTAAATCCATAGATGTTTTTTCTTTACCTTCCAATTTTCTGCAGCCAACAACATATTACGTTGTCTTCTTTTCCATGATCACCTTTTCACATGTAGTGTGCAACCCTTAATGAGGATTTTTCAAGTTTCAGTACAAAGCATATTTCCAATAGGCCACCTCTGAATAAATTGATCAAATCACTTATAAAAGTATACGAGCTAAACTCCAAATGAAGGAGTAAAACCACTAAAATCTAAGAAAGCCAAAGAGTGTTGGCAACTCGAGTACCAAATAATTCATATAATCTACTTTCTAACATGTCCATTGTTGCTTGACCCAAAATAAAGTTTGAAAGGCATACCCCAGATTTATTTGTAAACCTATACTTAAAGAGTAAAAATAAATACAATAGGAGAAAAATCATGAGACAATGAAAAATACCTGAGATAAAATAAATAATGGCTATAACCTGGAACAAGTAAGAAACATATGAAAAACTGTCACCTCTATGTCTCTAAAAGGACCCGATATGGACACCTCCAGAAAATGAAATGATGCACTAACATGTTTGGGGCGATATCTCCATGAAAAGTTCTCTGTTAGATATCACCCAACCTCGTTGCAATTAGAGACTTCTATATAGTTCTCCAGGCTGTCTGGCTGATGTCCACAACCAGAAGCTGTCTTCTCTATACTGTATTGGGATAATCAACAAGCATTGGAAAATGAAATGACAAATCTTTACCACAAGCACATACAGTCATTTAGGGGCTAAGCTATTAAAAGTAAATTCTGAAGACCCACTGAAGGCAAGCAAGCTGCCAGGCTTGTCAACATCCCAATCCACAGCAGGAACAACAGGCAAGGACACAAAAACATTAGCGTAATCAGTCATGGCTCACTCAAGGAGGCAACTGTCCAGACTGGCAATACTGCCCCAGGAAGAGTTGATTCTACTTTTGATAAAAAAACAAGAAACCCATCAAATGGAATCAAATCAAGCTTGGCAGCCAAGATAACTACTGAGATCCATTTTAAACTAGTAAAGTCAATTAAATGAACCAGTTTTTTTACAACTGCTGCAATAAGGTAAGAGTCAAGACTCCTAGAAACAAAACTAGGAATCCTCATGGCAGGTTTATAAACAAAAGGTTCAGCAAGCATCCATGGGAACTCCAGCCACCTATCCTGTGGCCTCAGCTTAAAAAGAAAATCTCTGAGTGTTAAAAAGGTTTTGATAAAACCCAGTAACACCTTAAAATTGAGACACTCAGGACCCAACAAAAAAAGACTCTGATCAAAACCCAATCCCACAGAAGAAAAACAAAAGGCCAGTTGCAAGGAACAGGCTCATCCACAAACAGCTGCTGTGCAGACTGTCATCTAAAAGTATCAACTCTGTTCAAAAAGTCAATGAGATCTTGATGCCCTTCCACAACAGACAGATACAAAATACTCCATTTCAACCTTCAGAAGGGAGGGGGATCCAAAACAACACACTTATGCCACAACATAGTCTTTAATAATTCAATTGCCTCTAACACTTGCACTCAGAAGGAGAGTTGAGGCAAACACCTTCCAATTTTGCAACCTCCCCTCCAACTTTTCCATAATTCCCTCCCAATTTCAACCCAAAATATCATCCAGTCCCCACATAATTCCCAGTGCCTTTAAGCCAGTCCAGCCCCACAATACTGCCTTGTCTCCCTCCCTGGCAAAGTCGGGGGTGCGAGATCACCCAAGCCCCCAGCAGGAGTGTGTCACTCTTCTCCCTATTTATGCAAGCTGAGGAAGTTGGCTCAACAGTGCTGACATTCAGTTAAAACCTGGACATCACAATCATGATTAATAAACACAGTCAAATTGTCAGCATATGTGGAGGCTCACCCAAGTACAAGCTGTAATGGGCAGAGAAAGGCCAGAAAGATATTTTGCAATATGCATAACAGAGGCTTGATAGGAAAAGCATACAATAACCCAGTCAGGGAACAACCTAATTTGATTCCTATACAGCCTGTAAATGAGGTACTCAGAATACTATTTACTGTAAGTAGACATATCATTATACAGTAACTGAATACAGGAGGCAAACCTGGACTCAAAACCAAAAGCATAAAGGGTGCAAAACAACTATCCATGATCTAAATGATCAAAAAGCCTTTTCTCAATCAAGGGAATTCAACTCAATGTGCAAATCAAACATTTTTGAGCGAAAATTATATCTCACAATGGGAAAAGATTATAATAAATGGACCTTTTGAGGATATAAAAGTGGGATCAGGGTGCATGACTGATCCAATCATAATGTTCAGTTTATTTGCTAAAGCCTTTGATAAAAGTTTATAGTCAAAGCAAAGCAGGGACATAGGTATCCATTTTTTCACTTCCCCAAGGTCTCCATTCTTCAACAACTGAGGAAGAGGTGTTTGATGACAACTGTGTGGCAATATCTTCTTTTTGATGTACTCCTGAAAAACCTGAAGCAAGTCAGGCCCAAGAAGGGTCCAAAACACTTTATAAAGGCTCAACAGACCATACCAGGTCCCTTTAAGCCATTTAGGGCAGAAGTCAGTTCTGAAGTGTCAGGTCCTGTTCAAGAGACAAGATGCATGAGGTAATACTTTTTACTAGACCAACTTCTGTTTCCAGCCACATCTTTCTCACCAATAGAACTTGTTCGAATAAAAGATATTACATCACCCACCTTGTCTTTCTAGTATTGGCTACAACTACACTGCATAGGTTCAGTTAAAGTTTATCCACATCTAATGCTAAAATCCTAGGAAGATCTGCAAGGGCCTGTCAAGTCTCAGACAGGCACACAGCTCTGAAGAAAAAAATTCACAGCAAAGTTCCTAATCCTCACTGGATTTGAAAGCACTCGGCCCGATGACATCTTGAAATAGCTAATCCTCTTCCTCCACACATTTCTTTTCCAGGCTGAAGAAAACCTGAATAGGTGCATCCATTTGAAAAAAGGCCCTGAAGTCAGGCCTTAATCAGGACACTCAACTTTCCTATGCCACGTCTTCTGCAAAAGCTGGTTTGTTTTTTATATTTCAAGCTCTCATGCAACCCAGCATTATTATTTCTGTAAAAGCTTTATCAAGTTCCACAACACCAACTCTACCTTCCCCATACTCCAGTGAAAGCCCTGGGTTGTCTGCAGAGCGTACTACTGACAAAAACATTTAATATCAACTTCACTAACCTCCCACCATTGCCTCACTGAGAGGGAAAACATACTTTGAAGCAACTCAGGCTCCCCAAATATAATTGAGTGAGTCTCAAAAGTGAACATCCTGTAAAAGGCCAATGTTAAAATGCCAATATGGATAATGGTCTTGAACAGAAGGAAGAGACAACACAAATAAGAGCAAACCATGATCTGAAATCCCAGTAGGGACAATACAACTAGAAAACAAATGAGACAAATGCTGATTAAAAACATAAAAATGGTCCAAACAAGATACAGAAAAAGACCTGGCATTAGCACTCCCCCAGGTGTACTGCTGCACATTGGGGTAAAATGTTGCCACACATCAGTCAGGTTGGAAGCCTGTAAGAGAGTGTGTCAAGTCAGTGAACAGATAGTGCATCTGTTTCCAAATGATTCCTATACAATTTCTCACTAAAAATACAATTACTAATGCCCCCCAAGCAATTTGTCAAGAGTGCACCCAAGTTCTGAAAAACAAACAAACAAAAAAACCATTCTGTCTTTTCCTACAGTAGGAGCATAGACATTAATTTAAAAAAAATGATGATGTTCAAAAGTAGCTGAACCATCAACAAATGGCCTGGAACAACTTTCTGCACAACCATTGAATCAGGCTTTACCCTGTCCACAAAGAGAATGGTAAGCCCTGCGTTTGCAGCAGAATATCACTCAGAAAAATCTCCCTGCTCCAATCAACAAGCCAATAAGTTTGGCTGTATCTAAGTGCATCTCTTGCAAAAATGAAGGTGTCCATTGTTTTCTGGAACATGTACTCAAAAAGAGCCATTTGTTTTTTAATGTACCTGTGTCCATTCACATTCAGAAAGCCATATTCAAAATTATCCATCAGACCAGTACTTATCAGAACAAAAATAAGAAAAAGGACACAGAAACTGCCTCCTACCCTAAAGCTCAAAACAATAAACACCAACTTATCCCATATCCATTAATCCTCAACATTTCCATAGGGAAAGAGACACACATTTTGGACATAAGTTTTTTTTCAGTCTGTAACAATTCTGTTTCTCAAACTCAGACACAGAGACACGTCTCATAAAAAATAGATTAAGGTTAGGAAACCAATCTTCCACCTCTACTCTACATTTCCCCTTATTTTAATTCAGAAACCTACCAATAGCATGTATCCCCTCTCAGGGAGTTCAGAAGCCAAGGAATCTGTAAGTTCATCATCCCCCCGCATTCTGAGTCAGAGTCACTGCCAACCTTAGGGTGAGGGACCTCAGAGAGACCAGAGTAAAGGAGCTGCTGGGATTGAGAAGGGAAAACTGATGCTTGAGAATCCTCCAGGAAAAAAACAGATACATCTTGTGTAGGGATATTAAAGAAGGTTTATATTAGACATGGTTTATATAAAAAATGATTTATTGTTAAAAATGATTTATTGTTGGAAATGATTTACTGTTAATTAAAACTTTATAATTAAAGGTTTATATTAGAAATAAATGTGATTCCTGAGATTTAGCCTCTAACCTGCAAGCCACCAGCTGCGTCTGTGTGAAGCCTGCTCAAAGAAATACTTTGTATAAAACTTGTTTAACGTTAATTGACTCTAAGAGCCCTTTCTCTAAGGGACACTTTGTAGTGCTAATTTACTTTGTAATGGCCGCTGTGAGCCAAAACAGTAGCTGTTATAGTACATAGATAGAGACCCCCACCCTCTGTAAGTTTTCATCTCACTTTATTTTTGAATAATAGAAGACAGGGAGTCTCACATAAATTGGTAACACCCCGAAAGGTAAAGAGACAGTGAAATAGATGGGATTAAAATAGAGAATTTATGTGAATGAGTGCCTAGTTTAAATAATGAATGAATGGTTAGGGAGTTACCAGTCTGAAGAATTCAGTGTCAGCCAAAGAAGGTGTCAAGTGGGATCAACCAGATGACCCCCGGAGGGCAAACTGAAATCCACTCCACCACCTCAAAGGAAGGAAAAACAAACATCTGACAACATGGAGCCAGCCACCTGCTGATTGATTTAACAACAGCAGAATGAAGCAACTCTCATGAACTGACATAGGGATAAATTCCTGTAAAACTGGACTCTGAAGCATAAAGTCTTTGAGTCTCTGGTTCTGCTACCACCCTCCAGGAGCATCAGGTGCACACCTGATCTGGACTCGGCTCCACTCTTGTGTACAGGATACCTGGCCAGTATTCTGTCACAAGCAACTTTTAGGCTGGTAACTATAACATCTATACAGAACTTGTATGAATGATTGTGCGAATGAGTATATATAAGTGTATAAGAAATAAGTAGTAATAAAAGTAAGTAGTAATAGGAATAAGTAGCCAAACAACATTGTTTACCGTTATCTTTTGTTTTATTATGGTATTTACAATATATGTGACAAACGTCTTGTCCCCTTTAATAAGATCCTGCTGGTTTTTATTGGTCTAATATAATTGGTATAACACTTGGAGGTGAATGTCTGGCTGTGAGGGCTTTGGCTTCCTTGACCATGAGATGCTCTTCCAGGAAGAAGGACTGCTCAGCAGAAATGGGGTCCCCCTATCAAGGAAGGGGAAGAATATATTTGGATACAGGCTAGCTAACCAAGTGAGGAGAGCTTTAAATTAGGTTTGATGGGGGCAGGTGACAAAAGCCCATAGGTAAGTAAAAAACATGGAGAGCTAGAAGAAGGGTCGGAATCTGGGTCATTATAGCAGGGATAAGGGAGAGGAAAAGAGAGAATATGGGGGAAAAGCAAATCAGTATCTTAAATGTCTATATACTAATGTGAGAAGTATGGGGAATAACCAGGAAGAACTTGAAATGCTAGTTAATGAACATAACTATGACATAGTTGGCATCACAGACACTTGGCAGTATAATACACATGACTGGAATATTGGTGCAGAAATGTACAGTTTTCTCAGGAAGGACAGGAAAGGAAAAAAGGGAGGTGTTGCCTTTTATATCCAAAATGTATAGACTTAGATGCAGGTTGAGATGGAAATAGGAAACAGATTTGTTGAAAGTCTCTGGGTAAGGATAAAAGGAGTAAAAAACACAGGTTATGTCATGGTAGGGGTCTACTACAGACCACCTAACCAGGAAGAAGAGGTGGATGAGGTTTTGAAAAAACAAAACAAAACAACAACTAACAAAATCATCCAAAGCACAGGGGATGATTGGGGACTTCTACTACCCAGACATCTGTTGGGAACATACAGCAGCACACAGATTATGCAGCAAGTTCTTGGAATGTATTGGAGACATTTTTTTATTTCAGAAGGAGGAGAAAACTACTAGGGAAGAGGTTGTTCTAGATTTGATTTTGACAAATAGGGAGGAAACACTTGAGAATTTGAAAGTGGAAGGAAGTTTAGGTGAAATTGATCATGAAATTGTAGAGTTCATGATTCTAAGGAATGCTAGGAGGGAAAAAAGCATGATACAGATAATGGATTTCAAGAAGGCAGACTTTAGCAAACTCAGGGAGTTGGTAGGTAAGATCCCATGGAAAGCAAGTCTAAGGGGAAAAACAATTGAAGACAATTGGCAATTTTTCAGAGACATTATTAAGGATACAAGAGCAAATTATTCCACTGTGTAGGAAAGGCTAAATAGCAAGAAACCACCCTGCCTTAACCAGAAGATCTTCAATGATCGGACATTCAAAAAAGAGTTCTACAAAAAGTGGGAAATAGGTCAAATTACAAAAGATGAATATAAACAAATAACACAAGTATGTAGGGACAAAATTAGAAAGGCCAAAGAACAAAATAAGACTAAACTAGTTAGAGACATAAAGGGTAACAAGAAAACATTCTACAAATACATTAGAAACAAGAGTAAGACCAAAGACCAATGGGGGCGGGAGGACGACAGAAAATGTGGCAATGGCAGAAGTGCTAAATCACTTTTTGGTTTAAGTTTTCACCAAAAAGGTTAGTAGTGACTGGACGTCTAACATAATGAAAATTAGGTAGGATCTGAGGCTAAAATAGGGAAAGAACAAGTTAAAAATTACTTAGACAAGTTAGATGTCTTCAAATCACCAGGTCCTGATTAAATACATTGTAGAATTCTCAAGTATGTGACTGAGGCGATATCTGAGTCACTAGCAATTATGTTCAAAAAGTCATGGAAAATGGGAGAGATTCCAGAGGACTGGAAAAGTGCAAATATAGTGTCAGTATATAAAAAGGAAAATAAGGACAACCCAGAGAATTACAGACCTTTCAGCTTTACTTTAGTACCTGGCAAGATAATGGAGCAAATAATTAAGCAATGTAAGACTTAGACAAACTAGGGAAATACAATCTAGATGGAGCTACTACAAGGCAGGTGCATAACTGGTTTGAAAACTGTTACCAGAGAATAGTTATCAGTGTTTCACAGTCAGGCTGGAAGGGCATCTTAGGTGGGGTCTCGCAGGGATTAGTTCTCTGTCTGGTTCTGTTTAATATCTTCATCAATGATTAAGATAATGGCATAGACAGTACATTTTTAAAGTTTGCAGATACCACGCTGGGAGGGATTGCAAGTGCTTTGGAGGATGGGATTAAAAATCAAAATGATTTGGACTGGAGAAATGGTCTGAAGAAAATAGAATGAAATTTGAGAAGAAGAAATGCAAAGTACTCCACTTACGGAGGAACAATCAATCAGTTGCACACATATACAATAGGAAATGACTGCCTAGGAAGGAGTACTGAGGGAAAGGATCTGAGGGTCATAGTGGATCACAGGCTAAATATAAATCAACAGTGTAACACTATTGCAAAGGAAGCAAACATCATTCTGGGACGTATTAGCAGGAATGTTGTGTACAAGACACAAGTAGTAATTTTTCTGCTCTACTTTACGCTGATTAGGCCTCAACTGGGGTACTATGTCCAGGAAAGATGTGGATAAATTGGAGAAAGTCCAGAGAAGAGCAACAACAATGATTCAAGGTCTAGAAATCGTGACCTATAAGGAAAGATTGAAAAAACTGGGTTTGTTTCATCTGGAGAAGAGAAGACGAGAGGGGACATGATAACAGTTTTCAAGTACATATAAGGTTGTTACAAAGAGGAGGGAGGTAAATTGTTCTCCTTAACCTCTGAAGATAGGATGAGAAGCATTGGGCTTAAATTGAATCAAGAGCAGTTTAGTTTGGTATTGAGAAAATCTTCCTGTCACGGTAGTTATGTAGTGGAATAAATTGCCTAGAGAGGTTGTGGAATCTACATCATTGGAGAAATTTAAGAACAGGTTAGACAAACACCTGTCAGAGTAGTCTAGATAACACTTAATTCTGCAATGAGTTCAGGGGACTGGACTAGATGACCTCTCAAGGTCCCTTCCAATTCTATGATTGTATACTCTTGAGAGGTGAGAGACCCATGTTCAAATTCTTTCATCTGCCAGTGTATGTGCATTTGAAAGATCACACCACATGTCTTCACAGGTGATAAATTTTTCATAAGCACAACATTTTGCATTATATTTTTTTATCTTTTGCATGCCAGATTTAGATGCTTGCAGCTGTATGTGAAAGTGTTAGCTCAGCAACTGTACATGAATATATATAATTGCATATGCAGAAGCAAAAGACCATGCTGAAACCCTGCTTAAACTTAGACTTTTATGACCTTCTACATTTCCTACCATCTCCTTTTCTTTTCAGATGATGCAGTGTAAGTCTGATTGTATAAATATTGGCATTTGCTTTCATGTTAATTAAACTATAGTTATTAATCTTATACCTAACTGTGTCTCCCAACCTGAAGGATGCTCTGTAACCTGCATTATCTGTTACCAATAACATTGAAAGACTTCTGGTCAGAATCTTCCCCATGATTTTTTTTGTTCCATTTGTATAATTTACAAAGATGAAACTGTTTTATTCTCTCAAACTTGCATATTTTAATTTTAACTTGATTAGCTAAATTGATATTTTTCTGCTAAATCTGGATGATTACAATCAAGCACAGCAAGAATGACATTCATTTTTTCCAGTGTTCTTGAACTTTAACAAGTCTTGCAAGAGCAATTAGTTGGTATGCTCCACTCTGTGCCTTGTGATAATTAGCTAGCATTCTAGGATTTTTAGTTGACAAGTAAGCTCTTTCTTATGTAAAGAAAAAATACTGTAAATTTACAAGGGCCCTTGTGCCTGTCTCTTTCTGGAATTATAAAGTGCTCCCAGGAGTTGTTTTGGGCAATAGGAAGTACCATGAACCATAGGTGAATTATAGTAATTACTTATTTGAAGCAACCACCTGCAGTTATTGTGGCAGTGCAATGCCACAAATTATCTCTATTTCTCTTTTTGTCTTCTCCCACTTTTGCAGAAAATGGAAATAGAATTGGGTCCAAACTGAATGCTGTAGCTCCTAAACAGAAGTATAACAAGTGGTAATACTAGGGAGAGCAGGACACCTGCCTAGCTTTTATTTGAGTCCTATCCATCTTGTTTGTTTTTAATTTTGGCTAAAACTAGAAGGACTAGAAGTCTATACATATTTTTAAGATTTAAAAAACATAAGTTAGGGTGTTTACTTACAGCAGCAGCAGCAAGCTATTCACTGGGAGCTCACTACACACTTGGCGAAATCCTGATTGATATGGGGCCAAAAGTTATCACAACCCAACAATTGACATAGGGATAATAGGGTCTAAATGCTCTCCTCCAAATAGTCCAAATCATGGCACATACCAATGTGGCTTTGAGAAAGATAGGATTTCCTGCTGACCTAGTGGCTGTGATCCAAGGACCCTGCTACCCAAGACTTCCCCCAGCAAATCTGGTGCATATGCAAAGTGTTGTATGGATGTTCTGAGGCCTGCGAGTGGAGGGTCCCTTGCCCCTATTGTCTTTGGAACACCTGTGAGCAAAGCCCATTTACAGGCTGAACAATTTTAGTCATTTGACATGAATGGGTGCCACATGGAAGTATGAAAATCAATGTCTAGTTAACAACAAATGAGTTTCAAGTAAATGAGCACAGCAGGCATGGATAGGACTCTGTATTCAGTGCACATCCATGGAACATATAATATACAGGTTACAAAATGTTGTTGTGTAAAGCCCCAGAACTAGCTTCTGCTTTTAATGTCTCCGTTCTTCTCTACTCTACTACCAAGCTGATGATCACATCACAACTCGAAGGAGAGCAAGCATAGGTTATTTGGATAAGTTGGGGACTGATGAAACCCAGAACTTAGGACCCTTCAATGTGAATGTTGGGGTTATTAATGAGCTTAAAGGTCTTGCTGATGTCAACTGGCAAGGAAGAAACCAAGGAGAGGCGATTTCTCAGGACCCAGATTATTAAGGATTTAAACAACTACTTTAAACTATATCTGGACAAACTGGTCCCAAATGCAGACTAAAGATCACAGCTGACAACATGCTTTATGAGAAACACTGATAAGTAAGTGGGGCCTGATTCTATGCCAAGTGAATCTTCTGCGTGGTTTTTAGATGCAGATCGATTTACAGTACACAGTAGTCAGTCTGGAAGTGCAAAGGCATGGATAACTAGTGAAATCCATATGAAAAGGAAAAGGTTTCCATCTCCTAGACAACAACAGATGAACAAACAAAACAAAACAAAAGATACTGCCAGCTACAGCTTCTAATTGATCACATAAAAGCAGACTAGAATACAATACTTCCCTACCCCCGACTGTGCACATTGTTAAAAATAGGCAGATAAAACCCTTCTACTGAAAAACAAATCTCTCTAGTGTGTGTAAAAACTCTTTAACTATGTACCACTACTAAGTACATTTAATAAATATTCCCGCAGTGTGGCCAAATGTGTGTGATTTGATAAATCCGAATGTTTCAATGATTACAAATAGAAATTCAGTTGAGAGCTGCTTTGAGAACAGATGCCTGTTCCAACAAGTGTAAAATGACTTAAGCTAGATGTTAGAAAAATATTCTCTCTGATAAGTTTTCCCTGAATGATTGTTTGAAAAAAACACAAATGCTTTTCACATCTGTAAAACAAAACAGAATTTGAGCTTCACCTACATTATTTCCAAAAGATTCTTTACAGGAGCTGAACCTAAACCTTCAAACCACTGTTCAGAAAATCAGAAGATTAAAACATCAGGTTCTATCATTTCCATTGTTTCCTAATGTCATTGAGGCAGGAAATATGAGTTTCTCCATTAATTTCTGATTCTGATCCTTGATGAAAGCTGTAACTATTGAGGCACGCAAAGGGTATGTCTACACTACGGGATTACTCTGATTTTACAGAATTTTATTTTTGGAAACAGATTGTATAAGGTTGAGTTCATGCAACCACACTAAGCACATTAATTCGGCTGTGTGCATCCATAATACCAAGGCTAGCATCGACTCCCGGAGTTTTGCACTGTGGGTAGCTATCCCATAGCTATCCTATAGTTCCCGCAGTCTCCCCCATCCATTGGAATTCTGGGTTGAAATCCCAGGGCCTGATGGGGCAAAAAACATTGTCGTGGGTGGTTCTGTATACATGTCATCTCCCTCCCTCCCTCCATGAAAGCAATGGCAGACAACTGTTTCATGTCTTCTTTCCTGGGTTACTTGTGCAGACGCCATACCACGGCAAGCATAGAGTCTGCTCAGCTCAACACAGCAATCATGAACATTGTAAACACCTCACGCATTATTGTGCAGTTTATGCTGAACCAGAACCTGCAAAACCAAGCAAGGAGGAGGCAGCAGCACAGCGACGAGAGTGATGAGGACATGGACACAGAATTCTGTCAAACAACAGGCCCCAGCACTTTGGAGATCATGGTGTTAATGGAATAGTTTCATACCATGGAACGCCTATTCTGGGCCCGGGAAACAAGCACAGGTTGGTGGGGCTGTATAGCGTTGTTGCAGGTGTGGAGCGAGTCCCAGTGGCTGTGAAACTTTTGTATGTGTAGGGCCACTTTCATGGAACTTTGTGACTTGCTTTCCTGTGCCCTGAAGCGCCAGAATACCAAGATGAGAGCAGCCCTCACAGCTGAGAAGCAAGTGGTGATAGCCCTCTGGAAGCTTACAATGCCAGACTGCTACCGGTCAGTCGGGAATCAATTTGGAGTGGGCAAATCTACTGTGAGGGCTGCTATGATGCAAGTAGCCAAAGCAATCACTGAGATGCTGCTATCAAAGGTACTGACTTTGAGACATGTGCAGGTCATATTGGATGGCTTTACTACAATAGATTTCTCAGTGAGGGCTAGCTCAGTGGTTTGAGTATTGGCCTACTAAACCCAGGGTTGTGAGTTCAATCCTTAAAGGAGCCACTTAGGGATCTGAGGCAAAATCAGTACTTGGTCCTGCTAGCGAAGGCAGGGGGCTGGACTTGATGACCTTTCAGGGTCCCTTCTAGTTCTATGAAATAGATATTTCCATATATTAATTGGGGTGGGGTGATAGATGGAACCCATATCCTTCTCTGAGCACCAGGGCAGCCAGTACATAAACCTCAAGGGGTACTTTTCAATGGTGCTGCAAGCACTGGTGGATCACAAAGGATGTTTCACCAACATTGAAGTGGGATGGCTGGGAAGGGTTCATGACACTCACGCCTTCAGGAACACTACTCTGTTTAAATGGCTGCAGCAAGGGATTTACTTCTCAGACCAGAAAATAACCATTGGGGATGTTGAAATGCCTATAGTTATCCTTGGGGACCCAGCCTATCCCTTAATGCCATGGCTCATGATGCCATACAGAGTAGTCAGGAGCTGTTCAGCTATAGGCTGAGCAAGTGCACAATGATGGCAGAATGTGCATTTGGACGTTTCAAGGGTCACTGGTGCACTTTACTGACTCACTCAGACCTCAGCCAAACCAATATTCCCATTGTTATTGCTGCTTGCTGTGTGCTCCACAATCTCTGTGAGAGTAAAGGGGAGACATTTATGGTAGGGTGGGAGGTTGAGGCAAATCGCCTGGCTGCTGATTACATGCAGCCAGACAGCAGGCTGATTAGAAGAGCACACCAGGAAGTGCTGGGCATCAGAGAAGCTTTGAAAACCAGTTTCATGACTGGCCAGGCTATGGTGTGAGAGTTCTGTTTGTTTCTCCTTGATAAAAACCTGCCCCCTTGATTGACTCATTCCCTGTAAGCCACCCACCCTTCCCCCTTCGATCACAGCTTGCTTTCAAAGGAAACAAAGTCACTATTGTTTAAAAACCATATATTATTTATTAATTGATTATAAATGTAAACCTTCTGCCCCTCTGAGTTGGCAGCAACAAGGGCCGGGTTCAGTATCCAGGGGTTCCATTTCAGTAACACAATGCATAACTGGCTCGAGCCCCCACCCAGTGACCTGGGACACTTACATACCACACCCCCCTGGGCGCCTCTAGGAGGCAAACTTCCCCTCTCGCAAGCACGGAGTCTGAGTGTAGCAAAAGCTTTTTAATAAAGAAAGGAATCAATGTGGCATCCCATTGGAGAAACACCACAAACTGGATTATAACACAAACCATAAACAAAAACCCACCTCCAAGTACGTTTGGCAATATCCTTTTTCCCCTTAAGGTTTTAAGTCCAATCACCCCAAAGTCCAACAACCCAAAAGTCTCTGGTCAATGCCACCCCAGAGTTCGAGAGTTTATCTGTAGAGGTCCCTCCCCCCCAGCCTGGGTAGAAAGGGGCACCTTACGTGGTCCGGGGCCAACTGCCCTGCCTCTCCACGGGTTCTGCTTCTGCCTTCTCCACGAACTGCTCCACTTTACCAGCCGCTCCACTCTGCTCCTCCAGCCATCCTCACAAACTACTCTGCTCCACCAGCTGCTCTGCTCCATGAGCTGCTCCAGTTCTCCCTGCAAACTGCTCAGCTCCGCTCGCTCTGTGAGCCGCTTCACCCGTCCCACAGCTACTCCGCTCTGCCAGCCGCTCCGCTCCACCAGCTGTCCCATGATCCGCTCCAGCCATCCCCACAAACTTGTCTAGCAAGTACCACCCAACTGAGGTTGAGTCATTTCTGTCACAAAGCAGTCCCACAGCTCGGCTGCCTGGGAGGGTTAGGCGTGCCTATGCAAATACACTCTCTGAAATTCTTTCCACCAGATGTCAGGGTAGAGCTCATCCTGACTCTGCTTACATAAAAATAGGGACAGAACTGACAAGCTAGCCTGGGTGGGGTGTGGGAGGAACGGAGGAGGGAAGGAAGGAAAAGGCCACTTGTTGAATGACAGCCTTTTGCTTGGGCTGTCCAGTGGGGTGGAGTAGTAGGGTGCATGGAGCCTCTCCCTTTCCCGCATTGTTGGGCGTCTGGGTGAGGAGGCTATGGAACATGGGGAAGGAGGAGGGTGGTTATACCGGGACTGCAATGGCACTCTGTGATCCTGCTGCCGTTCCTGAAGCTCCACCAGACACCAGAGCTTGTTTGTTTGAGCCCGCAGTAGCTCCAGCATTGCATCCTGCCTCCTCTGATATTCCTGCCACCACCTCTCATCTCGAGCATCCCTCCTGTCCTCACGTTTGTCCCTGCTGTCCTCATGTTCATTCCTCCCGTACTCACGTTTGTTGGCCACTTTCCTGTACTGTGATACTGTATCCTTCCACTCATTCAAATGAGCTCTTTCACTACGGGTCAACTGCATGATCTCAGAGAACATTTCATCTCGCATGCGTTTCTTTCGCCGCATTATCTGAGATAGCCTTCGGGATGGAGGAGGGAGGCTTGAAAAATTTACAGCTGTAGGACGGAAAAAGAGAGAGAAGTATTTAAAAAGATACATTTTACAGAAAAATGAGTATACTCTTTCACGGTGAACAACATTATTCACATTACATAGCACATGTGATTTCGGTACAAGGTCACATTTTGCATCTTAATATTCAGTGCCTGTGGCTTGGTGTTAGAGATCACAGACACAGGGCCGGGAAACAGAATTCGGCTTGCATGCGGTAATGGTAAGCCATTGTCTTTCGGCTTCTGCAACCTTCATAAAAGCAGCAGCCTCCTTTCCCATAGCAAGCAAAGCCCATTGAGTGCTGCGGTTTTCGTGTTAACGTGTAGCAGTAGAAACCAAACTACCCCCCATCCACCAATTCTCTGGGATGATCACTTTACCCCTCCCCCCACCACGTGGCTGGTATCAGGGAAGATCCCTGCTAGCCAAATGGCAACAGCTAAGCGCCAATGCCTCCCTCTCAGCTTGGCTAACTGCAGGGAAGGATTTCTTCTTAGCTACAGGCAAACAGCCCTGTACAAACGGCCACCTCTGTCCCCTTAATTACATTCCTATATTTCAACCAGGGTACCACGAATGATATCACTCTCCTGAGGATAACACAGCAAGATAAAGAACGAATGTTGCTTGAATGCTAGCAAACACCGGGACCATACGCTGCCATGCTTTGTCATTCAATGATACCAGATTACTTGCTACTAGCATGGCGTGGGAAAGTGTCCTACCATGGAGGACAGAATAAGGCTGCGCTGCCCAGAAACTTTCTGCAAAGGCTTTTGGAGTACCTCCAGGAGAGCTTCATGGAGATGTCCCTGAAGGATTTCCGCTCCATTCCCAGACATGTTAACAGACTTTTCCAGTAGCTTTACTGGTCGTGAATGCATCTCAAGTTCTCAGAGCAAATTAATCATTAAAAAACATTTGTTTTTAAACCATGTATAATATTTACTAAGGTACACTCACCAGAGGTGCCTTCTATGGCTTCATGGTCTGGGATACCGACTTGGGGAGGTTGAGAGGCTACTTCAGTCAGGATGAGAAAAAGAACCTGGCTGTTGGAGAGAACGGTGTGCTGTGTGCTCTGCGCAAGCTCGTCCTCCTCCTCCTCCTCTTCCCCATCTGCAAAATCCTCAGGCATGGATGACAGTACCCCTTCCTTGGAATCCATGGTTAGGGGTGGGATAGTGGTGGCGGTGCCCCCTAGAATTGCATGCAGCTCAGCGGCTGTGCACCGGACCATCCATTTGCTTCTTTGGTTTTCTGGTACGCTTGTCTGAGCTCCTTAACTTTCACAGGGCACTGTAGTGAGTCCCTATTGTGTCCTCTCTCCATCATGCCTTTGGAGACTTTTTCAAATGTTTTGGCATTCCGTCTTTTGCAACGTTCTGCTAGCATGGAATCGTCTCCCCATATAGCGATCAGATCCAGTACCTCCCATACGGTCCATGCTGGAGCTCTTTTTCAATTCTTGGACTGCATGGTTACCTGTGTTGATGAGCTCTGTATGGTCACCTGTGCTGATCAGCTCTCCAGGCTGGGCAAACAGGAAATGAAATTCAAAAGTTCCAGAGGCTTTTCTTGTCTACCTGGACAATGCATCCGAGTTCAGATTGCTGTCCAGAGTGGTCACAATGGGGCACTGTAGGATAGCTCCCGGAGGCCAATACCATCCAATTGCATCCACACTAACCCTAATTTGAACAGGTAATGTCGATTTCAGAACTACTCCCCTCATCGGGGAGGAGTACAGAAATTGATTTTAAGAGCCCTTTATGTCGAAGTAAATAGCTTCGTTGTGAGGACGGGGGCAGAGTTTATTAGATTTAGTGCTGCTAAATTCGACCAAAACTTGTAGGGTAGACCAGGCCAAACACTGAAAACAAAATAAAGACTGAATCTGATACACCCTCACTCATGTGGAATATTGCCAGGACTCCATAACAGATTCCACAAAATTCAGGAGGATCTTTTGTGGAGCAAGTTGCTATTTAACTGTGTAAGGGTATCAGAATTTGTCTGTACATAGTCAGGAAAGTTGCAGCTTTGAGAAAGTATTATATTAACTTTCACAAGAGATTCTAAATTTTAGACTGTATGTGAGTTCATATAAAATATTCAGTACTATATACAGTGGGCAAAGGACTGAGGGGAACACTGAGTCCTCAAGTTCAGTCCCCCTGGTATTACAGGCAACCCTGTTGTATAACTCTGTTCATAAAACTTATGATGCTCTATCTTAAAACCAGTCAGGCTGTTTGCCCCCACTACTCCTATTGGGAGGCTGTTCCAGGACAACACTCTCCTGACAAGTTAGAACATTCCTCTAATTTCCAGCAAAAGTTAATTCATAGTTAGTATGTATCCATTTGTTCTTGTGCCAACACTGTCCTTTAGCTTAAATAGCTCCTCTCTCTCCCTGGTTTTTACCCCCTGATGTATTTATAGAGCACAGTTGTATCCCCTCTCAGCGTTCCTTAGGCTAAACAAACCAAACTTTTTTAGTCTCCATTGTAACTTAGGCCCTCTGTTCCCCTGATCATCTTAATAGTCTGCACCTGAATATAAATCCAGAAGAATCACTGGCTTGCACTGACGAACATAATAAAATAACGACTAATAAAGGCAATTCTATGTCAGCTAGCAATGCACTTAATGCATTTGTCCACTGCTGATATTCCCTTCGCTTTTTAATCAGATCCACTCATCTATTTATATGCTACATTGCTCTTGGATCGCAGGTTATTTACTGCAGTAGAAGTCCAAGAAATGTGAGGTCATTGGGCAGGCTCCACAATGTGCAACATATGCTGTGGTCATGAAAGCTCGAGCCAAATCATTCACTCTGATCAGCTCTTCCCAGTTAATGTGGAATAATTTGCTGTTACTTATAGAGAAAATATTAAAACCATCATTACAATGTGAAATTAAATGTTCAGCTCCTTTCTTTGAGAGATATCTTGTGAACATTTGAGAGCTACATTGAAAACCAGCTAATTGAACAGATATTAAGAAAGAAATGTGGACTAATGTTATGTCTGACTTTACCGAGAAAAACTGGGAGAGTTATTTTACAATTTGTTTTCCTGGAAGCAGCATTGGTTTTATTCAGACATTCAATAAAAGTTGACCCTACTTATACTGATATATTTCCATGTGAGTAAAATCATGCTCTAAGTTAATGTCCAAATTACTAGAGCATAAATAATTTATCATTGTTTATTTTATTCCTTGTGCATCAGCTGCAGTGTTCCACCAAGTATACGTTTTACTGTACACTGTAGTCTTTCAATATTATTTTTTCAGTAGCAGCAGCCATTACAGCAACCTGTATCAATCCAATGTTGAATGACATGTCAAATAGTTTTAAATCCTTTCTGGCCTGTGTAGCTTACCCAGGTTTTTCCAGGGCTCTTTTTAGCTCATCCATCTAGTGTACTTTGTATTTCCTCAGAACAAAAACAAATTCACATAGTGATGTGTGGCTGAATATCCTAATTCCCCCAGGGACCAAGGAAGGCATTCTCCAACATAGCTACTATCCAAAGGATTGCAGTGTTTGAATGCTGAGGTGATTTATTTTAAAACCCAAACATTCTACCTCCTTCTCCCTCTTGGGAATAGTACAATATGCTACCACATACCAATGAGTCGGCTGCATTCTACCATATGCTGAAATGAATGGTGATTTCCACTAGGGCTAGGAGAATCCTACAAAGCTCTAAACCCTAAACGACATGCCCACATAGTAGTTCTAATTTGGACAACGATGACCTCAGATATTACAGCCTAAGCAGGGGTCATCAGGGTTGTAAGGCTTAGAGACCTCAAAAGAAAACACAAAACACTGGAGGATATGGTTCTGGTGATTTATTAGGTAGTGTTCTTCCAGCAGAGTTAATTCTGAATGGATGGACAGGCAGGGTATCCGAGAAAGTGCAGCTGGTGGCGGCAGATTTCCAAACTGTGCTCTAGACAGACCACTTAGCTCCCACAAGGCTTATAGCAAGTATAGAAGTGATACCTAAAGTAACCTGGCTCATTTGAGTAACTTCATTGTGGTCATCTTGCAAATAATTTCAATCAGGTATGGTACACTTTATTTCTTCTTGTCTCAAATTCTAGGGCTGCAAAAATGTTATATTTTGTTATATTCAGTGCAAAAAAAATATCAGGAAAATGGCTACATCCCAAAAAGAAAAAGTCATATGAGTCTAATTTTCAAGCCTCCTTGTACCTAGTCTTTGAGATACCAAAGAGGTATACTCACAAAACCAGATCATGCAAAGTATTAATGAACAAAAATTGATTATCCAAATATTGGCTAAAAATTAAAGGGCGTATGTTTGTCTATCTTTAAATAAAATTTGCAAATCTAGCTCTAAGTATTTACTATTGTTACTAAATAACTGTTATATCCATGATAGACTGTTTCTCGATATGTGGTTGTTGTTTTTTTAATAAAACCCCTTACTATGTTATCTTGACTACTCTAAATAGGGGAAGCAGTCCCAAACTCTACCACCCTGCTGTCCCAAAATCATTAGCAACTTGTGAATTTAAATACTTGACTTTTGTCCAGAATGAAAGGAATTTTCAGGTTTAGTAACATTTTGGGGTGCATTTCAGAGGCTCTGGATTGTGATAGATATACTAGTAGTTCAGTCACTTGTGAATAATAAGAACCAGTTTGTTTTTCCATTTTTCAAAAATGACAAAAAACAAATCTTAAAAAACCTCTGCAGAAATCATAAGTAATCAGATCCATGATGGAGGATAATACTTTATTATTAATTATTATTATTATTATTATTATTGTTGAAGATCATCTTGTCAAATAAACCAATTCATTTTACATAAATCAAAAACATGAACTTGGTTTTACCTTCAGTCTCTTGATGGCTCCTGGTCTGTTTATAGATCTGTTAGGGAATTACTGTGGTAAATAACAAAGTTTACAGAGCCATAAGAAAGGACACAAAATGAAATACTAGTGTATGCTAAGGAATAGAGATTTCCTTTGTAGACATTGTCCACGCTGTTGTTCTGATGGCATATACTCTAGTATGCCAATAAAATCATAGCTCTCTGATAATGTTTGGCTACCATTTCAGAGACTCTGGCAGGGATATCCAAGATGCTACAAGATCCATTGTGAATTTTATGTGGAAGAAAAGTTACATTAAAATGGTAATATTACTTACTATTGCATTGGCCTGTTTCAGATAAATTACATTTAAATCATGGAAGATTCTATACTAGGGTTTCTAAACAAGATAAGTGAACTAATATCTTTCAGGAATTCTATTTTCATCCTCAATCATTTCTCTTGTCCTACCTTTCAGTAAAGATTTGAAAATCTGACGATTTAATATACAGTGTAAAATATTCATTAGTTTATTTTTTAGTATTGAAAGATGCTTACACAGCTTAAAAATTCCATAACATGACATTTCAAGATAGGGGGAGATTCCTTGAATACATGATATACAGTGACAGTTGGTCTAACAAAAGATTATTTTGGACTACATTTCTAGGATGAGAAGGGCAAGGCCCACTACAAAACTTTTCACAGAACTATACTCTTACATTTATGCCCAGTTTAAATCACAAATATACAGGCAAATTAAGCAGTTATGCAGCAAAGATAACTAAATACCAACTGCACACAATTGTCAGATATGCTAAAAATGAGCATGTAGATGAAAAGAACTAAACCCACAATTGGCCATGTATATGTAATGCATGGTGTGATGCTGCATGGAATATGTGGAACACTCTGTAATATTGTTAATATCATTCTTATAAAATTGCAAGGAATCTGACCAGATATGCCATGTGAAGGTATCAATGAAAATGTTATGGTTTGCCAGGTCTGATAATCCTGTTTATGTGTTTGTATCCCCTTGTATGTATGCCATATCTGTATTTCAAATCTTGTGCTGTGTTTCTGGTGACACCCTCAGACAGATTGGCACCAGCACTGCCTAGCCTGTTCAGTGGCCCATCAAGGGTCATCAGCTCTACAATAAGCCCACTGAAAGGAGCCAGGGGATACACCTTCTGACTCAGAAAGGTATGTAGGGGCAAGCCAGTGGACAGAGAACTCTAAGGCTTTTCCATGCCATGTGCTGTGAAGCTTGTGTTTGGGACACAAGGAGTACAAGCCACATGACAAAAGGAATATAAAAGGCAGTTGCATCATCTCCATTTTGTCCTAGTTCATTACTGCTTCTTACCGCTGGAGAAACTTATCTATAAACTGAAGCTCTGAACAAAGGACTGAATGATACATCCTAGATGTGGATGTGTTCCAGAGGGACTTTCAAGCCAGCAAACTCACCAATACTGCTAAGAACCTGATATATGGACTTTGAAGTCTCTGTATGTATCTGATTGCTTTACAATTCAAAATCTGTCTTCTTGTTCTTTCTTTTTTCTTTATAATAAACCTTTAGTTTTAGACACTAAAGGACTGGCTGGCAGTGTGGTATTTTGGGTAAGATCCAAAACTAATATTGACCTAGTAATGTGGCTGACCCTTTTAGATCAGAAGAACATTTTCTATAGTGAGCAGATTTTAAAATAACTTCTCGCTGTACTAGACTTATCCGCTGATTGGAAGCCAGAGAACTGGAATACAAAAAAGGAGTCTGTGTGATTTCTTTTTTAGCTTCTTAGTAACCGGGGTTGGGAATCAGGAGAATAGTTTGTGACTAGTTGGTGAGTCTAATTTCAGTGTTAACTACCAGTTTTGGGAAATCTGCTCTCCTTTTTGCAGACTGCTCTGACCTTGGCATTTTCAGTGAGGGTGACCATAGGCACACGGGGCCATACATGGAACTGGAATTTTCCTTTAAAAGTATCTCTCAGTGAACCCAGTTGAAAGCCCATTGAAGCCAATGAAAGACCCTCATTGGCATTTGTGGGCTTTGAATAAAGCTCCTGGTGTTTACTTTAGGATGCCTACAAGCTGTGATACAGCAGAGCACTTACCCACATGCTTAAGTGCTTTGCTGAATAGAGACAGACCTGATCACATGGGTAAAGTGAGCTGAATAGGGGCCATAATAAAGAAACTCTCTTATTTTTAGTTAGTTCCATCTTCTAATCATGGTTATTGCATGAATCTTTTTATATAAGTTTTCCCCATGGCCAATACCTCCTGAACTTTGTTTATTCATTTGTTCATTGTATGGCCATTCTTTCATACAGCAAATAGGAAATGAAGTTCTCCTTAGGTCTTGATGCATTCAGGAAATGTGAGAATCAAAAGTGTTCCTAGGTGGTTAGCTATTTTTAAAATATAATTAAAATCAGATTTCCAGAAGTCCTGAGCATACTGGGCATGTCTGCAATATATAGCATATTCCAGATTGACAATTTCTTTAAATTCCCTGCTGCCTAAATTAGACTTACAACAATGAATCCTGAACAATAAAAATATTCATACAATACATGCCCTTCCATGAAAAACTGATGTTTCGGTGAAATCCATTATCTGTTCACACAGCTGTTCAACATTATTAAAATTAAAGCAGATTTCAAATTGTAACAGCAGCTTAAGAAAATAGCTGTAGTTTGCTTTGAACATAATCATATGAAGCGCAGATGCAATGGTTGCCTTAACTGTGTGACTGATTGAGGGGTATAATGACAGAAAGATCAAAAAGATTAGTATCTGTCACCAGTGGAATACTAGAATCTCCATTATCCCAGAACACAGTTAACCCTGCATAAAAAGTTTGCATGGGTAGAGGAAGGATTAGTTATCCTGAGACAATAGAACAGATTAAATTCCACACTGATTTACACCAGGAGTGCATGGGTTTTACATCATGACAGAATTTGACCATTGACCTTATCTATGGATGTCACTTATTGTGAGGATCATTTTGACTTTATGACATTTAAGTCTTTGTTTCCACTTTTTGCTGCCATGGCACATCTCAGCATGGTTTTTTCATAGAAAGTTCTTAGAACCCCAGTGGACACTTAAGACTCTCAGAACGACTAGGTTAGAAAGTTTAATTTGATTCACTGCAACTTAGTCATTTTCCAACATTTCAATAATGATGACCTGACTTAATTATATTTTATTTCAAGAATTCAATGGACTTGATGTTCAGAAATATGAGAATGTGAAAATTCAAGGCATGAAAGCAATTGTTAGGAGATACTCATGACATTCAGAAAAACATGTAATAAATACACACTCTGCTAAACTGAGATTGTTGTATAAGGTGTAGTAAGTGAAGGCCCTGATAAAGGCCCAGTATGAGGCCTGAGGCCTGAACTAAAGTAATGGTCAAGACTTTGCTAACATAAAGCAAAGTGAAGCTGTGAGCCAGAGGCAGGCCCTGCTCACAGAAGCTGGCAAGGAAAGGGCTGATGCTGCAAGAAGATATGTACCTAAAAGGTACTGAACAGTAGAGATCAGAACATTCACATACTTGCACATTCCACACAGATAACAAGGAACAGACTGACCCATCCCAATGACAGGGGCAAAAGGGTAAAATGATGGATAGAGTTGTTTTGATCGAACCAACATGTACAAGGTGAGAGGCGGCACCTTACTACGTAGAGAGGTTGTACCTTACTACGTAGAGGGGCTGCACCTCAATACGTCAGGAGTGATGTGTAACTTGTTTGTACCTGTGTATAAAAATGTATCCCTGGGGCGATGTCTTTGTCCGGCCTAGGGGGCAGTGTAAAGTCCCGCCACTGACTGAGCCGGGTCCATTGCCAAGAGGCACTTTCTCGTAGTATGCCCTGTAGAGTAACAATCTGGAGGGAACTGCAACTGTGTCCGAGATCGCAATAAACCTGGCCGACGTGCCTTCGTACCTTACTAGACTCTGTGGTCATTGGGGGTTCTCTTCGGGTCTGCTGTGTCAGCTATCTGCAGAGCTGGGGCAGCACAAGAGGGAACACACGCACGCAGCCGAGTGATACCAACAGAGAGAGAGCAGAGCACCACACCGGTAGCATCTGACAACAACACATCTGACAACATAAGGGACAGAGTAATATGAAGGACATAGTAATATGAACTCAGCCATACAGGCAACTTGGAACAGAACCGCAACTTCAGACAATTTTTGGTAATATGTTTGGCTAACAGAGAAAATTACATCAGAAAAAAGCTAAAATTTCTCTCCAATGCATATTTGCCTCTGGTTTATCTAGTAGATGTCAAAGAAAATCACTCAAATGAATCAACTACCTGTGATAAATCTATTTAAAGCAAAAAACAATATCACAGTATAAAATAGCAGATCGTTGTTTTATAAAAGAGTTTAAAAATTCACAGAACATTTCTGTATTTAATAAGATTACCTAAGCCTAGGTTGTTTTCTGCTTTAAAAAGGCAGAATTCAAGAAAGAAAGGATGGATCCTTAGTTGTTTAAGGAAAACAGCTGAGAGCCTTCACTGTTTTTGCTTTGAAATTGGGACTGATTAGGGAGGAATCAACTATAATAAGTTATCCAGTACAATGTGTAAAATTTAATGTTTAAAATATTTGTAAGTGGCATTTAAACTCAAACAGCATTTATAAAGGTTTAATCACAGAAAAGCAGAAATAAATGCAAGATATATCTTATTATCCTTTTACTTCATAGTAAAAAAGAGAATCAGAATTCTTGCACAATTTACTTACATTTTTTTCTTAGCTTATATACACATGCTGCATTTCTCTTAAGAATTTTGCATGGTCATTAATGTAATATATTTAGTTTTCATTTGTGAACTTGTTCCAGAATTTAACCTCCTGAGTGTTTTCTGAAATAAAAAGATTAACCTAAAATCATGGCATCATGACAGATTTATTATGATAGTACTAGGAGGAATGGAGCAGTAAGAAAACTTTTATTTAAAAAATAAACACCACTGTTTTCATACCCTAAATATATACATATAAATGTCTTTAAATTCATGGGATTATTTTCTGCAGGTTTTGGGATTTTTTTTCAGCCACGGTTGTTAGTTTGGTACAGCTGAAGGGAGAGAGATGCCGAGGTAGCTACAAGCCCCCTTTACACACCATTCCATCTTCCTCCCCAAAAAGAGCATGGATGTTCTGTGCCGATATACCTCAAATTAGAGCAGTCTTGAGATTGCTGTAATTTACACTGGCTGCTATAGGTTTCCTCTGCCTGTGACCCCTATACCATGGCCAGGAAGAACAGAGCCATAGCAGCTCTAAACCATTCAAGGATTTACCAATGCCGGGCAGATCCACTGGGAAGCTAACAACCTTGCATGCGCAGATTTACACAAAGTTGCCCTAGCGCCATCAGGCCTGCACCAACCATTTATTTTTGACCTATGACTGCTGATAAAGCTTTAATGTGTGTATAAAGTGTTGTTATAGACATACTGGTCCCAGGATATTAGCGAGATAAGGTCTCTGAGGTAAAACATATATTTTTATTGGTAATAAATCTTTTGTGGTGAGACAGACAAGCTTTTGACCTTACACAGAGCTCTTTTTCAGGTACTTCTCTAAAGCTTTAATTTGTCCACTTTATAGTGTTTAAAATAATGGTACTACAAAAAAGGCTAATCACCACCATAGGATTACAGATCAATGTGAATCAGTGGCTGTAAAAAGTGATGGAAAGTTTGACAGGTTTCTGACCTTAGAAAGCCCAAGTCAAACTCCCATGCTGGAGGCTTGAACTACAACTCAAGCACATTATTCTACTTCTGAAACCGACAGCTATTCTGGCACAAAACTGGTTTAACAGGGTGGAGAACAAAGCCCAATGAGCCTGATTCTCCATTGCTTTGCACTGCCATATGTAGTCATTTACATGTGTGCAGAGTGGTTGTGAAAAGATGAACTGCCCATTTAGATTTCACAATAGTTTATATACATTTTGAGGAATTGTAAAAGACTATGCGAGGTGATGAGGAATTAGGCCCAGTATTTATGAATATTAGGTGGCCTGGACTTCAGAATAGTAAGAGTGAATTGAATCCTTAATTCTTGGCAGAAAATACCCCTGCAGGAAAAACATTACAGAATCACTTCCACTTGCTCTCTGGGGGGTTGATTTTGATCTCACACTAGTGAGAATTAGGTGGAGGTTCACTGAAGTCAATTCCTGCTTGAAGTTGAGCTACATCAGTGTACAGTACTTAAGATCTGAAACAAGTTGATAGAATATAGCACACATGCATCATACTGCTGAATGTGACATTCTGCATGAAAACAAGGTAAAAATGTGTTATATTACACTGATAATTTTCAATGGTCTTTGCTTAGGACAAAGATTAAAGATATTGAAATAACAATGACAACATGGCTATCCCCAGCTGGAGGATAGCTGTTTGGGAGAAATTATCAGCTGATTGAGTTACACTGCAGCAGATATAAAACCATCACCTGGATTATGGAACCACAATCAGCCCTTTGAGAGCACTCCATCCTGCACCTCCCGCCCCCAACTGTGTCCAATACACACTGGGTTTAGCAAAAGATCTGGGCCTAAAATTAGGCAGCATTAAAATATGGAAGAGTTAGTGAAAAGAAAATTCCACTGTTTGTTGTATTTTTTTAAAAAATGTTATGACCTCATTGCCAAGACACTTAAGTATGTCAGTAAAACAATGCTGTATTACTGAATTAATCAAGTCAGAGTTTCACACATTCCCTCTTCCAGATAATTTTGCTTTGTTAATGTATTTGTTCTGTTAATTAAAAAAAAGTCAAATGAATATATGAGTCAGTGTTGAAATACCAGTTTTTACTAACTTCTGCTGCTATGTGAGACTTTGAGTACTCAATGCCAGAGCTCTGTAATAACTGGCTTTGTGGTCCACTGGAAGTTCAAAGCAAAAAAACCCACCATTTTGGGCCGGTGGGAGGGGAATTGAACTGAAACCAAATGGGAAAAAAGGTAGGGGGAAAAAAACTGACTTGAACACTACATTCAGTTCAAAAGGAAATATTTCATTTGATGCATTTTTAAGAAAGGCAAAAGAAATGAAAGGCTAGATTCACAAAAACAGAGGAGGTGATGCTGTCCCATTTACACCCAATAGCCTAGTGGTCAGGATACAAACCTGGAATGCGGGAGACCTTGGTTTGAGACCTGGCTCAGCAGCAGGAATTTGAACCCATGTTTCCCTCCCTTACCCAAACTAGGAGACTATTAGCACTTCTGGGGTGAGTCTTTCTCAGTCTCTCCTGTTGAAGCTGATCTACTTTGTATAAACAATTTGAATAGTCATTGGCCCAGAGAAAGTGTAAGAATGACTCTGTAGCCTCATGATTAGAGCATTGACAGATCTGGTATGAGAGCTGGGTCTGTTTAGAGTGAGAACTTCAACCTGTATCCCCAACATCACAGGTAAGTGCTCTAACCACAGGATATTGGTACAACGGGGCATAACCTGTACTCTGCCCTCCCATCAGCTTCAGCATTTGTAATAGCAAGAAGGTTTTGAGTGCCTTGAAGGTTTCCCTGGCTTCCAGGAAACAAGGTGGGAAAAGCTTTCATCCACTACATTGTATCTATTCAGTTCTAATCATGCTTCACTTGAACTATATAGAAGGTATGATGCTGTCACCAAACACAGTAGACTAAAATGTGAGTATTATTCTATGACCATTATTTTTTCAAAACCTGAAGCTAATGACCCATAATCAACCTTTTACAGATGGGCATTCCAAGAAGTGTAAAATAATGATCCCATGCACCACTGAAGCTGTGGAGCATATGGGCTGCTAAATCAGAGATATTCACACATAAGTCAAAAGTTGGACAAGTCCTTACAAAAAGACCACGTCCATGGAAAACATTTCTGCAAAGTAAGCAGGCTAGAAGTAGAGTAGGACAGAAATATGCTTTTCTAATTGCAAGGCAACTAATTTCCAAGCTGCATGCATTCATCAAGCTATTCATTTGAGCCTATATGCTCACATATCACAGTTCTTTCAAACAAAACTAGAAATCTAGAAGACTATAGGTTCTGATTGAAGTAAATGGTTTTATTTCCTTACTAACTGTGCTAATTCAGCAAACTGGAAGTAGTGAGCTGACTCATCATGCAACTCTGTAAGCATCTTTACAATACTAGCTGTAAAAGGAGTATGCATTTTCAACCTATTCATAAAACTGACGAATACTCAAACTCTGAATCTTTTGAGAGATTTGATAAACTGTACAATGAAGTAGAGGCAAGTCCATAATAATGCTTTAATAAGAATTAATAAAAGCACTTGGTACAGTACAGCCACTTCTGGCATGCCTTTTGTTTTATCTCATAATTATATGCTGTAGATAACTTTTTTGATTTTCAAATGAAAAGGTCCACCATGCCTTCAAAGGATGTATATAGGAGTGGTTGTTAACAACTGGGATTAAATGTGTCCTTAGAACAAGGCCCTGTGTAGGAGACAGGGTGAAGCCACTTCCTGTTGTGGGGAAGAGAGGGTTGGGGAACAAGGAATACTGGAACTCAGGAGGTAGTCCTTGAGTACTGCAGCATGCTTCGAGGCAGGGGTGGCTCCAGGCATCAGCACACCAAGCGTGTTCTTGGGGCGGCAAGCCACTGGGGGCGCTCTGCCAGTCCCCGAGAGGCAGCAGGCAGGCTGCCTTCGGCGGCTTGCCTGCGAGGGTCCTCTGGTCCCATAGCTTCAGCGGACCTCCCACTGGCGTGCCTGCGTGAGGTCCGCCGAAGCCGCAGGACCAGCAGACTCTCCGCAGGCAAGCCGCCGAAGGCAGCCTGCCTGTTGTGCTTGGGGCGACAAAATGCCTAGAGCCGTCCCTGCTTTGAGGATGCACATGCTACATCATTCATGGGAATGGAATGGTCCCAATCAGCAGAGAAGGTTAAGTCTTGCCTCCTCTTCACCCCTTTCCTGGTAATTTTCTCCCTAGAGAATGCAAGGATTAAGTAACCTCTTTACACAGGGACAGATATTGTGACTGGGCTTTGCACAACCACATGGGCAGGAGATTGGCTACTTGTGTGCCCTTCGCCCACCCACAAATGTGCAAGGGCTAATAACAATGTGTTCCTGGATATTTACTACCTGAAGCAGCTAAATGGATGAGGATAGTAGCAATACTATGGTGCAGCATTCATCCATTCTTCATTTCATTATATGTATTTTTGTTTGTTTGTTTGTTTTTGTTTTTGGCCTACTGAAAAGCACTGTCATTTGTATGTTGAAGTATATGGGTACTAGAAATATACTAGATTAAGGGTAGTAAGTTAGAAGATTTGCCCCACAATCAGCCTACTCTTTTGCTGAGAAGGAATCAAAATAACCATGGAATAAATGAGAAATAGAGAGGTTGGATGAAATGGGTTGTAAGGATCAAAGTGATACAAGGCTGATTTAAGATCTTCTTAACTAACCTAACCCCCACAATTTTGGTTTGGTTCAAAACATTTAATTCAAACTTAAACAGCTGTAATGTGCAACTGAACTTCATAATACATGAACAAGTGTAAGAGAAGTGAAATAAAAAGACATTTAAAATAAGCTGGCCAACAATGTGCTTCATGCTTCTCCAAGTGTACTATATGCATCAGCAACGTAGTAATAGGGCTTTCAAGATCTGAGTTAAATGATGAATGTTTAATTAAAGGGACTTTAATTAAGGTTGTTTTTACCTCATTGCCATTTGATCAGAGAAAACCAATTTAGTGTGTCTTTATAGCTTTTATTCAAGAGCATAAACAACTGTAAGTAATTTAGTAATTTAGTATATTTCCCCCAAATACTAAACAATATAAAAATTAGATTGAACTTTATTCATTCAATTTGCATTGTAACCTCAAAGTGTTAACAATAGTACAAATTAAAATTGGTTGAAAATAAAGCTATTTGAGACCAACCATTGGTCAAATCATTGCATAAGCACATACAAAAATAGAATGCCAATAACTGAATGGCTTACTTAGCCTTTTTGTCCCTATATAGTTTACTTGGCAGCTCATGCTTCTCCTTGTGGAAACAATGAGCTAAGGTTACAATTTTCACATACTCAGGGTGACCTCTAGTAATCTGTGGTCAGATTTGCTTTGGCCTAGGTTAATTGATGCCCAGTGTTAACTCTTACTATGAGTTTATATGCAGGCACTTTTGTTGGACACACCCTAAAAAAGGCTAGAACAAGTCATTCCTGGCAGGCATCCTTGCACAGTTAAGGACCAAGGGAGGGAGAAAAAATTACTCAAAGAAATAGGATCTGCTAATTGGCTTCCTTGGTCTGTGGAGCTTCAGAGACAGTCAAGAACCGCACTTTGGGAAACTAGATGATGCCTTCTGGCTCCGGTACCACAATGCTAGAGGGCATTGGTTTCAGGTCAATTGGCTTGTCTACAATGGCTTTGGGCTTGTCTGTATGGGGACATCCAAGAAAGTTAATCCCAATTAACTAAAAGGTGTGAATTTGAAGTGGATTAGTTAAATAGCCTTAAATCTCCAAATGAACACCCTCATTCAGAATTAAGGTGGTCTTAATTTGATTTAGCTACATTTCTTTCCAAAGTGAAGACCACTAATACACACAGGGATTTAATGCCACATAACAAATCAGCTTCAAATTCATACCTTTATTTCATTTGGATTAATTTTCCTGGATGTCTCCACTTTCCTTAGGAGATAAAGTAGGAGTAGCAACCATCCGGTTGTTGTCATGATGATCCAGGAGGAGTATATTTCTTCATTTACTTACTCTATTAAAGTTGAAATTCAGCTTGTATCATATCACCACAATATTCTGAGTGAGTCAGGGGGTCACAGATTTCACACTCCAACCCTGTTGTCCAATTCCGGTAAACTGAGGACAGTCTCTGACCTTTGGTCCACTTTGGGGATCCTTCTTTCTTGGGGGATGGTTCTTTGTCATGCCCATAAATCAATTTGTTTTGCCCCAAGTAAGTAATAAGAGGGGAATAACAGGAGATGATGGCTCCACCAAAGTTGACCCAAATAAGAGAACTTGAGAAAAGTGTCAAAGATCTTAAATGGCTTCTTGACTCTTGGAGCCTGGCCACTACTTATGATTCATTTCCCTTTGACTCAGAAAAGCTGTTCCTTATTCACTCATACATCCCATGCTTACCCTTAATCAAGGCCTATGAGATCTCATGGCTACAGTAAGGAATTACAGAACTCCCTAAATGGGAAACTGTGTGAAAGATTATTTTCGTTTATCAAAGCTCAAAGCCAAGCTGCTTCAAAAATCACCTGGTAAATCTCATTAAACAGAACTAATTGCAGCAATTTAAAGTTTATTCTTAATGTTGGCATTACTATAGGCTTATGTTTCCTACATAAGGCCTTTCCCTAGGAAACAAAAAAATACAATTTTAAAAAATGTACAGTGAACCCCAGCTGATAATAAGTGGCTGCTTTTCTATGTCTGAAAAGTCTTCAGTTTGTAATTTATTTTAGAGATTAAAAGTTTAAAAGAGTTCAAATTAGTCCCAGTTGTCATGTTATGCCAATGTAATGACACTGTTATGTGTAATACATCATCAGAGTGACACATCTGTAGCACCGATGGGGAATGAAAGATAATGGATTATAATGAAGGACCATGAAAAGGTGAGATTCAGAGTTTCCAATTATTTCTGCTTTGGCAAAAATCCTTTTGGAATGCATGATTTCTCCCTCCCACTCCCTTTGTCATTTTTTTTTATTTTCTGTTTCATTAAGCTTAAAATGTTGGTAACCACCAGTTCATGTGCAATTTATCACAATGTGTTTATTAGTAATCATTGGCCTAAAAGACATGTTTATTGCTATGAGAAGTTATTCAAAGTTTCAGAATTGGAGAATTACTGGTATAGAAAGTGCCAGAGTAACACTGCAGACAAAAGAGAAATGAGTCTTCAATATGGTCACAGTAATTTTCAGAATCCTACATTCTATTGAATGAATTCTGAATAGTCTTCAAATGGGGGAAATGGTTAATAGTCACATTCTGAGTTCTTGAGTGCCAACAAAAATGGACTAGGATTCTCACTACAGACTGGATTCTGCAGAGGGGAAAAAATCTGATATCAGATTTTAGAGAATAAGCATGGGAAGAGATAGAAAATCAGAGAAGATGGGGAAGTGTTAAAAATGGAGTGGGAACCAAAAACCAGTAGGGAGAAAAAATGAAAGGAAAGGAGAAAGGGAAAGAAAGGGAAATGAAGTGACTAGGAAAGAGAAAAAGGAAAGTGGGAGTGAAAAAATGGGAAAAGAAAATTAGAAAAAATGCAAAGTATAAAAAATAAATTTATGAATAATGTGAATTTGTCATTGGCCATCACTCCTTAAGGATGACACTTTGGCAGTTGTCACTCTATCTTATTAATACAAGGAATATAATAAAGAAGGATTTGTAACAAATATGAACAGACAGTTCTGCTTCAGAACCACCATAAAGTCAATCTATACAAAAAAAGAGAAGAAGGAATAGCATGGAACAGGTAACCTGTAAAGAGTCTTGTACTTCCAGTTTCCATTGGCTGCTGATAGGCATGGGAAATTAAACACAGTTTCAAACCTCAGTGAAGATTAGATTTGGCTTGAGGGAATTGTTGAAGATTTATGTCAATTGTTTTGAAAGAATCTGGTTCACTCCATCCCTAGTTCAAATGTCTAAGGACAGCAGTGGATGTTTGGGTACAAAGATATTGTCTTAGAAAGTATTCAAAAAACACTCCAAACAGATGTGCCTGAAAATACTAAAGAGGTAACATTTAAAAAAAAAAGGCAAATCAAACCTTTATTGCAGCACACCTGTACTTGTTAAGTAGACTAAATTATGTATTATGAAGTGACCAATTTATATGAAACAATTATATTGCCTAAGGCCACGTCCAGACTAGGTATTAAAATCGATTTTAGATACGCAACTTCAGCTACGGGAATAACGTAGCTGAAGTCGAATTTCTAAAATCGAGGTACTCACCAGTCTGGACGGCGCGGCATCGATGTCCGCGGCTCTCCGTGTCGATTCCGGAACTCCGTTCGGGTTGATGGAGTTCCGGAATCGATGTAAGCGCGCTCGGGGATCGATACACCGCGTCCAGACTAGACGCGATATATCGATCCCCGAGCAATCAATTTTAACCCGCCGATGCCACGGGTTAGTCTGGACGTGGGCTAAGTGTTTGTAATCTCACTGTCCTTTGGGATGTTTAAGAATGAGATGTTTCATCTTCACATTCCTTTTTTTAAAAAAAATCTCAATAAAATTTTGCCAATTAATACAAACTATATATAGAAAAGGGAAAGATGTGATATCTCTAAATTCCTTCGTGTCATATATAATACAAAGCCCACAAACTGATGCAAGTATAGCACCATAAATCACATACAAATATTTTCTCTTTGTACTGGTCTACATTGAAACAGTATACTGGCATAGCTATGTAACTCGGAGGTATGAAAAAATCATACTCCTGACTGACACAGCACTGGAGACATAACCCCCAGGTGTAGATAGAATAGTGCTAACTTGGTTCAGGGAGGTGGTATTGATACATTGACAAAAACACCCTTTCTATCTTTGTATTCTGAGTGTACACTATGGGGCTATGCCAACAAAACTGGTATAGCCTCCAGCATGCAGATGTACACTTTTTCTCCCTTAATTCCATTAACATTTTGCTGTATGTTCTCCAATAATTCCATTATGCTCTACTGCTCTATTTTAGAATAGTTTGGGAAGGAGAAAGGAGACAAATTAATCCCTGTTGCAATTTTTTTTGATCTTCTCTTCTATATTGTTGGCTCTCCCCCAATACAAGGATGATGACTGCCAGGAGAAAATACCTGTTGTTGAGACTTAAGATGGCCAAGGAGTCCAATTCATGCTCTAAAGGTTTTTCAATGTATGTGACAGGTGGTTGCTTGGAGAAAGCAAAGCTGCTGGCCAGGATACTGTATTCTTTCCTTCCTCCTCTGCCATTTCTCAGCCTCTTGAGCAAGGCAATTCTCTTCAAAATGGGCTGAGAACTTGCAATTTCCACTTACTGATATCCAGGCTGGGGAGGGGTCATCCAATGTGAAAGGTGCCTACTGGTGGAATCTCTCAGGCAGCAGGTGGGAGAGCTACAGGAGGAGGTGGCTAGGTTGAGGAGCATCCGTGTCCATGAGCAATTCCTGGACAGTGTCCATGTGGAGACAGCTGAGGTAGCTGTCCCAGTTCACAGAACTGCTGACACACCACTGGTGGAGGAGGAGATGGCTCAGGGTGGGCACTGGCAGCAGGTTACTTCTGGCAGTGGGCAGCGCTCCACCCCTGCTGTGAACCCTCCTGCTGTGGTAATAGGTAACTGTTATGCTCTTCTTGATACAGGAGAGAAGGAATCACCTCCTACAGTAAAGGAGGAGAAGCCTCGTACCCCTAAGGCTGGGAGGTCTGCTGCCACCACTGAAAATAGGAAAAGTAGGGTAGCAGTGGTCGGAGACTCTCTGCTAAGGGGGATGGAGGCACCCATCTGTCGCCCTGACATTTCATCTTGGGAGGAATGCTGCCTGCCGGGGGCCCGTATCCGAAATGTTACAGAGGCATTGTTGAGGATTATCCGGCCTTCTGACTACTACACCATGCTACTCATCCATGTGGGCACAAATGATACTGCGAGGTGTGACGCTGAGCGGATCAAGAGTGACTACAGGGCTCTGGGAGTACGGGTGAAGGAGTTTGGAGCGCAAGTGATATTCTCTTGATTCTTCCTGTCAAAGGTAGGGGCCCGGGCAGAGACAGATGCATCATGGAGGTGAATGCCTGGCTGCGAAGATGGTGTCACCAGGAGAGCTTTGGCTTCCTCGACCACGGGATGCTATTCGAGGAAGGACAGCTAGGCAGAGATGGCATTCACCTTTCAAGGAGGGGAAAGACCCTATTTGCACACAGACTGGCTAACCTAGTGAGGAGGGCTTTAAACTAGGTTCAATGGGGACAGGTGAGCAGGTAAGTGGGGAACATGAAGACCTGGGAGATGGGTCAGAAACAAGAGGGAGTGTGGGTTATAATGGCAGAGAGAAAGGAGGATCAGGGCAAAACTGGGAGGCAAGATCAAACTAGTATCTAAGATGCCTATATACAAATGCGAGAAGTATGGGTAATAAGCAGGAAGAACTGGAAGTGCTAATAAATAAATACAACTATGACATTGTTGGCATCACTGAAACTTGGTGGGATAATACACATGATTGGAATGTTGGTGTGGATGGGTATAGTTTACTCAGGAAGGATAGACAGGGGGAATAGGGAAGAGGTGTTGCCTTATATATTAAAAATGTACACACTTGCACTGAGGTGGAGATGGACATAGGAGATGGAAGTGTTGAGAGTCTCTGGGTTAGGATAAAAGGGGTAAAAAACAATGGTGATGTCGTGCTAGGAGTCTACTACAGGCCACCTAACCAAGTGGAAGAAGTGGATGAGGCTTTTTTTAAACAACTAACAAAATCATCCAAAGCCCAAGATTGGGTGGTGATGGGGGACTTCAACTATCCAGATATATGTTGGGAAAATAACACTGTGGGGCACAGACTATTCAATAAGATCCTGGACTGCATTGCAGACAACTTTTTTTTCAGAAGGTTGAAAAAGCTACTAGGGGGGAAGCTGTTCTAGACTTGATTTTAGCAAATAGAGAGGAACTCGTTGAGAATTTGAAAGTAGAAGGAAGCTTGTGTGAAAGTGATCATGATATCATAGAGTTTGCAATTCTAAAGAAGGGTAGAAGGGAGTACAGCAGAATAGAGACAATAGATTTCAGGAAGGCGGATTCTGGTAAGCTCAGAGAGCTGATAGGTAAGGTCCCATGGGAATCAAGACTGAGGGGAAAAACAACTGAGAAGAGTTGGCAGTTTTTCAAAGGGACACTATTAAGGGCCCAAAAGCAAGCTATTCCGATGGGTAGGAAAGATAGAAAATGCAGCAAAAGACCACCTTGGCTTTACCACGAGATCTTGCATGACCTACAAAATAAAAAGGAGTCATATAAAAAATGGAAACTAGGTCAGATTACAAAGGATGAATATAGGCAAACAACACAGGAATGCAGGGGCAAGGTTAGAAAGACAAAGTCACAAAATGAGCTCAAACTAGCTATGGGAATAAAGGGAAACAAGAAGACTTTTTATCAATACATTAGAAGCAAGAGGAAAACCAAGGACAGGGTAGGCCCACTGCTCAGTGAGGAGGGAGAAACAGTAACAGGAAACTTGGAAATGGTAGAGATGCTTAATGACTTCTTTGTTTCAGTCTTCACTGAGAAGTCTGAAGGAATGTCTAACATAGTGAATGCTTATGGGAAGGGGGTAGGTTTAGAAGATAAAATAGAAAAACGAACAAGTTAAAAATCACTTAGAAAAGTTAGATACCTGCAAGTCACCAGGGCCTGATGAAATGCATCCTAGAATACTCAAGGAGTTAAAAGAGGAGGTATTTGAGCTTCTAGCTATTATCTTTGGAAAGTCATGGGAGATGGGAGAGATTCCAGAAGACTGGAAAAGGGCAAATACAGTGCACATCTATAAAAAGGGAAATAAAAACAACCCAGGAAACTACAGACCAGTTAGTTTAACTTCTGTGCCAGGGAAGATAATGGAGCAGTAATTAAAGAAATCATCTGCAAACACTTGGAAGGTGGTAAGGTGATAGGGAAAAGCCAGCATGGATTTGTAAAGAACAAATCGTGTCAAAGCAATCTGATAGCTTTCTTTGATAGGATAACAAGTTTTGTGGATAAGGGAGAAGCGGTGGATGTGGTACACTTAGACTTTAGTAAAGCATTTGATACGGTCTCGCATGATATTCTTATCGATAAACTAGGCAAATACAATTTAGATGGGACTACTATAAGGTGGGTGCATAACTGGCTGGATAACCGTACTCAGAGAGTAGTTATTAATGGCTTCCAATCCTGGTGAAAGGCTGAGGCTTGATGTAAGATGCAAGATCATTACAGCCTATTGCCAGCCAGCTTTTCCAAACAATGGGATTAATGCACTCCTTCTTAAGATATACTTTCAGGATGTCCTGGTAGCATTTCCTCTGTCCCCATGAGTTCTCTTACCATGACTAAAGGTATGTCTACACTACGGGATTATTCTGATTTTACATAAGCCGGTTTTTTAAAACAGATTGTATAAGGTCGAGTGCACGTGGCCATACTAAGCACATTAATTCGGCAGTGTGCGCCCATGTACCAAGGCTAGTGTCGATTTCTGGAGCGTTGCACTGTGGGTAGTTTTCCCGTAGCTATCCCATAGTTCCTGCAGTCTCCCCCGCCCATTGGAATTCTGGGTTCAGATCACAATGCATGTTGGGGCAAAAACAGTGTCGAGGGTGAGTCTGGGTAAATGTCGTCACTCAATCCTTCCTCCATGAAAGCAACAGCAGACAATCATTTCGTGCCCTTTTTCCCTGGATTGCCCTGGCAGACGCCATAGCATGGCAACCATGGAGCCTGTTTTGCCTTTTGTCACTGTCACTGTATATGTACTGGATGCTACTGACAGACACGGTACTGCAGTGCTACACAGCAGCATTCATTTGCCTTTGCAAGGTAGCAGAGATGGTTACCATCCCTATTGCACTGTCTGCCATTGTACATTGGCGATGAGATGATGGTTATCAGTCATTTTGCACCATTTGCAATTGGAAATTGGTGATGATGGTTATCAATCCTTTTGTACCATCTGCTGCTGTCATGGGTGCTCCCGGCTGGCCTCACTGAGGTTGGCCGGGGGCTCATGGAGAAAAATGGGAATGACTCCCTGGGTCGTTCCATTCTTTATGTTTTGTCTAAAAATAGAGTCAGTCCTGCCTAGAATATGGGGCAAGTGTATTAGAGAACCAGAGAGCACAGCTGCTGTGGGCCAGAGCCCTAGAGATCCCGCAGAAATGATGAGCTGCATGCCATTCTAGGGGATGCCCCTGCAACAACCCCACCCATTGCTTTCCTCCTCCCCCAACCCTCCTGGGCTACCGTGGCAGTATCCCCCCATTTGTGTGATGAAGTAATAAAGCATGCAGGAATAAGAAACACTGAGTTTTTAGTGAGATAAAATGAGGGGGAGGCAGCCTCCAGCTGCTAATGATAGTCCAGGCAGGACATTAAAGGGGGGGCAGGGAAGAGAAGCGCAGCCTCCCGATGCTATGATAGTCCAGGGAGTACAGAATCGTCTTTAGACATGAAAAGGGCGGGGGCTGATGGAGCTCAGCCTCCAGCTGCTATGATGAGGATGGTTTCCAAGCCTTTTGTACCATCTGCTGGGAATGACCAGGAGCCATTCCCATTTTTACCCAGGCGCCCCCGACCGACCTCACCGAGGCCAGGCAGGAGCACTCATGGGCTGATGATGACGATAGCTACCAGTCATTTTGCAACATCTGCCACCAGGAAGGGGATGCTGGTGTTTAGCACCAGCAGCATGCAGTAAACATAGAGTGACATTGAAAAAAGGTGAGAAACGATTTTTTCCCCTTTTCTTTCGGGGGGGGGAGGGAGAAGGGTGTTAATTAACGACATACACCCTGAAACAGCCGGGAAAATATTTTTGACCCTTCAGGCTTTGGGAGCTCAGCCAAGAATGCAAATACTTTTCAGAGACTGCGGGGACTGTGGAATAGCTAGAGTCCTCAGTACCCCCCCTCCCTCCCTGAGTGTCGATTTGGTTCTTTGGCTTTCCATTATGCTTGTCATGCAACACTGTGCTGAGTCCCTGCTGTGGCCTCTGTCTATCATAGCCTGCAGATTTTTTCAAATGCTTTGTCATTTCATCTTCTGTAACGGAGCTCTGATAGATTTGTCTCCCCATACAGCAATCAGATCCAGTGTCTCCCGTACGGTCCATGCTGGAGCTCTTTTTGGATTTGGGCCTGCATCGCCACCCTCACTGATCAGAGCTCCACCCTGGGCAAACAGGAAATGAAATTCAAAAGTTCGCAGGTCTTTTCTTGTCTACCTGGCCAGTGCATCCAAGTTCAGATTGCTTTCCAGAGCGGTCACAATGGTACACTGTGGGATACCGCCCAGAGGCCAATACTGTCGAATTGCAGCCACATTAACCCTAATCTGACATGGCAATACCGATTTCAGTGCTATTCCCTTCGTCGGGGAGGAGTACAGAAATCAGTTTAAAGAGCCCTTTATATTGATATAAAGGGCTTCGTTGTGTGGACGGGTGCAGGGTTAATTCGGTTTAACGCTGCTAAATTCGGTTTAAACGCATAGCGTAGACCAGACCTAAGGCTATGTCTGCACTGCACACCTTACAGCAGCACAGTAGTATAAGGTACACAGTGGAGCCGCTCTTTGTTGGCAGGAGAACTCTCTCATGCTGACAAAAATAAAGCCACCCCCAATGACAGACAGTAGCTTTGTCAGTGGGAGACACTCTCCTGCCAACAAAATGCTCTCCACACTGGCACTTTTCATCGGTAAAACTTTTGTCAGTCAGTCAGAGTTGTGTTTTTTCACACCCCTGACCAACAAAAGTTTTACTGACAAAAGTGCAATGTAGACATAGCCTATGCTGAGAAAAGAGGACTTGCTTCATAAGAAAAGTATCAGCCATCCTCACACAATGGCCAGCTCAGAGATGTTGATGTTTCATAAGCTTTGCCTCAACACTGGTGATGTTAGCTGCAGAGAGAAAGCTGGCACTGGTGAGGTGATCTTTCCATCTAATACAGAGCATCTTCCTAAAGTAATGTTGGTGGTACTAGTCCAGATGTTTAAGATAGCTATGGTATGTCACCCATGTCTCACATTCATAAGGAAGGGGATGACTACTGCATTGTAGTCCAGAATCTTAGTTTCCATTCGCGGATCTCTGTCAATAAAGACGTGATGAAGCAACTTTCTGAAGGATGCACTGGCCCAATGGATCCTATGTTGGATCTCAAAATCAAGAGAGCTCCTATAGTGGAGTCCCATTTGTGGCCTCCACCAGCTCAAAGGGTCTACTATCCTACTCACTGAAATATGGAATAAAACAATCTTTATTAATCCCCCATATTGAGAAAGGGTAAGTTTTCTGCAGAACTCAGGAAACAACAATTACAGAATACCCATATTAACTAGAAATACAACTCTATTCACGCACCAGAAATATGGTCTACAAAGCTCATTTAAAATCTATGTTTTTGGATAACAGCACTAAGTATAGGTTTAGGGTCTGGTCCTGTGAGCTGCTGAGTGCCAAGAACTTCTGTTAACTAAACACTTAGTAGAGTCAGGCCTTCTAATGAATAAGAAAAGAAAAGAAAAAAGCAGACACAGTCTCTTATATGATTTCAGCTCTTCTTTTATTGGTTTGAATAAAACTGGGAATAAAACTGCAAAAAAATGAAAATAAAAGGCCAGTATTTTCAGATTTAAGGCTCTATGTGGACCTTGGGTGTATGATGGTGGTCAACTGAGTCCATATTTAGGCACCTAAATAATAGCAATCAGATTTTAAGGATTTACTTCAATACAATTGTGGTTGCTCGGCACCTCTTAAAAACAAAAATCATTCCATTATTTAGGGAACTAAATATGGATGTAAGTGCCCGATTTAAGGAACCTGAGTGAATTTGAATATTTTAACTACTTTTCAAAATAAAACTTCTTGACCTCAAAGAAACTTCTTTTTGCTTGAGTTCAATTTTTTGGTAATGGTTTAGACCTGGTTTTATTACATACAAATGTCTGAACAATTTTAGGTTTGAAGGTCTGATATTTATTTGCCATAGCATGTTGGTATTAAAAATTTCATGCTGTACATACCTTTTACTGCCTTGCTTTTGCCTCTGATGGTGCATTGACTGCCAGAGATGTACAGTACAGTAATTCAAGAAAAGCTGATTTGCTCATTACCAAATAATAGTCTTACATTACAAGGCTATAAAGATGCAGATTAACAGGATTAATCTCAAATGAAAAGGGAAAGCGAGTATCATTACTCGCACTAAAGCTTATATTAGGGATTGGTTTGGGGTTTTTTTTTTAAAGTTTTTCTATGTTAAATCAAATATATGTCTCTATCCCTTGAGTGTACATACTATGCAGCTGGTTCTCAAATTACAGCAATCATTTTTAATTCTTTGTATATGCAAACCTAAACTTGGTAGGACATATTAATTTATCATAGTGAAATGAGGCTCAGCAAAAGGATTAAAACAAGTTTGGAAATGGACAATTGTTCCAAATTCTAAAACACTATTTGAAGACATTCATTTTCTAACACGTGTCCCAGCAAGAGAGCCCTATGAACTAAAGTACTCATTTTTATTTTCAGGATATCTCAACTCTAATCTAAAGTGAAATGTTAGCATTCCTGACAGTTAAAGTAGCAAAATTGTACCATCCTTTCCTCCTCACATCTTCCCATCATTTTTTTTCCCAGATGGAAGTCTGATATTTTCCTAGCAATGTCACCTTACCATGGTGAAGTGATATATGAAATTATGAATGGTGAGGAGAAAGTGAAAAAGGAAGTGTTATTTACTCCATCATATAGCCACAAGAACCAGGGGTCACCCAATGAAATTAATAGGTTGCAGATTTAAAACCAATATAAGAAAGTACTTCTTCACACAACACACAGTCAACCTGTGGAACTTGTTGCCATGGCATATTATGAAGGCCAGAAGTATAATGAGGTTCAAAAAATAATTAGCTAATTCCATGGAGGATAGGCCCATCAATGGCTATTAGCCACGATTTTCAGGGACTTCACCCCATGTTCCAGGTGTCCCTAAACCGCTGACTGACAGAAGCTGGGAATGGACAATAGGAGATGGATCACTTTATAAATTGCCCTGTTCTATTCATCACCTCTGAAGCACCTTGCACCTGCCTCTGTTGGAAGACAGGATACCAGGCTAGGTGGATCATTAATCTGACCCAATATGGCCTTATGATACTTTTCTGCCTCCCTTGAGTGTTATTTTTGAAGTATACATAAGAATATATTTGAGTGTATACATGAACATCAAAACAGCCACTAAGGATCTGGCTCAGTGTGTTTCCACATTTATTGTGCACAATAGATTATTTCCTGATTTTATAAATCTACACTTTTAAAAACATACGTAGACTCTAGTATTTTATAGCAGTTTGATTTTCTGAAGCACCTTTCCTCGAAGGATCTCAAAGTGTGATGCAAATATTAATAAATTAAGCCTCAAAACACCCAAGACACAGATGAGAGGCGTTACCTCTGTTTAGAAACAGAGGTGGAAATTAAGGAAGAGAGATGTGAAGTCCATGGTCACTCAGCAAGTCTGTAACAAAGCATGGAATAAAACAGAAAATAAACTGACCTCCTGACTCCCAATTGTACATACGTCCTCTTTGCATAATGGTTCTTCAGAATTAACTTGTTTTATAAGTTTCCCCTCAACTTAAGGAGCCATGGAAAAAGTCCAGAATTATGACCCTGAAAATTGTTACTATTCCATAAAAGGATAAATATAAAAGTCCTGGCCTTTGTATACAGTGATCAAATTAAATAGGAGGTTATTTGGTGGCAATTTTAAAAATTTCCCCTATAAAAGAATTTCCCTTAAAGTCCCTTATTACAGATGGCTTTGGGTATTTAGGAAGAATGAAAACCAAATATAACCACCTTTATTTGAATTTGATGTGGAGAAAAGTGTGTCATAGAATCTCAGAAAGCCTGACCGCTTGTGAACATCAATGATACATCTTTGTCACCATTAACAGTATTAGTTATTTGTCATTATTTGTATTACTATAGTGTGTCAGGAACCCAAAATCAACAGTAAGGTCCCATTCTGCTAGGCATGGTAGAAACAGAATAAAGATAGTTCCTGCTCTGAAGTGATTACAATATAAACAAACAAGACAAAGCATTAAGGAGGAAGAGACATAAATAGGGCCAGTTGAAAATTTTCAATATATGTATTCTTTCTGGGTTTTTGACTAAATGAAAATTATTATGAAGAACGTCCTCTTTCCTCAGAAATTTTTGGTTTTCAGAGAAATAGTAGAAATGTCTACAGAAGGAAAACTATTTTCCAACCATCTCTAGCTACAACCTACAATCAGAGTGAATAATGTGGCGGAATGTTTGTGTCATATTAATTCCACAATTCTTGTTTTTTGGGGAGAGGGCCAAGTGGTTTATTTTGTTTAAAAATTTTAGGATGAGGTTCTGTTGGGAGGGGACTGGTTGAGCAAAGACAACGGAAAGGAGAGGACTCTGAAGAGAGGGAGGTAAGGGACCTGATGACTGGAGAAGAGGTGGACAGAAAGGGAGTATGCAGGGCAGGTGAAATATGGCTGACCTGAAGAGACTAAGGAAGGAGATAGAAGAGAATTGGAGCCAATATCCATTCAGCACAAAGGAAAAAAGTGTTCTCCAAGGGAAAATTCTAAAAAATGGTCTAGCACTGATAGCATTAGTGCCTGAAGGTCTCTGCTGTAGCTACTTGTACTGGCTGAGTTTCTGGGCAGCCCCTCCAATCAATTCCTTTCTTCCCTCACATGATGGTGAAGAAGAGTGGGACCACATAGGCAGTGATATCCCTAGAGGAGAAATCCCACTTGCAGAGAGTTTTGAGTCCAAGGGTTGGAAAAAGTTGGAGAAAGGAAATATAGTGACCTCTAAGACTGAAGGATTGGTTCAGTATTAAGTTGGATAAATATTGTGCCTGAATCACAATACTATCTTCCACTGCACCCTGGGGATTCCTCATGAAAACACTCACTGAGCGTGGTGCTGCTTATCTTGGGGGATTTCATGAGATGATCATACAAGTAGCCATGATACCCTGGGTAAGTGCTTTTCAGACACAAGTTGTCAGTTAGTGAGACTCTCAGATTCATAGACTTAAGGTCAGAAGGGACCATTATGGTCATTTAGTCTGACCTCCTGCACAATGCAGGTCACAGAATTTTACCCATCCACTCCTGTAACAAACCCCTACCCTATGTCTGAGTTACTGAGGTCCTCAAATCATGGTTTAAAGACTTCAAGGTGCAGAGAATCCTCCAACAAGTGACCCATGCCCCCTGCTGCAGAGGAAGGTGAAAAACCTCCAGGGCCTCTGCCAATCTTCCCTGGAGGAAAATTCCTTCCCAACCCCAAATATGGTGATCAGTTAAACCCTGAGCACATGGGCAAGACTCACCAGCCAGTATCCAGGAAACAATTCTCTGTAGTAACTCAGATCACACCCTATCTAACATCCCATCACAGCCATATTTACCTGCATATTTACCTGCTAATAATCAAAGATCAATTAATTGCCAAAATTAGGCTATCCCATCATACCATCCCCTCCATAAACTTATCAAGCTTAGTCTTGAGGACAGATATGTCTTTTGCCCCCACTACTCCCCTTGGAAGGCGGTTCCAGATACTACACTCCCCGATGGTCAGAATCTTTGTCTAATTTCAAATCTAAACTTCCTGATGGCCAGTTTATATCCAATTGTTCTTGTGTCCACTTTAGCACTGAATTTAAATTCCTCTCCCTTCCTGGTATTTATCCCTCTGATATATTTATAGAGAGCAATCATATTCCCCTTAGCCTTCTTTTGGTTAGGCAAAACAAGCCAGGTTCTTTGAGTCTCCTTTCAGAAGACAGGTTTTCCATTCCTCGGATCATCCTAGTAGCCCTTCTCTATATGTGTTCCCATTTGAACTCATCCTTCTTAAACGTGGGAGACCAGAAATGCATACAGTATTCCAGATGAGGTATCACCAGCTCCTTGCTCTTGGATGAAGATTATCTAGGCCCCCCGATTTAGTCCCATTAAGCTGTTAGAGTTTGGCTTCTGCTTTGGATGTCATAATATCTACCTCCATATCCTCATTCCCATTTGTCATCCTGCCATTATCCCTAAGATCCTCATTCATCACATTAAAGACTGAGGCAAAGAATTTGTTTAGATATTGGGCCATGCCTAGATTATCCTTAACCTCCACTCCATCCTCAGTGTTTAGCGGTCCCACTTTTCTTTATTTTCTTCTTATTCATATGACTATAGAATCTTTTACTATTCGTTTTAATTCTCTTTGCAAGGTCCAACTCTACATGGCTTTTGGCCTTTCTCACTTTATCCCTACATGATCTAACCTCAATAAGGTAGCTTTACTTGCTAATCCCTCCCATCTTCCACTCCTTATAGGCTTTCTGCTTTTTTGTAATCACCCCTCTGAGATGCTTGCTCATCCAGCTTAGTCTACAACTCTTGCCTATGAATTTTTTCCCCTTTCTTGGGATGCAGGCTTCTGCTAGTTTCCACAACTTTGGACTTGAAGTAATTCCAAGCCTCCTCCACCTTTAGATCCCCAAGTTCTTCAGTCCAATCCACTTCCCTAACTAATTTCCTTAATTCTTTATAGTTAGCCCTTTTGAAATCAAAAACCCGAGTCTTAGATCTATTTTTCTTTATTCTTCCATCTAGTTTGAACTGAATTAGTTCATGATCACTTGAACCAAGGTTGTCCCCTACAACCATTTCTTCTGTGAGGTCCTCACTACTCACCAAAACCAAATCTAAAATGGCATCCCCTCTTGCTGGTTCTTCAACTACTTGATGAAGGAATCCATCAGCTATCACATCCAGAAAAATCTGAGCCCTATTATTATTATTAGCACTTGTTCTCCAGTCTCTATCTGGGAAATTAAAGTCTCCCATGATCACACAGTTCCCATTAGTGTTTACTTCATTACAAACATTAAAGAGGTCTCTGTCCATGAATGAACTTTGTTTCCCAACTTAGAAATATGTTCATGCACAAGCAAGAGAGTCAGAAAGTTCTTCACATGAAACTACAGTATATTGTACTCTGAGGATCAGAGCTCTGAGAATAAAATAGCTTTCTGTATTATACATGGGCTTATGTTCAGTTCTGTTTGAGAATATCCTAGGAATAAATTGAAGCTGTATGGTTGTTATCCCAGCTAAATTGTGAATCAATAAAAAGGCTACCCTAGGGGCCTCCTTAAAAATGTAATGACAAAGTAGTAGAATCTAAAAGAAAAATAAGTAAATTAATTAAATATCTAATTAAGAAAATAAAGTGTATTTTATTAAAATTAAGAGCATTTTCTCCTGAGGTACAATTTGAAGTACCCAGAAGAATTACACTTAAAATTGTGCTAAAATAATGTACACAGTCCTGATTAAAACCAAACTGGGACAAAATTAGGAAAACATTAATGAGGAACTGCAAAATTCCCCTCCATGATATCCTATGGCATTTCCTAGTTCCCAAAAGACAACCCAAAATGCATCAAACATCCCATGTAACCCAGTGAAGGATACAGTCTGTGTGTCTTTTAGCAAGTTAGTAAACTCCAGAGAATTTTTCAGATGGAATAATTAGATAGCTTCCAATTTAAGTTTTAAAAACAGTAGTCGACAAATTGGATGATATAGGGGAAAAACTAACATTCCTTCTTCTAGCCAAAAGGATACCTAGATCAAAGCATATAAACAAAATCTCTCCACAAATACATTTTAATTAAAAGTTCTCTCTCAGGTTTAAGGTGCAATTTGGCAGAAACAGCATGATTGATCAATCACTGTCTTAGCTTTTCTCTCAGTAACTAAATATCCTCTCATTAGAAGAAAATAAAGTAAGAGAGAGTGTGGTTTAACACCTTGGTGCTGACCTCTTGGCATTGTCAAGCACTTTCATCATGCCTGAAAGAAATTCAGAGGAAAAAAAAAATCCTTGAAACCACAGCCACTTGAGGCACAGATAACTCCCACACTTTCTTTAGTCTCTCAAAAAATAGGGGTGTGGGCATAGAACTCAGAGCAGAACGAACAATTAAGGGAAATGAACAATCAAAAGCAAATTCTTGAGGCAAGATATACTGCAATTGTCAATTATACCAGTCAAAGAGAAATGGAGGTTACCCACTTTATAAAATGGATTGAACTACTGATAGCTTCTTATGTTGGTGTAAGCCACCAAACTCAGATTTTGTAAAGCTTATCTTTTACTGTAGACTAAAGCAGTGATAATGAGTGGAATTCCTTAGACCAGATGGAGAAACAGGTGCATTCTCATAATGGGTTAGTGATTGATCAGAGTATCAAAAGCAAAAAAGCTCACCTCTCATTTATGGAACTATTTTTTATCAACTTAGTTGTGAGCCAGCCTAGGTGCATGTGAGTCAAGTGGCATAAGGACCTGTTATGTGTTGGCTATCTCCAGTTAGGATTACAATACAAGAGGAAGAGCAACTGCCACATGACAGTTACCTCCCATCCCAAGCAGATGAGCACAGAATGGGCAACCAAATTCATTGAGTGGGCAGAGCCTTGGCTCTACTCTCCTCAATATACCTACCAGCACAGTTGAGCTAGCTTGGAGGGAGGTGTAAACCGTGCCAGGAAGATGAGCTGGCAAAACTTACCCTTTGGGACAAATACCCTTACTCAAGGCACATTGCAAAGTGCTAATCTAGCTCCATGTGCTTAATTTCATGAAAGCAAACCAAACACAGGCACTTTGGCCTGAAGTATTGTTGCTGTTTATATTGATTCAAAGACCACGGATGAATTCAGGCACTGTGAGATGAAGGTGATCTTAAATGAGGGAGAATATGGGTGTTTCTAGATCTCAGCCCCTCAATATAGGCCGAAAGAAAATAAATCAGACATGAAAAGCTATATTTTATGGAACAGGAAGTAAACACAGATTTTCTGTTTCCAGCAAAGCTTTGTGTAAGTTATTAGAAGAAATCCTATGGAGGTCTGTGATCCATTTGTTGAAGAGTTATACAATGCTGTAAATGATAGTTTTTCAATACAGTAGGGAAAACTGCCAGCTTTACTTAAATGAGTGGCTGTTAGTCCTCAAGCATCCTTGATGCCTGATGATCCATCCTTAGACTTGGGTATGGTACAGAGATCATAGTAGTCTTGTTGACTGATTACTTATTTAGCGACAGGCAAAAGGTCCATATTGACATTATTAGATGCATCAGCAGTACTGTACTGTTAACTAAAGGGTTGTACTCATTTCATTGTTGGAGTGGGGTTTGCAATAGAGGGACTCCATTTCTTCTTTACAAAGAAATCCTAGAATGTTGCTCTGCAGCTGCTTGCCCAACCACAAGGTCCACTCACACTCAGCTCCACATGGATCTAACACTTCTCACGTCCCATCCAGAATGTATGAAAGGCTGCTGTGAAGTTGTTGGGACAGCAGTTGCCTCAGTATGCAGACACCACATAACTCAGTGGGCATGATTCTGAATTAAGAGCAACTGTGTTGAAGTTCATGGAATCACAGTGGTGCAGGCAAGATCAGAATATGTGTCTCATCAGGTTCCTTGTTTTCTCAGTGCCCGAACAACATATGGACTTGGATGAAAGCAAGCTGGTGGAGTTTCAGCTCAGGTAAAGGATAAGTGATGTTAGTTCATTGGGGAATGCAACTAAGGTGTGTGTCAGAAGTGGGGCTGCTCTATAATAATTTAAGGTGACTTTATTGTGACCTAGTTATTTGGAAGTTTATTGTATGAGTGTTAAGCTAAACTAACAACAGGCAAAAAGCAGCATGAAACAGGACAGTGACTTGAGATAACCATCCATCTGCAAAGAACTAAGGAACAAAACAAGAACCATTTGCCTTGATGTTCTACCTCTAACCCCTGGTGGAGCACAGCAGGTTTTGAACAGCAAGGTCCAAACCTGGGAAATTGAGAAGACAAAGGACTTCTGGCAATATAAAAAAGTCTGTAGGAAGGGGAGGCAGTTGCTATAGAAAAGCTGTTCTCCCCTACCCCCACCCTTCGCTGGAGTGTCTGAAGAAGCTAGGCCTTCCTAGCTCAAAGGACAGGCAGATAGGGGTTAGGAAAGATATATGCGTATAGATCTTTTGTTGATTTATGTTTTTCCCTATTATACTTTATGCTGTAAAAATAAAACAATACTTTGGTTTATCTTTGGTTTATGTAGGCTGTCTTATCACTAATTTACCACTCCCAAAGAGAAGAACTGCAGGTATGGAACCCAGTTGGACCCGCTGGATAAATACAGTTGATACACATAGTACTGTAGCTCAGGGCCCTAAGAGCGTGTGTGTGTGTGGGCGGGAGGAGTTATATGATTCTTTACCAAAAGAGGTAAAGGCACAAGGCTTTACACCTAGGGGGAGAGGGAGGGTGTGCTTTCAGAGATGGATCAGAGGTACAGCTAGCCATGTAACCATGACAATGGGGTTGATCTTTATTCCCAGTTCTCAGATGTTTGGTGACCATTTGAAGAGAGGTTTGCAGTTGAGGGCACTTTTAGACCTCAGATTGTTCCTCAAGTCCCAAGAACTAACAGTAGGGAGAGATACCTTTTTAAAATGCATTTGTGCTTGGCATGACAAATGTAACTTTCTCAGATACAGATTTTCATTAAATAATTGTTGCCCATGTCGTCAACCGAGTGGATTCTTGTAACCCCATGAGGAGTGTATTACCCTTGCAAGTCATTCAGACCCTGCAACTGATACAGAGACTATGGTTATCCCTTTACTTAATGTGACTACCCACCAGGAACAGATCACACCAGGATTCCTGACATGCCTTATTTCCTTCTGAATACCACTATTAAGATTGTCATTGTTGACCTATAAGCATGAAGTGGCTTAGTTACCATCTATTTTAGAAGCTTCCTCTTTCTGCCTGACTCAACTGCAGTGGAGGAGCACAATCAAGCTAACATTCCCTCAAGCACAGTTGCCAACTTTCACATGGTTAATAAGCACCCCGACTTTCACAATAAGACAAAAATCAAGCTAATCCTATTTCAAAACAAGGCCAAAACAAACTGATCCCTAAGAACCTCAAACACACTATGTGATTAGATTCCGCCCCCACCCAGCATGCAGTCTGGCCCTCTGTGCACCCTGACTATCTCCCCTGCTTGCCCCTTGCTCCTTCTTGGCCCCCCCTTGCCATGAGCTGATCATAAAAAGAAGCAACAAGCTACAACAAGCAGTAAGCTACAAGTAAAAAACTAGCCAACAAGCAACTCACAAGCCAATTAAGCAAAAAACAAGCTGAAATTCTGCATTTTTTTCACATGTTTGGCATGTCTGCCTTCAAGTTAGCTGTCTGGGTGCTGCTGCCAAGCGGTCCTCAATGGAGAGCTCCTGGACTCAGGAATTAGTTTCCTCTCTTGGTCTGACCGTGTAAATACTTGTCCCTTAAGGACATGTTGCAAAGCCCATCTATTTATGAAGTCCTCTGACTAAGGGAGATGTGGGATTATTTTTTTAAATTTAAATTTGGTGTTAATCCTTTACTTTTATTGGCAGAGATATTTAAATATTTCATTAATTTCTTAATTTTTGTATATGCTGAGATATTATGAAGGGATCATTTTTAAAAAGGAAAAATGTGTACAAACATAAAAAGATTTATTTTAAATATTCAGTTTTCAATACAGCATTAGTCAGTTAGTCATTTAATATAACAATATTTTGATCATTTCACTATTGAATAACCTGAAAAAAAAATCAGTCCTGAAGTGTAAAAATGCAAATTTTTACTGACAGTTACAAAAGTTATTGAAAAAAAAAAAAGCCTAGATCTGCATAATTAAGATCCTCTTTCAGGCTGAGCAAGATAATCTCAGATATTCATGGGAAAGGAAACAAAGCATTTACCCTAAAGTGGAAACACATCCGTTTCTGAAAGTGCTATTTAACTGAAAGATTTAATAGATAATATCTTCAGTCTTAAGTATCTTGTTCAACCATACCTTGATTTAGTTTTGTGTAAAGCAGCAAGATTTTGATGTATTCCAATTTCAGTGATTTGATTTAGACTGAAACAGTTGCAGATCTAAGTTGTTAAGATTTACTGCAAGTATTTGAATAAATTAATATAGATTTATTTTCATAGCAATAGCTGTATCTTTAGCAGTGACTGCAAGGATATGTTAATTTGCTTCCATAAGTGTTAAAGCTGATTCATTTTAGATCTTTACAAGATCTCTTAACATAATTTTCCTTGAAGTATTAGGCTCCTCCCCATCCCCACCCCTTTTATGATGTACAGTTAAGTTATTACTAGGGACTGATGATTAGTTCTTGTTTTATCTGAATTGCATCCAAACCTTTGTCCAGAATTCAAATTCACCTTTAAACCTATTTAGAGGTTTACAGTTGCTTAGTAAGTATAGGTTTCTTTTTCCTTCCCTATTCTTACACACTTCTCTGATTCTGGGTTTTGCTCAGGACAAGAAGGAGAAGTATTGCAAAAAAAGTTGCTCTTTCTGGCATAGCGTAAATCAGAAAATAACGGAAAGTTTTGCAAAGAAACCCAAAGTGACACACAGTCCAATATTCCTACTCCTATAGTTCAGTTAGAACATTGCTACCAAATAGAAATCCTGCTTCCCTGTTCAGGGTGAATATCATTACTTGCCTTAAAAAGTCAGGTACTACAACCACCTGTATGTCTAGTAATGGATTTTCCTAAGGCATTGTTGTGGTTCAAAACCTGAGAGACTGCTTTTCATACACTGACATATTTGAAGAATACTTTAATCTGGTGTATACCCTACTAGATACCAACCTAGTCCTTCTAGGAGAGGCAAAGATCTGTGAATAAACTGGCTGGTTTGCATGTATGCATGATCACAGTATGATGATATGTGAATTAGCAATAGATGTGGCAATGTATTTCCTTTTATGTTAGGATAGAAATGACTTCACTGGACTGGATTCTTGTCTTCCTTGCTGGTGTGACACCATTGGCTTCATCAACAAACTCCTCATGATTTGCGCTGGCATTAGACTCAATTTCATAGTGTTTTTGAAGGATTTAACAGTACTATGACAAATGTAAGACGTAATAACACTTATAATACCTCTACTATTATACTTTTTTTCAAAATGGCCAAGGCTGTATATAATGTAAAAGTTATTTAAATAGATTAGATTATGCAACTAATAAAATCAAACTTGGCCAAATCCTGAAAAATGTTGAGAACCTCCTGAGCACCCAGAACTGGAAGTGAAGATGCTAGCTACAACCAAAGGCGATATCAAGCTCAAACATTAAAAGGTGTGGGGCCATGGTTCTCGGTTACAGTCACATGGCCCAATTAACTTCTGTGGGCCTTTTAATTTGTAACTGATTTGGGCCCCATTGTTTTTGTCCAAAATAGTTCTTAATTCCACATATCTCAGGGAGAACAGTGGTGGTGTCATGTTACAATTTGGTGCTCTTATTTATCATTAAGCCTAGAAACAGATGACTGGAAAACTACCACATTATTAGAGAGAGGGGAAGAATGTAATCTCCAATATCTGTTGTCTCCCATTTTGACAGAAGAACAGGAATGTTTTCAGCAAATTTTGGTACAAACTCTTTAGTTTTAAAATGGTAATTATGAAGTAGGCAGAGTATGTTCAGTGTTTGTTCTGGTGGTCTGAAAAGTAGGAGAATAGTGGACAGAATGTGCAGCACATTACACATCTAACCAGGTTTGCTCAGTACAAACAACTCTCATCAAAAGAGAACAGTTGTTAGATCACGTTAAATTGTACTTGAGGCTTTTGGCTCAGGTTCCCAATACAATATGTCCAGTATTATTGGCAAATTCACTGAGAAAGATTTTAGTCCTGTTGAAGTGACAGAGCTCTCTCAGTATATTATGTATCAGAGGGGTAGCCGTGTTAGTCTGGATCTGTAAGAGCAAAAAGAGTCCTGTGGCACCTTATAGACTAACAGATGTATTGGAGCATGAGCTTTTGTGGGTGAATACCCACTTCGTCGAATGCATGTAGTGAAAATTTCCAGGGGCAGTTATATGGCACTTAAATACCACAGCAACAGGAAAACCTAAGAGAGAGACTTTTCTAATCACTTTATATGGAATTGATTTAAAAGTCTACAAATTTTAACTGACAGTTACAAAAGTTATTGAAAAAAAAAACAGCCTAGAACTGCATAATTAAGATCCTCTTAATGGTTCATAAAAATTAAATTATACTGTATAAGTACTACGCTACTTGGCGGGTAGTGATTGATCTATCGGGGATCAATTTATCGCATCTAGTGTAGACACGATAAAATCGATCCCCGATCGCTCTGCTGTCAACTCTGGAACTCCACCACAGTGAGAGACGGAAGTGGAGTCGACGGGGGAGAGGCAGCAGTCAACTCACTGCCATCCTCACAGCCAGGTAAATCAACCTAAGATACGCCGACTTCAGCTACGCTATTTGTGTAGCTAAAGTTGCATATCTTAGGTCAACCCCACCCCCTAATGTAGACCTAGCCTTTGAAGTGCTACTTGTTGCGCCTTTCCTGTGCTTAGTGGGACTTCATAAATGTGTCTAATTTCAGCACTTATTTACTTACTAACTATAATGGAGGCTTCAGTGCCTTAATCTTCTGGAACTATTGTGACTTTCAACACATCAATTGGCCTTTATCTGGGGCATGTCCTAAGCTTTATATTTGTACCACATCCAAACAACAAACAACAACATTTTCTACATTTAAACAAAATCCTAGAACAAGAAACCTACATGATGTTCTAAACTCTTAGAGTCAACATCCATGACTGGAGCTTAACACTTCCTATCCTTAGCTAAAATGCTCCAAAAAGTTTAGGTTTTATAAAGGTTTCAGCATTTTTTATTACAACCAAAGTAAACTCAAATAGGTTTATGCTGCTTTTTATGCTTTAGCTAATCTAATCCTACAGTACCCATTGCCACAGTATCTAGAAATAAACAGATAAAATAAGTGTTTGTGCCAATGTTCAACGTGGACTATGAAGATTGTCCTTTCTTTCTCCCAGATTCTAGAACAGCTGCCAGGAAACCCCGGCCCAATTTTTATTTGTTTTTTTGTTTTGTGGTCAAAGCACTTCACTTATGGTGGAACTAAAAGTCTCAGCTCTGCCACTGACCTGCTGTGACAACCAGGACAAGTCATTTTACAGCTCTGTGCTGCTGATACCCTTCCCATACCCTTCTGTCTTCTCTCAGGGAACTTACTGTATGACTAGACCCCTGTCTGTACAGTGTCTAGCAAAATCAGGCCTTGCTCATTTGGGGCCTCTAGGCAGGTCTTGAAAAATGCTTTCAATCTTGCAGGTTTTGGCTCAGTCTAATCTTGAATGGCAACTCATTCCTCAAAAAAGTCTAGACTCCGAACACTATCTCTGGCTCTCATATGCTTTTTTCTGAGTTTATATTTCTTTAATTTTCAAAAATAAGCTGGTAGGAAAGAAAAAGTTTGAAAGAAATTATGTCTTAGTAACTTAATTGAAGATTTTTTTTTATGAACCATTAACTTTCTTTTTTCATCCTTAGACATTGTAGTCATACTGTCTGAGTACTAGTGATAATACCTAGCTCTTCTATAATTCTTCATCAGTAGATCTCACGGTGCTTTACAAAGGAGGTATTATCCTCATTTTTCCGATGAGGAAACTGAAGCACAGGGTGGTGAAATGACTTACCCTAGGTCGCTTAGCAGGCCAGTCGCTGAACCAGGGCCTCAAATCCCAAGACCAAACAAACAAGATAGCATCAGCTTACAAACTAGAATGTGCAACTACTGTGATGGAGCAAGGCCAGATGGCTACAGTAAAGTAGTAAGGAACAGGTATGATAGTCCCAGGATAAAACAAATCTCTGGTACCATGGTAACGAAATGGCAGTTGCTCCAGGTTAATCAAAACACCTGGGCCAATTAAGATCTTTCTAGAAGGCAGTGGAGATAGCTATATTGATTGGGACACCTGAAGCCAATCAAAGGCTAGCTAGAACTAATAAAAAGCTTCCCAGTTAGTCAGTGAGGTGCATGTGTGAGGAGCTGGGAGCAAGAGCTGGGAGTGAGAGGCTGTGCTGCTGGAGGACTGAGGAGTACAAGCATTATCAGACACCAGGAAGAAGGTCCTGTGGTGTTTGGAGGAGGCCATGGGGAAGTAGCCCAGGGAGTTGTAGCTGTCGCACAGCTGTTACAGGAGGCACTCTAGACAACTGCAATCCACAGGGCCCTGGGCTGGAACCTGGAGTAGAGGGCGAGCCCGGGTTCCCCCCAAACTCCCAACTCCTGATCAGACACAGGAGGAGTTGACTCAGACTGTGAGTTCCACCAGAGGGGAAGATAACTGAGGTGAGGAAATCTGCCAATAAGCGCAGGTACAAGGTACAAGAGGAACTTTGTCACACTACATTAGGAAACACTGCATTTGATATCATACGCATGAAGCATGAGAATGGAAGTAAAATTAACAATTTGAAAGTGTTGCCAAAATAAAAGGTTTTGGGTATTTGTTGGTTTTTTGAAGCAGTACCAGAATATTCAAAAATATTTTCTAAAAATCAGGTTCAATTATCTGATGATCAACAATTTAATGAAATTTTCCACAAGGAAGTTTCTGCTTTGATTTTTTTTCCAGACCAGTATACTTGATTGTCTTAACCACTAACTCCACCCTAAATTGGTCACATAAGCAGTAAGCAAGACAGCAATTTCAAGATCTTTTCATGTCAAGCATCTTTGAGATGACCATGTTTCTCAAAAGCTTTCACCATCTCATTTGCCAATTCACATGAGTAATATTGACTTGGGAATGGATTCTGACCTCCAGAATAAACTAAATATTTTTTTCCACAATCGGCCAGTTCTACTATGTAATGATATTGACAGCTTTTTAATTTTAACAGCTAAAATGTCTTTCTTTCTACTTGCCTGTTGATCAGTTTAAAATAAATACATGCATGATTATGTGTTGAAATAAAACAATAAGTGAGGTCAGACTTGTCCCTGCCTGCAGGTATATGGGATCTTGGGGAGCAATTACCACACAGGTGGGGTGCCAATTAATTTCTTTATTAAAGGAAAAAAGAAGTGGTGGGAATTTAACAATGAAATACGATGGGATGGGGTGTATAGTGTGTTTACAATAGACAATGATGGGGGGGGGTTCTTCTTATTGAACAGTGTAGGGAGTTCTAACAGTGGGGCACAGTAAGTGGGGTTCAGCACAATGGGATACAGTACAGTCAATAAGCGTCTCAAAAGAAATGCAAAATAAAATGGTAGCTTCTATATAAAATGGTCAACAATCTTAGATAGTATGTATTAAGTGGTTAGTGGCCTTATACACAATGTAACACAATGGTATCAATGCAAATACAAAGTATATCAGAGAAGTGGAAGCAACCAATGGGGTGTTATAATTACAAGTAAAATGTGAATATAAGTGAACTTACGCAATGTAACGGTATAAAGGAAAAGTAATGACTTAATTTGTGAGGATAGGGTAGCAGATAATCTGTCAAGGAACAGGAGGGGGGAGGGGAGTGAATGATTAGTGGCAACTGATGAGAGGAAAGTGCGTCTGGAAGCAGCGAGAGACTCTGAAGCCCTGCAGGGTAAGGACAACGGAGCAGTGTGATGGTGATCTTCGGTAGGGGAGGGGCAGCGGAGAAGTGTAAAGAAGGGCTAGAGAGAGGTTTAAGCAACAAGCGGAAACCAAAAACAAAGGAAAAAAAGCGGCCAAGGGTTTGGGAAGTTTCACAGGGGGAGAAGCAGCAAGGGGTTTGGGGAGTTCGGAGGGTGATGCAGACGCAGGGGGTGGGATGCAGCAAAGAGTTGGGAAGTTCGGAGAGAGTGCAGATGCGGGGGAAAAAGCAGCAAAGGGTTATAACAGGGAGACACAGAGAAGCACACAGAGGGGGAGATTGGAGCAGGGGAAAAACAGACACGGGAAAGTTCAGGGAGAGATTGGGACAGCAGGAAGACGAATTTATGCAGCAAAACCTTATCTATCTTAACCTACGACTAGGCAAAACAACAAATATCACAGTTCTAAGCAAAACTATAACAAGCAACTATACGGAGCAACAAAACAGTAAACTACAACAAGGCAGGTGAACTTACAAGCTCTACAATCTTAACAAACTATGACTTACTAAACTAAAAAAACCCAAAACCTATGGTGCACCTTATGCTATGGGGAAGTCACAGAGGGCAGAGTGGTATGTGCCCAGGATACAGCTCCCAAGGAAGTCAAGGGATGGTGGCTGAAGCCAAGGGATACAGCTGAAAGCAGGGAGCCCCGAGGCAAAGCCCACAGGAGCAGAGCTTAGCAGTGGCACAAACTTATTTTTAGCAGCAAAGCGCTGCGGAGTTTAAGAGAGGTTTTAAGACACAGACCAAGGTTTAGCTTGAGTCTGTGTGCTGGGGAAACAGAGCCAGCAGCTAAAATAATAAAATAAAAGTAGGGAAAGTTTCACAGAGGGATTCTTACCACTCCCCAGGGCAGCAGCAAAGGCAGAAGCAGCAGCAACATCAGAAGAAGCATGGAGGGCTCGGTACAGTCTCAATAATCAGGAGATCTCTCAGGTAGCAATTCGTTCTTCACGGGGGGGTTAAAAAACCGGGGGTACGCTCAAAAATAAAACGAGAGCAGAGAAAGGACCCCCCAAAACCCCTGGCTGATCAGACCAGGCAGCAGTGCAGGAACCTTTCTGATGTTTGTTTAAAAAATGTCTGTTTTTAAAGGCAAACTCAGGCAATTTCCCGCCCGTAATCCTGATAGGCTCTCTCTGTCACAGGGGAGGAGGCACAGGGAAAAGACTGCAGGTGAGCACAGAAACATGTCAGGGCAGAGTCCTGTGCAATAGGTGACTCAAAAGCACATGAGGCCTATGACTCATGCCCAGGATCTTAAAAACACAATAGGTCTTGCAGCTCTGGACATTGCCTGCCCAACACTGAGCCCAGGTTCAACAAGGTGATAACAGGACTAACCCTTTGAACAGGGCAGTGGTCCCATTTAGCACGCAGCACAAGTGGCCATCCCTTTGAGAAGGGCAATGGCTCTTGTTAAACAACTCAAGGGGCCCTCCCTTTGAGAAGGGCAGTGGCCCTGGTAAACAACTTAACAGCCAGGGAAGGGCGGCCACAGGAGGAAAACAAAAACAAAATGGAGTATGGGGACAGCTATAAGAAACAAAATTGAATAGGGGGATAGCTGTAACAGACAAGACTGACATTACAAGTCAAGCAAATTATCATTTGAACCTATTAAGAAAATTGATGACTCCCTCCATCATGAGAATTAGGATAATCTATTTTGAATTCTCATTGCTAAGGTGGAGTGACACTTTTGTTTGAAATATCTTTCCTCTATGTCAAAACAAATTCAACTGTATATAATTGGAATTGACTAATCTCAGTAATGGATTCTTATTGAGTGTCAAAACCACCACATTCTGTGTGTCCAAGACATAAGGCAAGAGAAATGTTTCAAATCTGGCTTGGAGAAAGCTTTGGTCTCATTCATTTGCCTGGATCAGCAGCCATATGCAAATACCCAGAATTGCAGTTCCATTTTTCTTAAATTTCCCTGACCTCAGTATTTGAACCTCATTCTGCTCTGTGGTGGGTCACTCTGGCAAAGGAAATAGAAAGCATCTGGATGGTGTATTCCCCCAGGAAAAATCCTCATCTAATGAAAAGCCAGCACAGCCACCCACTATGGCCTGACCAGAATACTAATATATTTGTTAGGTAATGTCTGGCAGGAAGCCATGTCCTTGGGAGCCATATCAAGCTAAGTGCAGTTTACAGAATTTGAGGGCTGAGTTTCTGCACACAGCCCCTCCAGATAAACAGATTGCAGAGACAGATGAAAACTGAAGCCCCTCATTGTCTCAGAGTGGATAAACGTAAGTTATATGGCAAGAAGGCAATAGAGAAGTGTGGCAGGTAAGCTCAACAGGATGGTGTATTATAAAGACATGTTGGGGCTGCTTAAACTTACTTTTTTCTGCACCTGCCCCTTCAGTATGTACCTTTATATTTGTTTTACTATTTGCACTGATGGATTCACATTTTCTGGACAATTGACATCTGATGTGTAACTTTCACCATCACTCATAGCACTGAATTTGGCCCACAATTTAAAAGGATACCGGGCTGGCAAGGGATTTCTATTTAGATGAAATGCTTTAAACTTTGGTCTGTGTATTGGAAGTCTGCAATCCACAAACTTTTATAGAAGAAAATGAAGGCCACTTATCCAGGGTTGATGATATTTCTATACATTTTCTGGATTATATTTATCTCTGATCTGATTTTTTGTCCCCCCTTCCACCCACCGCAAAGGTAAAGTGATATGACTATTTTGAGCTGTACATTACAAAATTGAAGAAATGTTATGATTGCAGCAACAAACAAGGAAGTTATGGAGTAATTTTCAGAATGAGAACACTGCATTTTGGGACTTGTGCTTATAGGTACATGGCCTTTGAGTTTCTAAATCAGTAACGAGTGCTGTTAATTATTAATCAGCAGATCCTTTATGGCCACATAGATATTAAGGGCCTAATTTTTCTCATACCATCTGTGCACTGATACAACTTTTGACTTCAAAGGAGTGACACCAGTGTTAGGGGAAGAAGGAATCCCTGACAGTTCTGCCAACATTTCTCAATCCGAGGAGGATTTAACATTCAGGATAAGATTCTAACCTGCTGTAAATTGTCATAGCTCCACTGAATTCATTAGATTTATACAAGCAGAGGATCTGGTCCATGGTTTATGAGGCAATGTTAAATTGTGTTCCTTAGTCTGCAAACTGGAGAGCTAGTGTCTCTGAATACCCAAAAGTTTCCATACAAAAAATCCTATTGGCATTTGCAGCACCAGATTCCATAAGTGCTGGAACTAGGAGTGTTGGGGGTGCTGCAGCACTCCGTGGCTTGAAGCAGTTTCCAATGAAGCTGACAATGGCTCTCAGTGCCCCCACCATAAAAAAGTTGCTCTGGCTCCCCTGCAGATTCCTGTCTCTTTCCCATCAGAAGGAGCGCCACAGCCCTAACATTGTAAAGATATCCTTGAGACCTGATTCTGATCTCACTTGCACTGTAATAAGTCAGTGGTAACGTCAATGAAAATCAACAGCATTTCACTACTGTAAATGAGCAGATAAGCTATTAATATTGCATCCTTTTCCCAAGTAGAATCCATTTGTCAATATATATGTACAAATTAATGTCATTCATATTATCTGAAGTAGCACAATTGCTTGTAATTTGATATAAATAGTGTTACTGATGTTTATAGACAAATGATGGGATTGCTTGATGCCATACCCTACATCATTATTAAATGCATTTGAGTGTCATTAATTCTGTAATAAATTTGGTGCTTTATTGATTTTTATTCCTTTGTCCTAGAAAAATATTTTCCATGTCTTTTACTAGATGCAAGAACAGCTTGTCAGATAGTACATATACATTTTAAATACAAAAATCTCTATACTGACAAGAGTTGTCTGTGGTATGTCCCCCTCTAATGGTTGGTCCATGAAGGATAAGAACATAAGAACGGCCATACCGGGTCAAACCAAAGGCCCATCTAGCCCAGTGTCCTGTCTTCCAACAATGGTCAATGCCAGGTGCCCCAGAGGGAATGAACAGAAGAGGTAATCAAGTGATAAAAAAAGACTGCCACTATTAATAGGATTTACTCCTTCAGCTCAAGCAGGAGAGGCTTGTGCTTTTTGGTGATGAAGAGCAATGGTTCTATCCCTGGTGAGGACAGTGGTGAGAGATCAGTACAAAGTAGTGACCTGTACATGAATCAGACCCAGGAACTTAGCATCATCAGCATCAAAAAAGGAGGCTAACTTTGATTGTGTCCCCTCAATGGTAAAACACATTTCTACATAAGGCAAAGAAAATGTACAGCCTGGGTGATGATACATTTCAGTTGCAAGTTTTTTCCATGAAAAATTCCTTGCATGACCTAACAGTACAAGAATAAAAATAATGTGTTTATGAAGAATTTGTGGATTCCTTGGGCTATCAGTTGTGGCAAATGGTAACCGGAAGTGCATAAACACTAGTTTATGGTGTGGCTTCTCTGAGAGATGGACCAACTGTGGTTACTGAATCAAAATTTCATAAACATTTCTACAAAGTTTTTTAATACTGTGTTAAAAACCTTTTGAATAAAGAAAACTTATTTTTAATTCTGAACATTTAAAAACAGCATTCCAAACATTTATTACATCTTTGCATCAGAAATACTAGATTTCACACTTAGGACCCTATTCTGTTCTTACTTACACTTATACCATTGAACTCCATAGAATAAGTGGAGTCATTCCTTGTTTACACCAGGGTAGGAGCAATCAGAATCAGGCCCTCCAACCTGTGGATTACTGTTGCCACACTGTACTACTAAACAAGATTTGTGTGATCAGTCAAGTAGCTCTCAGTATGGCTGGTTGGCATCCTGGCAACCCTCTATTAAATTTTTGCTGCTGACATGTTTTAGGCATTGATGGTTACTAAGTACCTGAATACTTTTAAAGCCTGCCTGCAATGAAACTGTGTTTGCAAAATTAATCAAGGTCACTCCACTGATCATTAAAATAATCTCAGCATTTTCATGTAGCTGTAAATATGCCTATAATGGATGCCCTAATGACCCAAAGCAAGATTTGGGGTAAGAAAGTATGGGATTTCTAAGATATACTTTAGGGCACATACATGCATATATGTATCACAAAATCTCATCATAAGAAGTTTAAATACATAAACAGAGTTTTCACTGCACAAGATAAAATATTAATAAGAATGTCTAAAAACTAAGGCATTGCTTAAGATGTATTATTATGCACAATGTGTAAAATACAGCAATTTGAGTTCAATTAATTCACCAACACCAGTTTTATCACCCCAGATTCCCCTTGCTTGCCAGTGGGATATGTTTCATCTTTGGCTGATATTTCATTTAGAACATCAAATTAGTCTCCCATTTATTGCAAAGCTTTATTAGGGATATGTATGCCCTCTCGACACTTTCCTGACATGAAGGAAAAAAGCATATATGCAATGAAATTACCAAGAGGAATCTCTACAGCAAAATATGGAATGGCTTTGTTCTGCTGTTCTCCCTTTATTATTTGAAAATCTATCCCCTTCTTTTCCCAATGCTTTCAGTGATAAACAGCATTAGTGATGAATTCAGAAGTGTACTACATATTGGTTGGTTTTGTTTCCTCGTTTATTTTACTTTGTTTCATGTCTAGATTTGAAAATGGAGGGCACTAACAGCCTGTTTCTCTGGTATTCAGTAAAGGCAAAATTAGTAATAACATGGAGAAAGGGTTTAGGACATAGGGATATATCCTACCTAGCCCATATGCCCAGCCCCAGTAATATGGTTGCACAGGGGTTTAGCAGGAGACCAAATGCTTCAAAGAGACTAATGAGGCAGTGGAGCTGCTAACCAACCACTATTGCAGTTGCATGTCTTCCACATCTATTACATCCTTCCTCCTTAGCAGTGGATTTTTGATTGACAGATATGCATATATTCAGAATCAGAGATCCACCAGACAACACTCACCTTTTTCTTCCGCAAGGCATGAGGCACCAGTCAGTCGCAAAAGGCCTGTCACCCATCCCTTCACAACATGAGCACCAACCGATGTCTCCTACAAAAGTCTCTGTGATTAACCACCATCAACACTTTTAGACCAGGTTATAAAAACCAAAAACCAAACAAAAAAGATTGTTCCCCAGGAAGATTTGCTCCGCTGACTGCTGCTCAACAACCACACAGGGTAGCTGTTAAGAGGAATGTAAGTAATGGCTTTTATGTGGCTCCTCTAAACTGAGGTGAGTTTACCCCTCGCTAACACTTTACAGGACTGACATTTTTTATTTGATATATATATATATATTTACTATTTCAATAGATTTGACAAGTTAGAATCTGAGGGACTTTTATCACATAAGCAATCATAACATGTTTTTACATTTGAGCAAACAAGTGGGTAAATGTATCTTTTATCTAAGAAACATATTGTGATTAAAGACACAGTTTGCTTAGGGTTTGACTATGTGGCACAGCAATGCACTCCAGAGGGATGTGATTTCTAAAGTGCACCAAAGGGTTGCACAGCAGTTGGCCCATGAAGACCCTACTTAAGTGAATCAAAAAGTTTCCTTGTATGTTAACATAGAAATGTTTACACACACACACTTTTCATTGTATTCTGCTACTCATGGTTCATCTTCTAAGTTGGATGTATGCCCTTACAAACCTCTAATTTACACACACTGCAAGAAGCCTGACCAGTGTCCACTGAGGTCAATCCAGTGGATGTTAAATCAAGCCTTAGAAGTACATCTATCTGACAATGCCCAAACTAGGAGTTTGCATATATGCATCCCATTATATATGAGCAAACAATTTGTGCCTACTTGGGTACTGAAAATCAACACCTCAGAAATCCTCCAGCTCTGTACCAAATTCAACATTAGAAGGCTAGATTATGCCTAAGCAATGTGCTCTGTGTAAGTGCAGTTGCATAACACTCCTATCTCAGGAAAGGAATCATGGCCCTGAGAGATTATTCCTTTCCTGTTCTCACCTCTTCCTACCAAGGAATCGTAATGTGCTACTAGCAGATTATTATCCATCCTGAATTGGCTCAACCATAGTTAGGTGGCAGAGTAAAAGCATTGCTCATTTTCCCCACCCTTCTTTGTCAATGTTTGCCCACATCTATAGAAGGGGGAAACACACCAGGCATGCAACCACTTCTTTCCTCCCAGCTTTTCCTGTTAGGGGATGATGTGGGTATGAGTTGGGATGGGGAGGTGGGACTTATTCTCTAATAAACTGCATACACAAAGCCACAATCTGGCCCAGCATACTTAAATCTGCAGCATGTAATTAAAAACCTTCCAACAATGGATTTTAATTAGTAACTCCCCAGAGCTTCAATCTGAACTAAATTATACACAACCTCATTTGGAATAGTTTTTAATCAAAATGTGCCAATGTCTCTTTACTTTTTGCTTGGAGATTCTTTGAATCTGGCAATAAAGCTATCTGAATTTTTGCCAAGGTGAGGCATCTTTTCCAGACGTCTAATCATATTTGGACAATGAGGTACAAAAATGGGAGCAATTCAACAGGTGGAGAGGGTTTTATGAAAACTTTTGTTTAGTTTATTGAAAAGCATTAGCTACCAAATAAAATGCTGCATCAAGAAGAAAGCCAATATTTTCTGAGCAAATTGACTCTTGCACAATTAGCTTTCAGACAGGGTGGTTCACTCAATGAGAAAATTACAGAAACTGGAACAAAACAGGCAAACAGAAAAGTACACACACTGGTAAAGCTCCAGGCCTAGATAGCTTTATATTGCAAGTTGAAGTTACAATTCATACAAAAGAGACAACATCCTGCGCTCTTCTAGGCATACATAGTTTACAGCCAACTTTCTGCTTCTCTGATCCTGGGTACTCCTGCCACTTTCCTGTCTTTTGGTTTAGTTTAGACACCACACTGGTCTAGTTTCTGCTAACAACAACAAACAAACAAACAAACAATCTGTTGGAGGACCTGTTTCCCACTACCTATGTCTTTGGTTTTAAATTGATAAAGTTGTAGACTGCTTTAAAATCATAGCAGAGTCCTTGTTTTGCTCCCCTACTCCTTGGATTAATTCTGTTATTCTCTTCCATGCCATTTTTTGGTCTTTTTCTTTTGCATTTTCTAAGATGGACTTCCCAGTTAAAAAAAAAAAAAATTTACATTCACACCATGATAGCACCATAAGCCTTAACCAGATCAACAACTTACTGTGCCAAGCATTATACAAATGTCTAGTCCCTGTCTCTGAAAAGCTTACAGTAGTTCTTTGTAGATCAAATCCTGCATTCTTCAGCTAGTAAAAGCCTCACTGAAGTCAAAAGAATTTTGGATTCAAAAAGGATTAGAGACTGTACAGTTTGGCCTTATCTTGTATTTGGTGTTAAAAAATAAAAATAGTCACCATATACATTTTTTCTTCCAAACAATTTATGAAAAGAATGTTAGCCCATCCAGTACTCAAGACAAGCAACTGTAGGGTAACAATTCCCTATTCAAGTTTTCATTGTGTTACCATCATAACACAAGAGAAGCAGAGACAAAAAATGTAGGGGAAATGTCTTCACACTTGCACCTCCGTTAACGAAGCCTAGGAGCTTGTCCACATTTGCTGAACCATTCACTTTCACCACAAACACATATGAAGGCAATTATCATTTCTTATCTTGTTTTTAAAATGATTGTGAGTCTGATTGTTCATTTTTCTGCACACTATATAGTCATTTAGCTGGTGAAAACTGTTTCCCAGATCAGCCATCTGCTTAAGCACAAACCTGACTTTAAGCAAAGAAATATCCCCCTTGACTTCAAAAGGGAGTACTCGTGCTTAAAATAAACCACACACTTGAATAACTCAGTGAATCACTATCTAAGTGCAAAATGGTGTAAAATAATACCCAGTCAAAATACGAGCGTTTTACTCTTAGTTAACAGTGGTGTAAGTGACAAGGCAAAGTGCAGGACAAGGAGAATAAGACTTTGAGACACTAGGTCTACACGTGTATCAGTAGGGTTAAATTGCTCGCATGGGAGCAAGCTGGGACTTTTTGCCATCTTGTATATTTACAGGACTCCAAGATGAGTTGTCAAGGTTTTTTCCCCACTTTGAAGTTTAGAGTACAAATGTGGGGACCTGCACAGACCCTTCTAAGCTTAATTCCTAGCTTAGATCTGGTAACGCTGCCACCATCCAGAAGTAGTGTCTGGCACACTGTTTGTTCCCCCAAAACCTTCGCTGGGGAACCCAAGACCCAAACCCCTTGGGTCTTAAAACAAGGAGAAATCAACCATCCCCCTTCTTTTCTCCCCAGACTCTCCCCTCCCTGGGTTGCCTTGAGAGGTTACATAGATCCAAACTCCTTGGATCTTAAAACAAAGAGGAATTAACCATCCCCCCTCCTTTCCTCCCACCAATCCCTGTTGAGTTCAGACTCAATCCCTTGGATTTTAAAACAAGGAAAAATCAATCAGGTTCTTAAAAATAAAGCTTTTAATTAAAGAAAGAAAAAAGTAAAAGTTCTCTCTGTAAAATCAGGATGGAAAATGCTTTACAGGGTACTCAGATTCATATAGACTAGAGGAACCCCCCTCCACCAGCCTTAGATTCAAAGCTACAGCAAACAGAGGTTAAAATCCTTCCAGCAAAAAAACACCATTTACAAGTTGAGGAAACAAACATAATACTAATATGCCTTGCCTGGCTATTACTTACTATTTTGAAACATGATAGACTGATTCAGAAAGATTGGGAAAGCCTGGAATGATGTCCCATCTCTCTCAGCCCGAGAGCGAACAACGAACAAAACAAAAAGCACAAACAAAGACTGCCCTCCACCAAGATTTGAAAGTATCTTGTCCCCCTATTGGTCCTCTGGTCAGGTGTCAGCCAGGTTTACTGAGCTTCTTAACCCTTTACAGGTAAAAAAGACATTAACCCTTAACCATCTGTTTATGACATGAGTGTTGGCTCTAACTCTGTCAGACCAGGCAGTAGAAAGTTTGTAATAAGCATACCAAAACAATTATTCTAATTGATCCAGGGTTCTGCAGACACTGGCTCATCTATCTCTTCATTATATGAAGCCTTTCCAAAGACTGTATATTTTTAAAATCATAACCAATTTACTAAATAATAAAAACATAGAAGAAAAATTGAAAACATACTTTTTCCTTACTGAGGGAATCATTAGCAAGGTTTGGAGAAATCATGGGTGACTGCAATTATTCAATATATTTTTAGAGCAGATACTGTTGGATAGGTCACTGATGCAACCATAAAAAAAAAGTGTTATTTCCATGTTCAGAAGCAGGATCTACCTTGCTGCTGCTTTTGCACTTAATCATTACAATTAAACCTTCATACATATTTCCCTTTCTGCAGATCCCCTTTCTGTACTTTTACATGAGATTATTCATGCAGCTTTGATTTATTTGTTTACCTCAAGCTGTGAAGAGGTACATCTTAACAGAAAATAATATTTTTTGTTTACATTTTAAGAAAAGTGCTCAAAAAGTATATAATTACTTCTTTAAAGAATGCACCCTCAATGTATACCTCTAATACTTACAGGAATATTTTAGCTAAAAATAAACCTTGAGTTCAGGAAGAACTAAATGAAATGAAGGAAAATATTGCAATAGAATGCACACAGACAGATGCAAGTAAGGGGAAATCTGTTTTAAGTTTTACCTGCTGAGCGCTGGCTATACATTATTTTAGCTTTACAGAGCTGTTCATTTAGAAGTAACATTTCATGTAAAATTTTCTGTCAAAATGTTCAGCAGGGGGGCAGTCCAGGGAATAACATTGTGAAGATATGAAAGTGAAGTCAAGTTACAATGCATTGGTTTGTGTTCTAGAGAGGCAGACCAGTGCAATATGTAGGACTCTGGACGGAGAGGCAGGTGACATGAGTTCTGTCCCTGGTTCTATTACTCACTTCTGGGCAACATCATATGTTATTTCACTTCCCTGAGGCATTGCTTTCCCAAGAATCTTTTGGTTTGCTTGTTTAGATTGTAAGATCTTCAGGTTATGGAGGATCTTGCTTTGTATTTGTACAATGCCTAGTACAACATGCTGCAAAATCTAGGACAAAGCCTAGCCTGCCATAAGTATTATCCTGGCCTATCCAGACTGATTCACTATGTATGACCCATGCTTATGATAACATTTCCAACCCCCCCACTCCCCGGATCTCTTTTGTGATCTTTAGGCATTATTAATAATTTAAATGAACAAAAAATATGGATGTTACCTGTGAACTAGTGGATCAAAAATTCAAACCAGGGTGCCAAAAATTAGACACCTAAATCTATATTTCAGAAGCTAATCAGCACCTATGTGCCTAAAATAGGTATTTAGTTCCTCAGTATAGATTTGGATGCCTATCTTAGCCACCCTAGTTTAAAGTTGGACCCTAAGTAATTCCGCCCCCCCGCCTCTCAGCCTTAAGGAAAGTTTTTAAAATAAAGTTTCTTTTTTAGAACAAGGTGATATTAGAGCCCTTCCAATAATTACCAATGAACTCAAAGGAAGAGATGCATGCTGTTTATTTTGGTTTCCAGCAAAATGGGAGAGTGTTTAGATTTAGAGGAAAATGTAAATTTCGCAGCTGTTATAGACATTCAAGCGGCTAACACATGAGAACTCCTATGTTTTCAACCCTTCTGATTTTATTGCAAATCTGGAGATTTCTGGCTTTTTCTTAAAGTCCCAGGTCCTGGGTGAGCTTTTTGTAAAAGGACATGTCTTACCCTTATTGTTACAGAGAAAAGCTTGAAAATGTGATGTGAATGCAGCCTGAAGGACTGAAAAACCAGGAGGCAAATGAGACAAACCCCTAATCTATTTTAAAAGTGCTCATGATTTTTTTGCAGCCTCAGTCAAGATTTTTCAAATACTTGAGGCTGAAAAAAAGTGAGACTGATCAATCTAATATTATCCAAGTTGAGTTAATCACTAATATTAAAAAGTGTATTGGATTTTTTGTTGAAGCTTTTCTGTTAAGGAAATTAAGATTCTGCTTTTTCACCCCTTACTTACCTTGACTAGCACTTATACTCTAATTCCACTGATTTCAGTGAGAACAATGGGTGCAAAATTGAGCTTTCATTGTATTATGTAATGAGAGAAAGATTTAAAAATATACTGATCACTTTCTATTTCAACAAATGATTGAAATCAGTTTTTTCCCTAGCAAATTATGTCTAAACAAATAACTTTATTCTCTCATTTATATCCAAACCTGGCTAGCTACATTTTCTCTTAAAAATTAAGAGTATGTATTGGTTGCAAAATAGATTCCCCAAAGGATTGTTTCATAAACATCATTTAGAATTTGAAAACATTCATAGAATTATTTTCAATTGTCATTGCTAAAACTCTGTCTAGGTAAACAGCAAAGCGGTACCTACGTTTAAACTGAGACCTGAGTACAGGCCTCCTTCCATACACTAGCAGAAAATCTAGCCTGCACTGATTAAAAACCTCCCCTTCATTTTCTTCTATGCTGTTCCATTTTACCACCCATGTGTGTTGATAATGTAGTTGCTATATATCAATATTTCAGAAAAAAGACCCACAACTGAATTGAATGCTTATAGCAAAAGTACACTTGTACTAAAAGAAAATAATTCTCCCAAATTCCATCACTGACACCATGTAACACTTCATTCCTAAGAGACAACGGAGCATTATCCTAGCCCCAGGTCAGTTACAAAACTTCACATTTCCAGTGAAAGATGTAGAATCTGTGATACTAGAGCATTTTTTAAATTTGTATCCTTGCCAGATTGTTACTTTTTTGTTGCTGTTTTTTTAAAGGGGGAAGGTGGAAATCACAACACAAAACATTTTGATTTTTTTTGGTTTGAAATGACTGTTTCAAAATGTCCTACAATGGTATTTAAATAATTCAATTACTTTAAAAAAAATGGTTGAGATCTAAGGGAAAGATTCTAATCCCCTCCCCCCAAAAAATATATATATTCCCCTGTCTGTTTGAAGCGGATGACAGGCACACACACACACACTTTTTTTACCAAGCTCTAATCAAATGATAGGAAGCAGTTTCCATGGACTCCAGTTAATTGTTACTTTTCTGCTTAAGGTCAGTTGCCAATTATTATTTGCAGTAAAATAAGCCTTCAACTGACCTGATTGCCCATCCCAGAAACTGGTATAAATTAGCTGTCTCCAAGACATGCTGACTCTCCATTCCATAGTCACCCATTGACTATAGTTGAAGGCATCTGCAAAGAGTTTAGGTCAGAATCATTCTAAATAGCGTTGTTACATTACATTTGCACACACACACAAAGCACAGAAAGACTATGGTTAAAAAGGACAAAATCATGAAATTGGAGTTCTTTGAGACAAAGGAAACTAGTGCCTGCTTAGAATAAGAAAAACAAAATGACACAAAACCAGAACTGTGGAAACAGCAGGTCGAGATTTAATAACAAGACACTTGCAGCACGAGAGTTCCTTTAAGCCTTTCAGGGTATTGACATTAGAAATCACCATCACCAGCAACTGCCAGTGAGCTGGCAATACTGAATCTATGAGCTTATCTTAGTACAGAGCCTGTGGGGAGCTCAGAGTGCTTAGACAACTGATGCAAGCTGTGTTCTAAATTGCAAAAATGTAAGCCTGCCAGAAAAGAGAGCTATTCCTTTTTTTCCTCCCACTTTAATTTGCTACTTAAAATACAGTTATTCTTGGGCTTGTAAGTCAGCTAGAGGGCATCCTAACTTATTACATGGAAAATCAAGGCATGCATGCTACAATGAAAATAAATACATTAGACTAATGGTCATCCCGAAAACAGCTTTGGTTGTTTTATTAAATTAGAACAGTCACTTAATTACTCAAAACAAAAATATTTAAATGTATTTCTTTTATCTACAGGCCTTGCTACCCAATCAGAGAAATTGGATACAGAAAAGACTTGTTAGCTAAACCTTGTTAGCTACCTCTGCAAACACAGGATTGTTCCCCATCGGATGCTTTCACTACACTTGCTTTTATAAAGATATGTAATTTTGATGTCATAAGACTGACAAATGAAAGGCTTGCCACCATTTCCACAGCCTAATACACCTCATTTTCAGCAGGTCTCTCCAGATAGTCATTCATTCCTTAAATTCCTTCCTTCCCTCCTAGTAGTCTCCCTGTTCTATACTAAATTCTGCTCACTACTTGGCTATAAGTTACTTTGTCTAACATGGTTACTTTCAGCCAAGTATTGTAATATTTGAAGCCACCAGATGGTACTGTTACAGATCATCTTATAAGTTCTGTTTAACTGCAGGTTTAGGCAGTTAGTGTTTCTCCAAAAGTTTACTTTCAGTTGTGGTATAATTTTTTTTAGAAGTTAAGCATTAAAGAGTGTTTACTGGAGGTAGTCAAATTCCAGCCGCAGAAGACAAACTTTTGTGAGTAGCAGAAGATATTCAAGTGCTAAGCAGTGTTCCTTTCAAGGAAACTGGAATTTAAAGATCACAAAGATGGTGCTGTTTTCTATCAATCTGAGTTGGTGAAAAGTGTCAGGAACCATACAAGCTTGTATTTATAGTCACTGTTTGCTGAATGCCTGTCTGCTGAATAAGTCACCCAAAACTTAATCCAATGTTTGAACACTTTTGATTTTATAATGGACTTCAAGTTCTACACACACCAGTTGAATAGTCTGTGTCAGGTTAATCATTGTGTATGAGATCAATTCAACACACAAGAAATGACAGTGCTGATTTTGATTAAAAGGCAAGCAGCAGAAGTTGCTCAGAGATACGAACTGACACAAGCTGTGCAAAAAATCTCTCTCTAAAAGAAGTGGCAGAGCATGGAGGTGTAAGCTTCATCATATGTTCAGATAGCCACAAAATTAAAAAAAAAAAAGTCTGATGAACAAGCAGGTAGGCTACAAAACTATAAACAAAGAGAAAGCCTGTATTTATGTTGGAGAACACACAAACAAATCAATTTCCAGCAAAAAAAGAGAGAGCACAAAATGTTACAGAAAATAATACAAGAACTAGGTGTGGATGAGCAGAAGCAGCAATGCTTTCTGCTCTAGCAATCCATCCAGACCAAGTGTTCATAAAGATTATTATTCACTGGGGATAAATGTTGCAGGTTGCTTTTTGACTTGGATACTAGTGCACAAGTCATTGTAATATACTGAAAAATATAAAAGTATTTGAAGTTCTCAAAGGCAATCATACCAGATATTGTTTGGCTATGGAAATGAACAGGATACAACCAGTGTAATGTGTAAGCAGAAGCAGGAGGATTCAAAAAGCCTAACATTTTAATCACAGAAACACCATCATTGCTTGGCTTGGTCTCAGATAGGGTTACCAAGTTTAGTTGGATGTATTTCTGAAAGTATGATCACATGACAACCTTTAATTAAAGAGCAGCAAAGAGTCCTGTGGCACCTTATAGACTAACAGACGTATTGGAGCATGAGCTTTCGTGGGTAAATTCCACTTTGTTGGATGCATCAATTAATCTTTAATTCCTGGAGACTTCAGGATAATCCGGGAAGGTACGCAACCATACTCTTAGATCAGGTTTGGATCTTAAACAAATTGAGCTGGTAATGAGAACAGGAAACATACTAGCTGCAGGGCTACAAAATATCTGCTAAAACAGATGACTAGAAAAAGTTGTATTTGATGGATTAAGGAAGGTTTCTTGGGAAACACAAGATTAGAGTGGCTAGTACTAGAGATTCTGCAGTAAACATTCCATGAAAAATCCAAGTTGCAGTACAAGATTGATTGTCAAAAGAGATAGTGAGTATGGAAAAGGTAGGTAGGATAGAATAATAGAATAACAGGGTTGGAAGAGACCTCAGGAGGTCATGTAGTCCAACCCAAAGCAATGCCAATCCACAACTAAATCATCCCATCCAGGGCTTTGTCAAGCCTGACCTTAAAAACCTCTAAGGAAGGAGATTCCACCACCTTCCTAAATAATCTATTCCAGTGCTTCATCATCTTCCTAGTGAAAAAGTTTTTCCTAATATCCAATCTAAACCTCCCCTGCTGCAACTTGAGACCATTACTCCTTGTTCTGTCATCTTCTATCACTACGAACTGTCTAGATCTATCCTCTCTTGAACCCCCTTGAGGTAGCTGAAAGCAACTATCAAATCCCCCCTCATTCTTCTCTTCTGCAGACTAAACAATCCCAGTCCCTTCAGCCTCTCCTAATTAGACATTTGCTTCAGCCTCCTAATCATTTTTGTTGCCCTCCGCTGGACTCTTTCCAATTTTTCCACATCCTTCTTGTAGTATGGGGCTCAAAACTGGACACAGTACTCCAGATGAGGCCTCACCAATGAGGGGAATGATCATGTCCCTCGATCTGCTGGCAATGCCCCTTATTATACAGCCCAAAATGCCATTAGCCTTCTTGACAAGAAGGGCACATTGTTGACTCATATCCAGCTTCTCGTCCACCAAAACCCCTACGTCCTTTTCTGCAGAACCACTGCCTACTCACTCGGTCCCTAGTCTGTAGCAGTGCATGGGATTCTTCTGTCCTAAGTGCAGGACTCTGAACTTGTCCTTATTGAACCTCATCAGATTCCTTTTGGCCCAATCCTCCAATTTGTCTAAGTCCCTCTGTATCCTATCCCTACCCTCCAGCATATCTATCATTCCTCCTGGCTTAGTATCATCTGCCAACTTGCTGAGAGTTCAATCCATACTATCCCGTAGATCATTAATGAAGATACTGAACAAAATTGGCCTCAGGACCGACCCTTGGGACACTCTGCTTGATACCAGCTGCCAACTAGACATGAAGTCATTGATCACTACCTGTTGAGCCTGATGATCTAGCCAGCTTTCTATCCACTTTATAGAAGGTGAACTCCATGACAGTAGTGGAAAAAACACAGAGAAAACCACAGTTTTGTCTATACCCAGAAGTCCTGATGTAACTAGTAAGTTAGTACAATGACAAGCTGGGCATTGTACTTGATAAAAGACCTGAGAACTGGCAGTTAAAATCGGACAAAGAGAGTTCATTGCTAACAGTCTTTAATACTCCAAATTACAGCTGGCTTGAATATTTTATTGTTTTTTTTCTCTAGTTACAATGGCCTTTTTAAAAAAATGCAGAAATGTTTTAAATGGTGATATTTGACAGAAACTGAAACTGAATATTCAGTTTCCATTTAATAGATTCCCAGGTCACAAGGGAGCATTGAGATTATCTCATCCAGCCTCCTATAAAAACAGACCATAGAAACTTCCTCAAAATAATTCCTAGAGCATATCAATTGGAAAAACATCTAATCTTGATTTAAAAATTGTTAGTGATGGAGAATCCACCATGACCGTTGGTAGATTCTTCTAGTTGTTAATTTCTCTTACTGTAAAACATTTGTGTTTTATTTGTACATGGAATTTTTCTAGCTTCAATTTCCAGCCATTAGATCTTGTTATACCTTTGTCTGATAGAATGAAGAGCCCATTATCAAATATTTGTTCTCCCTGTAGGTTATTAGTGACTGTGATGAAAATCATCCCTTAACCTTCTCTTTGTTAAGCTAAATAGATGGAGTCTATAATCATTACAAGGAAGGTTTTCTAATCCTTAAATCATTCTCTTCTCTGAACACTCTCCAATTTATCAACATCCTTTCTTAAACTGTAGACACCTGCAGTGGTTGAACTGGTGCCAAATACAGAGGTAAAATAACCCCTCTACTCCTACTCCAGAGTCTCTTGTGTGTGCATCACAAGATCATATTAGATCTTTTGGCCATCGCATTACACTGGGAGCTAGTATTCAACTAATTATCTACCATATTCCCCAAATCTTTTTCAGAGTCACTTTCTCCTAGGACAGTCCCCCATTCTCTAAGTGTGGCCTACATTCTTTGTTCCTAAATGTATACATTTACATTTAGTCATTTTAAAACAAATACTGTTTGATTGTATCCTACATTAGTAACTTGTCCTCTATGCCATTCCTTCAATTTGTATAATCTATGACCTTTCAGTGATGATTTTATATTTAAAAACCCAACAACCATTTAGAAAAAAAATGATGTAACAATTTTTTTTGAGCATCTAATGTATATCCAGCCAAAACTGCTCTCAGGCCAAAGGCTCACTTGTTTCTTTCCATTTATTGCTGTACTGGTTGGTTATCTTTGTCATTTTCAGTTTTGGTGATCATGGTATCGCAATCCTTTTACATTTAGAAACCAATTAACTTACAACTGTTAGTTCCTCAGTGAATTTGGAGAATTCTCCCACTTGGGGATGACATTTTTCTTTGTGTCAAACAGCAAATGATAGTTTTCAGCAAGTAAGATAATTGGGGATCTTGACTAGATACAACCCTCATTTCTGTCAATGTCTTATCTGACTCAGGTAAACTACCTGATTAGATGAACATGTACTGCAAATGCTCCTACATATTGTCATGCCCTGCCAGAAACAATTGCCTGAAGATGTCAGTGACCAGTATGTCCTTTCCTGGTTTATGTTTAATTACAATATTGTGTTTGTGCAGAAGCAACACCATAAATATCTAGCCATGGTGGCGCTGTAGCAAGGCTTTTTGAAATTGATTGCTTCCAAGTGTTTATAATCGGACTCCTCAGAAACTTTTCTCCCCATACACATTGGCTGTGAAGGTTTGAAATCAATCAAAATGATTGGTACCCCCATGCCTTTCTGTGGCTGTGAAATGAGGATACACAAACCACGTTTCCCTTCCTGCAGCAATCAGCACCCCCCTCAACTCCCCAAGTCCTTGCTTGGATGCATCCACCTACATTCCCCCTTCGTTAATATCATGGTATGAAAATGCTTCATTTTGGTGAAGGCCAGATTGTGTCGGGTATCCCCTTGAAACAGATTCTCTCTTTAGGAGACTCATTAGTGTTGTCAAGATTTCTGCCAAGTAGTACACACAATTGGAAAGTTAAATTGCCATACCACAGCATTTGTGTTACACATTTGGCAAGTTGTTTTTTCTGAGCTGCTCTACTTTAGGTTTAGGGACAGTAGTCCACCCTTTCTCCCATCACTTGTCTTCCTGGGCCATGTATGCTTTAAATTGTAATATAAATAAACTTTTCTAGCTCAGCACAGTTTAGTGCCTCGTCTCATTACTGCCACTCTTGCAGGTTCAGGTTTCATATTCTCACTTGAGAGAATGAGCCCAAATATACTTTATGCCAGTTGTACTGATGACTTAATTGTCTAGAGTTAACCTTACTCCCAGACTTCTCTGCCTTTCTCTATTTATGTGGAGCATATCACGTGGAGTGGCATCATGTTCTGTCATGTTAAGTCCAAACATCAGTATTTCATCCAGAATGCCTGCAATTCCAATTCATAAATTGAGAAAAGATTCTATGATGTCCATACTGCTTAAACCACCATGTGTCAAATAGAGGACATCGTTATCCACACAACAGACAATCTTGTCCATAGCAAAAGGTGGCATCAGATGTGGGTTTTTTTGTTTTTTTTTTTACACACACACACACAATGGGTAACAAGAACTATGTGCATGTCATGGAATAGAAAAGCCATTTTGATCTCGAAAAAGGGGAGTAACAGAAGCCTACACACTGTTAAAGATAATAACATCTTCACAGACACACAATAGCTGAAGATATGCTATCAGAGAATGGACCTCAGTAAAATTTCCAGAAATTTCAACATTTGGGATATAAGGTTGGGGTTTTTTTCATACAACTTGTAGCCTCCACTTTCTGCTACTTCTCTTAGTCAAACAAATAGGCAGAAGTGACAGTGCACACAGTAAACACTATGCTGTTTGAAAGACTCCAGTACCTAGTTATAACTGAGGAAAGGAAAACACCAGTTGCTGGCATGAAATCACCTATGTTTCACAATCAGCAGATTAATTTAGAAGTCACCAGTCCAGACACATCTCAGGAAAAGGTCCATCAGGTTACAACAGGAACAAAAAGTCTTTTACCTCTCCTCCAGAACGACGAAAGAGTGTGTATATAAAATACAACTCATCAGGCACCATCAAAGCCAAGTTGCACTCTCCCACCCAATCCAAAGTGGTACAAACACAGAAATTTTTACATGTACGGTAAGAACTTCAAAAGCACCTTGAAGATTGCTTCTAAGTCACCTAAGTGTCTAAGTCATTTTCAAAATGTGACATAGGAACCTAAACTAATTAGGTGCCTTTGAAAATTTTACCTAGAGACACTGTACAAATTCACAAAAAGTTAATTTTAATACAGGCGGTTCTGATGACTCAAAACTGTAGTTTCCAAGCCACAAGCTTGTCTTATTCTCTAGGAGGGTTTTATAATTGTGATTTTTCACAAAAAAGATCTTCCTCTGATACAGAATGAAAAGGAGAACACAAACAAATCCCTAATCTTCAAAAAACTTTTCATAAAACACAAATATTATTTTCAGGAGAGAAATGTAAAGACTCTGACAGTTATATTACACATGTTATATAACTGCCTGAGATACTGTAGGCAGAAACATTTCTTAAGAGATTTATATGTAAACAATGTGATTTGAAACTAACTAGTAATGTAAAGAAATATTCAGAGCAAATTTTGAGTCTACTTCATATGTTTTCTTTTGTCTATTCCCTGTAAGAAGGGTTGCACATAATTAATGGTGTCACAAGAAGAAATAGATAAATAGAAATAGATAATCTTACAAGTTCTGTTTAATTTACTGTTTAGGCAGGGGTTGGAAAAATAAAGATGGGACAACTCCTTTTAGAGTGGGTGTATATCACTGTTAACAGTGGGTTTGCTTCTTTTGTCTCCCTCTGACTGAAATAATGTCTTCAGAGCAGAGGTATTGCTTACAGCAAACAAGCAACACAAGAAAGAAAAAAACAAACCACCTACATGATGCCAGAAAACAAGTCAGGATTTTTCTAGGAAATGAAACAACATTTTAGACCTCTTCCTGTTCCCAATGAAATCAATATTAACCTCCCATTTAACTCAATTGGAGCAGGAGTAATCCTTTAATAAGCAAACTTTATGTTTAATGTTTATGCTAAAAAGTGCACACTCAATTTTAGTGCAAGTCAGTACCGCAAAATATTTAATATTATATTTAAGGACCCTTCTAGCCTTACATTTCTGTGATTAAGAAGTCATCAAGAACAGCCTCTTCACTGTGACAGGACCAAGTAAATGTAGACTATCCCTGACAAGTGTTTGTCTAGCATGTTTTAAAAACCTCCGTAGGTGGTGCATGATTCTTGTGTTTGGGGAGGCTGGGCACGAGCACCAGAAGATCCCTGGAAGCGGGAGGGGATACTGGCATCCAGACTGTGACCCCGTCCCCACTTGGTCTCCACCTCCTGTGGCCCCATCTGCACTCCAACACTGCTCTGCCCCATCCCCCACACCCCTCCTCCCACTTCTCCCCATCCTCTCTCCCAATACACCTTCCTCCTTTCCCAGTAACTCCTCTCCACTTTTTGTAGCATTCTTTTTTGATTTTCAGAAGATTAAAGACCTCCTGAGGGAACCATATTGGCAATTTCCTATTGTTTCTTCACATTATAATAGTTTGCAGATGTGCCTTTAATATTGTTTCCTTGAGGAACTCACATCTCTTCTGAACTTCTTTTTTCCTTAAGTTTACTTCCCATATTCAGCTTTGCATTTAGATGTTTGTTTAAAAAAATTAAAAAACAAAAAACAAAAGAAAAACACCTTCTACATAAATAGTCCTGATATTATAAGTTACCTGTGAAAGTATTCAATTTGCAAACACAGTTGCTCCTTGCTTTTATACTAAAAGCAGTTTATGGCAGATTCATGGCAGCTGCTATGATAGTCCAGTAATATAAGCAGTCTCTCTGCCTGGGTATTTTATGACTACCAGAGTACAGGGTGAATGTTTTTATAGGGTATTTGTGAAGTTTTTATGATGCATCCTGTAACCAAATCAGTGCCATCCTCATTCAGTTATTGCTTCTATCAGCAGCTATGTTCTTTCCTAGTCCTGGCTAAGTAAAATCTATCTCCAATCTAGTGACACAGTGAAATGCACATACTTTGTTGTCCTCTCACTGTTGAGTGATGGGTTAGTAAGTATATGTAGGAGACTAATAAACTCATCTTGCTCACAAAGGATTAATGCATGACAGATCTTTAAGAAAGACACAGAAAAGAGAATTACTTGTAATTGAAGTTAACAGGAGGAGAAAACCCCATGGAAGTTAGATAACTGGCTTGGCAGTGTGTTATAGGAGAGAAGGAGTGAGTCAGACACATGGAGATTCACTGCAGCAGCTCACCGGATGGAGTATCATAAGAACGGCCAGATTATCAATGTCCTCCCTTCCAGGGCTTGCCAACTCATTCCCTTGCCAATTAGACACCTCCACTGGGGAAGGTGGAGAGAACCATCTACCCTCACTGTACTCTGGACCTTGCTACTGTCTTCCCAGTGCCATCACTGATGTGCTGGTTGCCTCTGTTGCAATGCCAGGGCAATTTTAGCCAGTCCTTTCTGGAATCCTGCTGATCATCCTGAGGCTACTCAACCCCATGTAACCATGGCAGTCTCCTCTGCTGCCTCCTTGCAGCCACTAATCTGAGAGTGAGAGGGGGTTCAGGCTGGAGGGACAGGATATCTGTAACCTCTCCTGGGTGCCCAGGGGCCAATGGCCTACCTGAGCCCCACCAGCCTGCCCACCTACTCAGGTGACGCCCTGAGTGTCATGAAATGGAGAAATGTTAGGAGAGCAACTACCCTCTTCCCCCTGTGCTCACCAGGCCAAAAAAGTTTGTGGTTGCATGTTACTTTCGGAAGAGATCCAGGTTCCTTTGGCTGCAAACAAAAATGATTTATGTGCAAATAATAAAACCAAGAAAGACCTTCTAGTAAGTCAATGTAATTATCACTTGCTTGCATTTAGTTTATATTCTGGAAATATACTTCACATACCTGTAACAGAAATAGAAATTTAAAAAAAAGTGTTGTGGGTTGAGTGTGGCCACCATCCTTCATTTAAGATCTAAGAAACAATTAGCCTCTCATGGAATGAGATAAATGAAACAATAGCGGCCTCCATCCCAGACACAGGTCACCATCCAAAACAAAGACACATGCAAGCAGAGGGGTTTTACTGGGTAATATTCGTGAAGGTTTCTGTGTGTCTGAAAGAGTCAGAAAAGATTAGTGAACTAAAGAGAGATGGCAGGAAGGAAGCACCATATGGCCTCAACAAGCACTGGAATCATGGGCTTCAGAAAATCTGAGAGAGCTTTCTGGGCTGAGTGTTGGCTGAAATGGTCTTGGAGTTGTGAACAAAGAAACAGTCTCCTGTTACTTGACTCCTGCTGCATTTGGGGAAGAATTCTTTGTAAATAAACAGAATTGCACCAATGGTACCTGACTGTCATAAACAGATAGTTAAGGGTTAATGTCTCTTTTACCTATAAAAGGGTTAAGAAGTTCAGTAAACCTGGCTGACACCTGACCAGAGGACCAATAGGGGGACAAGATACTTTCAAATCTTGATGGAGGGAAGTCCTTGTTTGTGCTCTTTGTTTTGTTCGTTGTTCACTCTCGGGACTGAGAGGGACAGGACATCAATCCAGGCTCTCCAAATCTTTCTGAATCAGTCTCTCACGTTTCAGACTTGCAAGTAATTAGCCAGGCAAGGCGTGTTAGTCTTATGTTTGTTTTCTCAACTTGTAAATGTTTCTTTTTGCTGGAAGGATTTTACCTCTGTTTCCTGTAACTTTGAACCTAAGGCTAAGGGGGGTCCCTCTGGTCTATAGGAATCTGATTACCCTGTAAAGCATTTTCCATCCTGATTTTACAGAGATAATTTTTACCTTTTCTTTCTTTAATTAAAAGCTTTCTTTTTAAGAACCTGATTGATTTTTCCTTGTTTTAAGATCCAAGGGGTTTGGCTCTGCGTTCACCAGGGAATTGGTGATGTCCCTCAAGGCAACCTAGGGAGGGGACAAAGTTTTGGGGGAACAGAGAGTGCCCCGGAAACTGGAATTCTGGGTGGTGGCAGTGTACCAGAGCTAAGCTAGTAATTAGGCTTAGAGGTGTCCATGCAGGTCCCCACATCTGTACCCTAAAGTTCAGAGTGGGGAAAGAAACCTTGACATGGTGGTAAAGGTGGGATTATTTTTAGGAACCAAAAGCAAGTGGGATTTTTTTTTCCTCTCCTTTCTAGCTGCTTGGAAAGTAGCCTGAGGGCAGAGATGTTAAGTTTTTTAACAAGGGTCTTTGTTAAGAGGAGGCTTCAAGCTGTGAGCAAGCAGCCAGCAAAAGGAATTTACAAGCTGAATTGTTTTCTTTCTTTCTACCTCTCGGGTATAGCTAGTTAGAAAGTCTCTGTTAACCAAGCAGTCCTGAGCTGAGTACATCCGTTTCAGTGAACTGCAGAGGGGTGTGGCCAGTACAAGAAAGCAGAAAAATGAGTACAAAGGAACAGTTAACGGGAACTGGCTAGGCTGGACGCAGAAGAGAAAGCCGAAGAGGCTGACAACAGGAGAGCTATGGAGATGAAACAATAAGAGATGGATATCCAGAGGGAGACCCACCAGCAGGCTCTGGCATTAGCAAAGGCTAAGCAGGATGGAAAAGCCAACCCTAACAACCCTTCTCCAGGTACTGTTTCCCATGCCAGAAAATTTCCTACCTACAAGGCAGATGATGATACCAAGGCCTTCTTAGAAAATTTTGAAAGGGCCTGCCTTGGGTATATCTCTACAGACCAGTACATGATAGAGCTGAGGCCACAGCTCAGTGAACCCTTAGCAGAGGTGGTGGCTGAAATGCCTAAGGAACACATGAACGATTATGAACTTTTTCAAACCAAGGCCAGAATCAGAATGGGGCTAACACCTGAGCATGCCCACCGGCGGTTCAGAGCCCTAAGATGGAAACCAGATGTGTCATTTACCCGACACGCCTACCACATTGGAGAGAATTGGGATGCCTGGATATCAGGAGCAAATGCTAAATCTCTGGAAGAGCTGGCCTTCCTAATGCAAATGGAGCAGTTCTTAGAGGGTGTTCCTGAGGAAATAGAAAGGTACATCCTAGATGGGAAGCCCAGAACTGTAACTGAGGTGGGGGAGATTGGAGCCAGATGAGTGGAAGTGGCAGAAAAGAAAAAAACTACTAGCAAGAGGAACGAATATCAGAAGGGGCAAACCGAAAATAAACCTTATCACCAAGGGCAACCCAAGACCCTACCTACAACCCAAGGAAAGTCCCAGACACCCTATTGTCCCACCTCACCAGTCTCCAGCAACTCACCTCGGCCCAGTGACCAGTCAGCTGGGCGATGTTTTAAATGTAATGAACTGGGACATATAAAGGCCAACAGCCCCAAGAACCCCAACCGAGTATAGTTCATTACACCACCATCACACCAAAGATCCCCAGGCCTAGATGCTTCTCAAATACCCTCGGAGTGAAGGGAAACCTTGAGAGTGGGCGGAAAGAAGGTTATCGCGTGGAGAGACACCGGAGCACAAGTGTCAGCTATCCACCAATCCTTAGTGAACCCCAAATTCATCAACCCAGAGGCCCAAGTGACAATTCACCCATTCATGTCAAAATCTTTAAACTTGCCTACAGCTGAATTGCCTGTCCAGTAAAAGGGCTGGTCAGGAATGTGGACTTTTGCAATCTATGACAATTATCCCATTCCCATGCTACTGGGGGAAGACTTGTCCAACCAAGTGAAGCTGGCCAAGAGGGTGGGGATGGTCACACACAGCCAAGTCAGGCAAGCTTCCACACCCATCCTTGTTCCTGAGCCATCCACAAGGGCCCCATCTATGTTACCAGAGACCCAGACAGAGATGGTGGAACCAGATCCCCTGCCAATGACTGAAACAGCCACAGTGCATCCAGTCCCAGAACCGGAACTGGAAAAGCAACCAGCAACAGAACCATTGCCAGCACTGACGCCAGTGCTTTCAAAACCATCTCCAACCCCAACGCCAGAGGGCACCAGCGGGCCTGGACTGGCAGAAGCAGCAGACAACCCTACTTAAGAGGCTCAGCCAGAGTGCACTAGCGGAAAGCGGTTCACCATCAATGAAAACAACTCCATCACCTACATCACTTCCAGAGGGACCAAGCCCAAGTCCATAGTCTAAGAAACAACTGGTGTCTCCAGCATCAAGGGAACAGTTCCAGGCTGAGCAGGAAGCAGATGACAGTCTTCAGAAAGCTTGGGCGGCAGCATGGAGCACCCCACCGCCTCTCAGCTCTTCTAATTGATCCCGGTTTGTTGTAGAACAAGGACTTTTATACAAGGAGACTCTTTCCGGTGGACACCAGGAAGACTAGCATCCTTAAAGACAGTTGGTAGTTCCAACTAAGTACCGGATAAAGCTCTTGAGCTTAGCTCATGATCATCCTAGTGGTCATTCTGGGGTGAATAGAACCAAAGACTGTTTGGGGAAGTCTTTCCACTGGGAGGGGATGGGCAAGGATGTTGCTACTTATGTCCGGTCTTGTGAGGTGTGCCAAAGGGTGGGGAAGCCCCAAGATCAGATTCAAAGCCCCTCTCCAGCCACATCCCATAATTGAGATCCCACTTCAGCGAGTAGCTGTGGATATTCTGGGTCCTTTTCCAAAAAAGACCCCCAGGGGAAAGCAGTACATACTGACTTTCATGGATTTTGCTACCCGATGGCCGGAAGCAGTAGCTCTAAGAAACACCAGGGCTAAAACAGTGTGCCAGGCCTTAGCAGACATTTTTTCCAGGGTAGGTTGGCCCTCCAACATCCTTACAGATTTGGGAACTAATTTCCTGGCAGGGACCATGAAAAATCTGTGGGAAGCTCATGGGGTGAATCACTTGGTTGCTACCCCTTACCACCATCAAACCAATGGCCTGGTGGAGAGGTTTAATGGAACTTTGGGGGCCATGATATGTAAATTCGTAAATGAACACTCCAATGATTGGGACCTAGTGTTGCAGCAGTTGCTTTTTGCCTACAGGGCTGTACCACATCCCAGTTTAGGGTTTTCACCATTCGAACTTGTGTATGGCCACGAGGTTAAGGGTCCATTACAGTTGGTGAAGCAGCAATGGGAGGGGTTTACACTTTCTCCAGGAACTAACATTCTAGACTTTGTAAGCAACCTACAAAGCACCCTCCGACACTCTTTAGCCCTTGCTCAGAAAGAGCGAAAGGCCTGGTATGATAAACACACCAAAGAGTGTTCCTGTAAGGTAGGAGACCAAGATATGGTCTTGAAGGCGCAACAGGCCCATAAGATGGAAGCATCATGGGAAGGGCCATTCACGGTCCAAGAGGTCCCGGGAGCGGTTAACTATCTCATAGCATTTCCCACCTCCAACCTAAAGCCTAAAGTGTACCATGTTAATTCTCTCAAGCCCTTTTATTCCAGAAACTTAAAGGTTTGTCAGTTTGCAGCCCAGGGAGAAGATGAGGCTGAGTGGCCTGAAGGTGTCTACTACAAAGGAAAAAGTGACGGTAGTGTGGAAGAGGTGAACCACTCCATATCCCTGGAACATCTGTAGCAGCAACAGATCAAGGAGCTGTGCACTAGCTTTGCCCCAACGTTCTCAGCCACCCCAGGACAGACCAAACGGGCATACCACTCCATTGACACAGGTAATGCTCACCCAGTTAGAACCCCACCCTACAGGGTGTCTCCTCATGCTCAAGCTGCTATAGAACAGGAGATCCAGGACATGCTACAGATAGGTATAATTCACTCCCTAACAGTGCATGGGCATCTCCAGCTGTTCTAGTTCCCAAACCAGATGGGGAAATACACTGTTGCCTGGACTACCGTAAGCTAAATGCGGTAACTCGTCCCGACAACTATCCAATGCCACGCACCGATGAGCTATTGGAGAAATTTGGATGTGCCCAGTTCATCTCTACATTAGACTTAACCAAGGGGTACTGTCAAGTACCGCTAGATGAACCCGCCAAAGAAAGGTCAGCCTTCATCACCCATGCAGGGGTGTATGAATTTAATGTGATTCCTTTTGGGCTGTGAAATGCACCTGTGTCATGGTATAATTCACCCTCCTGAACCTTAGTGTTCAAAAGGTGGGGTACCAGCATGAATTCCTCTAAGCTCAATTACCAGCTTAGAACCTGTAGCGCTGCCACCAACCAGGAATTCCAGGTGCCTGGTACACTCTGGTTCCCCCAAGACTTTGCCCGGCGAACCCCAAGACCCAGACCCTCTGGATCTTAACACAAGGAAAGTAAACCCTTTCCCCCACCATTGTCTCTCCCAGGCTTCCCCTCCCTGGGTTACCCTGGAAGATCATTGTGATTCAAACTCCTTGAATCTTAAACAGAGAGGAAAATGCACCTTCCCCCCTCCTCCTCTCTCCCCCTCCCAGACTCTCCCTGAGAGATAAAGTAATCCTAACACAGAGAGAAATTAGCCTCTCTCTCCCCCTTCACTCCTTTCTCCCCACCAATTCCCTGGTGAATCCAGACTCCGTCCCCTGGGGTCTCACACCAGAATAAAAAAAAAATCAGGTTCTTAAACAAGAAACTTTTAATGAAAGAGAAAAAAACAGTAAAAATTATCTTTGCAAATTTAAAATGGAATAGGTACAGGGTCTTTCAGCTATAGACACTGGGAATACCCTCCCAGCCTAAATATTCAAGTACAAATTAAAATCCTTTCAGCAAAATATAAATTTGAACTCCTTCCAGACAAATACACATTTGAACTCCTTCCAACCAAATACACATTTGCAAATAAAGAAAACAAACATAAGCCTAACTCGCTTTATCTACCTAGTACTCACTATTCTGAACTTATAAGAGCCTGTATTGGAGAGACTGGAGAGAAACCTGGTTGCACGTCTGGTCCCTCTGGGCCCCCTGAGTGAACAACAACCAAAAACTAACAGCACACACAAAGACTTCCCTCCCTCAAGATTTGAAAGTATCCTGTCCCCTGATTGGTCCTCTGGTCAGGTGACAGCCAGGCTCACTGGACTTGTTAACCCTTTAGAGGCAAAAGAGACATGAAGTACTCCTGTTCTATTAACCCTTACTTATCTGTTTATGACAACCCGCCACCTTCCAAAGACTTGTAGATGGTCTCCTAGCAGAATTGGAAGAATTTGCAGTTGCCTACCTTGATGATTTGGCCAATTTTTCTGATTCACGGGCAGAACACCTGGAACACTTGGAAAAAGTCTTCGAGCGCATCAGGCAGGCAGGACTAACTGTTAAAAAGTGTCAAATAGGCCAAAACAGAGTGACATACCTTGGACACCAGGTGGGTCAAGGAACAATAAACCCCCTACAGGCAAAGGTGGATGCTATCCAAAAGTGGCCTGTCCCAAAGTCAAAGAAACAGGTCCAATCCTTCTTAGGCGTGGCTGGATATTACAGGTGATTTGTACCACACTACAGCCAAATCACTGCCCCACTAACAGACCTGACCAGAAAGACACAGCCAAATGCAATTAAGTGGACTGATGAGTGTCAGAAGGCCTTTACCCAGCTTAAGGCAACACTCATGTCTGACCCTGTGCTAAGGGCCCCAGACTTTAACAAACCATTCCTAGTAACCACAGATGTGTCTGAGCATGGTGTAGGAGCACTTTAATGCAGGAAGGACCGGATCAAGAATTTCATCCTGTCGTGTTTCTCAGCAAAAAACTGTCTGAGAGGGAAAGCCACTGGTCAATCAGTGAAAAAGAATGCTACTCAATTGTGTATGCCCTGGAAAAGCTACGCCCATACGTTTGGGAATGGTGTTTCCAGCTACAAACCGACCATGCTGTGCTAAAGTGGCTTCATACCACCAAGGGAAACAACAAAAAACTGCTTCGATGGAGTTTAGCTCGCCAAGGTTTTGATTTTGAAATTCAACACATTTCAGGAGCTTCTAATAAAGTAGCTGATGCACTCTCCTGTGAAAGTTTCCCAGGATCAACTCGTTAAAAATTGTCCTTGAAATGTGGAAAATCTTGTAGTTTTACATAATTAGTAGTATATGTAAAGGTTCGTGTGTTTTATTAATCTGTTTATTCTATTTCTAGGAAGAAATCACCGCCAGTGTGGTTCCACACTGTCTGAGATTTGGGGGGCGTGTCATAAACAGATGGTTAAGGGTTAATGTCTCTTTTACCTATAAAAGGGTTAAGAAGCTCAGTAAACCTGGCTGACACCTGACTAGAGGACCAATAGGGGGACAAGATGCTTTCAAATCTTGGCAGAGGGAAGTCTTTTGTTTGTGCCTTTTGTGTTGTTGTTGTTCACTCTCGGGACAGAGAGGGACGGGACATCAATCCAGGCTCTCCAAATCTTTCTGAATCACTCTCTCATGTTTCAAACTTGTAAGTAATTAGCCAGGCAAGGTGCGTTAGTCTTATGTTTGTTTTCTCAACTTGTAAATGTTTCTTTTTGCTGGAAGGATTTTACCTCTGTTTCCTGTAACTTTGAACCTAAGCTACGGAGGGCCCCTCTGGTCAATAGGAATCTGATTACCCTGTAAAGATTTTCCATCCTGATTTTACAGAGATAATTTTTACCTTTTCTTTCTTTAATTAAAAGCTTTCTTTTTAAGAACCTGATTGATTTTTCCTTGTTTTAAGATCCAAGGGGTTTGGCTCTGCGTTCACCAGGGAATTAGTGAAGTCCCTCAAGGCAATCAAGGGAGGGGACAAAGTTTAGGGGGAACAGAGAGTGCCTCAGACACTGGAATTCTGGGTGGTGGCAGTATACCAGAGCTAAGCTAGTAATTAGGCTTAGAGGTGTCCATGCAGGTCCCCACATCTGTACCCTAAAGTTCAGAGTGGGGAAAGAAACCTTCTCCTCTTAACTAGACCAACCTGCAAGACCATGAATTTTTGGCTAACCATTCAGATCCAGGGGACGAACAATAGGAAAGAATCAAGATAAACAGCCTATCAGCTTAATTAGATGTTTTTTAATCTTTTTCCAGGAACTTGTTTTTAATTAACAATATGGCCTCTTCAGTATTGCTTTTGTGATGTTTCTGAAGTCAGAGAACATCTGAGACCAAAAAAAGCAGACCAGACTCTGTGGTTAATTCATACTATTATGCCATGGTACTGCTGTACTTTTTACTGAAAAAATATAGAACCTCTAAGTTTATGTTCATTTGTTGTGCTGGAGTATTAAAACATTGAGTCTGAGCACAAAGAAGTTTTAGAAGTAATAGCTTAAGAACAAGAAAGTGTCATCATATGCTGTACTGCGCCCAAAGTGGAGTGTGTGTTTAAAAAAAAACAACCACCTTTTCAATAGTGTTCAAAATTGGCTGAAAAATCATGTCCAGAGGAGATGTTTCAGTTTATTGCATCAGAGACCACTTGGGGAGTCTTTAATACATGGATCATTCAAAAAACAGTACTTGACAACTTTGAAAGAAGGATACCAGCCATTAGGCCTGTAAAAAGTTGTTTCAAATATTAGTGACACAATGGACATGACATGAGAAGATCATTTGCAGTTACTGTACTGATTTCAACTGTTTTTCTTTCCCCTTTTCAAAAAAGGCTTCTGATTTAATCTAAGCTACAGCTGGTTTAGTGTTCAAGGGCCTAATCCAATTGTCATTGCATTTAATAGGAGATTGGCGAGATGCTATATTAGAAAAAGGTGAGCTGGTTGAGATAAAGTAGGAGTTAACCAGAAATTTTGCCCCACACTCACACACTGAAGTATCAATTTAGCTGGCTCGATACTAGGTCCTACCTAGCTCACCCACTAGACTCATACACAGTTGACCATTTCCTTACATATGGGCATTTAGAGACAGAAAAGGGAGAGCCACTGCCACAGAAGTGACTGACTTCCTTCTACACAGAAGTACATTAATTAAGAGGGCATAATCAGGGTTCCCACAAGTTTTTAGCAGGTAACTTCAGAAGAGACAGGGAATAAGTGCTCAAAAGTTGGCCTGCCTATTGTAATAGGAAGAGCTAGAAAGTTACTTCTTCCTAGGCAGAAGCTGAAATATCCAGCAGGGCTGATTAAACAAACAAACAACAAAAAGTAGGTATTTAGAAAGTACCTAAAAGAAGTATTTAGGATGAAAAAAATCTGTTCAAAACAAGAAAAATGTTGATGAAATAAAAGATAAATGATAACTATATGAAAACTGTAAAATTTGTTGAGATTTGTCATCCCCCCTTCCCCAGACTTCCTGTATTTTACAGAAGGGGGGTGAGGGTGTGTGTGCAGGAGGGAAGGGGGGATATAAAAACAAAACAAAAGCAAAACCCCCCAAAAACAGACAGCACCTGAAACCAAATATTTCTATTCCAAAACAGAACATATGTTTCAACTCATTTTGGTTAAGCAAAAATATCTAGTGAAAATTTAAGTTTCCTTGTCCAAAAACTTGATGAAAAAACTTCTCAATTAACTCTAGTACTCAGGCTTTATCATTAAATATGGAGAGATTGGGTAGAAAGTCCTGTGAGGATACAAGTTCTCTGGGCCTAGGTTTTGGAAATCAGTGCTGAACTTCATTGGTGTAAGCTTTTAATGGAAAGAAAGCTCTTTGCTCTTTATTTAGTTTAAAAAAAATATTCAGACTTCATTTTCTGCTTCAGATCTTCCCACTAGCAAAGGTTCTGAACCCTCCAAAGCACTCCTTCCCCCACTCTAGCTGAGCAAATAATGCGATAGAATATTCCCAAAGAATCTAATAAAATATGTATTTGCAAGTCTTTTTATTCACTTTTTGTGAATAGGTGTGGACATTAGTTGTTGATGAGAGGGAGGGAAAAAAAAGCATGTAAAATCCATGTGTGAATTATAAATAGCAAATATTTAAAGTAATAGTTAAAGCAAATAGTTCCTCAGTAAAGTCTTTAGGCTGACAAATTCATTTTTTTTCTAAGTAAATGCATTTCAAAAACCTAACATGGTGATTAATTAAAAAAAAAAAAAAAGATTAAGGAGCCTAACGTTATGTCACCAGACCAGTATTAGGAGATGTTGTGCGCTAAGCATTTTTGAAAATCAGATTGCCTATTGAGATGCTTTGGATTCTTATTTTTGAGATAGTCCAAAGCTATATGAGCAGTTACTCCATGCTAGCTTTCTAGAGGCCCACAAGCCACTTGGCAATACTATTTCATCAGAAAGTTTGAGAGAGACAAACAATCCCAAATCCAGAAAACTTCAGTGGGTATCATTGAATATTGCTGAGGTAATGGTTTAGTCTGCTACTGATTTATTGCTTGTAGAAATATTTTACAAGAAGTTTTTGAAATTTTGAACTTCTCCATTTCACAGGGCATGAAACACTTTTGGGTTTTTGCCCCCCATATATTTACATCAATTAAATTTAAATAAAAATACTCTTTTTGCTTTTGTTTTGCCACTGACTGCAATAAAATTAATGTTTGTTTATTTTTTTACATTTTACTACCCTGTTCTTTTCCAAGCCTCTCCAATTTCTTAAAAATTAGAATAGTGGAGTTACAGCATTTCATTTTATTAGGGCTGTAAAGTGATTTAAAAAAATTAATAGCGATTAATCTCACTGTTAAACAATAATATAATACCATTTATTTAAATATTTTGGATGTTTTGTACATTTTCAAATATATTGATTTCAATTACAACAGAATACAAAGTGTATAGTGCTCTCTTTATATTTATTTTTATTACAAATATTTGCACTGCAAAAAAACAAAAGAAATAGTATTTTTCAATTCATGTAATATAAGTAGTGTAGTGCAATCTCTTCATCATGAAGGTTGAATTTTCAAATGTAGAATTATGTATCAAAAAATAACTGCAGTAAAAAATAAAATGATGTAAAACTTTAGAGCCTACAAGTCCACTCAGTCCTATTTCAGCTAATCGTGCAAACAAACAAGTTTGGAAATTTGCAGAAGATAATGCTTCCCACTTCTTGTTTACAATGTCACCTGAGAGTGACAACAGGTGTTTGCATGGCACTGTTGTAGCCAGTGTCACAGATATTTACGTGCCTGATGAGCTAAAGTTTCATATGTCCCTTCATGCTTCAAACCACCATTCCAGAGAACATGAATCCATGCTGATGACAGGTTCTGCTTAACAGTGATCCAAAGCAGTGCAGACCGATGCATGTTCATTTTCATCATCTGAGTCAAATGCCACCAGCAGAAGGTTGATTTTATTTTTTCATGGCTCTGGTTCTGTAGTTTCCGAATTGGAGTGTTGCTCTTTTAAAACTTCTGAAAACATGTTCCACACATCCTCCCTCTCAGATTTTGGATGAGACTTGAGATTCTTAAACCTTGGGTTAAGTGCTGTACCTATTTTTAGAAATCTCACATTGGTATCCTCTTTGCCTTTTGTAAAATCTGCTGTGAAAGTGTTCTTAAAACGAACATGTGCTGGGTCATCATCCGAGACTACTATAACATGAAATATATGGCAGATTGCAGGTAAAACAGAACAGGAAACATACAATTCTCCTCCATGGAGTTCAGTCACACATTTAATTAATGTATTATTTTTTTAAATGAGCAACATCAGCATGGAAGAATATCCTCTGGAATGATGGCCGAATCATGAGGTGCATATGAATGTTTAGCATATATGGCACATAAATACCTTGCAATGCCGGCTACAAAAGTGCCATGCAACACCTGTTCTCACTTTCAGGTGAGATTGTAAGTAAGAAGCAGGCAGCAGGGTCTCCCATAAATGTAAACAAACTTTTTGGTCTTAGCAATTGGCTGAACAAGAAGTAGGACCGAGTGGACTTGTAGGCTCTAAAGTGTTACATTGTTTTGTTTTTGAGTGCAGATATATAGCAAAAAAAAATCTACATTTGTAAATTGCACTTTCACAATGAAGGGATTGCACTATAATACTTGTATGAATTGAATTGAAAAAAATACTATTTCTTTTGTTTATCATTTTTACGGTGAAAATATTTGTAATCAAATAATATAAAGTGAGCACTGTATACTTTGTATTCTGTGTTGTAACAGAAATCAGTATATTTGAAAATATAGATAAACATCCAAAATATTTAATAAATTTGAATTGGTATTATATTGTTTGACAGTGCAATTAATTTTTTAAATCCCAGTTAATTTTTTTGAGTTAATTGAGTGAGTTAACTGTGATTAATTGACAGGACCAATTTTTTTCTTTGGACACTTCCTCCTTTTCAAAGCTGAGGAAGTTCTGAGAAGTTATGGAATGGCAGAAAGGAAGAATTCAAAGAAAAATAAAGGAAAATGAAAAACCCCTAGATGTTCTATTGCATTATTGGCAAAGGGGAATAAAGGAAAAAGGAGAAAATCTTCAATGTTTTGGGAATAACACCTCCCCACCAAATTTTATATTAAAAAAATGCTTTTCCAAATGTGGGTGGAAAAGGCCACATTCCATTGAAAAAGTATTTGCAACAAAATGTTTTCATCAGCTGTTAGCTACTGGTAATGATGATTGAGAAGGAAAACTAAAATCCTAGTGACTATGTGGGGCTAGCAGTTAATGGGGGGTGGGGGAAGAGTTTATTTGTCCAGTGGGAAAGTGTTCTAGTCATTGAGAGAAAACACTGAACTCTCCAGACCACAGCCAGCCACATTATACAATACAAGAAGAATTTGTACTCTCCTTTCAGCAAGCTCTAACATTTATACTTGTACAGTTTCCCTGTGTTTTCTTAAAAGGAATGAGACTAGGCTATGTCGGCTGTGAAAGATGGCAGAAGCCAGTAACAAAAGCAGGGATGCAGAGCAAACAAAAATGCCACAATACAAAATAGAAAAGGGGCAAATGAGAAGTAGAAACATTGTCACTCATTTTTTTTCTCTGAGTGAACTATTCTACATCCTAGAGCAAGGCCATTACAAACAGCCACCTGCTTTTCCACTGTAACAGAAAGCCACAATTTTTTAAAAGGTGAGCGAACTGTCACATGAGTCCTTCTGCTAAAGTGTCATGAAATAATGGAAAAACTGGACAAGAAATGGTGAATTCCCTAAAAGGTAAAACTCAGGCCTTGCACAAGGCTAAGCACCACTTACATAGCGTGTAAGTTATGCACAGGCCTTTTACTAGCTCTCTGCATAGAAATAAGGGTCACCTACACAAAGTTTGTGGCTCTGTCATGTGTGACAAAGCACATTAAAAACAGAATATCTCATTTAAATCTTATTACAGCGGGGTGTGTGTTACAGACTGGGAGGGAGGTCACTAAGAAAACGGTATGGTAATTTTACAGAACACTTTATTTTGTGGCCTTAGTTTATGGTTTGATCTTATAAGATACTGAGCATTCTCACAAGGATTCCACAAAGTGCCAAGCACATGAAGCACCCAGCACGTGAATCGCCCGAAAGACTTTAGACTATTTGTGAGCTTAAACTTCCATATGTGCTTAAGAACATTTCTGGACTGGGACCAGAGTACTCAGCTCCTTGTAGCACCAAGCCCTTAGCTCCTAGTGAATAGCTTTCTTATCATAAGTGACACTAATGGCCAGCCAGCGAGAAGTCTCAGCAGATCACAGATCAAAGTTAAGGCACACTGGTAGCTCATTGCAGGAACCTTCCAGTGACATTGCCCATGTTATATCTGTCCTAATTAGAAGATATTAATCTCTGGAATAGCAGCTGACCATCTGACCACAAAGAATGAGGGGGAAAAAACATTCACAACTTCACTAGTAAAATCATTTAAATAGCTTAGTGTTTTCATTTTATAGATAAGATTACTCAGTCCTTTATCATGCAATCCATCTTATTGGTGAGTATTCATAAACATGAGTATTTGCACTGGAAAAGTTCAGTGCCATAAATTCTAGAAAGTCACATGATATCTTGTAACCCCTGAAGCCAATCAGAGTAGCTCAAATTTCAGATATGGAATCAGTGCTTAATTTGTAATGAAAGAATTGCCAAGCCTCGAGATGCAAGGACTCAGCCCTGGCACAAATTAAGCATTGTAGAGAATGCTCCAACTGCTGTTGAACCATTGACAGGCAAAAATTGCTTTCAGAAGTTCATCAAATCAGTTCAAACAAATATATTTAAGACAAATCAGAAGCTGTTTGCAGACCATTCACAAAGAGAATGGTAAAATGAATTTCCCTCCAGCTCTAGTAACTTCCACTGAGGGTATTCTGAACCAGGGCCGGTGCAAGGATGTTTCGTGCCCTAGGTGAAACTTGCACCTTGCACCCCCCCCCCGCACCCCGCCCTAAGGTGCCCCTCCCCCCATTGCAGCTCCCCCCCTCTGTCCTGAGCCGCCCCCTCCGGCAGCTCCCCACCCCCACCCTCCACCCTGAGGCACCCCCTTCCATCCCAGCTCATCCCTGCTCCGCGCATGAGCACCCCGAGCATGCTGTCGCTGCTTCATTTCTCCCATCTCCCAGGCTTATGGCACCTAAGCTGATTGGTGCTGCAAGCCTGGAAGACGCGAGAAGTGAAGAAGCTCACCCCTGCCCTGTCTCCTCCCCAAGCATGCCGTGGCTGCTTAACTAAATGCTGACAGCGACCGGGGCGGCTGAAGATCCGGCCACCGCGGTCACTGCCGAAGAAAATGGCACTCCCCAAATTCCAGCGTCCTAGGTGACTGCCTAGGTCACCTAAATGGTTGCACCGGCCCTGTTCTGAACTAAAATACAGTATTATCTTTCTAGAAAGCAAAGTCTAAGGATTTTGTAAATGTTATAAGGAGGAATTTGTATCATATTTCAATAAAATTGAAAACAGTGCATGTTACCTCAGCATCAGCCTTATTAGGAAAAGTCTTACAGCCTACTGTATTCATGAAAAAAAAAAAGCTTTCTAGTATAGGTTTCTAAAAATGGTTTATTTTTTTTTTATGACAAAGATTGAGCCTAGATTAATGGAAAAAAACATTTTTCTTTCAATCACCACTTGTGCTTTGTTCCTTCTAATTCTTGTAGATACTTTACACATCACATAATACTTAAGCCATGAAACAGTTCTTGAGTAAGATATTTTGCCTCCTCCCCTTTGTTATGGGATTTTTATATTTCCTTCTTTTATATGCTCTAGTACTAGATTCTTTTTTTCAGCTCATGACAGCATTTAAGCCAAAAAAGAGTGCAAAATAAGATCATCTCTCAATTTCAGTGCTTCTCATTATTGAAAACTAAAGCACCTAAAGCCACGGACCTCTGTTTCCATTGGCCCTGACACTGCATGTCTCAGCAACCTGGCATTCCCACAGCCAGAAATGCTACTTCAATATTGCATCATTTGGGTTGTAAATAATGAATGGGAATATGGAGTTAAGATCCATCTGTGTTAACCATAGACTTACCACTGCAACACGCAGGAGTGTTCTATCTTAATTTTTGATAGAAATAGTTCTACTAGAACTACTCTGTCCCCAGAAAGGAAATTTGAGACAGCTTTCCATATTTGAAGTTTTATGTTAGTCAACTGAGCTCAGTTAGAGTGAGTGAAGTGATTCAGAGAAAGAACCAACGCTGCAGACATCTGAGACTGTGTCTATTTTAGAGATTGCACTTTCCCATGAACAATCATCTAATTTTGCAGATAGGAAAATTACGACAAAGTCTGAAGTTCTCTGTTCCTCAGTTACTCCATTCCTCATTGGGTAGAAGGGATCCCACTGATGGTGATGAGGAGTGGATGTTTTGTGCAAAGCTGTGTGCCAAGGAGACATTTCTTAGTGTGAACAAGTGAGTTTTAGAAGAAAATGTTACTACTTGGGTCACCATTCAGGTGATAACATCTTAGGGATAGATTCCTCAGAGGCCCTACATGGTTCCAGAGTATTAGGAGGGAATTAGGAGATTCCAACTCTGTCACACACATAGGGATGACTTTGGAGGCTACACAGACCAATGGCTCCACCCCATGCACACTGGATACACATACAAATGGGAAGCATGCTGCATCCCTTAAAGCAGTTTAACACTTTGTGGGCTCTGCCACACTCAGGGGAGCTCTTGGTGGTATACTGCTTCCCTGGAGAAACGTGTCTTTGCACTGCCCCCTCAATGCATGGTTCTGCCTACAAAGGCTTTACTTTTTACAGAATTATTTTTTTTTATTTTGTCTAGTCTAGCCCTTACAAATAAACACTGAAATAGTTACACTTCTGAAGGTTAAATTATCATGGTGGTGAAATCACCAGTTCTACCACCAGTACCAACATCCACTTTACTGAACTAGTAGTAGCACCAGGAGAAATTATTTCTAAAATGCTCTAGTGTAGATATAGCTCTCATGACAATAGTTGTTTCCTCCAGCTTTCTCCTTCCAAGATTCTGAGTCTTGGAATCTCCTCCTGCAAGTGTGGCCTTATATCAGAGGATAGAGAACATCATTCTCCAGGGATGCCACTTCAGTACTAAAAATCACAAAATAAAAAAAAATAATTCTGTAAAAAGTAAAACTACATTTGTGCTCTTACTTTTGAAGATGGGAGCACCACTTCTGGTACGGTTTTTACAAGGTCAGATTTATCATGAAAATTTTGCTCAGCTGAAGAATCTGAATCAAACCCAGAAATTCTGCCAGTTTTATGATCCCTTCTTAAATGTACTATAAATGATTTACTGAAAGGGCTTTTAGCCTCTCTCTTCATATGCAGTTCCTTTCAACACAAAATAAAATGTTGCCTTTAAGATTCAGTTCTTGTACTATGTTTCTATAGCAACTGTTGAAAGAAACCAATAGATAACCTTCAACAACAACATGATTTAATTGAGAAGCACCCCATAAATTAAGAATATTCTCCCTTTAGCCATTACCTGTCTAACTTTAACAGCTGTAACAATCAACAGCTGTTCTTTGGATCGCTCTGCTGTAACAATACTACCTGTAGAACTTAGTATCTGAAAAACACATTGTTATCCCAAGTTAAAGACAATATTCAGATGTGAGGTTTATACTAATTATTCACATGCTTATTGAAGAACTCTTGGAATTTCATCTAGTTTCAAAATAGGAGTTAAAAGTAAAGATTCTTGGCCATGTCAGCAAGGGCACTTTTGTCTTTGCTCCATTGAAGTTAATGGAGCTAAGCCAATTTACATCAGCATAGGTTCTGACTGTTGTAATAAATCTATAGTATATTCATACATGAACAGAGACCTTTTTAATCACTTCTTGCAAAGCTGATTAGCAATTTTAATAGGAAGAAGGCAGCAGTGGTTTATTATTATTATATATTAATCAAAAGCAGTGGTTTATTATTATTATATATTAATCAAAATCAGACTGATTTTGACACACATGCACACGAAAGACTTATGTTGAATGGCCAAGATTAAAGCTGCAACCCTGCAACTAACTGTGTCCAGTTGTAGGATGGTGGGGGTCTAAAATTTCTCTAACTGATTTCTAGTCCAGTTTCTATTGGGTCTTTTCTTTAGAAAGTAGCATCTAAGCATACTAGCATTGAAGCAGAATCTTCTCTTACAGCAGCTATTGACATATATTTTATTATTTCTTGCTGTTGGATTTGTTTTCCCTGTCAATGAAGTGAGGGTCACTATGAATTCTAAATAAGTTCTATGATTTTTTTGTTTGGTAATTTCTGGTAATGGGAAAATAGGACCTCTGAATTCAAATATCATCTAGATCTGATTATTAGGCAAATAAATAAAAACATCATTAGTATTTGCAAGCCACAGCTCTTTACAGTGAGCCATACCACTAAATCAGTTTTTTGTTTTTTTCTCCCCTGAGCAGATTTTCAGATCATAAAGTGGTGAGCTCAGTTCACATTTTAATAACTGAGAAGTTAGAGTTTTCAGATTACCATCAATGATGAAAGTACACAGCAAGTTTAAAAGTTTACATTTACAAATAGATGAAGAGGAATGTGATCTTCAGGGAGAATGAGAAATTGTAGCTTGGCTTTTTCTTTGATTTTTGGGCACCTCAATCATTTGTGCCTTCATAATAAGGGGTTTGAATAGACTCATAGACTAAGGTCAGAAGGGACCATTATGATCTAGTCTGACCTCCTGCACAACGCAGGCCACAGAATCTCACCCACCCACTCCTGTAACAAACCCCTAAGCTATGTCTGAGTTACTGAAGTCCTCAAATCATGGTTTAAAGACCCACCCATTCATTTTGTGGAGAGCAAGAAACTCATGAAGGAAGCAGTTATGCCCTCTTGAATAGCTTGGACTAGGGTGAGACAAGCAAGTATTCCACAGGTGTGGGAGAAACTCAGCTCCAATCCTTACTCTAATGAGGGAAAGGTGGACTCCTATGAGAAAAAGTGTCATGGGAGAGTGGGGTTATGAAAAGGAACAATGGTTAGTCATCATTTCTTCCCACCCACCCCCATCTGATTTAGATTTCTCCAACAGATTTTGGACAGGTGTGTGGGGAGGGGGCAGAAGGCAGGTTACAAATTATTTTGGGGAGTCTGTTCCAGAAGCTCTCTGCCTTCCATGGCTACCTTCAGAAACCTCAGAAAACACAAGCATGGAGGGGATTGTACATTCATGTTGCATTCTGGTTACCTTTTTTTTGAAAAACTCAAATGTCCCCATACTTTGGAGCAGGGACTTTAAATTTGGGAAGGGGAAAGCCCATATGTCAAGGAAGTGCCTTTAGCCAACAGAATAGGTTAATAAATAAATAAATTCACAACAACATTTAACACCTATGAAGCACTCAGATATTGTAGTGAGGCGCTCCACAGAAAAGTCCATGGAGAAAATTATTCAAATACAGCTCTGAAGAAAAAATTGAGTGCAGTAAATAAGGCCTGGGCTCACACATTGAGCAATAAAGAGAAAACAAGGTAATGAACAGCTTCTCCTTAAGTGAGCATTATACATTCTATTCACTGAATGAGGCAGGGGTTCTGCGCAAAAAAAAGAAAATGTGATCATGTAATTAGAGACTTTCAAAATGCATACACACGAAGAAGCAAAATTAAGGTTGCACAAACAACCTTAATTCTGGCATTTCTTAACATCTGAGTGATTGATTTTGCAACTTTAATATTATTTATAAATATATATCGGGCAAGCCTGTAAAAAAAAAAAACGAAAAACAATTGTCAGTAATTTTAGTTATAGATATGCAAGTCTCAGTATCTGCATTACACATACAGCATTTCAACTATAGGTCACAAATGCTCTAGTTAGTAAACCAATCTTAATTCTGCAGTTCAAAATATCCTATCAATGGTGAAATATGGCTTTGGTCTTACTCTGCACCACTGTATTTTTTTTTGAAGTTAGGTATTTACTTCCATTTATAGTAACTTCAATCACAAGACAAAGTAAGGATGTACTATTGTATTTTAAATACTTTCGGATTCTTGAACTCAGATACCTTTTCCCCTTCTGCATAACCTATTCAATCAAAATATTATAGCTTTTAACGAGGCACATTGACCACGTTCACAATAGTTTCTTCTTTTGTATAAGATAAACGCTTAGCAGATAAAAAGTTTATTAAAATTAAATACATACATTATAAAAGAAAGTTGTTTAATAGAGGAACAGATGGTTAATGGTCTGTGACTAGCCACAAATGGGTTGTGAATTACACAGAAAGAATCTATCAACAGATAGGAAAATTATTCTGGACAAGGACCAATTGCCTGGATTCAGTACACAACCTAATTTTAGACCCTTTCATTTTGATTTTTTTCCCCTCCAAATAACATGAACAATATGACGGAGTCACTTTGCTGGAAACAATTGACCAGAACTGACAAATTCATAATGCTTTAGACCATGAAATCCCAATTGGTCAAATCAGAGATACATTTATCATGCCTTTAGAGATATTATTATAGCTACAACTTATAGCCTTTCCCACTGTGATAACTGCTCCTTGGAAATTAGCCAGTTTTGCAGTATAAGTCACTCAAATACATTTCTTCAGAAGATCTAACGCAATATTTTTTTTAAATCAGAAGGCTCTTTAGTAAACTTAATTTTTCCTTCTATTAACACACTTGACAAGCACTGTAACAAAGCTTTTAACATAGAAGAGTTCACTTAAAAGCTTTGTTTGGTCTTGTGTGTGTTCGCAGATATTTTCTACACCTAGGAAGCATAACAGATATATTGATTACCCTATATTCAACAAAAACGACCTCTAATAAGAGCAGCTATGCTGTATGTAATGGAATCTTAATTTAATTTAGTTTGTCCCACTGTATATGTTATAAGAATTTAAATATAGGCACCAGGATTTCAAACAAACAAACAGTGCACATATAAGGCCTGGACTGGTTTCCATTATTAAGTCATGTCACAAAATTAATCTGAAAAATCCAGTAATATTAGTTATAAATGTCACTAGAAGAAGAAAAAATTGTAAAAAATAAATCATCATACCTTTATCTTTGAAGCATTTTGCCCTCTGATTTACACAGACAACACCTTTGAATTTCCATGGGACTTAGGGATTTTATTTGAATAGACACACACAGAAATAGATGAGGTGAAAAAATATGAAAACACTCACAGAGTTGTAATTAAAAACTTTCAAAAGTTAAAACTTCTATTTTTGAATGTGCAAAAAATTGAGACCTATTTTCTTCTTGAAAGAAAGAAAGAATCTTAATGTCATCAAGGATAGGTCTCTGAAAATATCTGTTCAATGTGCAGTGGCAGTAAAAAAAGCTAATAGAACATTAGAACCAGTAGGAAAGGGATAGAAAATAAGACAAAATATCATAATGCCACTATATAAATCCATGGCACGCCCACATCTTGAAAATCGCATGCAGTCATGATTGCGCCATTAAAAAAAAAAAAAGACATTGGAATTGAAAAAGGTACAGAGAAGGGCAACAAAAATGATTTGAGGAACAACTTCCATATGAGGAGAGATTAATATGACTCGGATTTTTCAGCTTGGAAAAAAGACAAAAGTATGGAAAAGGGAAAGGAGAGAGACATTCAATAATGGCATCACCTTTCTCTAAGTCCCTGAAAACTCAGATGAAAATCATCTTATATGTTTATGGATCAGAGTCATAATAGATGAAACACAAGATGGGGATATTAGTTGGTTTCTCCTACAGACTATCAATTCATAATTAGGACTAGGATGACCGCCTCTTTACATTGATCTATAATATGTAGGGGGAAAAATTGTGTGATCCTAGGATGCTTCAGTTTGAGTGACATATGCTGGTGGTCTCATGCTGCCAGTACGAAAACATCATTGGAATTTCACAACATTACAAATGACATTTTCCTAACTCAAAAAGTGTGGCTGACAACATAAGGAATTATTTTATTACACATTGTCTTAACAGAAAATGAAGAACTGATCACACAACTAGGAGTTAATAACTTAGATACAAGTGATCATAACTTGATCACATTTATAATGTACACACGGAATAAAGTTTGGATAGTAATACATATACTCAATGCCTTAAAAGAGCCAATTTCACAAACTGGAAACAATGATGAACCAAATCAGCTGGGAGGAAGAATTTAATCAGAAAAATGTGAATGATAATTGGTGATCATTTAAGAACACCTCACTAGATGCCCAAACAGCCACAACCAAGAAAGAAGACTGTACTTGTTTACAATCCAGTTTGGTTTACAGGGGAATTGAAGATGCTATACAAATAAAATAAAATAAACAGAAGAATGAAGAAGTTGATAGTAATGAATATAAATCAGAAGTTAGAGAAATTTGATAAAAGAAGCCATGGGACACATGGAGACATCTATGGCTAGCAGAGTTAAGGACAATAAGGAGTTTATTAAATATTGTAGAAACAAAAATATTCTTAACAATGGTATTGGCCCATTTACTAGATAGAAATGGAGGAAAGGCAAAATATTTCTGTTCTGTATTGAGGAAAAAAAGATCATGTATTTTCACCATATGCTGGCTGTTAAACAGAAACTACTAAAAAGTGAGACATTTTTAAATCAGCAGTCCAGATAACTGGCATCCAAGAGTTTTAAAAAGAGCTGGTTGAGAAGCTCGCTGAACTGTTAATGTTGCTTTTCAATAAGACTTGGAAGATAGGGGAAGTTCTGGAAACGTAGGAGAAAGCTAATGGTGAGCCTTTAAAAAAAAAAACAGATAGTAAATGAAATGACCCAAGTAGTTATGATTTTATGATGTCAGGCTGACAGGCCTATAAATGTAGGACCAGAAGGAACCTCAAGAGGTCATCAATTCTAGTTCCCTGCACTCAAGGCAGTACAACAATGCCAGGCCAGGTAATGGAGTGCCTGATTTGGGTGTCTATTAATAAAAGGTTAAAGAAGGGTAATGTAATAAATGCAACTCAACATTGGGCTCATGGAAAAAGAAAAAAAGGCAAACTTATTTTTAATGAGGTCACAAGTTGGTTGAAAAAGGTAATAGCATTGATGTAAAACAGACTACTGAGAGTCATTTGACTTGGCAGTGCATGACATTTGATTAAAAAACTAGAATAATAAAATGAACAAGGCACACATTAAATGGATTAAAACTGGCTAAATGATTAGTTACATATTGAGACCTATGAGGAATCGGAATAAAGAAGGTTTATGTCCAATGTGGTCCCACAGGGACTGATTGATTCTTGGCCCTATATTATTTAATATTTTTTAATCAATGACGTGGAAGAAAACAAAATTACTGATGATGTTTGCAGATGACAGAAACTGGGGGAGTGATAAATAATGAAGAGGTCACTAATCCAGAGTGATCTGGATTGCTTAGTAAGGTGGGTGCAATCAAACAGCACGTGTTTATATACAGATAAATATAAGTGTATACATATAGGAACAAAGAATGCAGGCCATACATACAAGACGGGGGACTCTATCCTGAGAAGCAGTGACTTTGACAGAGATGCGGGGGTTATGGTGGATAATCAGCTGAACATGGACTCCCAGTGTGACAATGTGGCTAAAAGACCTATTGGAATTCTGGATGCATAAACAGGAAGCTCGAGTAGGACTAGAGAGGTTATTTTACCCCTTTATTTGCCGCTGGTGCCACCTCTGCTGGAATACTGTGTCCAGTCCTGGTACCTACAATTTAAGAAAGATGTAGATAAATTGGAGAAAGTTTAGAGGAGGGCCACAATAATGATTAAAGTACTAGAAAACCTGTCTTACAGTAAGACTCAAGGAGCTCAAACTATTTAGCTTAATAAAGAGAAGGTTTAGGGATGACTTGATTATAGTCTAACTATCTACATGGGGAACAGATATTTAATAATCAGCTCTTCAGACGAGCAAAGAAAGACATAACAATCCAATGGCAGGAAATTGAAACTAGACAAATTCAGACAGGAAATAAGGCATAAATATTTAACTGTGAGTGAGCCATTGGAACAATCTATGAAGCATTGCACTAGAATTCTCCCTCACTGATCATTTGCAAATCAAGATTGGGGTGAATGGGAATTTTTCCTTGACTTCCATGGGTTTTAGTTCTGTTTGTTTTACATTAATTAGACAGAAAGCTCTCTTAATGCTTGTGAAGACAGTACAGTGGAAAGCATGTTCTCACCAGTGTCATAGCAGTCTAGGCTCCTTCCTAGACTACAACCTGGCCTTGTAACACCTTTGAACATGTTCGCCTGCGTACAGAGTATTTTTGCTATGTTAATGTTATTTGACAAAACCCACACTTTTCCCCATCAAGTCACAGTCGATACAATCAAAATGTAAGCACGTTTAAAGTTAAGATGCACATACATGTTTTGTTGAATTGGTATCCATAACGACAAACAACCAACCGCCTTCTTTGTATATTATTCTACATTCCACCATGGCAATTCATATTATCAGATGTTATGGGCAGAAGGAACATTGTGATTTAAAAGTTTCCAGTGATGGATTATCCACTGCAAATCTTGGTAAATCATTCCGATTATTAATTACGCTCACTATTGAAAATATATGTCTCATTATACTTTGTGTGAGAGATTAAATCTTCCCAATCACATTTTCGTTCCCCCATATAAATTCTTATAGACTAATCATGTCATCCCATAGGTTTCTATTTGGTGAACTAAATAGATTCAGCACCTTGAGTCTGCCACTATGAAGGCATGTTTCCTAATCCTTTAATCATTCTCTTGGCTCTTTTCTGAGCCATCTCTAATTTATCAACATCCTTCTTGAACTGTGGATGCCAAAACCAGACAGAATCCCAGTTGTACCCGCTGCCAAACAGAGGTAATGTAAAACTTTTCTACTTTTATTCTAGATTCCCCTGTTTATATATCCAAGGATCAGATTAGCCCTTCTGGCCACAGCATTACATTTGGAGCTCATGTGAAGCTGATGGTCCACCATCCTAGATCCCATCATCCTGTTTAAATGCCCTACATTCTTTGTTTCTAGTTGAATGACCTTTCATTTGACTGTATTAAAGTGCAAATTGTTTACTTGTGTCCAGTTTACAACCAATCCAGATAATTCTTTATCAGTAACCTGTCCTCATGTATCATCCCCCTGTCTGTGGATCATCTGCAAAATTTATAAGTAATGATTTTATGTTTTCTTCCAGCTCATTGATAAAAATATTTAATATCAGTGAGACCTAAGGATATTCTATGTTTCAGATGCAATAAGAATTTAACCAAGTTTTAATCTCTAACTCAGACACAACATAAACACTTCATGGTTGTCCACAAGTTTAAATGTTTTCTACTTGACTTTAGAAAAAGTACTTTTAAAAAAATATTAATGTAACCTATGGGATGTCATGTACCAGTAATGTCAAAGAATGATGCATTCTGGAGGTTTTTACTTAAGTTCTACTAGCATAGCGTGTTTTAAAAAGAATTTCAAATGAAATAGTTAAAAGTATTAATATGCTGAATGCCCCTAGAGCAGAGATCGGCAACCTCTGGCACGTGGTTCGCCAGGGTAAGCACCCTGGCAGGCCGGGCCAGTTTGTTTACCTGCTGCGTTGGCAGGTTCACCCAGTCATGGCTCCCACTGGCCACAGTTTGCCATCCCAGGCCAATGGGGGCTGCGAGAAGTGGAGCTGGCCAAGAGATGTGCTGGCCGTGGGTTCCTGCCACACCCATTGGCCTGGGGAGGCGAACTGCGGCCAGTGGGAGCTGCAATCAGCTGAACCTGCTGACGTTGCAGGTAAACAAACTAGTCCAGCCCACCAGAGTGCTTACCCTGATGAGCCACGTGCCAAAGGTTGCCGACCACTGCCCTAGAGCCTGGATAATCAGGGTATTTTTATTTTAGATTTTTGCTATCTGTCTTTCTATTAACAGGAGGGAAAAAACCCTTCTGCTTCATAGGTATATAAAAACCTCTTTCACAAAAAAAAATATGGATGACATTTAATTTAAAAAAAATATGGGATTTAATATTAGCTCTAACCTCTTGGTTTCACTGTGATATGTTTTGGAAGTTGGGTGGGGCATGGAATGGAATCCTTCATTGTAGAAATTTCTATAGCAAAGCTTCTTTCTTTAAAGCTAAGTTCTCTAAATCCTGATAGGTTAGATTTTCATTCCTAAAGAACAACCACCACTCCAACAAACAATTTGCTATTTTAATTGGCTTATTAAGGAACTGATGAACCTGATGTATTGAGGCTTAATTTTAATTTATATCCATTGGGTTTTTTTTGTTTTTTAATTGTTCTAATGATTTATGATCTCACAGGAAAACTTAGATCACCTGGTTGTTTGTTTGTTTTTCCTACGGATGTCAGAAGTAAGCAGAACCCCATGAACAGTCAACAAATAAATCAACTTCCAATAAATAGTACAGTGCTGCTTAATTTAATTATGAGTCCGATTTGTAAAGAGATGGCCTATGATGATTTGAAAAGTCTGGTATATTCAACCCATTTCATAAGATCTACCCAGCCAGTTATTTTCAAGCATAGCATTTTTTTCTGCCAGCCAAGTACAATCTACTTAACTCACACCATTATATTTACCTCCAGGGGTGAAAGTAACTTAAAGGACTTACCCATACTCCAGAGTCCTGCAGAGGGGGAGGGGCCTCAACTGGAAGAGGCGTGGCCTCTATCGGAAGAAGTGGGGCCTTTAAATCCTGAGGCTTTTAAATCAGGATTTAAAGGGCTCAGGGATTCAACTGAAGCTAGGAGCCAGCCCCTTTAAATTAACCCCGGAGCTACCAGCTGCAGAGGCGGCTGGGAGCCCTGGGGTTTGGGCAGGGGTGAAAGTAATTTACATTTCTTACCCATATGGTCCAATTGCAAGCAACCCATCCATCTCTCCTACGTACTTCATGGATCCCTCCCATTGCATGACATAGATAGAGAAAATAAAGCTACTATTACTACTACCAGTACTGTCTGTAATAAAACTTTACTATTGGATTAAGCCTGAAAAAGTGAAAACTCACTGTCACATTTTTCTGTGTGTCTTCCCTCCTCCTCCTCCAGCCAGGCCGCTGATGCTTGGCTCTGTGCTTTTTCCCTGCCTGGCACTCAGCAGCTGCTGCAGAGGCTTCCCTCTAGTTTGCAGCAGGGAGACTGCCTCCTGCATAAGAACAGTTTAAACTCAGTTATTCCCTGATGGTTCAGCCCTCAGGGTTAAGAGAGGTTTCTGGCATCTTTGTTAATTTCACTCCCAGTTGTTGTGGTGGGGGGGGGAGAGGGGAAGCTGTGTGTGACCATGGCAGGGGCAGCTCTTTTCTGCCCCCTGGATGAGAGGATCTCCAATACTACTAAAATACAATAGTAGGGGCCGGTTGCTGGGGTCGGGGCAGTCGGCAGCAGGCTGCAGCTGCATTGTTTGTGACACACATATTCATACATACATACTGTATGTATTTGTATATGTGTATGAATGTGTCACAAACAATGCAGCTGCCACCGACCAGCAGGACCCCAGCAACCGGCCCTTGTGGGCTGCTGCCTGCAGAGAGCCAGCAGGTGCCGCTGGGCTGGGTCTGCCAAGGAGTAAGTAACCAAGGCAAAAACCATAGCCAGCCAGCCTGGGAGGGAGCCTGGGGGAGGAGGGAGGAAGAGAGGAAGGGAAAGTCAGAGGTGAATGAAGGACAACCGGAATAGCCTTCATGAAATATACAAGATATTTAAAGAAAGTTTTATCAATTTCAGCCCCTGCACTCTGCAGGCAGGACAAAACAAAAAGAGATCTGAGATTGCACCCACTGTCCTAAGGACATTTCAGGTGTTTAAATCAATATAGAAAGAGGGTGGATTGGAATGAGAACTACTATTTCTTTCAAAGGAGGCACAATAATTTCACTGAATATTCAGTTTTCCCCTCCAATCCCTTTGTGGTTTTGTCTATGGGGGGTATTTGCTTTCCCTGTAAATCTTTAGTTGCTTTAGCAAAATTGCTTTGCCCAAAGTAAACCCTAATCATCATGACATCTTTCCACCATGTTCTCCATTTTTTTTTTAAACAGTAACATTTCAAAGAGGATCTGAAAGCAGTTTGGACATCACAACCATGATCCTCTGCTGGGGAGGGAATGGGATAGATTTGAACTTGGAAATGGTTCCTGATTTTGATTGTGTTTAGGAGATCCCCTCATCCCTGGGGCAGAAAAGAACTGCCCCTGCCATGGTCACACACACCCAACAACAACAGGGAGTGAAATTAACAAGAATGCCAGAAACAGCTCCTAACTCTGGGCATGAACTGCACAGGGAACAGCTGAGTTTAAACTGTTCTTTTGCAGGCAGCAATAGCAGGCATCTCAGCCAGTCTACTGCAAGCTAGAGCCTAGAGGAAAACCCCTGCTGGGGGGGAATGAGGAGGAATTCAGAGCTTTGTCTGCAGCATGGCTGGAGGAGGGGGAGAGAGGTGACGAGAAACCAATGTGACAGTGAGTTTTCCCCTTCCACCTGCTTTTATTAGCTCAGGATTTAAGCTGTGCAGCCAAATGCTTGTATTTGTTGTGTTTATTAGCAGGAGAGATCCCCTCATCCCCCGGGGGGCAGACAGGGACTGCCCCTGCCATGGTCAAACACACCCTCCCCTAGACTCCCTCCCTCCAGCTACTGTGAGTGAAATTAACAAGGAGGCCAGAAACCTAGCCCTAGGGACTGAACCATCAGGGAACAGCTGAGTTTAAACTATTCTTATGCACCAAGCAGGCTTCTCTTTCCCTTCCTTAGCCAGTCTCCTTTTCTTACTGGACCTCCGTACCAGCGTGTACCAGCTTACTTTCACCTCTATTTACCTCCTCCATTTCCCCCACAGTTTCAAATGGGCAAGGTATCCTTCATTTACAGTCTGATCCTGGGGTCAGACTCAAGTCAAAGTGAGTTTCAGTCATACATGTGGTGCAATTTGAGCCCTGTTTGTCCTAAACTGTCAATGTGGTGGTGTTATATATTGTTAAACAGCTGACATTCTATCATACATGGTCTGCATAGTAGCAGTTAAACAATTTGCAGACAAAGCATGTTGTTAGAGATAAGGCTAAAAATGTATTTCAGTGGAGGCCAGCTGACACCCCAACACATTAAACCTTCTTCTCTAAAATTCTGCACCTTATAAAACCTAAACATTACAATGTCTGGAATAAAGCAGTTATATTTAAATGACTTTCCTGCTGCAGCAGCCATTCCCTCTCCCAGATAATGATTCTGTGATTTGTTGGTCCCACTATCTTTCCTTTCACTATCTTTGTCTATTAGGAGCCAAAAAATATTACATACTTTGTGTCCCGTGGATTTCTCTTCCTTAAAGCGCTAGATTGACAGATAGCCATGCACTGTGGACGGTGCAAAGCTCTACTGAGAAATGAGAACACTGGCAATATTCTGAGTTTTCTGGTGTGCACAAAACTTTGTCCAGCTTGAAGCGAGGGAACATACTCCCTACCCCATGTGACTGGCCAGCTCTGCTGTCTGACGTATTGTGGAGGAGAGTTAGCCAACTCATGGCTGCTCCTAGCCTCCCCCCAGAAAACACAAAAAACAAAAAAACAAAAACAAAAAAAAAACCCCTCTTTGTGACACCACACTTCCTCTCAGGATCATCTCTGAAGCAGCTCTACACTGAAAGTTTCCTTACTCCCTTCCCTCAAGTGCATGCCCAGCTAAGAGCCTGCTAGAGGCTAGTCCCAGTTAATTTATTTAAGCATATTTGATCTATTTATAAGAAGGGGTGAAAATGTATAGTGCACACTTTCTAGAAGGAAAAAAAAATAATTGACAGACTTGATCACAGTGTATCTACTTAGGGCCTCAACTCTTAAGGTGGTTACTTGGCATTTTTAGTTTTGATTTCTTATTGTACTTGGAGATATTTGTTTGGCAGAAAGGCAAAGAGAATGGTGTATTTAAAGGCTTTTGTATGATCATATACTACCCAGGCACTGAAACTATAATCTCCACTTTCTGCTGAAGAGATCAAGGCTGCTTCCTTTCTGCTGATCTTTTCATTACCCTAGATTCAGAAGATAATTTATGTTGCAATTGTTTGGGTTGCATGTTGGCTTTTTTAACCCTATTACAATGCACTATCCTAAGAAAACATTTCCTCAAACTATTCCAATGTATAAAAGGATCTCTCTGAAATGCTTGGAAAGCTACGTATAGAAGACCTGCTCAAACTCAAGTCAGTGGGAGTTTTGCTATTGACTTCAGTGGAAGCAGATTTGGCCTCACATTCTTTAAGTTAGCAATAGCAATAATGAAAAACTATTATATTTTATTGTGATAGTGCCATAAATCTTAAGGCTTATAAATTAAAGCCTTATCTTTAAAAAAATAATTGCTGGTTTTGCAGTCACAAAGTTGGATACCTATAACTTGCCTTTTAGAAGTACTGAGCAACTACAGTTCCTATTAATTTGGAATGCACCTTGCCCTGGAAAATCAGGCTCAAAGTATGGGTACCCAAGAACTGAGACATAGGGGGAGAAAGCTACTTTTAAAAATACTGGCCTTGATGTCCACAGTTTGAACCCCTGTATTGAGCTTTCTCTGCACATTTTCAGAGGGATATGCTGTTGCAATAATTGGGACCACACATTTACCCTAATTGTGAGTTTAAATTCATGAAATGCCACAATAATTTATAACAAAATATGGTGGTGGGAATAGGTGCAAGAAAACCAGACAAATAACTGGATTAGTCAAAACTGGCAAGGCCATGTTAATATAATTCAAGGACTGTTGAAACTACGCTTGTTGAAAACTATATGGAACCAGACGTACATGAACCAAAATTGGCATGTCAGATATTAGGTCTCATTGAGGACAAAACAGTGAGGGAAAGGGCTATTCCAAAGAGTACTCCATTTTGGGGTCCTTAAAGAAAGAAAAACTTGGAGTGGGGAGGAAGAAAAAAAAGATTAGTGCTTAATTTGTGTCAGGGCTGAGCCCCAACACCTCTAGGCTTGGCAGTTCATAGACATGACACCTCTAGGCTTCCTGCATCAGTTCTGGAAGTAAAAAAAAGCTGCCTGAGCCCTGGCACCTAATTGCCTGAGCTATGACACCTCTCATTTCAAATTAAGCACTGGAACAGACAGAAGAACGGAGGGAAGAACAGATGGAGGCAGGGCTGGCACAACCCATTAGGCAACCTAGGTGGTCACCTAGGGCACTAACATTTGGGGGGCAGCAACCACAGTGGCCAAACATCCAGCCGCCGCAGTCGTCGGTGGTATTTTGGGGGTAGGGCCTTCCGTTACCTCTGTCAGGGGCACCATTTCTGGGGCGGGACCTTCTGCTGCCTAGGTGCCAAAAAGGCTGCCAGTGCTCCTGAATGGAGGCTATTAGTGAGAGCTTTACCATCATAGCTGCCCCCACCATCTGAGACCAAAGACCTTCTTTCTCCTAATCCTGAGGGATGTCCTGCCCACCTCTGGACAGAGAGAGGATCTGGATGACATTGCTACCCCTACCAGCCACAGCTGAGCCCTGACCACCACCTCATATGAAGAAGGATTGTAATTTAACAATAGCAGTAACAACAGCTTCAGCCTCTCTCAACTAACTTCTTGTCCTGTACCCAAAATGACAATTACCATCTAAAATACTGTTGAATAAAGGACTCCTACCCCCTTCTAAAAACTCGGTGTCTTTAATCAAATTGTATAAAGGATTTTAAATTATGTCTGTCATGGTACTAAGCAGGCTGAGGTCTCTGTATACCAAACCTCAGACCTTGTTAAATGTTGGACTGTGCCTGGATTATATTAACATTTTTGAGCCATTTATTCCAGTTAAATTAATACAACAGTGCAAACAGGGGGCAAAGGATAGGTGAGTGCATAATTAGCACACCAAGCAGATAGCACACTTCAGGGATGTAATCTTGGACTAATATTTGGATTACAAAGTGATCTTTTGGGTGCAAATAGCTTACACTAGAAATTGTTCAGTCAAGTACTTTCACCGGATCATCACCAAACACCGGCTGCTATGCATTGGTTCAAAAGACTCGCCCGTTTATACAGAATAGCCAGAAAGAGGCAGGCTGTAATTTGACAGCTGTGTGTGGCTGGTTTGCGAACAAGCAACATACTTTTAACTCACCTTGTGGACAAATTCAAGCTAAAATGGTGTATAGGAAAAGAAGGCAGCCTACTGATACTGGGAACAGAACACATCAACTGTACCTCACAGCACGATTCATTAGATTCTTGTTAGATTTTCCAAGACATGTAGGCACAGATAGAAACCAAACTGTCCTGAACTACAGCAAGGAGTTATGAGGGTACTCAGAAAGGCAAACACACAGAAGCCATGCTTTGTCATGGTTAGAGTCACCAATGGTCAGAGATTCCTGGTTACAGTTGTCTCTCAAATAATCATACGGAGATACAGATATTAGAAGCTTATCTGTCTCTTTGATCAGGAGGCTTAGTTACTCTTGAGGCAGACAACACTAACAGCAAGTCAGGAGAAACTTTGACATAGCCTGTTTCCCAGTCTCACCTACTCATTGTTCAGAATAGCGGTAGTAGTTGGTTTGTTTTTTAAATTTAAATGGGATAGTAAAGGCAAGTGTGGTGTAAATCTCAGTGTGTGACACATGCAGGAAGGTTGGAAGAGAAGGAAGGCAATTGAAGAATGGAGTTATCTGCTGGGCTATTCTTGTGTTTCCACTACGAATATGTAGAAACATTACTGATATGGAGACATGATTCTCTAACTACTTAAAATATTGAATAAAATTTATATTTAAATAATTGCAGAGACCTGTATTCTAAAATTATTTGTTGGAATAAACTACATAAACAGTGTTGAATAAGTCGATTTTAAATACGCTTGGTTTAGACTTGTACCATGAATGAAACCCTGCCTTGAGTTACACTGGTGTAAAATCTGGAGTAACTCCCCTGCCTTTGGTTACTCCACACAATTTGGATTTTACCATAATACCTACTGCACTATCTTGCAAAATGTTGTTTATAGAAGGAAGCCAAGGAATTATCACAAACCCTTCTGAACTCTGGTCATATTCTGCCTTCTTTACTTATGTTGAGTTGTACTCTACAAGTAATCCCAACAAAGTAAACTATTATCCAACATGAGTAAGGGAGGCAGAATGTTTTCCTCTGCTCTCTGGCCATGAACATTTAGGACAAGATTGTCCACCCTCTCTCACATTCAGTGGGAGAACTTGCTAAGCAAAATGTTATTCAACATGCATAAAGGTGGAATAATCTCATTCACCTCTCCATCCAGGAATATATCTTTCCCCTTCCTGGTTATCTTTCTCTGGTTCATATTATTATTTGCAAAGCAGAAATCAAATTCTGTGAGGTGTCTCATGTCCTCATCTGTCAGTAAAATCAAGAAGAGTTGAAGATTCTCAGCACTTTACAATATATCAGCCCTATGTTATGTTCCATTCTTTACATCATTCCAAGATTTATAGTGCTTTGTGAAACTTCTCTCTTCCAGGAGGTTCATATATTAATCATTACCATCTAAGAAAGAAAATTTGCTCATCTACATTGTCTAGATAGATTTCTTTTTATTGTAGCGGCATAAGTTGCTTTTATTGTCAAGTCCCACAGAATCTCTTTATTCTTGAGCACAAATGACAATACCAACAATTTTATTTCACTGTTTATTATTTGAAACTCTGTCAAAACTGGGCAAATGTTTCATTTAACTACATCACAATAAGCTACTTTAACTACCTACATAGATCAGTGAAAGCTACATTAACCTGGCATTTCAATTTTGCATGCACTAGGTGTGTGTTTGTGTGCATAGATGAAGCATCATATACACCACACATTCATCCCACAGAGTGCTTTCTCATCCCTTATATAGGTATTAGCAGACATTTCTGTTCCAGTAGCTTTATAAATATTTAAGAAGCACATCAACACAACAAAGGTGGAAAAGTTAATTGGAACCTGCCAGGTGGTGCAACAAGGGCGATGAATGCATAATTGACATTAGGGTGAGGGGGGAGTGGAACTTTGCAAAATTATGATTTTTTTTCCCCCAAAAGTTTTAATTTTGTCATGTCTCCTAAAATCCAGTTAGACAGATATAGCTTTTTGATTAGTTTAGTTGGAGCAGAAAAACAAAATAAAACAAAAAACAACTCCAACAGCAGCAATCCAATTAGAACAATGCGAGGGTCCATTATTTAAAAGTTATGTGGAGCCCTCACTTTATTCTGGAATTCAATATCCAGCTTCCATTTCATTACAGCCACTACTGTTTGACAAGTCTTTAGAGCTTTGCAATCTCAAAGTGTTCCAGCTGCAAAAACTACACAGTTCTTAAACCTCCATATGCAATACGCTTACTAATTTTTTTCTTTTAGGGAAGAAGGGATTTAAGAGATAAAACAAGTGTTCTTGGCTGCATTCTTCTCATGAGTGAACATAACATAAACAACTAATGGAGATCAGAACTGACATGATTTCATTTTATAAAAAAATAGTTTTGTTTATTCATTTTGTTCTGAAAATAGGAACTCATTGAGCTCATGTGTGTGCAATAGACAATTCCCCTCCCATTAATTGCTCCTAGGGATAATTCTGCACCATTGCACGTGTGCAGAATTCATGTCCCCCACAGATTTATTTGCATCCCTGTAGAAAAATGACTCTCTGACAAAGAAGCAAAGGGAAGCTGCAAAAGCAGTCATGCACCACTCCCTAGCTGCACAAGTACATAGTTTCAGGCACTTGGAGCAGCCAGCAGAGAAATAAATCACCGCAGGACTGGAGACACCACAGCCAATGGCTCCTACCTTGAACTAAGATCAGCTGCTAGTCCCAGCTGGGCCGGAGGCAGGAGATGACAGGACTTCCTCTTCCCTTGCAAGGAGTGGCTGAGGCTGTGTCAGACTCACCCCTGGAAACTCCCTCAGCTGCAGGAAGCTCAGCATCCTCACCTACTTCCTGCCCCCATTGCTCCTCAGCTGAGGAGGGAGGAATCATGGTAGAGGGAGCTGCTCCCTCATCAGCCAAACCCCTGTGCATCCAGACCTCCCATACCTAAACACCCCCATCAAGCCTCACCCCATACACCCAGAACCCCCTATCCCTCCATACTCAAACCCTACCCCTTTGACCCTCAACCCTGCATCTGGAGCCCCCCTGCCTCCAGAACCCCACCCCTGCATGAAGACAACCCCCCCACTGAGCTTCCTGCACTCAAAACCCCACCCTGATGAGCCCCATCCTGCTCCACCACCCTGAGCCCCCATATACAGACCCACCAATCCCCATTCCCCCAGTACCCAGACCCCCCCTGCTGAGATCCCCACACCCAGACCCCTCTGCTGAACCCCAGCCACTTTCACACGGAAGTCCTTGCAGCGTCCCATTGCCTCTGCACCTGGGAAACTCCTCCCCCACAGGCCTCTGTGCCTCCAGATCCCCCACACCTAGACCCCCCGCTGAGCTTCCTATACCCAGATTGTCCCACACAGCATCCTCTTACCCACAGCTGGATCCCCTCCACATTTGGATCCTGCCTGTTTGAGCCTGCCTGCCCCACACCTGGTGCACCTGGCACAGAGGAGCAGGCCCAGGCCTTGTGTTGTGTCAGAGTCAGGTGCAGCCTCATCACTGAGGCCATGTCCCTGGGATATGGGGGGAGAGGGAGACCAAGAGTGCTCTCCCACCATTGTGCAGTCAGTGGCCTGCGCTTCCCACTGCCATGCTGGATCCTCTGCATTTATTTATTGACAAATAAAAATTTCAGAATTTTAGAATACTGTGCACAGAATTGTTAATTTTGGGGCACAGAACTCCCTCAGGAGAAATTAATAAATAAATGTGACTGAACATTAGTAAGTTCCAAATGTGTTATCAAAGCAACATGGCTGCTCAGTCACATGGCACCTACAGAAATCTATATATTCAAAATACAGGTTCCAATAGGTATTGCCTTGCTACTTTGCCTTCTATTTTATCTTGTCAAAATTTCACTCTCAGGAAGCAGCCACCACAGATAATCCAGAAATAGACCAACACATTCAATCCCTGTGCTGAAGTTACTTCACATCTAGCCTCTTTCTATCTCCAGGGCCCCAACTCTGCACTGAACCACTCACATTGCTAGCAGTAAACCAAATTATACTTACATATCTTAAAGCTACTGGCTTCATTTTATCTCAAGTACATGAAACTTCATAGAGGAGCATTGAACAATAACTTGCCAGAGTCTGCAGCACTGTTGCAGTTCATTTTCATCATGAGCCTCATGATTTCTTAAAGCCCCAGCTGCTAATTATATAATTAAGAGAGCAAAATATTTTAACTGAAAATTGAGAGTTCGAAACCTCATTGTTACAGAAAAAAAACATGAAAGTGTGATCTTTAAAAAGTCAAAACCATAAGGCAAATAAAACTGAAAAAATATATAATCTTTACAACAATTTTTGAGGGGATAATTCTTGGTTCTAATGCTCAGGAACAGCTATGCTGAACCCATTCACAATCATTTTTATAGATTTATACATAAATCACATTTTTTTTTCTGGTCTAGGAGTCAGAGTTTTGTATCCAGACACTTACAGTATTGAGAAACAAATTCCTTTTCCAAATCTCACCTGGGGAATCTGTTACCCTCCCCAGAACTAAAACAGTAGAATAACTTGGTTTTTCAGTCTACACTCTGAATTAGTCTCCCTACTCAGCTGTAGATCTTTATAACAGTAGACCCTTGACTAATTCATGCGGTTTCATACCACAAATGAAGAGAAAGCATTTTTATAATATTTCAGATCAAGAAAACAACTTTTACAGATGGGATACTTTACTCATAGTTCTTCAGAGTCTGTGAAAAACAAACACCTCCCTGATTTTTCCCCCCCGAAGTACTTTCTCAATGACTATATAAACTATGTCACTCCTCAGTGAGGGTTGCCCTCTTATAGGAAAGAGATTTCCCACCATGCCTTTCTGAACCCAGCCCTTTAAATTTGGCAAAGACTCACAACTACAGCTGTAGAATGGTTGTTTTTTAAATAGTGTTTGTATGTGAAAAGTGCCTCTTTATTAACTGTAGTATCTATCTTTGTTTTTTTTTTCTTCTCTCATCTTTCTTAAGGCAATGGTACATTTTTATAGGGACAGGTTGCCTTAGAATGTGAGAGTACTTTACTACCCAGGATATTTAAGTACACACTTACCTTTACTGTTTGTTCATAGCTACTGTTGATGTTATGATTTAGAGGACACTAGCAAAAAGATAAATTATGTTGCACTGATTATTTGATTGTCTCATGATATAGGGTACTATTTCTATCAAGTATTTAGTTTTGGGGGGAAAGTAGAGCTACAAATGTGAATGAATTAATAGCCATTCAAATATTTATAAACCTGTCACAAGTTATATATTGTGAAGCCAGCATTACTCTTAGTGTAAAGAGAATCAGTTGACATGTCGCAAGTGAAGAAACAGGCAAAATGCTGCAAATACAAAAGCATAGAAGGCTTTCCAAAATATCTGATTTATTCGGATGAATGTCTGGGGCCAATTCCTGCCCTGATATAAATATTTGGCAGAAACAAGGAAGAGAACCTCAAGTTTCCATTCTCCTGCTCTCTTTTTTTCTGGGAGCTAACAATCTAACTCTATAGCCTAGTGGTTCAGGCACTCCGTAGTGACCTGGCAGACCTGGGCTTCAGTCGGGTTTTGAATCTTGGTTTCCTGCATCCCAAGGGAATGACCTAATCCTTGGGCTAAAGTGGGACACCACCTCCCCTGTCAGTTATGTGAATGGTACCTAAATCCACATATAATTCTAGCTTGAAGAATCAAAATGTTTCATTTTGGAAACATCAGAATGGTGCATTTTGATAATTCCAAGATGTATTTTGTTTGTTCGTTCTTTCCTTTTTTCTTTCCTCATTTTTGCTAAAGTCTACAAAATGTTTAGGTCAACCTGAATCTGTTGTTTGGTGGAAAAAAAAAAAAGCTTCATCTGAAAAACTTCACCCAGCTCTACAGTTAGTCTGGCTTCAGTTTTATCTCTCTGGCTCTCCTAGCCTTTGATGGAAGCTGTTTAAGCATTCCAGGGAGCCACAATATGTCCTATAGTTTTTAGAGCCTTGATTGTTCCACCTATGCCAACATATGCAGTAGTCACACTTAAAAAAGTACCTGCTATGGTGAAAGACTCTGCTAGGTTGAGACACCATGAATGTAGCCACTGTATTGTACCCATTACAAGTGTCATTAAGTTTTATCCTGCATTCATAGAAATCCAAATGGCCCCGTAGTAATAATAATTACTCTCTCTGGCACAATGACATTCCTAGGAAGCACTGCTTTTAAAGGTGGACAGAATGTCTGGCAGTGGTAGCTAACGAGTGCTAATGTAAAGGAGTGGTGAATGTATTCCAGGTCCCCCTCTGTGCCTGATCCGCAGAGGATTTCAGTTTGTTAGATAATTGTGATAAATGGTCCTATAAATGTCCCTGAATTGTAAGCTCAGCTGTAAAAAGTTCATAAATTATCACAATGACCTGTTATATGAAACTATCTAAGAACTGATGTAAGAACACACAGAGAGAGACTGAACTCACTAAAAGAGAAAGGGTTTTACTGATACTGCTCATGGGATGTGTTAAGATTATGACTGGTAAACATGGACAGCGGAGGACTGAAAAAAAATCAATGAACCCAAACTGTTCCACTCTCCCATGGGACCTTGTACCTTCTTCATACTAGGCCTGACAGAGTATGTCTAAACTGCTATTAAACACCCACAGCTGGCCTTTGTCATCTGACTTGGGCTCAGAGGCCTCAGGCTATGGGATTATTTAATTGCAGTGTAGACATTTGGTCTCAGTCTGGAGCCCTGACTCTAGGACCTTCCCCCCTCGTGTGGTCCCAGAGCTTAGGCTCCAGCCTGAGCCCAAACATCTACACTTCAATTAGATAGTGGTGTAGCATGAGCGCTGCAAGGTCAAGTGAACTGACATGGACCAGCCATTGGTGTTTAACTGCAGTTTAGACATACCCAGTGTGACAAAGTTCCTCCTCTACCTTGGTGGGTCCTGCGCTTATTGGCAGATTTGCTCACCTCAGTGATCTTCCCCACAGTCTGGATCAACTTCTCCTGTGTTTGATCAGGAGCTGGGAGGTTTGGGGGGAACCCAGGCCCACCCTCTACCCTGGGTTCCAGTCCAGGGCCCTGTGGATTGCAGCTGTCTTTAGTGCCTCTTGTAACAGCTACATGACAGCTACAACTCCCTGGGCTACTTCCCTATGGCCTCCTCCAAATACCTTTTTTCTCCTCACCACAGGACCTTCCTCCTGGTGTCTAATAACACTTGTACTCCTTAGCCCTCCAGCAGCACACCCTCTCACTCTCAGTTCCTTATGTCTCTTGCTTCCAGCTTCTCATACACACTTCCTTTCCTCTGGCCTGAGGGGAGTGAGCTCCTTTTTAAACCCAGGTGCCCTGATTAGCCTGCCTTGATTGGCTGCAGGTGTTCTAATCAGCCTGGCTGCCTTAATTGGTTCTAGCAGGTTCCTGGTTACTCTAGTGCAGCCCCTGCTCTGGTCCCTCAGAGAACAGAAGCCTGCTTCTCCTGGGGCTAGTACTGACTCTTCCTTCAACTGCTCTGCTGTAAGGGAAGAGAGAGAGGGCTGCTGCTGCTGCTATTCCTGCTGGGCGCTGGTCCCTCGCTGCTGCTGTTTCTGCTGCTTTTCCTGCTCCTGCTGGCGTCCCTGGCTGGGCTAGACACCACACCTACCCCTCTCTCTGCATGTCTGTTTTGCTGGCTGGCTGGTGGTTCCCCCCCCACCTCAGTTACTGCTGTTATTCCACCTACGCCCCTTGGGGGGGGGGGGCTGCTGGCCTGCTTCCCGAGAGAGAGGGGAGTAAGGGACCCCAGCTCTTCTTGCTGAGACCACCACCCTCTGAGCGGGGTCCCTCCTGCCTGGACGCCAGACCACCACCACCTGGAGCTGCTGGGCCTACTGTGGCTGTTGCTGGGGAGCTGTTGGTGCCCGGAGGAGGAGAGGAAGGAGAAGAGGACCACCCGCTGCTGGAGACAGTATGAAGACCACTGTGGAGGGGGCTTTTCTGGACTGAATCTTTTTCAAACTGTGCTCTTGTGGTGGGGGTTTGGACTGTGTCCGCTGGGGCACCGGGGGTGTGGCGTGGAGCCTGTCCCCAGTCCATCCGTGTCCCCCTTCGCTCCCACCACCATCGTTGCCCCCTCCACCACACCCCGCTGGCTGTTTTCCTTCTGCTTTGGACTCCTGCCTCTGGGACTGAGCTGCTCGCCTGGCCTCACCACGCCCACTTCCACCATTTGGGCCTGCAGCAGCAGCAGCCAACCATTGACTTTTTGGCACAAGTGCCTGTGGGTGCACCACCTCCCCCCTCATACTGGACTGACCCCCTGCCCTTTGCCACATTTGTCCACCCCACCTATTTCCCTCTGTTGCCTGATAGTTCTGCCCCGGCCCTGTAGCTGTCCCCGTGGTCCCTCTACCCAATCGCAGCTCGCCCTTTCCCCCACCCTGTGCTCCCCCAGCCCTGATCGTTCCCCCCCATGCGCCCACGCCCCCTCTCAGGCGCTTGTGCCCTTCCCCATTTGGTTCCCCCTTGTTCACTGCACACCCCCCTCTGCCGTTGCCCCCCGCTCCCCTAGTGCAACTGGAGGAGCCGGAACCCCCCTCTGCAATTGGTGCCCTGCAACAATCCCACCTTAGTCCTTGGTTGCTCCCTACGCCCCTTTAGCCTTCCCCTTCTGGCGCCCTCCTCCCCTGCCTGCAGCCTAGCGGGGAAGGGTGGCCGCCTCCTCTCCCTCCCCTCCCCTCGCTGTTTGTCCCCCTCCCCGCCCTCGTTATGGTGGGGGATGCGGCGGGGGAGACCCCTCGCGATGCTCCCACTACCCCTCCTCCACCTGCCCCCGTGTCCACTTCCCAAGCCTCTACCTCGACCGCCGCTGCCGATCCACTTACCACCGCCCCTGCTGGGGCACCGGCGGCGGCGAGTACTGGGGAGACCTCCATTGCTGCCACGTCTCTCGCCCCTTCTGATTCGGGGGGAGCCCCCCAGCCGTGGGAAGGGTCGGGGTGGGAAGAAGGGTAAGGGCCCTGCTAGAAAGGCCAGGCCCTCCATGGCGGAGACTGCCCCCACTGCCGCAGCCCCGCTACCGGCTGCGGCATCCCTCCCCGCTATTCCCTCCACCAGCTCTGCAGGTGTCCCTCCCTCGGCCCCCAGGGCGTACGCCCAGGTGGCGGCGGCCCCCCCGCCTGCTGCTGCTCCTCCGACCGCTGCTTCCGCCAACATCTACAGCGGCCGGGGCCCCTTTCCCACTTTGACCAGGAAGCACGGCGTCCGTTGCCTCCTGGTGCCCGCCTCGCCCCACGTGGAGACCTACGTGCGGGCGTTGGCGAGGGTGGTGGGGCCCACGGCCATCGTGGCGGCCTCCAAAATGTACGGGAAGGTGGTCTTCTTCCTGGCACCGGAGGCTGCCGCCCAGGAGGTGGTAGAGACGGGCCTGGCGGTGGGGGGCGTGTTCGTCCCCCTGGAGCCGTTAGAAGACCTGGGGGTCCGCTTGATCTTGACCTCCGTCCCTCCCTTCCTGCCCAGTGCCGCCCTGCTGCCCACCCTTTCTGCCCTGGGACGCCCCATCTCTGTCATCAGCCCTCTCCCCTTGGGCTGCAAGGACCCCGCCCTCCGTCATGTTCTCTCGTTCCGCCGGCAAGTGCAGCTTCAACTGCCGCCGGCGGCGCGTGGCGGAGAGGCGCTCGAGGGGTCCTTTCTGGTCCCTTACCAGGCATCCCACTACCGGGTGCATTACTCAACGGGGGAGGCCCGGTGCTACCTCTGCCGGGCGATGGGGCACGTCCGGAGGGACTGTCCCTTGGCCCAGCACGGAGGAGCGTCCGGGACCCCCGAGCCCCGGCAAGGCGCCGGCCCTGTCATCGCCGGTCCCCCTAGCTGCCCGGCACCTGAAGCTGCCCCTCCTCCTCCTTCTCGGTCCACCTCTGTGGAGGAGGGTGTGGCGGGGCTACCGCCGGCCGTGGGAGAGGGCTCGTCCCAGGGGGAATCCTCCCCGGTTTCTGCTGTCCCACCACTGCCTCCTCGAGTCCCTGAGCCATTGCCCTTGCCCCCCGAGCCGACCCCTGTTAGCCAGCCCCCGGATGATGCCATGGAGGGCTGGTCCTTAGTGCAGGGGAAGCGGGGCAAGCGGAAGGCTCGAGTTTCTTTACATCCTTCGGATTCGGAGGCCCCCTGGAAGAGCAGGAAGGGGGGCGCCGATGTCGAGTCTTCCGCCTTGTCCCCTGATGACTCCCAGTTTGTGGTGCCGGCTGGGGATGCCGTGGCAGCATCGGAAGGTGACACCGCCCCTCCTCCGGAGTCCCTTTCCATGGATGCCCACGAGGAAGCCTCTCTCGCCCCCTTCCCACTTGGCGCCTCTGAGAGCGCCGCAGTGGGTATCGCCTCAGGTGCTGGCGGGGAGGGCCCTGGGGTGGTGGACTGTGATCTCCCTCCCATCTACGCAGAAATCGAGGCCCTGGGTTTGACCCCGGTCACGCAGGGGGAGGACGACCCTCTGCCGGCGGGCCTCGATCTGGGCGACCTCACTACGTCCCCCCTGTCCCTGGGTTCCCTTCCCCTACCCGCTGTTTCTGCTCCCACCTCTGAGGGTCCCCTGGAATCTTCCCTCGACTCGGCTGTGGGTGGCACTGTGTTGACGGCCGCCGAGCCCCTTGGGGCGACGGCCAGTGCCCCGCTGCCGGGACCCGCTTCCCAGGGGGTGTCCCTCTTGGGTGTGGAGGACCCGCCCTCCTTCCCCTGCGGGGACCCCATTGACCACCATCTCTCTCTGGATGCCGAGGCTGCCGCACGTGCCACAGTGGCTGAGCCCGGCATCGTTAGGGGTCCCCTGCCCACTTCCCAGATCCTTGAGCCTGGCCAGGAAGAGCCACCTTCCGGCGTCTCACCTATGCAGGCTCCGGATCCTGCCTCTACCTCCTTCCCGGATTCTCTCCCTGATCCCCGCCCTACTCCTGTTGGCTCTGTCCTTGTCCCCCCCACTTCCTGTGATGCCAGTGCCGCCCCTGGCAATCCTTCCCAGGGAGCGGGTTCACTAGTTCTTTCCTGTCCCGACCCCCAGGGGCTGCTGTTCCCCTTCCACCGCCCCTTCTTGATTCTGGGAGCGGGGCGGGTCGTGTGGCGTCGGTCCATCTGCTGCCACGTTGGGGATCTGCCCCCTGCCTACCCGCCTCGGTGGGCCACGGGGCTGTGACGGGGGCCCCACTGGGGGCCAGTCATCGATCAGTGACCCCACCCCCCCATGCGCTGAGGAGGAGCTGCGGGAGTATCCTCGAGGACGTCCGTGGCTCCCGGAACAAAGTCCATCTTGCGCTCCAGCGGTGGGGGGATTTCCATCAGGTCCTCCGGGCCGCGAGGGCCCTCATGGGGGAGGGTAAGAGGGACCGGGAAGCAGACCGCCGCGGCCTACCGGCGGGTCAGTGTCTTCCGTGACTCCTTACTCACCTTCGGGGTTGGCACGGATTGCTGCGCGGCCTGCCGGAGGCCGTGGGAGTGTCTGCCAGCGAGGATCACCCCCAGCCCTCCTCATGGCGCCGATCATCCTTGCCACCCTTAAACACCCGAGGCTGTTAGGATGGGTCTCCGCAGGAGCCAGGTGCTCTCTCCTTCCTCAGGGAGGGGGGGCTACTCTGTGGTTTTCCTGCAGGAGACCATACGGATCCTGCCGCTGAAGCTAGCTGGCGGCTGGAGTGGGGGGGACGGGGCCTACTTTAGCCACTTCTCTGTCTGCGCGGCTGGAGTGGCGACCCTGTTCTCCCCCGACCTACGGCCCGAGGTGCTAGGGGTCGCCGAGGCTGTGCCGGGTCGCCTGCTGCACCTCCGGGTCTGCGTGGAGGGGCTTGTGGGTTAATCTCGTCAACGTTTTACGCCCCGACATCGGCCCCGGAGAGGCTACATTTTATCAGCAGGCGTCCGCCTTCCTTGGCTCCTGGATCCTCGTGAGTGCCTGGTCCTGGGAGGGGATTTTAACACCACCCTCGAGGAACGGGACCGCTCGGGACCGAGCAGTGCCCGGCAGCTGCGGACGTCCTCCGGGAGATATGTCGACCGCCACTCCCTGGTGGACGTCTGGCGCGACCACCACCCGGACGACGTCTCGACGTTCACCTTCGTCCGGGTGGAGGCCCATCGGTCGTGCCACTCCGGCTGGACCGTATTTACCTGTCACGTTTCCAACCTTTCACGGGCCCACTCCTCCAGCGTTCGGGCCGGCCCCCTTTCGGATCACCACCTTGCCACCGTGACGGCCTCTCTCTGCGCGGAGAGGCCGGGGCCGGCCTATTGGCACTTTAATAATAGTTTGCTGGAGGATGCGGGCTTTGTGTCGTCCTTCCGGGAGTTCTGGCTGGCCTGGCGAGGGCAGAGGCCGCGCCTTTTCCTCCTCGGCGCGGGCGGTGGTGGGTCTGGGGAAGTGCGCGCCCGGCTCTTCTGCCGTGACTACACTCGGGTGCCAGCCGACTGAGGATCGGCGATAGGGCAGTTGGAGCGGGAGTCTTGGAGCTGGAGAGCGTCTGGCCGTCAACCCCGAGGATCCATCCCTATGCGGAGCGTGGGGGCCGGAAAGCGGAGGAGCTCCGAGCCACTCGAAGACCAATCGGGCCCGGGGTGCTTTTGTTCGATCCCGCATCCACCTCCTTCGGGAGATGGATCGCGGCTCCCCGCTTCTTCTACGCCCTGGAGAAAAGGAGGGGGGGCCAAGAAGCACGTCACCTGCCTCCTGGCGAGGACGGCACCCCCTCACGGATCCGGCGGAGATGTGCCAGAGGGGCCAGGGCCTTCTACGCCACCTCTTTTCTCCCCGATCCGACCGATCCTAACGCTTGCAGATGCTCTGGACAGGGCTCCCGACTGTCAGCACGGGCAACTGGGACCGCTAGAGCTCTCTCACTCTGGCCGAGTTTCTCGGAGGCCCTCCGTCACATGCCCACCAATAATCTCCGGGCTTGGACGGCTGACCGTGGAGTGGCTACCGCGTGTTCTGGGACGTCCTCGGCCCAGACTTGGTCACCGTCTGGGCCGAGGCTTTGCAGAGCGGGATCCTCCCTCTTTCGTGCAGGCGAGCCGTGCTGGCCTTATTGCCAAAGAGGGGGGGACCTCCGCGACTTACGGAATTGGCGTCCCGTCTCGCTCCTCAGCACGGACTACAAAATTGTTGCAAAGGCCATCTCGTGCGGCTAGGGTCCGTGCTGGCGGACGTGGTCCATCCAGAACACCAGACCTACAAAACCGTCCCGGGCCGCACCATCTTGATAACTTGTATCTGGTCCGGGACCTTTTGGAATTGGGTGTAGGGATGGTCTGTCGTTCGCCCTCTTGTCCCTGGATCAGGAGAAGGCGTTCGACGGATGGACTCACGGGTATCTCCTGGGCACTCTGCGAGGCGTTCCGGCTTCGGACACCCTGTTTGTGGTTTTCGTCCAGGTGCTGTACGCTTCTGCGGAGTGTCTGTGGCAAGGCTCACTGGACCCTGACCGAGCCGGTCAGCTTCGTGGCGGGGAGTGCGGCAGGGGGGGGTGCCCCCTCTCGGGCCAGCTGTACACTCTGGCGATCGAGCCCTTCCTCTCTGTCTCCTCCGCAAGAGGTTGACCGGGTTGGTGCTGGGTCGGGAGCTGGGCTGCGGCTGGTCCTGTCGGCATAACGCCGACGATGTGCTCCTCGTGGTCCAGGACCCGGGCGACTTGGCGCGGGTGGAGGCTGCAGGCTGTGTACTCGGTGCCTCTCCGTCCGGGTCACTGGTGTCAAGAGCTCTGGCCTGGTGGTCGGGACGGGTGGCAGGCGAGCTCCCTCCCACCTGCGCTTCAGGCCATCAGGTGGAGCGCGGGTCCGCTGCTCTATCTCGGAGTTTACCTTTCTTCCACGCATCCGTCCCGCCGGAGAACTGGCAGGATTTGCAGGGCAGGGTGACGGAGCGGCTCCGGAAATGGACAGGACTACTCCGGTGCCTCTCCCTTCGGGGAAGGGCACTGGTGCTTAATCAACTGGTCCTGTCCATGCTCTGGTACCGACTCAACACCCTGGTCCCGGCCCCGGGTTTCCTGGCCAACCTCCGGACTGTGATTCTGGAGTTCTTTTGGCCAGGGACGCACTGGGTCTCTGCAGGGTGTCCTCCACCTGCCCCTGGAGGAGGGGGGGCAGGCCTGAAGTGCTTACGCGCTCAGGTCCATGTCTTCCGCCTCCAGGCCCTGCAGAGGCTCCTGTTTGGTGCGGGTAGTCCGGCGTGGAGCGTATTGGCGCACGCCTTCCTCCGCCGCTTTCGAGGGCTCCGATACGACCGGCAGCAATTTTACCTCCATCCGAGAGGTCTTCCGCGAGACCTCTCCGGGCTGCCGGTCTTCTACCAAGACCTCCTCCGGACCTGGAAGCTCTTTTCAACGACCAGGTCCGTGGCGGCCACCGTGGGGGTTGACCTCCTCGCGGAGCCCCTGCTACACAATCCCCAGCTTCGTGTGCAGGTGGCGGAGTCCCCCACGGTGTGCCAGAGGTTGGTCTCGGCGGGAGTCACCAGGGTCGGAGACCTCCTGGACTACGACCGGGGAGACTGGCTGGATCCCCTGACGCTCGCTCAGCGCATGGGGCTCTCCAGACCTCGTACTCCCCAGCGGGTACTTCAGGAGGTGAAGGCCGCTTTACTGCCCGCTGCTCGGGCTTACCTCGACCGGGTCCTGCGAGAGGGCACGCCCCGCCCACCCTCCACCCCAGGCCCCGTGGACATTTTTATCGGGCCCCTGCCCCGTGGACCCAATCGGCCCCCTCACCCTTTCACTGCCAGCCGGCTGCATGATCTGCAGCCGGTTTTGTTCCAGACCGCGCCATGGAAACATCTGTACTCGCTCGTGCTCCATACCCTTCACTACCTCACCCTCGCATCCCGCCCTGATACCAAATGGCGGGACCTCCTGCCGCCTCTCGAGGGTGAGGAGCCCCGGTGGGCCAGCTTGTACTCTGCCCTGGTCCCGAGGCCCGCCGGGGATATCAGTTGGAGGCTCCTTCACGGAGCCGTGAGGCACGGGGCGTGTACTTGGCGCGGTTCACATCCTGTCCCTAGCACCTGCCCCTTCTGTGGGGAGAAGAGACCTTGGCGCACGTTTATTTGGAGTGCGCCAGGTTGCAGCCCCTGTGTCCCGGCTCCTCCTGAATATTTTCCTGCGTTTTTGGTTGCACTTTTCCCCTCACCTTTTTATCTACACGCTCCCCATCCGTGGCCCCACGAGCGCGGGGATCTCCTTCTCAACCTCCTCTTGGCCCTGGCCAAACTGGCCATCTACAACACCAGGGAGAGGAGTTGGCCGACGGGATTTCCTGCGACTGTAGGGCCTATTTCCGTTCCTCCGTCTGCCACAGCATCCGGGCTGAGTTCCTCTGGGTGGCGTCCACTGGCTCCCTTGACGCCTTCGAGGAGCAGTGGGCGTTGTCCGGGGTTCTCTGCTCGGTGTCCCCATCGGGTTCCCTTCGTTTAGCCCTATGACCTCACTCCCGATCCTGTTTTTTTCATTAGTTGTCCCCCGTAATTATTTGGTGTCCCAGACCTGTGGGTCCTCCCCTTAGGCTGGGGGAGGCCCTTTAGAAGTGGGCGGGCTTCGCCCGCCCACCCCCGCTGGATGCCAATAGTACCGCTCTGCTGTAGAGGAAGAAGGGAGAGGGCTGCTGCTCCTGCTGCTGCTGCTGGGCACTGGGCCCTTGCTGCTGCTGTTTCTGCTGCTGTTCCTGCTCCTGCTGCTTCCCTGGCTGGGCTAGACACCACCACCTACCCCTCTCTCTGCTGTCTGTTTGCTGGCTGGCTGGTGGTTCCCCCCCACCTCAGTTACTGCTGTTATTCCACCTACAGCACCTTGGGGGGGGGGGGGGGCTGCTGGCCTGCTTCCCAGAGAAGAGGGGAGTAAGAGACCCCAGCTCTTGTTGCTGAGACCACCACCCTCTGAGCGGGGTCCCTCCTGCCTGGACGCCAGACCGCCACCACCTGGAGCTGCTGGGCCTACTGTGGCTGTTGCTGGGGAGCTGTTGGTGCCCGGAGGAGGAGAGGAAGGAGAAGAGGACCACCTGCTGCTGGAGATAGTATGAAGACCACTGTGGAGGGGGCTTTTCCGGACTGAGTCTTTTTCAAACTGTGCTCTTGTGGTGGGGGTCTGGACTGTGTCTGATGAGGCACTGGGGGTGTGGCGTGGAGCCTGCCCCCAGTCCATCTGTGTCCTCTTTGCCCCCACCACCATCGTTGCCCCCTCCACCACCCCCGCTGGCTGTTTTCCTTCTGCTTTGGACTCCTGCCTCTGGGACTGAGCTGCTCGCCTGGCTCACCACGCCCACTTCCACCATTTGGGCCTGCAGCAGCAGCAGCCAACCACTGACTTTTTGTCACAAGCGCCTGTGGGTGCACCACCTCCCCCCTCATACTGGACTGACCCCCTCCCCTTTGCCACATTTGTCCACCCCACCTATTTCCCTCTGCTGCCTGATAGTTCTGCCCCGGCCCTGTAGCTGTCCCTGTGGTCCCTCTACCCCAATCTCAGCTCGCCCTTTTCCCCCACCCTGTGCTCCCCCCCCAGCCCTGATCGGTTCCCCCACATGCGCCCACGCCCCCTCTCAGGCGCTTGTGCCCTTCCCCATTTGGTTTCCCCTTGTTCACTGCACTCCCCCCTCTGTCGTTGCCCCCCCGCTCCCCTAGTGCAACTGGAGGAGCCGGAACCCCCCCTCTGCGTTGGTGCCCTGCAACAATCCCACCCTTAGTCCTTGGTTGCTCCCTACGCCCCTTAAGCCTTCCGCTTCTGGCGCCCTCCTCCCCTGCCTGCAGCCTAGCGGGAAGAGGTGGCCGCCTCCTCTCCTTCCCCTCCCCTCGCTGTTTGTCCCCCTCCCCGCTCTCGTTATGGCGGGGGATGCGGCGGGGGAGACCCCTCGCGATGCTCCCACTACCCCTCCTCCACCTGCCCCCGTGTCCACTGCCCAAGCCTCTACCTCGACCGCCGCTGCCGATCCACCTACCACCGCCCCTGCTGGGGCACTGGCAGCAGCGAGTACTGGGGAGACCTCCGTTGCTGCCACTTCTCTCGCCCCTTCTGATTCGAGGGGAGCCCCCCCAGCTGGTGGGAAGGGTCGGGGTGGGAAGAAGGGTAAGGGCCCCGCTAGAAAGGCCAGGCCCTCCATGGCGGAGACTGCCCCCGCTACCGCAGCCCCGCTACCGGCTGCGGCATCCCTCCCCGCTATTCCCTCCACCAGCTCTGCAGGTGTCCCTCCCTCGGCCCCCAGGGCGTACGCCCAGGTGGCGGCGGCCCCCCCGCCTGCTGCTGCTCCTCCGACCGCTGCTTCCGCCAACATCTACAGCGGCCGGGGCCCCTTTCCCACTTTGACCAGGAAGCACGGCGTCCGTTGCCTCCTGGTGCCCGCCTCGCCCCACGTGGAGACCTACGTGCGGGCGTTGGCGAGGGTGGTGGGGCCCACGGCCATCGTGGCGGCCTCCAAAATGTACGGGAAGGTGGTCTTCTTCCTGGCATCGGAGGCCGCCGCCCAGGAAGCGGTAGAGACGGGCCTGGCGGTGGGGGGCGTGTTCGTCCCCCTGGAGCCGTTGGAAGACCTGGGGGTCCGCTTGATCTTGACCTCCGTCCCTCCCTTCCTGCCCAATGCCGCCCTGCTGCCCGCCCTTTCTGCCCTGGGACGCCCCATCTCTGTCATCAGCCCTCTCCCCTTGGGCTGCAAGGACCCCGCCCTCCGTCATGTTCTCTCGTTCCGCCGGCAAGTGCAGCTTCAACTGTTGCCGGCGGCGCGTGGCGGAGAGGCGCTCGAGGGGTCCTTTCTGGTCCCCTACCAGGGAGCCCACTACCGGGTGCATTATTCAACGGGGGAGGCCCGGTGCTACCTCTGCAGGGCGATGGGGCACGTCCGGAGGGGACTGTCCCTTGGCCCAGCATGGAGGAGCGTCCGGGACCCCCGAGCCCCGGCAAGGCGCCGGCCCTGTCATCGCCGGTGCCCCTGGCTGCCCAGCACCCGAAGCTGCCCCTCCTCCTCCTTCTCGATCCACCTCTGTGGAGGAGGGTGTGGCGGGGCTACCGCCGGACGTGGGAGAGGGCTCATCCCAGGGGGAGTCCTCCCCGGTTTCTTCTGTCCCACCACTGCCTCCTCGAGTCCCTGAGCCATTGCCCTTGCCCCCCGAGCCGACCCCTGTTAGCCAGCCCCCGGATGATGCCATGGAGGGCTGGTCCTTAGTGCAGGGGAAGCGGGGCAAGCGGAAGGCTCGAGTTTCTTTACATACTTCGGATTCGGAGGCCCCCCGGAAGAGCAGGAAGGGGGGCGCCGATGTCGAGTCTTCCGCCTTGCCCCCTGATGACTCCCGTTGTGTGGAGCTGGCTGGGGATGCTGTGGCAGCACCGGAAGGTAACACCGCCCCTCCTCCGGGGTCCCTTCCCGTGGAAGCCCCCGAGAGAGCCTCTCTCGCCCCCTTCCCACTTGGCGCCTCTGAGAGCGCCGCGGTGGGTATCGCCTCGGGTGCTGGCGGGGAGGGCCCTGGGGTGGTGGATTTGCAGGGCAGGGTGACGGAGCGGCTCCGGAAATGGACAGGACTACTCCGGTGCCTCTCCCTTCGGAGGAGGGCACTGGTGCTTAATCAACTGGTCTTGTCCATGCTCTGGTACCGACTCAACACCCTGGTCCCGGCCCCGGGTTTCCTGGCCAACCTCCGGACGGTGATTCTGGAGTTCTTTTGGCCAGGGACGCACTGGGTCTCTGCAGGGGTCCTCTACCTGCCCCTCGAGGAGGGGGGGCAGGGCCTGAAGTGCTTACGCGCTCAGGTCCATGTCTTCCGCTTCCAGGCCCTGCAGAGGCTCCTGTTTGGTGCGGGTAGTCCGGCGTGGAGCGTATTGGCGCGCGCCTTCCTCCGCCGCTTCCGAGGGCTCCGATACGACCGGCAGCTCTTTTACCTCCATCCGAGAGGTGTTCCGCAAGACCTCTCCGGGCTGCCAACACCAGGGAGAGGAGGTTGGCCGACGGGATTTCCTGCGACTGTAGGGCCTATTTCCGTTCCTCCGTCTGCTCACGCATCCGGGCAGAGTTCCTCTGGGCAGCGTCCACTGGCTCCCTTGACGTCTTCGAGGAGAAGTGGGCGTTGTCCGGGGTTCTCTGCTCGGTGTCCCAATCGGGTTCCCTTTGTTTAGTCCTATGACCTCACTCCCGATCCTGTTTTTTTCTTTAGTTGTCCCCCTTAATTCTTTGGTGTCCCAGACCTGTGGGTCCTCCCCTTAGGCTGGGGGGAGGCCCTTTAGAAGTGGGCGGGCTTCGCCCGCCCACCCCCGCTGGATGCCAATAAGACCAATATATTTGCCCTTTACCAGACTTCTGTACCCCACTGGCCTGGATCTGTCACACCAGATAATACCAACACCTACCTTGGTGCCTGCAAATCCTGAACACCACCCAGGATGTGAGTCCTTGTCCTGCTGTTCCCTCTGTGTCCTTTTCCTTCTGCATTTTACTTCTTTTCATTCCTATCACCCTGCTTTTAATAAAAGTCTTGCTTAGCCAGACAAGACTGCATATTTTGCAACACTACTGTGAACTTGTGCCCAGAGGGCAACTAAAAACAATGGCCTGAACAGCCACCTAATGTTGGGACAAGCCTGCCAGGTCCTGGAGTAGCTAATAAAACTGTGCTGTGTGCTCCAGCAATGAGGTTGTGAATATGAGTCAACACCAGAGACGGGCTGCATTTGTATCTTCTCTGTATTTTTCTGTCTCCTGTTGTGTGTATTTGTTTTCTTTTGTCTTCTAGGAAACAGGATTGGACTCTAACAATGACCTCTCAAGCCCATCTCAATTAATTTTCTCCCAAAAGGACAGTTATTAACATCTTTAATGCCATTTAAAAGACTGTCAAACAGTATTGTGCTTTTCCTTCTGAACACTCTTTCCAGCTAAAGAGAAAAGGAACAAGATATACTGTTAGAATGGAAGCCTGATTTAATATTTTATATTCATGCTGTGACTGTTTCCTGCTTTTCTGCACCTTTAATGAAATGTGTAAAGAATGTTTTAATGGTGTGTTTGTCATGGTACTAAACAGGTTGAGGTCCCTGTACCGCAAATCCTGCACCTTGTTTAAAACTGTTTAATGTTAAACATTAAACACCTTTGATTTTTTTGGCCCATCTATTCCATATAAATTAATACAAGCACAGTCAGAAATCCATGGCTCTGTACCTAAAGAGCTTTTAGCTTTAGAGGTTCAATCCCTAGTGTTTTGGTCAAGATAGAACTTGTTAGTTAATTGAATTTACAGTTACCAGACCTAAAGATAACATTTACCATTACTTACAATGCAATAGTGTTTTAGATTTACCGCCACGCTTTGAATAAGAAAACTAGTGTCTATTGTGTAGGTAAATGTTGTCATAACGGTGAACTCTGTTATATATAAGTACTGGAACAGGTGGTACCAGCTATTTTGATTCCATGTGCTTTCCTTTTTATTGGAAGAAGGAAAGAAAAAATGAATGTCAGCCCCAAACAGCAAAGTAGTTTTCAAAAGTCTGAGACGCTGTCAGAGAGGAATTGAATGGCACATTGTTATGAAAGAAATAAAACAAGAGCTTCTGTTTTCCTCTGTTTTCTTTAAGTTTTAACTTTTAAGCAGGGTTTCTTTTTTCTGTTTACTTTGTAAAGACACTAATAATACTACTAGAAGATGCAAGCATTTGAATCTTCACCTTAGATCATAATGCACCCTCATTAATAGAAGTGCAATGAAAACCCTGTAGTGGCAATAACTATCCAATTTTATTTTCTAGGAAATGAAATGGAAACTCTTTTGTCATCAAAAAGATTGTTGGGAACAAACAGTGTGATTGACTGACCTACTGTTTCAACATCCGAACTACATTAGAATATTTCAGAAAACAAATTGCCATGAGGCTTGAGGCAAATGATATCAAACAGATGGCAGAGCTTTTAAGAACCTCATTTATTAAGGGCTGGGAAACTGCAAAATGTTTGGAGTTAGAGTTTCCTTTGGATAGGCATTCTAAAGAGTCCAATCGTTACCCCATTGATTATATTGACAAAAGTCTTGGTAGTGACAATGAAAACAGGATTGGACCCAGCCCTGATGACTCCATTGTTGTTCACACTTCCATATGCCTCTTCTAAAATACTTCTTCAGTGTGAGGAATATTGCCACAGAATTTAGGATTCTGCCGTCATGGAAGAAAAATATTACTGGCCAGATTCTACTGAGCAGGGCTGGATTAACTTTTTTGTGGGCCTGGCACCAAACATATTTGTGGGTCCCCCTGGGAATGAAGAGGCCAGGGGCAAGAGCACAGCGGGCACAGTAGATTTGATTTAAATCATGATTTAAATCACTAGTTAGGAAGATTCAATTTAATCATGGGTTTCTATATTCTATAAAACATATTCTTCGCAACTCAGAGAGAGATTAGGTTTCATTTTTAGAAGGTACACTATACATTTTAAACCATTATTTATTCTGAAAACTTTTCAGATGAGTTTTATAGCTATATCAGAAAATGAATGATTATTTGGTTATTTCATTTACCAAAAGTAATTGAAGCAGATATTTATGAAGTCATTGGGAAGTGAACTATCTTCAATTCAAGAGGTTAATCATTAATATTTGGAGGATTTTCTTGCCAGTCTCTATGAGAAGGAGAATATCACCAGACAGACATTTAAATAGTTTTATTTAACTAAAACAATAACGTTAAGTACTCTGAATTTTTTTCTTCAATAGCAAACATAATATTTTAACAAAAAAACAAACAAAAAATATGTCCCTCACTTCTCACATTTATCTTCAGACTTCTTCTCCTTTTCCAGACCTATTCTGCCCCCAACAATCTTCTATTCATTGAACTTCTTGAAACTTCTCACTTTTAGAGAGAGGTAAGGGGTTGACCCTGTGTATGCAAATTTGCAGAGGGACAATAGAGTTGAGGTCTGTTATTTCTCACATGTATATGTTATTTATTTATTTCAATCATTTTTGCTGTTAACAAGCTGTCAAGGTTCCTTCCCCACTCTGAACTTTAGGGTACAGATGTGGGGACCTGCATGGACACTTCTAAGCTTAATTACCAGCTTTGAACTGGTATCGCTACCACCATCCACCAAGCACTACTTTTTTCCTTGGGTAGTTTTGAGGGACTTCACCAATTCCCTGGTGAACACACATCCAAACCCCTTGGATCTTGAAACAAGGAGAAATTAACCATCCCCCCTCCTTTCCCCCACCAGTCCCTGGTGAGTCCAGATCCAATCCCCTTGGATCTAAACACAAGGAAAAATCAATCAGGTATTAAGAAAAAGGTTTTTGATTAAAGAAAAGAATGGTAAAAGAAAACCCTCTGGGAGAGTTTAGCATACCAGCTACTCTCACAGACAACAGATTCCAAACACAGAGGATGTTCCCCTGGGCACAAATTTAGTTACACAAAAAAAAACCCCAAATACTCAATTTGATTCTACCTCTAATTGCATAAGACAGGTTAAAAAGAAATAAACATAAACCTATTTATTCCTTTCTAAAGCTTACTACTCTGATAAGAGGCTGGTTCCTTGAACTTTTTCACTCTGGCTGAAACTGAAACTCTAAACAAAGGAAAAACTTCCCTCCTTCCATCTTGTTCCCCCATTGGTTCCTCTGGTCAGGTGTTAGCTAGGCTAGGTGAACTTTTTAACCCTTTACAGGTAAAAGAGGCATTAACCCTTAACCATCTGTTTATGACACAAGCATGTTACATCTGGAGACACAAATCTACAGTTTGAGAACTGCAAAACTAAGCATCTCTGATTGTATCTTCTAGACTGAGCACTGAGTCTCAGTGGGTAGATAGAAAAATTAACCTAAATAATCTATACCAGGGGTCGGCAACCTTTCAGAAGTGGTGTGCCGAGTCTTCATTTATTCATTCTACTTTAAGGTTTCCCGTGCCAGTAATACATTTTAATGTTTTTAGAAGGTATTTTTCGATAAGTCTATAATATATAACTAAACTATCGTTATATATAAAGTAAATAAAGCTTTTAAAATGTTTAAGAAGCTTCATTTAAAATTAAATTAAAATGCAGATCCCACTGGACTGGTGGCCAGGACCCGAGCAGTGTGAGTGCCACTGAAAATCAGCTCATGTGCCGCCTTCGGCATGTGTGCCATAGGTTGCCTACTCCAGATCTATACAGACGTCTGTGGAATCCCATAAGATTGGGTCCCTAAACCTGTAGAACTTATTAATGAAATTGTTTTTAATTGTTCGCTTTATTAAAGTAACTTCATAAGTAAAGTTTTATGAATGAAACAACATTCATTCATAAAACCGGTTACCCCAATAACTGGCCAATTGACAATTAAGATGCTTGTTAAGAGCCATAGCTGTTCAGCCCATTGCCCTTGTAAGTTTCACTGTCAATCCAATTCCTGCTTAAATTAGGGAGACTTACACTGTATCACTATTGTAACTTCTGTTCACTGTTTGCCATATTGTAATTCAAACTCCATTTTACAATGCTTACTCCATTTTGTAAAAACTTGCTGCAACCTTCATTTTTGCCAAGCCCCACTGTAATCTTATTAGTTTAGTTTAGATGTGTGAATGAGGTATGTATTGATGATGAAATCAACCTCCAGAGCCAGACTGTCCTGATGAAACAGAGTTAAAACACCAATGGCTGAAGATGCAGACAACAGCCCTAACAAAGTAAGAAGAGTCCATCCTAAAAAGAACAAAGGTACAATAGAAGGAAGATCAAAGCCAGGTCCGAGGCTGAAAGTCATGTCTGCAATTGATAGGTGATCAATCACACTGAACCCAGAGGCAGCATGACACAGCAAGACCTATAGACTCTGGATTCAATCTAAAGCCTACAAAAATGATGGATGAGATGGAAGACTTGGAAGGGTAACATTCTGCTGCCAACACGGGAGGGCAGACCCAGCCCCTCCTTGTGCCCGGCTTTCCTGGACAGTTAACCTCCATGAGCTACTAACCCAAGCTGCGAAATCAAGTCACAGACTCAACTATGTTCAGGACTGGTAACTATACAACAGTTGCAGAACATCTGATGTGTGTGTGTGTGCATATGTGTAAATATTAAGGTATTAGCTAGTGATTATAGATAAAAATGTTGTTATAATAAATGTGGCATCTTTGCCTTGCCCCCTGAAACAATCCTGTGTAATTTTGTCTGCATAACAAGCCATGAACTATTAGAACCCATTTACAAAACTTTTCTTAAACATTACATGAATATATTGTCTCATACTATAGAATCAGAATTTATAATCTCTATTCCATGATGTAATGTATCTTAATTAAAACTATCTTTAGATCAGATTTTTGAGGGGAAAAAACTATTTAAATTTAAAAAAATCTGACTTTTTTAAAGTAATTGATTTTTATCCACTCTGACAGCTGGGCGTGGTGGGGGGGAAGGATTGGTCCTCAGCTGGAGTGAGGGAGAGGCCAGGGGCGAGATGAGCACAGCGGGGCATGGGAGGAGGATTAGTCCCTGCTGACTGGATCAAGGCAGGGGCTGGGGGCAAAATCACAGTGAGGCGGGAGCTAGGGTTGGCATTGGAGCAAGGGAAGGGCTGGATGTAAACTGCAAGAGCAGCAGGGCTGGGAAGGGGGTAAACAGGATTCCCCCCCTCACCCTTACCCATATAGAGCGAGTACCTACCTTCTCCCTGGTTCTAGCCCATTCTCTTCATCTCTCTCTACACCAAGAGGAGGATGGGGGTGCAGGGTCTGGGAGGGAGTTAGGATGCAAGAGCAGGCTGGAGGTTGGGATATGGGTTCTGGTCAGGAGCTAGAATGAGGGAAGGGGCTCGGGGTTGGGGCAGGATGTTGGGGTGTGGAGCGCCTACCTGGGGCAGCTCCCATTCAGTGCAAGGGGTGGAGGTGGGAATGTGGGGGGAGGATACAGGAGCTCCCATTTGGTGCTCAGGGTGGAGGTAGGGATGTAGGGGGGTGCAAGAGTCAGGGCAGGGGGCTGGGAGTTTGTGAGGGAGTGCAGGGGTCAGGCCTGGGGAAGTTGGCTGGGGTTGTGGGAGTGCTCCCAGCCCCCTGCCCTGAGAGCTTCACAGCATGGGGCTGGAGGAAATATGCCCCAGTTTCACCCCCTTTCCCAAGGCCCTGCTCCTGCCTCTTCTCCACTTTCTCCTCTCTCTCCTGAAAGTTATTAAGTGTTCAACACCAAGGAACAGATTGGGTAGAGGACTGAATTTTCCACGGCCTTCCTCACAAAATATATCACCACTTTGCCTTTCGTAATTATCCTTTTGAGCGGAAAACTAGGCACTTCTCTCTTTCTGCAAAGTCTCGTGACCTCTTTCAGCTAAAGAAAACTTGCGAGTGCTGGTGATGCAATAGCTCTTTACCGATCTCCCTGTTAGAAGATCTGGGAAAAGGGGGTAGCCTGTAAAAAAAATTGTTTCCTTTTGGAGAAGGAGCTGTGGAGGGGACTTTCCTGCCTGGTGTCTAGGCGGTGGCGGCTGCTGCTCCCCACAGGCAAACTGCTGATTGGGAGCAGGGAGAGAGAGATAGATGAGGAGGGGCGAGTACGCAACACGCTGGGGGAAGAGACAGGAGAGGGGGAGCAAATCTGGTATTGCTACTGAGTTACTTAGAGTCCAGATTTATACCAAACTAAATTCCCTGAAGTCAGTGAGGTAAGCCACTAATGGTCTCCATCACTAATGGGCAAGTACTGGCGAGTCTCAAAATTCCTCCTCTGTTCCCTTCCTCCTTTATATTCTGCTGGTCCCAGTGACACAATACAGGCCGGGGTGCTGGAAAATTTGTATTGTGTGGGTGCCAAAAGCTATCAAACATTGTAAATTCTATATATGATGGAAATCACTTCTAGCCAGGGGGTGTGGCAGCACCCCCAGTACCTGCACCTATGACTTCAGGGAGCTCTTAGGAGTGTCTTGTTAACTTCGTCTTCCTCCTGAACTGAAAGAATAGGTTAGAATAACTTCCCTGCTTGTGGAATTCACCTCTCTTCTAAAAATTGTGGATCTGACCCTGCAAAATGTTACTACCAAGCATGATGTTTGATGCCATGAATAGTTTTGTTGAAGTCAATGGTTAGTAACTATTAACAGGATTCAGAGCTTAACTGTATCAGTCATACATTGGGAACTGAGGCCTTTGGTCTTCTTCTTGCAGGTTATATACCTTTTACCCACCCTTTATCTGCTGTCTATTTAGACTGTAAACTCTTCTGGGCATAGGCTGTTGTTCTCTAGAAGTGGGATCCACAATGGCACTTGGGCACGTACACCTCAGACTTAGGTACGTAAGTCCCAGTTTTTGTGCCACTGTGATCCACAAAACTCCTGCTGATGCCAGTAAGCATCTAAACTCACTTGATTCCTACATTTCTGGTCCCACTCAAAATCCAGTAGGTGGATGTAGAGGATACAAGGTCATATTCTCTCTCTGGTCCAATGACTGTTGCATTTAAATAGTCACTAGTTCAGAAAGAATGAGGGAGAGAGAATGACTCTCTTGTCCAGTGGTTAGGGCACCCAGATGAGAGACCCCATGTCCAGGCCCCCTGCTCTAATCACTCTTTCATTATTTATCCACAGTGGAATAGCTTTAACAGGAGGGAATGAGGGAGCTCCACATCAGAATATCCCTCATTCATATGGTTAGAGCATCCTCTTGAGAAGTGGGAGATTCCAGTTCAAATGCTCTCTCTTCCTTGGGGTAGGAGGGAGAATTAAATGTTGATCTCCCACATCCCAGACAAGTGTTCCAACGACTGAGTTAAAAGTTATATGGTGGGCTCCTCCTCCTCTAACAGTTGTGTGTGGAGTGAGGCAAGTGCCTAACTCTTTCCCTAAGGAGCAGCTTAAGCACCTAAGCTGCTGGTTTCCATTCATGAATTGCTAAACAGAGTTAGGCACCTCCCTGAAGCTTTGATTTAGGTGCCTGTCTCAGAAAGGAGTGGGGCTTAGCATGCACACCTCTGGTTGGCATCTCCATCTGGCTAGTTTAGGTGGCTTCTCTGGCTTTTGTGGATCACATTCTTTGGCACTATCTTTTCCTATTCATTGTACAGGGAGCCGACATACCTAACTCAGCTTTCTGGACCACAGTGTTGTTCCAGTAGCTTTTCTAGGCACCTAAAATCTAGGTGCTGTGACTCTCAGCATTGTAACAGTCTCCTTGTGGATTTCTTCCATGTGTAGAGGGTCTAGCTCATAGGAGAATAACTTTTGCTGCTAGCAGATGTTTACTATAACTAGAACTGCAGTTGTTGTGGTGCATTCAAACAAATCAATACTTTCTAATTTACTATAATCTGTTTCACTACAGTCTAGATTGTGTCCTGAGCCACACATGCTACTGTGGGTGGAATCTGAGCTCATTACAGTATAAAACACTTATACCTCAACAAGTAATATGAATCATAAGATCAAATTCAGAATAACATACATACAAATTTTTTTTTAAATATTAGACAAGTCAAAGTCACTATTGATAAGCAATTAATGCCCCTGAGAATGCAGTCTATGTAACACTTTTGGTTAGCAGAGTTATCTAGATTGGATTAAACCACATTTTAATCACAAGTGTGTTTCCAATCCTGATCTGTAGAGACATATTTTAATTGTGTCTTCTTAGTACTTCTAAGAGTAAAGGCTGAGGGAGTTGTTAAAATTTAAATAAATGGTAGCAAAGAACTGAAAAAAAAATTCATGCTGTATAAGAAAAAAAAGCTGTAGCAAATGTGCCTCAATGGTGATTAATTAGCTATTAACAGGGCCCTTAGTAGTTCATAGTTGAAGAGGATTTTTTTCAGAATAGTCTTTCTTAATCTAAGTAATCTTGGTGTTCCTAGAGGTTAATTTAATGGTGTTGAATAAATAGTTGGAGGCTTTACACACTGCCACAGAAGAAATCAGCTCAGCAGGGTGTGGTTCCATCCTTGCTCTCATTTTAAAATACCATATAAACTAAACAGAGAAGGAAAAAAAATGACATTTCTAATAAAAAGAGAAGGAATACTTCTGTGTACCACCAAAAGGAGTTCTACCTTAAACCATCTTTTATAGCTTTCAGCTCTTCTCTTTATTGCAGGATAGCACCCTGTTTTAGAGAACACCTTTCAGTCAACATCTTCTTGCAATGAACATCCTCAGAGAATGTTCTATGTTGTTTCCTGTTTTAACAAATGGGGTTGCCCTTAAATAAACAAAAAAAGCTTTTCATCCAAGGGGAACAACATGTCCCATGAACATTACTTAAGATTCACTTCAGCCCTGTGAGGAATATATGTAGTATTTGCCCAATGACACATATGAGAAAACTGAATCCAAGCCTAAGTGATTTGTCCAAATTGCAAGAGGCAATGAGAGCTGGAAGTAGATTTCACAAATTCAAGAATATTATTTGCTGCTGTTACCTCTTAAGTCTGCTTTTGGGAGTGGAGATGGGGGTGGGAAGTGGTGTCATTCATCCTACAGCAGCCTCAGGGCTACTCTAGTTTATGCTGTGCCTTCTATGGCCACTAGAAAGCAGAGAGCAGCTGAAGTGCAGTAGACCTTAGCCACAGCACTGACATACAATTAGGCCATGCCTATAAAACAGCGCTCTAGCTGTACCGATACAGCTCTGCTGCTGCTGCACCCCTGGTGAAGATGATCTATGCCAATGGGAGAAACTCTCCCACTGACAGTACTGTGCACATGAGCTCTTATTTCAGTGTAACTTATTTCACTCATGGGGGTGGTTTATTCACATCCCTGAGTGACATAAGTTATGCCGACTCAGGCTGAAGTGTAGACATTGCCTCAGTCTGCTCCCTACTTTAGTGTCATGAAGGAGGGCTGATGTAGGGATCTTAAAACAAAGGTAGAGAGGCCCTCTACACACAGTGTGTTCTCTGAGGGCTGTTTCATTTAAACCCCATTTACGCCGCACACCACAACCAAACACCAGCTCCCCCAAATCCTACTCTTTTCCCTGCTGCTCATATGGTTTTAAGATCCCCACCCTCTGGAAGCTGGGCTAATATGCATCATAACCCCTGCTTATGATACTAAAGCTTTTGACGCAGCAGCACAATCACCCCAATCACACTGAACCACAGTGCATTAGATTTTAATGTGTTGTTTCCTAGCCAGACAGAGACTGTGAGAAAATTATTATATCCATTGGTCTGATATGGTCATTTAAAAGCAGCTGGGGGATATTAGTATCCCCATATTGTTTCTCCCAACTTGTCATCATCACTTCAATTCTATCTGAACTGAATTTCAGCCTGTTCTCTTTCATCTATGCTCAATTTCACTATTAACACTTCTCCACCACAGGATTCACTCTAATTATCCCTTTTCATTAAGAAAAGCTACACATATAAAACCATGCAAATTGAAAAGCAACCCAGATCCAAAGGGGCTTTATTGAAACTTTCACATTGGCAAGTCTGGAAAAGTTGCAACAATTAACAGCTGTTAATTGAAAATACATATATAATAAGTAGATACATTACTGTCTTAATTCCTGACATATTCTCCATATGTCACTTCTAAAGTACTTTAAGTGTATTGATACCTACTATGGAAGACATGAAGTGGGTTATAAAAAACTAGTTGGCAGTCTCTCTCTATCACTGCATGAAATGCACTTGCTTCCTTTATGAAAGCTCTAATATTTAAGTGTGACATTATTGAGTTTGATTATCTTTATCAGAGTGGACTATGATCAATAAGATTTTTTTTTCCAATTACTGATGTTATCCAAAAATATGAAGATTAGGAGACTTTTGTTAACATTGCCCATGATTTCACTATACCTTAAGCTCTGCTAAACTGATAGGCAGGTTATTTTAACCACAAGTACCCATTATTGTCTGTTAAATAACTGTTTACATGTTAAACTGGGTATTGTATGAGAGATGAGGTCACTTTTCTTACACTGATATTTCACCACTTAGTTTCTAATATGATCAAACACCTGACTGCAATATGCAACTTCCCAGGAAAAAATAAGTTGTCTCTTAGATGAGCTGAGTCCTTCCCCAATCTTTAAAATCTAAATCCAAATTCACACCCACCCACTTGCTGGGGTTTAGGTTTTATAATCTAAACAGAACGCTAACCTCTGCTCCCTCTGTGAGCTTGAATGTCCCCATGGCTTCCTCTGTCCTAATTACTACTCCCATCTCCCTTATATCACAGTTAGAGTTAATGAAACATCTGCCACGAGTGAGCAGGAATCACTGCATTTTCTTGCAAGACTCTAATATAGAGGTGAGCAAACTTTCTGGCCTGAGGGCCAAATTGGCGTTCCAAAACTGTATGGAGGGCTGGGTAGGGAAGGCTGTGCCTCCCCAAACAGCCTGGCCCCTGCCACCTATCCACCTCCCCACTTCCCACGCCCTGACTGCCCCCCTCAGAACCCCCAACCCATCCAACCCCCCCTTGTCCCCTGACTTCCCCCTCCTGGGACACCCCATCCCTAACCGCCCCACCAGGACCCCACCTCCTATCCAACCCCCCTGCTCCCTGATTGCCCTGACCCCTAGCCACATCTCAGCCCCCTGAAAGGCCCCCCAGTACTCCCATGCCTATCCAACCACCCTCTGCTCCCTGTCCCTTGACTGCTCATGGGACTCCCTGCCCTTTATCCAACCTCTCCCTTGCCTGCTCCCTGCACTCTTACCATGCCGCTCAGAGCACCAGGACTGGCAGCCACGCCGTCTGGTCGGACCCAGCCATACCACCACGCAGTCTAGAGCACTGGGGAAGGCTGGTGGCTCTCACAGCCATGCTGCCCAGAAGGAGCTCGCAGAGCGCTGGTGACACGGTGAGTTGAGGCTGTGAGGGACGTGGGACAGCAGGGGAATAGCCAGGGGCTAGCCTCCCCAGCCGGGAGCTCAAGAGCTGGACAGGACAGTCCCATGGGCTGGATATGGCCTGTAGTTTGCCCATCTCTGCTCTAATACCTCTTGACAGGGATGGTCAACAGCAGAGTCCTGCCATACTCTTACTATAGCATGAGATGTTAGCTGTACTGGGGTAATGACCCACCCAGTGAAAATATGGAATTTTTCTTGGCTAAAATAAGATAAATGTAATGACCTCAGATGATCCTAGTGTCCCCTTATTGGAAGTTACAGTTTTTTCATCGTGGCCATCTCCCAGAAGTAAGTAACATAATTTGTATAAATTGCTATGTATAGTGTGTCCGCAACTGAAAACCAATAAAAATGACACTATGAAGTGGCCCATAATTCATTTATTTATATTTGTGCAAATCTAAAAATGACACCTATCTCCATGTGCATTAGGTTCCCTTGATATTACATTAAAATGTACCACAAAAATAACCAAAGAGCAGTAGTTCAGTTTCAGATAATCCATCACCAGCAAGCCTGGGGAATTTATAAACCTCATCTGCCTCCATCATTCCCTGCCTTTAAAATTATCACTATTTTAAAATGCTTGGGGAGGGAAAGAAATTTTGCAATATGCCCTAAAGGTCATAAGATTCAGGTTATTTCAGATCTAGAGCAAGAACCAAATCTAAAACCATTGGGACCTAACACAGTATCTGCCTGGCAACCCCTCTTTTCTTCCCTATGGGACTCCAGATTCAATACCTTTACTGATTTCAGGTGTAGTAGAATGGTGCAAGTGGAGAGGAGATTCCTCAGGTAAGTAAAGTCTAAACCATAAACAACAGTAGATTATACTATACTATAGATATTATACTATTATATGCCTCAGACAAAGAATAGAATGGACCGAGGTGCACCAGAGCCTGAGATCCACACAATCCACGATTTCAGGTGACTTTAGTTTCAGTTACAGCTGCTGTGGCAGTTGGAACTGAGTGCCTGACCTTGTTCTCTTGATTGTTCCCTTGATTGCCTTTGATTGGCCTTCCCCAGTGTGACTCACAAGGGGGTGGGACTGACGTAGGCAAGCAGGCTTTAAAAGCCAGAGGCAGAGAGACCAGGGGAGCAGAGTGGACAGGGAGCTGCAAACTAAGGGAATTTGAGAGGGAGTTTGACAGAGGGAGGCTTACGATGGTTAGGAGGACCCGCAACACCTGTGCCAGCACTGCTTCCATCTCCTCCACCTGCACCTGTAGCCAGACAGAGCAGCTGAGCATGGATACTCCAGATCCTGGTGTGGTTTTGCAGGGACCGTAACTTGCAATTTCCACTTATTGATATCCAGGCTGGGGTGGGCATCCAATCTGAAAGGTGCCTAATGGTGGAATCTTTCAGGCAGCAGGAGGGAGAGCTACGGGGGGTGGGGGGTGGCTAGGTTCAGGAGCATCTGAATCCACCAGCAGTACCTGGACAGTGTCCATGTGGAGACAGCTGAAGTAGTTGTCCCATTATACAGGACTGCTGACACACCACTGGTGGAGGAGGAGATGGCTCAGGGTGGACACTGGCAGCTGGTTACTTCTGGCAGCGGGCAGTGCTCCACCCCTGCTCCAAACCCTCCCGCCATGGTAATGGGTAACCATTATGCTCTTCTTGATACAGGAGAGAAGGAATCACCCCCTACTGTAAAGGAGGAGAAGCCTCATACCCCTAAGGCTGGGAGGTCTGCTGCCACCACTGAAAATAGGAAATGTAGGGTAATGGTGGTCGGAGACTCTCTGCGGAGGGAGACGGAGGCACCCGTCTGTCACTCTGACATTTCATCTCAGGAGGTATGCTGCCTGCCAGGGGCCCGTATCCAAAATGTTACAGAGGCATTGTTGAGGATTATCCAGCCCTCTGACTACCACCCCATGCTACTCATCCATGTGGGCACAAATGATACTGCGAGGTGTGACACTGAGCAGATCAAGAGTGACTACAGGGCTCTGGGAGTACGGGTGAAGGAGTTTGGAGCGCAGGTGGCATTCTCTTTGATTCTTCCTGTCAAAGGTAGGGGCCCGGGCAGAGACAGATTCATCATGGAGATGAGCGCCTGGCTGCGAAGATGGTGTCGCTAGGAGGGCTTTGGCTTCCTCAACCACGGGATGCTATTCGAAGGACAGCTAGGCAGAGATGGCGTTCACCTTTCGAGCAGGGGAAAGACTATTTGCATACAGACTGGCTAACCTAGTGAGGAGGGCTTTAAACTAGGTTCGACGGGGACAGGTGAGCAAAGCCCACAGGTAAGTGGGGAACATGGAGACCTGGGAGATGGGTCGGAAACAAGAGGGAGCATGGGCTATAATGGCAGAGAGAAAGGAGGATCAGGGCAAAACTGGGAGGCAAGATCAAACCATTATCTTAGATGCCTATATACAAATGTGAGAAGTATGGGTAATAAGAAGGAAGAACTGGAAGTGCTAATAAATAAGTACAACTATGACATTGTTGGCATCACTGAAACTTGGTGGGATAATACACATGACGGGAATGTTGGTGTGGATGGGTACAACTTGGTCAGGAAGCATAGACAGAGGAAAAAGGGAGGAGGTGTTGCCTTATATATTAAAAATATACACACTTGGACTGAGGTGGAGATGGACATAGGAGATGGAAGTGTTGAGAGTCTCTGGGTTAGGCTAAAAGGGGTAAAAAACAAGGGTGATGTCATGGTAGGAGTCTACTACAAGCCACCTAACAGGTGGAAGAGGTGGATGAGGCTTTTTTTAAACAACAAACAAAATCATCCAAAGCCCAGGATTGGGTGGTGATAGGGGACTTCAACTATCCAGATATATATTGGGAAAATAACACTGTGGGGCACAGACTATCCGATAAGTTCTTGGACTGCATTGCAGACAATTTTTTATTTCAGAAGGTTGAAAAAGCTACTAGGGGAGAAGCTGTTCTAGACTTGATTGTAACAAATAAGGAGGAACTCTGAGAATTTGAAAGTAGAAGGCAGCTTGAGTGAAAGTGACCATGAAATCATAGAGTTTGCAATTCTAAGGAAGGGTAGAAGGGAGTGCAGCAAAATAGAGACAATGGATTTCAGGAAGGTGGATTTTGGTAAGCTCAGAGAGCTGATAGGTAAGGTCCCATGGGAATCAAGACTGAGGGGAAAAACAACTGAGGAGAGTTGGCAGTTTTTCAAAGGGACACTATTAAGGGCCCAAAAACAAGCTATTCCAGTAGGAAAGATAGAAAATGTGGCAAAAGACCACCTTGGCTTAACCACGAGATCTTGCATGATCTAAAAAACAAAAAGAAGTCATATAAAAAATGGAAACTAGGACAGATTACAAAGGATGAATATAGGCAAACAACACAGGAATGCAGGGGCAAGATTAGAAAGGCAAAGGCAAAAATGAGCTCAAACTAGTTATGGGAATAAAAGGAAACAAGAAGACTTTGATAGGGACCCCCCCCCCCAAGACCCCAGGCTTTTTGCTGAGAATAGAGTAAAAGTAGGCCTAAAAGCCCTTAGCTAGGAGCAAGAGTTTTAACTTCTGCTAAACTTGTTTTTTGTATAAAGGGCATGCTGAGGCAGAAAGATGTGGTCAGGGCCCCAATACATTAGAAGCAAGAGGAAGACCAAGGGCAGGGTAGACCCACTGCTCAGTGAGCAGGGAGAAACAGTAACAGGAAACTTGGAAATGGCAGAGATGCTTAATGACTTCTTTGTTTCGGTCTTCACCGAGAAGTCTGAAGGAATGCCTAACACAGTGAATGCTAATGGGAAGGGGGTAGGTTTAGAAGATAAAATAAAAAAACCGAACAAGTTAAAAATCACTTAGAAAAGTTAGATGCCTGCAAGTCACCAGGGCCTGATGAAATGCATCCTAGAATACTCAAGGAGCCCATCTATAAAAAGGGAAATAAAAACAACCCAGGAAACTACAGACCAGTTAGTTTAACTTCTATGCCAGGGAAGATAATGGAGCAAGTAATTAAGGAAATCATCTGCAAACACTTGGAAGGTGGTAAGGTGATAGGGAATAGCCAGCATGGATTTGTAAAGAACAAATCATGTCAAAGCAATCTGATAGCTTTCTTTGATAGGATAACAAGTTTTGTGGATAAGGGAGAAGCGGTGGATGTGGTACACTTAGACTTTAGTAAAGCATTTGATACGGTCTCGCATGATATTCTTATCGATAAACTAGACAAATACAATTTAGATGGGGTTACTATAAGGTGGATGAATAACTGGCTGGATAACCATACTCAGAGAAAGTAGTTACTAATGGTTCCCAATCCTGCTGGAAAGGTATAACAAGTGAGGTTCCACAGGGGTCTGTTTTGTGACCGGCTCTGTTCAATATCTTCATCAATGACTTAGATGCTGGCATAGAAAGTACGCTTATTAAGTTTGCAGATGCCAAACTGGGAGGGATTGCAACTGCTTTGGAGGACAGGATCAATTCAAAATGATCTGAAGTAAACAGGATGAAGTTTAATAAAGACAAATGCGAAGTGCTCCATTTCGGAAGGAACAATCAGTTTCACAAATACAGAATGGGAAGAGACTGTCTAGGAAGGAGTGTGACAGAAAAGGATCAAGGGGTTATAGTGGACCACAAGCTAAATATGAGTCAACAATGTGATGCCGTTGCAAAAAAAAGCAAACGTGATTCTGGGATGCATTAACAGGTGTGTTGTGAGCAAGACATGAGAAGTCATTCTTCCGCTCTACTCTGCACTGATTAGGCCTCAACTGGAGTATTATGTCCAGTTCTGGGCACTGCATTTCAAGAAAGATGTGGAGAAATTGGAGAGGGTCCAGAGAAGAGCAACAAGAATGATTAAACGTCTTGAGAACATGACCTATGAAGGAAGGCTGAAAGAATTGGGTTTGTTTAGTTTGGAAAAGAGAAGACTGAGAGGGGACATCATAGCAGTTTTCAGGTATCTAAAAGGGTGTCATCAAGAGGAGGGAGAAAACTTGTTCACCTTAGCCTCTAAGGATAGAACAAGAAGTAATGGGCTTAAACTGCAGCAAAGGAGGTTTAGGCTGGACATTAGGAGAAAAGTTCCTAACTGTCAGAGTGGTTATACACTGGAATAAATTGCCTAGGGAGGTTGTGGAATCTCCATCTCTGGAGATATTTAAGAGTAGGTTAGATAAATGTCTATCAGGGATGGTCTAGACAGTATTGGTTCCTGCCATGAGGGAAGGGGACTGGACTCGATGACCTCTCGAGGTCCCTTCCGTCCTAGAGTCTATAAATCTATGAATCAATACAAGGAAATGATTAAGCGAGATAGCCTGGCAAGTGACCTGCACCCACATGCTACAAAGGAAGCTGAAAACCCCTGAAGGTAACTGCCAATCTGACCTGGGGGAATATTCCTTCCTGACCCCACATAGGGTGATCAGTTAGACCCTGTGCATATAAGCAAGAACCAGCCAGCCAAGCATCTGAGACAGAGAATGCTTGGAGCCACCTCAGAGCCCTGACCCTCCCCTCTCAATGTCCCATTTCCAGCCATGGCCATGCTTCAGATGAAGAAGATCAAAAAATACACTGAGAGGAGGAAGAAATCCTTTCCTGGAAGCTGCAGGTGGTGGTGAGGAATTATGAAGCATGAGCTTTTAGGAACATAAGACAAACAAGAAGTGGTCCCCAGAGCTGCAAAGCCCTGCCTCTTACAATCACAAGGATCTTGTTATACAATTACACTCATAAATTTGTCCAGCTCTCTTTTAAAACAAGTTATTATGTTTGCCCTCACAACTGCTACAAAACAGTTGTTTCATAACCTCACCCTTCTTATGGTTAGAAACCTTTTTCTAATTTCCAGTCTGTATTTGTTCATGGCCAGTTTATATGCATTTGTTCTTGTGCCAGCATTGTCCTTCACATTAATAGCTCTTCATCCTCTCTGTATTTACCCCCAATGTATTTAGAGAATAATCTTGTCCTCTCTCAGCCTTCTTCTTGCTTAACTAAATAAATCAACCACTTTCAGTTTCCTCTCATAAAAACAGGCATGCATTTCCCTGATCATACTAGTAGCTCCTCCCTGCATCTGTTCTACTTGAACATGGGTTCCCAGAACTGTACATAGTATTCCAAATGAGGTTTTACCAGTGCCTTGCAAAAAGACACTAATACGTCTCTATTTCTGACAGAAATGCCTTGCCTGATACATCAAAGAATCATAGATTCATAGAATATCAAGGTTTGAAGGCACCTCAGGAGGTCATCTAGTCTAACCCCCTCAAAACAGGACCTAATCCCCAACCAAATCATCCCAACCAGGGCCTTGTCAAGCCTGACCTTAAAAACCTCAAAGGAAGGAGATTCCACCACCTCCCCAGATAACACATTCAAGTGCTTCACCCCCCTCCTAGTGAAAACGTTTTTCCTAATATCCAACCTAAACCTCCACCTCCCCTAAACCTTCCCCATTACTCCTTGTTCTGTCATCTGGTACCACTAAGAACAGTCTAGATCCATCCTCTTTGGAACCCCCTTTCAGGTAGTTGAAAGCAGCTATCAAATCCCCTCCCCCTATTCTCCTCTTCTGCAGACTAAATAATCCCAGTTCCCCCAGCCTCTCCTCATAAATCATGTGCTCCAACCCTCTAATAATTTTTGTTGCCCTCCGCTGGAGTCTTTCCAATTTTTCCACATCCTTCTTGTAGTGTGGGGCCCAAAATTGGACACAATACTCCAGATGAGGCCTCATCAATGCCGAATAGAGGGGAATGATCATGTCCATCGATCTGCTGTCAATGCTTCTACTTATACAGCCCCAAATGTCCTTAGCCTTCTTGGCCACAAGGGCACACTGTTGACTCATATCCAGTTTCTCATTCACTGTAACCCCTATGTCCTTCTCTGCAGGACTCTTGCCTAGCCATTCAGTACACTGTCTGTAGCAGTGTATGGGATTCTTCCTTCCTAAATGCAGGACTCTGCACTTGTCTTTGTTGAACCTGATCAGATTTCTTTTGACCCAATCCTCTAATTTGTCTAGGTCCCTCTGTACCCTATTCTTACTCTCCAGCATATCTACCACTCCTCACGGCTTAGTGTCATCTGCCAACTTGCTGAGAGTTAAATCCACACCATCCCATAGATCATTATGAAGATATTGAACAAAACCAGCCCCAGGACCGACCCTTGGGGCACTCTGCTTGAAACCAGCTGCCAATTAGACATGGAGCCATTGATCACAACCCATTGAGCCTGATGATCTAGCCAGCTTTCTATCCACCTCATAATCCAATCATCCAGCCCACACTTCTTTAACTTGCTGGCAAGAATACTATGGGAGACTGTATCCAAAGCTTTGCTAAAGTCAAGGAATAACATTTCCACTGCTTTCCCCTCATCTACAGAGCCAGTTATCTCCTCATAGAAGGCAATTAGGTTAGTCTGGCATGACATGCCATTGGTGAATCCATGCTGACTGTTCCCGATCACTTTCCTCTCCTCTAAATGCTTCAAAAATTGATTCCTTGAGGACCTGCTCCATGGTTTTTCCAGGGATTGAGGTGAGGCTGACTGGCCTGTAGTTGCCCGGATCCTCCTCCTTTCCTTTTTTAAAGATGTGCATTACATTAACCTTCTTTCCAGTTATCCTGGACCTCACCTGATGGCCATGAGTTTTCAAAGATAATGGCCAATGGCTCTGCAATCACATCCTAGGATTGCATTTGCCTTTTTCACTGCCATGTCATGTTCTTGGCTCATAGTCATCCTGTGATTGACCTATGACCCAGATTTCTCTCCTCCTCCTTCACTTCCAACTGATGAGTGTTTGGAATTACAACACTTCAGAGAAACATTAAAAGCAAACTGTTTTCATCATTATAAGCAAAAATGTTAACCTAAACTTCAACAGTGCTTGTGTTTCAGACTTTGTTTTTAGATATTAATGTCCATATCTGAAAGATTTTTTGAAGCCATCAACTAAGAATGAACTGAATTAAGCCTATTCTCCCATTGTCTATAACTGAAAGAAAGCTTAAAACATTATTATTTTTTATCTGCTGCTGTGTCTAAGATAACTAGATTGCTGCAGTTTAGCCCAGACAAACGAAAATGTATAAACAAAGTTCCTTTGAACATTTTTGGGGTTTCTTTGATATAAGTTTTCTCAAGACTGCCTAAAGTTACTTAGAAAAAAGGGTGTTTGAAGTTCCTTGGGATTGGATCCACTGGGTGCTTTATCTTTTAATGAAAATGTATTCTTTAGTAGCATACATTACCTGGCTTAGTGCTTATTCCTAATGATTTGCATGTTATACATTTTCAAATGATAAAAAAAAATTGTTTGTTTCCTAGACTCATTTAGTCTAAAATATGAACCATTAAAGGAAGCATAAGTAAAATAATATAATACAGATTTCTCTTATTTGCCATGTTTTTTCTAAAAATTCTATTATGTATACAGGGTCTGTTACCTGTAGTCTCAAAGTATGCTTGCTTAACAGTAGAAACATCTCTAACAACTAACTCAAGCTTTCCCTTTGAGTCTCCAAAGATTCCTTTGCCCCTTTTTCTCAGCACACTTCTTATTTCCCAGAACTGTACTATCTGAAAAAAAAATCTACACTAGTCATTGTTTAAGTTCAGCATATTATTCAACTACTGGCTGATTAATAATGGCTTCATAGCATAGACAGTTGTGAACATTGTAGCTGAGGACACAAAATGATTTAGATTGTCACCCTGTTTCCACTCCTAATTTTTTGAAAAATAAATCTCAATTTGTGCTGAAATGTTTCATATTAAATATCCACAAGAAAGTGACTTATTTGAAAGTGAGCAACATTCATTCTGACATTTGAATTATATAGGTGTGTGGGGGCGGAGGGAGTAAATTTTACTCCATTTGCTTCATTAAAATCTGAACTCTTGACCAGCACCACATGTAAATATAGGACTAGCATGTTCATAGTTCTCAGTGAAGAATAGTGTATGTGCTTCGTTAAACTTTTAAAATGTTGTTTAAATTTAAAATTCCATTATGAAGCATATGAATTTTCACTTTAACACCAATTTTACCACTAATACTAACAACTATAACTCCATAGTTCTAGACAGTTGTGCCACTTATATCAGCAGTAAATATTACAACTGAAGTGTGTATCACAGCTAGCTGAAAGGCACCTGTGTGGTACATTGGAAAATGCATATATTTTAAGGCAGGTTGAGAGGAAGCAGTTGGGATTGAAGGCTAATGGAACTTGGGCTCCTAACTGTAAGCAATTTTTGAAAATGATTCTTAAGGTCCTAAATCACCTAGACACTCTTGGAAAATCAGCAAGTCTCTTTATGTATAATTACTAATATTGTATGTTCATTTGATTTATTTTTCAAAATAAATAAACAACCTTCCAAAATTGCATTTCTTATTCTTTATCTGATGGGCAAAGCTAAAACCATTAAGCTAGGATAAACATCAAGAGTTCACGCTTCCATTTTAGATCTGGTATAACTTGGTATAACTCTGCTCAAGTCACTGGAGCTAAACCCACTTATGGTAGGTCTGAATTGGGCCCCCTACACTTCTAAGTTTCTGGAGCTCCTCTGGAAATGGCTGATGCTGGGATGAACTATTTGGTGATGCTTCCACAAATGACATAATAGCTATCTAAATACATTATTATAAAAAAAAAAAAAACAGTGACTTGAGCTGACCATGGCATTGGTGACCAAGTTCCCACACTTCAGCCAACTTCCATGCAGCTGCACCTTCTATGCTAAGCATCAGCTTAAAGGATTCTAAACCTTATAGCATATAGTCAGCTTTTTTCCTTGCAGTATCCTACCTACCTAATATATGCTTGTCTCTAACTCCCAAAAGGTTGCCTAAATTGCTGCTGCTAAGAAAAAAAATAAATGCTGTATTTTGTGTACTCTCAGTTCTCATTGCCTCACACTTGTTTACCTGCCACCTCCCTCCTTTCCGCAGCTATCTCTCTGTTAAACTTCTTACCACAACACCTTTCTTTTCTGGTGCTCTCTGTTATACCAAGAGAGATCAGAAATATTGAAAATTTATAAAAGGGCAAAAATGTTCATTTAATGCTAATGGGGACAAATGGTCCAAATGCAGAAGTTAAGCACACACCATTACTGACTATTTGTGTGCACCTGAAAAGATGCTTATCCTTCTATATACGTCTATGCCCACACTGCATTGTAGTTCCAAAGTTTAAAATATATTGCACTTCTTTTCCTTTTGAATTAGAATAGGAAGATATGATAGTGATGATGTGGGGAGGTGCTGTTTTAGTTTTTTAAAGCTCATCCACACAATTAGGGTTAATGAACTACTTAAGACAATGATTATAAATGACGTTTATTAAGGAGAAAAAATTGAAAACTACAATCATAGTCTGATCTACTAATTCTTCTGTAAGAATGTCAGCAATATATAAACAACAATATCCTAAGCAAGATCTACCTGCAGTCAGAAAAGTGTAGGCTCAATATTGCCACCACTACATGTTATATATCTTTTTGCTTTCTTGGATGGAAAGAGTAGAATTTATCAGCACCTTTTCTCTCTCTTCTTCTTCTTATCCCCTTTCAAAATATAAAATTCAATGTTTCTACACCATACAAAGTTGTGATTAACATATTCATACTCATTGCTGCTTCTTTCTTTTTAGATGCACTGCAGCACTGAATCTATTATTGTTCATTTGACTAACTGCACATCCAGCTATTACAGATCACTTTGAAACTTTCATAAAGCATGAGCGAATGTTCTTTTAAAGTACTTTCAGTGCCTGAAAATTTGATAAATACTTGCATTTACTGTCACAAATATAGGCATCACTTAGAAAATGAGGGATATTAGAAAATCTGCTGCTATATCCTTTGTAAAAGTTTTAGAAGGCTTTACTCATGATATTTTTCTCAGAGCTTGACTGAAAGCTGTAATACAGTAATGTTTTTTGGGTGAATGAGTCTTCATTAAACTTAACTACACAAGAAATTACCAGATCACATTTTTTAAGAATAGGATGAGGGTTTTTGTAACATGAACATGGATGACAAAATTGGCTGCAAAAAAAATCCCACTTTGGATTTTACCCTTATGATGTGTGTACAGTTACCTCATCCTAAGAGCAAGCAGTCCACTAGGTTAAAATATCTATGCTTTTTTCTTTCCCCTCTAAATATAAAACCTTTCTTTTCATTCCTCAGCCATCCATTGATCTTGATATTGTATATACTCCTAGTGCAGGGCCAGTCTCAATTTTCAAGGCCTCACTGAAAAGAATACTAAATCTGACTCTTATTCCTATTTCTCTTTGATCTTTTCTTGATGCATTTCTTACATTCAGGGACCTTTTCCCGGATAAAAAGTTTGACAACAGCCATATCCTCCTCCTAAATGTGGCATTGAAACAATGGAGCAAATGTACCATTGTTGGAAAAAACTCTTCTTGGCATCCATAGTCACAATATATAACTCTCTTGTTCTTGACAATGTCAGCTCTTTGAAAAACTAAAGATAATAGTCCCTTAGCTATATTTTATTACATGCCATAATTTAGTTACACTCTTTGTTAGGGTGGGGAATAACAGAAGGTTTTTCAAAAGTGTTAGAAATATGTATGTTTAAAGATCCATGGGTCTAGAACCAGGAATTGTGGGGTCTTGGGCAACAATGCTCCCATGTTGCTGTGGGGGAGCTAGGTGGAGTATCAGCCAAGAATCAGTGACGTGTTGGGCACTGTTGCCCAAAAGGGGCCAGAGTTTCAGAACACTGAAGCTGTCTGATTCGTCCATATGAACTACCGGTATTTAAACTAGGAAGTTGGTCCAGGGAGCTCTCTGAGACCTTCCCTTCTGCCCTGTCTTACTTCTGACTCCTGCCTTTGACCCCAGGTCATCTTGATCTTGGTGCTCTTCTCCTGACTCAACTTGGTAACAAGTCCTGACTCCTGGCTTGGACTCTGTCCCACCAGATATTACTGGGCCAGCCACTTATGCCCCGGCCATTGTGTGGTGTTAAGTTTTCCCCTGAAGAAATAGTAACCTATACTTCAATTACATTACAATAATAATTGCTTGGAAAGGCTATAGGTGACAAACCAATACTAGGAAAAGAGGTCAATGTTGGTAAGTCTGGCTTGTAATTTATTTATCTGATTTGTCTGTTGCCTCTATTTGGTAGTTTATTTTATTCTGTGTTTTCTGTACTATTCAGTGAATTGAAGCGCTCATTTACCATTTGACTCTGCACTTTTCTGACTGAAGTGCATCAAAGGAGAGAGAACAGAAAGAACCTCCACTAAAAACTAAGAAGTAAAAATATTAAATAGCTATCACTGGTGCTAGAACTTTTTCATGAAATAGGAGAAGGACAGGAAGTACAGTAGAAGGGATTTTTTTTTAAAAAAAATCTTATTACTTATTAGAACAGAATGAAGCTTAACAATGCAACTAATCAGTGCATCGTATAGCTTGCAGTATGTTTCAGAGTTAACTCCTTGTAGCAAACAGTTTTCTTACTTCATTTTTTGATAGATAAGGTCGGGGGTTTCAGAGCAGTCATCCTGGAGGGCTGGTTCATGGATCAAAAAGAAAGAGCAAGTATGCCACCTTCACCGATTGTTTAATTCAGTTTCTCAATTAGACATTCCCTATGCTCTGAGAGAAATCAAGTCAATCCCTTGTGAGCTGAAAAGCTGATGATAAAGGGTGTGGCCTTATTAGTGGCAAGCTGTTGGCACCCTCAAACATACTGCAGCCTGCTTCTGATTCAAGAAAATCTCTCTGATACTAACATTCTTGCCAATTTTCACCCAGTTGCTAATATTTCCATTGTGGGACAGGTAATGGAGGCTGAGATGCAAAAACTATAGCTGCTCCTGCAGTTACTCAATACGAAGTTTTGCATCCCAACAAGTCAAACTTCAAAGCTGGGTTTAACACTGAAATAGCATTAGTCTTGATGGTATATGATCTGCTCATGGTAATTGACAGGAGTCAGTTATTATTGTTGACAGCAGTTTTGGATACTATTGCTCATGAGGTACTGCTTACTCTTGGAATCATCTTTAAAAAGAAGTGTTTGCACCTTACTTTGAGAGAGCCCAGAAGGTCACTGACAATTTTTCTTTCAGATTTTCCTCGTCTCAGCTGTGGTTTCGCAAAGGCTTAGGCTTCTCACAAACTAGTGTCCTGGCAAGTTTGTGATGTGTATAGGATTTAACATGAGTAGCTACTTGCCTGCAATTTCCCTCCCTTCTTCACTTTGTATCTGGTCTGTTTATTTCATCTCCTTGGATGCTGGACTTCACCTGTATTAGGACTTGTTTCTCTCATCTGTTTTCCAGTCTGGATAGTGAGTGGCTTGATGCAGTGAGCCTCTGTATCATTTGTAGGCATGCAAAGTCAATGAGAGAGACACACAAATATTGTCATTTGATATAGATGTGCTGTTAGGTAATTGTCCTAAAAGTTTTGTAACAAAAGTGCACCAGACAGCTGTGGAGCATAAGAATATTGCATCTACATGTTGAAGCAGCATTTCCTAGCTCAACTGATACAATCTTGAAAATTTTAGAAAATGAGATTGAAAATTGTTTGTATTACAGTAATGCCCCAAATGAGCTATGTGCTTTACAGGGTTAAAGAAGCATATAGTCCTGGTACTTTTAAAACCAGATAAGTTAGCCATAATATATTATCTAATATACATGGTAACTTCTATTTTGCCATAGACAGATAGGAATAAAAAGGTCAAGGCCACAGAATTGACACAATTGTGAGTGTGAACATCCTAAGTTAAGAAAAAGGGGGAGGGAGCCTCAGTAAGGCTCCCAGAAAAAGCAGATTTCCCCTTCAGAAATACCAACAAAAAAGGTGCAAGTAGGGCATGTCCAACTGGAGTTTATTTAAAAAAGTGAATTACAATATTACTCCAATAAACTTTGCAATATTAGCTAGGGTTGTATAATGTATGTGCCAAGGTTCTCTCATGTCAGTTGGCTCAGAATTCTAAACAAAATGATGTTTTCCACATCATTAGCTTTCCACAATAGCAAACCAGCCAGAAGTCTTTCCTGAAATCTCTCTTTTGCTCCTTTGTCAAGTTCATTGAGCTCAAAATAGTCAGTCTTGGGCTTGGTCTATACTATGTGTTTAAACCGATTTTAGCTGTGTTAAACCGATTTAACACTGTACCCGTCCACACTACGAGGCCCTTTATATCAATATAAAAGGCTCTTTAAATCGTTTTCTGTACTCCTCCCCAATGAGAGGAGTAGCACTAAAAATCGGTATTACCATATGAGATTAGGGTTAGTGTGGCCGCAAATGGACGGTATTGGCCTCTGGGCGGTATCACACAGTGCACCACTGTGACCGCTCTGGATAGCAATCTGAACTCGGATCCAGTGACCAGGTAAACAGGAAAAGCCCCACAAAATTTTGATTTTCATTTCCTGTTTGCCCAGCGTGGAGCTCTGATCAGCACGGGTGGCAATGCAGTCCCAAATCCAAAAAGAGCTCCAGCATGGACCGTACGGGAGATACTGGATCTGATCGCTGTATGGGGAAACAAATCTGTTCTATCAAAGCTCTGTTACAGAAGACGAAATGCCAAAGCATTTAAAAAAACAATCTACAGGATACACAGTGCTGCATGACAAGAGTAACAGGAAGCCAGAGACTCAAATGGACGCTCATGGAGGGAGGGGTACTGAGGACTCCAACCATCCCACAGTCCACAGCAGTCTCTGAAAACTATTTGCATTATTGGCTGAGCTCCCAATGCCTGTAGGTTCAAACATATTGTCTGGCGTGGTTCAGGGAAGAGCTCGTCAATTTACTCCCCGCCTCCACGTGAAAGAAAAGGGAAAGAAATAGTTTCTTGGCTTCTTTCAATGTCACCCTATGTCTACTGAATCTGCTGGTAGACGCGATGCTGCAGCTGTGAAGAGAAGTATCCACTCCTCTTCCCTGCCCGGTGGCAGACGGTGCAGTAGGACTGGTAGCTGTCCTTGTTATCAACCCGTGAGTGCTCCTGGCTGGCTTCAGGTGAAGCTTGCCGGGGGCGCCTGGGTGAAAATAGGAATGATTCTCAGTCATTCCCAGTAGATGGTACAGAACGGCTGTTAACCATCCTCATCATAGCAACTTGGGGCTGAGCTCCATCAGCCCCCTCCCTTTCCTGTGTAAAGAAAAGATCCTGTACTGCCTGGACTGTCATAGCAGCGGCATGCTGAGCTCTTCTCCCCAGCACCGCTTAATGTCCTGCCTGGACTGTCATAGCAGCAGGAGGCTGCCTCCCGCTCATTTTATCTCACTAACAAGTCACTGTTTCTTATTCCTGCATTCTTTATAACTTCATGACACAAATGGGGGGGCACACTGCCACGGTAGCCCGGGAAGGTTGGGGGAGGAGGGAAGCAACAGGTGGGGTTGTTGCAGGGGCACCCCCCGTGAATGGCATGCAGCTTATCATTTCTGTGGGATCTGGCACGGAGCAGCTGTGCTCTCTGATACACTGGTTCTCTAGTACACTTGCCCCATATTCTAGGCAGGACTGACTCTATTTAGAAACCATAAAGGAGGGATTGACTAGGGGAGTCATTTCCATTTTTGCCTTTGTGCCCCCGGCCGACCTCAGCCAGGGGCACCCATGATAGCAGCAGACAGTACAGAAGGACAGATAACCGTCATCTCATTGCCAATTTACACCGGCAGCAGACGGTACAGAACGACTGATAACTGTCTCTGCTATCATGCAAAAGCAAATGAATGCTGCTGTGTAGCGCTGGAGTATTGCTTCTGTCAGCGGCATCCAGTACACATACGGTGACTGTAAAAAAAAAAAAGCTGAATGGGCTCCATGGTTGCCATGCTGTGGCACCTGCCAGGGCAATCCAGGGAAAAAGGGTGCGAAATGATTGTCTGCAGTTGCTTTCCCGGAGGAAGGAATGACTGACGACATTTACCCAGAACCACCCGTGACAATGATTTTTGCCCCATCAGCCACTGGGATCTCAACCCAGAATTCTAAGGGGCGGGGGAGACTGTGGGAACTATGGCATAGCTACGGAATAGCTACCCACAGTGCAATGCTCCGGAAATCGACGCTAGCCTTGGACCATGGACACACAACGCCGAATTAATGTGCTTAGTGTGGCCGCGTGCACTCGACTTTATACAATCTGTTTTACAAAACCGGTTTATGTAAAATCGGAATAATCCCATAGTGTAGATGTACCCTTGGAAGTCACCTTATGACCTGGTCTGTTCAGATTAGTGTAGTATTTTTTTCTGTGCTAATACGATTTCTCTGGCCTTTCTGCAGCATCAGAGGTTTTCACCAAATGCCTGGCTACTAAATTAATTCTCTCAAACATCAGGACATCTATGTCTGTCTATACCTAGACAGCTGACTGCAATATCATGCCGATAACAAAGGGTTGTCTTGGGCTATCAAATAACTGATAAATGAAGAATTGCATATTAGTCATTCCAGAAGCCCTGTATGACTCCACAAATGCAAAAGCTTACTTAACAGAGGACATGTTCCTTACACATTCAAATTGCATGGCACCTCTGGGTGGGATGTGTTGGAGACCTCATCGGGACTGTTTATGGCACTGTGGTGGTCTAAACCCCAATGATCTAGGACATGCTAGGTTCTCTGCTGTTAAGGACCAAAAAGAAACATACTCATCAACTAAGTCATGTAAAAATGCCATATTTGACCTCACCCACATACATATTGTAACACCACTGACTTCATATGAGCTACATGGAAATAACTGAGAACAGAATTTGGCCTGGTAATATTGGATTCCCATAAACAGTGACCAATCTTGAAACCAGTAGCAATTATCTTGAAGTATAGATAAGGACTGGAGAAGGGCGAACATTGTACCTATCTTTAAAAAGGGGAATAAAGATGCCCCAGGGAATTATAGGCCAGTCAGCACAGAAAGATAGTGGAACAAGTTGTTTGGCAGTCCACTTGTAACCACTGCTAGGATAATAAATATATATAATCCTAGTCAACTTCGATTTATTAAGAACAAATTATGCCAAACCAACCTAATTTCCTTCTTTGAAGGAGTTAGTCGCCTGTTGGATGGGGAGAAGTAGTAGATGTTATATATTTATATTTTTAGTAAGGCTTTTGACACAGTTGCTCATAATGTTCTTATAAGCAAACTAAGAAATGTGGTCTAGATTAAATTACTATAAAATGGGTGCATAACTGATTGAAAGAGTAGTTATCAATGGTTTGCTATCTAGTGAGGTCCTTCAGTGGTCACTCCTGGATCCTTTATTAGTCAATATATCATTAGTTATTTGGATAATGGACCAGAAAGTAGGTTTAAAATTTGCAGGTGACACCAAATTGGGAGGGGTTGCACGCACTACTTTGGAGCATAGGGTTGGAATTCAAAACAATCCTGATAGACTGGAGAATTGGTCTTAATTCAATAAGTCTTGAGAAAAGATGACTGAGGGAGGATCTGGTAAGTCTTCAAATATGTTCTGGACTCTTACAAAGAGGTTAGTGATTATTCTCCATGTTCATTGAAGGGAGGACGAGTAATAATGGACTTCCAAGGAAGGCTATGGAATCACCATCATTGGAGGTTTTTAAGAACAAGTTGGACAAACAGCTATCAAGGATGGTCTAGATTTACATGGTCCTGCCTCAGCACTGTGGGGCTGGGCTTGATGTATCCTTCCAATCCTACATTTCTAGGATTCTGTGTTAGGCATTACATGTCCCTCTTTAGAGATTGCCTGCACTATTTTGGAGCTGTTACGAGACATAGGATTTCCAAAACCTCTGTGGCTGCATGACAAGTTTTGACTTGGGTTGGTCCCAGTGCTGTCATTGAGGAATACTTGAGTGATCGAAATCAAAATTAAGGCTGGCTGGAAAACAAAAATTATGTTTTGCAAAAATAATTAACTTTTTGGCATTTTGTTTTATTCTACATCTAGGATAAAATGTAGATTTTTTTTTTTTGGAGGGGGAGGGAAGAGAAAACAGAGTATGGTTCTATAATGTAAGTTTCCTTTACCATGTGGTGGTGTTTTGTTTTCTTTTTTTCCAAACCCTCACTACTATTGTCTTCAAGTGTACAATAGTCCCTGTATCCCAGTTTGAGGTAAACTAAAAATCACTTACTTTTCCTAAGCTATACCAAGTAACAGAGAAGATCTGCTGTTAGTGCACATTAAGGAGATCTAAAAAGCCCCTAAATTTCTCCAGTTATGAACTGGCACATCTGTGTCATGCCAACAACAAGTTTATTAGAGGGCCCTTAAGCATGTATTTACATGACATGGATGTTTCCAAGCCATTCTGATCAATCAAGTAAATAGTGTGTTTTTAAGATTGTCTGAATATGCATTTATGCTATCGACAATAATGGCTTAAAAGGAGTTGCCCTGATTTTATCTTGTCACATTCACACAGTTCCCTGACAGATTTATTGTTTTTACACTGCCATAAAATGAAAACTAAATGGAGTCTAATGTAAAGCTTAGAAAATCCAGTAGTTTGTGTCACAAGTTCGGTTTGGTCCATAGCCCACATGTTGTGTTTTGATGTTGAAGTGCATAAAGTTAATAGATTTGTAGAAAGATCCCCCACCGTTTGGAGTTTCTTGAAAATATCTGTGCCTAATAGAGAGAATGAGGGACAGAATGTTCCTTTTCATAAGTCTTAGTTTAATAGTTTAAATTCTGAGCTGTAATTAAAGGAAAAACTTCAGTTTTCAATTGTCTTTGTTAGCTAAATAAATATATTTTTACATAATAAAAGCAGTTTTGAAACAGCTGTTTAGAAATACCTATTACTTTCAACGACTTGCAAGTGTGCCAGCCATAGAACGACTCTCTCAGTAGGGGCTCACATTTGAATAATACAATACTGTACCTCCTTTTAGGAAACCTAGCAGGAATTCACTGCACTGCAAACCAAAGATTTCAAAGAAATCTGACTTTCAAAGAGACTTTATAAGAAAAGTTTTATTTTTCCCCCTCACATTAATTTAACATTTTAACCACTTAATTTAGCTACATAAAAATAGAACTTACCTTGCAATCATGTTGAAATTCTTATTTCCGTTGTGATTAAATGGTACTTCAGTTTGATCAGCATAAGCTACCTCATCAGATTCACTGATAAAATTATACTGTTAGATTTTTCTTTAAAAATTGGTATTTAGATATTATTGTAGTGGTTTCATAGCACAGTGGTGTTTCCTTTCACATTATTTCAGCACTGTTTGCTTAGAACACCCAATACAAATACACAACTAGTTAAGACTGATCAAGTGCATTTCCCATCAACTCAAACATAAAAAGAAAAAGAGCAAGCCCACAATTACATCAAACACTACATGGCTACCAGCTAACAATTACCTGTAGAAAGCACAATCTTCATCTGAGTTACTCAACATATTTGTTATCAAGGAGTGTGTTTTGGACCAACATGTTTATAAGCAATAATCAACAGTGTGGGTTTTCTAACTTTTTAATGTGGCTGTAACAAGCCTAATGGTTATCTAACAAAGTGGTTTTGTGTTGGAATTGTAATAATTTCTCTTAGCTGGTGTGACAGTCTGTACCACTGTGTTCACCCATTTTACAGGCTTATGATTCATTTTGTACAAAATATGCCTAGTGAGGTATCATTTGAATACTCATAACTTGCTGACCATTATTGTCCCGGTAAAATATGTAGGGAAACATTGTATGTAAAGTTATAATATTCCTCTTTATGATGTAACCAAGACCTATTACAATTCTGAGGAGCAGACAAACGAGTTCCCCAGAGACAGAAGGCAAGCTGACACCTCAGCCAGGTGTTAGCAAAATCAAATGGACCATCACCTGGGTAAGTGGTCACTCTTTCATATGAAAAATGTTGTGGAGGGGATTAACATCTTGACAAAGACACAGCTTGGGGTTACTGTCCACACAGACTGTCTCCTGAAACTCAGCTCTAGATGCTTCTTGAAGAAGAGAAAGAATGATAAGAAAGGAGAGCAGAAGCCCCAAATGATTCCTCCCTTTCTCTCTGCACACAGCACTCATGGCACCTGAAGAAGAACAAAGGAAAACACCACTGGATTGGAGGAGAGAGCCTGACTGAAAGAAGTTCAGTCATTAGGTCTGCTGAACTGTGGTCAGAGACACCTTTGCTTTAGAGTGATTCTAGTTTGTTAAGTTAGGCATTAGTTGTGTTTTACTTTTAACCAATTCTGACTTTTGTTCTTCATTACTTGTATTCACATAAAATCTATCCTTTGTAGTTAATACACTTATTTCATTGCATCTAAACCAGTGTGTTTGGAAAACTCCATTTTGGATAACAGGATATGTGAGTATCATTTTCTATTAATGAAATGACAGAGTTTAGATGCATGTGTATTTTCCAGGAGAGGGCTAGGCAGTTCAAGATGTATATTTCTGGAGAAAGTCTGTGACTGGGAATGTGCTGGTGTTGTTCTGCAGTGTAACTCAAGAGCGACTGGCTACAGTATTTATACAATGTAAGAGTTCATCTTACATGCTGGAGGCTGCGAGAGTGGACCAAGAGTGGTAACTCACACAGTGAAGCAGTGGAAAAGGTACCCCACGTTAAAGAGCTGAAGGGACACAGCTGCTCATCAGTCCAGATTATACCTTGGATGTCACAGCTGTATACATTTACAGTTCCATAGCCCATAGATGAGACACTGATCTGATAACTTTCTGTCTTTTCAGTAGCTTAATAAGGGCTAGATTGTACAAAGTTTACTCATGGTTGCCACTTACACAGTCCTATTAAATTTGATAGGAATGCTTGCGAGAGTAAGTTTACACCATTGTGAGTAAGGGTTGAACAATCTAGCCCCAACATGTTGAAGGGCATCATAGAACTTGGTGGTTGACATGATTTGAAGTCTGCCTAGGAAAGGACCTGAAATGAAACAGTACAAGGTGCAGCAAGTCAGGATTGATGTGTGTTGGCAGAAGTATGTTTTGTGGCCCAGGACTGGAACAGAAGACAATACCAAGAAAGGTGTGACAGATATGGCAATTTCTTGGAATATCCTTGAAAACCTTATTGAATTGAGTTTACATATTTCAAAGGCCCACTGTATTAAATGCAAAGTTTATGTTTCAGTTTGGGCTGGGATTGTATGTGAACCTATCTAGGGAGGAGATGAGATGTAAATCCTGAGACGTGTTGTGGATTTCAAAGGACCATACTAAACAATATGCCAGACAAGAATGGACTTTTGGGAAACAGTATCAAGTGATTTTCTGGGGAATCTCTAGGCAGAGGTGAATGCAAATTCCCCACTATTGATTATGCAAAATCCCAGCCTTTAGAAGCTATGCCCTGAGGAGAGGACCACTGTCTGCAGATTACCTGTTCCCAGTGTCTTAAATTCAAAGGCCCAAGGTACATAAAGGAAGCTACAGCAGATATGAACTTGTAACCACGGCAAAAAGCCTTGGTGTGGTTTGACGGACTGACTCCTACCAGAGTGGGGTTGACCTCTGGTAAGCTTATTAGCATGTGAATAGGTATTTTTTAATGTTGTTTTCTCTTATGCTTTCACTTTCAGAATAATTGTTCTTGCTTATAAACAGTTGCATGGTAACTTCAAACTACTGGCAATTCCAGCTGTTCAGAACCTTTGAAGAGAAAGCAAAGCACAGATACTGGCCTGTTCAGGCAGTCTGATATTCCCAGCAAACCACAGTGTAGGCAGGGAACTGTGCAACCAGAACAAACCCTAGTGCGGGGGCGGGGCAGGGTTGTTACCCAAGAGAGATGATGGCTGAGGATCTGGGAACATAGGGTGGGCACCCTAAGTGAACTATGGAGAGAAAATACAGGTTCAGTTGCCCTGACAAGAGGTTCGCTGCCAGAGCTATGTGAGGGCCCAGGACAGGAACAACACAGTGCTGAGAGTGGCAGTGTTGATGGAAGAAACTTATGCCATAATGCACTGTCTCGTTCTATTAGAAAGGAGTAATAGAAACAGACGGGACTAAGCATTCACATGGAATGTTAAGTAATACACCTGAAGCAAAAATCTGTGCATAAGTGATAGGGAAAGGGAACCAGTAATTACCTACTTTATTTTCTTCCTGGTTATATATGCAAATGAGACAGGCAGAATCCTGTATCAGAGCAACTTGCTTTACTCCCACCACGCAAGGGTATATAATATCTCCTATAACCTCCTGTAAAGGCTCTTATAATACCACATTCTTCGTAAGAGACATGGCTTTGATGTAACTTTGTGTGTGCATGTAAAGAGCTGAACTGTTGTAAAGCATCCATTCAATTCCAAAGGCAGTGGAATTATGTTCTAGGCCACCTGCTCCCTGCCAAAAGTTCTGCCATGTTCTGTTTTCTCTATTACTGTAAAGTACATTAATGAACCTTGTCTTTCATGACTGACATCTAATCTACTCAACATCCCACAACCTCCTTGGAGTCATTTTGTCATAAGAAGCAGACTTTTATTCCCATGGGCTGTGTAAGCACAAGAAGACTTGACAGAGAAACTGACAAAAGCAATAAGAGGCGACAGAGTGAGCTCTGGGTTTTTAAATGTTTTTTTTTCCTAGCACATAACTCCCTGTTAAATGCTGACTAGTTAGCAGGATGCAAGAAGGAACAACTGGCTGATCAGCTGAGGGAAATAACTGATAGGGATGGGAAGAGGTGGATTTGGGTTGGAGAAGCTACAAGAAAATAGCTGCAGCATAGTGAGAGCACAGCTCCTCTTTGATCAAAGAAGCTGTCGCTGATTAGCCCCATATGACGACAACTATTTTGGGGCTAGATTGTTCAACCCTTACTCACAATAGCGTAAACGTACTCACACAAGTACGTCTGCATCATCTGCTGTCTCTTGCCTTATACAGTACCTAAATGGTAAGTTCCTTGGGGCAGAGGCCATCTTTTTGCTAAACTTTATACAGTGTCTGCCACAATGCGGTCCTGGTCCAGGACTACGGCCCCTAGGCACTATGATAATACAAATAATACATTTGTTGTGTGTCATGAAAAGTGATCAATGATTTCCATGCCAGAGTTCACAAACTCTTTGTGCTGTGCCCCCTTTTGGGATTCATGTCCCATGCATGCACCCTTGCTCTCACTCAGCCTACTCCCCCCTCTTGTATCCCCAGCTAGCCCTACTCCCCTTGCAGCTGGGCTGTGATCCCCTACCTGGCTGTGTCTATTGACTCTACTCTTTGGCTTTTACTGCTGTTTGAATCATGCTACCCATCCTGCTGCCACTGGCCGAGCCTTCAGAGCATAAGTGTGGTGCAGTTTGAGATGGGGCAGTAATAAACACTGCAGGGCTGGGCTTGCTCTCCAGCTCCTGGACCTCCCTTTGTGCGCTAGCTGCTGCTGCTTTTGCCTGCAGCGAAGTGCTGCCTTTGCTAGCACAGAAAGATACAAAGATGTGGAAATGTTCTATTTCACATCAGGTCCTTGACCCCTCAAACCATCATGCCCCCCCAAGTGGGGGAGGGCAGTTATACCCCGCAGTTCGAGAACTCCTGCAACAGAATGAAAAATGGACTAGAAAACAAGTGCCCTGGACATTTCATTCTTTTCAATGAAGAGCCTACTGATAGGAATAATGGGGGGCAGATAACATATCAAGCTCTATCTTAGAACTAGTTAAATTTATGAACAGGATTATATGATGAGGTTGCCTGTGATGACATGGCACTACACTGGATGACCCTTCCTGTCCTGTATCTTGTCTTCCTAAGAGGAGGAACCTGAAGAATCCTGATTACATAATTTTGATTTCTGGCTATGGGATCAATAGGCAATTAACCACAAAATTTTACAAACTGACTTTACTCTTCAAATGTAGATACATTTTTTAAAAATCCAATAAAAAAAATCTATGGGAAGCAGTCACCATGCACCAATGAAAGCTGAGAGCAAAACACAATTTGGTTAACATCTTTCCCTCTCAAAAAGAGAATTTTTGGCACCTGATCCTACAGGAACAAACAATATTCTATTAAGAATGTTCCTATGTGCAAACATAATTTGCTAAAACTTCTGACCTCAGACAATAGAAAGGCCTGTTACAATCCATATAATTTATCTAGATATGGGTAGCATACTATTCTTGGGGAAGGGATGCTTGTAACTGGGTCCAAAAGAAAACTAGGTAATTTCATGGAGGCTAGGTACCTCAATGGCTAGGAGCCAAGATGATCAGGAGCGGAACACTATGCTCTAGGTGTTCCTAAACCTCTGACTACCCAGAAGCTAGGAATAGATGACAGGGGTTGGATCACTTGATAATTGCCCTATTCTTTTCATTCCCTTTGAAGCACCTGATATTGACTGCTGTCAGAAGACAGGATACTGGGGTAGGTAGATCATTGGTCTGACCCAATATGGTCACTTATTATATTGAAGGCCCACAGTCAAATCCCATTCTAGAAGAGATCCAAATGGATTTTCTCAATTATTCAAAATACATAAATCAGATTTGTTTCTACTTGAACTGAATTTCTATTCAATTTTCTGAAACTACCAACAAATAGAAAACAAAAAAATCCACAATTATTCTGCCAACTCTAGTCGATCTCTTTCTGAGAGCAAACTGATTTTATTCCCACTGGTACTAATGAGAGACAGTGGCCATGCTGAAAAATGGCAAATGTCCATGAGTTTCTATATAGGGCATCTTATTTGATAAGATTTACTGGCACCCAAATGTTCAGTTATGATCAGTAATGCCAGGTAATGACCTTTCATTAAAAATATTTATTTACAGAAGCTATATTACTTACCATTTTACCCACTTTTATGTAGACATACACTATAATTTTAGTAGGTACAAATAAAAACAAAGAAAATTAAAAGTTCATATAAGAAAACATGTCAAATTTCACAGGTAAAGGCCACCTTGCATAAAGAATGCATAAAGAAAAACTGTAATTATGCTCCATTTTTAAGTAGGATGAGTCAGAATTCAACTATATTTATGCAGTTTTGACTAGTGCCTCTATAATACAAGCACACTTCCATTGTTTTATCATATAAAGACTTAAGACAAACTGTGTTTAGTTAAAAGGGTCTGCATGGGAAAGTTCTCCCTTAAAACTACTTGTATTGAAAATGTCAGAGAGTGATGTGTTAAAGCAATGGACTAACAACAGAAAAATCTGGTGTAAAGTACCACTTAATATACCTGTTTCTTCTTTTGCAAGCAAAGAGAACAGCAGAAATGGCTTTATAATTACAATGTATTGAAATAGTATTGCATTTTGCAAACAATCTTTTGTGACAAAACAGCCATCTGAACATATGTATCAACCACTAAGTGGTATCAAAGGAAATAGTCCCCAGGTTCACTCTTCCACTACTTTTGTGACAACTTATCAGATGGCAAATTTCAACTAAAATAAGCTAAGTAATCAGTTTTTTGTCAAGCCTTAGGTTTCTTGATGGTTTCAAGTCAGTGAAGATGACAGAGGATTGAGCTGTTGAGATGGAAAATAGGTTGTTCATTTAGTGTAGAGCCTGGGGTATTATTTTTGAACTGATTTCTCTTTGGATGACAATTATACAAAGATACTCCAAAGTAAGAGGTTTTTTTCCTCCTGTTCTGTAGCAAATTCCAGGTTACACTGGGCCAGATTCTGTTCAGGATAACAGACAATATAAATCATCCACAAGCACCTTAATGATCTAGTCTCATGAAGAAAAATGTTTTACATCTAGTGCCAGATTTGTCTCTAGATACTCCTGCCCTAACTCACTAGTGGGATGATGGACCCCTCCTGTGGAACTCCTCCTGATTGCTTTGTTGAGATGGTCTCTGAGATGGACTGATTCTGCCTATGGATTGACCCAAGAAGTCACCTGAAGAACTTGGAGGAATCCTATGTATATGCTGGTCAGGGCTGTCTTACAGAAAGATCCACGACCTGGGAATCCCATGTACTTCCCCATTCCCCAATAGCATAACTCCGGGGGAACTTGAGGCCCCCAGGTTACTTCAGTGTAAACTATACCACCTGAACTTGCAGGGTTCCTTCAGCTCTAGTTGCTAGCAGAATGTGTCATGCTACTCTAGTATATAAATGTGTTTTAATATTTCAGAATTTGTTGCTCTTGGACTAATAGAGGAAACTGACATAATTGAGAGAACTGGGAAGCTGGGAATTAGGGCAAGCTGTTCTCTGTGGAGAATAAAATAAAAGGAAAGGGTTTTCTGAACTCTATTAAATAAAGTTATTGAAAACATGTCTGATAATGAGGACAACTGGGAGGCATGTGATTGTGCTGGAAAGAAAGTTCAAGAAGATGAAGTTGTGCAAGTATAAATGTCTGACAATGAATAGGATATAAAGCAGTGTTAGAGTTAATGTTGTCATCTATTTTTATTTCAACTACCCCCACACCTCTGTCATTTGATTGGACACCATGTTTTCCCTTGAGACCCATGTCATCAGCGTATTGGATTTCTTCTGTTCAGGAAAAGGGCAATGAAAATCCTTAAATGGCTGCAAAACTGAAATTGCACGGCCTATATAAACACAACAATGAACTGTAACATGCCTGCTGAGCAACATTGTTTTGAGAGCTTCTTGACGGATTGATCACCTGAATTACTGGCCACAGGAGAAGTGAGTTTTGAAAACTATCGAAAAGTCATTTTGTACTCTGGCTTTATTGTTACTGATTTTATCAACACTTCTTGCTTTTTGATATCTATCTCCCCTCTTCGCCCCCCCCCACACACACACTTAGGACAGATTGTAAACTAAAACAACAACCAACCAACCACAGTTGCCAACTGTCACGGAGTCCCTGGGCGATGCTCTGCAACTGATCCCCTCAAAGCCAGTCAAGGCTTTGGGGAGTCTCCTCTCCCATGGAGCAGACTGTCTTCAGGGCAAGAAGCTCACACGGCTTCATCTCCTGGGTCTGACCTTGGAGCATTCAGCATATGCTCCTCCATGCACTTCCCACAGTGAGACCACCCAGGTGGGGTCCTGGGGAAGTCAGAGGGGCCTGCACCCCCCCCACACTTTACAGTCAGACATGACTCTTAGCCAGCTAGTAAAATTGAGGTTTATTAGATGACAGGAACATGATCTAAAACAGAGCTTGTAGGTAGAGAAAATGGGATCCCTCAGCTGGGTCCATTCTGGGGCCCAGCAAGCCAGACAACCCTGTCTGCCCACACTTCTCATCCCCAGCCAGCTCAATTCTGAAACCCTCTTCAGCCCCTCCTCTCTGGGCTTTTTTCCTTTCCCAGGCCAGGAGGTCACCTGATTCCTTTGTTTTCCAACACCTTTAGCTATCTCCTTGCTGGGGGAAGGGCCCCAACCATTAGTTGCCAGGAGACAGTGTGCAGGCCATTTATTGGCACTAGCCCTTTGCTCTGCAACATTCTCACCCCCTAGAGAATTAAGAAATGCATAGGGGAAACTGAGGTACCCACACAGTATTCAGAGGAAACATTAACAGTTCCACTTCATCACACCCACTTTCATGTGGTAAATAAGCACCTCAACTTTCATAATAAGCCAAAAAATCAAGCTAATCCCATTTCAAAACAAGCCAGTCCCTAAGAACACCAACACTCTATGTAACTAGATCCACCCACTGTACAGTCTGGGACTGTGGTGGTCCCGCTTTGCACATCTGTCTCTCTCCCTCACCCCTTGCCAGGAGCCAATCAAAAAAAGGAACCAACAAGCTATAACCAGCAACAAGCTACAAGCCAAAAAACTAACCAACAAGCAACTCACAAGCCAGTTAAGCCAAAACCAAGCCCAATGTATGCATTTTTTTAGGCAGGTTAGAATGTCTGCAATCAACCTCTTCAGATGACATACAAATCACTTTAAAGAGAGAGCATCAATAGCAAAAACTTTTGACATAAGATTCTCTCTCTAATGTGTATTCACTATTTCTAAAAGCCAGAAGGGACTATTCTGATCATCTAGATAGTCTGACCTCCTGCATGAAAGAAGCCATAGAATTTGACCCAGTAGTCCCTACATCAAACCCATAACTGCTGGCTGATGTAGAGCATGTCTTTTGGAAAAAATATCCCATCTTGATGTAAATACTTCAAGTGATAGAGAATCCACCATATCACTAGGCAAGTTTAAACCTTCTGAGTATACAGCATTATGCACCAATGCCCTACCTCTTATTGAAAAGATGTTTCTGCTAATGATGGGTTGATTTGATCCTTCAGAAGAGAAATTATTTTTCTATCAGTGAGTGGATTAAGATTATATTCATTTTTCATTCCAAGCTTCATATAGATTGAGTTTAAACAAACACCATGAACCTAGTAGCATTCAGACCAGGATAGATAATGTCATAGCATTTTTCAAGAAAGTGAATTTATTTGCACTGAAAAAGCAAAAATAAAAGCAAGGAATAAGCAGCCTTATTTTCTAAATAGTTAATGCTAGAAATTTTGACTCATGAAAAAGGCATTAATACATTTGATTTGAATCAGTCGAAGTACAAAAAGGCATTATGCAAAAATCTGATGAAAAATAAGGTTTGGAGTGAAATGTATTGTACCATATGTTCTCCACTATCTACATGTTATGTGCATGAGCAGAAGTAGTTTGGTTATACTAAAAAAGTAAATAATTAAGACAGAACTCCATTATGCTGGAAGACATATGGTATATTTCACTATCAGCTCTTTTTTTTTATTTTCCCTTTAAGGTAGTGACAGCAATGTTTTGGGTTTTTTACCAAAATAATTCACTCACCATCTCCATTAAATGATATAAAACAAAATATAGCAATGGCATTGTTTTAAATATGCAAATTGTCATGACATAATAATTAGTCCAAGGCTGAAAATTGGTTTGCAGTTTAAAGACCGCTCTGCTCAATGGAATGGAGTTTTGATTGTGTTAAGAAGATGGTAAAAATCTCTTTGAGACCTAGGACTCATAGCTATGTGATGGTGGGGAAAACTCCATCAGACATTTGGAACAGAGCTGGGACCTGTGCCATGCCCCTCTGGTTTGATTGGCTGGTTTGCAGTGCTAAGGGAGGCCTGATTGGCTCTCAGTGTGCTTAACCACTGGTATTTAAGGCACCTCCCAGAAATGGGCCACTTCTGAGTGGTGCCGTTTCTGACTCTAGTCTCTCTCTCTCTCTCTCTGTTCTAGTTTAGGACTGTAAGGTCTACTGAAAGTGGCAGTTAGTAGGGTGGGAGAGAGGGAAGCACCACTGATCACTTTCCAGAGTATGGAAAGTCCCCACCCCCCGCAACCCCCATGATATAATGGGAACAGTCATGGATTTTTTTTTCCACTTTTCTCTCAGCATCCAGTAGGTTTAGTCCATTTGAGTTCCCTTGATTTTTAAATTGTCCTAGCACTTCACAGGCTTACAGTGTGCATTATGTGTCATTTTGGGCCCCTGGACACCAGCTCGAGATGTACATATATTAGCTCTGGACATTGACATTGCAGTAAGGGGAAGTGCAGTTATTGGTGTCTTGCGCTGTTTGAAGCGCCCTTTATCTGATCTTTAAAACCTCTGGTGAGTCCAAGTGGCTTGCAATTTTCTCTGAAGGCAAAGATTTCCTTTAAGTTTACCTGGGATGGCTCCTGGCAGCCTCACCTTTTTTTCTTCCATGTGGCCAGTAGGACCAATTTAGGATTCACACTAGAAAAGTTCTACTAGGTACATGATAGGAAATTTCCTTTGAAGTGGTCAAATAATAAAATTGTGGTCTTCTCTTTTAACCATACTCTAATGTTGGTATGTCATTATCTTTATATCTATGCATGAAGAAAAATATTTTGAACTTTGCAATCAAAAAGTGACCTACAACATATAAGTATCCATTTTATTTAGAACTAAAACTACCTGATTTTTTTTTTCTAGTGAGATTAAGTGGTTTTAGTTCACATTAGCAAATGGGGACTCCCTACCTGAAATATTCCTGTTTTAATAAAATACACTAACCTAATTCTTCTACCATAGTAAATAATAGATGTGCTTGTTCATCTTCCCACACAATGTCCTTGCCAAGGTTCCCTCCCCACTCTGAACTTTAAGGTACAGATCTGGGGACCTGCATGAATAACCGCTAAGCTTGTTTTTACCATCTTAGGCAAACCTGTTGCTGCTACCACCAAATGATTTAAATAAACATTTAGAGAAGAGTCATTTGGAACTCTGCTTTTCCCCAAATCTCTCCCAAGTCTCTAACCCTCCCTTCCTGGGGAGATTTGAGACTAATTCCTCCCCCCCCCCCCAAGTCTTTACACGCTTTTCCTGGGTAGACTCGAGAGAATTTCCTCACCAATTCCTAGTGAACACTGATCCAAAACCCTTGGATCTTAAAACAATGAAAAATTAATTAGGTTCTTTAAAGAAGAATTTTAATTAAAGAAAAAAGGTGAAAGGAATACCTCTGTGAGATTAAACATGCAAGATAATCTTCCAGACAACAGATTCAAAACACAGAGAGTTTCCCTCTGGGCAAAACTTTAAAGTTATACAGAAACTCAATTTGATTCTCCCTCTATTTTGCAAAAAGAAATCACAAATAGAAATAAAAGTAATTTAGTACATTCCTTCTCTAATTACTCATTACCCTGTAGGAGTGTGATGGTTCCTCTCCTCCATCAGGCAAAAGCACACACAGAACAGACAAAGGACTGTTTTCCCCCTCTCAAATGTGAAAGTATCCTGTTCCCTTATTGGTCCTTCTGGTCAGGTGTCAACTAGGTAGTGTGAACTTCTTAACCTTTTACAGGTAAAAGAGGAATTAACCCTTAACTGTCTGTTTATGACAGTTCTTGTGGATAGGGGAGCAGTAATGATTCCAGAGCTGCATTTGCTATTATACCACATAGTAAAATAATTTACATGACTGTGCAGGATTCTGGCTCCCACTCTGACAACATACAGGGACTTTTTTAAAAGCCCCCGAGCTGGCTAAGGGAGAATATTCTGGCAAAGGTCCCCTCATAGGCACCAATACAGAAAGCTTGCTGGGGGCAGAGGGGACATGCAAGAGGTGGGAAGTAGATTCTTCCAAGTGTAAGCCACTATGAGGATTCTTGGGTGCTGAATGCTTCAGAGTGTTCCAGAGGCAGCCCAGGAGAGAGGCACCATAAAGTAGTAGAACAAGTTTATATCACTCTATTTTATGCTGAAAGCCACATTGATTGCTGGAGAAGCTCCTAATGGGATGACTTAAGTTTACCTTTTCCTGAGCTCCCCTACTCAGTGTCCTGGCTCCATTTTCTGTATTCCTCCCTCCCAGGAGGGACAGCACAGTACTCCAGTACTATATAGGAGCCTCTGGGGCTCCACAACAAAACCTCATAGAATGGAAAGATGAGAAGTGATGCCAATGGTAGACCTAAATTGAAGGGTGTTTTGAGTCATAAATCTAGATGTTTGAGAAGGGGTTTTGAAGGCCAGAGGAGGCCCCCTGCTTCTGTAGAACATCTTAATAACTATGCATTTATCTCTTTGCCTAAGAATGTTTTTCCAAAGCATACCATGTATATACATATTTTAGGAACTGTGGGGTTACCAGAAGTCACTCTCTCCTCTTCTTATTTGTAAATTATTTTGACATCCCTTTTGCCTTCTTGCCTTTCAGGGATGATATATATGTTCTGTCAAGATGAAGTTTCTCCATCATTCGCTCTTTCCACATTTTTTGTTTTTTTCTGCACTGTCTGGTTTTCTCCTCTCCTTCTCCTGCTTATGGTACCTGCACCCTGCTGGCTTTTCCTTTACTTGAAGGCCATAAGAGAACAGCAGAAGAGCAGAAACCAGAGTAGAGGAAGATAGACTAGCAGTACGAGTGCAGCACATGAAAGGCAAGTTTGAGGAAGGTGGCAGAATGATATACAGAGAAGGGGAAAAAAAGACAATCGCTATAATTTATAGGTTAGATAGATGTTCTCTTCTACTCCTAAAAATATTTCAGAGCTCCACTTTCCTCATTGTCAGTCACAATATTGAACCTTGTTTCTTTACATTATGTCATGAGAATAGACCCAGGTAATGTGGAGGCAGGGGGAATTTTTTATGCAAGAAATCTGTAAATTTTCTACAGGAAAAAAAAGTTTTTCAATGCAACACTAAAATATTTTTGGCTGAAAATTCGTTTTTTAAATTTTAATTTTCTCATTAAAACTTAAGCATCCATAGAAAGCAGGTACTTTTTGTGCAGAATATGGTAGATATCTGTATTTTTATGATTTGATGTACCTCTGATTACTGCCATGTCTGCTACAGATATAAAGAGTTAATTTATGGCTTGTTTACATGGAGAATTATTTAGAATAGCTATTCCTGATTAAATCCCTGGATGCATGCATATATTCCAGTATGAGTGGCTTATTCCAAATTTAGCTTAAACCATCTTTTCTTTCTGAAGTGCTTATCTTTAGCTACATCAGCCAGCAGTCTTAAGACCCAATTCCAGTAGCATTAAATGAAAGAAAATTGTATTGGCAATAGAGAGAATAATAATAAAAATAAAAGTTGAGTGGACCTTTCATAGTCAAATACTACAATAGACATTAAGCTGTGCTAGTATGAAGTATGTATTTTAATAATGCACAACATAGCAAGAAAGAAAAAATACAACTCTGTCTTCTCTAACTGGTTCTTCCTGCCTGTCAACTTTAACATCTGATTGTATGTCCCACAGTAACCAAGTCCTCCAGTGCAATTAACATTCCATAGGTGTATCTCATAGGCAGTCTGTTTTCACTTGTTTTGGGTTATACTGGTCATCTCAACTGAATTCTGATAAAATCTTGGATCTATGCCACACCATCAGGTGTTTAGCATATTCCACATGTGATCTAGCAAGACTATATAATTCATGTATATTTTTAAAATATTGGAACTACTGTTCACTTTCCTCCTCCTGGAGGGCCAGGTATCTTAGTAACTAAGACTACAGGAGTGAGGTGGAGCCATAAAATGTCTAAAGATTGCCTAAAATAACTCTTCTGAACCTACAAATGTCATGATTTTAAAATACAGCATCTCCTGTCTGATGGCCTAAAGCTTCTGTTTCTATTCCTGTAGGGTGATAGGTATCTGGCTTCAAAATTGTGACATTTTAGTGTCTTATATATAGAAAAGTTCTCCATGTCTTATGACCGAATTTTGCACATTCTGTGCAAAGGGCCACTGGACTAGGGGATGGAGAGAATTATAGATTTAGGAGAGAGGAAGGACTATATTTCTCTACCAGCTTGAGTTTAGCTAACTTTAGTTTTGGTTTTAAGCTGCTCAAAGGCTGAGAGTGTTGGAATAAATCAGAAGGAAATGGGCTAGTAGATCAGAGAACAGGTGAGGTGAAAAGTTCATAAAAATACAATTTATCACATGGCTCTGAAATTTAATACATGTTTTTGCAACTTATCACTCTAGGTCTGTAATTATTCATTTGACACCACCTACATATATAGTATAGTACATCTATCCTAGCATTTTTTATACATAGACTCTAAAGCTGCTAGGATATGCGTATTAGCTCAAAAATTTCTTGAGCTAAAAACAAGTGTCATGCCTGGGAAGCTGTGAATCTCTCCTTTCTGTGTTAAAAATCCTCTTTCTACTTCTGGCAAGCAACTCAGACTATCAGCCTTTACATCTGATAATGGCCTCAGACTGAACATTACATTGGCCTGATGTCCAAGAAGGGTAATTTTTTTAAGAAGGTGCACATATTGAAGGGAGCAAATTTTACATATGAAGGGGAAAGAAGAAAACACTTTTGTGATAGGATGACTTTCCTTTAAAACAGTGGCTGTTCTGAAAATGCTAAGATGTGTGGCATATTAGATGTTGCCCTGGGGGAGATGGATTAGTGGGTAGCATAGAAGGAAAGCTAGTCCAAAATGCCATTTATCACATTTGTGATATGTGATGTTAGTGATATTAATGCAATAAATTATTAAGCATTTTGATAAACTGGGAACTATGTGAAATTTATATCCATCCTGTTAGTTTTTCTTCTCCAGTTACTCCCCTTAGTCTTATATCCCTAGTCAATCATCCTGCTCTTCTTTCTGTCATTCCTCTGTGGGTACCCACTTCTCATGCTCTAGAATCTTCTCTATAGTTCGCATTATAATCTGACGCACTCTCTCCCTGCAACCATCAGCCTGCTGTTGCTGCCTCTATGAACACCCTACACTGTTGCTCACAGGTCACTCTGCCAGTGCCCTGCTTCCACAAAGGAAATCCTCACTCTATTGTACCTACCTCATTAAAACAACCAATCTATCATTTCTGCTACCTCTCACAAATTGCTGCTGCATCATCAAAATTTTCTTTTCCTCAAGAGGACTGTTGTCCTCCCATATCCAGGTACCTACCCTCGGCACACTGACTGCCTGTTTAAGATTTCCAAACACTGCTGCTTTTCCCAGGGGAGCTCTAGGTATTTTGCTGCCCCAAGCACTGCAGGCAGGCTGCCTTCAGCGGCTTGCCTGCGGGAGGTCCACGGTCCCCCGGATTCGGCGGCACGCCTGCAGGAGGTCCGTTGAAGCGGCGGGACCAGTGGACCCTCCGCAGGCATGCCACCAAAGGCAACCTGCCTGCTGCCCTAGCGGCAACCGGCAGAGTGCTCCCCATGGCTTGCTGCCCCAAGCACACGCTTGGCGTGCTGGTGCCTGAAGCCACCCCTGGCTTTTCCCTTCACACTCTTCATTCATCCACTCTGACACAGCTGTTACCTGAAGGTAACCACCCATTTCCCACTGTGCAGCTCACAGACCATAGTCCTGCTGCTGTGCTAACCACCCACATTGAGCTGCTTCTCACTGGCACTGTCTCCACCCCACCCACTCACCACTCTACTGGATGTCTCACTCCAGAGTATCTAGTGCATTCTGCTGGTACCCTCCTATCCCACTATAGCTTTCTACTGCTATAAAGTCAGCATGAAGATGCTGCTGATTTCTTCAAGGTCTTACTGGGAAAGGGTGCTGTCTACATATGCACCGTTTTCTTGCCCCATCAAGTGCAGTCAAGATGCCACTGCTTCTACCAGACATCTTCCATAAGCAGCGTGAGCCCCCTCCAGACCACCAAGAATCAACTGCCTCTCCGACACACAGGGTGCTGCTGCTTCTATAAATGAAGACCATCCTCCGCACACTTTCCTGACCCCTGGCACACATTGCAAGGAGAGCAAAAAACAGCTGCTTTTGCTGCCACCTGACAGGTTGTGGCAGAAGGCACTCAGGTATACATTGCATGGCTTCATAACTGACCAAAGACTCTTGGTTATGGAGTCTCTCTGTCAGAGACTGGAAATACCAGACATTAAGCTTAACAATGGCCCAGGATTATCTGTCCTGAGTATTTGGCAAAGGCAACTGAGTGCCAATAATACAACCTTTACTCACAGGCTTTACTCCACCAGATGATTCCCATGTAGCCAACAGCCATGATTTTTTTAAAAAATGGCTTAAACTTTTTCTCCTACATCTGGACTTGGGCTCCTAAATAAGTGTGGTGATTTTCAAGAGTCCTGAGTAGGAGCTGCTGCATTCTCAACCTTTCTGAAAAAATCAGACCACTTATTTCGGAGCCTATAACTGGATTTAGAACCCAATATAGCCTTCACATGATATGACAGAATGCTGAGGCTAGACAAATGAGTCAGCATTGTAGCCTCAATTGGTTTCCCCAGTGACAGCCTCTTCTAGGAATAGGGAGGAATAAGCTAATCAGATAGGGAGGCTGGAAGAGTTACAGAATTAATTGGACCATGCAAAGGGTACACTCACTCACCATAGGTGCCACCTCATCCTGGGCATAAGCTTTCTTCCGAGTCCAGTGTTTTCCCTTGCAGTCTCTCACATTGTTTTCTCTCTCTCATTCCGTAGCTGCTCTCTCACTCTGGTCATTGCAGTTTCCTCTTCATGACTCAGCCCTCCAGCAAGGTCACTGTGATTTTCCCCTTTGAGATATAGAGTCTCCCTGCACTTATTGTCCAGGAAATGCTACTCAGTCAGTAGCGGGTAGGGGAACCTGGACCTACCCAGTACTACAGGTTCCAGTCAAAGGACCCTATAACATGTAGCCAAGGTTTGCTCAGTCCCCAACCTTGCTGCTCCCTATGCCTCCCACAAGCTTCTTTCTCCAATCTTCTCTCTTCTGGGTCTGCCCTTTCCTAAGGGCCCAGCTCCCAGGAGTCCTACTCTTCCCCTGGGTTTCCTCCCTCCTTCTTGCTCCAGTGCACGGAGGATAGCTGCACACTTTCTCACTGTTACCATTTCTGTTGCCAGCTTCCTGGTTTTATACTAACCTGAAACCTGCTCAGCTGAGCTTTATTTTCCTCATGTGTCGCCTATCACACTAAATGGTCCTGTCTCAGCTTCCTTAACTCTTTCAGAGCTGGTGAGGGCTGAACACCACATCACGGCCCATCAGCTGACTAGCTTGATAAAAGGCAGGAAGAAAGTGTTAGAGGTAAGTTGACAGGGCTAGCTGAGCCCAGCTTGAAGAATCACAACACAATTTAAGGCTATGCCTATATTACAAAGCCTGTGGTACATTTATGCTGATATAGTCCCTAGTATAGGCAGAGTCTATACCAACAGAAGGAGTTTTTCTGGTGGTGTAGGAATATGAGCTCCCAATGTCATTAGCAACAACAGAAGTTCTCTTATGTCAAGCTGGGGGTTTTAGTTGATATAGCTATGTCGATCATTGGTGTGCTTTTTCCCCCCACACTTCTGACTGACATAGTTATGCCAATATAACTTACATGTAGTCCAAGCCTGAATGAATCAGTGCTGAGTGACACTGATGTCATTTAATGCTTCCTAAAAATACTACACTCAAAGAAGTGGCACACATCTCTTTCTAAAGGTATCTGAAATAAACAAAATCTTAGAGTTTGTGGATCTCTGTAATTCTGTCCTTGAAGGTACTTCAAGTATGCTAAACCACTTTTCCATAAATGTCTGACTTGATTTATATCACCATAATTTAAATATTATCAAGCTGGTATTTTTGCAAGGTGTCAGTGAATGGGTAAAAGATAAAAATCAAAGCAGAGCAGAGCAAGTTTATTTCAAAGTCATAAATGTGAGAGTAGAAGAATTTAAGTACACTGGGAGATTATTAGTCATTGGGATGATATAGGCCATGAAGCAACATATTCTAGTGATTAATCGAAGAGACTGGAACTCAAGAAATGTGCGGTTGATTCCTGATTTTCATTGACTTGCTATATGAGCTTGAATAAGATGCTTAGGAGAATTGAAGCATGAAGATGTTGTCAATATTATAGAGGTACTAATACCAATCTCCATAAAGTACTTCTCAGATGGTAGGAACTATATTATATATTCAATATGGAATAGATGGTGGCACAGTATGAAATTAAGTTGGAGTTTGACATATCCATAATATTCATAGATCCAAGGCCAGAAGGGACCATTGTAACCATTTAGTCTGCCTCCTGTATATTGGGCAATAAAAATTCCACAGAATGATTCCTAGAGCAGATCTTTTGAAAAAAGAAAATCCTGTCTTGATTTAAAAATTGCCAGTGATGGAGAATCCACCACTATTCTTTGTAAGTTGTTCTAATGGTTAATCATCATCACAGTTAAATATTTATGCCTTATTTCAACACTGAATTTGTCCAGTTTCAACTTTCAGCCATTGGATCATGTTCTTCTCTCTGCAAGTTTGAAGAGTTCATTATTAAATATTTCTTTTACCCATATAGGTATTTATAGGCTGTAAAAGTCACTTCTTAACCTTCTCTTTAAACTAAATAGATCAAGCTCCATGAGTATATCACCATAAAGCATATTTTCTAATCTTTAATCATTCTCATGTCTCTTCTCTGAATTCTCTCCAATTTATGAACATCCTTCTTTAATTGTTGACACCAGAAATAGACACAGTAATCCAGAAGTGGTTGCAACAGTAACAAATACAGAGGTAAAATAATCTATCAACTTCTATGTGAGATTCCCCTGTTTATGTATTCAAACACTGTTTTAGTTCTCATGTCTATAGCATTGCATTTGGGCTCATGTTCAGCTGATTGCCCAACACAATCCCAAAATTTTTTCAGACTTGCTGCTTCCTAGGATAATCCTCCAGCCTGTAAGTATAGCCTACATTCTTTGCTCACAGATATATGTTTATCATTAACCATAATAATATACACATTGTTTGCTTTTGCCCAGTTTACCAAGTGATCCAGAGATGTATCAGTGGTCTGTCACCTTAATTATTTACAACTATCCCAATTTATGTGTCATCTGCAATGCCATTCAATGATGATTTTGTTTTCATCCAGATCATTAATAAAAATTTGAGTAAAGTAAAAATAAAGAGTGTATGTCCAACAACTGATTCTCGTGGGAATCCATGAGAAACATGTCCTCAATGATTCCCTGTTTACAATTATTTTGGGGGATATATTGGCTAGCCAACTTTTAATCAAATTTTATATGACTTCAGTTTTTTAATGAAAGTGTCATGTGGTACCCAGTCAAATGACTTAAATAATTCAAGCATATTACATAAACACTATTACCTTTATCAACCAATTTTTTAATTTCATATAAAAAAGAAAATCAAGTGAGTTTGATAGGATCTATTTCCCATAAACCTATGTTGATTAGCATTAATAGTATTAATCTCCTTTAACTCTTGATTAATGAAGTCCCATATCAGCTGCTCCATTATCTTGCATAATCAGACATATAGATGAACATGATTTGTTGGGGAAGACCCAATATTGCTTTTGTAAAGGAAAATCATGCCTCAAAAATGTATTAGAATTTTTTGAGGGGGACAGAAAATGTGGACAAGGGTTATCTAGTGAACATAGTATAACTGGAGTTCCAGAAAGCCTTTGCCAAGGTCCCGTGCTAAAGAAAAATAAGCAGTCATGGGATAAGTGTGAAGGTCCTTGCATGGAGCAGTAACTGGTTAAAAGACAGTAAACTGAGAGTAGGAATAAAAGGTCAGTTTTCGGAATGGAGCGTGGAAAATAGTGATGTCTCCCAGGGATCTGTATGGGACCAGTGCTGTTCAATAGATTCGTAAATGAGCTGGAAAAAGGAATAAACAATGATGTGGAAAAAAAATTGCAGACAATACAAAATTATTCAAGATAGTTAAGTCCAAAGCAGACTACAAAGTGTTACAAAGGGATCTCACAAAACTGGGTGACTAGGCTACAAAATGGCAGATGAAAGTCAATGTTTACAAATTCACAGTAATACACAACTATACACACAAAATTATGGAATCTAAATTAGCTGTTGCCACTGAAGAAAGATCTTGGAATCATTGTGGATAGGTCTCTGAAAACATCCACTCAATATGCAGCGGCAGTCAAAAAAGTGACCAGAATGTTAGAAACCATTAGGAAAGGGATACACATTAACAGAGAAAATAAGATAATGCCACTATATAATTCCATGGTACACCCAGACCTTTAATACTGCAGGTCAGCCCATCTGAAAAAAGCTACCTTAGAATTGGAAAAGATACAAAAGAAGAGTCAAGAAAAAAGGTTAAGGGTATGGAAAATCTTCCACATAAGGAGAGATTAAAAAGACTGGGATATTTCAACTTGGAAAAGAAATTACTAAAAGGGGATATGATAGAGGTCTATAAAATCATGACTGGTGTGGAGAAAAAGTTTTATTTACTTTTTAACATAACAAGAACCAGGAGACACCCAATGAAATTAATAGGTAAAAGGTTTAAAATAAATGCAAACAAGTTCTTCTTCACACAATGCACAGTCAAAACCGTGGAACTTGTTGTGAAGGCCAAAACTATAATGTGGTTCAAAAAAGAATGAAGTTCTTAAAGGAGAGGTCCATCAATGGCTATTAGCTGTGATAGTGAGGATGCAACCCCATGCCTTGAGTATCCCAAGCCTCTGTTTGCCAGAAGCTGGGAGTGGACAACATAGGATGAATCACTCAATGATTGCCTGTTATGTTCATTCCCTCTGAAGGACCTGCGCATTGGTCACTATTGGAAGACAGAATACTGGTCTAAAGGGACCATTGGTCTGACTAAGTATGGCCATTCTTATATTCTTATGCCTGGGATAAATGTCAAACTGACAGGCCTATAATTACCTGGGTCATACAATTACCCTTTTCAAATATTAGCACATTAGCTTTCTTCCAGTCTTCTGGAACATCTCCAGTTTTCCAAAACTTTTTGAAAATCAGCATGAATGGTCCAGGAATCTTCTCTTTTAAAAAACTCTTGGATGCGAGTTGTCTGGACCTGCTAATTTACAAATTTCTAATTTCTGTAGCTGCTTTTTAACAAACTCCAGAGATTCTTGTGAAATGGAAAGAATGTTATCTGATATGACTACATCATTTGTTTCCTTCCTCCTCCCATATACAGAATTTTCTTATTGAACACTTCTGCCTTTTCTGCATTATTATTGATTAATTCTACCATTTCCATCTAGTAATGGACCAATAATATAGTTAGGATTCTTTTTGTTTCTGTTATACTTCAAAAAGTCCTTATTGTATTTAACTCTGGTGACCAGAGATTTCTTCTTATGATTTCTTTATCAATTTTCTAAAATCCCCAGGTCCTAATTTATATTCATTACTATCAATTCACCTATCTACATTTTTTATAGCTGCCTTCACTTCCCCCCTAAACCAGTATGGCCTTCTTCCTTTTGGGTCATTGAGTAAAATGTTCTTAAATGATTCACAATTATCATTTAGATTTTTCTGATTAAATTTTCTCTCAGCTAAACTGGCTCAATTTTTTTCAGTACCTTTTAAAGCACCAAGTGTATATATCACTACTCAGGACATTATTCTAACTACACATTATACATTTGGCCAAGGCATGACCACTTGAACATAAGTTATTAATTTTTTTTGTTTTATTTATTTGTATTGCAGTAGCACCTAGGGATCCCAGCCATGGATCAGGACCACATTCTGCTAGACACTGTACAAGCACAGGACAAAAAGAAGGTCCCAGTCCCAATGAGCTTACATTAAGAAGGGGGCTTGTTGAAAAGTATCCACACCAATTCTTGATGGAAGTGTCCATCCCTTGAGTGCCCCTTATCTCACAAATACATCCACTCTCTTGATTTTCCTCTTGATTTTCAAAAGTTTCCATTATACTATCAAAGTCTGAACCCACTATACTAATAGGTGATTTTGAACTAACTGAAGAACGTTTCCACTAAATTGGCAGCAAATCACATTATTTTGAGGGAGATTTTTCCTGAAGAAAATAATTTAAAAGTAGGGCATCTAGATGGAAAAAAAAAACAGATTCAGTTGGGATAGAATTGGGAAGCTATTTCTCTGATATTCTTCAAAGTTTTCTCTTATTAACAATGCCAGTAGTAAAACAGTTTGACATACCATAATAATGTAGCTTAATATGAAGTTCTAGAGCTGACTGAAGGACAGCACAAGTGGCACTTGTGTTTCAATCCAAATGTCTAATCAAAAATGTTTAAACAAGAAAAGAGGAAAAAATAGTTCCGGTCTAAAGGTAAATAATGTTCACAAATACCATTTTATATTGAACAATGATTGTTAAATTGCACTTATGCCTGAGTGGCCATTGACTTAATTATAAATTTATCAGTGGCCTGTTTTTCAGAAAAGACATTGAGACATGCCCTAAGGAATGTCTTGTTAAACATAAGATGGCTTATCATGGAAAGTCTCAGCAGAGAAGCCATTAATTTGTGAATACAAGGCTCAATTTGCAATTATTTTCTGTCTTGCCTAATGAAAGTGACTTCCTTGAGACTCCTCTATCTTCTTAACATGCCTCATTCTGGCCACTATAATAATACGTTTCCATGTAGAAAGGAGGCTGAATTTTCAACTAAGGTATAGCATATGCAATCAAATGCATTATGATCCACTGATTTAAGAGCAGCTTGGTATGATGTTATATAGAGGAACTCCCCAAAACTAGGGCAGCTACTAATGGATGAAGCATACTTTGCATTTAATCATTTATGAATGTGCAATATGTTTGGGAAAAAAGCCTCATTTGTTTTTGTGCTCAAACATTAAAATGTAAAGTATCTGGAAACACATTATACATTTTTGTGTGTGGGGGATGGAAAGGAAGAGACTGACAAAAGTAACTCTTAAATACATGACTTTTTTCTGTTGAAATACATGCACGTATGAGTGTGAATTTCACACCTCAATGCATACTTAAAGATCAACTTGCATTTGATAGTCAGGCTGCAAATTACCTGTTAATCTGACTGCATCATATAAATGGTCTAAAATGGTTTTAGAGATGGGAATCATATTTGAAATCCTCAAAGTTGAAATTGTTTCTGACTTCTGACCAGGAATACCATGGCCATCACACATTCCACCAATCCCCTTACCATACAGGTGAGGATGATTACTGCAGGATTTCAGATTCCACTCTTACTATGTGGAGTTATTTTTATATTTATCTATATCTAGATAGATGATTAGGAAAGTTTAAAAAACTAGGAAAAAGGAGCAAAATTGTTTTGAGACACTTAATGGCATCTTAGGATCCCATATTTTTACAAAGTCACCTTTCAGAGAGGCAGAGTTAAAGCACACTTAAGACACAATATAGTTAGCAGCTGGTGTAAATTTAAAAAGCTTAAGGAGTGAAAAGGCACATTCACTGGATTGCATATTTTAGGTAAAGCAAACTATTTGAAGAGCACATAGCACTGAAGTCAGGAAATGCCAGAATTAAGGTTACTCATGTGACCTTAATTTGCTTCTCTCTCTGTACCCCAGCTGTATATGCATTATGATAGTATGTGTAATTAAAAACTATTTTTTTCATGAGATAGAAATGTTTATTTAATGGTGTCCACTGTAAATAGACTTTCATATTTTATCACACCTTAGATTGCAATGTGGAATCAGACAAAAAAAATCAACCCCCAAATAAATGGGTACAAAATCATGGGAACTGGAACTGTTAGAACAGTTTTTTGTGTTTTTTTTTTTAAAAAGCTGCATGTGGTGGAACAGAGTTTCACAGTTATAGACTCCATAATTGAACAAATCAGAATACTACTTTACGCTAGCATACCAGCCACAAAAAAATACAGTAATAATGCAAGCTGTATCTTGGCCACTCGAATACTGCATTCTTTTTATAACTATCGGCTGATCCATATTTTACCTTCAGGACTCAGATACATTTCCTGCGTGGTGTGCAGAAAGATATGAAAATTGCTGGTTTATAGACATTATATGGTGTATTTACAAAGTGGTAAATAATGTAACCTTCCATAATCACAAACAGAAATTCCAGTTTCAAAATGCATTTCTGTTAGCATAAATGTCCATACGCTGTGCTGAATATTTGCTACTCTGCTGAATGGTTGTCAAATAACCACTGGCAGTGACCATTGCTTTGTTTTTACTGTGCAAGATGTTTGAGAAAAAGGTGATTCAACGTTAGAGTAAAAGGATGTAATCACAGCCCTAGTCAAGTCAATGACAGAAGTCCCATTTACTTCCGTGAGGACAGGATTTCACTCAGATTACAGAAGAAGAGATAACAAAATAGCAAAAGGATGTAAAAATAAGAGAGGAGAACATTACAGATGAGAAAATAAAACAACAAGGAGATTGACACAGCAAGAGAACTGAGGCGAAGAGCAAAACCCTTCATTTGAGACTAATATAGATGATATTTAAATATTAAAACTCAGCAGAAATTATGCTGTTATAAAGTTCAACATGCTTGAATCAGTGGTCAATGAGCCTCACGCATCCAGCCATCTGAGAAGTTCTGATATCTGTGCACGTTTATACTACTTTTATTTCTCCTTTAATTCATCAGATGAACCCTCTATTTTGATAGTAAAGCAACACTCTAATTGAAGGCCATAGGTGAAAAACTCATTGAAAGCAACTTAAGTCCCTCTGCTCTGAGTCCTTCCCAACACTGCAGTACTGGAGAGTGTCTTCACAAGAAAAGGGAATTACAGACAGACATTAATTCATGGAGTAGCATCCTGACATTAAGTTGCAATATTTGTGCCATGAGACATTCTATTGAATTGCAACAGTATCTCAAAACACTGCCATGCTATGCAAGAACTAGTGGTTGTCTATCATTATTTCTTCTCTTCAGTGTCTTTTCTTCTTCTGGTTTCTCAGAATGACCGCCCTGCACTTTTAAGCAGGATTTTTTTTTTGGCTGGCCTGCCAAGTGAAGGGACCAGTGCTTTATGGCTGGGAGTGGGGCAGATGTGGTCAGACATGCTTCAGCGCAAAGTCTGATAGGAAGCCATGATTTACCCTCCTCCCAGGGCCCAGGTGGAAAAGGCAAGGAGGTATGTGAACAGGGACCATTCCTTGGGACCATAGGAGGGACAATAATTTCACATCCTGACATAGTATATGGAACAGCAGTGTTGTTTTGGGAGGATGGGGTTCAGCTGTCTGTCTTAGGTGCTGTCATGTTTTTAACTGATATAAGAGATGGCATTAGAAGATGTCTGGGAACCTGACTGAATATGGGAAGGACGCAGCCAAGCTAATTGCTGGTGCCTCCTTGTGGTGGATGTCCAGTGTCAGTAGTCCATAGGAAAGGTTTACAGTGACCGGATAAATGGCTTGGAAAAGGACTTAAAAAGGTGTGTTCATTAAAGGAATGAACAGGGGACAGTTGGGGACTCCTATGATTGGTACAGCAGGGAACCAACCCCCTTCCATTCTTATAGCCCAGCTTAACCCTCCTATGAGGTGGGGGTGGAGAGTAATGTCCCGGCAATTGATTTGCTTAAGGGACTGGGAAGGAAAAAGAGGGGAAGCTGATGGCAGCCCCTCACTCCACGTATGGAAAAAGAGGAGGAGCGTAAACCCCCTCAGGTAATTATGGAATAAACATGAGGGTTACCCCTACTGTCCACTTATCTGCCGGGTAGTCCCAGACATCTAATAATAAAGCTGTGGCCTGATTAAGCCCATGTCAAACGTCTCCTGTTCTTCTTTTGGCATAGCCAGACAAGGAATGTGCAGCACTTCTCATCTATCCCCCTGTTAGCTTCTTGAATAGATAGGAAGGGATCCTGACAGCCCTGCTCTCTTTGCTCAGATTGTTTGTTGCACTGACTTGTGCATCAAGAATCGTATAGAGGACTCCCATGATAGTCCCCCCCACTCATCTTGCTTGGCCTTCTCTACCCTAGCATTTTTCTTATCTCCCACTATTTCTTTAATGCCAATTCACTTTTTCACTAATAGCATGTGTGAGAGCATAAGGATAGACAGGCTAACTGCATTTTAACCCTGTGTTTCCTGGCCAATGGTAGTAAATGTACAAGTTAGTGTAGACATAGCCCTTGAGACCAGGCTCAAGCTTGAGCGCTTGACTCAGTGAGAGCTGGATATAATGCATATCTGTACAGGGCTTTGGAGCCATAAACTTAGGGCCAGTGGTTAGCCAGGGACACCTTGGACTTCCCTAGCAGACTTACAAGCAAAATAGTAGAGATCAGGTATAAGATATATAATGCTTCTCTCCCTACATATAAAAATATTCAACCAAATCCATAACATTTGCTTTGTGAATCAGTTTGCTGTGTTGGAAGGCACAGGAATATTAATTCAGGGATTAGGGAAACAGTATCTGAACGAGGCTGTTTCAATAAGAAATGTAAGTAGTTAGCATGTGTTGACTAATCAGATTTTACAATTTTTCAAGAACTGTTTACAAATACTTTCCAAGACTATTATGGAAGTTTCCATCAAATACAGATAAGAGGGGTAAGACATACAGTATTCCAAGAACACATGAATATGAAAGTCTCGTTTAAACAAGATCACAAAGGAGTTGGAAAATGATGCTTTTCCTTGAGGTTATGGTTTTGAGAGACTTTTCAGAAGGAACGTGTTTAGAAAAAACAACATAGATTACAATTATAACTAAAAATAATGCCAAACATCCATTCATTCGAAATGTCGAAGGTTAACTGATATCAGTAGGAAATAAAATAAAATCTCTGCATCTTAATTAGTCCCATTTTGTCAAAAGAATTACATGTAAGAGAGTTACTACTCACCTACTAAAAGCCAAACAAATCCTATTTACTGGCTAAAGGCATCTTTATCAAAATAGCTCCTGAAACATGAAATACAGGTCCTATCGTTCAGTTTAGGAATTAAAGGGACAAGTCCTACAAGGTGCTGAGCACCCTCAGATCCCTTTGTTCTCAAGATAAAATGGGGAATATACTATCTGGAATTGCAAACAAGTGAAAGAACCATTTTTACTTCTTTGGGCTTAAAAATATCTTTGAATAGATTTCCTCTGTCCATGCTTATCTTCTTTTAAGTCACGGCAACTAATCTTTGCCACTTTTGATATGCTGTCAACTCCATGTTGGACATTAACATACTTCCTTTATATAGGAAAGATGATTCTCTGATAAAACACAGTATATCTTACAGTGCAAGTATGAAAAAAATACCTAAGGGCCTGATTAAGAGAACAATGCAAGAACAAAGAAGCCCAGAAAAATTGGCTTTTATGAACTTGCATGGCACAGAAGCCAGTCCAGTGTTTGTAGAACTGGGTCTATACAGATAAGTGTTCTGTGGGATGAGCATGTTAGAGACGTTGCACCATTAGTATAGGCTTTACAATGATAACTTAGGCATTTTCTTCATTCCAATTTTTTGGTGAGCACTCCATCTCCCCAAATTTTCATGGGTTTTATATTTCTCAACTTGTCAGCATGATTTTACAACCCTTTCTACTGAACATGGATGAGGAGGCAAGACTACAAAATGTCACCAGAATTTACTTGTATATTTTATATTATTTAAGTAAATAATCACATTCCAAATCCTGATGGGTTTGTGGGGAGGATGCATATGGGATTGGATAATTCACCATGACATTTGGGGAATTAAAACACCCGGTATGCCTAGCTGATTTATAGTCAATGCTCCTGGAATAACACCTGATGTTTGGATAGGGATAGGAAGCCAATTAACATTTTGGCCTTGAAAGCCCCCCGCAGCTTCAGTTGGTATAAAAGCTGAAGCTAGGAGAAATTGTCACTGTTTATGACAATGTTTGTTAGGAAGGTATAGGACAAGGAACTACCCTGACAGGACACCTGCTTTTCCAAGCTAATGACATCTGTGTGCATGTTAAGGCCAACACTTTACAAGACATACATTTTAATCTCACCACTGCTGCAGGCAATATTATTATTTATTGGCCTGCAGATAGAATTTTACAATCAGCCTTTTGGTTCAAGATACCCTTTAATTGGACTACCTTAGTACCTGACTGGTTCCAAAATTTGCTTTCACTCCTACTAGAGGTCCAGAAAATCTCTGAATTACAAGGGCAGATTCATGTGCTCCAAATATATATATCAAATTGAAAAGTATGCCTTTCATACAGCCTACAGAGTGTCTATTATATTTTGTGAATGAGGTTGTATAACAACCCCAGCAAATTATTATAATAGAAGGTTAATCCTTTTATTGTTGTTGTTGAGTTTAAGATTAGGTTATTGTTGCTGTAAAGGATGTAATAATAAACAACAACAATACCTTCTGTGTTCATACTAACCATGCATTGTAGTTGCATCCAGCCAAAACCCATGAGACTGAACCATTTGATTTAGAATCAGAAATACAAGGTTTGATGAACATGGAGGTTTAAGATGGATAGTTGTGCTTGAAGCACAAAAAGGGAAAGTGTGGAAGTAGAGAAAAGGATAAAGGGAATTTCAGTGCAGATATCTTAGTTTCTAGGAATAGAGCAAGAGTCAGGTTAACACTAGCTCTAATAACGCAAGATTTCAAGGCAGGGCCTGGGCAAGTGGGAAAAAAACTAAGATACTGTTTTTCAACCTGGTGTTAGATAAAAATGAAATACAGACTGTAGCAGGAACTACTGAGAAAAGTAAGATATCAGAAGGAGTATGTATAACAAAATGCAGTTGTTGCTCATTATTGTATGTCACAAAAAGGTATAAATGCTTGCCCTAGTTGTTTATCTAATGGAGACCTGCCCATCTCTACTCTCCCATGAATATTGCAATTGCTCGAAATAAAGCTACCTCTGGCTTCTTGCTTCAGACAGAGAGTGAGGACATTGTTTTTCTTCCACAGAGGTTAATGAGAACATTTTTCACCCTCATCCTTGTAACAAAAACTTTTATGTATTTGAAAACTTATGTCTGCACTGACTCTTCTCTTCTGCATTTTTTTCAATCTTTCCTCACAGTTCATGTTTTATAGACCTTTAATCATTTTTGTTGTTCTTCTCTGGACTTTCTTCAATTTGTCCACATCTTTCCTGAAGTGTGGTACCAGAAGTTGACACTACACTCCAGTTGAAATCTTACCAGTGCGGAGTAGAATCAAAGAATTACTTCATGTCTTGCTTACAACACTCCTGGTGATACATCTCAGAATTTTTTTTTGCAACAATGTTACACTGTTGACTCATTTATTTTTTTGTCCACTATGACCTCCAATTCCTTTCTCCAGTACTCATTCCTAGGCAATCATTTCCCATTTTGTACATGTGCAATTGATTGTTCCTTCCTAAGTGGAGTACTTTTTATTTCTCCTTACTGAATTTCATCCTATTTACTTCAGACCATTTCTCTAGTTTGTCTAGATGATTTTGAATTTTAATACTTTCCTCCAAAGCACTAGAAACTCCTGCCAGCTTAGTATTATCTACAAACTATAAATGTACTCTCTATGCCATTATCTAAATCACTGATGAAGATATTGAACAGACTCAGGACCACACCCTCTGGGACCCCACTCGATATGCTCTTCCAGCTTGACTGTGAAACATTGATTACTACTCTTTGGGAATGGTTTTCCAACAAGTTGTATACCCACCTTATAGTAGTTCCATCTAGGCTGTATTTCCCTAGTTTATGATAAGATCATGGGAAACAGTATTAAAAGCCTTACTAATGTCAAGTTACATCCTCTCTCCCATTCCCCCACTAGCCCCAAGGCTTGTTACCCTGTCAAAGAAAGCTATTAGTGTGGTTTGACGTGATTTGTTCTTGACAAATCCATGCAGACTGTTATTTATCACCCTATTGTCTTTTAGATGCTTGAAAACTGATTGCTTTTTTTTTTTTTTTTTTTTGCTTGTTTTTTCACTCCATTATCTTTCCGGGTACTAAAGTTAAGATGACTGGTTATAATTCCACAAGTTCTCCTTATTCTCTTTATTTATGGTTTTCATTTTAGCAAATGGAAAGACTCTTAATCCTCCACCACCCTTTGTAAAGCATTTTGAGTGATTTTTTCAGAAATGATAGCAATTAGAGCTGGTTGGGGTGGCGGGGGGGAAAGACAGAACAGTTTTCAACTGGAAAATACTGATTTGACAAAATCAAAATGTGTCATGGAATATATTTTTTGTTGAAAGTTTTAACAGGAAATTATCTCACTTTTGCTTTGATAAGGTATAAGTGTTTTGTTTGACTATGGTTTTGACTTTTCTATAATATAACAATTTAAAAGTTGAAATATTGACTGTTCTACTGTCAAAATATGTTGATAATGTTGAAACAGAATGTTTTATGAATATTTCATTTTGTTAAAAAAAAAAATCAGACTTTGATTTTTTCAACCCAGTTAAAGATGAAACCAATATTTTTAAATCTTGGAAACCCCATGGGATGGAAATCCTGTTTATAGCCAACACTTGTATCAATACATTTAACTATTTTTCAGAATAGGTCCCTCATTGAAATATCTTCAGTAGCAATGAGATTATTCTTTGTATAAATGCAGAAATAAAATAGCAGAGTTATTAAAAAGAACTTCAGCAAGCAGAGAAAACATATGGAATAATTGTTAATAGCCTTTTCCCTACACTTTTGCTGATAACCACTATATTTGTGACTGAAGCACAGGGTTAGTAATCAAAGACATTGACTGAAATATTCAGAAAAGGCGGGCCTGAATTTAGGCTTCTAGGGCCAGATTTTCAAAAGAGCTCATCAGCCAGTAGAAATGCTTAAGGACAATGGGGTCTACTCTAGGATCTTATCACTTATTAAAAGACCTCTCCTGTCATAAACAGGGGTATGAGTGGTCATGCCCCATGTTAAGAGTTGTAGGTGGTTAGACCTGAGGGGTCAAGCAAGAGTTGGTAGCCAGAGTCCAGAGCCAAGGATCACGCTAAAGGTCAATAGCCAGGGTTCAGAGTAAAGGGTCATGCCAAGGTCAATAGTCAGGAGCCAGAGCCAAGGTTGGAATGGAATTGATAGCCAGAAGCCAGAGCAAGAGGCAGGAACCAGGAACAAGGCAAAGGAGCACGAACAAGGAGGAGTCAGCCTTGTTGTACAGACAACTTTCTGGTACTCTCTCCAGGCTTAAATAGTAGGTTTGAGTCAATCAGAGGTAACAGGAGGGGCTGCCAATCATTTCTATCATGGGCAGCACTTCCCAAAATGATTGGTCTCCCAGGATATGTGGTGTCACTTTATCAAGAGTGACTTATACAGTGACACACAGAAAGTCTATCAAAGCCAGAAAGTAAAAAGTCAGCCCTATTTTTTGTTTTAAATAGAAGCCTAAAATTAGACTTATCTCTATATTTATGTCTTCAGCCGGTGAAGCCAGCACTCTGGTGGCAAGCCCTCTAAAATATTTCACTTTGTCCAGCAGTACAATCTGTCTAGGGTTATGAACCAGCTTTTCCTCATCAATATATTGAGTTTGACCAAATACCAAGACAACAACAAAGTCGTATGATGTTATGAAAGACAGATGGAGTTGTTTATCATCTGCATATTGGCAACTGAGCTCATAAAAAGCTCATGTTTCTCCATGTCAATACCGAATATGTCAAGAGAATCTGAACCATGAAGTTGGAAGAAAGGAAAGGATTGGTTTTGATAATGCATATGAGGCCTTGTCAACATGAATTTTAATGGCCTCTGGAACAAGAAGCCTGAGGAATTTCTCACTACATCTGCCTGGAAACTGGAATTTCCAGTTATGTGGTGTCAATTGGAAATTGATATTTTTGGGAGAAAAGAAGATCTTTTCAATCTGGAACAAAAACTTCCTGCAAAATGAAAACTCCAACAAAATATCAATTTGGAACCATCCAGTCATTTTGTTTCAATATCAAATTTCATTTTGACTTCTATATTTTATTAAATTAAACGTTTCCAGTAGAAAAAAAAATTGACCAGTTCCATTCACCATCATCACCAAAAGCATCAGTGTCTCTATCTTCCTGAAACCTTTGGCTTTTTGAGTAGACGAATGAAAAGTACATGTTGACTTTGTCTCTCGTCTGACATCCTCAAAACATGGCTTAAGTGGGACATAAATTGTACATAATCCTTTGCACAAGGTTGAATTTCCCTCTTAGCAATAGCAATGGGTACCAACCTAACAAAAATCTATGCATACAATGCGCTTGCTCCTACACTTCCCTTGCCATTTATCCAAGCACCTTTTAAATCAAAGAAGATTGATTTTAAGGGACATTAGGCAATTTTTTTTCCTCCCTTACTCTCAGTCAGATCATGGACTGTGCAACATTTCATATTTCAAATTGGAAATTTTTCTTTGTAAGAATGGAACTGTGGGTTTTTATCCTTTTCACCTTGAGCCTTGGTTGCTCTTACATGTACTATTGTGCAAGAAGTACTTTGACTTTATGAATTTCTAATATGTTCTTGATAATTTTACTTTTTAAGATCCCTTGAAAACACTGAACATGTTGGATAAATGGCACAATAATATTTTTTGCTAATCATATTCTTCTACTTATGCTACTTTTATTCACTTGTTATTCCTCCCACTAACTCAGTATTCCAAATACCGTTAAAGAACTTTCCATCAGGTCTATTGCTGTTTGTTTTATTTTATACTCTAAAGTGGAGTATAATGTATAAAGATCATTATATGAACTAAACAATTCAATAGACAATAGGAAATTTATGTTTGAATAGCCAAGGTACAAATATAGCAAACTAGTTAAAGCTGACATGAATATAAAATGTAATGGGAGCTGAGAATGGCATAGAGGAGTAAAGCAATGAAAAGCTGTAGCTTTCATTGCAGAATATGCATTATTTTGTAGGGGGATATGATTGACAACATATTATATTATGCTATTTTTCCAAAATTTGTTAAGTGTTCCCAAGGGGACTTAGAAAGCACAATGATCCAAAGCATGCTGAAAATTTATAAATGCAGGTAAAATGCACATCTTGCAAAAATATAGGAACAAACAGCAACTAAAGCTCCTTTGAGGTAGAAAAGAGACCTCACAAGTTTACTCTGAGAAATCAAAAAGAAACTCCAAAAGATTCAGTTTTGCCAAATCTGTACCTGACAGCAGCTACCTCAAGGCTGAAAATGTCATTAATTATCTCTGAAGATAGATCCCCTCAAAGACTATTGCTCCATTACATAGAAGAACCTTTCCCAGGAAACCGGTAAAAAGATTTAAGCAGAATTTTCTGCTTCTATTAAGAGATCTGGTCTTTTTAGGTCAGTATTAATACCATTTTTAAGTTAACACATGCATAAAATCACTGATTGACAAGATAGTTTCCCACTGTAAGGAGATCTCAGATGTCTACACTGTCCTGTTTGGAAGCCCTGGCCCAGGACGTATCCGAATGATGGACCCATGGGTAGGCTGGCACCAGTTGATATAAATTAGAGAAATGGATACTAGAGAAGGATAAAAAGCATGAGGCCAAAACACAAAAGATACTAAAATATTTATGTTGCTTTAGTCTCAAATAATAATAATAATAAATAATTAAAAACACAATGATCTGAGAATCAGTTAGATTATATGACTGTACCAGTAACAGGAAAGTTCAAAAGAAACTTCTAAATTTCTTCTGAAAACTGTCTAAACAACATTGATTAAAAAAAAAGTAAAATTAATGACAAATATTAAATGCAATAAAAATTGGGTAACTTATAGGTCTCAAAATGTAAATGTAAGTGTGGAATCACCACCAAGCAGGAGTGTTTCCAGTGGGATCCCACAAGAGTCAGTTCTTGACCCTATCTATTTTACACATTTATTAATGACCTAGAAGTAAACATAAAATCATCACTGATAAAGTTTGCAGATGACACAAAAATGGGGGCTGGTGGTAAATAATGAAGAGGACAAGTCACTGATTCAGAGCAATCTGGATCTCTTGGTTAATTGGGAGCAAACAAACTATGTTTTAGTACATATAAATGTAAACATATACATCAAGAAATAAAGAAGGCAGGTCATATTTACAGAAAGGGGCGACTCTACCCTGGGAAGAAGTGACTGAAAAAGATTTAGGAGTTGTGGTGGATTATCAGCTGAACATGAGCTCTCAATGTGCCACTCCGGCCCAAAAAGCTAATGCAATCCTGGGATGCATAAACAGGAGAAACTTGAATAAAGAGGTCATTCTATCTTTATAATTGGCACTGGTGCAACCTTGGCACCCCCAGGGTGCAGTCTGGAAGCCATGGGAATCGCTGTGCCCCATAACCCTCCAGCTGGGCTGGCCCTGCACAAACTGCTCTTTTGGAGGTTCTGCCAGCCTTACCAGGCCCTGTTATCACCCAACATGACAGCAAGTAGTGCCAAAAACCCAAACTGAGCTACCTGAGTGCTTTACCTAAGCCACTCAAAGATAGGCAGGAGACAATAGCTAATTTCCCAGCTTCTCCAGCTTGAACCCTTGCTGAGTATAAACCCAAAATTATACTGTTTTCCACTGCACAGGGATCTGTATAAAGTACGCTTATTAATATGTTCGCTTTCCCATCAATGTGGGAAAGATATTCAACAGCTTTTGTACACAAAGCTGAGATTTCCCCCAGACACTTGACTTAAAGGCACACTGATTTAGATTACAAAATAAAAACAAGTTTATTAACTACAAAAGGTAGAGTTTAAGTGATTATAAGGGACAGAAAACAAATCAAAGCAGATTACCTAGCAAATAAACGAAACACAAATTAAACTTAACATACTAGATGGATTGGATATGAGTTAGCAGTTTCTCACTCTGGCTGATGATACAATCAATCCATCAGGTTTCCATGCACAGGCTAGAAATCCCTTTATCCTGGGACCAGCACTCCCACCCCAATTCATTTTTTGTTTCTCAGGTATTTCCAGGAGATCTCTTGCGTGGGAAGTGAGGTCAAGAGATGATGTCACACCCCACCTTATATACCTTTTCCATAGGGCAGGAATCCTTTGTTCCGAACTCAGTTCCCAGTCTAGCTTGTGAAAAACACAGGTATCAAAATGGAGTTCAGCAGCATGTGGTCTGGTCACATGCTCTCTTGAGTCATAGCAGCCATTACTTTCAGGATGGCTGAAACATTTATAGGAAGGCCAAGCTCCTCCGTGGTCCATCATCTTTGTTGATTGGCCATCAGCACTGTCTAGCTTCTTCATTGTTGTACCTGAAAGGTTAGCTGTGGGTGTTTTCCAGAGTTACCACATTTGAAATACAGATACATAGTAAATATTAAAAACTTCAGATACATGCATACAGATAAGATAATTATGTTAATCAAATCATAACTTTTCCAGAAATACCTCACAAGACGTATCTTGTACAATATGCATTATAGCTATGTAATAATCATACCATAATGATACCACTATGATGAATGTGGGAAGTAGTGTCACAACTGTGTTCAGTTCTGGTGTCCACAATTCAAGAAAGATGTTGATAAATTGAAGAAGATTCAGAACAAAGCCATAAGAATGATTATAGGATTAGAAAGCATATCTTATAGTGATAACTTCAAAGAGCACAATCTATTTAGCTTAACGAAAAGAAGGTTAAGGAATGACTTGATTAATTTGTAAGTATCTACATGGGAACAAATATTTAATAATGGGCTCTTCAGTGTAGCAGAGAAAGGTATACTATAATCCAACGGCTGAAAGTTGAAGGTAGACAAATTCAGGCTGGAGATAAAAAAAAAAGCTCTAACATTGAGAGTAATTAACCACCGGAACAATTTACCAAGGATTGTGGTAGATTTTCTATCACTGACAGTTTTAAAATCAAGACTTAATTTTGTTTCTAAAAGATCTGCTCTAGGAATTATTTTCGGGGGAAGTTTTATGGCCCGTGTTATACAGGAGGTCAGACAAGATGATCAGAGTGTTCCCTTCTGGCCTTGAAATATATGAATAAACAACCACCACCACATTACCTGACAGAACATGAAAAACTATTTTTATTATTCTTTCCCACTCAAACACTTCCATTGGCTTAAGTTTTATCTACTTTTTTAATCCCTTATTAAAATACAGCTGTTGAAGTTTTATGACAAAAAAGTCAAGCTGTCTCGTGTTAATGAATTTCAAATACACTAGCACTTTTACTTAATGACTGGTAATGTATCAGTTAACTTTGAGTGCCATGCACAACAAGAGAATGGCTACACTGCAATGGAATAGCCGCAGCTAGCCCATGTCAGCTGACTCAGGCTCATGGGGCTTAGGCTATGGAGCTATACAGTTGTGGGTCTATAAAATTCCTTGCTTTCCTCGTGGAGTCCCAGAGACCTCGCTCTAACCCAAGCCTGAATGTCTGCACTACAGTTTTATAGCCCCACAAGCCCAAGTCAGCTGCCACAGGCGTATTATTGCAGTGTAGACATACTCTAAGATTTTTATTGTCTAGAGGAACAGTGTTCTTTAAACATACTTTGAATTAAATTTTCCCTCTGGTTTTTCTTCACTCTGTATTCATTGACAAACTCTGCAGGAACTATTTGGCAAGTGTGTTATGTAAATTCATGTTCTATGACCTATGCTATACAGGAAGTCAAACTAGATAATCACAATGGTCCTGTCTGGCCTTGAATTATAATAATGTTTGTGTTTTCCTGGTATTTTCCAGTATTATTTACAAACGAATATGATGTAAGGAAGCTACTCCAATTCAAAGCTCTCTTAAGGACTGAATAAATAATTAGGAAGTAGAACGGTAGAAGGAAGAACATACATTAATGAGATCAATGGGCTGAGAAATTATAGAAAATTTAGAGTAGGATTTTCAAAAGTGCTGAACAGTGACATTATTCTGCTCCCATTGAAATGAAAGTGAGGGGTGGAGAGGAAGAAAAGGGGGAAAAAAATCTATTTATAGACATGAATGCCCCAATTTGGGAGAGTACTTAAGCACACAGTTAACTTTAAGATGCTTAACTTTAAGCATGTGTTCAAGTGCTTTCCTAAATTGGGGACATGTAGAACAGTATTGGAAAACGTATACTTCCATATGGATAGTATTTCAGTTGCTAATGCTGTCAATGTAGTACTTTTCACTAATAACAAATTCCTTGAAATTGCGAATCCATTTTTACCAAAAAATAAAACATTGTGGACACTTGTATGTCTTTGCTTTCAGACAGCAGATTTCAGCTTTTATGAAACCCAGGGCAATTTACACACAAAATGCTGATCTCCTACCTATTGAATTATAAGCGAATAGCAGCTGTATTCAGTGATCTAACTACTGAAGGAAATGAGGAAGGGGAAGAAAATGCATTATGATCTCAACTTATCCAGACCACTCAGAGAAATACAGACAAATTCTGTCACGATTGCTTACGGTTATCCGTGTCTACATAATTTGCTCTGCGTATTTGGTTAACTATAGATAAGCTATATTTTAGAATCTGGAATCAGATTGTGGGGAGTAAATTCAGAAAGATCATTTTGACCAATGAATCTGTCCTACATTTTTCAGGACTGTGCTGAACAGAAGCAAAGTTGAGGTAAAATTAAAAGCTAAGTGCTCAAAAAGTCTGAACACAAAACGCTTCACATTCCAGTCACATACATAAAAATAACACTGGTCTATAATTTGAGAAGTCATCTGCTTCAGAGATAAAATGTGATATTTATTATGTATTTTGATGTGCTGAATTCAAATATGACAATTAAAACAACTGATTGGCTACTGTTTCTAAGATATTTAAGTTTTTACATTTTATGTCTATGTATATTGTGTAGATAGATTTACAATTTATGACTAAAACTCTACTAAGTCTTTTCATGTGTTTATGGTTGCTTTACATGATAATATTTCACCTGTCCTGTTTATGTAACACTTTAAAAATCAACAAAAGGGTTAAATAAATAATATTTATTATGAAACAAAAGGCAAAATGCTATTATGTAGATAGTTTAGTCCTATTCAGTGTCTAATCGTCGCTTCTTGGCTTGTCTCTTGTATTCATTAAATGGAGCATCTCTTGTCACCGTTCAGCAATAGTCTGCAAGCATTGATGGGCTCCATTTGCCCTGATAGCCTGCCAGGAGATTCTGCAGCTGTAGTCTGGAGCCCAACAGCTCTGCCTTACTCTTGGGTAGTTCCAAATCCCTGACAAGGTCATTCAGTTCACCTTGTGTTATGAGGTGTGATTCAGAGGAGGAGGATGGGAGAAAATGTGGGTCCTGTGACATTGATGGTTCAGGACCAGAATTTTCATCCTCTTCCTCGTCTGACTCGAGTGAGAATGATTCTGGTGCATCAGGAACTGGCAGTCTGTCTCTGTGGGGTACTGGGCATATAGCTGATGGAATGTTTGGATAATGCACAGTCCACTTTTTCTTCTTTGACACACCTTTCCCAACTGGAGGCACCATGCAGAAGTAACAATTGCTGATATGATCTGTTGGCTCTCTCCAAATCATTGGCACTGCAAAAGGCATAGATTTCCTTTTCCTGTTCAACCACTGGCGAAGAAGTGTTGCAGCATATGTGTGGGGCCCACCTCTTGTCCTGATCTCCAATTTTGCAGCCAAAAGAAAGGTGATAGGCTTTCTTAACCAGAGTGGTTATACTGCGCTTTTGTGATGCAAAAGTCACTTCACCACAAACATAGCAGAAGTTATCTGCACTCTTCACACAAGTATGAGGCATCTCTGCTCACTTTGGCTAAACAGAAATGTGTCCCTTTGCAAAATCAAACACTGACAAATAAGAGAGCATGACACTGTATGATTTCTAGAGCTGATATAGGGCAATTTGTTCAGCAGAGTGATGTAAGCTTCCTTATGATTGCATCATCCATGACTTCTAGGAATAAGATGATGCAATTCATATCATATATGATGCAATACCAGCTTCAGATTGCATCATTCATTGTTTTTCCTCAAAAGCAAGTACTGTCCAAACCCAGTCATAGATTTATTCATAGATCCAGTCAAAGATGTATTTTAGTCATTTCTGGTTTAAATTGAGATCCCTTCCCTTTATAACTCATTTATCCTCTGCCATTCCCAAGTCAAGCGTCGTATATACTGACCCAATAGCATATCTTGAAAACTAGAGCCAATCAACAATTTTAAGCATCATTTTCGTTCTCAGTGACCCAGAATCAGTAAAGTTGGACTACATTTATTTCAGAAGCATTTTGGCTGTAGAGCAGTGTAATCGTACACTGACAGTGAGAATGTTAATAAATATAATGTTCTGCCACCTTTCATCTGAACATTTTAAATCTTAGAATTATATATTAATATTTAGAATACCTGTAGGAGGTACACTAGGTAAAACATATTATTCCAGTTTTCAGAATGAGTACACTGAGACAACAGTTACAGATTTGCATAAGGTAATATTCTATGTCATGGCAAATCCAGATGTACACCCCTGGACTACTAGCAACTTGTCACTCTACTAGCCACTTTACATGACATTTTCTAAAAAGCCTAAATGACTTAGGAGCGCATATCCTTTTGCAAGTCAATGGGGCTCGTGCTTCTTTGTCATTTAGGCTCTGATGAAAATTCTGTTCTAAATCATTGTTGTGAAATCATCTGAGGGATTGTTGCTTATTTACCCAAACAAATGAAAGATTTGTTTGGCCATAAACTTACAATATTTTAAAACTTTAAATATTCTAGGCAAGCATTGCAGAGGCCATTGGTGGGACCTTTGTTTATCAGTTTTGATAGTATATTTGCATACTTAAAATTAACATTGCTATATTCACCCTCTTAATATGCATGGTTTTCTTCTTTACATTAATGGGAGTTGCACATATTTTTGGAGAGACAAGGAAGATTAACATAAATAATCTCATGAAAGCAAGGCAATTAAAAGTTACGCCTGAAATGAAATTCCATCTTTAACACACTCCATTGTGTATAGACTTAGCAGCACAGATGGTTCAGTACTTTAGATCACTTCTCTTCTGGTGTCATCTACAATACTGAATCAAATTTCAATTTTTGGGGAAAAAAGGCAATCTGCCTGTGGTTTTCATTTTTAATTATGTAAAGTATTTTAAGGATGAGTTTCATAGTTAATGTTTTTGATAATTGACAAAGACAGCTGTCATTATATTACAGCTTTGGTTCAATAATGTTAGAATTGTTATATAGTACATGTTATGATATTACCTTATATTTATGTTGTCTTTAAAATTTGTAATTCTGTAGTTCATTGGTTTAAAAAACAATACAGAAAAATTATTTGAATATTGTGAAGAATCTGGAACACTGAAGTGATCAGTCACTATAACCTGTATCTGAGGTTAGAAAATGTCTGGTTAGTTTTATTTATTCTATCTATTTTCTGCAAAATGCTGATAGGAAAATCCTGATGCTGTAAGTCAATCTCTAAACTCCAATTGACTTCAGTGGGGCCAGGATTTCACCCTGAATGTTTTCGATTCCCTCTGACTTCAATATCTTACTTAGTACCATTGACTGATTGGATTGGAGGAAGTGCAGGATCTGACACAGGTGCATAAGGAATATAATACCACAAAAATGTTTTCACAGCTTTTTTAATTCAATCCCAAACAATGAAGTACGAACAACTTGCAAGAATGACTGATCTCTCAAGATATCTAGGTGAATTTATTAATCTATTCAATTTGGATAGGTTCAGTATTTTTGGATGTTTATAGGAACCAAATTTCCAAATGTTTGGCATTTTCCCAATGTGAAGAAGAATCCCAAAGGCCTAATCTTCATCAAATACTTGACCAAATTTTGGAGGGGTCTGTGAATTGAGCTGGAAATCTCATTAATAAGGATTTCATGAGATTTCTGGCTATTTTTTTTTCTGTTAGATTACAGTATAATGTAGTAATAAATTATAGAATAATAGTATCATAGGAAAGGAAGGACAGAAAAAGATCTCTAGAAGTCATCAAGTCCAGCCACCTGTGCTGATCAAGTAAACCTAGACCATCCCTGACATGCGTTTGTCTAACCTTTCATTTAAAATGCCCTGTGATGGGATGCTTCAGCAACCCTTTGAAGACTATTCCAGATTTTAACTCTCCTTATATTTAAAAAGTTCTTCCTAATTGCTAACCTAAATCTCCTTTTCTGCAGATTAAGCACATTACTAATTCTCCGACCTTCATTATCCATGAAAAACAATTGAACACCTTCTTGCTTATAACAGCCCTTAACACATTTGAAGACTGTTGGACTGCTCTGATCATAGGCATCTACTTTCCCTCTGCATGGTGGGTGCTTGACCCACCTCCGTCCCTGGCCCCACCCTTCCACACCCCTCACCCTGCCCCCATTCCACAAAGTCCCCTCCTCTATTTCACCCCCTCCCCCCAAGTCCTCGCCTCTTCTCTGCCTCCTCCCCTGAGTGCGCTGCATCGCTGCTCCTCCCTCTCCCTCCGGGAAAGTGCCGCCAAACAGCTATTAGGTGTCAGGAAGCGTTGGGAGGGAGAGGAAGGAGTGGGGACATGGAGTGCTGGGGTTGAGGCAGAAGGAGGGGGGAGCTTGGCTGCCAGTGGGTGCAGATCACCCACTAATTTTCCCCTGGAGCACCCATGGAGTTGGCACTACGGTTCTGATGTTCCCTCTCATTCTTTGTTCAAGACTGAACATGCCTAGGTTTTTAAATCTTTCTTCACAGGTCAGGTTTTCCAAACTTTGTTATTTTTATTGCTCTCTCCTGTATTTGCCACTTTGTTCACTCCTTGCTTGAAGTGTGATCCCCACAAGTGAACATAATAATCCACTTGAGGCCTCACCAGTGCTGTGCAGAGTGGGACAATTACTTTCTGTCTTACATATGATACATCTGTTAATATATCCCAGAATTATTAGGTTTTTTTGCAGTTGGATCGCATTGACTCATTCAATTTGTGATCCCACTATAACCTCCAGGTCCATTTCAGCAGTACTACCACCTACTCAGTTATTCCTCATTTTGTAGTTGTGAATTTGATTTTTCCTTTTCAAAGTGAAATACTTTGCACTTGTCTTTATTGAATTTCATCTTGCTGATTTCAGTCTAATTCTCCAATTTGTGGACATCATTTGGAATTCTTATCCTGTCCTCCAAAGTACTTGAAACCCCTTCCTGCTTGGTGTCACCTGCAAATCTATCAGCGTGCTCTTTGTTCCATTATCTAACTCATTAATGAAAATATTGACTAGCACTGGACCCAGGATTGACCACCATAGATATGGACCTTCCCATTTCATAGCAAACTATTGATGATTACTCCTTGAGTATGATCTTTCAAGCAGTTATTTACACACTGTGACATACCACATTACAATCCAGACCAGTGGGGGCAGTTTCCCCCCCATCCTGGAACCTTGGATGCCATATAATGCCTAGCTGAAGAGCTTCCCACCTAAGCTGGTCACTAAGAGTCTTCTAGCATGCAAGTATCAGAGGGGTAGCCGTGTTAGTCTGGATCAGTAAAAGCAGCAAAGAATCCTGTGGCACCTTATAGACTAACAGATGTTTTGGAGCATGAGCTTTCGTGGGTGAATACCCACTTCCTCAGATGCATGTAATGGAAATTTCCAGGGGCAGGTATATGTATGCTAGCAAGCAAGCTAGAGATAACGAGGTTGGTTCAATCAGGGAGGATAAGGCGCTGTTCTAGCAGTTGAGGTGTGAAAACCAAGAGAGGAGAAACTGGTTCTGTAATTGGCAAGCCATTCACAGTCTTTGTTCAATCCTGAGCTGATGGTGTCAAATTTGCAGATGAACTGAAGCTCAGCAGTTTCTCTTTGAAGTCTGGTCCTGAAGTTTTTTTGCTGCAGGATGGCCACCTTAAGGTCTGCTATAGTGTGGCCAGGGAGGTTGAAGTGTTCTCCTACAGATTTTTGTATATTGCCATTCCTAATGTCTGATTTGTGTCCTTTTATCCTTTTCCATAGCGACTGTCCAGTTTGGCCGATGTACATAGCAGAGGGGCATTGCTGGCATATGATGGCGTATATTACATTGGTGGAAGTGCAGGTGAATGAACCGGTGATGGTGTGGCTGATCTGGTTAGGTCCTGTGATGGTGTCGCTGGTGTAGATATGTGGGCAGAGTTGGCATCGAGGTTTGTTGCATGGATTGGTTCCTGAGCTAGAGTTATTATGGTGCGGTGTGCAGTTACTGGTGAGAATATGTTTCAGGTTGGCAGGTTGTCTGTGGGCAAGGACTGGCCTGCCACCCAAGGCCTGTGAAAGTGTGGGATCATTGTCCAGGATGGGTTGTAGATCCTTGATGATGCGTTGGAGAGGTTTTAGCTGGGGGCTGTATGTGATGGCCAGTGGAGTCCTGTTGGTTTCTTTCTTGGGTTAGTCTTGCAGTAGGAGGCCTCTGGGTACACGTCTGGCTCTGTTGATCTGTTTCCTTATTTCCTCGTGCGGGTATTGTAGTTTTGAGAATGCTTGGTGGAGATTTTGTAGGTGTTGGTCTCTGTCTGAGGGGTTAGAGCAGATGCGGTTGTACCTCATTGCTTGGCTGTAGACAATGGATCGTGTGATGTGCCCGGGATGGAAGCTGGAGGCATGAAGGTAGGCATAGCAGTCGGTAGGTTTTCGATATAGGGTGGTGGTAATGTGACCATCACTTATTTGCACCGTGGTGTCAAGAAAGTGGACCTCCCGTGTAGATAGGTCCAGGCTGAGGTTGATGGTGGGGTGGAAGCTGTTGAAATCGTGGTGGAATTTTTCCAGAGTCTCCTTCCAATGGGTCCAGATGATGAAGATGTCCTCAATGTAGCGTAGGTAGAGAAGGGGCGTGAGTGGACGAGAGCTGAGGAAGCGTTGTTCCAGGTCGGCCATAAAGATATTGGCATATTGTGGGGCCATGCAGGTGCCCATAGCAGTGCCACTGATCTGGAGATATATATTGTCATCAAATTTGAAATAGTTGTGTGTGAGGATAAAGGCACAGAGCTCAGCAGCCAGTTGTGCTGTGGCATCATCAGGGATAGTGTTCCTGACAGCTTGTATTCCATCTGTGTGTGGGATGTTTGTGTAGAGAGCCTCTACATCCATGGTGGCTAGGATGGTGTTTTCTGGAAGGTCACCAATGTATTGTAGTTTCCTCAGGAAATCAGTGGTGTCACGGAGATAGCTGGGAGTGCTGGTGGCATAGGGTCTGAGTAGAGAGTCCATATATCCAGACAGTCCTTCAGTGAGAGTGCCAATGCCCGAGAGGATGGGGCGTCCAGGATTTCCGGGTTTGTGGATCTTGGGTAGTAGATAGAATAATCCTGGTCGGGGCTCTAGGGGTATGTTGATTTCTTCTGGTGTTAGTGTAGGGAGTGTCCTGAGTAGATGCTGTAGTTTCTTAGTGTATTCCTCAGTGGGATCTGAGGGAAGTGGCCTGTAGAATTTGGTATTGGAGAGTTGTCTGGCTGCCTCCTTTTGGTAGTCAGACCTGTTCATGATGACAACAGCACCTCCTTTATCAGCCTCCTCTGAGGCTGATAAAATGTTTACTAATGTTTAACTTCACAAACAATACTAGAGTCAAGCAAAACATTATCACCACATGCTTCCAGCCAGGCTAGTGACCAAACTCTATCCCTAGTTTGCTCATGAGAATATAATTTGTTCCTTATAAGCCTGTTATATGGTAGATGCTTACAAATTGATTAATAATGTTGTTCCAGTATCTTTCTGGGAATCAAAGTAAGACTGATGATCTATAATTTTCTGGGTCTATAATTTTCTATTTTTTCCCTTCTCCAGACCTCTGGGACCTCACCCGTCCTCCTTGAGTTCTAGAAGATCACTACTAAGGGCATGTCTATACTGTAATCTTTAATGGGCCTATGCTAGCTTGATTTACAGCCACCGCAGTGATGTCCACACTACTCTCTTTCTGTCAGTGGTGCACATCCATACCAGGAGCACTGACTGAAGAGGAGCAGTATGGCTGGCTGAGAGTCAGGGCTCTCACCTCTGCACAACTCCCCACCAGGAGCCCAGTTGCCCCGCCCCAGGGCTTCTCACCTCCCTGCTTCCAGTCAGGAAAAGGGGTCAAGCCACTTGGGGCTTCTCACTTCTGATGGGGAGATAATCACTTGGAGTCCAGTGGGCTGCCATACTCCCTGTGAGTAGTGGGGAGCCAGAAGTCAGGGGGCAGCAGGGCTCCACCCAGGGACCCGGGGTGTCAGCCCAAGCAGGAAGCCTGAGTGGTAGCCGGCTTGGAGCAGATATCCTGCCTTACATCAATCTAACTCTGTAGCGTAGACCAAGCCAACTTTTCCAAGCTTGCTTCAGCTTGGTTCCTGAAGTACCCTAGGTTGAATTTTGTCCAGTCTTGGTGACTTGAATACATCTAACTCATCTAAATATTCTTTAGCCTGTTCTTTCCCTATTTTGACTTGTTCTCCTTGTTAGTATTAATTGTACAGAGTATTTGGACACAGTGAAGACTGAGGCAAAATAGACATTAAACACCTCAGTCTTGATATCAGTTATTAGCTCTCCTTTCCCCATGAAGTTGAGGACCCAAGCTTTTCTTCATCTTTCTCTAGCTCTAATCTATTTAATAAACATCTTATTGTCTTTTGCATCTCTTGCTGGTGTAAATCATTTTGTCTCTACATACTTGTGCTATTCATTTTTACTCCTCCATGTTTCCACTCTTTGTAGGATTCCTTTTTGATTTTTAGGTAAGTAAAGAGTTCCTGATGGAGAAAGATTGTCCTTTTACTATTTTTCCTACCTTTGCTTTACATCAAGATAGTTTGCTGTTGTGCCTTCAATATTGTCTCCTTGAGAACTACCAGCTCTCCTGAACTCTATTTTTCCGTAGATTTTCTTCCCATGGGACTTTACCTAGTAGCTCTCTAAATGTGTGATGGTTTTTATTTAAATAAATTGCCCTTATTCTGCTGATCTCACTCTTTCCTTAGAAACAAGAAATCTGTCATTTCACGATCACTTTCCACCTTCAGGTTCACTCTCAATTCCTGCCTGACCAGAAACAAGTCTACAATGGCAGTCCCCCTGATTACTTCCTCCATTTTCTGAAACACAAATTTGTCCCCAGTGCATTCCAGATTGTGTTTTGCTGTTCTAGTTTTACAGCAGATGTCTCAGTAGTGTCCTATTACTACTACTGTTTTGGATATTTGTTTTATTTGTTAGAGAGATGCCACCTCCGCCTCCTCTTCCTGATTTGGTGGTCTATAGTAGACCTCTACCATGACATCACCCCTATTTTTTTTAGCCCTTTTATCTTTACCCAGAGACTTTCAACTGATCCACTTCTCACCTCTTTCTGGAACACAGAACAAGCATATATAGTCTTGATGTGTAATACAACACCTCCTCCCTTTTTATCCTGCCTATCCTTCCTGAACAAGCTATAGTCCTCTATACCAATATTCCAGTCATGAGATTTATCCTACCAAGTCTCTGAGACCCCAATTATCATAATTTAGATTAAGTACTAATAAAAACAAATTAAATGTAAAATACAACTTGTATTGGAATACTTACAAACTAGACCTTAAGCAAGTCATTTAATGTCTTAGTTCCCCTCTGTAAAATGGTGGTAATACTCATTTAGCTTACTACATATATGTCTGGTGGAATTTTTAGTTTATCCTCATTCTCTTGATATACTTTTAAATAATATTTAAATTTTGAATTATTTTGCCTGCTGGGAGGGTAACTTGGGCAATAAACACCTATCCTAAATTAGCACAGTTAATCAACAGCCTTCTACTCACAAGTAGAGGTTATACTTTAAGAATTATACCCGGATAAGGCAGTGATATTTTGCTACGCACACAAACTCAATAGAACACAATATACAGCTGAAGAGAAACAAAAAAGTGACTGATTTATATTTCAGAGAATACAATGTAAATCAAGCACCTGTCACTATTCACTAATAAATATGTTCTAAAAGTCAACAGAACCTTAGAGGAATTTCTTGTGCATTTCATTGAAGAAATTACAAATCTAATTCCAGCAGCGAGAAAATCATTATCCTTAGTTTAGAGTCCTTCTGCAGAACTTACCTCTGAGTCAATTATTAAAGTCAATGATAATCTCCTTGTGGTATCCTACTGTATTTTAATTGAATTCAGGAGACTTTTTTTTTTAATTATTAGGGTCTTCAGGACTCTTGTTCATTCAATCAACTGTGATCTCAATACAAACCGTAAGGAACGTATCAAAATGTTAGTGTCACAAAGAGAAAGTACAGCACTTCATTTGTGGTAGGACGTGTGAGCGCCATCTAAATCAATGAAAACCTAAGTACATCTACCTTTTATTTTGTGCAAGTGTTAGCGTGTACTATTAGATCTTAACTGCTTAGAGGTTAGGAATGAGTAATTTGGTTAAATAAAATTTGTCTTCTGCAAAACTTTTTCCTGATTCTGGAATTTAATTTGAATCAAACTTTGAGAAGCTTCTGAACTATTCAAATACATGTTTGTTTTTTGCTAGTGTCCTGCAATTGCCAGGGGTGTTGATATAACACAGAAAAAGCCCTCATGATTTTTACTTATGATAGAAATTCCCAGAAAGTTCATGACATTCAGTTCTTTGTGGACCTCTAGCCTATTTTCTCACATTGGAGAGCTTTGAAGTTTCTCAGATTGGAGCTCTGTAACTTCTATGATCCTAGAGTTAGGAGAAACTTTGGATCTACAGCTCACCTCGAGGGCTTTTCCAAACCAAACTTGAATCCTTTTAAGTTTGTTCGTTAATAGTCGAAATGGAGCACTATTCATAACAAATTATTGTATTTAATAGAATAATACATTCATAGATATACCTTCAATAATATTGTTACCTCTATTTACCAGAACATCACCTTTTAGATTTTCTACTTTCTCATGTCCCTTGAAACAACCTTCTTGCCTCAATGCACAGAGGATGGCTTTTTCAAACCACTGAGCAGTAGCCCAACTTGGCTCCTATTGAAGCTCATGCTGAACACTTTAAAATGCCAGTCCACAGGTGTTTGTTATTATGGTTAATATGTTTCACTTCTACAGCCTGTAGCCCCCTACCCCACCAACTCACACACACTTTAAAAAAAAAACATGTGAACCCAAACAGAGCGCTACAATTATTTTGTTCTTCTACACCATGCTCTGTGATTAAAAAGGTAATTCCAGTAGAGAACAAGGGAGCTTCATGAAATGAGCAAGATAACACAAGGGAAAGGAATCCATATTATGCTATAGTCATTCAGTCATGCAAATAATTATCTGTTCCAGCTGACAATTTCTCAGTATGTGAATCTTTAAGCGGCACACTCATTTTGATTTACTCAGCCTTCTGTCCTGTTTCATTCAGATACAAAAACAGCACACTGAAAGCAAAAGAAAGGTTTCAGATTTGAAAGTTTTATGTTCCTGAACAAAATCTGAACTTTGCTTCATGAAAATAACATCACTGTTATCATAACCTTAGTCCCAGATTTGGGCCTTAGCGTCCAAAATATGGGGGTTAGCATGAAAACCTCCAAGCTTAGTTACCAGCTTGGACCTGGTACTTGCTGCCACCACCCAAAAAATTAGAGTGTTTTGGGGCACTCTGGTCCCCCTGAAAAACCCTCCCTGGGGACCCCAAGACCCAAATCCCTTGAGTCTCACAACAAAGGGAAATAATCCTTTTTCCCTTCCCCCCTCCAGGTTCTCCTGGAGAGATACACAGACACAAGCTCTGTGAATCCAAACAGAGTGACTCCCCCTCTCCGTTTCCAGTCCTGGAAACAAAAGGACTTTCCTCTTCACCCAGAGGGAATGCAAAATCAGGCTAGCAAATCCAACACACACAGATTTCCCCCTGATTTCTTCCTCCCACCAATTCCCTGGTGAGTACAGATTCAATTTCCCTGAAATTTCCCAGAAAAGAAAACTCCAACAGGTCTCAAAAAGAAAGCTTTATATAAAAAGAAAGAAGAAATACATACAAATGGTCTCTCTGTATTAAGGTGACAAAATACAGGGTCGATTGCTTAAAAGAATATTGAATAAACAGCCTTATTCAAAAATAATACAAATCAAAGCACTCCAGCACTTATATTCATGCAAATACCAAAGAAAAGAAACCATATAACTTACTATCTGATCTCTTTGTCCATACACTTAGAAACAGAAGATTAGAAAACAGAAACTACTTCTCCAAAGCTCAGAGAAAAGCAGGCAGCCAGAAAACAAAGACCTCAGACACAAAATTCCCTCCACCCAAAGTTGAAAAATCCGGTTTCCTGATTGGTCCTCTGGTCAGGTGCGTCATGTGAAAGAGACATTAACCCTTAGCTATCTGTTTATGACACGCCCCCCCAAATTGCAGACAGTGGGGAAGCTCACTGGCGGCGATTTCCTTCTAGAACTTTAAAATAAACAGATTACTACAACACATGCACCTTTACATATACTACTAAGTATATAACTAACAGACTTTTACATTTTAAGAACACTTTTTAACTACTGGATTCTGGGAAACTCTCACGGGAGAGTGCATCAGCAACTTTGTTAGAAGCTCCTGTGATGTGTTGAATTTCAAAATCAAAATCTTGGAGAGCTAAACTCCAACGAAGAAGTTTCTTGTTGTTCCCCTTGGCAGTATGAAGCCACTTTGGTGCAGCATGGTCAGTTTGTAGTTGGAACCGCCGTCCCCAAACATATGGGCGTAGCTTTTCCAGGGCGTACACAATGGCATAGCATTCCTTTTCACTGACTGACCAGTGACTTTCCCTCTCAGACAGTTTTTTGCTGAGAAACACGACAGGATGGAAGTTGTGATCTGTTGCTTCCTGCATGAGCACTGCTCCTATACCACGCTTAGATGCATTCGTGGTTACCAGGAATGGCTTGTCAAAATCCGGGGCCCTGAGCACAGGGTCAGACATGAGCGTTGCCTTAAGTTGGGTAAAGGCCTTTTGACACTCATCAGTCCACTTAACTGCATTTGGCTGGGTCTTTTTGGTCAGGTCGGTCAATGGGGCAGCGATTTGGCTGTAGTGTGGTACAAATCGCCTGTAGTATCCGGCCAAGCCTAAGAAGGATTGGACCTGTTTCTTTGACCTTGGGACAGGCCACTTTTGGATAGCATCCACTTTGGCCTGTAGGGGGTTTATGGTTCCTTGACCCACCTGGTGCCCTAGGTAAGTCACTCTGTTTTGGCCTATTTGACACTTTTTGGCCTTAACAGTTAGTCTGGCCTGCCTGATGCGCTCAAAGACCTTTTCCAGGTGTAGTAGGTGTTCGGGCCAGGAGTCTGAAAAAATGGCCACATCATCGAGGTAGGCAACTGCAAATTCTCCCAGTCCAGCTAGTAGACCATCTACCAGCCTCTGGAAGGTGGCGGGTGCATTTCGAAGGCCGAAAGGAAGGACATTGAATTCATACACCCTCGCATGGGTGACGAATGCTGACCTCTCCTTGGCAGGTTCATCTAGTGGTACTTGCCAGTACCCCTTGGTTAAGTCTATTGTAGAGATGAACTGGGCACGTCCCAACTTTTCCAATAGCTCATCTGTGCGTGGCATTGGATAGTTGTCCGGATGAGTTACCGCATTTAGCTTACGGTAGTCCACGCAAAAGCGTATTTCCCCATCTGGTTTGGGTACCAGAACCACTGGAGATGCCCATGCACTGGTAGATGAGCGGATTATACCCATCTGTAGCATGCTCTGGATCTCCCGTTCTATAGCAGCTTGGGCATGAGGAGACACCCGGTAGGGTGGGGTTCTGATTGGGTGAGCATTACCTGTATCAATGGAGTGGTATGCCCGTTCAGTCCGTCCTGGGATGGCTGAGAACAATGGGGCGAAGCTAGTGCACAGCTCCTTGATTTGTCGCCGCTGCAGACGTTCCAGGGTGGTTGAGAGGTTCACCTCTTCCACGCCACCGTCTTTTTTCCCGTCGTAGTAGACACCGTCAGGCCACTCAGCCTCATCTCCCTGGACTGTAAACTGACAAACCTGTAAGTCTCTGGAATAGAAAGGCTTGAGAGAATTAACATGGTACACTTTAGGCTTTAGTGAGGAATTGGGAAATGCTATGAGGTAGTTTACAGTTCCCAGGCGCTCTTGGACCGTGAATGGCCCTTCCCATGATGCTTCCATCTTATGGGCCTGTTGCGCCTTCAAGACTATAACCTGGTCTCCTACCTTGAAGGAACGTTCTCTGGCATGTCTGTCATACCAGGCCTTTTGCTCTTCTTGAGCATCCTTTAGGTTCTCTCTAGCAAGGGCTAAAGAGTGTCGGAGGGTGCTTTGTAGGTTGCTTACAAAGTCCAGAATGTTAGTTCCTGGAGAAGGCGTAAACCCCTCCCATTGCTGCTTCACCAATTGTAATGGTCCCTTAACCTCGTGACCATACACAAGTTCAAATGGTGAAAACCCTAAACTGGGATGTGGTACAGCCCTGTAGGCAAACAGCAACTGCTGCAACACTAGGTCCCAATTATTGGAGAATTCGTTGATGAATTTTCGTATCATGGCCCCCAAAGTTCCATTGAACCTTTCCACCAGGCCATTGGTTTGATGGTGGTACGGGGTGGCAACCAAGTGATTCACCCCATGAGTTTCCCACAGTTTTTCCATGGTCCCTGCCAGGAAATTAGACCCTGAATCTGTAAGGATGTCGGAGGGCCAACCTACCCTGGCAAAGATGTCTGTTAGGGCCAGGCACACAGTGTTAGCCCTGGTGTTGCCTAGAGCTACTGCTTCTGGCCATCGGGTAGCAAAGTCCACTAAAGTCAGTACGTACTGCTTTCCTCTGGGTGTCTTTTTTGGGAAAGGACCCAGAATATCCACAGCTACTCGCTGAAATGGGACCTCAATTATGGGGAGTGGCTGGAGAGGGGCCTTGACCTGGTCTTGAGGCTTACCCACTCTTTGGCATACCTCACAAGACCGGACATACTTGGCAACGTCCTTGCCCATCCCCTCCCAGTGGAAGGACTTCACCAACCGGTCTTTGGTTCTGTTCACCCCAGCATGGCCACTGGGGTGATCATGGGCTAAGCTTAAGAGCTTTTCCCGGTACTTAGTTGGAACCACCAACTGTTTTTGCGGCTGCCATTCTTCCCGGTGTCCACCAGAAAGAATTTCCTTGTATAAAAGTCCTTGGTCTATAACAAACCGGATCGATTAGAAGAGCTGAGAGGCGGTGGGGTGCTCCGTGCCGCCGCCCAAGCTTTCTGAAGGCTGTCATCCGCTTCCTGCTCAGCCTGGAACTGTTCTAGGGTCACCAGTTCTTCCTCAGACTGTGGACTTGGGCTTGGTCCCTCTGGAAGCGATGTAGGTGATGGGGTTGGTTCCGTTGCTGGTGAACCGCTCTCCGCTGGTGCACCTGAGGGTATTTCAGGCTCTGGCTGAGCCTTTTGGGTATGGCTGTCTTTTGCTTCTGCCAGTTCTGGCTCGCTGGCACCCTCTGGCATTGAGTTTGAAGATGTGGTTGCACTTGCTGGGGCTGGTTGCTGTTCCAGTTCCGGGCCTGGGACTGGAGATGCTGTGGCTGTTTCAGTGGTAGGCATGGAATTCGGGTCCACTACCTCTGTCTGGGTCTCTGGTAACACAGACGGGGCGTATGTGGACGGCTCAGGAACAGGAATGGGTCTGGAAGCTTGCCTGGTTTGGCTACGGGTAACCATTCCCACTCTCTTGGCCCGCCTCACCTGGTTGGCCAAGTCTTCCCCCAGTAGCATGGGGATAGGATAATTGTCATAGACTGCAAAAGTCCACATTCCTGACCAGCCTTTGTACTGGACAGGCAGTTGAGCTGTAGGCAAGTCTACAGCTTGTGACATGAAGGGGTAAATTGTAACTTTGGCCTTTGGGTTGATGAATTTGGGGTCAACGAAGGATTGGTGGATAGCTGGCACTTGTGCCCCCGTGTCTCTCCACGCAGTAACCTTCTTTCCGCCCACTCTCAAATTTTCCCTTCGCTCCAAGGGTATTTGAGAGGCATCCGGGCCTGGGGATCTTTGGGGTGATGGTGGTGTAATGAATTGCACTCGCATGGTGTTCTTGGGACAGTTGGCCTTGATATGTCCCAGTTCATTACACTTAAAGCATCTTCCATCTGATGGGTCACTGGGCCGAGGTGAGTTACTGGAGACTGGTGAGATGGAAGGGTAGGGTGTCTGTGGCTTTACTTGGGTGGTATGTGGGGTCTTTGGCTGTCCTCGGTTGTAGGGTTTATGGTCTGTGTGCCCCCTGTGGTAACCATTCCCCTTGACAGTAGCTTTCTTGCTTTCTGCCAGTTCCATCCATTTGGCTCCAATCTCCCCCGCCTCAGCGAGATCTTTGGGTTTTCCATCTTGTATGTACCGTGTGATGTCTTCAGGAACGCCATCGAAGAACTGCTCCATTTGTATGAGGAGGTGCAGTTCTTCCAAGGTTTGAACGTTGTTTCCTGTTATCCAGGCCTCATAGTTTTTTGCAACGTAGTAGGCGTGTTTGGGAAATGACACCTCTGGTTTCCACTTTTGGGTTCTGAAGCGCCGACGGGCATGATCTGGGGTTATCCCCATTCTGTATCTGGCCTTGTTTTGAAAAAGTTTATAGTCATTCATTTGCTGCTTAGGCATTTCAGCTGCCACCTCTGCTAAAGGTCCACTGAGCTGTGACCTTAATTCTACCATGTACTGGTCTTCGGGGATGCTGTACCCAAGACAGGCTCTTTCAAAATTTTCCAAGAAGGCCTCGGTGTCATCACCTGCCTTGTAGGTGGGAAATTTCCTGTGCTGTGGAGCAATAATTGGTGCCGGGTTGTTAGGGTTGGCTGGCACATGCAGCCCAGCTTTTGCCAAGTCCAGTTCATGTTTTCTCTGTTTTTCCTTCTCTTCATTCTCTTTTTGTTGTTTTTCCATTTCTTTTTGGTGTTTTTCCATGTCTCGGCGGTGGGCCGCCTCTTCTTCTGCTTGTTTCCTTCGGTAGGCCACCTCTTCTTCTTCTAGTTTTATTTTGTGTGCTGCCTCTTTGATTTGTTCTTCTCTTTCTTTCATCTCCATTTGTCGCCTGTGTTCAGCTTCTTTGAATTGCTCTTCGGCCTCAATTTTTGCCTTAGAAGTCATGATTCCTGTTTTCTTGTGTTGGGGTGCCCTCCGGTGTTTATCTTCTGAACTGCAGGTTCTCTGTTGCCTCCTGAAGTCTGCCTAGCAACAGTGCCTTTAGCTAATCTTCAATGTTAAGTAAACCTGAAAAAACCACTTTATTTGCATGTATATAGTGCTGGTAATGACTCCTAATGGGAGTGCTATTGCATGACAAAAGACCTGTAACAGCTCCTTAATGGCTTCTTGCTTAACATGCAAGCCACAAACTGCCAGAGAGAGCAGAAAAAAAAATTCTCTCTGGTTCCCTTTTAAAACCAAACTGTTTCTCTCTGCTAAAAAGCCCTTAGCAGAGAAAAGAAAAATATAATATTCCTACTGGCTTCTGGATTCTGTCTATATCCCAACCGCTGCTACTCATATCATAACCTTAGTCCCAGATTTGGACCTTAGCATCCAAAATATGGGGGTTAGCATGAAAACCTCCAAACTTAGTTACCAGCTTGGACCTGGTACTTGCTGCCACCACCCAAAAAATTAGAGTGTTTTGGGGCACTCTGGTCCCCCTGAAAAACCCTCCCTGGGGACCCCAAGACCCAAATCCCTTGAGTCTCACAACAAAGGGAAATAATCCTTTTTCCCTTCCCCCCTCCAGGTGCTCCTGGAGAGATACACAGACACAAGCTCTGTGAATCCAAACAGAGTGACTCCCCCTCTCCGTTTCCAGTCCTGGAAACAAAAGCACTTTCCTCTTCACCCAGAGGGAATGCAAAATCAGGCTAGCAAATCCAACACACACAGATTTCCCCCTGATTTCTTCCTCCCACCAATTCCCTGGTGAGTACAGATTCAATTTCCCTGAAATTTCCCAGAAAAGAAAACTCCAACAGGTCTCAGAAAGAAAGCTTTATATAAAAAGAAAGAAGAAATACATACAAATGGTCTCTCTGTATTAAGGTGACAAAATACAGGGTCGATTGCTTAAAAGAATATTGAATAAACAGCCTTATTCAAAAATAATACAAATCAAAGCACTCCAGCACTTATATTCATGCAAATACCAAAGAAAAGAAACCATATAACTTACTATCTGATCTCTTTGTCCATACACTTACACCCCGTCCACACTACAGGGTAAAATCGATGTTATTAAAATCGATTTTATAAAGCAGGCTTTATAAAATCGATTTTGCGCGTCCACACTAGGGCTACTTACATCGATGTTGAGCGTCCATGTTCCCTGGCGTCCATCTTTTCCCTGAGCGTTGCACTCTGGGTACCTATCCCACAGTTCCTGCATGGGTCCCTGGCCTTTGGAATTATGGGTTACTACACCAGTGCATGATGGGGCCAAAATCCCCGTCGTGGGTGGTTCTGGGTACAGCCTCACCCCCTCCCTTCCTGTCAGCGGAACACAGTCACTTCGCGCGGTTTTTACTGGCTGCAGTGAGAAAACGCCATTTTGCAGCAAGCATGGATCCAGGAGTGCTCTTATCCTTGATCGCGAATGCTGTAAATAGTTCACGCATTCTCATGCTATCCATGCTGAACCATGAGTCAGAAATGCAAGAGAGAATGCTTGACTGCGGGGACGACAGTGATGAGGACTTGGAGAACGAGATTTCCGACACCCCGGGCACCTGCACTTTGGAGCTCCTGACGGTTTTGGGGGAGGTTCTACCCGTTCCGCGCCGCTTTTGGGCATGGGAAACAAGCACTGACTGGTGGGACCGCATAGTCCTGCAGGTGTGGGACGATTCGCAGTGGCTGCGGAACTTTCGCATGCGTAAGAGCACTTTCTTTGAACTTTGTGACTCGCTTTCTCCTGTCCTGAAACGGCATAATACCAGGATGAGACCAGCCCTCACAGTGGAAAAGCGAGTGGCAATAGCCATCTGGAAGCTTGCAACGCCAGACAGCTACCGGTCAGTCGGTAATCAATTTGGAGTGGGAAAATCTACTGTGGGGGCTGCTGTGCTGGAAGTATCCAAAGCAATCATTAAGCTGCTGCTTCGAAAGATTGTGACTCTGGGAAACGTGCAGGCCATTGTGGATGGCTTTGCTGCAATGGGATTCCCTAACTGTGGGGGGGCCATAGATGGAACCCATATCCCTATCTTGGCACCGGAGCACCAGGGCGCCCAGTACATAAACCGCAAGGGGTACTTTTCAATGGTGCTGCAAGCCCTGGTGGATCACAAGGGACGTTTCACCAACATCCACGTGGGATGGCCAGGAAGGGTTCATGACGCACGTGTCTTCAGAAGCACTACACTGTTTAAACGGCTGCAGCAAGGGACCTACTTCCCTGACCAGAGAATAACAGTTGGAGATGTTGAAATGCCTATAGTTATCCTTGGGGACCCAGCCTACCCCTTGATGCCCTGGCTAATGAAGCCATACACAGGCAGCCTTGACAGTGCTCAGGAGTTGTTTAATTACAGGCTGAGCAAGTGCAGAATGGTGGTAGAATGTGCATTTGGCAGATTGAAGGGAAGATGGCGAACGCTTCTTACTCGCTCAGATCTTAGCCAAACCAATATCCCCTTTGTCATTGCTGCTTGTTGTGTGCTCCACAATCTCTGTGAGAGTAAGGGGGAGACCTTTATAGCGGGGTGGGAGGCTGAGGCAAACCACCTGGCCGCTGATTATGCGCAGCCAGACACCAGGGCAATTAGAAGATCACACCAGGATGCTGTGCGCATCAGAGAAGCCCTGAAAAGTAGCTTCCTCATGGGCCAGGGTACAGTTTGAATGCTGAGTTTCTTTTCCATTGATTACCACCCTCCCCATGTATTCAGTCCTGCTGCTGCAAGCTGCATTCCCTGCACCCTTCCACAACTGCTTGCTTACGGTAATTAAAATAGCCGTCTGTGTCTGTGGAAAACATTGAATTCTTTATTAAAAGACAGTCACTGTAAGCAGCGCACCCTCCCTCTTGCATTTAGAACCCTGCGAATAGAATTACAGTAATAGGGTTTTTTTGGGAGAAGAATAGTAAATGGCTAGGGTTAGGGAGGGATGTAGGAAGGAAAGACACAGTCAGTTAAGGAAGCCCAGAAGTGGCTTCATGGACCAGGGAACGGTGTGATTGGTATGTTTTTTTCTCTGTTATTACCTACCTCCCCATGTCTTGACTCTGGCTGCTGCAAACGAGCTTCCCTGCACCCTTCCTTAACTGCTTGCTTATTGAAAATAAAGTTACTGGTATTTGTTAAAGAAATTGAGTTCTTTATTAAAAATCAGACCCTTTCACAAATCAATCATCATGCTTGCTGTTACAATCCTGTGCATGACATTTCATAACTCGGGGTTCTCCGGGGAAGGGAGTGAGGGAGGTTTGGAGGAAGGGGGAGGGAGGTTGGTAAGAAGAAGGCGCATCAGAGAAGACATAACAAGATTTATCATGGACCATGGTACGGTATGACTGCTTTGTTTATTTTCCCTGTATTACCCATCTTCCCATGTGTTTACTCCTGATGCTGCAAACTAGCTTCCCTGAAGCTTTGCAAAGCTGCATGCTTTATTTCTTTAACAACCCACCCTCACACTGCCTTTGCATAGCATGTCCTGAGAGTAAAGTAAGTAAATGGTGCCAAGGGAGAGGTTTGGGAGGAGTACAGGAGGGAAAGAAACATAACATTAAGGGGTTTTCAATGTAATGACAGCCTTCTGGTTGGACTGTCCACAGGGGTGTAGTTGGCTGGTGCAGATAGCCTTCCCCCACGCGTTCTTACACGCCTGGTTCTGGAATGTGTGGGACAGGGTGAGTACTGAGGGAGGTTATACATGGGTTGCAGAGGCAACCTGAGACCACGCAGCTCTTCCAGCATATCGCGGAGTATGTCGGTCTGATCACGAAGAAGATCCAGCGTTGCTGCCCGCCAGCGCTGATCTTCCTGCCACCTGAAATCATTTTTAGCATCCCTCCTGTCTTCGCGTTGACTGGCAGCCTCCCTGTACTTTGCGACCAATTGTTTCCAGTCCCCCTGCTGAGCTCTCTCAGTACGGGTTACTGCCATAATTTCTGTGAACATCGCCTCACGCATCCTCTTTTTTCTTAGCCTTCTTATGTGACCTCCCCGTCGGACAGGAGAAGGGAGAGGGAGGCTGGAGAAATGTGCAGCTGTGCGGGGGGGTGGGGGTGGAAAGAGTGATAGAAGAATCATAAGAGACATTTCATAGAACAATGGATACAGTCTTTCTCAGTGAACTGCGCTATTCACCGTACCTTGAGCATGTAACTTTACCACAAGGTCGCCTTAGGATTCTTTTAATACTTATTGCTTGTGGCTGAGGACTGAGATTTCAGCTCAGCCGCAGGTCAGGGGAGCACACAGACCGTGTCCGGAGACAATGGTAAGTTATTTGGTAGTGAACCGTGCAGTGGCTTGTAGTACCCTGCACCCCCTGCTTTTATCAGGTAGCATGAACAGTAGTGAGGCAAAGCGCTTTGAGGAAAAACACTGGTTTCTTTTCTTAAGCCATGGAAAAGGTGCAGCACAGGGAAATACAAGTTCCCTCCCACAATCATCTGTGCTGCACTTTGGAGTTAGCTTTAATGCCATCTACCTAACCCCATCCCCCCTCTGCCATGGCAGTTAATAGGGATGATTCATGCTGGCCAAGTGCTAGGAGACACCACCCCGTAGGAATGAACAGCTTTCTAACAACCACCACCTGGGTCATTGTTTTAGGAAAGGTTTTTCATTTACTGGCTCAGCACAGAAGAAAGGAATGAATGGTCATCTCTGTTCCCAGACATGTTAACAGACTGTTCCAGTAACTCTAATTCCAGCTACTGCATGCAGGCACTCATGGCAAATCACCCAGTAAAAAAGGCTTGCATTCATTCAGCCTACGCTTTTAATAAAAAAAGTGCACTCACCAGAGGACAATTCCACAGCATCATTTTCTGTGCTACTGGCTTGAGAGGGCTGGCAGGGTACTTCTGTAAGGGTTAGGAAAAGATCCTGGCTGTTAGGGGGAATTGAATGCTCTGTGCTCTCTGCTGTTTCGTCCTCCTCTTGGTCCTCATCGTGATCTTCGCTGTCCTCTAAATCTTCGGCAGTGGCAGAGATCACTACCCCCACCTCTGAATCCACAGACAAGGGGGGGGTTGTCGTTGCACAGTTCCCCAATATTGCGTTCAGCTCCTTGTAGAAGCGGCATGTTTTGGGGCCAGATCCTGACCTGCCCTTTGCTGCTTTGGTCTTCTGATACGCCTGTCTGAGCTCCTTCACTTTCACCCTGCACTGCAACGAGTCTCTGCTGTGTCCTCTCTGTCTCCTGGCATTAGAAATCTTTTCAAAGGTTTTCTCATTTCTTCTGCTGGACCTCAGTTCTGAAAGCACCGACTCTTCGCCCCATACAGCTATCAGATCCTGTAACTCCTGTGTGTTCCATGCTGGAGCTCTTTTCCTATTCTCAGGAGATTGCATTGTTATCTCTGCTGCTGAGAGCTCCACGCTGGGCAAACAGGAACTGAAGTTTCAAAGTTCCCGGGGCTTTTCCTGTTTACCTGGCCAGCAGTAGAGTTCCTTTCCCTGTGCAGAGCGGCCACTGGTGCACTATGGGATACCTCCCGGAGGCCATTAACTTCTGTTTCCGTCCACACTAGCATAAAATCGATTTTATAAAATCGATTTTGGGGTTACTCCTCTCGTTTTGATGGAGTTCCAAAATCGATTTTAGGGACCCTTAAAATCGATTTTATGCACTCTGTAGTGTGGACGGTTACAGCTTAAAATCGATTTAAAGCTCTTAAAATCGATTTAAAGCTCTAGTCTGGACCTGGCCTTAGAAACAGAAGATTAGAAAACAGAAACTACTTCTCCAAAGCTCAGAGAAAAGCAGGCAGCCAGAAAACAAAGACCTCAGACACAAAATTCCCTCCACCCAAAGTTGAAAAATCCGGTTTCCTGATTGGTCCTCTGGTCAGGTGCGTCATGTGAAAGAGACATTAACCCTTAGCTATCTGTTTATGACAACTGTGTTAATAAAATTGTGAGAATTGTTGATTACTGATTACTCTCGCCCCTCGCTCCCCCGATATGGTCACAAGGTGCCCGTTATCTACCGGGTAATGAGCGTTGGGATAGGGCGGAGGTTCGATCACTGGATGCCCTCGGGAGGGGTGACAAGTGCCCCAAGGTAGCAATGGGGATAACGCAAACAATCAGTCGTGGGGTTAAAATTGAGGGTTTATTGAATGGGTTACAGGTGAGGATAAGGAACAACTTAATACTAGTTACAACTTGGGCTTACAATATAATACCAGAACAAATAACAAAAATACTGCAATTACAAACAGAAGCTGACCCTGGTACCGCTCTAGGTCCCAGTAGTTATTCAGGTCCTTCCAAGGGTTAGTAAGAGTGCTATTGGCGCTATTATTAAGCATAAATGCAATTACTCGTCTAAATAAAAACAAAATGCAATAAGACAACTAAAGCTTGCCGTGAGACTCTGGCTTACAACACGATTACAGGCTCAGTTAGCTAGCAAAAATAGCAGAAGTAACAAAATCAGCAGTTAGACATACTCACACACACAAACCACAAAAGTTTCATCATCACCGGCAGACGGGTAGGCTTCTTAGAACACGCAGCTGAGGGAGTCCTCGAGTTGATCAGGCTCGGTTTCGGGTACAGCTTTCTGCGTCTCTCTCTGCCCACTCTCGGACAGTGGGCAATTTATAAGGGTAATGACGTGTCCAATTTTTTGGCCAGGTTTCTCCTAATTAGGAGATTTACAGGTGCCTCGTTACCACACTCAGGGAGGGGGGGGTTTCCTGGAAATGGCTGACCACAAAATTTGCCTAGCCCTAACGGAAATGTTTAGTACGTGCAGGCTCGTTTCCTGAACATGGGGGCCAGGGCAAAAACTGCTTAAAGCTGCAGCACTAACATAGGCACTAACATGCCCCCGTGCCCTCGGCTCCATGTGAATGTTATGCCTATACCTCAGATTCATCGTCCGACTCGCCGTCCTCTTCTACAAGAGGGCGTGTGTCGGGGGAAGAGGCAATGTAGGCCGACCCGATAACACGATGGACGCAGGCTTTTAAGCAGGCACAGCCAAGGCAGAGCAGGATACACCCGACCAGGAGGGAGATAAGGAGAGATTGGAAATAAGCCTTGTAGGCTCCGAGACCCAACCAATCGAGCCAGGACCAAAATCGGAAGGTCTCCCTGGACTTACGCATGGCGGTTCCTAAAGCCCTGAGATTATTAATTACTTCCGTTAAATTTCCAGATACAGAAGAAACAGAGACACAACACTTATCCTTAAACTGTGGGTACATGGATATGAGGCTCTCACAATAATCCCGTGATTGCAACAGAAATTGTATCATTAATCGGTTCTGAAAAGAATAATCTGATAATTCCGTTAGCTGCTGATTAACTAAATTAAAACCTTTTGCGGTGGTATTTGCCAGCGTTTCAATAGCCAGTGATTGGAATAATACTTGCTCACGTAATAACATATATCCAACGGGGTTAAGCGAGACCGCTGAAGACACTACAGAGGACAGCGCACCCTTTGCCTTCTCCCACCAACCCCAGGAACATCGAACCCGTCCGGCTGAGTTGGGATGCCAGGTCTTAACGTAAATACCACTCCCTTTTATCAGGATAGAGCCAATGGTACATATACCTCTAGGGTTAGGGGGGAGCGCCGTATAGGCTGCCTCGCCACACAGCCAAAAGTGACCGGGTCTGGGGGACCAAGGGGAAAAGGCAGAGTTTTGGCATGCCGAGCCTCCCTTAAAAACTAACTTCTTAATGTGGCTGTGGGATAGATATGTGTGTCTAAAGGGCTGATAGAATTTTTTGCCGCTATAAGTGATGCCGCCGGACCCAATTTTCCGGCCGCGGTTACCGCATAAAATGGGGGGTGGGGACGTACGATTGAAAATAGGGCTGCTGGCCGTCTCATTTCCGTCTACAAGCTGCCACTGGGAACAATTGGGGTAGGCCCCAACCCAAATGGTTTCTGTTCGATTATTTCCCAAAAAGGCCCAACAGTGGGATGCCATGGGCCTTTCCCCAGGTGACAAGGGGAGTGGGCCCATACGACGTACCCTAGTTTCATTAAAAATAGAAAAAACAAGGGGGGAAATGGGGTCGAAAAGATAGTTTGTGCAACCTATCCATTGTACGGTGGGGAGCCACTGAGCAAAGGGGGAAGAGCAATTAAGGGGACCATTAATGCTACTAAAATTAAACACTAAAGGCAATAAATCAAACAAAGGCCTATTTACAGACAGCCCATTGGAACATGAAAGGCAGTTATCAAGGGTCAGTGAGGATAAGTCGATGTTTCCTCCCAGGGCTTCCTGGATCCAATAGGCTGCGAACATAAGCTGATGGGTATTTTCGCCCACAGGATACGGATGTCTCAGGGTCAGCAGATCTGGGCCCTTCTGGTCGTCGTCCCGGCTTCCTGCCGCTATGGCGAGCTGCAAGACAAAGCAGAAGGCGGCCTTATTGGCCTCCGTTAGTTCGCTCCTGATTCAGAACGTTTGCTTATTCAGTTATGCTGGACCAAGGTGTGGTTGCCCTGGACATCTACAACCATATAGGTATTGGGATATTTACCTGCAGTTACAATTTGTGCAGCGTAGGGTTCTCGGTGACCTGAGGCCTGTGGCTCAGCCACCCAGACAAGTTGGTCAGGGTGATATACGGGAGTCCAGGGGCCTCTAGGCCTGGGGCTGATTTCAGGCCAATGAGAATAGTTTGCATTGAGGGAGATAAGAACCTGTGGTAATAGCGCACTCCAACCCTTATAGTCAACGCTGGGATTGACTGAACGTATCATGGTTTTCAGAACCCCGATTTTCCGCTCTACAATGCCATTACTTTCGGGGTGATATTTTAAATGAATATGGAGGGAGGCCCCCCATCCCAACACCAATGCTTCGAAACGCTTGCTGGTAAAAGGGGGTCCCCCATCTGCTTGAACTTCGGAGGGCACACCCCATGCCGCTGCCACCTGTTGCAGCACCCCAGCCACGGCCGCAGCCGTGGTGGTATTCAGGGGGATGCAGTGAGTTTGACGGGAGACCAAATCCACCACTACGAGAGCCTTTGGGTGGTGACGGGCTCCGGGTAGGGGTCCCATTAAATCTATTTGCCACACCGCGCCGGGAGGAAAGTACTCTGCAGCGTACACCCACCGCTCGTAACGCGGGCGGTTTTGGGACTTGATTTGTGCACAATTAAGGCAGGACTGCACTATTCTTTCGCAGTCCTGCCGCTGTACCTCGGGTTTTCCCTGAGCACCTAGGGCTAACTGATTGTATAGGCGGCCGCTAGGCAAATGCCCCCAATCCTCATGAAGCCATCGGAGGAATGGATCGGTTTTGAGCTGGAGCTGTTGCCCCAGGCACACTTGGGGCGCTTGAATTTCCCTTATTTTTTGGTCCAATTTGGAGTGGAGGGGGTTAGAATTAGGACGATGCGACGGGCAATGGGTTATAAACCAGGGCTGGGAGAACTTACGTACAAGGTTGAAAATAGTGTCCCACAGGGGCGTAAATGCTGTGGGGTTAGCCTCTCCCGTGAGAATGCTGAGACAAAATTGTGAGTCTATGCCCAACACGACTTGAATAGAAACGAAATGGGCCTGGGTAACGTGCTGGGCAGCGAGAAGGACCCCATGGACTTCGCTATGCTGGGCCGATGAACCCGGGGGAAGGAGATCAACCTGGAAGTGGTCGCATTTAGCACAGAGGACTCCTGCCCGGGAGGTCGGGGAAGTGCCCCCGTCGGACACAATCCAGGGGTCATATTTTGTTTCTATACACAAGGGTTCGGAGGCTGCTGGGAATCGGACATCGTTTGGCAGCGATTTAAGCGTCCATTCCAGCCACGTGATTTCCCCCAAATAACACAGCTGTTGCCAAGTTAGGCTGGTCCCATGAAAACTGGGGGGGGGCAGCCGCGTGAGCCAAGGAATGAGGTTTACCTCTGGGCCAATCAGGGTTCTTTTACTAGATAGCGGAGCCCAAATGCGTGCCTCGCCTGCGGCTAGCAACATAAGTCCTATGGGTCCATATCGATACTGAGGGCCCTTGAGCCGTCGGGCCCAGTTATAGACTGGTTGCTCGTCTTGTGATACTGAGTACCCATAGTGATGTTGTGTAAAGAAAAGGGTAATGGTAAAAGGTGAGTCCCTTTTATATCGCGCTAGCCGTGGGTTAGAGGCAAACCAGGCGGCTATTCGTTCCAGGCTTTTTTGGGCCTCAGGACTCCATATTTCCCGCTTCCGTTTGGACGAGAGGAGTTCCTGGATCGTTTCAAGGTCTACGAGGTGTTTATCCGGGATGAAGTGTCGGTGATAATTAATTAGGCCTAAAAGTCTCTGTAGTTGCTTTTTATTTTCGGGCGGGTCTTTTACCCAAGGGTCTAGAATTCCCGAGGTGGGTTGGCCACAATTGTAGGGGTCATAATGTTGGCCTAAGAAGGAAAAGCTTTGAGAGGGCACGAGGTGGCTTTTTATCTCATTAATTCGCCATCCATTGGCCTTTAGCTCGGCTACCACGGTATTAGTTATGTGTTGGACTATGTGTTCGTTGGGCCCAGTTATGATTATGTCGTCCACATAGGCTAAAATGGTGGTGCCCCCAGTGGCTTCTACCCCTTTTAAGGTTTTTGCAAGAGCGGACGTGGCCAAGGCGGGGGAATTGCAGAACCCTTGAGGGCACACCTTCCACTGGTACTGTGCGCCCTGGAATGCGAAGTTTAGGATTTGGGGTTTGTCCTCTAATGGGATTTGATAGAACATATCCTTTAAATCCAGGGTGCAGGCCCACCTCCCTCTGGCATCGCTTAGCTGCTGCCGTATTTCTGGAATGGTGGCTGGGCCCGCAAATGGAAGGTGTTGGACTCGACTGTTTGCTTGTCTATAGTCGATGACCAATCGAAATTCAGAGGGGTTGCCGGGCTTGGGGATACCCCAGCCAGGAGATAGATAGTTTGACGTGGTTGCCTGTGCTATCCGTCCGCACACACACACAACTCGTATCAGAGAAAACAGCAAAATAGTAACCATATGTATATTAAGTGCAATGCAATATTGCCTAAAGTTTTTCAAGACAATGATATTGCAGCTAGAAAATTATTTTGCATGTGAATGCTCAGTGGGAGCCAAATTCTGATTGCATTGAAATCAATGGCAAAATGCCCATTGACTTTTTAGGCACTAGGATATGGGCCAGAGATAAATTCAGAAATTTCTGTGGAAGATGGAAAGATTCTTCTAAATCAGCAGCGGGAGTACATCAAGGAGGATGAACTTATCCCTTTCAATATCCAGTGTCATGGAATAGTATAAAGGGTATAACTAGGAACAAAATCCTTAAGGAACAAATCCTGTGTTCTTTTAGGACAGAATTCTACAACTGAATCCACATGTTGAACTCTGTGTCCTCACAGGGCACAACCCATATAGAATTAACTGTAGGAAAGGGAAGGTTTCAGCACTAAGACTTTAGATTTTGTCAGACTGTTTTTTTAGGAAATATTTACTTTTTTGAAAAGACTGAATGAAAACAAAAAAACTTGACCTCTGGGAACTAAGTATAGGCAGGTGCTAGGCAAGTTTCCACTTCCCCATAGCTATGTCTGGGAATACAGATTTTAACAGGATATGCACAATTCTGAGCTTTTCTTGGACAGAAATATGTGCAAACTAAATTTACAATTAACATGGGTGAATCTCTAAAGGTTTGGTTCTATTTGGAGAGGCATCCAAAAATTCAGGCACTTAAATAAGTAATTCAAGCTGAGACTTTTACAGAGTCATAGTTTATCATGACTTTGGGTACTGTTTACTTAATGCTGAAATAGAAGTCTTATGAAAATAACCTAGCTAATGGTGTTTCGGCACTTCAGCTTCTGATATCAACAGGAGAAATATAGTGCATATGCAAACACAAATAAAAGAAACCAAAACAGAAACTGTATATTCATCTTCTGAAATAAATAAATGGAGCACTTTGAATTTGGGGTGAAAGGGTCTAATGTTATGTCAGCTTGTTCACTCAACTCCAGTTAGGTTAAATGCACCAAACATATTGCCACTTGTGATCAGAGTCATGATTTCAACTCATTTTTCCAGAATAAAAAGTTACTTCAGTAGCTATCTTTGGCCATGTAGGTCCCATTACTACATCCTTTCTACCCATCCTCTAAATACAAATTTTTATGTAAATCAGTAGGACTTCCGCAACAGGTTGAAGGACACAGCTGACTTTTAGATCTCAAGGATTTGGGGGAACCATCTGCAGCTTATCTTTTATCTACAAAACATTTGAAAAGTTTCTTGTTTTCACTCTACTTTTTAATTTTTTTCTCAAAGCCTCCAGCTATTTTGTTACTGTAGTCTTAACAATTTCATTTGAAAATATATAAAATATTTCTTCTCAAACCACACTGTTCAAATTTTTCCCCAAGAGTTGTGTTTTGAATTGCAAGAAAAACATTATTTTCAGGGAAATTAAACACCACTGTTAACAATAAATTGGACCTCATTACATTTTCATAAGCTTTGATTTCTGATTATTATAAAATTATAGTTTAATTGCTGTGGGTGTAAATATTTCTTCCTGGATTATTATTGGATTCCTACCACCCCCCCATGTCCTCTCAAAGAACAGAATGGTTAGTAAATTATACGTGCATAATAAACTGCTTGTTTCTTATGTACGTATTAAGTTCATAGATTTCTAGTAAGAATATAAGATGCCCATTAGTTTAATTATTTTAATTAATTAATTTAGGGGTAGCATTTCTTTGAATAGAATCTTGTGCTATCCATTTGAATGTTACAAACTATATGCATGCACGTATTATAAAATATCAGAGGGGTGGCCGTCTTAGTCTGGATCTGTAAAAAGCAACAAAGTGTCCCGTGGCACCTTATAGACTAGTCTATAAGGTGCCACGGGACTCTCAGTTGTATTATAAAAGAATAGCGCATTCACTTCTACACCAAAAAGGTCAAACACCTCGGTCTCTTGCATGCTCCATTTTGTGAGTACACTGCAGCTGTCAAAAAGAGTGACCTTAATATTTAAAACAAAATATCCCTCCCCATCCACAACTTCTCCAAAAGAAGTCTTATCTATTTCCATATGCTCTTTTGTTTCAAAGAGAAGCTAAAATAATGTATTGAAAAGAATCTCAATAACATATTAGGCAGTAGAAAATACTTCAAGCACAAAAGACATGATGACCTTGAATCTGTAATGGCATCTCTCGTGAGGCATAAAGGCAAAGATCCTCAAAAGGTATTTCAGTGACTATCTCCCACTAAAATCAATGGCAGTTAGGAATCTAAATACTTTTGAGGATCTGGGTCTAAAAGCCTTCAACTTCTATTTAGTACATTGGTAGCTGAGAGCTCCACAACTGCCAGGAGGTTCTCAGCATCTATCAGATTGGGCCCAAAGGTAACATTCAGAACCAGATCACTTCCACCATTTGCTTTTTCTTTTTACTGTTGTTTTAGCTAACGATTAACTCCCAAATACAAAGAAATATAGAGCACGGGAATACCAAATGGACATTTTCAAAGTAACAGTTTGAGCATCAAAGAGGCCTGATGTTGCAGACATTAATGCAAATATCCTACCCAATGATTAGTCCCAATGGAATCAATAGGATTAATCACATGAGTGCGTTTGGAAGAATGGGGCTTGAGAGGGGAGGAGGAAGAGAAAACGGCATATGAATGCACCTTCTGGAGAACATTTTACAATGAGTGCTTTTTCTTTTCTTGAGCATAAAAATGAGAGTCAAAAGAGGTCAAAATATGAGGTGAGTCCCCCGATAATTCATTTCAAGGCATTGTTAGCAACAGAGAGAAGAAGTTCAAAGAGTAAGAGAGTTTGGATTGAGTTGCAGAGCTTTTCCCAGTACTTTTCTTTTTCTTAACTGTTTATGTGTGACCAGTTAGAGAAAGGAGGATATAATAATAATTTGTAGGCTCAGAACAAACATCTATGCTGTAATTTATTTTCGCTTTTTCTAAGCGATATGCCAGTGTAATTGACATCAGAACCTTGCACTGCTCTTAATAGTGGACAAAACTTTTGTTGACCTCAATGAAAATTGGTAATGTGGACAGAGATTGATAAAAAGACCCTAATTCAGCAAAGCACTTAAGCACGTGGTTAACTTTAAGCATGTGCTTAAGACTATCTCCATTCTTAAAAGCACTTAAGCAGGTGCTTGACTTTGTTGGGACTTAAGCACATGCTTAAGTACTTTGCTATGCATGTATGGACTAAAGTACATGCTTAATTTATAATATGTAAATCAAACTGTATGTGCCAGGCCCTGATCAAAAGACCACTGAAGTCAAGGATCATCACCTATTAACTTCAGTGGGCTTTGGACCAGGGTCTGAGAGTGAAAGTGCATTAAGAATATATCTAAAGATGTTCATACCCCTTATTGCTTGGTATGCTCTTTCTATTGGTGTAAAGACTACCTTACATCAATATGTAGCTTATTTTGCTGTCCATATTGGAATAAGCTATACTGTTATAGCCATGTCCACACCAGGGTTATTTTTGCTCCTTTAAGTGTGCTGGTCTAATTAGTACAGCAAAGCATTTCAGTGTAGACAAATCTGAAACTACATAAATTAAGTTAAGACACTTAGAATTTACAATTTCATTCAATCTTCCCATATTATGCTAGCCTCTTGTAGCAATATTCCCAGTGTTTTGTGACTGTAGACAATTTCTTCCTTAGGTTCATTGATTTTTATCTTTATAATTATACATGATGCGCCTGACTCTCAGCTAGCGTAAACTGGCCTAGATCCATTAATTTTAGTGGACCTATGGCTGATTTACACCAACAGAGGATCGGGGTTGCTATTTCCTTCTTTTTCTTCTTACATATAATTATTTTAAAAAAATACTGTCCTCCAACCTGAAAAAAAATTCTGTCTGGCAGGTTGAGTTCCATTCAATAAACACTAAGTTCTTCTTATTAAATAAATAAATCACTCAATCAAATAAATAAATAAAATAAAAGATTCTTCTCTAGCATCAGGGCATGCGGAGTTTTGAATGGCTAGTTCTGTGTGTGCTACTGCCATTTCATACCATGCAGATGCACACACACATATGGAAAGATAAAGGAAAGGAAGTTCATCATCAAAATGAAATATTTGTTTCTATGCCGTGTGTTAGAGAACCTTAGCCGGGAACCTTATAGGGGGAACTCCTGGCCCCAATAAATTCACTAGGAGTTTTGTAATTGATTTCAGTGAGGCCATTATTTCACCAAGCAGTCCACATCATGCCCAGACCTCAGTATCTAGAGTATTTCCAAGCAGATTCTCTGTGGGAATAAAGGCCATGTAGTGCCACCTCAGTGCCATACCACTGGAAACTAAATTATTCAATGACCCATTTCATTTTGGTGACTGTTACATGTCTTGCAGAATACAATGTTTCAAAGACTTTCATAAGTCACCTTGAAAAGGTTTAGTAGAGCTTGAAAATGGTACCTTCTCAAAACAATTCAACTTAGGAAAGACCATATTATTCTAATGCCTTGATTCGGTTTTGCCACTATTTTTTTATTTTTGTATAATAATTTTTACTCTATTCCGAAGGTGCTATATGAGCGCTTAGCTTCCACATTGTTGATATGGGAGAATTTTGGTTTTTCATAATCTAGTTATTCTACATATGGACATTTTGTAATAGTTAAGTGGGAAAGTTTCATGTAAGCTGATGAGATCTGCTGATTGTCCAAGGTTTGAATCTTTGGATCTTCTTGTATTTTTGTTTATAGTATTTTAGAGGCAATTTCATAAATTCTTTTGTGAATTTGTTTAATAAAATAGAAAATAAATTCAAAATTAATTAATTAAAGCAAATGTCCTTTCAAATTGTTGTGCGTTGTATAGACAAAAAGATAAAAGCAATCTTTTGTTGTATTAACATTTTTTATCTCTGAATCCCTTTCTGAAGTGACATGCACCCAGTCAATATGGGGATAGTTGAAATTCTCCATTATTACTGAGTTTTCTATTTTATGCCTCTTGAATCTTGTAGAGCATTTCACAATCATCATCATCATCCTAGTCAGGTGGTCAGTAATACATCCCTAGTTCTATATTCTTATTATTCAAGCATGGAATTCGATTCCATGGTAGAGTTTGATTCATTTAAGATTTTTAGTATATTTGACTCTTGGCTTTCTTTCACATATAGTGCCAACCCGACTGGCATGACCTACTCTGTCATTCGTATACATTTTGTACCCTGCCATTACTGTGTCCAATTAATTATCATCATTTCACTAAATTTCTGTGGTATCTATTATATCAATATCCTCATTTAATATCAGGCACTCAAGTTCACTCATCTTAGTATTTAGACTTGTAACATTTGTACGTAAAACCAGCTTCCATAAGTACCATAAAGTTCCTTAAGAGAGTAAGAGAGAAAAATTACTTACATAGTTAAGTGTTGCACAGCCCCAATGAGCAGATTACACACTTGTTACAGAGTAGGAAGAAGAATGACAATTTACATCTGTAGAAAAAATATTTGTGAATTCAGAAATTGTTCAACTGGAAATTGCATATATTAAGTTCCAACTTTTAGGAAACACATGGGTGAAGGTGTTAAACTTTTCAGTGTTTCTTGCTTCTGGTTGGGCCAGATATACCACTACAATCGTCAAAGTGTAGATGTGCTTGACGATGAAAACTAATGAGAAAGAAGGATTAAAACATTTTCGAACCATGAAAAAGAGTTTGCTTTGAGATCACATCTAACAATCGGGAAAGATAATGGTACTTTTTTCAAAATAGGTTTGCCCTGACAGCATGTGTTAGAAGATTTTAAGGCATTAATGAAGACCATTCAATCTAACTAGCTATTGTAAACTTCCATTTGTAAATGCTCCATTGCCTACTGATGCCAGCTAATTGTTTCTTTAATAATGCAATGTTTTTGCATAAGTAATCTTGCCTGGATAGCCATTATACAGCTATGATGATTCTCTGTAGGGTAAATGTACTTTCTGATATATATCCTGATTTTTTTTCCCATTGTTTTTCATTCTACATCACTGCATTGATCACTTAAACCTCTGGAGACTCTATATTTGCATTTTTCACTTACAATAGATTTGTCATGCATGATTACCACTGTTTTTCTAGTCTTCCTCTAATAAGGATACCACTTGGTAATACTAATTTCTTCCTCCATCAACTGGTTGATAAATATGCATTTGTTGTGTGCATAAAACCTCTACTGATTAGATTTACAACTTTGGGTGTATAAGGAAGGCATTATCAAGTCTGTAATTTCAAAGGTGTTTCTGAAATTATATTTAATTTGGGATTATCTCCAAGATTCATATTATACGTGCAATATAGATTTTTCACATAACATTGTCCTCATTAATCCTTTGTTTCCTGTCACTGGGGGAGTCAGAGATACAGCCCTAAGTTTTCATGAATGACTAGTGATTTTATATGCCTCAGTTTTGGAGTGCCCAACTTGATTTACTTTAAAAGACTTTGATTTTTCAGTGGACTGATGGTGATTTAAAGAGGGTTGCCAACTTTCTAATCACACAAAGCTGAACACTCTAGCCCTGCCCTTTCCCTGAGGCCAGGCCCCTCCCACCCCTGCTCACAGCATTCCCTGTCCCTCGGTGGATCGCTCTCCCCAACTTTCACAGGGCTGGGGTGAGGGCTGTAACCCGGAGTGTAGGCTCCAGGGTGGGGTCAGAAATGAGGGGTTCAGGGTGTGGAAGGGGGCTCTGGGCTGGGGGTTGGGGTGTGGGAGGGAGTGAGGGCTACAGCTGGGGTGTGGCCTGTAGGGTGGAACCAGAGATGAAAGGTATGGGGTTCAGGAGGGCGCTCCAGCCTGGGAGTGGGGCAGAAGGGTTCAGGTTGTGAGAGGGTTCTCTGTATTAGGGCAGGGGGTTGGGTGCAGAGGTGAGTGAAGGCTGCATCTGGTAGTGCAGGCTCTGTGGTGGGGCTGGGGATGAGGGGTTTGGGGTGCAGGAGGGGGATCTAGGTTTTAGGGAGGCTCAGGGCTGGGGCAGGGGGTTGGGGCTCAGGTTTGGGGCACAGGCTTACCTCCAATGGCTCCTGGGCAGCAGCTCTGCAAGAGGGCTCAGGCAGGCTTCCTGCCTGTCCTGGTTCCATGCTGTGCCCAGGAAGCAGCCAGCAGCAGGTCTGACTCCTAGGCGGAGGGGAAGCAGGAAGCTCTGCATGCTGCTCTCGCCCACAGACACCACCCCCACAGCTCCCATTGGCCATGGTTCCTGGACAATGGGAGTGCGGAGTTGGTGCTTGTGAAGGGGGCAGTGTGCAAAGCCCCATGTCCCCACTGTCTAGGAACCAGACCTGCTGACTGCTTCTGGGGCGCAGTGCAGAGCCAGGACAGGCAGGGACTAGCCTTCCTTAGCTCTGCAGCATCGCAAACTGGACTTTAAACTGCCCTGTCAGCAGTGCTGACTGGAGTCGCCAGGGTCCCTATTCAACTGAGTGTTCCGGTCGAAAACAGGACACCTGGTCACCCTAGCTGTATAGAGGATCTGGCCTGCCGTGCTTGGAAAAAGGACAGAGGGTAAAATTATGAAAAGTACTGTAGTGATTTGGTAGCTGAAGTCCCCTTTCAGAAGTGACTTATGCACTTAGAAGCTGAAATCTAATTCAAAGTGCATTGGAGTTAGAGGTTTACCTACGTAGGTTCTTTTGTAAATCCCTTAGGCACCTATATACATGTTAAAGGTTTAACCATTGCCCTTTCATTTAAGTTAGCTATAAGAGACAATTAAGACCAAAACAAAGGAGTATATGAGTCTGGAATTTGAATGATCTGGGTCGAGGGAGTTTGCAGGCTAAGGGTGCATGTGTGTGTGTGTGTGAGAGAGAGAGAGAGAGAGAGAGAGAGAGAGAACAGAAAGCAACTACCTCCTGTTGTTTGGTCCCTCATGTATTCAAAGAAACAAAACCTCATACATGCTTTTTAAACATAGAAAGAAGATTGCATCAAAGGTAGAAGACTCCATCAATTTCTCCTCCTGATCAGAACAGCCTACAAGACCCTGAATTTTGGCTAGCAACTCATGTAGCTACTTAAACACATTTGTAAATCTGGCCCTAAGTCACTTCTGAAAATGAGATTTAAGCTTTTAAGTCATGTAGGTATTGAAAATTTTACTCAGATTAAATGATATAATAGGTCTTTTTCATCTTTAAGTGCTGTGCTCCTATTAGTTGTGCTAACATTTTTCTATTAAAACTCAAGCTTTAGAAATTGAGAAATCTTGTTAGGGAAAAAATCATTCTGGATGATCCCTTAATGTTTATTAAAAAAAAACATTGCTGAGAGAGTTGAGTTTCATCTATGGCATTTTGCAAATCTTCAGAGAAAAGCCAAATAAACTACAAATTAGACACTACCTAATAATTCCTGGTATATTCCATGACATATTTCATGAACCCTACCAGTATATGTACTATGTCTCATGAATCAACATTATAGTAAAATATAAGTTTCACTCTATTCTGCAACAGAAAATATGAAGTTTTTATCTTCCTAAATTATAGTGATATTATTTGTTTCTTGAATTAAGAGTTTTCCTAAATTAACTCTCTTGTGTAGAGTATACAATTTGAAGGGGCTAGTTTTGCACATTGTGATAGGACCAAGTTTAAATTATCTGGATACCAGTTAAAACTGGAATTTATCCAGGTATTTCTACCGCCTCTCCCCGTGCTTAAAATCTTAGGAAATATGATGACAAGGTTTTATTTAATCACAAATAAATTCCACAAAAATTAAATATAAACGTTTAATAAAAAGGATTTGAAAGTGTGGGCAAAAGAAGATTGTGTCATTGCAAATTGAGTTGCCCATGTTTATATTTAGACTGTGGTTAAGAATTTTGCTGAAATGGGTCCTAAAACAGTAAAGTAGCTTGTAGGATGTATTAGCCTAAATTTCAAAGTCACTTCTTATCCTCCTTTCTCTGGTTACCTCATTAGCATTTTCTAGTCAAAAACAAAACAAAAAAGACAAGGCACAATCACTAAGTATTTTTATTAGTAGATGCCATGTTATTAGTTGATAAAACATTCAATACTGACTAATCACACAAACTATCAAAGGCTGATTTCTACATGTATAATGTTGATTTTGATTGGAACATTTTCTTTTGCTGGAGAAAGGTAGGGTAGGTGTGAGAGAAAGAGAGAGGAGTGTAAATCTAGCACAGACCTAACTACTGTGAGCCCAGTGCAGGCTGTTGTTTCTTTGGGTCTATGAAAATTTCCTCTTGTTATTAACCAGATAGACCAAGTGAAGTGTATAGATAAAAATTCAAAGTTGCTCAATATTGGGTCTGTCACTGCAGAGAAGAGCTCAGTGGCCCACAATATAAATAAGTTTGGGTTGAAGTATAATACCTAATTATAGTCACACCTTAAGCAAAATGCACTTGAGTCAATGGGAATTTTGACTGTGTGAGGACTGTAGGATTACTCAATCTGATTAAGCACAGTAGGTTCCTAACTCTTGTTGAAAGTCAGTGGGAGTTGGGCACCTAACTCACTTATGCTCTTCACTCCTCATCATGAAAAACTGCAACAGAGAACCAAGGGATTCCTCCTTATCTCTCTCAACCTTACAGTCAGGATGATCTTCTCTTCCCACTAGATAAAGGCAGTTTGAAAGTCTCTTACATAAGATTCTCTCTACACCAGAAAAAAACCCACACATTGAGTATTAGACCATAATAAAGCTATTTAATTAGGAAATCCATTTTAATTGTAGAGATAATAAAATCCCAGTGTTAAAACATGAAACATACTGTATAGCAGGCACATGTGTCATCTGTGCACTTATGGTACTTAGTACTGAGCATTTATATACTTATATTTAAAAATTTTTAAAAACTGATAAAAATAAGGAGATAAAATACAGTTAGGTTTTTATGCTGTTGTATCAGAACTGATTATATCACCATCAGCACTTGCATGTATTATGACATCAATCCAAAGAGTTGGAGCTACAGCCTTTTAACGACTGGCAGCATTATACTAGTGCACGGGAAAGCTACAGGTTGTTCTGTTCATTTGCAGCTCCATAGTGATTTTCTCTTCTGAAGAGCTTACTGTTTAATTCATCTCTCTCTGCTTACAAGCAGAACAGCAACCTGCCAATTCCTCTATACTGTGCAGGTCAGAGTGTCATGGATCTTAGGAGACTGAAAAAACTGCAGGCCCTCGTGCATTTATACAGACAGGATCCAGACCTCCTGAGGGCTAAGCAGCTAAGTTTACTGTGTGACAATGTGAAGATCATAGGAGATCCTATATCACTTCTTCAGTACAATACCTCTATAGAGAAGACATCCAAGAAGGAGGAGGAATCACCAGAGGCAGCTGAGAGTGATTTGGAAATTGAGGATGATGGTGTTATTGAACCAGATCTGGATGATCCCCAAGAAATGGGAGATGAATATTTGGAAAAAACAAACAAGATGATAGACCAGACCAATGAAAAGAGGGAACACACCTTTGCCTCCCTGAATGAAGGTGAATTTCAGAAAGCCATTGACCTGTTCACAGATGCTGTCAGGCTGAATCCTCACTTCAATCTCTTGTACGTTAACCGAGCCAGTGTTTTTGTGAAACTGCAGAAGCCGAATGCTGCCATTAGAGACTGTGACAGAGCCTGTGAGCTTAACCCCAGTTCAGCGGAAACGTGTTGTATGTCTTTACCGCCAAGGGGGGAGCTGGGAAGGAGCAGCAACTTTAAAGCACTGCCACGGCAGTGCTTTAAGGACAGTCCTTTGCTGTGGCAGCATTTTAAGGATCCTCAAAGCGCTGCCATGGAAAAGAACCGTCCTGAAAGTGCTGCCCCTTCCCCCCTCCATCCCCAACGGTGGCCCTGCTGGTAGGGACCCTACCAGCAGGCCCACCAACAGGGGAGGCAAAAAGGGCAGGGACATTAAAGCGCCGCCATGGCAGTGTTTTAAGAATGGTCCTTTGCCACAGCAGCGCTTTGAGTATTCTTTTTCCCCTCCTCAGGGGCCGTTGGGCAGGGGGGACAAAGGGAGCAGCTGCCCTGGGGATGGTGATTTAAAAGGGCCTGGGGCTCTGGATGCCGCTACTGCAGCAGTGGCATCCGGAGTCCCGGACCCTTTAAATCACCACAGGAACCCTGGGTGGCACAGACCAGGTGGCCTGGAAGGGCTGGCTGGGGGATGCTGACTCCTAGCCCCACCCCTTCTGCCCAAGGCCCTGCTCCTCTGGGGGCCAGAGCCCTGCCCCATACGGTAAATGTTCTGAGTTACTTTCACCCCTGTGTAGTCATAATAATGGTTTTATTGGATTACACATTTAAATTTATATTCTTGCAAAGCACCATTAACAGATACGCCTGCAGTATTTGGGACACTGTGAATATGTATGTAATCTTAGATAAATATACATGTCTATATAGATATCTTAAGATATTTCAGCATGGCCCTCTTAACCTGCAGTCTGTTAACACGCGGTCATGACACCTTGACTCCTAACATCCGTGTGTAAACGGGTTTGTACTCTACTACTGGTTCATAGAGAAAAATCTGGTTACGTGATTCCAGATTTTTCTCTGTTTTCAGTTACTATATCACATTTGAAAAAAAAAAAGTAAGTGCCTTTCTAAAATTGCTTTTTCCGTATATGCAATTGCTATGGTAGCCACAAGGATGTTATAGGGAGGGAAGATTATCCATGTGATTGTTTCATAGCACAAGCCTGTCTACGGAGACCGGGATGCTTCTCTTTTATGAAGATAAACTAGAAAGCACTGACTGTAAAACTGATTATTACTTATGTGAATGGCACACTAATCTCATTGCAAATACAGTGTAATCATTCAAAAGAGTGGTTATCAGACAGCATATTTAACTATGTAACATTTCAAATTTGTAATGATTTTTATCAGTGATATTTATAGAAAAGCGAGTGTGCATTTCTAGTGAATCTTATGAAAACATCAGAAAATTTCTGCTCTGAATCAGGAATAAGTGGCTATTTCACAGTGTAATCTTGATTATCTAAACGTCAGTAGTCACAAACTGTGTTATTCAAAAGAGGATAAAATTTCCTACCGAAAATGTATTTTATTATCCAAAATTATTCTCTGTCTTCTGTTACAGTTTACACTGAATTATCAAGTGTAAACTGTATGTATCTTGCCTGTTTAGGGGTGAGGAAAATAAACATTCTGAAGACACAGTGATCTCTCCATTAAAAAAAAATGTACAGGACAGATATTACTCAAAATTAAGGAAAAAGCTTCCTTCCTTGGTCAAGAATCAATCTGCTGTGTTTTGACTCAGAGGTAATTAATAGTAAATATACTGTAGGGGCCTTTAATGGAAATGCTGATACAGCTTGGCTATAGTGCCTAATATCTGGTGTTATAATTACTACAGTAGTCATAAAATAATGAGAGGTAAAATATTCTATAATCACAATATGATTGCATCTATGAAGCCCATGCAGTAAAAATTGTTGCATTACCCTCTATATAGCAATGCAAGATCTCATATTCTTTAAAAATAAATAAAGGGATCAAACTAATCTTATTATTTACACATATATTAATAAAAGGTCATAACATTCCAGTAAAAATATAGGTGGATGGTCAGCCGCTTTCCCCTGGCGCTTTCCTATAATATATGTAGTTCAGTGAATGCATGTCTGGTGATTAAATAGATAATCTTTTTGTGGGTTCAGATGATATCATAATTTATTACATCATCAGAATTTATGACATAACCAGAGCTGTAATAGAGAATGACACCTTCAAAAAACACACCATATACGTATTTGCAAACTGCAGTATAAAGACCACAGTCAGAAGGGAACATACAAGTTTAGCTTGTTCCTCCATAGTATAGTCTCACATTGAGTTAGTAGTTAAGCAACTGCTACAGCTTTTATCTTTTCCCTCTGCCCCAGCACAGTCTGTGTTGCCCAGCTCCCTTCTGGCCAAGCCACTATGGATCCAAAAAAAAATTACTGAACTTCAGGCCTTGGTGGATCTCTACAGCCAGGATCCAACTCTTTTGAGAGCCAAGCAATTGAGTTTCCTGCGGGACTCTATAGATAGCATGGGAGATACCATATTATGTTCAGTGAAACATGGCTCTGCAGAGAAGACATTCAAGGAGCAAGGGAAACAACCTGAAGCAGCTGAGAGTGAGGAAAGTGACTTGGAAATTGAGGATGATGGTGTTATTGAACCAGATCTGGATGTTCCCCAAGAAATGGGAGATGAATATTTGGAAATAACAAATGAGATGATAAATCAGGCCAATGAAAAGAGGGAACATGCCTTTGCCGCCCTGGATGAAAATGAACTTCAGAAAGCTATTGACTTGTTCACAGATGCTATCAAGCTGAATCCTCACTTCACCCTCTTGTATGTTAACCGAGCCAGTGCTTTTGTGAAGCTGCAGAAGCCGAATGCTGCCATTAGAGACTGTGACAGAGCCTGTGAGCTTAACCCCAATTCAGCAGAGTCTGACAAGAGGACAGGACAAGCACACCTGCTTTGGGGGCACGGGGAGGAGGAAGCCCAAGATTTTACCTTTGCATGTCAACTGGATTATGATGAAGATACCAACACCATGCTAAAGAATGCACAACCAAGGGCTGAGGAGATTGTTAACCATCAGCAAATGTGTGAGCGTAAGCATGAATTAAAGGCACACCGCAAGATACTGGAAAAGGTAAAATTGGCCTTGGAAAAGCAAAAGAGAACCCAGAAAGAGGAAAGTACCTGGCAATGGATGATTAGTATCTGGTAGAAGTACTTTGACTTTTTTACAACCATTCTGGATCCAAGGATTATAATAGCATGGATGGATGTGACCTGGAACCCAGATAACATTTACAAATACCAGAGCAACTGCAAGTTCATGAAGTTAATTGGTCAGTATGACTGAAGTCAACCATAAATGGCCTTTTCATTCAAATAAATGTAAGGTTTATGACAAAACATGATTTATCCTTTATAATGTCTCTTTAAGGCCTGGGCTACATATAGTTTTTGTACCAGTATAAGTATTTCACTTAGGGGTGTGATTTTATTTTTAAACCAAACACTTCAATCACTACAACCCCTACCATGGATATAGTAGGTTTGACAGAATTTGATTTTCTTAGAATTTCAATGGATTATATTCATGTTTATTTTTACACATTTTTTCTTACTTTATTTACTTTTGGAGGGAATTATGGAGGTCAGACAATAATTAATGACAGACACTGAGATTCAAAAAAGTTAAAGCTTTATTATAATTAAAACACTAATTGTCTATCACATGTAAAAATACAAAGTGGACCTATCTCTTAAATCAAAATCTAAATTATAAAGCATTTTTCTTACTTTGCCTATATGTAAATTTCTATGATTATAAATTGACATATTTTTTCATCTCTGTGTGTGCAAACTGAAATCAATTTTTACCAGTATGTACTGATAATAATCTTATCCTTTGAAGCCTAAACAGAAGAGTGCTTTATATTAGTATAGCTTATTCCTTTTCCTGTCTGGGAATAGCTATACTGGTATAGAGCACCTTTGCAATTTTCAAAAGTGCAAAGCATTGGCCTAATTATGCTCCCATTGAGCTCGGTTGAAAAATTTAAATTGCCTTCAATGGAAGCACAGTTATGCCAAGACTGAGTGCCTTTGAAAATCCCATGTTTACTCAATGAAGCATTCAGTGCTCTGCCACAATATTTAATTCAGAAACCAGATATGGGAGGAACAGAGCTTTAATGAGAAGATATCATTTAACATCTTCATATTTTAACCAGAGCAGGCACTTTTTTCCCTTCTCCATCACTGCCACTTAGAATTTTACCAGACTTTCTCCACAATTTTGTAAACAAATCATTTATATTTGGAAACTAAGTTATTTTTGGTTCAGTTATATTTCCTAAGTGAATTTCCAGTAGTAAAATCTCCTCTCAGCAAAAACTTCTAATAGCAGAAGAGATCTTTCTTCAGGGAATTTAACCTTTCCCCATTAATTCCAGTGATGGTTTCAAAATTGCTTATGCCATCAAAAAAAAATCAATACAAGCCTTTCTTTTGCTTAATATATACAGCGGAAGCCTGAGCTCCTTGTAGAAATTCAGTATATCCAATATCACTTACAAAGTTTTTAACATTTGTCAGAAGTTTCCCATCACTTATCACTTCTGCCCTTTTGTGGAGAGATAAGTGAAACTAAATCAAATAATGAATAAATGGATTGGCCATTGCCCAACTTTTTTTTTACAGAGTTTAGGGATACCCTGGTCTTATCCATCACACAATGAAATCCCATTTCTATAAGTGCATTTCACACCAGGTGACAAATAATCCTGGAAGTGAAATTTCAGCAGCAGTTAATTAAACCTTTCTAGCAAAATTCAAGAACAAAGGACAGAGTGTCACCCAAGAAAGCATATGAAGAGGTTGCAGAGGAAGTGTGGAAAGCACACATTGTACAGTGGTGGCTCCAGATGCTTCTGTCATTCAAAAGCACAATAGAGGTTTTGTTGTTCTGTCTCTTCTTTTTAATGCAGATAAACATTTTCCAGTGTCGGAAATAATCTACACTGAAATAAAGAGGTGGCTGGAAGGGGATCTCATCAGCAGAAGAAAAGACCAAAGAGAAGGGTAACACAGGAACAGCAACAAAGGTACCAGAGGACAGATTCTGCTACTCTTCCTCACAGGGGCCTGTCTGATGCAGAGAGTTTAAAATGGATGATCATAATGATTTCTTCTGGCCTTAATATCAGTGAATTGCTGAGTTTTTAATTGCATGTGATGTGAGGGTTTATTGAAGTCAGTGGGACTTCTCAAGAGAGTAAATGCTCATCGGTATGAGTAAGAGCTCCTCCATATAGCCCCTAATATAATTTTTAATGAATTATGTAACTACTGTTTTGCACCAGTGAAGGAATAAAATGGATACTGTGTAGAGTCAAGCACATGGGTTTATTATACAAAGCACTAGCGGATTGTCACTTTGCTTATTAGGCTCAAAGACACTGCCAAGAAATTGATAACAGTAGATTATCCGTGGGTGGAGGGAAGCGACAGCGTGGGAAGTCCAGAGCCCCTGGATAGATCTAACAGTAAGACCAGATAAGCACAATAAGCCAATAGTCTAAAAGATTACATAATGGCTTCGCCCATGGTTTCAGGTTAACATATTAACATACAACAGATTGTTAGTATACAGGTGTTTTCCCTCAAACAATGTATAAAGTGTATAATTATAAAATATATATATGTTGAATTCTGATTTGAGGCCTATAGGAATGAGGTAGCTCTTCCAGTTGTCCAACAGGTACATTCCTAGGGGTTAAAGCAAAAAAGACATTGAAAAGTACATGGCCATAGAAAGTGTTTTCAGGGTGCCCCATTGTGTTTCTAAAAGCTAACATTGGCATCTGAGGGGTGGGGATGCATCTGTGGAAGAGAGAATGTCATATCTCATACTGACATGCTTGGGTCTCTCCATGAATTCAAGGTTGGTATGTGGGGAGGGTATTAGCTATCTTCTTCCTCCACGGAGTGAATATGGAGGATCCTTTCAATACTTTGGTATGTCTGTAGCTTCTGATAAGGACACCAATTACCTCTCTCCATCTGGAGTTTTACTGATCATGCTTATCTTAGTAAAAAGCAAGGTTGTCTCTTGTTTGTTCAGCTTCTTTTAGCCAATATCATTCACGGTAGGCCCCCAGCTCAAACCAAGCTTTGGACTTTGGGCCTCTGTGGAAAGTTTCTGACAGGGCCTGTGGTCAGGCTTTTACAAACACGGCAAATGGATTTTGGCTCTTCAACCAGTGACTGATGCAGCCAGAGCTCACCATATTTTTTTTACAAGCAGCTAAAGCACTTTTGCAAAGTATTTGGGAAAAGGAAAAAGGAAGAGATGGACAGACCTTCTTAGGCTTGCTAAGAATAAGAAGTCTAAGGAATGTTTATCATGAATGTGGAACAGTTTTATAGAAAAGCATGAGAAACATTTTTTACAATGTAATTGATTTGTGGGAGAATGAGCACTGTCTCTTTAAATCTGTAGCAATAAGCCTGGCAGAAAGGAGGTTGGGGAAATTTATAGGCAGAAAACGTTCCATGATCCAGGGAGTCAGAATACATTAGGATAATGCTGGTTCCTTATTCTAATAATGTTTCTTCTAGGTATAGAAAAAATAATAACTCTGTGATTCTTACCATTGTCATATGACAAGTCCAAGGGTAATTCATTAACAAAGAATTTATTACATCCCATTATAGTCTATGCATTGACGTTCCAGATGAACTATTTCTTCAGATTTGCTGCTGAGAGAACTTTCTGAATGCAGTCAGCATGCTCTGGTGTGGGACTGCAGCCTCCTTAGATTTCTTTGTGATGCTGGCTGCTTTGGGGAAACATTGTGTCCCTACCAGAATTTCAGGTGATGCCATGTAGCTATGATCCATCTGATTAGCAGGCAAGGATTCAGTTTGATTTCCCCTGAATCTCTGCTGGATTGGAGGATCTGGTCCAAGTTCTTTGAAGTACCAGCAAACAGTACTTCAGAACCCTACTATAAGTTCATCTATTCTTCAGTCTCAGAATAGAGCTCAACAATTCCAGTCTAATGGAAACCTGCTGTTCTGTGCCCCTTTTAGAGCTCTGATTCACGCTAATATATTTAATCTATGTCATTACAGAAACAGTGTCGCAAGCAGAAAAGTGAGAAAGACTGGAGAATGGACTGAGTCCCAGAAATCATATCTAAGATCTAAGGGTTTTTCTGTGGGAGGGACAGCTAAGGTTGTGTATCAGAGAAAAGAGGAATTCCATTGGTTTTAACTGTATTATTTTGGCTTGAGAGTTTGGTGCGCTTTATTTTTAAAATAGACTTTCATGCCAGCTGGATTTTCTCAAAGATGTCACTACAGCTTTGCCTAAAACCATCATAAGGCTAGAAGTGAAAACATTACCATATAATTAGGCTTGGTTGAGGAGTCAAACAATTTTTAGTGACAGTAGAGAGATTCAAAAAGTTAAATTTTATAACGGTTAAGTACAAGTTGTCAATACCACATGTCAAAATATAAAAAAGCAAGTATCCTGAAATCGAAGTCAGTTTTGAAGCAGCATTTTTCTTATTTTACCTATCTGTACATTTAACTTATTATCAATGGAATTATTTTGTCACTGGGTATTTGATGTATGGTGAAATTGATGTTTACTGACATTTACTGATAAAATCTAATCCTTCAAAGCCTACATATTGTGCTCAGCTTAAGCATCTCAATTTTTTATTGACTTCAACCATGCAACAATACAAATGGAATTTGTTAATCTCTTGATTAAATATCAGAGAGATTACTACAGTGCTATATGGAATACAGAAAGAATAGATACACCAAGGGTGGTAATGTAAGGTAAAGAGCTGGCCTCTCTCTCTCTTTCCCCTGTAACTGCTGGGATGTCAGTAGTTTGCACTGCCCAACCTAATTTTTCAAGCCTTCTGTCTTACATAGAGTACGAGACCAACCTCCCACCCTCCTTTCTGGAGGGAAAATCCTTTTCCACGATTAATTTCACTATATGTTCTGGTCTGACATTTTCATTTTACCTAATTACTTAAGGGATTTCTTTTATGGTATTTTTAGGTTATATGATTAATAAGATAAAGGGAATTCTAATCTGATGATTATTACTGAAAGCTATGACCACTGGCAGTCCTTTCTGAGTTAAAAATTACAGAAAACGTTTGCAGTAACAAGTAGCTCTTATCAATCACTCAGTCTTGTTTAAATCATACTTCTGTAAACAACTTGTTATCAATTTAAGGGGCCCTTTCCGTACACATTTATTTCCCCACAGACTTAGAAGCACCTGCCACAATGAAGTACAGCCAAATACTTGATCACATGAAGTTCCTGAAAACAGGTCACTCACAAGTCAAGAACCAATACTCTGATCCTTAGAATTCAGACACACTCTTTGCTAATATTGTAAAAGATTCTGGGGGAATAGTTAATATTCAAATAAATTTAATATACAAGAAAAAGAGGATTAAGGGAGTAATATTTACTAACAGGTAATAACAGAATAAATACAAGTTACCTGTTCTATAACTGTCATTCTTCAAGATGTGTTGTACATGTCCATTCTACTTCACGTGTGCGTAGGCCCAAAACACAGTTGTAGGAGGTATTTCCTTCAGGAGTACCTGTTGGGGCAGCACATGTGCCTTCTGCTGCCTTGCACCAGTGCATGCAAGTAAAAAGCACAGAGCCACCCCCGAACCTCCTCAGTTCTTTATTACCGGATATTCTCCAATCTAAAGGGGAAGGAGAGTGAGTTGCAAAATGGACATGTGCAACACATCTTAAAGAATGACAGATACAGGACAAGGACAGCGTAGTAACTGGTCTTTTTTTAATTCAAGTGATTGCACATGTCCATTCCACTTTAGGTGACTCATAAGTGGTTTAATGTAGAAGTGAGATTGGAGTCTATCTGAATAAAGATGGAAGGACCTAACATCCAAATTCGGCATCATCTTTAAATAGTTGAGAGATGGCATAATGAGAGGCAAAGGTATGGATACTGTTACTCAAAATTGGGCTAGCTAGTAAGCTTAGGGAGGACTAACGACCCATCAGAGTTTGGCAGAAAGCAGCATATTTATTATACTGATAGCTAAGCTTAAAAGAAGGGGCGGGGGTCACATTCACACTCGCATACTCATGCTCCCAGGACAGGCACAGCACTGGAGATGTCAGGATTCTTTAAAGTAAATGTCCCCCAGCTCAGCAATGGACAGTGTGATGAAGGTAAGTCATCCCAAGGCATGATGGAATGCAGTGTGGCGAAACACTGGCCAGGCAGTCCGGGTGAAGGGCCTTCACAGGAGGTACAAGCTTATGAGTGCACTGCTGAGCACATGGCCCCTTCCCCTTTTGAGGACCTGCTCTTTCAATCAGCCCATTCATCCCACAAGCATTCCAGGAGGGAGGGGAAGGGGAAAAGCCACTTCACAGGTATTCAAAGAGGGAGAGGAGACAAAACAGGACGAGGGAGAGGGAAATGTAACAGACCTTTTGAGCATACAGCTTATACATAGCATACAGATCACTGGTGCTCCTACAACACTTCGCCCCTTGATCTATGATCATTACAGTAGTAGTAGTTGCAGGGCACAGGTGAACCAAACAATCATAACCAGGTGAATATAAGTAAAACCATTGTAATTGACTAACCATGAGATATAACATAAACACAAATGCAAACAATCATAATCTTAATAATTGGGAATACAATAAAAACATCACCATTACAATAATTAGGTACATTTACAAACAAAATGAGGCCCAAGATTGATGCTGCAATAGCCATCAAAAAATAAAAGTCACTGAGGTCAGGACCTCCTTAAGTACACATAACAAATAAGATTTGTAGAAGTACCACAGTTGTCATGCAAGGTTAAAATGATTTGGACTTAACCTAACATTTAACTGCTAAAATGTTGCAGAATCCCCTATTACTAACAGTTGTTCTTAAGAGGTCTTTTTGGGGGAGGGAGGGGACAAATCCAAGACCTGAAAGACAAGGCCTTACAGTCACAGGCCAAGGCCTTACAGGTTATGGGGGCCCATGAACTATCCTTCAGGGCTTGGGGAAGTAGAACCAGGGTGCATAGAAGAAAGTGTGGAATTAACAATACAAGAGAATGTAACTCACAATACAAATGTATCAATAAAAAAAATCAACAACAAAATACTTATTAGAGAACCTAACAAAAAATAAACCTGATGCATTGGGGACCAAAGTCTTTTGGACAGAGGTGGATGTGACTGATAATTTGGTTGCAGCTGAGGGAAGTAGAGAGAGGAAAAGGCATTTACCCTGTCTAGTGTGATATCCCCTCTCTCTCTGGACCCAATGCTAGCACAGGACACCCACCAGAGACACAGAACATGCAACACAGAACATGCAACACAGAACACCGAACACAGACTCTGTTGCGACACTATAACCATGATATTTTTATAATTCTTCAGCTGTAGCACCTCTCCTTATGTTCTGGTTTGGAAGCTGAAAGATAGAAGCTTAGAAACAAATTAGCACAGTGCTCCCACCGTGGCAGACCCTGCTCATCTGAGTTGTCTGTGGTGTCTGCAGTCCGGCCATCCGGAGTCCGGATCTGGATCATACCAGATATCTCTGTTCCAATCATTATATGGTCCTGCACCCCCTGGGCTTTCACTCCGATGGTGGTAACCAGGGCTGAAAAAGCCCCCCAGACCCTGTTCTCCTGGGCAGACCCCTCCAGGACCAGATCCTTTAGGCAGGTAACTACCTGGCTCAGAGCGGCATTCTCTGCTTCCACTCGCTCCAGCTCCTCTGCTGCCATCACCTGCACTACGGCTACAGAGAGAGAAGATGCCTGGGTGCTAGCAGTCAGAGCCTGCACATTCCACATATCCCATTCCTTCTCCAACTCCTGAAGTGTACTCCCAGGTGGAACGGCCTTTGGCATCCAGGGTTCTGCCCCTTTCTTTTGGAGCCATTCTAACAACACCCCAGGTGGCACCCTTCCCCTTGCCCCACAGTGGCATACTTAGCAGTGGTGTCCTTTTCTCCCTGCAGTGGGTTACTAGCCTACCACTTTTCCATGCAGGCACAAACTGGACCTGCTTAGCTTAAGTAGCTATTAGGGGCACCAGGGGGGTTATGCCTAATTCTCTCCCTTGCCCTACAACAGCACTCAACAGTGGTATCCTTTTCTCCCTGCAGTGGGTTGCTAGTCTACCACTTTTTACACAGGCTCAAGCCAGACCCACCCAAGAGAGCACTGGGGGGCACCAGGGGACCCCTACTCTTGGGTCAAATCCTCCACTAAGCTGCCTGCATTCTCCATATCTGTTCCCCTAAAAACCAACCCATGGTCACATTTGTATTAGTTTTATCATCATGTCACTGTTGGGTCAGATAGAAAAGAGATGGAACTTATTCATACATGCACACTGTCATGGTATAATTCCCCACTCTGAACCTAAGCGTCCAAAAGATGGGGTACCAGCATGAATTCCTCTAAGCTCAATTACCAGCTTATTACTTGTAGCGCCGCCACCAACCAGGAATTCCAGTGCCTGGTACACTCTGGTCCCCCCAAAACCTTGCCCGGGGACCCCCAAGACCCAGTCCCTCTGGATCTTAACACAAGGAAAGTAAACCCTTTCTCCCACCATTGCCTCTCCCAGGCTTCCCCTCCCTGGGTTACCCTGGAAGATCATTGTGATTCAAACTCCTAGAATCTTAAACAGAGAGGAAAATGCACCTTCCCCCCTCCTTCTCTCTCCCCCTCCCAGACTCTCCCTGAGAGAGAAATTAACACAGAGAGAAATTAACCTCTCTCTCCTCCTTCCCTCCTTTCTCCCCACCAATTCCCTGGTGGATCCAGACCCAGTCCCCTGGGGTCTCACCAGAATAAAAAAACAATCAGGTTCTTAAACAAGAAAAGCTTTTAATTAAAGAAGGAAAAACAGTAAAAATTATCTTTGTAAATTTAAAATGGAATAGGTACAGGGTATTTTAGCTATCGACACTGGGAATACCTTCCCAGCCTAAGTATACAAGTACAAATTAAAATCATTTCAACAAAATACAAATTTGAACTCCTTCCAGCCAAATACACATTTGAACTCCTCCCAGCCAAATACACATTTGCAAATAAAGAAAAACAAACATAAGCCTAACTCGCTTTATCTACCTAGTACTCACTATTCTGAACTTATAAGAGCCTGTCTCGGAGAGATTAGAGAGAAAGCTGGTTGCACGTCTGGTCCCTCTGAGCCCCTAGAGTGAACAACAACCAAAAACTAACAGCACACACACACAAACTTCCCTCCCTCAAGATTTGAAAGTATCCTGTCCCCTGATTGGTCCCCTGGTCAGGTGACAGCCAGGCTCACTGAACTTGTTAACCCCTTACAGGCAAAAGAGACATGAAGTACTTCTGTTCTATTAACCCTTAACTATCTGTTTATGACACACACATTGACCACATTCAGACTCTCATGCACCCACACTCTTACACAGGTGGAGCGTTACCAGAGACAGCATAGAGCCTGAGAAGTCAAAGTGTGGTAGATCTGATGTGTCTGCCTGCGGTCATGAATCCAGGCTGATGAGCAGGTCAAGGAGCAGCAGCTGCTTGTGTGCATGGCTGCTTCCTTTTGCTGGAACTGGGCAGCTCCTGTCACATACACTGAGTTTTCCTTCTGTGTCCTTCACAGAGAAGCATTCCCACACCAGTTCCTTTCATTCATACCAGGTTCTTCTTTTCTTTACAGCACTTCATGATTGTCTTCTCAGTGCAGATTATATCAGACACACCTGGCTCCTTTGTCCTTGCAGTTTCTCTCCACCCAGTCACACATACATTCCCTTGTTCACACTCTCTCTGGTTGTGTAATGGGATATTACACAGCTTGGAAGTTCATACAAGTGGTAACTTGAAAAGGTTGCCGAGCTTGCGAGATTACAAAATTTCAAAGGCTATGCTAACAATAACTGAAGGTACGAAGTCTGCAAAAAGGTTGCAGAACTTAATGGTACAAGTTACAGATCTTACAATCGCATTTGAGGGGAGGCTTTACATAACAGACACAAGACCAAGTTGCTGCTTTACAAATGTCCAGAATAAGCACTTGAGCTAGAAAGCTGCAGAGGTTGCATGAAATCTGGCTGAATGTGCTAGCACCTTACTTGGTGGTGTTACATTAGCCAAATTATAGCAAAAACAAATACAAGAGGCGATCTTCCTAGATCCTTTGAAAAGAGTCTGGAAGACACTTCATTCTGTCTGCAGTTGCCATGAACAACTGTGAACATGACCTAAATGGTTTAGTCCATCCAGGTAAAAAGCTAACACCCTCCTAGTATATAAAGTGTGGAGTATCTGCTTATCCCTATGACTATAAGGCTTAAGGAAGAAAGTTAGTAAATGGATAGCCTAAACTGATGTGGAATTGAGACACCACTTTGGTGAGAAATGTTGGATCAGGGCATAGATATACCTTGTCCTTGTAGAAGACCATATACAGAGATTCAGAAACTAGAGCTCCTAATTTACCCACTCTCCTGCAGGGACCAGATGGAGAATCTCTTCTACTTTTTCCAGGTAAGAACACAGAGTAAAAAGGTCTCCAACTATTCAAAAACACATCTTGAACCTCCTATAAACAAACCTCCTCCAGACAAGTCAGTCATGGAGCATCTAAGCATCAGATGGAAGGCCTGCAAGTTAGGATGGAGTAGACAACAGCGGTCCTGAGAGATGAGGTCTGGGTCCAGTGGCAGTGTCAATAGAGCTCTGTCTAAGAGCATCCCTGGAGCAGAAAACCAATGTTGCCAACACCCCGCTGGAGCTATGAATATGACTCAAGCATGGTCCTGCCTGATTTTCAACAACTCTCTGGGTAGGAGTGGAACTGGAGGATATACGTACAGAAGCTTTTCTGTCCCAGGCAACAGAAAAGCATCTGTCAGAGACCTTGGGCTGTGACCTGCTCAGGAACAAAAGCTAGAACACTTCCTGTTGATCTTTGTTGCAAAAAAGTTCATATAGATAGTCCCCCACCTGGCAACATCTAGGTTGGGAGACCACTTGAGATGACTGGTGAAAGGGCTGCTCTACTAGTCTGCCAGATTGTTCTGCACACCTAGAAGATGAGAGGCTTGGAGGTGGATTGAGTTGGTGACACAGTAGTGCCAGCCTCATTGCCTCCTGGCACAGCAGAGTTGACCAGGCTTCTCCTTGCCTATTCACATAGAACATGGCCACTGTAATTACAAGCAGATTTCTTCCCCTTGATATAGGGAAGGAAGGCTTGACAAGCTAGCCAGATGGCCCTCAATTCTCTGTCATTTATATGTAGAGTAAACCTGGCATCTGCAGGGATCCCAGGTGAGATCTCTAACCTAGGGCAGATGCACCTGTGAATAGGATGAAAGCTGGTTGAGAATCAGCAAATGGAACTCCCACACAGATATTTGCAAGGTCTGGCCATCAGTCTGGGCTTGTGCAGGTACCTGAAGTGACATGCCCAGAGGATGATGAATCAGTGTGTATATCAAAGCTAGCTGCCCTTTCAGTTTCCTGAGATGAAGCCTGGCATGCTAAATTACGTCAATGAATGAGGCCATATGTCTTCGAAGCCTGAGGCAATTTCAAACTATAGTGATAGGATGGGCCTCGGATCCAAAGCAGTGGCCAGTATTATCTGGTATCTTAGTTGTGGAGGGGAGGCCTTGGTTTCTGTAGAATCCAAGAGAACTCCAAAAAACACTATATTTTGTACAGGTGACAGAACTGACTTTTCAGTGTTGATGAGCAACCCCCAGCATTGACGGTGGACTAGGTGACCAACAGGCTGGACAGCACCTGAGGCTAGGATCTGCCTTTGACCAACCAGTCATCCCAGTAAGGAAACACTTGAACTCCTGAGATCTCAGCAACGCTGCCACCACTGCTACACACTTTGTAAACTCACATGGGGATATGGACAGGCCAAATGGTAGTACTACAAACTGCTAGTGGGATTTTGATGACCACAAATCTGATAAATTTCTTGTGGCTCTGATGTATTGCCACATGAAAATATGCATCTTTTAAGCTGATGACACTATACCACAGTTTCCAGAGAGAACATAATGAAAGCCAAGGTGACCATTCAAAACTTTATCTTCTTCAGGTATTTGTTCATCTCTCTCCAGTCTAAAATAGAACTGAGAGACCATCTTTTGTTTTTGGGATTGGGAAGTACCGAGAATAAAACCCCTTCCCACTGAGAAACAGAGGCGCTTCCTCTATGGGTCCCATTTAAAGGAGAGATTGCACCTCTGAAAGGAGAACAACCTCATGAGACTGGTCCCTGAAAAGGAACGAGGAAGGGAGAATAGAAATTAACTGAATGTTGTATGCCAATCCCACCATGATTAAGACCCACTGATCTGTAGTGATGCAGGACCAAGCATTTATGTAATGGGACAGCAGATTGGCAAACAATGCAGTAAGAGAGGCTGGCACTCTGGAAAATTATAGACTGTCTTGAGCAAACACATTAAAAGGTTTGCTTAGAACTCCCAGGCTGTCTAGATGAACTTGAGAGGTGCTGCAGAAGAAGCAGGGGGAGGGGAAGGGGCAGATGATCTTCTGCTATAATTTCTGCCTTTTTCTCCTAGTTAGATACTGGGGGTGAGGTATGAAAGTTGAATAATGATGAGGCTGCTGAGGTCAGAACTGCTTCCTCTTTGGGACAGGTGTGTAAGTGCCCAAAGATTTGAGTGTCACTCGAGTCCTTCAGGCTATGCAGCTTGTCATCTGTCTGCACAGAAATGAATGACAGACTCTCAAAGGATAGACCTGTACAGCCTTTGGACTTCTTGAGGGAGAGTTGATGACTGGAGCCACAAACATTTGCACATTGTAATAGCTGATGCCGTGACCCTAGCTGCAGAATCAGCAATATCCACATTCACTTGGAGTGAGGTCCTGGCCACTAATTTATCCTTATCCACCAATGACAAATTCCTGTCTCACTGTCTTTGCTAATGGTAGGTGCCAAATGGTGCCATATGTGATGTGGCTGCAAATCAGAAAAGCTGATCTCTGAGTCCAAAGATGAATCCACTTCCTCCAACCAAGGGCGCACTCATGCCCTCAGTGCCAGGGATTGCTGTTGGGAGCCTGGAAAAATGGATAGTGGTGAAATCCTGACTGACTTCTCTGTGGCTGATACTGCTCATAGGAGCATGTGGGGAGAGGTACGGGGATGTGGGAGAGTGGACTGCCCCCAGTACCACCTGTTGGGACACCACCGGTAAAGAAACAGTAGCTACCATTCCTGGGCGTGAATACTTTTGAATTGTGAGCAAAACTGGCAGCAGTTCCTGGGCTGCAGCAGAAGCCTTTCAAGTAGATGTTACAGGAATAGACTCTTACTGGTTAGACATTCAAGTAGGAACTGATGAAGTAGATGGAATCACTTCAGGATCCAGTCTCAATGAGGCTCGGGCTGGCACCTCTCCTGAATTGATGACTGCCTTGTAGAGTGCCTTCTATTTCTGTAAGCGCTTTCTAAATAATATGTGATGTCATATTTTTAATAAAACTAAATGTAAACAGAAGGTAACACTTCACCTTACCATTTCTTATTAAACAATATTTTTAAAAGCAGGGGAAAAAATTGCTGAACTGCATTCTGAAAATAAGCATATTTCCATTATTGTACTACATTGCAGATTTTGGTCAGCTATTTTCTATTTAGCATCAGAGAACTGGGTACCATATGTCCACCTCTCATTTAGAATTGGTATTTATTTTATTTGGAATAACAACAATAAGAACTAAATGAACATTCACTAATTTTCTGGTAATGTACAGTCATCTTTCATTTTTTAAATTTGCACTCTGACTCCACTGCAATCAGAAATGATTTCTTAGCAGCCTCCGACTTCTTTGTTTTATTCATATTTAATAAGAATTACAAAGTGCTAACTTAGAGCCTATTATGTTGCACTCAAAACCTGCTGTTACACTTTTTGGAATTCAGTGCTTTTGTGTGATAACACACTATGTCAAAAGACATCATAAATAATGACATAACATTATAGTGACTCCAGTTTTTGTTTTGTTTTAACTGCAAGCCAGGTGCTGTACATAGAACTTACACAGACAGACTTGCAAAGATCAGATCTAATCCAAATTCTATTACACAATAGCACCAGGAATACCAAATCATAGCAGCAGGTGGGAAAGGAATATGTGTTTCCCCCCCTTCTTACAGATTTTCTAAAGCAAATTCCATCTTGCTGTTGTCACTGGGCTGTTAGAGTGAGAACTAGCAGATGGTTAATCAATCCCAAAATGTCCTTCAGGAACTATAACAGCTGTGTATGGTCAGCTCTAGTAAACACATCCAGAATAAAAGTAAACTGGGAACTGCACAGCATGGAAGTACAATAATTTCCTTGCCATGTTACAATGAAATTGCCAGCGTGTAAGTGTTTCTTAAGCTTTGAACTTTCCAGTACAACTCAGTTAGTGATTATACTATAATTCTACAGCACTCTAGTGTATGCAGTCTACATATAACATTAAAAAATCTATTTATTAGTGGGAAGTTTATTTGATAATAATTAAATTGAAATATCCCAGTCTGAACACACTGTACATTCTGTGAATCGCAGATAATATTCCAGCAGACAATAATTCTAGCAAATATTTTCTTGTCTCAAACTACTTGCTTAGCAATGCCTCCCAAATATTTATATAACCTTTGGGTTTTTCTCTTTTATTTTCTCTATTAGCTGAATTTTTCCATTTCTTTATAATGTGCACTTGTATGTCATTTTGTGTCCTGTTTTGTATAATTGAATGTAAACTCAAATATATCATATGAATCAGTGAAGTGAATAAGAGGTAACAAGAAACTAATTCTTTTTATAGAATGGTTTTTGTCCTTGGGTGGGTGAACCTTCACTACATACCCCACTGATGTAAGGAAATGAACAATACTCTCTTGTCAAATTTGCAGTGTTTCCTGGTTTGGCCTTCTGTTTTTCCATACACAGCCAACAGATACTTTCTGACTGAATGAGCCTGTTTTAGAGTAAGGGAAATAGCCAACCCAAGAGAAAACAGTAAAGTCTCTGTAAGGAATAATGCATGTATTATCTGCAAAATGCCACAGCAACTCTGTCTCAAAATAATGCCTTTCTCTGCAAACAGTGGGGCGGATGGTATAAGGCCTAATCCTGAACTCATTGACTTCATTCTTTGGAGCAGGCCAATAGTACACATAAAACAGAGGGATAACAGTTACATACAGAATATAGCTGATCAGGCGCTATAATTTCTGTTCTCTGTGAAATTCTGGACTTTTGAAAAAAGTAGTACCCTCTCACAACAACAAGCTGGTGTTTCAGAATTTCCCATGATGCAAAAAAAAAAAGTTGTTTAGAGTTACAGTAGAACTTCTGAGTTATGAACACCAGAGCAACGGACTGACCAGTCAACCACACATCTCATTTGGAATCAGAAGTATGCAATGAAGCAGCAGCAGACACCAAAAAAATCATCAAAAAACAGTACAGTACTGTGTTTAATGTAAACTACTAAGCACATAAAGGGAAAGCAGTATTTTTCTTCTGCATAGTAAAGTTTCAAAGCTGTATTAAGTTGACGTTCAGTTGAAAATTTTTGAAAGAACCACCATAATGTTTTGTTCAGGGTTACGAACATTTCAGAGTTATGAACAACCTCCATTCCCAAGCTGTTCATAACTCTAAGTCTCTACTGTAATGGAATGTTGTTTCTGATTCCCCCCCCCCCCCCCGAAAAAACTCATGACATTTCAGTTTGATTTCACTTTTCAGGTTTTTTATTTTTATTTAATATTTATATTTTATGTTCTATTTTTCATTTTTTTCATTATTTTTAATATAATACTTTTGAACTTATCAAAACACTTGGTTTTGATTTTTTAAATTAAATTTAATTGAAATCAAAATTTTCCAGCAGAATCCAAATGTTCTAACAGAAATGTTCTATCAGAAAATTTTTAACCAGCTCTAGTTGCTAAATAGGCCTGTCTTGGGAATACCATGAGAACTGAGATGGTACTTATGCTTATATGGATACATACAGAACCAGGTAGTTAAGGAGCACACAAACATTTAAACAAAACAGAAACCTTATCCACTCACATTTTCTAAATTCAGGAAGTATATAAGTAATGGTAAATAATAGTTATGAATAGCCACATCCTGTAGCTAAGTAGCTGTCTATGGCTATATTTAAACTCTGATATAGGAGTGTGATTCCCCTACTTGTGTATACATACTCACACGAGCTCTCATTGAGCTCGTGTGAGTATAAATGGAGGTGCGTAGCCACGGTAGTAAGGGCAGCGGCAGCAAAAACTCACCAGAAACCAGTGTGCAGGGGCGGCTCTAGGTATTTTGCTGCCCCAAGCACGGCAGGCAGGCTGCCTTCGGCGGCATGCCTGCGGGAGGTCCCCCGTCCCTCGAATTCAGCTACACACCTGGAGGTCCGCTGAAGCCACGGGACAGAGGACCCTCCACAGGCATGCCACGGAAGGCAACCTGCCTGCCACCCTCGCAGTGACCAGCAGAGCGCCCTGACCGGGCTTGCCGTCCCAAGCACGCGCTTGGTGTGCTAGTGCCTGGAGCCGCCCCTGACAGTTATGTGTACTCAGCACGGCTCAGCCATAGCTCTGCTGCTGTTATCCATGCTATTGAAGCTAAACTGCTATTTATATGCAAACTAGCTTTATGACAGTTGATGTGAGGATGTGTATTGAGGAGGGGAATTATCTGCCTAGCCATAGTGTAGATGTAATCTAGATTTCTTCAATGTGCTACATAAACATAAACTAATCCTCTTAATATACAAAAAAGTTTTGGTTTGGTTCTAGTTTAAAGGCCTGCCTTATTTAATCCAAACTATTTTCCCCATCTGTCATCTTAAATGTTTTAGAAGGAGTGGAATTTCTTATACAAGTTTTTATTTTATTATGCACAATTAGAGATAGATCTATTACACCATTTCACTCAATCTCCCTACAAATACAGGAGTGCTTCCTACAGTCAGGGCTGGCTCTAGGCACCAGCAAAACAAGCAGGGGCTTGGGGCAGCACATTTCCAGGGGGCAGCATTTCGGTCACCTTTTTTTTTTTTTAAACTCACTTCCTGCCCTCTCACAACCCTGCAGAAGCAGAGCCTTGGGGCAGCTGGGGATCCAGCATGGGAGCTGGGGATCCTGGGAGCTGTAGTTCCTTGCCTATAGAGCCAGTCCTGGAGCAGGGAAAGAACTACATTTCCCAGCAATCCCTTGGCAGCTATCAAGAGGAAAGAGAGGGGTAGGACGTGAAGTAGCTGAGCCATGCTGCAAGTTGAAAGGGGTGGCACTGTGAATGAGGAACAAGTATGCCAAAGAAGTAGAAGGCTTTGGCCCAGATATCCCCTTCAGAAGACTTACCCAGACTGCATTAGGGATACTGGTGGGACCTCACCTTGCAGCCCACAAGAAGAGGAATTGGGTGGACTAAATGAACAGTGCACCTCTCTATCTGAAGCCTAGCAAAGGAGGTACGTGAATTTCACTAGAATTTAAAATGAAAAGTAAGAAATGGGAGGCTCTGCTAGGGGACTTCAGCAGCTTTAAATACAGTACCAGGCACGTAGGAAAATGTCTACTTCTGAGCCATGGAAGCAGAAATTAACTTTTCCTTACCAGATTTAGCTAATATTCAGAAACGGAATCTAGCACCTGCCTTCCTGATTTGAACACCCTCAAACTTCAGGAGTGTGCAAACTCAATTTGGGCAGCAGTTACTTCATTTCTCCCAAAGCAAATATACTGATCCACTGTAACTTGATGTAGAAAAAGTAGGATAAGAAATAAAGAAGCAAGAAATGCTTCCCAGTGGTTTTTAGAACTGGAATTGCTATTTTCAACAGCTATCGCCTCCCCGCCCCTTTTTTAAAGTTTTATTTGTTTAAAAGGAAGACAGTGATATTGCATTGGCAAATTCCCCATAGAAAGAAAGAGTGGAACAAAAGAATAATAAAGATATCTCAACTTTTCCTCATTTATGTAGGACAGTCTTATAATATGTATCCAGATATCCTCCAATCACACAAGCTGAAAGTTGTTCCACTTTACTGCAGTTCTGTAACCATATGGGAACCAATCCTGTCTGTGTTCTGTGAACATCCAAAATTCCTGCTGAATGACCTGCCCTGGGAGCGAGTTACCAGTGACCCAGGGCTGGGTCAGTAGGAGGGTGCAGGTTGCGAGGGAGAACCCAGGGCTGGGGCGGCAGGGGAATGCAGGTGGAGGGAGGGCACTGGTGCGGGGAAAAGTATGGAGCCCAGCACTGGGGTGGGAGGGGAGCCCAGGGCTGGGGCAGCAGGGGAGTGCTGGCGGGGGGAGGGAGGAGAGCCCAGGGCTGGGGTGCAGCCAAAAATTTTTTTGCTTGGGACAGCAAAAAACCTAGAGCCGTCTCTGCCTACAGTACATTTTCTCTTGTTTACCCCAGACTAACTTTTAATGTCACATCAGATGATGCTTCCATTGCTTCTCTTGAGAGACTACTCTGCAGCCTAATGCAATTCTCTGTCAGGAAATTTTCTATGATGTTCAGCCTAAATTTTCCCTTTTTCAACTTCATCCCATTATTCCTTATTCTACCTCTGAAAGCAACACTATATAATTTCTCTAAAGACGTGGCATTTACATCCTTTAGATATCCGTAGACTGTTATCATGTTCTCCATTAGTCAGCACTTAGGCAAGCTATACATATCTCACTCCTTTAATCTTTCTTCTTAAGTCAATTCTTCCAGCCTCTTGATCATTTTTATGTTACGTAAGTAAGGTTATACTTGTTATTCTAAGGCTCTTCTACCTAGAGTGAATGGCATATTTTTTTTCACATCTTTACAAGTCATCAAGATACTCATCAATAGCATAATGATATTTGGGTATATTTTCAAATAAGGGTATATACACTCTTTTGATCATATACAATAAGTTTACAGAGTACAACATGAGCTGTCTGCTTTGTCTTCCTTTGTTTGTATAGGTTTATTCTTTATTCTAGTGATAATCAGAAATAGTTTAGCAGCGTGGTACAAGAGTAATACAGCATAACAAGAACTTCTCTTTGCCCATTATAGCCAATGAAAAGACCACTGGTGATATTATTTTCTGATAGCAAAGGAATGGGTGGGCTAATGAAATCCTGAAATGACAAGTTACATGGCCCACTTTATGGATTGTTCTTACATACAAAGAGGATGAAATCCCATTTCAGCCCATACCTAGTCCTGACCCAGGAAATATTTCAACATTATCAGTTGAACTATAGCTACAGAGATATGAAACACAGGGGATGCTGTCAATTAAGAAAAAAAGACCAAGATAAATATGACAGGTGTACCTATTTCAGAAGTTACCATTTTATTTATGCTCTGACCCACATACATTTTGATATGAGAACGCATAAGGGAAAAACCAATGGACAGGATTTCAACTGAAGTACATTTGTATCGGCTTTACATTGGGTACCTGTGAGCCAATTTACTACATTTGGTTTCCTCTTCCTTCACTGTGAATAAAATGCATCTTATCTTTCAGGGTCGTAAATCAGAATGTTAATTGTCATGCCAGGGGTCGGCAACCTTTCAGAAGTGGTGGGCTGAGTCTTCATTTATTCGCTCTAATTTAAGGTTTTGCGTGCCAGTAATAATTTTAGTGTTTTTTAGAATGTCTCTTTATATAAGTCTATAATATGTAACTAAACTATTGTTGTAAGTAAAGTAAATAAGGCTTTTAAAATGTTTACGAATCTTCATTTAAAATTAAATTAAAATGCAGAGCCCCCCAGACTGGTGGCCAGGACCCCGGCAATGTGAGTGCCACTGAAAATCAGTTCGCATGTCGCCTTTGGCACACGTGCCATAGGTTGCCTATCCCTGTTGTAACCCCTGGTTCCTGAGGAGGCTTCCTTTGTAGAAGCACTTGAGCTAGACACACAGCTCATATAAACTGATGTTGCTCCATTGACTTGCTACCAAATGTGATTAAAAAGCATTCAGGAAAAGATGCAGTTCCTGCCCATAGAGGTGCTTTAGATGGCAGAAAGGAGTCAGTGCTGGAATAAAGTGAGCTTTCCTATATTAGAGCTCTCAGGGTATAGTGACCTCCTGTTACATGTAGGAAAAATAAATATTTTACTTTATCAGTCCCTTGGCAATAAAAGTGTATTGAAAGACTGAAGCCAAATAAAGTGATGGATAAAACTGGAGCTGGGTAAATCATCTGCCTTTTGCCTCATAAGAATTCTGCAACATATGTGGACATAATTACAAAATGTCATGGATTTTATCAGTGTACAATCCAAAGCAAAAGGTCATCCAACTTTAGGCACATTCACAAATGGTGTTCTTTAACTGATTTTTGCAGTATATCAGTAACAACATATGTATAAGTAAGACTTGAAAAGAAAGGGAATTTCTCCTTGTCATTCAAGAGTGCAACATGGGATAAATGGAAAGGATGAGGGATCATAGATTAGAATGGTAAAATAAACTATGCATCTACTAAGACTCTCTCTATATATTAATAGAAAGATAACTATGTTCTTGTAGTCCATCCTTCCAGATAGTGTAAAAAGGAAGACCAAACAATAGTTTCCAAATCTGCCAAAAGCTGTGGTCCTCAAACTAGTACACTGGCTGCAACAAAGTGGTATGCTAGTTGGCTTTAAAAAAGATTTTATAATCAGCAAAGTTGATCAAAAATTGTGTTTTTTGCTTCTGTGAAAAATCCCACCTTTTTAGTGAAAAAACAAAAACTATTTTTTTAGTTGATAACCAAAATTTTAATTTAAATATACTGCCCCAAGGAAATTGTGATTTGGGTGCCTCATGCCCTCATTCTTTTCTATAAACTAGGCTGCTTACTGGACTACATCTCTCATGATACATCACAATCTCCCTTCTTGCTGCTCTACTGCTGTGCGTCATAGGAAATGTAATCAATATGTTCAACCTGACCCATAAAGAATGGGCAAATGAGGCATCTGAACTACAAAGCCAATGAGGCAATAAGGCATCATTACCTAATCAAAATTTTTGGTTTTCAGTCAAATGTTTTAAGTTGAATGTTTTAGTTTTCAGTTACAAGATGAAAAATTTTAAATTTTTTAGGTTTTTTTAATTATAAAAATTGTAAGTAGTCCACAGAATCCTGCTGCTTTTGGGGGGAAATGTTTAGTGAAAACCCAATTTTCTGTCAAAAAACAGTTTCAGTGGAAATTATTGATTTGAAATTATCTGAAATAATCTGAAACTCTAAAGAGAGTCTGGAAACTAGGATGAATGTAAACAAACAAACATATGTAGGGACAAAAATCAGAAAGGCCAAGGCACAAAACAATATTAAACTAGCTAGAGACATAAAGAAGAAAACATCAGACGCAAGAGGAAGACCAAGAACAGAAAAGGCCTGTTACTCAATGAGGCAGGAGAAACAATAACAGAAAATGTGGCAATGGCAGAAGTGCTAAATGACTTTTTTGTTTCAGTTTTCACCAGAAAAGGTCAGTAATGATTGGACATCTAACATAGTGAATGCCAGTGAAAATGAGGTTGATCAGAGGCTAAAATAGGAGAAAAACAAGTCAAAAGTTACTTAGACAAATTAGATGTCTTCATGTCACAAGTACCTGATGAAATACATCCTAAAATGTTCAAGAAGCTGACTGAGGAAATATTTGAGCTATCAGCAATTATCTTTGAAAAGTCACAGAAGATGGGAGAGATTCCAGAGGACTGGAAAAGGGCAAATAAAGTGCCAATCTATAAAAAAGGGAAATAAGGACAACCTAGGGAATTATAGACAAGTCAGCTTAACTTCAGGACCCAGAAAGATAATGGGGAAAATAATTCAGCAGTCAATTTTCAGACCCCCAAAAGATAATAATGTGCTAAGTAACAGTCAACATGAATTTGTCAAGAACAAATCATCTCAGACCAACCTAATAGCTTTCTTTGACAGAGTATCAAGCTTTGAGGATGTGGGGAAGTAGTAGATGTGGTATAATCTTGACTTTAGTAAGGCTTCTGATTTTGTCTTGTGTGACCTTCTCAAACAAACAAGGGAAATACAATCTAGATGGAGCTATAAGGTGGGTGCATATAAGGTGGGTGCATAACTTGTTGGAAAACCATTTCCAGCGTGTCGTTATCAGTGTTTCACAGTCAGGCTAGAAAGGCACATCAAGTGGGGTGCCACAGGGATCAGTTCTGAATCTGTTTCTGTTCAAAATATTCATCAGTGATTTAGATAATGGTATAGAGAGTACCAAGCTTGGCGGGGCTGCAAGTGCTTTGAGGGATAGGATTAAAATTCAAAATGATCTGGACAAACTGGAGAAATGGTCTTAAGTAAATAGGATGAAATTCAATAAAGACAAATGCAAAGTACTCCACTTAGGAAGGAACAATCAGTTGCACACATACAAAATAAGAAATGACTGGCAAGGAAGGAATAATGCAGAGATGGATGTAGGGATCATAGTGGACCACAAGCTAAATATGAGTCAACAGTGTACCACTGTGGCCAAGAAACAAAACACATAATCATTCTGGGATGTATTAGCAGGAGTGTTGTAGGCAAGACATAAGTAATTCTTCTGCTCTACTCCATACTGATTAGGCCTCAGCTAGAGTAGTGTGTCCAGTTCTGGGTACTACATTTCAGACAGGATGTGGAAAAATTGGAGAAATATCAGACAACAACAACAACAATTATTAAAAGTCTAGAAAATGTGACCTATGATGGAAGATTGAAAAAATGGGTTTTGTTTTGTCTGGAGAAGAGAAGACTGAGAGGGGGCATGATAACAGTTTTCAAGTACATAAAGGTTGTTACAAGGAGGAGGGAGGTAAATTGTTCTCACTGACCTCTGAGGATATGCCAAGAAGCAATGGGCTTAAATTGCAGGAAGGATGGTTTAGGTTGGATATTACAAAAAAATTTTGTAACTGTCAGGGTGGCTAAGCACTTGAATAAATTGCCTTGGGAGGTTATGAATCTCCATCATTGGAGATTTTCAAGAGCAGGTTAGACAAATACCTGTCAGGGATGGTCTAGAAGATGATACTTAGTCCTGCCCTGAGTCCATGAGATGACCTCTTGAGGTCCCTTCTAGTCCTCCAATTCTAGGATTCTATTAGAATAGCCCTAACAATCAGCTCAGTAAATCAAAGTATGCACAGATGCACTCAAAGGATGGGCATTTGTGGGGCTCCACCTGTTTAAGACACTGTGATTATCTAAATAAGAGTCCATAGGACTACACTGTTTAAAATTGCAAAGATGACATGGCAACTACTTTTGAGATTTAGATGTGGAATGTTAGGTCTTAAAGTTTGAGACTTGCTGGCAAAAGTGAGCAGGAAAGCTTACAAATGTGAGCTCCTCCTAACCACGCATGTTTATCTTTAAAAATAAAATAGATTAGCTTCAGAGGTTTAAGTGTTGTCCAAATATCACAGCACAAATAATAACCTAAATAAACCTAAATAAAGGAAATCATTATTCCTTTTCTTTTTCTGGTCTCTGCTTGTTTGTTTTAATACTTCTTAAAAATTATTTTATGTTAGCTACTCTTAGAAACAAAAACAAATACTTAGCTGGAAACTAGAGATGGATTCAGTCCAAAATCTGAGTCCAAATATCACTAAATGTTATGGAAATGCATTTTTACTTTTGTAAAAAATTGTTTTTTTAATAATTTATCCTGGCAAAAGATAAGAAAGTTGGACTTTTGTTCAGATTCCTAGAAATGTACTTTTGATAATTATGATATTGTAAAATGCACACTTATTTTGGTCATACTTTATTACATGCATTTATAATGAATATGCAAATGAAAGAATGATTCAATAATCCTCTGTGATAATCTGTGGAAAAAGCGATAATGTCCCCTAGTGTTGGAGGACATTCACTCTGAGAACTTACTTGAGAAAATAGCTTTCCTAATCAAAGCCACAATTTATTTGAGAGTACCTACATCTTCCTGAGACCCACATCACTCAGAACACTGTGAAAGAAAGGAGAGGAACAAATTCCATTGATATGCTATGCTGATTCTCTCCATACTTCACTCTTCTCCACTTTTAATTCTTTAACCATCTCTCTCTCACTGCAAGGTGTTCCCTGAGAACCCCCAGCATCTGCTTCCTCCGCTTCTGCAGAGCATATGTGGCAGAAATCCTGTGACCCGCTGAATTCCTCTACTGCAAATTCATTCTCTCTTCCTTCGGTTCTGCCATCTTCCTGTTGAAACAACTTCACTCCTCTAATTTGATTGAATCCCATGCCCACAAAGCAGCTGCCTTCTGCTGTCTTTGTCTCATTCCTCAAACCCTCCCCCTCACTTCTCTTTCTGCATAGATGGCACAGCTCCAGTCAGGTGCCTGATCTTGGCTGCTCGCCAGACTGTTGTAGGCAGGGGCGGGTCCAGCTGTGGGATACCATGTGTTTTAAGCCACTGGAGTCTAGGCACTGTACCTGTCTAGGCACACTCCCGGATGTGGATCTTGCTCTGACGCTCCCTGCTAAGACCTCATCATTAAAACTACCTCATCCTTATTACCAGTTCTGACTCCTCAGACTAACTTCCCCTAGTAGCTTAAACACACCTTCTACGAGACCTGCAGCCATGTGGGAATTCTGGCTCCAAGTTTAACTCCCACAGGGCATGTGGCAGTGTAGCACATGAAACACACAGGCCAGGTCTACACTATAAACTTACATCAGCATAACTACAGGGGTATGAATAATTCCACACCCCTGAACGACACAGGTATTTTTCTTAGTATTTGAAATTAGAAGAGGTGTTTAAATTTAAAATTAAATTGGCAACCCTGCATGTAACTAGTTGACCACTGGGGCTACCGCCTTTTGCAGAGGCAGATTAATTAGCTCTCCCCTCTCCATAGTAGCGCCTTCACTGAAAAAGTATTGGGACAGCATTTTAAGAGTAGGCCTCCACAGACATTGTGCACAGGATTCTGACACATTATTGCTATTTCTTTAATACCATGAGAAATGCACAGATCTATGCAACTATCATAAACCCGACATTCATTTCCCTGTCTCAATTTCCTCAAAACTCCAGAACATTGTTTGGGCTGTCATCTGGGGCTTCTACTGCAGTGCCTAGCTTGTGTTCTGAAACATGGAGCCTTTTTCCCCCCACAGTCCCTTGCTGAGGGAAGTTGGAGAGACTCAGTTATTCTTTTGTTCCCTCCAAGTAAGGCCTATTCAGGTTCTGATTGTTCTTAAATATCAGCTATTGTGCCTGGTCTGGGAAGTACATAGAATCATAGAATATCAGGGTTGGAAGGAACCTCAGGAGGTCATCTAGTCCAACCCCCTGCTCAAAGGAGGATCAATTCCCAACTAAATCATCCCAGCCAGGGCTTTGTCAAGTCTGACCTTAAAAACCTCTAAGGAAGGAGATTCCACCACCTCCCTAGGTAACTCATTCCAGTGCTTCACCACCCTCCTAGTGAAAGATTTTTTCTAATATCCAACCTAAACGTCCCCCACTGCAACTTGAGACCATTACTCCTCATTCTGTCATTTGCTACCACTGAGAACAGTCTAGATCCATCCTCTTTGGAACCCCCTTTCAGGTAGTTGAAAGCAGCTATCAAATCCCCCGTCATTCTTCTCTTCTGCTAACTAAAGAATCCCAGTGCCCTCAGCCTGTCCTCACAAGTCATGTGCTCCAGCCACCTAATCATTTTTGTTGCCCTCCGCTGGACTTTTTCCAATTTTTCCACATCCTTCTTGTAGTGTGGGGTCCAAAGCTGGACACAGAACTCTAGATGAGGCCTCACCAATGTCAAATAGAGGGGAATGATCATGTCTCTCGATCTGCTGGCACTGCCCCTACTTATACAGCCCAAAATGCCATTAGCCTTCTGGCAAGAAGGGCACACTGTTGACTCATATCCAGCTTCTTGTCCACTGTAACCCCTAAGTCCTTTTCTGCAGAACTGCTTCCTAGCCATTAGGTCCCTAGTCTGTAACAGTGTATGGGATTCTTCCGTCCTAAGTGCAGGACCCTGCACTTGTCCTTGTTGAACCTCATCAGGTTTCTTTTGGCCCAATCTTCTAATTTTTCTAGGTCCCTCTGCATCCTATCCCTACCCTCCAGCGTATCTAACACTCCTCCCAGTTTAGTGTTATCTGAAAACTTGCTGAGAGTGCAGTCCACGCCACCCTCCAGATCATTAATAAAGATATTGAACAAAAATGGCCCCAGGACCAACCCTTGGGTCACTCTGCTTGAAACCGGCTGCCAACTAGATATGGAGTCATTGATCACTACCCATTCAGCCCGACGATCTAGCCAGTTTTCTATCCACTTTATAATCCAATCATCCAGCCCATACTTCAACTTGCTGGCAAGAATACTATGGGAGACCGTATGCAAAGCTTTGCTAAAGTCAAGGAATAACATGTCCACTGCTTTCCCCTCATCCACAGAGCCAGTTATCTCCTCATAGAAGGTAATTAGGTTAGTCAGGCATGACTTGCCATTGGTGAATCCATGCTGACTGTTCCTGATCATTTTCCTCTCCTCTAAGTGCTCCAGAATTGATTCCTTGAGGACTGCTCCATGATTTTTCCAGGCACTGAGATGAGACTGACTGGCCTGTAGTTCCCCGGATCCTCCTTATTCCCTTTTTTAAAGATGGGAACTACATTAGCCTTTTTCCAGTCATCAGAGATCTCCCCCAATTGCCATGAGTTTTCAAAGACAATGGCCAATGACTCTGCTCTGGTACACATCTGCCAACTCCTTTAGCACCCTCGGATACAGCGCATCTGGCTGGTCACCTCCTCCCCATACTGTGCTGCCCAGTGCAGAAGTCTGGGAGCTGACCTTGTTCATGAAGACAGGGGCAAAAAAAGCAATGAGTACATTAGCTTTTTCCACATCCTCTGTCACTAGGTTGCATCCCTCATTCAATAAGGGATCCACACTTTCCTTGACTTTCTTCTTGTTGCTAACATATCTAAAGAAACCCTTCTTGTTAAACTTAACATCTCTTGCTAGCTGAAGTGTGATTTGACCTTCCTGATTTCACTTCTGCATGCCTGAACAATATTTTTATACTCCTTCCTGGTCATTTGTCCAAACTTCCACTTCTTGTAAGCTTCTTCTTTGCATTTAAGACCAGCAAGAATTTCACTGTTAAGCTAAGCTGGTCTCCTGCCGTATTTACTATTCTTTCTACATATCAAGATGTTTTTTTTGTCCTGCAACTTCGATAAGGAATCTTTAAAATACAGTCAGCTCTCTTGGACTCCTGTCGTAGGTTTCACCCCCACTCTGAACTTTAGATACAGATGTGGGGACCTGCATGAGAATCCCTAAGCTTAATAACCAGCTTAGATCAGTATGCTGCCACCACCAAATCATTTAAACAACCGTTTATGAGTCATTTGGGAACTGTGTCTTCCCCCCAAAATATCTCCCTCCCAAGTATTATAACCCTTCCCTGGGTAGCCTTGAGAGACTTCCCCACCAAATTCCTGGTGAACACCGATCCAAACCCCTTGGATCTTAAAACAAGGAAAAATCAATCAAGTTCTTAAAAAGAAGGCTTTTATTTAACAAAAAGGGGTAAAAGAAATACCTCTGAGAGATTAGCATGCAAGCTACTCTCATAGACAACAAATTCAAAACACAGAGGATGTTCCCCTGGGCAAAAACCTTAGTTACACAAAAGAAAACCCAATTTGGTTATCCCTCTAATGCAAAAAGACAAAGTCACAAAAGGAAATAAACATTAGTTAATTCATTCCTTCTCTAATACTCACTACCCTGGTTGATTCCTGGATCTTTTCACTCCTGCACAGAACTTAAACTAACACTGAGACAAAAGAAAACTTCCCTCCTTTCTCTTGAAACATCTTGTTCCCCCATTGGTTCCTCTGGTCAGGTGTCAGCTAGGCTAGGTGAACTTATTAACCCTTTACAGGTAAAAGAGGCATTAACCCTTAACTGTCTGTTTATGACAACTCCTTTCCCCTCATGTTATTCTCCCAGGGAATCCTGCCCATCAATTCCCTGAGGGAGTCAAAGTCTGCTTTTCTGAAGTCCAGGGTCCGTATTCTGCTGCTCTTCTTTCTTCTTTGTGTCAGGATCCTGAACTCGACCATCTCCTGGTCACTGCCTTTCAGGTTCCCATCCACGTTTGCTTCCCCTACTAATTCTTCCCTGTTTGTGAGCAGCAGGTCTAGAAGAGCTCTGCCCCTAGTTGGTTCCTCCAGCACTTGCACCAGGAAATTTTCTCCTACACCTTACAAAAACTTCCTGGATTGTCTGTGCACTGCTGTATTGCTCTCCCAGCAGATATCAGTGTGAGAACCAGGGCCTGCAATCTAGTAACTTTTGCTAGTTGCTGGAAGAAAGCCTTATCCACCTCATCCCACTGGTCTATAGCAGGCTCCCACCATGACATCACCCTTGTTGCTCACACTTCTAAACTTAATCCAGGGCCTCAGGTTTTTCTGCAGTTTCATACCGGAGCTCTGAGCAGTCATACTGCTTTCTTACATACAATGCAATTCCCAACTTTTCTGCTCTGCCTGTCCTTCCTGAACAGTTTATTTCCATCCATCACAGTACTCCAGTCATGTGAGTTATCCCACCAAGTCTCTGTTATCCAATCATATCATAGTTCCTTGACTGTGTCAGGACTTCCAGTTCTCCTTGCTGGTTTCCCAGGCTTCTTGCATTTGTTTATAGGCACTGACGATAACTCGCTGATTGTCCTGCTTTCTCAGTCTGAGATAGGAGTCCTCCCCTTGTGCTTGAAGGCTTATCAGCAATGGTGAATACACATAGACAGAACAATGAACATGGCCAAAAAACTGTTGGAACCATTGATAGAACAATGATACAGCAATATTCATTGAAAGAACTACATAATATCAGCCAAAATGCACAAGTCATATATAAGTTTCCCAAATCGACACAACTAGCTCTTACCAATTTCTTCTAAGAGAAAGTTAACAAAATATGTGATCTTTTCCCTTCATGCAGCTTGCCTTCCCTTCTCCCTGACAACTCTCTCCACCTTCTCAGACACAGAAGTTTCGTGGTTGCTTTCCTTCTCTAAATCCTCCACTTGGCCTTGTGATCACATCCTGTCTCCTGATCTCCCTCATGTCTACTCTCCTCCCCTCTCTGATACTTCTCCTTAATCTCTCACTCTCCTCTTGCTCTTTCCTTCACAGTACAAACATGCTTTAGTCTTTCCTATTTTAAAAAGCTCTCAAATATCTCCAACTACCAGCTCATTTCTTTTCTTCCTTTCATTGCTATGATCATTGACCATGCTTTCTACAGTTACTATCTGGAGGTCCTCTCCTCCAATTCCATTCTAGGCCCTCCCTTAGTTTCTGCCCCTTTCACTCAATTGAAACTGCTCATACCAAAGTATCTAATGATCTTTTCCTAACCAATGCTGGCAACCAGTACTCCATCCTCATTTTTCCAGACCTGTCAGCAGCCTTTGGCACAGTTCATCATGCTCTTTTTGAAATTGTGTCCTCCCTTGTCTCTTGTAGCTCTGTCCTCTCCTGGTTCTTCTATAGAGGAGGTCACCAATCAAATGTAAACATTTACTACAGCTTAGTATACTTTCTTATGTTATATATCCAAAGTATAGTAAATGCAGCAATAAAGCCAATACTCAGCCATTGTGCGTACTTCGCAGCTAATTGTATTTTTTATTAAATAGAAATGAGAAATGAATATTAAGAGTCAGAACCTCAGCTGACATAGATCTAAGTAGTTGACTGATCAGTGCGGTTGATAGAGCTAGTCCAATCTCATCCAGGAGAGTATCTGGCCCTCAGAGTAAAAATGTAAACCAGGAATAATAGCGAACCAAGACTTTTCCTTTTTCTATTTAAAACCTCTTTTGAGACCTATCTTTATTAAATAAAGTCATACACCTAGCTCACTGCTTGAAAAGATGGTTCTGCTCCAAAAAGTGACTTTCCACATGGCATGACATAGTTCCACATTTATTGTGTCTCAGTTACTTCCAGATCAGATTTGCTCAATTTACAGCTAACAGGATGTAGTTGCCACTTTCATATTGAAAACGTAGCCTGTGATCTGAAAGCCAGGCTCTTTCATCCTGCTGTGCACATAAAAAAATTATCTACTGCTGTGGTGGCTCACAGTGTATGTGATCGCTATTCTTGTGATGAAGTTTGGGTCTTTTAAATTTGAGTAATATGTGCCTAGATAATACATTGATAAAGATTTTTAATAAAACAATAATGTTCAAAACAGCTACCCGCTGTACCAGGGCTATTCATCAGTCATCGGTGGCAGCTCAGGAGAGCAAGAAAGAAAATTAAAGTGTTAAACATGCAAGATAATGGATGTCTGACAATGACATAATCCACTGAGTGATTTATCTAGCACACTCTTCTTTCACTGCTCCCAGAACAGCTGACATAATATTTTCACAGCAATAAATGGCAGTCTTCCTGCCAGAACAGAACAGCAGGGGGAGCACTTCAGCAGTGGAGTGTAAAGTAAAGGGTTCAGAATGTTCAGTAGTGCAAGGTAATGCACATTGTAAAACATAATCCCAACCCTACATACAAAATGATGGTGAATAAATTAACTGTTACCACTCAAGAAAAAAACTATTGGAACCATTGATAGTTCTCTGAAACCATCTGTTCGATATGCAGTGACAGTCGAAAAAGCGAAGAGAATGTTAGGAACCATTAGGAAAGGGTTAGATGATAAGACAGAAAATGTCATAATGCCACTTTATAAATCCACGTAAGATCACACCTTGAATACTGTTTGCTTTTCTGCTTGTCCCATCTCAAAAAAGATATTAGAATTGGAAAAGAACAGACAAGGTCAACAAAAATGATTAAGGGTATGGAACAACTTGCATCTGAGGAGAGATTAGAAAGATTGGGACTGTTCCACTTAGAAAAGAGATAACTAAGGGAGACTATGATAGAGGTCTATAAAATCATGAATGGTGTGGAGAAAGCGAATAGGGAAGTTTTACTTGCCCCTTTACATTACATAAGGACCGGGGTCACCCAATTAAATTAATAGGCTGCAGGTTTAAAACAAATGTAAGGAACTACTGCTTCACACAACACACAGTTAACCTGTGGAACTCATTGTGAGGAGATGTTGTGAAGGCCAAAAATATAAATGGGTTCACAAAGATTTAAATAAGTAAATGGAGGATAAGTCCATCCATGACTATTAACAAAGATGGTTATGGACAAAACCTATGCTTGGGTGACCCTAAATCTCTGACTGCCAGAAGCTGGGACTAGACAACAGGGGTTGCATCACTTGATAAATTGCCCTCTTCTGTTCATTCCTTCCAAAGTATCTGGCACCAGCCACTGTCAGAGGACAGGATACTGGAATAGATGGATCATTGTCTGACCCAGTAGGGCCATTCTTATGGTGGTTTGAAAAAGGGGGAAGGGCAAAAGGAGATTTGTAACTTTTGAGTCCCTGGACAGATTAGGATCACAATAGGGAGCAGAGTTCCTCTCCTTCCTTATGCCCTGGTATGTATTAGACTCCTGCAAAAGGATGGAATCAGGGTGGAACTAGTATTCCGCCTCTTCTTTGCACCAGCCAGGGAATCTGGCCAGTCATGGAAGAGGGTGTATGCAACACTGTCTTCGTGTGTGGAACAGTGGATTCATTGGTGTTCTGCCAATGAACCTGAAGGAGAAATTCTTGCTGTGTCACCCAGAATTCCTCCTGGAGACTCTGGCAGCAATACTGCCCTTCCACATTGTACTCTGTCATGCTTGAATGTGCTGAGGGCAAAATCTAGCCCTAAGTCTGTATTAGTGTTTTCTACATAGTGATGAAATTCACTGCTCAGTACTTGAAATGTGTGTTCCTCCCAGCCCCTTCTGTACCCAATCCACAGAGGATATGAGTCTGATACAACTCCCAGCTATAGGAATTTGCCCTTGGCTCAAGCTGCTCACTCTGAAGGTCACAAGTAGAGCTGGGAAAATAATGATTTTTTTCACTTGCAATTTCAAAAAAAACCAATTGCTTTGTGTTTACCCCAAACAATTTTGGGGTTTTTTTTGGTGACCCAAATAAATAAAAAATAATGTCTGTACTGGAAGGCAACAATTAGTTTATCTGAAATGAAATGTTTTGTTTAAATTTCAAGATTTTCTTTTCTTTTCCTTTTCTTTTTTTTTTTTTGGTGGGGGGAGGTTTGATTTATTTATTTACTTGCTAACTTTTACTTTTTAATAAAATTGAAGGGATTTTCAAAACTAAATGTAATTTTGAATTGAAAATATGAAAATGAAATATGTTGATGTTTTGAAAAAGGGATCTATTTTTGACACAAACAAATCAGTGAAACTGACAGGAATTCACAAAACATTGCAGTGTAGCTGAATTTGCATTTTTTGCCCCCCAAAAAGTTTCTGATTAAAGATTTTACCCAACTTGGTCCCAGTCATGGCCAAGATAATGGTCATCACGGTAGAACATGAGAAGATGCACGATTTTACTAGACATTCTGGGCAAGATACTAGAGCCCATCCATTGCCTTCAGACATCTAGGATAAAACACCAACTAGAAGAAGATAATGCTCCAGAAATAATGGTGAAATGTTTCATTGGTTTTGTTCCAATTTTTTAAAAGCTTTCTCAAGAATATTTGTTTACTTTTTTTAATGTTAATGCAACATATGCTTTTTAATCTGTTAGACACTAAAGGAAAGCAGCAGTTCAGTTCTGTCTTCTTCCTTTAAACCAGCTGGCACTCTATCAACTACAGGCTGCCCTCTGGCACAGCCAGAAGTGTCAGAGATCATTGTACCTAAATATATAAGGTATTTTTTGAAATATCTATTGTTTCAAAAGTCTTTTAAATAATAATAAAAAAGGTCTTTCTTTGATCTGAAAAGAGCTCTGTATAAGCTCAAAAGCTTGTCTCTTTCACCAACAGAAGTTGATCCAGTAAAATATATTAGCTCACTTACCCACCTTGTCCCTGTGAAATGCTGGGCAGTTTAGAGCCCACTGGTATTTTCCTTCTGACCTTATTTCAGTGCTCATGGCAGTGGCATCCAGAAATTAACAGGTTTAAATAGCCCTCTTGAGGGAGCAGAGACATTTCAGCTGACGCAAATCTAACAGCAGTTGCAAACTTGGAAATCTGACTGACTCCTAAACTTAGTATGGAGTTAACTTTAAAAACAAAGCAGATTAAACAAATGTAGCTGGAGAAACATTTTAAAGATGTTTTCCCCATCTTGTTAACTCCTTTTCACAAGTTTAAAAGTATGAAGTGGAATAAAGTAGCAAACTGGTTGACTGCCACTGGTTACACAGGGGCAAAGCACGTCAGCTAACAAGCGATCTTCTTTCATTATACTGGCTATTTAAGGGCTTGATCCTATTGTCACTGAAGTCAGTGGCAAAATCCCCATTGACTTCAAAGGTGGAGGACCAGGGATTTATTAGGTAGCATGAGATACAACTAGGAGCCTGGACTCTTAGGCATGCTTCTTGCAATCTGTTTTACATGAACAGACACTTATCCTGTGCAGTGTCCCACGGAAGACAATGAGGTTCCATGTGGGCACAGGGCACCACCTGTGCAGAAAAGCTTGCAGGAACATGACATTCAGTTCTATTCCTGGCTTGCTAATAACTCATTGTGCAAGCTTAAACAAGTCACTTAGGGTAACATTTTCAAATACACTTGTATTACTTTGAAAATGTTACCCAAACAATTGTTTTTTAATTGCCAGTGGGAAAAAATAGTTATTTTCCCAGTTTTACTTTCGACCTTCAGAGTTAACACACTTGTATAACTTAGACTCCTAAGTCACTTTTGATAATGGGACATAGGGCTTGTTTGCGTGGGACACTCAGGGAAGTTTATCTGAATTAGCTGTTAAAGTGGATTAGGGCTTGTCTACACTTGAAATAACAGCAGCACAGTTGTCTGTGGTAGCACTTCAGCGCAGAACTACCTACACCAACAAGAGGTGGTAGCTAGGCCAACAAAAGAACTCTTCCATTGACCTAGTGCTGTCTACAGTGGTGGTTTGGTCAGCCTACTTATGCCTCTCAGGGGTGTGGATTTTCCCCATCCCTGACCAACATACTTAAACTGATCTAATTTTCTAGTCTAAACCAGGCCCAAACCTTCATCTACACAATCCACGAATTAAGCTAAACAGAATTAAAGCCTCTTAAATTCTGAATAAGTGTCCCAAAGGGTTTCATGCAGTTTAGCTAGTCCACTTTAAATTCACACCTTTAATTAATTCAGGTTAGTTTTACTGATTGGTCCCATGTAGACAAGCTAAATCACTTAAGAACTTTTGAAAATTTCCCCTTAGTTCCAGATTCTTTTTTAAAAAGTGCCTGCTAATTTTGGCTCTCTCAATTTTCAGGTCACAGACTGGAGATACCTAGATGTCTTAAGACGGGGTTCAAAAAATTGGAGCATCCAATATTAGTGTGCACCTTTGAAATATGTTGGCCTTAACCTCACTATGCCTGGAGTTTCTCTCTATATAATATAACACATGACAATCTCTAGCTCACAAGAGTGTTGTGAGGCTTAATCAACTAGTGTTTGTAAAGTGCTTTGAGACATTCAGATTGAAAAGCACTGTAGAACTGCAAAGTATTATTATGAGTCATGATTAATGAAAACAAATTAGTGGAAATATGTATGTGTGGTTGCCTTGTGATTCATTCTAGCTAAATAAACCTGAATGCACAGATACAAGGTTTGTTGTTATTGTTGTCGTTTTGTTGTTGTTTGGGTTTTTTTGGTGTTTTTTAAGAGCCCTCACTACAGCATGTGTTCCTACTTAATGGAATATGAATTTTGCTGGCACAGAACTTATTTGGAATATTCAGACAATTGGCTGCCAAAACATATTGTGTTTTACTTTAAATATATGAGATGGTGTCCTTGCTAATTAGGTTTGAAGTCCCTATGGTTAAGCCTGTCATAGTCAATTTTATTTCCCCACAGTACAACTGGCCTAACAAGGCCTGCAAGCCCTAGGGTCTTGGCATGTGAGGTGGCCTCAGCAGGCTTTTCTCCTAACTCACTGAACTAGAGGCACATAGGACGCAATGAATATTTACTCTCAAGGACCAAAGGGTCATTGACCATGAATAGTATTCAAGTCACAACTTTAAAATCTGTCATGGCTCACATGTAGTGATTTCTGGCGTCCAGCTTTTTGTGCGTATTCATGTTATGTTCTCTCTTTCTTTAGTATCTGTAAGCATCATCTAATATTCTTGGATTTGGGGTCTTGGGGGCTCTCGAGGTTAATTTCAATCCATAAACGTCTATGCTGTTAAATTTGAAGGCAACGGACCAGATTCTCCATGGCTTTGCAATACCATTTCCACCTATGCAAAGGGAGTGTAAAATGCTACTAATTACTTTGCACAGTGCCTACAAAAGGTGCAACACAGTGAGGAATTCAATTCATTCACTACAATTCCACTTATTTATTTATTAATATGTGTTTATTTTTTAATTGATGCTAAGATTCTTTTATCAGTGAAATCTGATGTCCCCCCAACATGGGCCAAATTTGGTAGTTCTCACTGAACGCATTCTCAGGCCAAATGCCTCATTGAAGTCCAGGAGATTTTATATGAATAGGGGGAGGGATAGCTCAGGTGTTTGAGCATTGGCCTGTTAAACCCAAGGTTGTAAATTCAATCCTTGAGGGGGCCATTTAGAGATCAGGGGCAAAAATCTGTTCTGGGATTGGTCCTGCTTTGAGCAGGGATTGGACTAGATGACCTCCTGAAGTCCCTTCCAGTCATGATATTCTATGACATAAAGAGATCAGGACATAGAACAGCTGCTCTCTAATTAGACAACAAGCTTAGTCCTTAACCCTGGACAGACAGTGCCTTCTTCCAACACATGGGTGTAAATTGGCATCACTCAGCACCAGATGTGGACTTACTTTTGTGTAATAACTAAAAATGGGCCCAAGTAGCAATGTCTATTAAACTAGTAAAACAGAATTGTGTTTCCCATAATAGTGTATCATTATACATTATTCAATTAAACAAGTAGCTACAAAAGAACACATGATTGGTGCTAACTAGAGTAGAGTATGTGTCTGGAAAAAAATGTTGATAAATTTAATAGTATTCACCAAATAAATAGCTTGAACGGCTTTAGTACATTCTAATTGGAAATCTCAGGAGTAAGAGTAAAGTTTGCATGAACAAAGACTGGGTTGCCATCCCAGTTTGCAGCTGGTCATTCCAGATGAAAGTTATAAGCCTGCTGGTGGGGCTGAGTGGATGGAGTTTGCACTGCCATTGTATTGTGCTGTATCTGGTCTATGAAGAGAGGATTTCTGTTCCTAAAAGCTGCTGGTCTCTCACTTTGCATTCCTACAATATTAATTTAACTCACTGCTCCCTCTCGCTAATCTGTCTCTAGTTTCTTTGTCCTGTCATAAACAGATAGTTAAGGGTTAATGTCTCTTTTACCTGTAAAGGGTTAAGAAGCTCAGTAAACCTGCCTGACACCTGACCAAAGGACCAATCGGGGGGCAAGATACTTTCAAATCTTGGTGGAGGGAAGTCTTTGTTTGTGCTGTTGTTTTGTTCGTTGTTCGCTCTTGGGGCTAAGAGGAACCAGATATGCACCCCAGGTTTCCCCGATCTTTCTGAAACAGTCTCTCGTGTTCAAAATAGTAAGAACTAGCTAGAAAAGGCGAATTAGTCTTATGTTTGTTTTCTTAACTTGCAAATGTGTATTTTGCTGGAAGGATTTTACCTCTATTTGCTGTAACTTGAATTTCAGGCTGGGGGGCGGGGGGGGAAGTCCCTCTAGTCTATATGATCTGAATACCCTGTAAGCATTTTTCCATCCTAATTTTACAGAGATAATTTTTACTTTTTTCTTTCTTTATTTAAAAGCTTTCTTTTTTAAGAACCTGATTGATTTTTTTCCCTTGTTTAAGATCCAAGGAGATTGGGTCTGAACTGACCAGGGATTGGTGGGGGGAAAGGAGGTGAGGGGAAGATTAATTCCTCTCTGTTTTAAGATCCAAGGAGTTTGGATCAGTGTAGTCTCTTAGGGTAGCCCAGGGAGGGGAAAGTCTGGGAAGGGGAAATGAGGGGAGGATGGTTTATTTCTCCTTGTTTTAAGACCCAAGGGGTTTGGGTCTTGGGTTCCCCGGGGAAGGTTTTTGGGGAACAGAAAGTGTGCCAAACACTATATATTGGCTTGTGGCGGCGCTATCAGGTCTAAGCTAGAAATTAAACTTAGAAGGGTACATGCAGGTCCCCACTTTTGGATGCTAAAGTTCAAACTGGGGGCAAAATACCTTGACATGGTGTACAGAGGTGGGATTGAGTTTAAAAGCAAAAGCCAGTAGGATTTTTTTTCTCTCCTTTCTAGCTGCTTGGCTGCAGCCTGAGAGGATTGGGTTTAAAAACCAAAGCCAGCGGGTTTTTTTTTCTCCTCTCTCCTTTCTGGCTGTTAGGACGGCAGCCTGAGGGCAGAGGCATTAAGTTTTTAACAAGGGTCTTTGTTAAAAAGGAGGCTCAAGCTGTGAGCCAGCAGACACCAGCAGAAGGCATTTACAAGTGAATTGGTTTTTTTCTTTCTAGCTCTCGGGCATAGCTAGTTAGAAAATCTCTGTTAACCAAGCAGTCAGTAAGCTGCAGAGGGGGCAGCCAGCACAAGAAAGTAGGAACAATGAGCACCAAGGAAGCAGTAAAACAGGAACGGGCAAGACTAGATGCAGAAGAACAAGCCAAAGAATCTGACCACAGGAGAGCTATAGAAATGATGGAGATGAAAGAAAGAGAGAGAAAAAGAGAAGAAAAAGCCAAAGAGGCTGCCCACAGGCGAGAGAGAGAGAGGAAAAAAAAAGAGCTAGAGATAAAAGAAAAAGATGGAAGAGAGGGAAAGAGAGAGAAAGCATGAACTGGAATTAGCAAAGGCTAAGCCAGATGTTCCAGCCAACCCTAACAACCCTTCTCCAGGTACTGTTCCCCATCCCAGGAAATTTCCCACCTACAAGGCAGGTGATGACACTGAGGCCTTCTTAGAAAATTTTGAAAGGCCCTGTCAGGGGTACAACATCTCTGCAGAGCAGTACATGATAGAGCTGAGACCACAGCTCAGTGGACCCTTAGCAGAGGTGGCGGCTGAAATGCCTAAGGAACACATGAACGATTATAAACTTTTTCAAACCCAGGCCAGAATCAGAATGGGGCTAACACCTAAGCATGCCCGTCAGTGGTTCTGAGCCCTAAGGTGGAAACCAGATGTGTCATTTACCCGACATGCCTACCACATTGGAAAGAATTGGGATGCCTAGATATCAGGAGCAAATGTTAAATCTCTGGACGAGCTGTCCCTCCTGATGCAAATGGAACCGTTCTTAGAGGGTGTTCCTGAGGAAATAGAAAAGTACATCCTAGATGGGAAACCCAAAACTGTAACCGAGGCAGGGGAGATTGGAGCCAGATGGCTGGAAGTGGCAGAAAAGAAAAAAACTACTAGCAAGGGGAGCGAATATCACAGGGGGCAAACAGATAATAAACCCTATCACCGAGGGCAACCCAAGACCCCACCTACAACCCAAGGAAAGCCACAGACTCCCGATTGTCCCACCTCACCAGTCTCCAGCAACCCACGTTGGCCCAGTGACCAGTCAGCTGGGTGATGTTTTAAATGTAATGAACTGGGACATGTAAAGGCCAACTGCCCCAAGAAACCCAACCGAGTGCTGTTCATTACACCACCATCACACCAAAGATCCCCAGGCCCAGATGCCTCTCAAATACCCTCGGAGCGAATGGAAAATTTGAGAGTGGGTGGAAAGAACGTTATTGCGTGGAGAGACACGGGGGCACAAGTATCAGCTATCCACCAATCCTTAGTGGACCCCAAATTCATCAACCCAAAGGCCCAAGTGACAATTCACCCATTCATGTCAAAATTTGTAGACTTGCCTACAGCTGAACTGCCTGTCCAGTACAAAGACTGGTCAGGAATGTGGACTATTGCAGTCTATGACAATTATCCCATCCCCATGCTGCTGGGGGAAGACTTGGCCAACCAGGCAAAGCGGGCCAATAAGATGAGAATGGTTACACACAGCCAAGCCAGGCAAGCTTCCAGACCCATCCCTGTTCCTGAGCCATCCACAAGGGCTCCGTCTGTGTTACCAGAGACCCAGACAGAGGTGGTGGACCCGGATCCCCTGCCAACGACGGCAACAGCCACAGTGCATCCAGTCCCAGAACCGGAACTGGAAAAGCAACCAGCACCAGAACTGTTGCCAGCACTGACGCCAGCGCTTGCAAACCCATCTCCAAACCCAACGCTGGAGGGCACCAGCGGGCCTGAACTGGCAGAAGCAGCAGCCAACCCTACCCAAGAGGCTCAGCCAGAGCCTGAAATATCACGTAGTGCACCAGCAGAAAGCAGTTCACCATCAATGAAAACAACTCCATCACCTACATCACTTCCAGAGGGACCAAGCCCAAGTCCACAGTCTAAGAAACAACTGGTGTCTCCAGCCTCAAGGGAACAGTTCCAGACTGAACAGGAAGCAGATGACAGCCTTCAGAAAGCTTCAGCGGCGGCACAGAGCACCCCACCACCTCTCAGCTCTTCTAACCGATCCCGGTTTGTTGTAGAGCAAGGACTTTTATACAAGGAGACTCTTTTTGGTGAACACTAGGAAGACTGGCGTCCTCAAAAACAGTTAGTAGTTCCAAATAAGTACCAGGGAAAGCTCTTAAGCTTAGCCCATGATCATCCCAGTGGCCATTCTGGGGTGAACAGAACCAAAAACAGGTTGGGGAAGTCCTTCCACTGGGAGGGGATGGGCAAGGACGTTGCTAATTATGTCCGGTCTTGTGAGGTGTGCCAAAGAGTGGGAAAGCCCCAAGACCAGGTCAAAGCCCCTCTCCAGCCACTCCCCATAATTGAGGTCCGATTTCAGTGAGTAGCTGTGGATATTCTGGGTCCTTTCCCAAAAAGGACCCCCAGAGGAAAGCAGTACATACTGACTTTCGTGGACTTTGCTACCTGATGGTCAGACGCAGTAGCTCTAAGCAACAACAGGGCTAAAACTGTGTGCCAGGCCTTAACAGACATTTTTGCCAGGGTAGGTTGGCCCTCCAACATCCTTACAGATTCAGGAATTAATTTCCTGGCAGGGACCATGAAAGATCTGTGGGAAGCTCATGGGGTGAATCACTTGGTTGCCACCCCTTACCACCATCAAATCAATGGCCTGGTGGAGAGGTTTAATGGGACTTTGGGGGCCATGATACGTAAATTCGTAAGTGAACACCCCAATGATTGGGACCTAGTGTTGCAGCAGTTGCTTTTTGCCTACAGGGCAGTACCACATCCCAGTTTAGGATTTTCACCATTTGAACTGGTGTATGGCCATGAGGTTAAGGGGCCATTACAGCTGGTGAAGCAGCAATGGGAGGGGTTTACGCCTTCTCCAGGAACTAACATTCTAGACTTTGTAAGCAACCTGCAAAGCACCCTCCGACACTCTTTAGCCCTTGCTCAAAAAGAACGAAAGGCCTGGTATGATAAACACACCAAAGAGTGTTCCTGTAAGGTAGGAGACCAGGATATGGTCTTGAAGGCGCAACAGGCCCATAAGATGGAAGCATCATGGGAAGGGCCATTCACGGTCCAAGAGGTCCCGGAAGCGGTTAACTATCTCATAGCATTTCCCACCTCCAACCTAAAGCCTAAAGTGTACCATGTTAATTCTCTCAAGCCCTTTTATTCCAGAAACTTAAAGGTTTGTCAGTTTGCAGCCCAGGGAGAAGATGAGGCTGAGTGGCCTGAAGGTGTCTACTACGAAGGAAAAAGTGACGGTGGTGTGGAAGAAGTGACCCTCTCCACAACCTTGGAACGTCTGCAGGGGCAACTGATCCAGAAGCTGTGCACTAGCTTCGCCCCATTGTTCTCAGCCACCCCAGGACAGACTGAACGGGCATACCACTCTATTGACACAGGTAATACTCACCCAATTAGAACACCACCCTACCGGGTGTCTCCTCATGCCCAAGCTGCTTTATAATGGTAGATCCAAAATATGCTACATATGGGTATAGTCCGCTCCTCTACCAGTGCATGGGCATCTCCAGTGGTTCTGGTACCCAAACCAGATGGGGAAATATGCTTTTGCATGGACTACTGTAAGCTAAATGCGGTAACTCGTCCGGACAACTATCCAATGCCACGCACCGATGAGCTATTGGAGAAATTGGGACGTGCCCAGTTCATCTCTACAATAGGCTTAACCAAGGGGTACTGGCAATTACTGCTGGATGAACCCGCCAAAGAAAGGTCAGCCTTCATCACCCATGCAGAGGTATATGAATTTAATGTGCTTCCTTTTGGGCTGCGAAATGCAGCCGCCACCTTCCAAAGACTTGTAGATGGTCTCCTAGCAGGGTTGGGAGAATATGCAGTTGCCTACCTCGATGATGTGGCCATTTTTTCTGATTCATGGCCTGAACACCTAGAACACCTGGAAAAAGTCTTTGAGCGCATCAGACATGCCGGACTAACTGTTAAGGCTAAAAAGTGTCAAACAGACACTTACCAAAACAGAGTGACTTACCTAGGACACCAGGTGGTCAAGGAACCATAAACCCCCTACAGGCCAAGGTGGATGCTATCCAAAAGTGGCCTGTCCCAAGGTCAAAAAAACAGGTCCAATCCTTCTTAGGCTTGGCTGGGTATTATAGGCAATTTCTACCACGCTACAGCCAAATCGCTGCACCACTAACAGACCTGACCAAAAAGACCCAGCCGAATGCAGTTAAGTGGACTTATGAGTGTCAGAAGGCCTTTACACAATTAAGGCGATGCTCATGTCTGACCCTATGCTAAGGGCCCCAGACTTTGACAAACCATTCCTAGTAACCACAGATGCATCTGAGCATGGTGTGGGAGCAGTTTTAATGCAGGAAGGACCGGATCAAAACTTCCATCCTGTCATGTTTCTCAGCAAGAAACTGTCTGAGAGGGAAAGCCACTGGTCAATCAGTGAAAAAAAATTCTGCACCATTGTGTATGCCCTGGAAAGGCTACGCCCATACGTTTGGGGACGGCGGTTCCAACTACAAACCAACCATACTGTGCTAAAATGGCTTCATACTGTCAAGGGAAACAACAAGAAACTTCTTCGATGGAGTTTAGCTCTCCAAGATTTTGATTCTGAAATTCAACACATTCAGAAGCTTCTAACAAAGTAGCTGATGCACTCTCCGGCGAAAGATTCCGAGAATCAACTGGTTAAAAATTGTCCTTCAAATGTAAAAAATCTTGTAGTTTTACATAATTAGTAGTATATGTAAAGGTGCATGTGTGTTATTAATCTGTTTATTCTAAAGTTCTAGGAAGAAATCACTGCCAGTGTGGTTCCACACTGTCTAAGATTTGGGGGGCGTGTCATAAACAGATGTTAAGGGTTACATTCTAATTGGAAATCTCAAGAGTAAGAGTAAAGTTTGCATGAACAAAGACTGGGTTGCCATCCCAGTTTGCAGCTGGTCATTCCAGATAAAAGTTATAAGCCTGCTGGTGGGGCTGAGTGGATGGAGTTTGCACTGCCATTGTATTGTGCTGTATCTGGTCTATGAAGAGAGGATTTCTGTTCCTAAAAGCTGCTGGTCTCTCACTTTGCATTCCTACAATATTAATTTAACTCACTGCTCCCTCTCGCTAATCTGTCTCTAGTTTCTTTGTCCTGTCATAAACAGATAGTTAAGGGTTAATGTCTCTTTTACCTGTAAAGGGTTAAGAAGCTCAGTAAGCCTGGCTGACACCTGACCAAAGGACCAATCGGGGGGCAAGATACTTTCAAATCTTGGTGGAGGGAAGTCTTTGTTTGTGCTGTTGTTTTGTTCGTTGTTCGCTCTTGGGGCTAAGAGGAACCAGATATGCACCCCAGGTTTCCCCAATCTTTCTGAAACAGTCTCTCATGTTCAAAATAGTAAGTACTAGCTAGAAAAGGCGAATTAGTCTTATGTTTGTTTTCTTAACTTGTGAATGTGTATTTTGCTGGAAGGATTTTACCTCTGTTTGCTGTAACTTGAATTTCAGGCTGGGGGGCGGGGGGGGGAAGTCCCTCTAGCCTATATGATTTGAATACCCTGTAAACATTTTTCCATCCTAATTTTACAGAGATAATTTTTACTTTTTTCTTTCTTTATTTAAAAGCTTTCTTTTTTAAGAACCTGATTGATTTTTTTCCCTTGTTTAAGACCCAAGGAGATTGGGTCTGAACTGACCCGGGATTGGTGGGGGGAAACGAGGGGGTGGGAAGGTTAATTCCTCTCTGTTTTAAGATCCAAGGAGTATGGATCAGTGGATCTTAGGGTAGCCGAGAGAGGGGAAAGTCTGGGAGGAGGAAATGAGGGGGGGATGGTTTATTTCTCCTTGTTTTAAGACCCAAGGAGTTTGGGTCTTGGGTTCCCCAGGGAAGGTTTTTGGGGAACAGAAAGTGTGCCAAACACTATATATTGGCTGGTGGCGGCGCTATCAGGTCTAAGCTAGAAATTAAGCTTAGAAGGGTCCATACAGGTCCCCACTTTTGGACGCTAAAGTTCACACTGGGGGAGAAATACCTTGACAGTCCCATTCTACAGAATTTATCAGAAAATGATATCCCTACTACAGAATTCTACAAATGACTAAGAAAAAGCATTATAGGATATCATTTTGTATTTAACTCAGTAGAATTTTGGAGTAATTTCTATAGAATCCGATTACATTTCACACCTATTATATTTCACTGGACATTTTCAGGACTTATTAATACTAATACAATTGTTTATTCAGCAGTTACCCTTAAAGATTTGCCCTTTTGCATTAAGTAACAGATACACTTACTTCAGTATTTCCAGTATTCCTTATATTTACTATATTCTATATTTACTACAAATCTGGAGGGAAAACTATTTAGCTATGAGGCAACAAAAAGTTTTCAAAGATGACCATTATCGCCTTTGGTTACTATCTGAGACCCCAATCCTGAGAAAACTTACACACCAGAAGTGAATGGTACTAGCCACACTGTGTGAAGTTAAGCATCTACATAAGTCTTTGCAGGATCTGTGGCCTGAATACATATATACTGCAACTGTGATTTTTTTTTCTTTTCAGTAAGAAGTATTTTCATCTTAAAAGGAACCAACAGCACATGTTGACAGTGTTGTTTGAGTGCATCAAGAAGTTTTAAGGCTGTTGTTCCCCAAGTTCAATAAAAACTGTCCGACCTCTACACTATCAATATAACTCCATATATAGCCTCCTTAAAATAATATTTTTACTTGTATGGAATATTCTTCCGTTTTATGAAGTTCTCTTTATAGATGCTCATTTAGATGACAATAGTTAAAACAGATTTTTTTTCTCTTCATTAGTGTATATAACTTGTATAGGACTTTTAACCTTAAATATTCAAAGTAGTATTCAGGGTTTTATCTACAAAACTCCCATTATGGTTAAAAGGATTCAGGCTTCTATTTTATAATAGGCATTGCTGTCCAATTGCAATTTGTAATGGTTCTGTAATTACAAGGCCATACTCAGAGTCATTATAATATGAAGCACAAATTCAATTTTGATGACTATGCACTCATTCCATTTATCATTATTAAAATCGTATGAAAAATAACTAATGTGGATACTAAGTAACCATTTTTCAATTCCAAATATGTAAATCATTTTAAAACAATAATTTTTTTCACATTACCAAAAGCACTAGCTTAGGACAAAATAGCTTTTGTAACTACAGTTCCAAACAGGATATGAATAAGCTGACCATAGGGAAAAAAACCACACTTTATATGCTAAATGTTAGCCTACGTAGAACTATCTTAGACATAAACCATAGCAACTTTCAGAATAAATTTTCCAGACATAAACTAAAGCAACTGGTTACATGTCACCATGAGCTTTTCGAAGATTGTCACCCTTGGAATGATATAAAGGCCAACAATATAGCATGTTGGATGCAATGAAAAAACTGTAACATGCAATTACTTTATTTGAACATTAGAGGGAGCATTTTGGATTCCCTTGTTGTTTACCAGGGCAGTTAATTCAAACCAACTGTTACTAATGCATTTGAAACAAAGATATTACCTGCGTTCAAGGCCACTCTCTCTGAAGTTTGCATTTTGAGCACTACTTAGTGAAAAACCTGACAATCAAAATAGAGGATGATGCTCTTCAGTAAATGGGAGAATGGTTTCTTTTGGCAGGAGACTGTACGAAATTTTACACTAAGTAATTTGTCTAACAAATACTCTCTCCTTTCGTTCATCCTAAAAATGGAGTAGTTTCTCTACAGAGACAATGTGGCTGAGGGAATATATTGTACTGGACCAACTTCTGTTGGTGAGAGAGAAACATTTTCCAGCTTACCCATATCTCTTCAGATCTGGGTAAGCTCTAAAGCTTGCTTCTCTCACCAGTGGGTCCAATAAAATATATTACATCACCCACCTTGCCTGTCTAATACCCAAGGATTGGCATGGCTACAACAGGTAGCTAAATGGTTAAATAAGGCAGGGGTAAAGGATTTCAAAATTTTCTGTAGCTGGAACAGGTGTACATGCATTATCTTTTCTGTTAATGGCCTTTCTTATCACCAGTAGCTCTCTATTTCTTTTCAGTCTCTTTACATCTCCACATCTTTCCAGTGACCAGAAGCTGCCCATAACTTTCCATAGCCTCATGCTAATGCAGATCTAGTCCATATCAGTCATGAATGATAGTTATTACCACCTGATAATTGCCTTATAGTTCCTGTAAAATACACAGGTGGTCTTACTGTAGTATAGGTGTTACAAATTATTTGCCTGACTCTAGTTCTATAGAGGGGGAAAATGTTTTCCCATCCCACAAAACATTTCAAGATTTTGTCTGTATCCGAATGAAACAGAAACCTATTGAAGTGATTGTTTTTTGGGGGGGGGGTTTAGTGGCAAAACCAAAACACACAATTCCCCCACTCTGCCTGCAGCAATAAGGCTTGGAGCCAGGTCAAATTTTATTGTGCTAAGGGTACATAATATTGAAGAAACTGTTTTTTACACTAGTAATGATATAAGAGAAAGGAGGATGCCTCCTCAGGGATGAGTGGTATAAGAGCCCTAAGGAGCACTAACAGACTTAATATGTCTGGGTAGCAGAGTGAATAAATAATTTTAATCACTTTTATTAAGTCTTATATTGCCAGTCATGGGAGAGATCTGGACATCACATTAATTGTAGCAGAACAGAAAGATCCTTTTGGGTTTACATGTACTTTGTTTCAACACAAGGCTAATAACCAGCATTTTAACAGCAAAGATTTAAAGGGAACAGCAATGAATTGTTTGCTGTTACTCTGCAATGCTTTAGAGACACAGCACAGATGAAAAGCAGAGCAGCATGAACTAGTTATAAAGGAAATTAAGAACATTGCAAAGCAGGCAAAGGACCTCACTACAGGTGATCTTGAGCAGGTTCAGAATAGGAAGTGGTGACTTAGAAAGGTTACCCTCCATCTCCAAAGCAGTGCCCAGCTATGGAAAGAAAAAGCTTTGCCATACGAAGATAAGGATGAGGAACTTTGAGACTGTGCTCAAAAAATGGGGATTCATAATACAGATACTTAGAATGAGTTGGCTGAGCTTCATGATCTTTTATGTGAAGGGAACCAGGGTTTTAGTACAGAAACTCCTCTTTTAGAAGGTGATTTGATGGTTTTGGAAACAAAAGAAGACAATATTTTTTAGGGAGACCTTGTCAGAGACTAGACCTGTGGCTATGATTTCCCCAAGCTATAAGCTGGTAGAAGTACAGGGACAAATGTCCAGAGATCAAAGACTGAGAACAAGCAGACTCTGACACAGAGAGTAGTTCAAGCCCAAAACAGCTTGGTTTGTGACAAGATCTCTGTTTTTGCAGCTGGACCATCAGGAGTCTTTGTTCCACGTTTTAGAGTGGAGAGTCCTCAGCACCAAGAACAGGGTAGTTTCTGGACCCTGGGAATGCCAAATGCCACTTCCTTTCAAAGGATAAAGATTTTTAATTTTTTTTAGCACCGCTACAACAGGCATGTTGCAATCCAATACCATTTGTGAAACAGCAAGGGCATTGCTAGATGGGCAGAACAGAAGTGGCTTTTCTAATCCTTTGTATGCAGAATCTGGTATAGAGCAAGGCAGAAAGTTCATCTTCAGCCCCCTAGCCTATCTTCCACAGATTGGTATTAAACAGCAGTACCTTAAAAGCTAATTGTGAAGATCCAGAGGGATCAGATGAGGGACCTTGTCCTGTGTCAATAGTGGATATTAAAACATTAGATTTAGTAGCTAAAAAAGCTGGTCAGTTAAAAAAAGGTGATTTAATTTCTTTGTATGCTAGGCAATTTGAAAGTAATAGTTTTATGTTTCAATTGGACAATAGAGACCATTTAAAGGCTTTGGAGTTAACAGTGTATCCTTTTGGGGGTATGCCATCCTGACCAGATTTTCAGTCAGGAGCTAAGGATTTTGTTGACACTAGGCAAAAAGGAACAGATTTTATATCGGGACAGGCAGGGATTACACAGTTAGCAAATATTAAAGAAAAGAAAGATGAGACTCCTCATGCCTATCATCAAAAGTTAGCTGCAGCCTGGGATAGCACTAACATACAAGGAGATGTTGGTTGTCCTCAGTATGTGGATTTATTAGTTAATAATTTATTGTCAAAAAGAAGGTAGATTTGCACATGAACAAGGAATCAATACTGAACCAGGCACTGGAGCTGATGACTAAAGCTGCTGAGACAATAGCTGAAGAGACTGCAGTCAACGAGGGGTAAGAGCAAAAAGCTTCCTGTAGCTATAGGGTGGTGTCCAGATTGAAGAAACAAGCTGTGCCCCTGCAACGAAAACCTCAACAGTGGAGCAGAGGTTTGACCCCTCTCAGTCTCAGTCTAGAGGAAATGCTAACAGTTAGCCCCTGTGCAAGCCCTTCCCAAGGTTTAAAAAACAGGAGTTGAGAGCACAGAAACTCTTTCATCCACCTAATCAAATCCTTTGACTTGCCGAATCCTTTCCTTCATGAAATAGAGATTCAAAATCTCCTCAAAAAAAAACAGTAGTACTTGTGGCACCTTAAAGACTAACAAATTCATTTGAGCATAAGCTTTCGTGGGCTACAGCCCATTTCTTCAGATGCATGGAATGGAACATATATTGAGGAGATATATATACACATACAGAGAGCATGAAAAGGTGGGAGTTGCCCTACCAACTCTAAGAGGCCAATTAAGTAAGAGAAAAAAAAACTTTTAAAGTGATCATCAAGATAGCCCAGTACAGACAGTTTTTAAGAAGTGTGAGAATACTTACAAGGGGAGATAGATTCAATGTTTGTAATGGCTCAGCCATTCCCAGTCCCTATTTAAACCTAAGGTGATTGTATCTAGTTTGCATATCAATTCCAGCTCAGCAGTTTCTCCTTGGAGTCTGTTTTTGAAGCTTTTCTGTTGCAAGATTGCCACCCACAGGTCTATCATTGAATGACCAGAAAGGTTGAAGTGTTCTCCTACTGGTTTTTGAGTGTTATGATTCCTGATGTCAGACTTGTGTCCATTAATTCTTTTGCATAGAAACTGTCTGGTTTGGCCAATGTACATGGCAGAGGGGCATTGCCAGGTTTAAACAGGGACTGGGAATGGTTGAGCCATTACAAGGGGAGAGAGATTCAATGTTTGTAAGTATTCTCACACTTCTTATCAAACTGTCTGTACTGCACTCTCTTGATTATCACTTCAAAAGTTTTTTTTTCCTTACTTAATTGGCCTCTTAGAGTTGGTAGGGCAACTCCCACCCTTTTCATGATCTTTGTATGTGTATATATATCTCCTCAATATATGTTCCATTCCATGCACCCGAAGAAGTGGCCTGTAGCCCACGAATGCTTATGCTCAAATAAATTTGTTAGTCTGTAAGGTGCCACAACTACTCCTGTTCTTTTTGCGGATACAGATTAACATGGCTGCTACTCTGAAACCTGTCAAAATCTCCTCAGTCATTTTGAGGGAAAGTCATGGGAACCCATGAGTTCCTATCCAATATCATTAATTGAATCAATGGGATGATAAGGAGGCAAAAATTTGCATAATGTATGATGCTTTTGTAACTCAAGGGAAGGAACTGACGTGGTTACACAGGCAATTGGATTCTGATGAGGTTGAGTCCAAAGAAATTAAAAAAAGAAATCCAGTAGCTCTAAGGGAATGTGATGCCTGATTTTCTGAATCTGTTTATCAGGCCCCCGAGTCCAGGTAAAGGTAAAGCAGGGGAGAGGATACACATTCACCAGATGGCACCAGACCCCACTGTAACATGTATAGGCCTCCTTATGTACAGACAGTGCAAGAACACAAACTGTATCAGCTCTCATAAGGGTCCATTATGTAATGTTTATCATTGATAGAGAGGCAAGGTCATCTAAATTATATGATAGTCATCCAGCCATGCCACCCTTGACAGGAAGAGGAGTCATGTCTCCTGAGACTTTTACAAAACAAGGCTGTCGCATCCACTAATAGTCTGCAGGAGACTTATGCAGGGCTCATGTGTTTGTTCTGGCTAAGATACCAGAACCACGCAACCCGTTGGGAGTATATTTTCTTGTTTGTTAGACCAGGGTAAAAAATGGTGAGAAAGAATCCCTTGTGATTTCAGAATTACATGGGCCATGTGCCTAATAGTTATGCACAGCTGGAAGATTATGTAGTTTGCTGTATTTTGACTCTGTGGATATGTCTACACTGCAATTAGACACCTGTGGCTAGCCTGTGCCAGCTGACCTGGACTCAAAGGGCTAAGGGACTGTTTAATTGCAGTGTAGCCATTCAGTCTTGGTCAGCCTGACCTCTGAGACCTTCCCACCTCTCAAAATCCCAGAGCCCAGGCTACAGATTGAGCACCACAATTAAACAGCCCCTTAGTCTGAGCCCCATGAGCCTGAGTCACCTGCCACATGCCAACTGTGGGTTGTTAATTGCAGTGTAGGCATGCCCTGTTTGGGTGTGCAAATCTGTTATGTTCTGGGGTGCAATCCAGACCAGCGAGGGGTTATGTCACAGCCTGCCATGTAACCCTGAGTGCCTCAAAATGCTCTGCTACTGTAATCCTCTTGTCTGGATGCTTCCATACAGCATACAAGCATGCACTGGATGTCTTTAAGCAGATCTGACTCAGTAATTCTGATTCCAGTGGCCTGCTTGTTATGCCACAGCTGCACCCTGGCCTCTACCAAATTTGATTACACTTAGCAAGATGGCTCAACACCCCCTAGACCCAAATTTTCCCAAGCTGTGTGTTCTGCAATATCCAGCCCTCTCCTGGACTATTCAGATAGAGATTAAGGTATGCTTGTTCCTTTAAAGATATAATACGCAGAAGCTTGCCGCATTAATTGATTAACTTTATAACAAACAGCACCACAGGGTTGGTTTAGATCAAAAATAAAACAATCTTACTAACAAATGGAGATGGGATTTTAAATGAGATCAAGTATAAAAGTTAGAAATGATTACAAGCAAATTAAAGTAAAAATGATTTCTAGAGGCTAAGACTTAATAAAATAAGCTACAGCCTTTCTTCAAGGTAATTTCTTTACCAAGCTACCTTCTAGCCAGAAGGTTGACCAATGTCCTCCAATCAAGAGCTCACAATGTCCAAAGTGCTTGGTTCTTTTGTCTCCTTAGGTGAAAGAGCACTTGGGGTTCACTGCTCCTCTCTTTTACAGTCCAGTGAACATTTGAATTGGATTATTCTAAGGTTACAACCCTCACCTCCCATGTAAAGTTCATTCAAGCTGTGAGAAGGATAACATAGAACTTCCTGGTGAAGGAAGTTTCATGCTGCTTTTTCCCCTGCTGGTGTTTGCGAAAATGCAAATTGATCTGTTTCCTACAATCTCCTCCCCCTGCTGTCTTCTTCATGGCCCTGTGTACCTTCTCTGTAATTTGCATTCTCATTCTCTTAATGTGCCTTGGAGATACCTTCCAGGTGGCATAACTATATTCCTTTATCTAGGGAGGAGTAACTTTAGCCCTGCCTAGCAGACACACTTTGATAACATAATTTCCCATGTTTGTTATCTTGAATTTGTCACCAGCACACTTCATTCAATAATATTAAAGATCAGTATGTTATTAGCTTTCTATTGATATTTTCCATGACACTTTTTACATAGAGGTTATGACAGTGAGTTAGGTATGCTGAACTGGTCAGAACAGCTGAAACTCGCTACTAGATACCAGCATTCCCCTTGCCCTCTTGCACTGTGATGCTGTTAGAGTCACAAACTTCTTAGCAGCATTTTTATCCTTCTGGCTTAGAAGTGATTTTACCTCTACTGATGGCTCCATGGTAAAATGCTCTATGTTAGTGTTTTATATAGTGAAGTTACCCATTTATTTACAAAAGCTCCTTTGGTTAAAAAGGTTAAGGCTTACAGTGGAACTGATCCATTTGCCATCCAAAATCTGAAAGTTGATTTGTTGTCTAAGTAAGGAGCAGCAGGAAAAAGATCAGTAGATGTGTAATCAGATTACAGTAAAACACATCCAGAACCTGTGACCTCCTTAGAGGAAAAGGTTCAGACTGTTATTCCAGATAGAAGAGATTTGAAAAAGCAGGATCATGTTTTGAGTTGAACTAGTCAACAAACACATGCATTAATGTGCCCAAGAGATGGGGTAAGAGATTAGATTAGGAATAATCTTTGGTCTGTAATTTACCCTTCAAATGCTTTGAAGAATTTTTTTAAATTGTTTAGATTTAAATGTACACCAAAAATGATATTTTTCTATGAGTGATGTCTATTGCTCTAAAAAGAAAAAACTTATTTATTTGGTTCATCAGAGAACCGAGAAGACCATCCAATGATTGTCCACCTTAGGATGGTGACCCACTATGGGGGAAGACATTCATGAATATGGCCACTTGTCTGGTTTGTGCACCAAAAAATCCAACAGGAAAAAATATGTTGTTTTGAGACCACAGAGGCTTGAAGGTCCATGGAATACTTTTGATTTAGTAAGACCCCTACCAATTATTGAGAAAGAAAAACAATTGTTAGTTGTTATTGATCCTTTTTCTAAAAAGGTGAAAGTTTTCCCAATGTGAACAAATACCTAATGTTTTGGTGGAACTTGTGTATTGTCACTGAGAATTACCAGGTAGATTCAGACCAGGGGACCTTCTTTTTCACCACAGATGTTTTGAATCCTGTAAGACTCTGTCAGGAGTCAAACAGCAACTTAACATCCCTTACCATCCTCAGTCATCTGGGCTGGTGGAACAAACAAATTGTACCATCAAAATAATGTTGATGAAATTAGTGGAGCTGAATGGAAAAAAATGGAGTATGTTAGTGTCTATGATTCTGATGGCTTTGTGAGCTACTCCAGTAACTTTTATTGATTGTTCTGCATTTAAAATAACTGGAAGGGAAATTAGGCTTCCTAAATATTTAATATAGTAAGTCCAACTCAAATTGAGGCAGTAAAAATGGATGTTTATTCTCACTTTACCTATATTCACTACTAAAGATAAAAAAAAAAAGGTGATTCTTCCAAAATAATTGGAAGAAAGCCCTAATCTCCATTATGAGCTAGTGGAATTAACAGAACTGCCTTTTGCAGACTGGAAAAGAATATTCCCGCTCTTCAATGATCCTAAGGGGGGAGTTTTCAAAATGTGTGTCTTGGGAAAATGCACAAATTCTGACTAATGGTATTGCTTATGGTACTTGGGAGAATCAGATGCAGTGTGTAAATTCTGTTAAAGGTGGAACGCTAACTTTAATCAATTAGAACTCAAGGATGAAGGAGAATATGAAACTTATATTCAAGCTAGGCCTTCATATCTTGCTTAAAGAGTAAATATTTGATTTTGGGTAAAGGTCACATTGCCTTTAGTTGAATATGATTATAACAGAGGAAAACAATTTGTCCTCAAATGGACAAAGGTCCAGATAGTGGTTATATATCCACTTTAATCCCTGGAGTATTTATTAATCAGGTTCAATTTATGCATGTTTCAGTGGTTTTACATTTTTCTAGTTGGAAGATAATAGAATTTTCCTATTACAAGAATACCAAAGTAGCCTCATTCTTTTCAGTATTCGTTGTCGATAAAATAACTATTTATCAGCAATAAGTTTAAAATATGTCAAATTTGAGACTTGATCACAATTTCGATTCTCCTAAAACATATCAAAGAGAAAGGGCTGAATGTCTTAACATGTGAAATTGTCTATTGGGGCGATTAGGAATTTGTGATTAATGACACCTCATCCTAACCATAATTCTTATTATTTAAATAAATACCTGCACTGTATTTACATCATTATTTGTGTCTTTTATGGCTTCACCACCAGTATTTGACTTAGACACAGATATGTTTACTAATATAGCAATTACTCAGGCTATAGGCCATCTCCAAGAAGATCTCTTTAAAGAAAGGTTGAGTACCCCCTTGGCCTGTACTGCATTATGAGACACAAACATAAAAACCTCTGCAAATTGCCTGTTGCTCTGTAGAAGGGCTCCGGTACATCTATCACTGTGATACGCTTAAAGAACTCACACCAATCTGTGGCCAAGAGGAGTGGACATAACCCTAGGTCATGTAATAAACATGTTTGAGTAAAAACTGGTTTTGACAAGTGTAAATAAGATGTTAATGCTTTGTAAAATGCTGTCTATATTGATAGTTATAGCATTCAGGCAGATATTAATTAAGATAACGCTTAATTTAAATACACAATGGGAAAACAGAAAATATTTAATAATGGCAGTGGAGGGATAGATATGGCAAAAGTTGGATTTAATGTTAATTAAGAGGCATGATTATTAAAGGGCAGTACACTAATTACAGATTAGGTGCATCCATCCACGATCAAGGTAACATTACAGAAAGTATTTATACCCATTTGCCTCATTCAGGGATTGCTTACCGTTGAATGAAATGTTTCATCCTAGAATGTGAGTATAAATGCAGTGTATGGTTATATTATAATTCCTGTATTTAATATAAAATCTGACAAAGTCTTTAATTTTATCACTCATTGAGTCATTCATGGTCCTCTACAAAATTAAGTTTTATGTATCCACCCGGGAGGCTGCAACCTGAAAGAATTCAGTTTGGTATTATTCCTTATTTTTAAACTATTAATTGGAAACAAATAAATCAAAGGCTGTAAGTGGTCAGGACACTCACCTGGGATGTGAGAAACCCAAGTTATTCTTGGGTATTCTGGGGTTATTGGCTATTTTGGGGTATCTTTCTCTCTCTCTTCCCAGAAATTTTCTCCTGGACTTGAGGAAAGTTTCAGTGAAACTGGTATGTTCCCCCCAAAGAGTTTCAGTTTTGATGAATTGGCATTTTCTGGAGAAAAAAACATGTCATCAAAAATTCTTGGTCAGCTATAGTTATATATTTGAAATATCTTAAAATTTCAGTGGATTGTCAAACATTTTGATATAGTTGGATATAGATGATTCTCCATTGCCTTGCACCTTGAGAAGTCATTTTCAACTTTATAAAGCAGATTTTAAAAGCTACATTTTTATATAATAGCATTTTATATTCATTCTGTCTAGGGTAAATATCATTAATAGTAGTACTAATAAGGTAGTATTTATTTTATTGTATTACTTTGTAGCTACCATTCTTTATGATGTGCTAATCATGTCTACTGAAACTATAGCCTTACAGGCTGCTTAGAAATTACTTCAATTTACAGTCATCCTTAAAACTTTGTAATCCCTTTTTTCTAATTCATGTCCGGCATCATTTTAGACAAGCCAAAAGAAAGATGAGACTTTAGTAAAAAAGTTTTGACTTTCGCAATTAAAAGGCTGAAAGTCAGAGGAGCCAGTGAAGATACTACAACATTGTGGCTATGTTTTAGGACTCCGAAGTCCATAGGTTTTGTCTCATGAAATTCGTAAAATCATAAATTTTATAAGCATGTTTTAAGTGGCTCATGAAAAAGAAGGCAAAACCTCCCTTTAGAATTTTGGGGGAGACGTGGAGTACTCCTGTCTATAAATAAATCATTTTCATAGCCAGCTTTTTAAGTGTCTCCTTGAGAATAGATACAATTTCAGTGATGTGCCAGGAGAAGGCACTGAAATCCCCCAAGAATTACTGTCGGCTGACGACTTCAGTTGCAAATGGAATGTCGCTCTACAGAAGTGAAATTGTCACTTTTTTTTTAAGCAAAGAGAAGATATTGGAAAAGGCATAGTTACACCAAGGGAATGTGTGTAGCGATGCAAATTGACTGCTTGAAACAACCCAAAGAAAAGTGTGTTCTGTGTTTTAGTATGTAGGGATTTAGTGACTTTTTAAACTTCCCACTGTGATGCTATAAATATGCTGTCTCTAATGCTGCCAAAGCTTATTGAAACCCCCGGTAGGTAACTCCACAATACTCCATGCACCATGAAATTCAATTACACTTAAGAAAATTAGAGTACAGTTTAATTACTTGTGTGCACTTTGGATGCGCACACATTCCTTATAAGCATGTGTTTTGCTGAAGTCCTGACTCCCAGACTGAATGAACTAATTCCCTCACACACTGTACATTTAGTATTAGCTGTGTGTAGGTTGAATTTAATTTAATTGCTGAAGATTCTTTATGCTTCTGGCAAAAATCAGAATACTCTAGTGTCTACTTTCTTGGCGAGATCCCTATATAAGTGGTTGCTGCTGATTACAACCAACATATTAGAGACACTGTAGTCATCTGTGCTGTCTGTGCCCAACACCATTTAAAGTTATAATTAAACTTTCTTCATTAAAGACGCACTGGGTCAATTTCTATGTTCTCTTACACTCACCTTGATGTCTCTAATTCTCTTTGAATCCTTCTTGAATTGTGGACACCAAAACTGGACACAGTATTCCAGCAGTGGTCACATCGGTGCCAAATGCAGAGGTAAAATAACCTGTCTATTTCTTCTTGAGAGTCCTCTATTTCTGAATCAGAGGATTGCATTAGATCTGATGGCCATAGCATTACACTGGCAGCTCATGACCCCCAAATCTTTCCCTGCTTCCGAAGACAGTCCCCCATTCTATAAGTACAGCTCAGTCTTTGTTTCTAAATATATATGTTTACATTTAGCAGTATTGAAACACATATTGTTTGCTTGCTCTCTGCTTACCAAAATTTATCAGAGATTATTTTGTTTTCTTATACTTTCTTTTGGAACGGATGAAGACAGGATCCATGGAGTTGGATTTACAGTTAGAACGTCTTTCCTGAAACAACTTCATGACCACTCTGTTGGCCTGAATGAACTGCTCATGAAACTTTGATCCCACCTGAATTTTTTACAACATATCACTGTCATCAGTGCCTATGCACCTACACTGACAAACACAGAGGAAAGCAAGTAGCAGTTCTACACAACGTTTGTTTTTCCACCAAATTGAAGATCTACATTGCAGTGGTTCTAACATCTCTCTTGTATGGATCTGAGACATGGACTCTTTAGAGATGGTACATTAAACAGCTTGAGCAATTTCACATTCCCTCCACTCAATAATGAGCACTCGCTGGCAGGACAGATTGACCAATATTAAGGCTCTTGAGAGAGTAAACACAACCAGAATTGAAGAAATGCTGTTGAAAGCACAACCCTCCCAGAAGAAATCTTGTATCGGGGAGCTGAGGCAGGGAAAAGAAAGCAGAGTGATCTGTATAAGCACTTCAAAGATAACCTGAAGAACAATCTCAAAGAAGTCAAGCAAATGACTCAGAACAGGGCTCATTCTTTCCTGAGTGCTGGCTGGTGAGTCTTGCCCACATGCTCAGGATTTAGCTGATCACCATATTTGGGGTCGGGAAGGAATTTTCCTCCAGGGCAGATTGGCAGAGGCCCTGGAGGTTTTTCGCCTTCCTCTGCAGCGTGGGGCATGGGTCACTTGCTGGTGGATTATCTGCAGCTTGCGGTCTTCAAACCACAATTTAAAGACTTCAATAACTCGGACATAGGTTAGGGGTTTGTTATAGAAGTGGATGGGTAGGGTTCTGTGACCTGCTTTGTGCAGGGGGTCAGACTAGATGATCACATTGGTCCCTTTTGACCCTAAAGTCTATGAGTCTATGAGTCATTGGTGGTCTTTGACAAGATCAGCATGCAACAGGTTTGAGCGGGATCGACAAAATTGTCTCCAGGCTGCGCGTGAAAGGCTCCACAGAGTACACCATCAAATGTCAGAGATACGGACTTCCCATGCCTTCAGTGAGGCCAACTCTGTATAATAGGATTTGCACTCCAGAATCATATACATAGCCATAGATGGGAATTGTGACAATATTGTTATGATCATCAGTGATGGACTACCAAAAATCAATTTAATGTGTGTCAAGTTAATTTTATATCATTCTATTTATATAATCAAAATTTGTGTGGTACCAAGTCAAACACCTTACAGAAGTCTACGTATATTATATCAACACTATTACCTTTATCAACCAAACTAGCAATCTCATCAAAAATATATCAAGTTAGTTTGACAAGATCTCTTTTCCATAAACCCATGTTGACTGGCATTAATTACACTACTCTCTTTTAATTTTTTTATTAATCGAGTCCTGTATCAGTTGCTCCATTATCCTGCCTGGGGTCAAGTTCAGACTGACAGGCCTGTAACTACCTGGATGATCAAGCTTATCCTTCTTAAATATTGGTACAACATTAACTTTCTTCTAGTCTTCTGGAACTACCCCAGTGTTCAAAGATTAATTGAAAATTAACATTAATGATCCAGCAAACTCTGCAGCTAACTCTTTTCTAGGTCTTGGAAGCAAGTTATTTGATCTGCTGACTTAAAAATGTCTGACTTTAGTAGCTGTTATTTAACAATGATCCTGAGATATCAGTGGAATAAATATATATATAGAGAGAGAGATATGCCTATATCTCATAGAACTGGAAGGGACCCTGAAAAGTCATTGAGTCCAAACCCTTACCTTCACTAGGAGGACCAAGTACTGATTTTTGCCCCAGATCCCTAAGTGGCTCCTCAAGCATTGAACTCACAACCCTGGGTTTAGCAGGCCAATACTCAAACCACTGAGCTATCCCTCCCCCAATGAATGGAAAGTGGGTTGTCATCAAATGAGCTTACATCATGTTTTTCTCCCCCCAAATACAACACAGAAATATTTCTTGAACATTTCTGCCTTCTCTGCAATATTATTCATAATTTTAAGATTTCCATCTAGTAATGGATCAATACCATTGTCAAGAATCTTTGCAGAGAATCCCTGCAATAGACAGGGATGGGAGGGTAGCAGATAGGAAGCATGTGAGACAATGGAGGATTGCAAGGAGACCCTGGTGTGTGCAATATGCTCAGCCTACAGAAACAACCAAGTATGCAACTTCCTGGTATAAACGAGTGCAACTTCATAGATTTCAGTGGAGCTGCATCCATTTATACCAGCAGAGATTTTGCTCCATATGGTCTAATCCTGCTCCCATAGAAGTGTCTGAACTCCATCTTGGGATGTGTTTTGAGCACACCTGCAAAGTGCTTAGCACTCTACTGAAGTCAGTAGGAGTAGATGACCCCCCAGAACTTTGCCAAAATGCTCAGGGCCTCACAGGCTCAAGCCCTGCCGGAGTTTTGTTGTTGACTTCATGCAACCAAAATATGCCCCAGATTCATGGTCAAGGGGAGGAAAGTAAAATAGCTAAATGCCAACAGTGCTTGGGAAGATATGTAGTATGCAACATAACATTGTTCATTCCCATGGCTAAAGTGGTGAAGTTACTGAAAAAGGCTGTTCTGAACAAAACAGGTAAGGATGAATCCACAAAATATTTATATGTTACTGTTCTTCTTTGTGCAGAACCCTGAAAAAAATACACAGAGTCTTTTGGTGATATTAAAGAAAGGAAAACCCGGACTCATTAAAGAACATGATGAAAGTTCTGGCAAAATGATGTATGGCAATAAAGAGTGATTTGAAGTATTACTGGAGTTCTTTACTAAATCTACATGTTTTCTTCCCTCTCAAATTTACCAGCTAATTTTTTTTAAAAAATGTTTACATTCCAGCTGAGTAAATAACTTCAAATTCTGGAATCAAAGTACTTTATAAGGGAGGTTGAAAGTCTGTAGTTAAAACACGGACTCCTTTGAAACATAAAACATTTAATAAAATTACTTAATTCCATTCTGAGGCCTTGATTCAGCAAAGTACGTTAGCAAACACCTAATTTTAAGCACATGAAAAATCCCATTACATTTTGTCATATGATTAAGTATCTTTCTGAATCAGGGCCTTAATACTGTTCTTTAAAATTAAAATGGTTAATAACCTTTAATAATAATCAATGTTCTGGAAAATCACATAGATCTAGGTCCTGATCTAATGCCCTTTGAAGTCAGAGTCTTTCCATAGACTTCAATGTGTACTGGATTGGGGTCAGAGTGAAATATCGTAGGAAACACCTCCACGATAGGGAATGTTCAAAGAAGGACTAATAACAGAAACTGAACTTAAAGACTAACCAGTTACTGCATATAGTGAAACAAATCACGGGGCCCAGTGGTACTCACATAAGTCGTATTGTGGAATATAAAGACTACTCACATGGGAAAAAGAGTTACAAAATTGGGCCCCTTCATCCAGTATCGGCCATGCAACTATAAATATCAAGGATATGCAAAGCAGTCCAGGTAAAATAGCCATAAAAAAAAACTTTTTTTGCTATAAACTAAAGAGCCTCTTCCCCTGACTCAAATTTTAAAACAAACACACACACACCAAGGAAATACTCAGTTTTTGTTATTTTATTTATTTACATCTCTGTAGCAACTGATAGGGTTGCCAACCCTCTAGGATTATCCTGGAGTTTTCAGGATTTAAAGATTAATCTTTAATTAAAGATTGTCATGTGACAAAACCTGCAGGAATATGATCAAAGTTGGCACCTCTAGCAATTGAGTACCCTACTCATGGATCAGGACCTCATTGTGATAGACACTGTGCAACTACAAAACTTATGGGAGTAGACCAAAGCACACTAGGGAACTGTTAGTGCCTGGGAGTAGGGACCACGTGGACAGTGAGCAGTAGGCTCATGCGGAGTTCATTTGCAACTCTGCTTGCCGCAAACTAGATGTTCATGTTGACAAGCCATTGGTGACACCATGGCCTGTGTTATACAGAAAGTCAGACTAATTAATCATAATGGTCCTTTCTGGCATATATATGAACCTATTATTTTTTCTGACCCTATTGAGAGAACTCAGGACATATTTTCTATTGTTACTTTTCATTGTAATGACCTAAATCTAGTGAAAAGGATTTCTTCTTCCACAGTGCCCTGAGCATTTTTAACTGCAAACAATATATGTTAGACACAAGATTTGCAACTTCAAACTGTCATATGATGAGCTGGCCCTTTAGGGGCGCTGATGCTCAGGTGCTCCTATGTCAGGGTTAGTCACCCCCTCAGGTGAAGTGAATGAATATAGGCATTGTGTGACAAAAGGGAGCATGTGACTAAGAACCAGACCTGCTAGGAGATATCAGGGCAGCTTGTGCTCAGTCAGGAAAGACCACAGGGATAGTAGACTTTGGAGGGGTCCTTTTTGGAGAGGAGGAGGAGGGGGAACCCTTGAATTTTGTGATTATGTTTCATTGATATACACAACCTGATTCTTCACTGGGTTATCAAGTGTTTATGTTGTAAATCCACTACTTGTTTTTAATGGAGTTACTGTGATGTACAACTAGAGTAGAGCAGAGATGAATCAGGCCCCATACCATTAATTCACTATATATCCCTTGACAACCACTTTCCCCAATACAATAGGGTTTTGTGTGTTTGTTACCCCACTGCCCTCTAATGAGATGGATGTTAGCTCCCTAACACCACCCAAACTGCTAGCCACTGAAACATTTTGCTCTGGGCTATGCCATCCTTGTTTTCACCTTGCAGATTAACAATTAGTGCACCCCAGTCCCTGAGTCCCCTTGAAACATTCTCCTGTGATACGCAGCCCCTGACTTAGTTCCTTCAAAAATCCCAGAATCTCTGCCCCTAAATTAACAGTGTACCCCTGTGTACAAGTTTTACCTTAAATCATTGCTCCAGTGCAACACATAGCATTTGTGAGCACTTATAATAAAACAAAATAAAGGGTTTTTTTTTAAAGAAAAATAGGGGTTCCTCTAGAAACAAGAGTGAGCGATGGAATCAAATGGTTACAATACCAAACAAAATCATAAAATGCAAATTAGGGCCTACACTTATTAACAGTTGCCTTTCCTGTCTAATAAGGTAGGTTTCCCACCAAAGTTCAGTACATTGTAGAGCTGGCTAGTTTCATGGAAACCAAGAACCGATTTTTCATTAAACATCCATACTACACAAGACACTTTCTTGGTAAATGGATCTAGTGTATCTTTCTCCATTCTGTGGTATACCAAAACAGTCTCTATCAGTAGTGCTGGTCACAGCTCCCATTGGCTGGGAACGGTGAACTGTGGCCACTGGGAGCTGCAGGGGGCTATGCCTGTGGACTGGTCAATATCTGCAAAATGTCTCATGGCCCACAAGCAGTTTATCCTGATGGCTCGCATGCAACCCGCAGGCCACAGGTTGCCCACCACTGGTCTATATTCATAGGTGGGATGATTCTCTGTCTCTTGTGAGGTGGTTTTGATTGTTTGAAGTTATCTCTAGTGGTTTTACTTTGAAAGTCTTGGGATGGAGCAAAGCTAGATGTAAACCTTGCATCACATCACCAGTCAATCCGATTGAAGTACAGCTCCCACTTGCCTGAACAGGCAATTCCTGACGCACATCTCTCAATGATTATAAATCTTGACAAGTTACAAGGTTTCTATCTAACATCTTACATGTTATTCTTTAAGAATAAATATCCTGCAAAGAAAGTTTGGTGTAGAGAGTTTGTTGTCAGGTCTTAGGTGAGAGTTGTTTGCAAAGCACAAGGGACCCTTTGGCAAAGAGTTTCTATGTCAGCTTTATGTGTAGCACTGTTGATCTATCTGTAGTGCATGATACATACCATACCTGGAAAAGTTGGAAATTGCCTATTTGCAAAATCTCTGTTAAGCACAGTATAATTTAAAGGAGTGAGATTGAAATATATGTCCCCTTATATGGAGCTTAGTGGTATAGAAAGTCTAACTGGGCAAATTAACAGCTGAGAAATGTGCTGATCCTTTTCAGTCTATTTATTCTGGTTAGAACACAGCCTTTTTTTCTGCACATTACCAATATACCACAAAACCTGTTTTCAAAACTGCCTCTCCTCAAACCAATTGCCACCTTGACCTAACAAAATGTGCTTTTCCAATCCTTCCTAGTTGCCTAGCAACTTCCTCCTGTCATTGTCTCATTTACATACAATTTCATTGCCATTATTATCATGACATGCATCACTAAGCTAAGAAGGACTTAATAAATGTTAACCATTTAATAGTTAGATTGTTATATTATGCTGGCTTATACACTTCTGCTGCCTTTCACTGTTTGTTTCTGTGAAAGTATCCAGGTCAGTAGTTTTCAAATTTATTTGAAGGTGATTTGTATGAGATTTTGGAAAATTGATTAATGCTAAATGTATATGGCAAATTCTCAAAATTAAGAAATTTAGGAATGAACAGCATTTAGTCCTTATTTCTCTAAGCTAACCCTTCCTCTTTCTTTGTAGGCCCTGAAAAATCTCACCAAGTTGCAGCAGTGCTCCAGAATACACCATTGCAACTGTACCAGAAAGTACACTGGAATAACAACATTAGCTAATAGGCAGCTTTTTATTCTATTGGATAACACAGACAATATGAAAAGGTTATTTCATAGCCTTTGTGAAACTTTGTGGGACCCAATTAAATTTTCTGGCAATGAAATGCATAGAACTGATTGCAATATATCAGATGCAGTTGCCCCGGCATCATACTGGGAGTGACTATTGCTTCTCCACTTCATAATGCAAATCTTTTACCATAACCCCAAATTTAATTGGCCTTTAGCTAACATAACTCATTGCAAACTCATGTTTAATTTATTGCTTATTGTCACTGTGACGGCTTCCCCTCTGGGGTGCCACCTGGAACTGGTGTATCACTGAGCCCCATGACCCACCAGCCTGGGCTTCCTACCACACTGTACTGCACTCTAGCTTTCACTTTCAACAGCATATATACAGGTAGGGGCACATCCAGCTGCAGTTACATGCAGGCTCTCTGACCAGTCCTTACATAGGAAGGCTACAGTTAAGGCAACTCCCAGCTCCACAGGTGTGTACCCCTCTGGATTATAAACCCAAAATTATACAGGCTTGTGCTGCACAGGAAACTGTACAGCGTAAGCTCATAAAATCCACCCCCTCTCTCAAGGTGGAGAGGAATATGCAACAGCCTTTTCCCCTGAGTTATGATTCCCACACACTTCACTCCAACTCACTAGTTTAGATAATGCAAAAACAAGTTTATTAATCACAAAAGGTAGATTTTAAGTGATTATAAGTGATAGGTAATCTGTTTTGATCTATTTGCTAGCAACTAAACAAAAAACGCAAACTAAGCTTAATATACGAAATAGATTGAGATTCTGATATTCATATCTACTCTAAGAGATGATACAAGCAGGCTGAAGATTATTAAGGAGCAAGCTGCACTTGCTTTACAGCTTGGAATACCCAGGGGTTTCATTCACAGGCTAAAAATCCCTTTAGCCTGGGTCCAGCACTTCCCCCAGTTCAGTCTCTGTTCCTCAGGTGTTTCCAGTAGTCTTCTTGGGTGGGGACTGAAGAACCACAGATGATGTCATTCCCTCCCTTATATAGCTTTTGCGTAGGGCGGGAACTCTTTGCTCCCAAAGCATGGTTCCCAGACCAGTCTCTGGAAAAATACTGACATCCCAAGATGGAGTCCAGAGACATATGGTCTCATCACATGTCCTTGTAGAGTCATAGAAGCCATTACTCAAAGGCTGTCTGTAGTATTCTCAGGAAAACTTCCTAGGTGGGAGATAAGCTTCTCCTAAAGCCTGTTTTTTTTCCTAAAGGCCCATTGCCCTGAATAGGCCTTCCCCACCCTCTCTCTAGACTGAAAGCATCTTGTCTAGAGGGAATTACCTAGGTGTAACTACATTTGAAATACAGATGCTTAGTCAATATTCTTAACTTCAGATACAAAAATGATACATACATAGAAATAGGATAATCATTCAGCAAATCATAACTTTTCCAATGACACCTCACATTATAATTATGTCATACTAATGTCATAATATCTCTGGGAAGAATATGGGGTGCAGTGTTACAGTCACACCTAAGTCTTTTCAGTATCATTGCTTTCCAGGTCGTTTCCTAACATTAAATATCTACTCTTTGGATTTCTTTTCCTTGGATGTATTAGCTGTTATTTTACCCAATGGATATTCATGTTCTTATGTTAGGACTATTTTTAATATTGCTAGGTCCCTTTGTTTTATTTTTCTTTCCTCAGTGGTGTTTGCAGCTTCTCCCCATTTATTAATGATAATAAAAAAGACTGGAAGTTCTGCCTTATGCTTTCTATATACCTTACAAGTCAGAAATTCACACTCTTTACACTAGGTTTCTCAATGTATTTTCCCCATTAAGAATCCTGAAAATGTTGTATTGGTTTCTTGCTGTAGTCTACCAAGAAAATTGTGGGACTGAGGACAGAGCAAGAAACCATAGCTGCTTTTGGGTGTTCTTGGAAGAGATGCTAGGGGCTGTTGTGAGCTGTGGCAAAAGGAAGGATAGTTGAGGTTGATGGCTGAAGTTGGTATGGAGGTTATTGGGGGGTGCTGGGCAGGCTGTTCTGAGGGTAATGGTTTATGGTTGTCTGGTGCTCATGTGGACAGCTGCGAGCATTGGGAAGTGGGCTAGGTGGATGGGTGACGTGAGCTAGTGGAGTCAATGTGTGGCGGGGCAGGCTAGGCAAGGCAGACAAGGTAGGGATTGACCAAGCTCTGGGTGAGAGGGCTGAAAAGAGGGTGTTGGTGTAGTAGTTGATATGGTCACTGGACAAATGAGGCCATCCTCTGCCCTGGCCAACTCCTGGTTCCCACTTCACTCTATTCTCTCCTGCAGTGAGGCAGAGCCGAGCGCTGGTGTTGGTAAGTAGAAGGGGAAGGTGCTATAGGAGTGGTAGAAAGAGACAGAGTAGAAGCAAAGGGGAAGGTGAGGCAGGAAGTTCCTCCTTCACTCCTTCTGCATCATTGTACATGAGGAATTTCCCTCATTTTATACTTGTTTTGTTTCTCAGTCTATGGAGTATGACTCATCAGGGATCCCACAGGTTGAGAAATTCTCCTTCAGATATTAGATCTCTTGCAGTAGGTTTCTAAATAGCTCCTCCTATGGATTTGTGTATCAAGGACAGCTCAAATCAAAGACAGAACTCTAGCATCAAATGAGTTCTCCTGCAGTTATGCAGCCAAGAGACTAAAAATTAATTAAAAAAAAAGTATGCAGGTGGACAGGTGCTAAGTTGTACTCAAATAACAGCCTCTTGTGGATTCACAAGCAAAGCATTCACATTTTGTTTCAAAGGCCATTTGCACTGAGGAAAATCTTTCTATATATCAGATAGCTATTATTTTTCTTATTTTTGGCGTGTTTGAATTTCACCTGATTTTAATGCACCTTGGCTGTTCCTTTTTCCTATACAGAGAATTAAGAGGGAGAAGACAAGTGATGACAATTTGTTAATGTAGTGAAGTTTGAATTAAGTTGCTAAAAAAGAATATATAACCTCATTGCATAAAAAAATATTGGAACGAGCACTTGGTCTTTGTCACACAACCCAGGCAATCAATTCCAAAGCTGCTGAAATAAATGAACATTTCAGCCTGCTGTCAGGCTATAAACTGATTCTGACAGAGTCAGGGATCATACAGTAGGGGGAATGGTTGCCTACTTCTTGATTTTAGTAAACCCCATCTGCAGTATAACTCAAATTAGCATGAAGAGTCTGACTGGCCCCTGGAGACAGAGAGAGGCAAATCCTGGTTTGTGTGCTGTGAGCACTAAAATGTTGATAAATATGTCACAAAAATGAATGTTGTAGCATTTACTAGGTTTAGAGACCCAGGTTGAACAGCTGGGATATCAGAGAGGAACGGTGTGCTAGTGAGATGTGAGCTAAGTAGAGGTCTGATTACAGTATAAAGATATGGTTATTTAATTGTCTGTCACTGAACTGAATACAGATCCTGCAAGCTGTGGAGTATCTACTACAAGGAGCTGAACACCTTGGGTTCTGGACTTTGTATGGAGATAGACCTGTCTCGCAGAGCTGGAAGGGAACTTGAAAGGTCATCAAGTCCCAGTCTCCTGCCTTTATAGTAGGGCCAAGTACCATCCCTGACAGATTTTTGCTCCAGATCCCTAAATAGCCCCCTCAAGGATTGAACTCTTAACTGTGGGTTTAGCAAGCCAGTGCTCAAACCACTAAGCTTTCCCTCTCCCCTGCACTGATGCCAATGTGTCCTTTGAGTTGGGGGTGCTCTGCACCATGCAGAATAGGTCTTTCTTGAAAGTGGTATCTTGGTGCTTACATGCATAAAAGGATAGGGACAACCATGAGAGAGATTAATCTAAGCACTTACTGTGCCTCAGGAAGGAAAGCAGCCAAAAGTCCTGATGGCTGCACAATGGTAGATTTTGTTTGTGAAACAAGTGACCAGAGTAGTACACGTTAATGTCTAAACAAACTCTCTCTTCTTATCTGTTTGTTAATTCTCCAGTAGCATAATGCATGGTGTTCATTCTCATTGTGAATAAATTAGAGTTTAAGAATAGCTTGCTTAGTGTGTTAGTCTGACCTCTCTTCTATTTTGTTGCTACGTTTGCACTGGATGAAAGGAAAGAAATAGGTAGTGCTGTATACATGTCATATAGGAACATAGGACTGGAAAGGAACACGCATCTAGGTTCTTGACTCCAGTCTCCTGCTTTCACCAGCAATCATATAATCCCATTCTTAAATTTTACCAAGATCTATTAACATACAGGACCAGTTAGAACACTCTTTGGGGAACAAGGACTATGAGAGTTTCTTCTCCCATTTTTTCATCTGTAGCAGAAATCCTTAGAGAGTAAGGCCTTGTGAAGGGGTCAGCTCATCATTTGGAGCCTCCTCATGGCCATGTGTGGTGTGGCATGGCATCGCTCTCTCTCCTGGGGTCTGCAGATACCAGCAGCTCCACCTATGCAGCAGCCTGCCTCTTTCTGGGAGAGGCCCTCGGCCAGGACACTTCCAAGTCTCTCCCCTTGTGTGGTAGCCCATAAACAAAAAGCAAACTGAATTAACACAAAGCAAACTAAGTTAGTATGAGAGAGAGGAGGACACCTCCCTCTCAGTGTGTATCCAGAATGTACTGTCAGGCAATGTTTGTCTGGAAAGATCCTGCCTTCCCTCAGCCCTTTCCTCAGGAGCTGCAGGTTAAAGGCCTGTTATCTTCTCTGCTCTGCCAATCAGTATGCTATTCTGCTCCCCCTTTTATGCTCCTCCTCCAGCCTGTGCATGGCTTGTAGGTGTGTTGTGACTGAGCTGGCTGAGCCCATAGCAGCTCCTTAACCCCTGTGCAATGCAGGGGTTGTGCACCCCCTTCCAGACCCACAGAAATTCGAATAAATTAGCTGCAATAAAAATACTTCTGTAGAACATCCTCCGAGTCCTTTGGAAGGGACAAGGTGGCATGTGTTTATTAACAAACAATTCCATGCCCATAAGCTCTTTGCCATCCCTGTGATGGTCAGGGAACTATGGAAAGGTTTTTTGTCATTGTGCTATCATACTAGTTGTCAAATTAGTTCAGCATGCAGCATCTTGGTGAGTCAATACCTTCCCTCCCCGCCCACCCGCCCAAGATTACCATTTTGTTCAAAGATCATATTTTAAATGTGAATCAGAGTGTAAGATGATGAATTGATTAGCACTTAAGGCTGTAGGTAGCGTCAGACTATATAATTAAGGGAAGCATGAACAGTCCCTATAGATCTCGGTAGGATGTTGATTCTGAACCTGAATAATAATTCACATGTCAACATTGTTTACTGAGCAACATACAAGAAGGAAGCAGGATGGCAATAAGCTGATGTCACAAGATCAGGGCATGCAAAAATGAAATGTGTTTTGACATACTATATGTTGCATATCTTCATAATGTGGCAATATAAAGATCTACAAAATCTAGTGTGAATCCCACCAGATTTCAGGTCTGCAATGGGCAAGACTTTGCTTGTGGACAGAACATCTTATTTTGAAGGAATAGTCCCTAGCCCTGAGAATTGCATGATAGGGGTGCTAGTGATAATGTAGGATGCAAGCCTGTATTTTTACCTGAGATAGAATTATGAGTCTTGTTTGCCCATTTGATTCTTGATATACTTATAGTCTGACTAATGTGTGTTAACAAAGGACAAAGATACTGTGTATGTTTCTTCTGCCTAGCCAGATGAGTTTGCTAGTATAATGGGAACAGATTAGAACAGTTAAAATGCTACTGGGCATGGTGGGAGTATAATATGAGCGCACATTTGAAGAGTGCCTCAATTCCTATCTTCAGGCAAGGTCAATCAACCAGTCAGGAGGGGAAAGGAGGGAAGGTATAAAACACTAAAAGGCCAAAGAAATGCCTGTACTTCACCGTAGCACAACCTCACTTCTTACCCCTCCCACGGGATACAAAAGAGGTGGGACAAAGGCCCTAGACTCATGACCCCTCAAAACACAATACATGACCATACATTTTAAGGGGTGTGACCAAGGGTGTGCATTTCAGATATAATTATGCATAGTAAGGAGAGGGGTGGATGGGACACAAGTCTGTGGTGTCAGAGTTACGGTTATGGTTATGCTTGCTAGAACCTAACCCAGCTAAACATTGTATTGCCTGCACTTTGGACTTCCGCTTTCTGTCTGCATGACAAGAACCAAGCGAGGAGGTGAAGGGACAGCCCTCTAACACCACACATGTTTATATTTACAGTCACTTAACCAGTAGGAATTTTTTTTTAGTTCACAAATGGTTGGCTACCTGGGATCCAGCTAATTTCTAGGGTTCTAGAGACACTATGCTCAGGGAGAAGTGGGATCTGTGGCTGCTGGTGGGAAAAAATGGGTAAAGGTCTTTTCTTTGCTGTGACTTTTTCAAGGATTCATAAGCTTCCTTCTTGAAGTCTATCTTTGCAGGATGCAATTCTCTGTTCTCTCTAATCAATTTGATGCTGCTTTCATAATTGTGACTCCTGCTTTCATGGCACTTGTGGCACAGATGTCTGAGTCCCCCCTCATGAGAAGTCCTGAGGTTTTACAGGCAGTTCTAAAAGTCTGAGAAATCTCCTAAAAACTCCAAATACTCAGACCAAGCTCCTGAGCTTCAGAAGATCAGCAGAGACACCTCATTGCCAGAGGGGAAGGAGAGAGAAAATGAATGGGATGTTGGTGCTAGAAAGTCCTCAGGGGCCTTCAAGGTGCCCATGAGCAGCAGTTACATTCATTCTCATTATCTCAGAATCATTTACTGAGGGTAAGAACATGCATCTTGAACATTCTGAGGGTTAACACACAGAACATGTTTTTGAGTCCAAATAAGGTTTACTACACCACAACTCTACAATACTGTGCCCAATGCTGAGCTCTGCAAATGCAAACAATGCTCCCAAAAGAACGATTCTTTCTTTTAGCTCATCTGCTCCTGCTCTTGTATAGCCCAAATCTAGCATGGTAGTTTACGACCTAGAGTGGGGAGTGTATTTGATATGTGGCTTCTCTGGGATCCAACACTGCTTTTAGTGAGTAGCAGCATGTCTAAATGTGCAAAGAATTGGATGATGTGTTTATTTTATTTGAAAATAACTGATTTTGAATCCCTGAACATTGAAGGTCACCCCTACACCAGCTGTTTGAAATTTACTTATAACAAGAATACCTGGCTATTAGAGTAACACTCCTACACAATTATACTACTTTCAAACATCTGGATACCACTGCCGAACACTTGTAAAGGGTATAGGAAGGATGGTCTAGTGGACAGAGCACTGGACTGGGTGGGACTCAGGAAGCCTGCATACACTATCCAATTCAGCCCCAGGCTTCCTGTGTCACAGACCATTAGGCTATATCTGCACTACAGTCCAAGGGATGATTGCAACTCGGGTAGGCACGCTAGCTTTAATAATAGCTGACATGTCTAAAATAGCAATGAAGATGCTGCAGTACAGACCCTGAGGTGGGTTAGCAATACAAGTATTTACAACCCTCTGGGTAGGGTTGTACAGCCTGTGCTGCCAAGTCTTTACTGTCATTTTTGAGCCATGCCGGCTACATTAAATCTAGTGCAGGCATGGCTATTGGGGCTGCACCACAGATATAGCCTTAATCTAGCCTGTGTCTCACTTCCCCATTTGTATAATAGGGGATTATACTTCCCTATCTCACAGAGGAGTTGCAAATATAAAATCCATTAATTGGGGACTCTCAGATACTATGGTAATTCATCCCATGTACTTAGATACATAGTATCTAAACCTGAAGTCCTGACTTCAATGAAATTCCCAACAACAACATATGTGAGTTTCACCTAAGTGAGCGCCACAGAATTTGGCCCAGAGACTGTTTTGTTGTTTAGCAGCATAAATTGACACACATATATATTGGTTAGTAGATTGTTATAGCATGTACAAAACTCATCCTCTATGACAGTTGAAAGTTTCTGTTTTGTGTAAATCATAAGCAACTTTGAAAGTGATCAATGTTTTTCTACCAAATAAATCTAGAGTGTTGCAAGAAGCAGTCAGAAGTATATTATTTATACTCCTTCAAGTTAAAGATTGGCATGGGCAATGCTGGATTGTTTTCATGCTTGTCGTAGACTTCATGGAAAAAGTTAAATTGGCGTTTTGCTTTAAGAACCATTAAGTCTTGAGTAGGGGTCTGTGTCTGTCACAGAAGTCACGGAAGTCATGGATTTAGTGACTTTCCATGACTTCTGCAGCAGCCAGCATGGCTGGTTCTGGGCTCCCTGAGCAGATCAGGCAGCCCTTGGACCAGTTGCGCCAGCTGCTGCTGGGAAAGTTTGGGTATGGGAGGGGGCTCAGGGCCGGGGGTTGAGGTGCGCAGCAGCGCTTACCTCTGAGGGGGTTCCCCAGAAGCATCCAGTATTCCCTGTAGCTCCCAGGTGGAGGGGCCAAGGGGCTCTCCACGCTGCCCTGTCTGGAGGCACCGCCTCTGCAGCTCCCATTGGCTGCAGTTCCCAGCCAACGGGAGCTGCAGAGCAGGAGAGTGTGGAGCCCCTCGGCCTTCCCTTCCCATAGGAGCTGCAAGAACATGCCAGCCACTTCCAGGGAGCTGCAAGGCTGCCATCCCTGCCAACCCCCCACAGCACCAGTGGAGGTTCCCTGCTGCAGACCCCCCCACACCTCCTCCAGAGCACCTCCAGCCCAAGTTTTAGTTAGGGGTATATAGTACATGTCACGGACAGGTCATGGGCCATTAATTTTTCTTTACTGCCCATGACCTGTCCATTATTTTTACTAAAAATACTCATGACTAAAACATAGCCTTAGTCTTGAGCAATGCGAATTTCAAGCTTTCTGCAAGTTTCTCACTGGTTACCTAGAGAAAAGCTTGAGGATGAGGATGTGACTGAGCAATTAGTCTCTCTCAAGTTGTAATGCCAATGTGAGACACAGGTTGGGATAAGCCATTGACTGTAGTCAGGCTGGTCTGGTCTTAGATTCTCTCGCGCTGAGCCTGCATACCAGACCACTGAGAGCAGCAGTGGGAAAAATGAAAGAAAACACATGTGCTTAGAAGAAAGGGTTGCTGACTCTCTGAATGACGGTAAATCTGCGTGGCCTTTCTTTTACATTCTTTTCTTCTTTTCTCCCCCATAACTCTCATTGATACAAGACACACACCTACAGATCAGACCAGAGTCTTAATGGGATTAGCCTAACTGAAGGGGTGAGGTTTTTTTACCCCCACTATGCCACTGTGGCACTATATGCAAATATGTGCCATAAAAGCTCCAGAGCCAGCTAGGAGGAATTTCTCTATTAAAAGGAATAGGGAAAGACAGAGTGCCCTGCACAGTTCACCTTAGAAGCCCTGGCACAGTGCCTCTAGCATGAAGCATTTTGACTTTTCTAGGCAGTGCTGCCTCCCAGAGCCCCCCATGCTGCTAGAGCAACTCAGAATCAGCAGGGCATAAAGGTGGCCCAAAGCTATGTTTGCCTTCCCAGAGGGGATCCTATTCTCCCAAGTTCTTAATGTATTTTCCTGTACTCCACTTCTGAGTGGTTTAGTCTCCAGCAGGGCAAGCAGACTTCTTCCTACTGAAGAATTTGTTCCTTTAGACGAGCCTAACAGACTTTACAGAAAGAAAGTGTACACAGAGTATGAAATATTGAGCAGAATGTAAGTGGAAAGCACTTCTGCCAAATGTTGATCTCTGCAGTATGAATGCTGATAAATGCACATTGGAAAACATAATCCCAACTATACTATACATATAAAATGATGGGGTCTAAATTAGCTGTTACCACTCAAGAAACAGATCTTGGAGTCATTGTGGATAGTTCTCTGAAAACATCCGCTCAATGTGCAGCAGCAATCAAAAAAGCTAACAGAATGTTGGAAATCATTAAGAAAGGGATGGATCTGGGGTCAGCAACCTTTGGTACATGCCCTATCAGGGTAATCCGCTGTCAGGCCATGAGACATTTTGTTTACATTGACCATCTGCAGGCATGGTCCCCTGCAGCTCCCAGTGACTATGTTTCCCCATTTCCAATCAGTGGGAACTGATTACATGTTCTGTTAATTCCCTCTGGGACATCTGTCAGTGGCCACTGTCAGAAGATAAGATATTGGCTAGATGGACTTTTGATTTGACCCAGTATGGCTATTCTTACGTTTTCAGTTTATCAGAAACTAAAAGAGAAGTAATGTTTGATCACTATCTAGACACAAGAAGAACGGAACCTGATTCTGTTGTACCATGCTCTGGATGAAATCAGATGACTGTGAAAAGGCTCTTTAGCACAAAAAGAATTGCACAAGAAAGAAGAAATGTGCAAATTATGGAGGAAGAATTTATTTTGCTAGTGTTTCAATGCTCTGAATAACCCAGTTCTGATTTCTTATAGAAACCTGAAAAAAAAAAAAAAACTTCCTGCAGCAAAATTTGCAACAAAATTGATGAAGTTGATTTAATTGGCAATTGTGATTTTTGTTTGTGATACACAATTAACCTTTGATTACTGGAAAGTAAATTAACAAGGTAAAAAGTCAGTCAGTCTGTTTTTTTTGGTGTGGAACTGACATATTTCTTGCAACATATGAAGATTGCTATTTATATTGACCATTAAAGTATTTCTTTAGAAACTACATTGTAACACATTTATCATTCTGTTCTATGAAGAATGGTGGCTGCTTTAATGTGGAGGGAAAGTCCAACTTTACATATGACTATAATTATATAATCAAAAGCTGTAAATGGATGCATCTCTACCCCAAAATGCTCACACAATTAGTGTGCCTGTAAAGCCACACTTCTGCATGTGCAATTCAAGTATTTGTGCAAACATATTATGCAGATAGCCTCTCAGTTAACTAATACCCAGATGCAAATGCCGAATTACATGTGCAAGCAAGAGGTTTTGTATCTATCTATAACAACTATATTTCCTCTACTAATCACTTGCTGCTTTTGAGATTCTGTTCAGAAACACTTATAGATTATGTTTCTGTTAATAAAGCAGTGATATATATTGTTGTATCCTTGCGGGAAGCAGTTTTAGGAAGAAATCTCTTGATACACAGAGAGCTGTAAACCCTAAAAAGCAGCCATTTATTGCCACACACTGAACTAACCAAAACCCAGCCAAAACTATCCCCTAATAATCTAACTCAGTTGCCATAGCAACAACAAGGTTATATTACCACAACAACCAAATACACAACATATATTTACAGTAAAATATTTATAATATTTTTCAAAGCTGTTGACATTTGATAATGGTCACTAAAGGAATTATAATTAATCTCTCCCTTTCCCCCAAATGCTCACTTACGGAAATATTTATTGGTTGAAATTAGAGAACTGGACTAAGCTCAATTCCTAGATCCAAACACCCGCAAACTTTGGGAAAATTCAGATCCAGGTCTAGAGAGAGTCATCTAAACTTTGCACCTAGGTCTCTATTATGTGCCAAACCAAAGCCTGGATCTGCATCAACCTGAACTTTGGGAAAGTCTTGATCCAAATCTGGATCTTCATCCAAACATTGTGGCTGAAGTTTATGTCCATTTCAAATCTTTAAAAAACAAACAAACAAACCTACTGCAATTTCTTTTATTATGCCACGCCACACTGTGGGCTCAATCCAGTTGCAAGGAAGGAAATGACAGAGTTTTGGCATGCAACAGTGGCAGCGAATCTCAGAAATATAGTCTCTCTTTTACCACTGAACAGGACACACATCATCACACCATATACTTCAACAGAAGCAGACCCTACATCCTCACAGCTCTCCTCCTCTCTCTTGCTGAACTACTTTGCCTTCCTTGTCTTTTTTTTTTAAATTCTAATTAAACATCAGTATCTACTAACGTAATCTCCTTGAAGTAGCTGGAGGCAATGTCTTCATTTGCTTCTTGTTGAAAGCTTTGAAAACTAGTGTTTGTGATTTCTCCAGTCAATTGAGATCAGACACTTATTTAGGAATGAATAGCTGGCGTCATGCCTGAAAATAACTGCTCTCTTTTAAATGTACACATCCCACTCTGATATAATTTCATTTGCATGTCCTATCATGTTTGCTTTTAGAGTTTCCCACTCTAATTAAGATACAGTGGCTGTAAGTGGTATCAGTTTTACTCTTTTTTTCTCTTGATAGCCCTACCACCAGACAGAGGTTTTGTTATGCTCCGATGTTCAGGTATTTATTGACACCTTACTATACTTAGCACTCCTTTTTAATTGTATACTTACATTGACTTTTCTCAAAAAATAGTTCCTCATAAAAGCTGACACACTGAAATCTGAGTAGTACCTTATTCTGGGCTAGAATTTCACAGCCCATACTCAGCTGTTTTGGGGAGCAAGGCCTCTATAGCAGCCCTGCTTGGTCCTGCTCAGATTGTAACCATAGCCCTAAAGAGAAGAAGGGATTAAACACTTGATATTCCCTGCTGTGAAAGGGGCACATAGGAATAGGCAATGGAAGGCCTCTGGTTCCACTCTCCTACTTATCAGTCAGAATAACTGGCCAGGTGAAGATAGGGAGTAAACTGTTCCATAAAAGAAGATGAGTTAATGTTCTTCTATCCCAGAAGAAGAGTGGAGCTGTCTGAGTCACAATTCATTCTTTGGTAAAGTTGGTCAGAATGTTTTATAAGACTGGTTCTTTGATCAACCTTTGAGTTCACAGGAAATTTGGAATTTTTTGCTCTCATTCGATCTTGGAACAGAAAAAAAAATCAAAATAGCTGATTTTTCTGCAACATAGACAATCCAGTTACAGCTCAACTCTATTCTCTAGTCCATACACTGGACAATCTAGCCTTCTATGAGCAGTTCCACTGCAATCAATGGGACTAGACAAGTAAGGTAGAGTTCACCATTAGCAAGAGAAGCAGAGGCTAACCTAAAACAAACTATTTCTTTCTCTCTTCTTTAATATTAGAGAATGTCAGTACCCTCTAATTAGAATGCAGCTAATAAAAATACAGGTTTTTTTCCAGACATACTATTGAAGGATAATAATTAGAGATTAGCCTGATTTGTTGTCATTTTGAAGTAAAAGCTGAATTAAACTGACTCAGAAATCACAAATACGTACACAAACAGCAGAACTATAACCAGGTTTAAATTTGTTGCAGATAAGCATCGAAAACATTAATCCAATCTACCCCACCCACATAGGGCCCCTCCAGCTAATCCCCATTTCTGACTTGTGACCCAATCAGCTGATATTTGTACTCAGTGATTCAGTATGTGTGCAGTGGTTTAGATAAAAATAAGAGCCAGTTTCTTCCCACAACTTGAAACATACCTACCTTTAGGCAGTTTATGTTAGCCTCAGTGGCTCACTGTGACCCTCCACACAGCCCTTCTCTCTCTAGGGCCAGGGTTACAGTCTACTGAGCCCTTTTCATCTTAGGCCAGCAAGGAGGCTGGTGAGAGAACTCCCACAGTCTCTGTTGTCCCTGGGAGCTTATTTCAGAACAGTTTAGCCTCCTGTCCTGACAGGGGCCTGACTTCTCCTCCCAGGAGATGTTCCTGTAGTGGTGGGTTGGGGGGAACCTGGGCCCACCCTCTACTCTGGGTTCTGGCCCAGGGATCCTAATGGTAGCAGCTGTTGGCAGCCAACCTTTCACTGCCAGATTTGCTACATTTCCCTGGCTCACTTCCCCACAGATCTCCTGCTTCTCCCTTCTTCACCCTTACCTTAGGGCTCCCTTACCGATGGTTTGAGGGTGTCTTCATTAACCAACCCTTCAATCACACTTCCTCTCCTCTGGCTCCCTGGCTCTCCTCTGCCTGACTGGAGTGAGCCCTTTTTATAATATCAGCGGGGCCTTAATTAAAGTCAGGTGATCACATTAGCTTAATGGCCTCATCTGACTCTTTGCTGGTTAATTAGAGTCAGGTGTTCTCATTAGCCTGGAGCAGACCCTGCACTGGTCAGTCAGGGAACAGAAAACTGTTAATCCAGTGGCCAGTATATTGTCCTTCTGCTATTCTGCTGTACCCAAATGGCCTGGGTCTATCCCATAATACAGAAAAATTCAGTTAGCTTTTAGATTTTTGATTTGTGTCATGATTATCTGAAATCGCAGTCTGTCTTAAACTGAAGGTTTTTCATTAAAAGGAAACAGCTACAAACTACAGCAGGAAACAAACAGGCTTCCATAGAAGTTTAGTTTACTTTCTTTATGGAAACATCCCCTTAGCCCCACTGAAATTTTTCACTGAACACAGACATCGAGTGGCTAACTGTTATTTATTGATGTGAATACTGCAGCTGTGTGCAAGATGGAAGTTCCATTTCATAAAGGATTGTGAGATTTCAAAATTGGGCTTCATTCCAGTAAGCAATATGACTAACATTCATCACACATGATTCCCTTTTCTCGCTCATCCTTTCCCCAGGGAAAGAATTGTGTGTACCATGGAGTGTTTTGTAATGGTAGGGTTTTTGTTTTTATATAAATATGTGCACACTGCTATATCTTTATATTAGAAGGCAGGTTGAAGAAGCATGCCTTGCGCTTGCAGTAAAGCATGAGTCCTTCGGTCTGGAGGGAATTTGTTCCATAGTCTCAGACTGACCTCTAAGAAAGCTCTATCTCCTGCATGGATGAATTTTATCCTTGCTGTATAAAGTTCCATTGTGCCTAAACATTGGCATTCTCAAGCATGATCCTTATTTTAGAGCTTTAGGCAACCATTGAAATAGCCTGGCCCCGGGCCACTGTAAGCCTTGAAGATAATGACTAAGGTCTTGAACTTGATATTCTATGGTAGAGCAAGGGTGACAGGTCTGATATGCTTGCAATTGTCCATGTTTCTGAGTAGATCTGCTGCCGTCTGTTTCCAAAGGGCTGGTGGCTTTGTGCTTAGCTATGACATTGCCTTTGTCACCTCCTGTCCGGTCAACTGCATGTAAAGCCAAGGCAATTTCATCCTCTGGGAGCATAGGATGCAATCTTTTAAACAATTGGAAATAATAGCATTATTTACAGATGTTACTCAGTGAAAGCTTAAGGCCTCATTATGATAGTATCTGAGAGCCCCACAATCAATTAATAGATTTTATCCTTGCAATTCCATTGCAACAATGAGGAGTCCAGGAACACTGCTATTTTCTCTTCACTATTCTTTGGCTGCATTCCTCTACAAAGAACTTAAATCATTTTAGTTCATTCCGCTGGTCCATTGCAACTTTTCTCAGGAAGGAGAGCAGTATCTCATGATTGATCATATCAACTGCTGTGGAAAGGACAAAAAGGATGACAATGGATGTTTGGACATTGTACAGATCATGTACGGACTAACTACTTTGCAGATTTTGTAAGGCCCAAACACTCTGGAGATCATGTAAGGACCAATCACTTATTGTGTCACCTTACGTACATTTCAAATTTAGCAGCTCAGGGTGTTCCCACTTATCTCAATTAGCCCAAATACTCCATCTCCAACACATGCCTGTTTAACATTTAACCTTGCACTCAAATCAAGATACATGCAAATTTACTCATGCTCAGCATGATCTATGCCTACAGAATTCACTGTTGTCTGTTATAGAACTGAGAATTCCAATTTCACCCAAAAGAAAATCATTCCTAAAGCCAAGTGCTGAATCACACTTGGGATGAAGCTATTCCAGGAGTCGTTTTTATGATTCATTATACCAGAGTGCTTTTTTATTATTGCAACTCAGAATGGAATGGGTAGAACAGTGGGGGAGAGTGGCAATGTTAAAAACTTGGTCACATTATCACTGCCCCTTTAAGCGCTTGGCATATGTAAATGCTAAGTGAAAGGATTATGCTATCCTTTGATCACACTGACTAGAACTTTTCCCCATGGGTACATGGTTCAGTTTATTTCAATGGTGCAGTATTCAAGTAATGCACCATTCAGGGTGAGTAAGAGTGCCATAATCTGGCCCTAAAGTGGTAGCACAAGTTCCTAGGCCCTGATTCAGCAAAGCATGTTTAACCTACATTATTTTAAGCCCCTTTGAAGTAAATGATAGTTAAGCCTGCGCTTCAGTGTCTTCAAATAAAACCTTAGCATAATAGCATACTATCATGTATTTTATTCATGCTGAATAGTGCCACTATTCAGAGTGAATAGTTCAACAAGCAGTGCCACTGAAATTGGTGATGCTGTTTGCGGAATAAAGTACCACTCAGTGTTACTAAGGGTGTTAGAATCTGTCCCTCTGAATTTTGCAACATCTCTCCTGCCACATTCTAGAAGATAATATGGATAACTTTACTGATAAAACTCCCCTCCCCCAAGTGCTTGGGGTGCTGAACAGCAATCATAAAACAATTTCTCATTAAATAAAAAGAATACCCCAACCTCGACTAAATAAACCAAATTTCAGAAGGGAGCAAGTTCTACACTTCGAAGCAGCCACAGAGACAGCTTGCTCGCCTGCTGACTTCAGGTGTGATTACGGAAGGAACCCCTATGCCCTGGATGATATGTGAGTACAAAAAGGTAGAGCTCAAAAACAAAGTCTCAGATATACCCAGGGCCAGTCACATTTAGAGCTTTATAAACCAGTAAAGCTAATCTAAACTGAATCAAACACTTAATGGGCAGCTAACATAAAGTGTGCAAAGCATGCTGAATTTGATCACCATAGCTCAAACCCATGAACAAGCATGCAGCTGCATTCTGAGCAAACTGCAAGAGGTGGGTTAGCCCCATTGAGAACCCAGCAAAGGGAAAATGTTCCCTCTCCATTCCTTGTGCTCTACAGGAAGCAACTTTGTATTTAAAATGCTAGTGTCCCAATTTAATATGAAATACCATTTATTGACATGAATGACAAGAGACTGTCAGGGCAGAGACTGACTTGATGCAAAGATTGTGTTTCAGAGTAGCAGCCGTGTTAATCTGTATCCTCAAAAACAACAGGAGTACTTGTGGCACCTTAGGAACTAACAAATTTATTTGAGCATAAGTTTTTGTGGGCTAAAACCCACTTCAATGGATGCATGCAGTGGAAAATACAGTAGGAAGATATATACATACACAGAGAACATAAAACAATGGGTGTTACCATACACATTATAACGAGAGTGATCAGTTAAGGTGAGTGTGTAAGGTAACACCGATTGTTTCATGTTCTCTGTGTGTGTATATATCTTCCAACTGTATTTTCTACTGCATGCATCCAATTTAGTCCACGAAAGCTTATGCTCAAATAAATTTGTTAGTCTCTAGAGTACCACATGTACGCCTGTTCTTTTTAAAGATAGTGTTGTAACTTCTGATGCTGGCTAGATTCATTCTGACTTGTGGCTCAAGTCACCACTTCATATTTTACTTTCCTACCGAGGACATTTTCAGCTTAGAACAGGTAGCATTTTATCCTCTTTTTGGTCATCCCAGGTCCAATGGAAGGATGCCACTATCCGCAAATTGTCACATCAGTCTAAATGTCAGATTCAAGCGGTCATAAACAGATAAGAAAAGTTAATAGCACAGAAGTACTTTATATCTCTTTGACTGTAAAGGGTTAACAAGTTCAGTAAGCCTGGCTGTCACCTGACCAGAGGACCAATCAGAGGACAGGATACTTTCAAATCTTGAGGGAGGGTAGTTTTTGTGCTGTGCTGTTAGTTTTGGTTGTTGTTCACTCTGGGGGCTCAGAGGGACCAGACGTGCAACCAGGTTTCTCTCCAATCTCCCTAATACAGGTTCTTATAGACTCAAAATAGTAAGTAGTAGGTAGATAAAGCGAGTTAGGCTTATGGTTGTTTTCTTTATTTGCAAATGTGTATTTGGTTGGAAGAAGTTCAAATATGTATTTGGCTGAAAAGATTTTAGTTTGTACTTGTATACTTAGACTGGGAGAGTATTCCCAGTGTCTATAGCTAAAAAACCCTGTACCTATTCCATCTTAAATTTACAAGATCATTTTTACTGTTTTTCTCTCTTAATTAAAAGTTTCTTGTTTAAGAACCTGATTGTTTTTTACTCTGGTGAAGCCCCAGGGGACTGGGTCTGGATTCACCAGGGAATTGGTGAGGAGAAAGGAGGGAAGAGGGAGAGAGAGGCTGATTTCTCTCAGTGCCAGGATTACTTTCTCTCAGGGAGAGGGAAAGAGAAGGAGGGAGGAAGGTGAATTGTCCTCTCTGTTTTGTGATTCAAGGAGTTTGAATCACACAGTGATCTTCCAGGGTAACCCAGGGAGGGGAAGTCTGGGAGAGGTAACATTGGGGGAAAGGGTTTGCTTTCCTTGTGTTAAGATCCAGAGGGTCTGGGTCTTGGGGGTCCCCGGGAAAGGTTTTGTGGGGACCAGAGTGTAGCAGGCACTGGAATTCCTGGTTGGTGGCAGCGCTACAGGTTCTAAGCTGGTAATTGAGCTTAGAGGAATTCATGCTGGTACCCCATCTTTTGGACGCTAAGGTTCAGAGTGAGGAATTATACCATGACACAAGCTTTTTATTTAAAATGTATTATTATTGTTAATCTTGTTCTACACTGTTTATCTGTGGAGATAGGATGCTAGAGCCAAATATAAGCTAGAAATATTTGTTTTCAGATGTATCCCTGTGGGGTTTTTACATGTTTTAAACAGAAGTTTTCTAGGCTCTTGTAGACACATATTGGAAATGAGCTGTGAAACTGCAGGAAACAAATGAAAGAAAAATAAATAACAGCAGCTTTCTTAACCATACAGTATTACATCACTGTTCATTGTTACAAGGCAGAACAGTATGTCTGGTTTAACTTACGTAAAAGATAGTTTGGGTATATTGTAGAAATGGGGTAGGTCTAACATCAAAAGTCACCTTGATTTTATAGAAAAATACATACAAGGCTTGTAGCATTGAATGTACTGACCAGGAATATGAAATTTATATTGAAAATACCTTTCTTTTTTTTTTAAGAGCTGGTCAGGAAATATGATTTGTTCCCGCAGAAATTTTTGATGAAAACAAAGTTATTGTTTTTGTCTAAATTTTTCTTCAAATGTTTTAATTTTTTTTTGTTAAGAAAATGAAAGCTACCAACCCAAATTGGTTTTGGTTTGCTGTGACTGAAAAAAAAAATTCAGTTTTGATTTTTGGCCAAAATTTTTCAAAACCCTTTTCATTTGCAAAAGCCCAAAACTGCACTTGTTTTGGTTTTCGGTGACTGTATGTGAAATGGTTGCATGTGAACTGCATAGCTCAGTCCAGCGGTGTGTCTTTCTTTCTCAGTATTTATTCTAGTCAGTTCCCATCCTGGCGTTTTGTTTTCAAGTAATTCTCTCACTCTCCCCGCCCCAAGCCAATTTCTGGAATGACTCCGAGGATGTTTCAAGAAGAATTTATGGCCAGATTTTTCTGTCCCCTCTGCAGGCATACAAGGGAGGACCAGGCAATAAGGAGGCTTCACTTTCTTTGGACCTCACCTGTGTAGGGGTCAGGCACAGTTTCAATCTGTACTCTGCTCCCACTGCCTGTGAAATTAGCCACATCAAAAAGGGCTTGAAGGCTGTGGCTGAGAGCATCTTTTCTCTCCAGCTCCCTCCTTCCTCACGCCTTTTCAGGGCCAGCTGCAGTTTTACCCCGAGAAATTATATCAATAGGCTCAGAAATGTAAGACAAAATTATAACCCATAGCGATGATTCTTCATATATGCTACATTGGTGTGACTGCACTGACTACAATGGAATCACCCCCTCATATACACCCAAGTAAACAAAAGCAGACTAAAGGGTCAGATAGTAACATATAGCTATCACTCATACAAAAATATTGTTATGGTTGCATTAATACTTTTTATGTGTGTCTTGGCTGCCACAGCCTCCTCCACAATATCTAGATCAGTGGTGGGTACGCGGCCCATCCGCGTAATCTGCTGGCGGGCTGCCAGACAGTTCTTTTACATTTGCACAGCTGCCCACAGCTCCCAGTGGCTGCGTTTTGCCATTCCCAGCCAATGGGAGCTCCAGGAAGTGGCGCGGGCCACAGAGACATGCTGGTCACTGCTTCCCACAGCTCCTTTTGGCCAAGAACAGTGAACCGCGGCCACTGGGAGTTACAGGTGGCTGTGCAAATATAAACAAACTGTCTGGTGGCCTGACAGCAGATTAACCTGATGGACTGCAGGTTGCCCACCACTGATTTAGAATGCCCTCTCCCTCCTGTCCATCCAAAATGCAGCCACTAAAATTATTTTCCTTGCCCATCAATCAAATCATGCCACCCTCTCTTGGAGCTCTCCTTTAGCTCCCTCTTGGCCACAATGTCACATTTAAAATTCAGGCCTTCCCTCAAGACACAATATGACTCCCTGTTCACCTACTGTTCCATCCTTCCTCCCTCATTCTCATCCTACAGTCTTCTCTGCTCTGCCAATGATGCCAGCTCTGTTGCCCTATTATCTCTTTCTCCCACTCATATTTCTGTGCAATTGTCCTCCTCAACCCTTCGCATGTAACCCCAATTCCATACAAACCAGTTTGCCATGACACTACCCTCCCTTATTTGTGTTCCTCCTAAAGACTCACTTCTTCTGCAATGCTCATGAACAGTGAAACAAACAGATACACCGGTTATTCCTGCCTTTGAGTTTCCTGGTGTATGGATCCCAACTTCTCTATTAGTCTTTCCTATTGAAAGCTCTTCAGGGGAGAGACATTCCTCATTCTGTATCCAGTATAGTGCTAAGCTCGTAGCAAATAATTAATAATGTGCTAGACTGCAGCTCATTCACCTCTGCATCTACTCTGGCACCATTTGATGAGTGTGTAGGAGGGATGGAACTCCAGTTCTGATGCTTTCTGGCTCCCTTGAAGCACTGCTTAGTTTCAGGGAAATGTAAAAGGGACAAGGGAGCAATCCCCTCAGAACACAGGGAATACAATTGTCCTTGGGCCTTGCACAGATCTTGGAATGATAGTGGGGAAGACATCTTATTTCCCCACCCTAAACCCACATAAGGGCCAAGCATAATCTAGTCTGATAATAATAATTAAAGGGCCTCTACCATAATATCTGGGTGGCCAATGCCAAAAGCAAGGCGCATTTGGGAGCTGTTTTACTCTCTCTTTTCAATAAATACAATACATTAATGAGCAGATGAAAGGATAATTTTTTAAACTTGTGTGTTAAATGAATTATAAAATAAGTTCTCACTCGTTGAAATTTGAATCACGTGAGGAAGAGATGAGATGGGAGAGAAGAAGGCTGGTTCAGAGGTTAGCGCACTAGCCTAGAACTTGAAAGACCTAAGCTCAGTTCCTTACTCCACAACTGAATTTGGGCAAGTCACTTAACACCACTGTGCCTCAGTTCCTCATCTGTCAAATACGACTATAGTACTTCCGTATCTTACAGGAGTGTTGAGAGACAAAATACATAAACAATTGTGAGGCAGTGATGGGAGCTTTGTAAGTATGTTAAATAAACAGTCCTTATTCACATGAGTAAATGATCACAAGGTCATGTTGTATAACATGGAGTGATACCCCTGATATTGCAACAGTCTGTGTCATATAGGGAAAGCCTGAAAAATTAAAACTGGAATTTTAACAGATTCATAGATTCCAAAGCCAGAAGGAACAACTGTGATCATATAGTCTGGCTTCCTGTACAGCACAGACTATAGAACTTTCCCCAAAATAATTCCTATAACACATTGCTTGGAAAAACATGCAAATCTTCATTTAAAAACATTGTCAGTGGCAAAGAATCCAGTAGAACCCTTGGTAAGTTGTTCCAATGATCAATTATTCCCACCATTTAGAATTTAGACCTTATTTCCAGTCTGAATTTGTCTGGCTTCAACTTCCAGCCTTTGGGTCATGTTATATCTTTCTCTGCTAGCCTGAAGAGCCCATTATTAGATATTTGTTTCCCAGGTATGTATTTACAGACTAATCAAATCACCCCTTAACATTATTTTTGTTAAACTAAATAGATTGAGCTCCTTGAGTCTAACACTCTAAAGTATGTTTTCTAATCTTTTATATCATTCTTTTGACTTTCTCTGAATCCTCCTAATGTATCAATATCTTTCTTGAACTGTGCACACCAGAACTGGACACAATATTTCACCAGAATATTCCCTTGTTTAGGCATCCCAGGATTACATTAGCTCTTTTGGCCACAGTGTCACAGTGGAAGCTGTCGCAGCCCTAAGCCTATGCTCAAACATGGCATCTGTTTGGTCAATTGTCAGTCCAAAGGTCACATTGGCACCATGTGCATTTTCCTGCTCTTTTCCCCTAGTCACCTAGGGGTCAGGCTAGTGCCTTGTGCAAAAATACCAGCATGCCGTGTGCATAAGGGTAGTGTGCCATGTGCAGATTCTCTTTACGTGGAGGGATCCAACTCGGAACCTGGAAGGCGAAGGAGCTAGGGACCAATCAGATGCTGACACGAGTAAGAGAGCTTTCAGATAAAACTATGTCTCGCGCCAAGATCTGCAGGAGTCTCCGCATGTTAGCTGGAAGGCCTGATCACCCTTTCAGCCAGAAGGGTCTCCTGTGTATCTTGCTGGCTAGTGTTGTGTCCTGCCAATTCGTCATGCCCTTGGTGTCTGTACTGCTGGTCAGCTGCTCCTGGAGTGTGGTATTTGTATTCTAATTTCTGTAAATATTCTGTTTGCTTAGCCTCTTTCCTTTTCCCTCCCTTATTTGGTACCAAGTTATGTATATAGTATATGAAAGTTAAATTGTTGTATTAATTGCTATTGTGGTTAATTGTTGTATTTTATAGTATTTGGTTAACGTGCACAAAGTTTATTTAGTTTTTGTGTATCTGTACAGTTAATTATAGATTGTTTGATTTCTTGTTGTTGGATGTAAATAGGTTGTTTCAAGTTGTGTGTAGATTTTTGTTCTAATAGTAGTGCTAGTAAAAGTGCTCCTCCCCAGCCCAAGCTGCAACTCATTCCCCATCAATAAATGGCCACTTGTTTTGAACTTTCAATCTATCACGTTTTGATTTTCTTCACTCGATCAAAAACTTACTCGAACCTGTATTGGTCTCGGACAGAAGCCTAAGGTGCCCAAATCCCGCTAGAATCCAATGGCAGTTGGGCATCTAGCCCGCTTTGGAATTTCCAAAGGACCCAATGTGAGATGCAGTTAAAAAATTCTTAAATTTTTTAAAGTCACTTCTGCTAATTAATATCATTAAATAAGGACCTGAAAAATCTTATCACCTGTCTGTTCTTAAACTGCCTCATTCTGAAATGAACTCTGTTGTCTTACAAGTAATTTGACTCCATTCTAGTTTGCCTATATGGTAAAGATAAAAAGAAACATGCTTGCTAGCTATGACATCTGATATTTTATATCATCTAAAACTTGCCTTAGAAAATTATTCAAGATTAACTTTAAATATCTCTTCAACTGTATGTCAAAATAAGTTTCACATGATCAGGGTCATCAATTCTCACCCAACATTAGCCTTAAATGAATTCAAAAAATGCTTCATTAAATCAGATAAAATGGGTAAAAAGGACAGAAAACATGTTAGTGATACAGAATTATTATTATAGTAGACATCATATCAAAATGTAGGACAAAATACACATTCTTTCATTTTCACAGTGTCAGTTACAGAGCACATAAGTGACTTGAATGTGAATAACTTTTCAGGATGGTAACTTTAGAATCCATCTCTATAGAAAACAAAAAGAAAAAAAACAGAATAAGTTATAGTAAATTTATGGTACAATAGGTCTAATTATCCTGAATTAATAGCTGAATTACAATAACCTATATTGGAAAATATTTTAATTAAGAAGTGCTTCAAGTTATTATTGACAGGTTTCACTTTCAATGGTACTGGTGGGTCTTAATTTGTTTTGGTGTTCATACTGTCTGAACTCATTGCTAGTTATAGTATGAACTCTGTTTTGTTTCCATTCTGGTTTCAGAACTCTTTTGACCTTCATTTCTCCCTACATTCTCAGACCCCTGAGGATAGTGGGTATTCCGTATAAATAATGCAGATTATTGGGCAAGAGAACAATTGTGTGCTAACAAGTAACATTTTAACCTCAAAGTGTTAGGGATTGATACTAACAACAGAAGCAAAGTAGTGGATAGAGCAAGTCAAGCAGCTGCCAAATATGCTGAGTGCAGTGCCTACAGGCTTTTGATCCAGGAAGCTAGAGTAACAATTATCCATGTTCCTTAGCGTGTTTAAGGACTAACAGATTTATTTGGGCATAAGCTTTCATGGGTAAAAAAACCACACTTCTTCAGATACTGAAGAAGTGAGGTTTTTTTACCCATGAAAGCTTATGCCCAAATAAATCTGTTAGTCTTTAAGGTGCCACTGGTATCCTTATTGTTTTTGTGGACAGAGACTAACATGGCTACCCCCTGATACTTAGCATGTTTGTGGACTTGAGACTTATGTCAGCATTGCCAACGTTGCTGGAGGACTAGCGGTTCATGTATAAGTTTGGGTCCTCTGTATCCCATGCTCACCAGCACAAGAGTTGTTCAGTCACTAATACCCCTGGTTGCACACCAACATATTTCTTCCAGAATATTCTGGGCACATGCACTCTGCCTGTGGTTACTGAAGAAAACAAATTGCACTTTAAAAGATGGTAATTGTCAATTTTGATGGAAAATGTATGCACATTATGAAAGAAGCCACACTGGTTTCCTTTATCAACGTGACCTAGACTGATGTTTGCTTATGGCCCAGTCTGTCCACACTGACTGTGTTGGGTTCTTCACTGTGCTTTGCAGAACTTCCTGTCCTGTCACCATTTAACACCCATTCAGAGGATTATTACAGGGCTTACCTGTAATTATTTTATGGTTCAATATGACTGCTACTTTAAATACAGCTACTTTAAATATGCGAGTTCACTTAAGGATCAGGGTTCTAACATCATACCAACTTCAGGTACTGATGCACCAATTTTGGTCTTTAGTACCCCTCTAGATTTTGGGACAGCCTTGGTGTAGCTAGAAGCCTGCTGAAAACACTTCCTGGTGATTCTGTGCTGAGTGGTGTAAGTAGAAATCATTTCTTGCCAGTACTGCACTCATGGGAGGTACACAAGTGGAGGGTGGGGGGAACATGATCTCCTCATGTGACTCTTCCCCACCCAACAGCCCCCACCCTCTCTCTGTCCCTCAAATACCCCCCTTTGTATATACAAACATCAACATGCTTAACTATTCACTCCCCCCTCCCCAAATAGGTAGTATTTCAGTCTGTTTATATGAAATATGGAAATGGGGTGAGGAGCCATTTCAGCATAGGTATGGCTTATTAACAGACAAAAATTTTAAATAGAACTGTATCCTAAACTGCATTTATGGTATTGTACCCAAGCATTGCATTTCAATGGCAGATTCAACTTCCTTTATAGGAACAGACTCCTGAAACGCTTACCAGCTCACAAAAGTGGTCCATAGTCATGCAAATAGTCCCATTGTCTTCAGTGGGATTGATCAAATGATTAAGGGGGTTACACGATTAGTTTCCAAGTTTGTGAATTGTTCTGGATGAAACTGAAAATGCCTGAGCTGGCAGGTCAGAAGGAGCTTCATTTGAATAAAGGTGGACAGATGTGGGATATGTCTTCGATCCGTAGCTAAGATGAGGAACATCTTTTCAGCAAAGTTCTTGGCAGGTTGCTGAGGCAGTTAGCTGGTTTAAGACTGTCCGTGTCTGGCATTATCATCTTCACTTATAGTTCTGACCCACAACGTTGGAAAATGAGGCATTTGTTTTCTTTGTTTTGCAGTTCCAGTTAGCAAAATGCATGTTAGACTAGTTGGACTGTAAAGAAGAATTCTAGATACACTGGGAACAACACCTGATTCCCATCAGGCTGCAGAACATCAGAATCGAAACATGCTCTGTTCAGTGCAAGCAGAGACATTCCTCTAATGATTTGAACTTGATGTGATGTAGTATGGATGTCATGGATATTTCAGCTCAATGGGGAGAAACAGAATCCAAAACACTGTTTAAACACCTTCTGTCCCCCCTATCCCCACGCCTTGAGGACCCCTGACCAAATTAACAGCACAATACATATGCTAACAAACTTCAGCAAAGGCTTTGTTGAAGTTTGTTAGCATATGTATCATGCATAAAGCCATATAAAGAATGAATGTCATCCCTAGCCCTGTTCTGCTCCTTTAAGGAGCAGAGTGAATCCTTCCCCTAACCCCAAATCATTCCGGTACCCGCTAAAAATCTCTTGCTGGTACTGCATACTGGAGGATACCACCCCTGGTGCTGGGTAAACAAGCATCTCTAAGCCTCCCTACACATTACTCAGTGCTGTACAGGACTTAGCCATCTCTGGAGCTGGTGTGAGGAAAGTGCAGCCATTCACAAAAGTTTTTTAAAAATATATATGCATTTTTTCTAATTCTCAAAATAATTCCAGTTCAGTTCATACTTTGGACAAGGTCTTTGTTGGATTTTATTTTTCTTGAATTGGTTCTCCAGTCCTCAGTTTAAAATATCATCTGACTAAGGCTCGGAACCCAACAGATGCTGAGCATCAAAGAGCATTTGAGAATTCTCCCTACTTTGCAGGTTTAGCTCCAATGTTTTTATATGATATACAGCAACAGCTGCAAAACATTTATTAGAAATTGATAAACTTATTTAAAGCTCTTCTTTGATGTATTTAAACAAGTTTCTGTGATAAGCTATATCAGCCCTATGCACTAAAAATAAAAGAAAATGTAATAAATGCTATGATTGTGATGACATTCCATGTCAAGGCCTAACAAAGCAGACAGCAATGCCTCACATGAACTAAAATTGTAAGCTCTTTGGCTAAGGCACTGTCTTTTCATTCTGTGTATACTGAGCCTAGCACAACAGGATTCTGATTCCTGATTGTGGCAAGCACTGCTGGAATACCTATAATATATTATGGTATATAATAATAATAATGATCAAGTTATTCACTAAGCTTTGGGAATATACATATTGTCTAAAAACTATGCCACTGAAAGGATTTTTTTTTTTTACATAAAAATGGTCTTTTTTAATCTTTGGTGGGTCTTGAGCGCCACTTCTGCCTGGGATCAGCATTTGAAATTGATTCTTGTCTTCTGGACATACGCTAGGTGAGCAGTAACTACTAGTTCTTTGGCTGTCCATTAAAGTCCAGTGAGAAGGTGGGGTTGACCAAATCCTCCTTGCCTTGTGTTGAATCTTCACTGATCGAATCAGACTGAAATTATGAGAGAATTGGGAAAACCTTGCTGTGCTGCTGCTACCCGGAATCAGTACTTCATTTTAGTTCTTGTTACAGCTTATATTTTCAATTTGGACACAGGGGATGAGCTACACAGCTCTCATTGAGTTATAACAGCAGTTGTTTATCTAAGTCTTGATGCATTGTGTAGAACACTTACTCCCAAGAGTCTAACTTAATCATACAAAAGGAAGGAAATTCAAAGATAAAATGAAAAATCCTTCTTAGTTTACCCAGTGCTGCCTCGTAATTTCAGGGGCCTTTTGTGTTCTGAAATACTTGCACCTGTTAGAATGAGTTAAGGGCATGCTATCAGCCTTATTTCTGTGCTTGTACACAGTTAAATCAGACAACTAAAGGATAACTCAATTGTATGTACTGACAGGGAAACGTCTGTGCAATTTACAATTTCCCATTGTTCAATTTTCAGTTACTTGTTTTGTGTGTGTGACTGTAGGGTTTGTATGTACAATTTAAGCATGCATTCTAAAAGATGTAGGGCAAATTTTGCCTTTTTGAGTGTGAGGATGTAGAGTGGCTGCAAGGGGCATGGAAAAGTAGCAGGCAACTAGACATCACTCACTCACACTCACTCACGCCCGTCACCCCAATCGGGGTATGGGCCGCAAACCACAGATCTCCAGAGTCCTCTATCCTGAGCCATTCGCTCACTAGACAGCAGTGGAGGATATTTCAGGGTGACCCAGGGAACATTCTTTGCAGGACATTGAATATGGCTGTTCACTGCCTTTCATCTCACTCATTTACAAGGCAATTTCCACCATTGTATCAAATCCTTCTTTCAAAAGAAGCATGGCATCTCCATCCATAGCATCTGCAGCCAACAGCAGCATGATCCCAAGACAGCTGATCTCTGGGCTGCAAAGTGCTGATGAGTGTTTTAGCCAGGCTCCTAGCTAAACAATTCCTGAGTGGCTAGATCAGTCTCCTGCCATTGGAGGAGCAGAAAATGAGTTGACTTGCACCCCTTTTTGCGTTTCCCACACCCATATGAGACACGTCTTAATGTTACCCTTAGCTCTTAGTGTTATTTGAACATCATTTCTGGGCTCACTACAGAACAGAAGAGTCAGCCTTTTAGCTGATTGAACCGACATCCAATTTTCTGAAAAATCAAGCATGGCAAACAAATCTCTCTGATACAAGCATAAGCCCTCTAAGCCAATGAGCAGAAATCAGGAAGCAACCAAGAACGACCTGCAGAAGAAAGAGCTTGACGGTTGGGTACTTCAGTGTAAGAGTCAGATCCCTCTTGGAATCAATCATTTACAAAACTGCCATTGATTTAGATGGAAGTAGGATTGGGCCTTTTAAAGCAAAACACCAGTGTAGGACCTGATCCTGCAGGATGCAGAACATCTCCTATGGAGTAGCATCAATTCCCACAGACTTCTGTGGGAAGTAAGGGAGCTCTCCATATCACAGGAGATACTGAGCACTGTGACGGAGGGAGGTCTTTTAGCTAATTTAAAATTATCAAGAACCAGAAATACTAGATGTGATTTTGTCATCAGATCACATCTTAGTATCAACAAACCAAACAAGATTGTGGTTGGTTTATTTCTGATCAGTGTTTTCCTCAGACACAGGCCTTCCTACAGAAAATACTGTACTCACAGAAGGAATGCATCTGACAGTGGGACAACAGGCTATGAATTTTACTTAAAAAAAAAAAAGTATGGCTCAAGTCGATAGCTTTGACCATTGGTGCTTAGGTAGCAAAAATTTCATTTAATATCTTGGATCCTCTATATAATGTGTCCTCTGTAGAATACATCATTCTATCAGGAACAAGTTTTCCCTACGTTTACAGTGTCGCATTAGAAGCTGATGTTAAGATTTGTTCAGCTAATGGAATCTTTACCTTTCTGTTATGTTATCTCTGACATACAGGCTGAAGGTTTTATCTTTATCTGAGCTATAATTCTTACAGATGAATCACCTTACCTAAACTAAGGTAACAGTAGAATCATTTGGAAACAATCAAACTGGAGTCTTTTCTTTGTTTTCATTACTGTTATTTCCTGTATCTGTCCATTTGAATGATTCATAAGGGAGTTTTCTGGAATGCACTGTAAAGCATCCATCCCATTGTTCAAGATTTTTCTCAAATTCTGTGACTGCTATAGAAATACATAGCGATACATTATTTGTTAGTGTAGCAATCACAGCTGCGTTTAGGTTTACTACTCTCTTTTAGCTCTTGGTTTTTGCATGCTGTGGAGAGTTTTATTTATGGAAAGTTAAAATCAATCTGCTTTACATGGATTTAATCAAATTAACCCTCCTTCTGTACTCAAAGTGGTTCTCAGTCAAATATTCTGTGAGATGGGTATTTCACTAGTACGTATTTATTACAGCTGATTTAATCTTTTCCATTTGAAGTGTTTTTAGGCAGAAAATTAGGTTGTGGACTAAATAATTTTTTTGCAAATAATAAATAATTATTATTAACTGTCCTCAAAAAACTTTTCACAGTTCACATCCATAAGTCACTATGGACAAAATTAAAAACTTTTCCCTAATTGAAACTTCATACATTTTGAGGTGCTACAGTTTTTTTTCCAGACCTTTGTAAGGGAGGCCATGGTTGCATGAGCCATTTCTAGTTGTTGTCTGATTTCTATGGAACTGCCCCCTTGATTGGATATGTATGAGCCCAGATAATCAAATTTATCTACCGCCTCTACAAATCAACCTTTAAATTGTGATGTCCACTTGCATTTTGTTTTTGTTAATTGTGTCAGCGTGCATGCGTTTAATTTTTACTACATTCAGGGATAGTTCATATTCTTCACTATTTTTTTTTCAGATTCCAAAAATGTTTTGCATTTCATCGGTTATTGTAGTTATTAATTATTATTAGTATTATTAATAAAAGCATTGTGTCATCAGTGTGGAAATCCTAGCTCCTTCCTCTTGTCCAAACCTTTCAGGGCTTGTATGCAAAATTTATTATGAAGCATGTTGAAAAAAGTTGGTGACAGAATACATCTATTTCACACCCTGCCCAGTGGATAACCACTCACTGTTGTCCACTGCTGTTTGCACCATTGATAGTAGAGGCTTGAATTAGTTCAGTGGGGTGTTTTGTAATCTCTGGGTCTACCAGTATCTGCCAAAGACGTCACATCAGATGGTGTCAAATGCTTTTGAGTAGTCAATGAAACATGATCAGTGGGTGATTATAATCCTTGCATTTTTCACTGATGTGACAGATGTTTGCAATTTAATCTTGTGCCTTGTCCTCTCTGCAACCAGCTTGTTATGCTTCTGTCATTCAGTTAATGTGATCCTGAATAATGTAAAGCAGAATTTTGCTTATGTCCAATATCAGGGAGATGGTGTGATTGTTAATGAACTCTGTTATGTCTCCTTTCTTTTGTTGGGGCAGAAAGATTCCCTTTCTCCAGCCAATTTCTAGTTACCCATACATCATTACAAAATTTTCCATATAAAATCAATACTGTGGTTACCAATTGCTTGTAACAACTCTGCTGGTATGTTATCTACCTTTGGTGCTTTCCTGACTTCATTTTCATAATAGCGCATAACACTTCCTCTTGTAGGATTGATGGCTCCAATTCTGTACTCTCCTTTCTGTCATTCTGTATTGTAAGTGTTTCTAATGAGGCAGACAGTAATCTCTCCACCGGCATTTGATATCATCACCTTCATTGAGGATTCTGCAATCATGATCTTTTATGATGTTCGATTACACAGAAAACTTTTTGATAAGAAGTCTGACCACTGTCAACATTCCTTTTGTATTATTACAGTATTTGTAATTCTCAATTCTGCACATTCTGCCCTTATGTATTCACTTTTATTTTGCCTAGTCTGCCTCTGGATCAGTCTGCAGGCTCAATTCCTTGTATTCTTTCCTATGTTCTTTGATCTCCAGGACATTTTTTTTTTCATTCTGCATCTTTTTTTTTTTTTGACAATTCAAACACCTTCTCAGTTACCATGGTGCAATCTAATGCTGACTGTTCAGAATATGTGCTTTGGTGGCTTCGAGCATGATAGTTTTTATTTTTATTCCAAAATTAATTTGGGTTGTTCTCTTTTGCCTCTGACAATGCCTCAAACACCTTTTATACAGAAACCTTGTAGTCTTGGATGATTCTGGAGAAGTCCAGCCATAGTGGACCTGCCAAACATCTTCTTTTTTAAGTTTTAATTTTGTTTGAAGCAAACAGTTGGTCAAAAATCTTTGTCTATTGTATGTTCAATCTCCAGCACTGCTGTATCACTACATAGTTGATTTGTTTTTTTGTCATCTTTACGTGTATAAATGGCTATGATGTTGGGTGAAATTAGTGTTTGTATTGACCTCGTGATTAGAGCTGCAGAATTCAAATGAACAACTTCCTTTCTCGTTTTGTAAATCTAGACCATTGTTTCCCATTACTTCTTTTTGAGATCTTACACATCCCACTTTAGCATTCAGGTGCCCAGATACAAGAGTGATACCTTTGCTTGGTATGCTAATAAATGTCTCTGCAAGTTGTTCATAGAACTCAGTCATGACATCATCAACTGCTATCACAAAAGCATAATACTGTATGATTGTCATTTTGATTGGCTTATCTCAAAGGCAAATTGTAAAGCTTTTATTGCTGATTGGGTTGTATCCAAGTACACACTTTCGTGTCTCCTTGGACAGGATAAATGGAACTCCATTTTCTCTGATTCTGAGTAGTACATTGCATAGCCATCAATCATCAGAAGTGACCTTACCATTCCATCACAGCTCTGAAATTCCACATATATCTATTTTGTGTCTTTCCAATTCCTTGGACACAGTGGCACACTCCCCTTTGTACATAGCCCTCACAATCCATATTCCTACTCTAATGATTGGTTTATGAAGGTTCAGGTCACTCTTTTCCTTGGTGCAAACATCAGGCACTATTTTTTCATGGGATCTGGTACAGCACCATCATAATTGGAATCTGTATTTTGGAAAGGCAGAGATTATTGGATTAATAGCACCCAGAGGCCCCTATCAGGATATGGGCTTCATTGCACACTGTGCATGCATGTGTGTGCGCGCACACACACACACACGAAGATATGGTCACTGTCAAGTAATCCTGCATTGGCTTAAGAATGTAAGTACCAACATCAGGGCAAGACAGTTAAGAAGCAGAGAAAAAAACCCAAATTGGTTTTGAATTCTACACTTGGATTTTGCCAGCCAAGTATCAGCTGTGAACTCCTCAAGCACTATAATGGCCTTAACATGGAGTCATAAACAGTCCCTTTGGGTACGCCAGGTTATCTTGCCACCCAGCTAGCTTGCCTTTCTGATCGATGGTACTGAACACCAAAAATCAAAACCATATTCAGATTACTTCCAGTCCTAAGGGGCTAGTTACTTATCACAGGCCAGTGGCACTTTAGAGCTTATACCAAAGACAATGCTTGTGAATCCTATAAGAAACTAACTAAATATTAACTTAAAAAAAAAGAGAGAGAGACAGAGATACATCTTTTAGGGCTAACCCAGACTAAGCATCTGCGGATACTTTGCTTATGCTTAGAAATCTTGTTCTCCCAAAATCCAAGAAGCATAGAAATATAGTTTCTTATTTTTAGGGATTTTTATCTCCTTTCCCCTTGAGTTCAAGCTGATAGGGTGAGTTCATATGGAGGTCTCGTCTTCATGGGGAGAAGGGAGGAGAAATGCAATTATCAAATTTTTTGTTCTGTGATGTCCTCAGATTACATTGTTTTAAAATGTTTTGGTTTGAAGTCTGTATTTGAAAACAGATTGTTCCAGTTAGGCTGAGCAACCTTAATCTGCATGTAATAAAGCAAACTTTTTTGAAGAATTTAGGCATTTTCCCAATCCTCTCAAATATTAGATATTTCTAATCCAGCGCATCTCAGACACAGTACATCTGAAAAGCCCAGTCAGTAAGGGCTAATATATTCTGAAGAACTAAAAATAAAAATCCTTTGACACATCACAGTTGGAAATGAATTTCTGCTTACTGTTGCGTTGACTCCATCTTCTCTGAGACAGCTAAAATAAATCTTATTACAGTGGCGATTCCATTGGCAATGTAGATTAATATTTGCAATTATTACAAACTAGCAGTTGGGAATCACTGGCATTTTGGGAAGTGTGAATGCTATTATTTAGGTAACCTATATATTTATATTTCTCATTAAGTACCTTTCATATAATCAATATAGAAATTAAGGCAGTTGATAGTATAATCTTTAGTAATTAGTAATTTATCTTTTGATAGCAAATGAAATATTAATAGGCTTCCACTTGTTTTACAGTAATGACTGGACACAACCCCTAGGCATTATTCAGGGATAATTTCTATTGTGCACAGTGAAAAGCAAAACCAAAGAATTTGTGAGTCACTGTTTATCTGAGCACCAGAAAACAACCTGCATCACCAGATTGTGAATTTAAGCACTTCAAATTGTTTCCCATTGCTTCTGTAGAAATCATCCCAATAGATTAGGAAAAATGTGGGTAAGTGAACAATGACATGTAAAAGATGTCTTTTGGCAGGAGCAAAAGAACCCACTGCCTGATCTTTTACTTGTCACTTGTAAGGTATACGACTCCATCAAATTCAAAATTTATATTCCATTCCAGAAGCAGAGCAGCACAGAGATTCTCCTAGTGATCACAGAAGGAGGGTGATAGGAATGGCAGAAGTAGTCATAAACACTGAGCTGACCGGGACTCAGTTTGTATATCTACACTGCAATTAAGAACCTGTGGCTAGCCCATGCCAACTGACTGGAGTTTGCGAAGCTTGGGCTAAGGGACTGTTTAATTGTCATATAAACCACCTCGCACGGTCCTAGAGCCTTGGCTCCAGCCCAATCCCAAACATCTACACCACAATTAAACATCCCCTTCTTGAGATCCATGAGCCTGATGCAGTGGGCATGATCCAGTTACAGGTTTTTAAATGCAGTGAAGCTTGTACACACCTCTCCCTCTCCTTCTGTCACCACCTCCAAACTGGCTGCTTATGAGTAGCTTGTGTTCTAGAAACTTCAGCAGCATGTGTTCCACTCTTGAGATCTGGTCATGCATGTCACATTCCTGTTTCAAAACATGTGTGGGTTGGAAGGCAGACTCCATTACAGGGAAACTCTAGCAGCATAATGACAATTTATATCACATGTTTGCTGTTATTCTCTCTCTTCTGCTTTTAAAGTTTTTTTTTTTTAAAACCAAAAACAAACACAATAGATGACCAGTCCTGCAAGATTCTGAGCACCTCTCAGAAGGTGCTGAGTATGCTCCACTCCCATTGCCTTCAATGGGAGTAAAAGGGTCTCATCTGTACTAAGAGTCATTCAGCACCCTGTAGGATGATACCATTTCTCTAAGTGAGGACATTTGTGGCACACATCTGGAAAAAATCATTGCTAGAAATCTCTGCAATTCTTGTTTACTCTGAGGTTGTGGGATATTTAGCATAGCCTCCATTTTAGTGTCATCCTGTTTCATCCCTTTTTGGTTAATATATGTAATAAATATTTTACCTCCAGTGTATGTGTGTGACATTTTCTTATATCACATTTCAAGTACTCAATGTTCTTAGACTAATGGTATGTTAATATAGGGTTAGATGGACCCAGGAGGTTCCTTCCAGTCCTATGTTTTTGTGGAGGGTTCAGTCAACAAAAAATAGACATCATCAGTTTAAGTAATATTATCTTGTTTCTTCAAAAGCTCAGCTTCTATATTGCGGACAATTCTGGTCAGGGCCTGCTCCAGAATTTTTGCTACCCCAAACAGCCAAAAAAAAAAAAGCCGCGATCGTGATCTGCGGCAATTCAGCGGGAGGTCCTTCGCTCCGAGCGGGAGTGAGGGACCCTCCGCCGAATTGCTGCTGAATACCTTAAAGTGCCATCCCGCTCCGGAGTTGCCGCCCCAAGCACCTGCTTGGTAAGCTGGTGCCTGGAGCTGGCTCTGATTCTGGTGCACTAGATATACGAAAGGCCAGCGCTGACAAGGGTGGGGCATGTAGAAGGTACAATTGTACTGGACGCCAGAGATCAAAGGGGCCCCCAAAATGTCTTTAACGTGTGTAAATAAAGTGAAATGGAAGGGGATGGGGTCACAGCTGCTATGATATACCAGGACCCCACAATTCTCTAGACAGGCTCGCCAAAAGATAACTTAAGGGGAAAAATATATTCTGTCCAACAGCCAGGCAAATGGACTGTATTTCAAACTTCTTTTATGCAGTTGTATTTGCTAAAATCCTTTGAATGCTCCTAAAGTAGAGAAGAAGCTAGTTCCAATCACTCTGCTACTTATTTCTCCCACAGCTAGCAGCTGAATGTGCTCTGCTGTTATGGTTTTTATGTTTCTTTAGATATAGCCATGGTCTCAAAGAGTTGTTTGGTTATTTTAATTTATTAATAGAGCTGGTCAGGAAACTGTCTTCCCATCCCATGAGAATAAGATTGAATTTTTAAAAAAATATCCCAACACAATTGATGACCAAAAAAAAAAAAACTCTCTTTATTGGGAAAAAAAATAAATAAAATAAATAAATGAAAATCAGATCATGCCAATAAAACATTCTGTTTCATAGAATCATAGCTATGTTGGGATGGTCATCAAGTCCAGCCCTGGCACTGAGGCAGGATCAAGTAATCCTAGACTGTTACTGGGTTTGTCTAATCTGTTCCTGAAAAATTCTAATGATGGAGATTCCACAACCTCCCTTGCAAGCCTATTTCAGAGCTTAACTACCTTTTTAATTAGAAAAATGTTTTTTTCCCTAATATCTAAACTAAATCTCCTTTGCTTCAGATTAAGTCCATCATTTCTTGTCCTTTCTTCAGCAGACATGGTGAACAATTGGTCACTGTCCTCTTTATATTTGAGGACAGTTATCAGGTTCATCCTCAGTCTTCTCATTTCAAGACTAAACATGCCCTTTAAAAAAAATCTTAATAAGTCAGGTTTTCTAAAACTTATCATTTTTGTTGCTCTCCTCTGGACTCTCTCATGTTTATTCACATTTTTCCTAAAATGTGGCACCCAGAACTGGACACAATACTGTAGCTGAGGTCCCACCAGTGCCAAGTAGAGTGGGACAGTTACCTCCTGTGCAGGGCTGGTGCAAGGATGTTTCATGCCCTAGGCGAAACTTCTACCTTGCGCCCTCCCCATCACAGCAGCTCCTCCTCCTCCGCCCTGAGGCTCCCCCCCTTGCGGCAGCTCCCCACCCTCCGCCCTGAGGCTCCCCCCTTGCGGCAGCTCCCCACCCTCCGCCCTGAGGCACCCCCTGTCTCAGCTCACTCCTTCTCCACCCACGAGCACGAGCATCCTGTGGCTGCTTCACTTCTCCCACCTCCCAGGCTTGCGGCACCAATCAGTTTAGGCACCGCAAGCCTGGAAGGCGGGAGAAGTGAAATGGCCATGGCATGCTTGGGGAGGAGGCAGGGCAGGGGTGAGATGGGATGGGGAGTTCCCTTGTGTGCTGCCCCCTCCCCCTTATTTGCTGCAGGCAGCCCTGTCCGTGCTCCCCTGCCCCAGCTCCCTCCACCTAAATGTCGGCAGCAACCAGGGCGGCTGAACATCTGGCCACCACGGTCGCTGCTGAAGAAAATGGCACCCCCCGAATGCCAGAACCCTAGGCAACCGCCTAGGTTGTCTAAATGGTTGCACCAGCCCTGCTCCTGTGTCTTACATACGACACTCTTGTTAGTACATACCTGGTGATATTAGCCTTTTTCACATTTGCATCACATTGTTGGATCATATTCAGTTTGTAGTCCACTATAATCACTAGATATTTTTCAGCAGTACCATCACCTCATTTTGTAGATGCACATTTCATTTTTCCTGTAATACTTTGCACTCGTCTTTATTTAATTTCATCTTGTATATTTCATACCAATTCTCCAGTTTGTCAAGGTCTTTTAGAATTCTAATTCTGAACTCCAAAATGCCTGTAACTCCTCCCATCTGCAAGTTTTATAAGCATGCTCTCTATTCCATTATCCAAGTCATTAATGGAAGTATTGATTAGTATTGGATGTGGGACTAACCCCTGTAGTACCTCCACTAGATATGCCCTCCCAGTTTGACAGTGAACCACTGAAACTATTATTTGAGTCTTTCAACCAGTTTTGCACCCACCTTATAGTAATTTCATCTAGACCACAATTCCCTAGTTTCGTTATGAGAATGACATGTACGACTGTTTCAAAAGCCTTACTAAAATCAAAACATATCATTAATGCTATAATTTAGTCACAGAATCCATGACTTCTGGTGACCTCTATGACTTCAGCCTGTGGTGCTGGGGAGCTATAGAATCCCTTGCCACTCATGGGGGCCGGGAGTTGTGGGGTTCCCCTGCTGTCTCTGGCAGCCCCCAGATCTCCAAGCTACCATGGGTGGTGGAGGTACCCCACAGCTAAGGGCAGTGGGGGAACTCCTGAGATCCCAGCCCCCACAGACCCCCAGAGCTGTGGGCAATGGGGGCAAGCCACAGCTCCTGTTCCCCGCAAAGGAACCCCCCAGATGCTGCAGGTACAGAGGTCCCTTCACCTCACAGTCATGGGCTATGGGGGACCCTGGAGCTCCAACACTTAACCTGCAGTGGGCCCCCCCCCCCAAGAACTCCTAGCCACTGTGCAGCTGCCCTGCTGCAGGGAGTGTGGGGATCCATAGATTCCCATTTTGTCGTGGATATTTTTACTAAAAGTCACGGATAGGTCAAGGCTTCCATGATTTTTTTCTTTATTGTCCATGACTTTTACTAAAAATATCTGTGACAAAATCTTGGCCTTGCATATCACACCTACTGCTTCCCCCTTATCCACTGGGCCAGGAACTCTATCAAAGAAGGAAATTAGGTTGGTTTGGCATGATTATTTCTTGACAAATCCATGCAGGCTATGCTGTATAACCCTATTATACTCTAGGTGCTTACAAACTGATTTTTTTAAATAATTAGTTCCCGTAATCAAAGTTAGGCTGACTGGTCTGTAATTTGCCCCCCAGTGTGTGCGCACGTGCACACACACACACACACACACTTTGTTCTTCTTTCTAAGACAAGCACTATTCTTGCCCTTCTGGGACCTCACTCGAAGTACATGAGCTCTCAAAGATAATTGCTGACAGTTCCGAAAATGCTTTAGCTAGTTCCCTGACTGCCCTAAGATGAATTTCATCAGGCACTGCCAGCTTGAATACATCTTATTTATCTAATATTTTAATTGTTCTCTCTCTATTTCAGCTTGTGTTCTTTCCCCTTTGTGAATATCTGGTCACCATTAATCATTTTAGTGATGACTGAAGCAAAATAGGCATTAAATACCTAAGCTGCCTTGATGTCATGAGTTAGTAGCTCTCCTTCTCTACTAAGCAGACTATCTACACTTTCCTTCACCTTTCTCCTCATGTTTTTAAATAACTTCTTCTTTTTGCCCTTTAAGTCCCTTGCTAGGTGTAACTAATTTTGTTCCTTAGCCTTTCTGATTTTGTGTTTATAGACTTATGCTATTCTTTTGTACTGCTCAGCAATTGGTCCATATTTCCACATTTTGTAGGATTCCTTTCTGATTTTCAGGTCATTAAAGAACTTCTGAAGGAACCACATTGGCGCTGGCATTTTCCGATGGAAAAAAATAATCTTAAAAAAAATTCCTGACCATCTTATGTTGCTATTATCGTATTATTGCCATTGAATGTGCCACTCATTTAATTCACTGGCTTCTTGTTTTACTTTAAAATTCAACATGGTGAGATTAATTTGCTAAGCAAGAAGCTTCTATTCCCTTCAAGTTGCTTCAGCCCCCATTCCCACTGATCTAAAATGCTCCAAGATGGACAGAAGGGTGCACCCCTCTCACCCAGCCAATAGAGACAAGGGACATAAAATCTATGCAAGACTCTCACCCAGTAGAAACTCTTTTTATGGGAGGAGGCAGGCGTTGCAGACAGATTGAGGTCTGTGCAGAATTTATGGTGAAACAGCAGAGACTGAGCGGGGTCTTGCAGGTGGAAGGCTGAGGATACGGGTCTGAACAGAACTCTAGGGCCACAGAGCCAGTGACTAGCTCAGGCTCTTAAAGGGACAGGAGACAGAATAATGCTATTGCGGACAAAATGTCCTTGACACAGGAGACTAGTTTTGGAGGTAGTCAGTGTTTTTTGAACAGCTGTTGGACCCACAAGAAGGGCTACTGTCCATGTAAAGGATAAATTGTAGAGAGATAAGGAATGTGGTGGTGCATGCAGGGCGGGGCAGGGACTTGTAGCCAAGCTATTACTGCTGTTGGGGCATCCTGCTATCAGGGGCTGAACAAGAAATGTTACCACAGCATCAGGTGTACAGTGAAGAAGGTCCCTCCATGAGACACCATAGAATGATCCTGGCCAGAAAACCTTTGAGTTACCAACATGCCTTTAACAGAAGACTAGACTGGTGAGGAACTAATCCTAGGCACTGTGGCTGAGGATCCCAACACACTATTGGACTGCCTTTAGGGGCTAAGCTAATAATTGTCAATACTTTTAAATATAACTGATTAAGCCAAACACACCTAGGGCATTTGTAACTTTCCACTTTCCTGCCATGCTTAGTAAAATATTCCTTCACATTAGACATGTGGTTATTGGGACGCTCCCTGGCTAGCACCTATGGGATCTAGAAGCTAAAGTGTCTTCAGCACTTGCCTCTGAGTCATGAGCTACCTGGCACCCTAGTAGGTCCCTTAAGAGATTTGTTTCCCACTAGAGCTGTCCAGATGATGACAACTTTCAAAGTTTTGAAACCTCAAAAACATTTCAAATATTTTTACAAATTGGAATCATGTTGAATGTCCATTTTTAGATCAAAAAAGTCATCTCTCTCTCTCTCGTCAGAAGTGAGCTCTGAGCCTCAGAAACCTTACCATCAACAATGTTATAAAAATCAGTGTGTATCTGGCGAAACCTTTCAAGCTGTTCCAACCAGCTTCAGGTATCACAACGCTGAGCAGCCATGTTAGTTATAATGTGTTTTAGTTACAGTAAACCCTAGTCTCAGTGAAGATGAATTTTGCTGGGTAGAGGAACTTCAGGCTTTAAACAAACGCAATGTTAAACACATTTTAAAGAGAGACATGAGTCTTTAGTACAACCAATTTATTCAAGCATATAATTTAATTATTCTAATTCCTTGTTTTCATTTAGGCAATATGACATTAATCGTATATTTAATTAGGCTTAATTTTTACAAAGTAAAGTATTTAATATAAACTGAACTTCCACAAAAGCAAGTGACTTCCCATTGCTTTTATATATATTTTCCATACTTGATGTGCCATTTACTGTGCAAACAATCTCTGTCCAGTGGATGCTATTTTTTTAAAAAAAGTAAAGTCATCATCATCTTTTTATTCCCAATTCTATGTTATGACTTTTCTGGTAATACTTTGGCTTGATTTCCTGTATCAAGTTCACGGTTACAACCCATTCACTCAATTCCATAGTTACTTTGCAATTTCTATTTTCTGCAGAACTGACATGGAACACTACCAATAAATAATTCATCTAAAGCTGCACTCACTTTATCAATGCATGTTATTCCATGTGAATCCTTACTTTTACATTATTGCAAAATTGTTCTGGTGGAATTTGGACACTTGCCCAGGTACAGGAAATTTGTTCCTAGGCTGTCCAGTGTCCCTTCTCTTACAAAGACTGCATTTGAAAATAATTAGCAGAACCAGGAAAGTAAAAGCTTGGCTCTGAGAGGTGTTTTTAGTAGCATGCACACCAAATATATCTTCATGTTCTCTCTGGTTTATAAAGGTTCCTATTTATTATTTACTAACTTCTGGTGCTTGACATACATCTGCTGCTTTAGTTTAAGTTAATCCTGGATCTTTTATCAATTGCAACTTCAAACATATCATATAAATGCTACAAACAATGCTGCACTTTGTTGAAGGATCTCTTTGGGCTACACACTCACAAGTTTTACTTTTTAGCTCTTTTACCTTTTCATCTTTTGCTTCACCTTTCTAATATTCACAAGTTATATGTTTCAAGTGTTAGGATCTTTCTTACTTAGTGTCCAGTAAATTTATAAAAAACTGCATTCAGATGACATCTGTCAATATTACTCTCAAAAGGCACATAAACCTCCAACATGCATTCCTGCCACATGCAGGAATAATGTGGCTATATATTCTGATTTACCAGGAATATCCTGTTTTGGGGGAGGATAATGCTGAGTTCCTGGTTGTATTAACTAAAGACAAAGTAATCTCTGGTTTTAACTAAGCCATAGGACATATTGTAAAGAGGCTCTTGCTGTTTGTACACTGAGCCATAGAGAGCATTGCCCAACAATAGCACAGCTCAGCAGCTCTAAAAGTAGCATCTCCACAGGTTTCCACTGCTGCCTTCTCAGCAGTGTAAGGAACATTGCTTTCTCCCCACCTGCTACATTCTGGTTCTTCCAGATACCACTTGGCCAGAATGGGATCTAGAGCAGTGACTCTCACCTAGCCACTCCCAATGGTTCTCTCTCCTTCCACCCACTTTCCTCCGAACTCAGCAATCCATGATACTAAATGTTTCCATCCCTTTATTTCTAAAGAGAATCCAGAGGGTATACTGACCAATTTCTCAATCAACTCAGGACTCTCACATATGATATTTCATGATGTTCTATTCTACCACTCCTCCTGTTCACCACCAGAGCTGGTATATTTATAGTTTTATATTTCCATAGAATCTCAGGAGGTCATCTAGTCCAACTCCTTGCTCAAAGCAGGACCAACCCCCAGACAGATTTTTGTCCCAGACCCCAAAATAGCCCCCTCAAGAATTGAACTCACAACACTAGATTTAGCAGGCCAATGCTCCAACCACAGAGCTGTCCCTCCTGCCATATCTTCCAACCTGTCTGGTGTGGTTGAGTCACTTACCTATTGTCTGAGAGCTAGTGGGGTGTAGATGAAGGCTAGATCCTTGAGGTTCAACTCAGATAAGACAAAGAGGAAGAATACAGGGAAAGGTAAGCAACCTGAAGAAGCTGATGAGATTATACCAGCACCCCTCACATGAGAGTTAATACTCATCATTTATTACACAGTTCTGCCATGTAGGGATCTTAGGAAACCCAGCTACTGCTGCATAGTCAGGAAGCAACAGTTGCCAAAAATACTTTACATCAACTGAGCTTGGCAAAATGGTTGCCTCCTCCTCCTGCAGATGCCGAATTAACCACAGTCAGCTGTACCTGTCACCTGAAGTTTGCATTCCTGAAATGTGTTCTATGAGTCTGCACCTTAAGACCTTTCAGAAATTGCAGCTCTGCATAATAGCAGTTTCCCATAAGAAGCATCCACCTGTGATGTGCAATATGTTTGGCGTCCACCTGATTTCTGAATGAAGTTTAAAATGTTGGTTTTAACCTATAAATCTTAAATGATCAAAACTGCTGTGGAAACACAGGAGGAGACAGTGATCAACTGGGGTCCCTGAATTTGTAACCTCTTGATCTAAGCAACAGGAACTGAGTTCTTGGCTTAGGAATTCATTCCCATCCTTCCTCTGCTAGAATCCAAATCTGATAACTTTCAGCATACATACATACTATGAGAGATGTGAGTGCTTAATTGGATTTTGGAGCTGATAGAAGAGTCCTTTGTTGGCACTTAACCAATTTGTATTTGCTTTTATTTAATTACTGTTCTTAGACTGTACATGTGCTTAGAGTGTTCACCAGTGCATTGTAAATGTCCAACTGCATAAGTAAATAAAAAGTGGTGTCCTCACTTGTGGAAGATAAGATCATTGCCATCTAGAGACTTTCTGCTTGTGTTAGTAGCTTGTTTGTGGTGTTGGCTAATGGTTCGACAGGTCACTATTAGAATAGTTGCACATATCTTTTCATGAAAGATGTTTATTACTGTCATTATTGGGAAAATAATCCACCAGTACATAACACAAGATATGTTCACTAATTTAGCATCTTGTAATGCTCTTGCTCAGTGGCCACTTATGTTCAAATTAGAGAAAAATCTTACTGGGGTAGCAGCACAATGATTTTTCATTGAACTGTATTTGTTATCTATCTATATCTCCTGGAATGGAGTGTTTGCTAACCCCATAGATTAGAATAATAAATTAATAATTAATAACATAATAAATAATAATATACCATTCCAACACTTATGTTCAAATTAGAGAAAAATCTTACTGGGGTAGCAGCACAATGATTTTTCATTGAACTGTATTTGTTATCTATCTATATCTCCTGGAATGGAGTGTTTGCTAACCCCATAGATTAGAATAATAAATTAATAATTAATAACATAATAAATAATAATATACCATTCCAACACTGCTTTACACTGTGGATCTCAAAACACTTTAGAAACATAAATAAGTATCATTAGCCTCATTTTTGTGGTCAGGAATTCAGAGAAATAAGGTGACTCGTTTAAGTTTTATTAATATTAGATAAACTTGCTCCTATTTTCTATAACAAGGAAAATATAAATTTTGGACTTTCAGCAGTGATAGTATTTTCTTTCACAATATTGTTATTTCTTTTCCTTCTAAATCCTTTTACTCCATTACATCTACTGGTGGAGCAGTGGGATTAACACACATAGAAATGCATTAGCCAAAAGGAGTACTTGGTGATATGGACTACCATGCTACTTGGGCACACCTAAGGAATTTTAATGGGTTTCTTTTGTAATCATGAGAACTTATCTGGTACTGCAGAAATGCTATAGATACAATCCAGGGACATCCAAGGTGTCCCATGAATATATTTATAAAATGAGGAAAAAGGTGAATCTTTGCTGAAGAGTTATATCGACAGTCCCAGCTCTTAATGTGATTCTGGTGTGAATGACAACAATAAAACATTTCTGAAAAGGACTTCTAAGACTTCTATAGGACTGCAATTGTGCTGTTCAGAATAAACATATTGCTTACTGTAGCGCTGAACCATGATGGTCTTCCTCCTACAGGAAACAGATGTACAAAGTACATTTTAATATACTGCTACATTCTGGAAATGTTCCTTTAGTTCCTATGGTTCAGTAGATGACTTCCATTTGGATTTAAGGATTACTGCTTCAAAACCTAGCCACATCAGACTCTGCACAGACTGAAAAGGTGCTTAGAAGTTTCAAATCATTACATCTCATTTGACATGTTGACTGCTAATACAGATATGCGTGAGAGGAACTCACAAAGCATTGGCATGCTAAGAGTTTCCAAGGAGATGGTAAAAGCACAGCTAGGAAGAGTGGAACATGGTAGATTCTGAGTTACCAAGGGTAGGCTTTTCCTACTGATTGAAGAAGTCAACTTCAATATCTTTCCCTCAACCATCACCAAAAAGCAAACAGGCATTCTCAAAACAGCTACAAATAAAATACAGGAAAAGAGATATACAGAATGATAAATGTCAAGTGTTTTCAACAACTCCAAATATGCATAGCCCTATAAGTTCCATCATTGATCTCTGCAATGCTAGTCTTCACAAATAAAGTCTAGAATTCTCTCTCTCACCCTGACTAGTCCAAATGAGGAAAATACCTCTAAGAAATAAATCCACCACTTACCACATATAGCAGTTTGTCACAGGGTAGCTGGTTCCTGTGGATAGACTAAGCCCAGTGCCCCTAGACCACAGCAGATAAACCAAACCCAGCCAATTAAAGAAGGAGGGGCTACACCTGGGCCTGTAAAGGGCTGCTTGTGGAGGAATTGAGGTAGACTGCAGCCTGGGGCAGTATAGTCACAGCTGAGCAGAATTAGCTCCTGTTGTAGATCCCTGGAAGAAGGGGCTACAGACTCAGGGAAGCAGCCTTTGGGCTGTTGCTCCCAGAAGAGACCAGAGCTGACTGAAACTGAGAAGCTGCTAAGAGTAGAAATGCAAGACATCCCTGAAAGAGGTGGTCCTGAAGCCAAGGAATGAGTTAAAACTGTTTTATTGTTTGTGTGCTAACCTGTGTTATAGAAATAAGCCTCCTCCCAATATACTGGGTGTGGCAATACATGCTTTGAAGCTGGGGAAAAGCCCAGCCTGGTGACACAGTTCTTTAGAGCAAAACCGGTGTCTACAACTTTAACAAATAAACAAACAAACAAAACAACACCACCAACAACAAAAAACAACAGATTGTGATACTCTTATGCGGTCGGGGGGGAGAGAATGCCTTATTTGTAGTACAGTCCAATTGAAATCATTGTGACATTTGTCCAACATAGCTTCCCTATCAAACAATCATTGGACTGGAAGGGACCTTCAGAGGTCATCTAGTCCAGTCCCCTGTACTCAAGGCAGGACTCAGTATTATCTGGACCATCCCTGACAGATGTTTGTCCAACCTGCTCTTAAAAATCCCCAATGATGGAGATTCCACAACCTCCCTAAGCAATTTATTCCAGTGCTTAACCACTCTGACAGTTAGGAAGTTTTTCCGTAATGTCCAACCTAAACCGCCCTTGCTGCAATTTAAGCCCATTGCTTCTTGTCCTATCCTCAGAGGTTAAGAACAATTTTTCTCCCTCCTCTTTGTAACAACCTTTTATGTACTTGAAAACTGTTATCATGTCCCCTCTCAGTCTTCTCTTCTCCAGACTAAACAAACCCTTTTTTTTTTCAATCTTTCCTCGTAGGTCATGTTTTCTAGACCTTTAATCATTTTTGTTGCTCTTTGGACTTTCTCCAATTTATCCACATCTTTCCTGCAATCTGGCACCCAATACTGGAAACAATACTCCAGTTGAGGCCTTATCAGCATGGAGTAGAGTGGAAGAATTATTTCTCATGTCTTGCTTACAGTATTCCTACTTAATACATCCCAGAATAATGTTTGCTTTTTTTTTTGCAACAGTGTTATACTGTTGACTCATATTTAGATTGTGATCCTTTATGACCCCCAGATCCCTTTCTGCAGTACTACTTCCTAGGCAGTCATTTCCCATTTTGTATGTGTGCAACTGATTGTTCCTTCCTAAGTGAAGTACTTTGCATTTGTTCGTATTGAATTTCATCCTATTTACTTGAGACCATTTCTCCAGTTTGTGCAGATCATTTTGAATTTTAATCCTATCCTCCAAAGCACTTGCAACCCCCCCCCTCACCCTCCAGCTTGGTATCCTTTGCAAATTTTCACAGGGGTAGCAGTATTAGTCTGGATCTGTAAAAGCGGCAAAGAATCCTGTGGCACCTTATAGACTAACAGACGTTTTGGAGCATGAGCTTTCATGGGTGAATATCCACTTTGTCAGATGCATGTAGTGGAAATTTCCAGGGGCAGGTATATATATGCAGGCAAGCTAGAGATAATGAGGTTAGTTCAATCAGGGAGGATGAGGCCCTGTTCTAGCAGTTGAGGTGTGAAAACCAAGGGAGGAGAAACTGGTTTTGTAGTTGGCAAGCCATTCACAGTCTTTGTTTAATCCTGAGCTGATGGTGTCAAATTTGCAGAAGAACTGAAGCTCAGCAGTTTCTCTTTGAAATCTGGTCCTGAAGTTTTTTTGCTGCAGGATGGCCACCTTAAGGTCTGCTATAGTGTGGCCAGGGAGGTTGAAGTGTTCTCCTACAGGTTTTTGTATATTGCCATTCCTAATATCTGATTTGTGTCCGTTTATCCTTTTCATAGCGACTGTCCAGTTTGGCCCATGTACATAGCAGAGGGGCATTGCTTCATCATCTGGACCCAGGGGAAGGAGACTCTAGAAAAATTCCACCATGATTTCAACAGCTTCCACCCCACCATCAGCCTCAGCCTGGACCAATCTACACGGGAGGTCCACTTCCTAGACACCACGGTGCAAATAAGTGATGGTCACATTAACACCACCCTATACTGAAAACCTACCGACCGCTATGCCTACCTTCATGCTTCCAGCTTCCATCCCGGGCACATCACATGATCCATTGTCTACAGCCAAGCACTGAGGTACAATCGTGGTCTCAGTCATAGCTGGAGAGAGGCATTCAGCTGCTTCTGACACTATGTTGTACAAGCAGAGGTAAATGATAACCTGTAATTCTGCAGAGAGCTAGAGAATGACCTCGTATACAGATGTACCCCTGTTTATCAAGTCCATAATTCCACATCCTCTCTAGGAATTGGAAAACCAAGAACTGAATCCAACTTAACTTCACAGATAGTACCCCTACCTCTGCTCTGACTGGTTCACATGCGTCTATCCAGCTACAGTGCATGTTCTCTTCTAGGTCTTGGCTCTACTACAGGGTTTCTCAAACAGGGGTCACCGCTTATGTAGGAAAAGCCCCTGGCAGGTCGCACCAGTTTGTTTACCTGCCCCGTCCGCAGGTCCGGCCAATCGCGGCTCCCACTGGCCACGGATCATTGCTCTGGGCCAATAGGAGCTGCTGGAAGTGGCATGGGCCGAGGGATGTACTGGCCGCCACTTCTCAGAGCCCAGAGCTGCTATCCGTGGCCAGTGGGAGCCGCAATCAGCTGGACCTACAGACATGGCAGATAAACAAACCGCCCCGGCCTTCCAGGGGCTTTCCCTGCACAAGTGGCAACCCCTATATGAGAAATCCTGCTCTACTATGTTCCCTGAGTTGGGCCCTCTGTCCTTCTTCCTTCCTAGATGAATGAATCTTTTAGTACCTTCTTTCTCTGCCCCACTTTCTTGCTATCCAATCATAGATATAGTTTTTTTTCCTCCCTACATCATTCCTTGATTTTTTTTTAACTAGAATAGTTGGTAAGTGGAAGAGGAAGATGTTCTCCCCTGTTCAGGCTGGAACTGATGGAAGTAATGTATAAAGATGTCTCTTACTTTGTGTATGATCAGGAGTCTTCAATACATTAACATGGATCATGAGATGTAACGATCTTCATGTCTTGGAAATAACATTTAAGCTCAAGCAGTGACAATGCATTACAGTGGGCCAGATTCTTCTATCGCTTATATTGGTTTTATGCTGGTGCAGGTGACAGCAGAATCAGGCCCATTATGATACATTTAAAATAAGATGTCATCTGAAATGCAGTCATCTTAGAAGAAATTGCCAATGTTTTTACGGTGAAATCAGCTAATATAATGAACATGAAGCAAGCAAAATCAAGGTTGTACTGCAGAACATTTCTTGAAAAAAGAGGGCAAGGTTTTAGTATGTCACTGTGAAACTCACATGTGACAGCTTAGAGCAAAGATATCTGAGCGACCTTCCAGGAGCACAGCTAATATTTTGTAAGTGAAAAATGAGTGGTGCTTTCAAGGTCCCTTTTATCAGAAACACAGAACATTTGCTAAGTTTATTGGCTGAAATCATGTCTAGCACACTCGCACTTTCCACCACAAAACTGATATAGAGAGGATGCTATTAACAGCAAAATTGGCTTCTGTGGATATGGAACATCCTTCTTGGAATTATGCAGTTCCCTTCCCCCAAAACAAAATGTTATATGTTTAACTTGTGTTATATGTTTAACTGTGATGACCAGCTCTCCCAATAAATCTTTTTCTGGGTCAGAGAAAAGGAAGGACAAGCCTTCAATATTGTGATTTATTTGTAGAAAATTTAATGTGACAATGCTTGTTTATTTTACCATATCTGTTCTTCCTGATTGTACAATCAAATATAACCTCCAGTCAGACTTGTCTTTGAAGTTGGGTGATAGCCTTCAATGTCACTGCACTGGTTATATATTTTTGCAATGTGATTTTTTTTTAAGCTCCTCCAAAAGCACAGTGTTTTATTATGGAATACTAGAAAACTGTATGAGTACTGTATGTTTGGGTGTATGCAGCATAATACATGGCAGCATTTAAGATTTTAAGCTTCACTAGTCAACACTCTTGAAATAGTACAACCCATTTTCTAATTTAATAAATAACTATATGTGGGAATCTACTTGAAAAATTCACATCCTAGTGGGATCTGATTTTTGACTCTTCATAGCAGAGTTAAGTTCCACTTCTGCATGTTGAGAAGCAGGACTTGGTTCAAGTTTGTCTATATAAATAATATCACTAATAAAATATTTATTTGGCATGTGTAATCTGGTCAAGCCAAGCCACAGTGTTCTGAGCAATGATGTTCAAGGCACAAAGAGCTCCAGGAAGTTGAATCATTTTGAAGGCCTCAACAATATGTGTCATGATTTGTTGTTGTCCACACTGACATAGCGGACTGTCTCTAAAATGCCACCAAAATCTGCTGCAGCACTAACTTCATATCCAGTATGAAACCAGTTCAGTAGGCTTCATTGCCTTCATGGTAAATCAAACCAGGATAGATGTTGAGTGGGATCCAAGACAAAATAATTTGTCACTTTCTCTGCAGACCACAAAGCTTGCCGCATATCCTCTACTGAAATTTTTCACCTGGTAAACTTTTCCACAGCGAACGACATGAGGACAGTCGACCATGTAGTGGATTAAACAAGTTTTTAACAGTAAATGTGGCCTACCATGCAATTTTGTTATGAGCTTTGCTATGCTTTCCTCTCTGCAAACACTGGGCAGAGCAATACTGCAGAAAACAGGTAGCCACCGTAGAGGAATAGATTAAAGTGTGCCTCAGATAATATATGTAGTATAATGGATATATATTTAAATAGAAGCCTAAAGCCATTATATATTTTTCCTCAAAATTGCAGGGTTTTTTAAGACAAGATTGTGATTAAGTGCTGTTACCAAAGAAACTCATTCCATATTCATGAGGACTATCGGAGAAAGGAATATGTACTTAGTATAGTAGGAATTACATAGAGTAGTGTTTCCCTATGTGTGGGATGTGTCCCTTCGGGGTGACCATGGTGGGCAGGAATGTGGAGGGCTAGCTGGGAAGGGGACGACGAAAAAACATTTCAGTTGTTCTCCAAAATCCTTCCTTTTTAAAAGTGAGTCTCTAGCTCTTATAGTTGAAAAGAACACCTTCAAAGCATAGAAATATTTGATTCAGAAAATTTGCCTGAGTTTTCAGACAGCCCAAATCAATAGCTCAATGAGTGCTAATTCAGATGCCAGTGGTTATACTTTAAATGTCAACAATCTTAAATATTACATTGCTCATCAAAGCATGTAAAAAAGGAGATCAAGGATCATATAGTGAAGATCAACAGCCAGTGAATCCCAAAGCCCATGTGGGAGAGAAGGACTCAAAGGATTAGTTGAGGGCAGTGACATAGAAGTATCGGTTAAAATACAAAGGCTTTCAACATACATTGTGGGGTTGCAGTGGGTGGCCAATTGGGTTCATATTCCTGAAAAAGCCCTCAGCTTTCAAAAGTTTAGGAAACACTGACCTAGAGAACATCTCTCAGTGACTGGCAAACTGGTAAGAGGTTAACTTCTTGTACTACCACAGCCATGCTGCTACTTTTAGCAAACTAGCTCTTCACAGGCTATCATGTATGTGTCCACCCAAAATTAGAATTATCCCTCCCAGCTTCTGTGCAGAAATACCCTTGTCCTGCAACACAACTGAATTGTACCAGGAGCCCTTCTATATAAGATATCATTAAAGATACAAAAAATCTTAGGAGGTATCTAATGATTTTATATATTTGTTTTGTTTTGTTTTTTGTTTGGTTGGTTTTTTTGCTTGTGTATGAGGAATGAAAATTTACATTTTATATTAATAGAACATTAAATATTTAAAAATAGGAGCCTGGATTTCCTTTCACACAGATGGCAGGGGGAAATCAGACGTCTAGGGTATTTTGTTCCTCTCTGACCTTTTTGTACTTCTGCAAATCCCAGTTCTCTGATTTTACTCTTCACCTCTATATATAGATTCACATTAATATTCTGTCATTGTAGTTTTTTACTGAGTCTGTTTTAAATTAGGACTTGCATTTTTCAGTCTAAATAAGATCAGGTTGTTTAAATGTATGAAGCTAAAGCAGTTGTGAAAAGTACACTGCCACTTTTATTCCTCCCACTAGATATCATTTTCTTTGTTGGCATGGGTCAAAATTTTAGGTACAGACTGTGCTTGCAGATAGGCCATTTCTCACATATATAAAGAACAGCCTAAATTTAATAGGAGCTGGAAAGGGTTTGGGCACTTTATAGGGTTTGACAGTTCCGCAGTTACAGGCAGCTTTGCTTGCAAACAGCAAAGTAACACAAGCTCTTTCAGGTTCTAATTAAATGAGTGAGATGCATTGCTCATGGTCTCAGCCTCATAGCATACCAAGTCTTAAAAAAATGCCACAACCACTAACAGTCAACTGTCCTAGGTGCAAGTGCAGAATGCCCATGGCAATATCTATCTCACTATGTGAAAGTCTGCAAAATGCAGAGTCAAATCTTAAAATAAATAGAACACTGACAAATTATTCGGGATGCCAAAAACAAAGGAAATTCAACTCGCTCTGTGATTTTGTGGATGTGAAAAGCTGGCAGTAGTTGTTGAACATGCATAAAGGATGCATTTACATGGTTGTACCACTGACCTCTGGTGAATTTCATAGTGTAAAGTCATTTATAAGAAACATTACATAAAAGTTCAGTGTTAAGACAATATCATTCAGTAAAATTATTCAACCAATTTAGCTCAGCTAAAGAAATGTAGAGGAAATGAGAAAGAACCAAAATTCATCCAGTAGCTAACACTATCTCAAGTCTAATTGTCCATTGCTATTCAAGATTTTCTTTTAACATCAGCACTATGAAACTAACTTAAAAACAGTTTTGCTAGCTTTTATACTCAGAGAACTTGCATTAGCACTAAATGCAAGACTTTCTGGGACATAATTGTTTTTTCCATATGTGGAGAGATTGCAGGATAGAACCCAGAACTTGGAGTAAAACCACCACTTATCAAGAATCCTGATTCGGATACGTGTGACATGCCTTTTATCAGCAGCAGATTGTTTCCCAATATGAAAATATATCATGAGGGTCTAATGAAAATACAACTAGCAGTTAAAGATAAATCAGTTATTTAACTGAATCAGTGTATTAGATGCACTCTGATTCAATGATCTTTTAACATTTCTAGATATTTCATTTAGAATTATCAGAACAATCCATCAAAATTAATGTATTGATTTAACATCCAAATAACAAAGGCAAAGGCCTTCACGAAGCTACTTAGTCGCAACTTGAAGCATTTTGGGTCCGGTTCAAAGCCTATTGAAGTCAATGGCTGTCTTCCTATTGACTTCAATTGGCTTTAAAGCAGACCCTGTGGCACTACTCATGTGCCTAAATTTATGAAGATGCTTAAGAACATTTCTGAATCAAGGCCTCAGTTAACAAAATATAATAAGAAAAATACAGCAAATTATACACCCATTTGTCCAGATATAGCTTAACAATGCTTTGGGTTAGTCCAGAACACTTAATTAAAATGCACTACAGTTAAAGGATGTTATGAACAAAAAATATAAGAGGACAAACTTGTTTAGTTAATATAAAGTGAAATAGTTCAGAAAAGTCAAAGATGCGATTTGAAATATGGAAGTATAGAATCTGTCTTAGTTTTGTCCTCTGGTCTACCTAGAGTAGATCCTCATCATTATACTTTTCTGCTTCAGGATTCTGGTCAGATATGAAAAATTATATTCACATAATCACAAGAAAAATAAATCTGTCTGCCTGGAACCACCTTAAGTTTCACTAGGACAAACCAGAGCAATAGATGGACATTCAAGTTCCTTATCCTGCCATCTCATACTTGAAGAACAAATGACACAGACATGCCAAGATGTGTATTACCCATGTGCCTGACAATCTTCTCATTGTTTCACTGAAGAAGGATGTGTAGGGTCTCTGTTGAAAGCTAAGAATTAGCTGATGGTTACTGTGAGATGTTTGCACAGAAAATAATTTCTGTAAAATGTAGAATATTGGGTTTCAAAATTGTTGAAGTGAAACCTGTCACCTGTGGTGAGGCAGGGTCTCAGGGGTATCTAAGTCAACACTGGGAACAATCAACATCCATTGAGACAGTCTATGTTTACTGTCCAGACAAGATGCAAGCTAGAGAATTTACAAAAACATAAGAACTTCAAGCAAGTCTCTGAATAGGGGACCCCCTATGGTAAGAGACAATAGTCTGCAACTCTGTAAGTGAAGAGGAACAGCTACAGGACTTAATCCAACACAGAGGAAAAACTCTGCCATCATGGGTGTCTCATGAAAGGTGGATACCAGCTCTTTGAACTGGATCAACACTGCAAGGACTGACCTTTGGGTGAGAGAGAGACTAGACAAATTTAACTTAATAATAAGCCTAGGCTACAGTTTACATCTCAAGTTTTTCTTTTACCTGTCACTTTATGTTTCCAAATCTTATACTTACTTTTATTTGAATCTTTATCTCAAGCTCTGTTAAATAAACTTCAGTTTGGTTTTACTATAAATCTACCTACATGTCTTGCACCAAGGACAGTGCTGAAATAAAGTAGAACCAGTGAACTGGGGTGCAGTGATTCTGTGGAGGCAGCAAATCAGTGTACATTGTGAGTATACAGAAGATAAGGGACTGGGCACCTATGTGTAACATAGTGGGGTGTGTGAATTGTTAGCCTTCAGAGAGAGAAAATGAGGACAGATTACTACAACATCCAGAGTGGTGCACTTGCCTTACCTGCAGCCAGTAGTTGGGAAAGGTTTCTGCTTGTGGACTCAGATAAAACTCTCTCCCATATGAGCAGGTGGTAGTGATTCATCCTGGACACCTCAGATAACCCCAAAAAGTGTCCCTGAGCCCCAGTGAGTTCTAGGGTCCTCACCAATATGGGACTTATTGTGGCACTGGAGCCTCACTCTGTAGTGTCAACATTTTTTCACCCTCTGATTCTATGTAGCTTTAGTAACATGTTGCAAAATAAAATAAAATCTCCTAAATTGGATAGATTTCAAGTCCTGACAACATCATTGTGATCATCTAGTCTGCCTTCCTGTGGTAAACATTCCACAGAACATCCCCAAAATAATTCTTAGAGTCTCTCTTTTAGATAAACCATCCAATCTTTATTTAAAAGTTGTTAGTGATCCATAATCCACTGTGACCCTTGATAAATTGTGCCAATGGTTAATTACTCTCACTGTTAAAAACGGGACCACCCAGACGATTCAGGGGGCCTGGGGCAGGACCGGGTCTTCAGCGGCAATTCAGTGGCGAGTCCCTCTCGGAGGGAAGGACCCCCCACTGAATTGCTGCTGAAGAATGAAGCAGCAGTGGTTGAGCAGTCTAAGTACCACCAATTGCGGCTTCTTCTTTTTTTCTACCGCTTGCAGTGCTTGTACTCACCGGGCAGTGCTTCAAGGCTTTGGCAGCACTTCAGCGGTGAGTCCTTCACTTGCTCCAAGTATTCCACTGCACTGAAGAACCCGCCGCTGAAGACCTGGAGCAAAGTGAAAGGCCCACTGCCGAAATGCCACCGAAAACCCGGAGCAGCTCGTGGGGCCCCTGCGGGGCCCGGGACTGGGGAAAATTGCCCCACTTGCCCCCACCTCTGGGCAGCTCTGGTTAAAAATATATACTTTATGTTCAGTCTGAATTTGTCTAGCTTCAGCTTCCAGCCTTTGGATCATGTTATACTTTTCTTTGATATATTGAAGAGCCCATTATTAAATATATGTTCCCCATGTAGGTATTTATAGACTGTAATCAAATCACCCTATAAACTTCTCTTTGTTAAGACAAAGAGATAGAGCATTTGAGTCAATCAATGTAAAGCAAATTATCTAATCCTTTCTTTATTCTCATGGCTCTTTTCTGAACCCTCTCCAATTTATCAATATTCTTATTGAATAGTAGACACCAGAATTGGACACAGTATTCCAACAGTGGTTGCCTCAACAAAATAACCTCTCTACTCTGACTTGTGATTCCCCTGTTATGCATCCCAGGATCACATTACTTCCTTTGGTAACATTCAGCTGATTATCCACCATGACCACCAAATCTTTTTCAGAGTAACATACTTACAGGATAGTGTCCCTCATCCTGTAAGCACGGCTTCAATTCTTTCATCCTAGATGTATACTGTGATTCTGGCAGAACAGGTTTAGGCTTTAGGCCTTAGCCAAACACTGAAATTCATTGCTGGAAACAAGTCTGTTTCACCTGTGTGTTAGCATGATTAAGTAGTGCACTAGACTTATAATAATGTGTGTAGTGTTTAGACTTTAATAAATGCTTGTAAGTTGCTGCATGCACTAATGTCACTTAATTTCTTTATCAGATGCTATAAGGTAATATTTAAGTTTTTGCTTTGTAACTGTAAAAAAGGTTTGCTCTGAAACTATAAATCCAGTCAGGAGGGATGTCTCCTGCTCATCAAGAAGGCCTATCAAAACAAAATGGGCCATTATGAGACATCACAATACAAAAACTTTGTTAATTTCCCCATTACTTCCATAAAGATGCTACATGCAAAAAAGCTCATCTCATCAGCTTGAATTCTGGTGGACTCAGATAAAACTCTCTCCCATATGAGCAGGTGGTAGTGATTCATCCTGGACACCTCAGGTAACCCAAAAAGGAAACAAAATTAGTGGACAAGATTTTTTTTCCTTCTCTTTTGCTGTTTGGACTCACAGAAACAGAGCTGTAAAACAGAAAGAGATCACTTGGGTCAACCTGGGTTAGCCCTAAAAGACATTCAGATTACTACAACTCTATCACTCTTTGAAACTATAGACTGTAACTTATTTGTGTATATATGTTTGCCTGCTTTAATCTCGTAATAACCTCTCTTTCCTTTCCTTGTTAATAAAACCTAAGATAGTTTGATATAAGTCTGGCTACATGCTTTCTCTTTGGTGTGAGATCTAAGGCAGTGGTTCTCAAAGCCGGTCCTCCGCTTGTTCGGGGAAAGCACCTGGCCGGCCGGGCTGGTTTGTTTACCAGCCACGTCTGCAGGTTCAGCCAATCGCAGCTCCTACTGGCCGAGGTTCACCGCTCCAGGCCAATGAGGGCTGCAGGAAGTGGCATGGGCTGAGGGATGTGCTGGCCGCCACTTCCCTCAGCTCCCATTGGCCTGGAGCGGTGAACCGCAGCCAGTGGGAGCTGCGATGGGCTGAACCTGCAGACGCGGCAGGTAAACAAACTGTCCTGGCCTGCCAGGGGCTTTCCCTGAGCAAGCGGCAGACTGGCTTTGAGAACCACTGATCTAAGGTACACACTGGGGTAAGTGACTGGTCTCTTCAGACTGGGGGCAACCTGAATATTTTTAGATCTTTGATGTATAGCAACCTCTAACACCAAGTGCAGCTTGCCTGGAGGCAAGATACACTAGACTACCCAAGGGAACTGTCTGTGACTCCATAGTAAGACCATTATAGTCTTTAGGAGTTCACACTTGTTATTGGGTTGGTAAAATCTAATTCTAGAATGCACCACCAGTTTCGGGTCTCTGCCCTGCTTCTTGGCAGTCTACCTTCAGATTGGCACTCATGGTCATGAGACACTCTAGGCAGCATGACGAATACATTTTTGTTTACCCACAGGAAAACATATAGTTTGCTTGCTCCCAGTTTACCAAGTGATCCAGATCATATGGAATCAGTGACCTGTTGTCTTCATTATTTACCACTCCCACAATTTGCGTCATTTGCAAACTTTCAGTGATCCCATATTTTTCACATTATCCTTACCAGGTGTTAATCTAAATATTTGACATAATGATTAATTTAAAAGTCAAAGATGAACAAAAGGTACTTGAAATGCAGCAATGTCAGAAATGTCCCTCCCTACACTATGCCCAAAAGTAATGGACGAGAGACAAATCATCTGTAAACCTATTATTCTGAAGTAAGAAGCTTTGCAGTGATTTTCAAAAACCTCTAACTTTTGTGGAATATTGTGTTATCCTTTGCTAATATAGCAAAGGGAATATTAAAACTATCAAAGGTGATTTGAAATTCATTAATTTTACTACCTTCTTCAAAAATAAGTTGTTTTAAAGTTCAAAGAGAGAATAGAAATCCCAAGCATCTGATAAAATTAAACCTAACACTACATTGGAAGATGAGGGACTAAACTGATCATAGAACAACCTGTGTACATTATGAACAGCTGACAGGGTAGCAGTGGATAAAGGGAATTGTGGTAATGATTAGCTTATGAGGGAAATCTTTTTTATTTAACTTTGTCACTTTCAGGAATCAAGAACTAATATCTTTTCTTTATCCTTTGTTCCTATTTCAAGTTCCCCTCAGAGGATACTGATGAAGTAGAATAAAAAGTCCTCATTCAGATACATCCTAATAAAAAAAATAGGGAACTTAAAAATAAATCTAAAACTATCAGTAGTCCAAAATAATGAATATTTAACAATTGCATACCTTGTAAAGTATCAGAACTACAAAATTATATGTACAAATAAGTAAGCTGTAAAAACTATAAAAATCTTCATGTTACTAGTTAGGGAAGTGTGAGGCAGGGTTAAATTCTCACTTCCCCAGAAAAGTTAGGAATTAAAAAGTCCAAACAACAACCCCACCCTTGTGATCAGTTCCTCCTTGTGTGATAGGTTTATAAGCCTTCACTGATTTATCAACATGAGGGGCAGGGCAACAACAAGCAAATACCATCAGTAACTTTACCTCCCTAGAATTCTTCACTGTTTAATGTATGAATAGTTCACAATTAGCAAATAAATAATGGTTATAAATATAGCGTTATCATAAAAAGCTAGATCCAAAGATCATTAAAATTAAGGGAGACTTTTCAACGACTTCATTGGCCTTTGAATCAGCCCCTTAGGGCACATCGTGTCCTCAAAACATGGTATCTTCACAAGCTACCACATTTGCACAGTGAAACACGTAGTCTGATTTCTCATGACAACCCAATCCCCATATCAGAAAGCAAGAATGGACCCTTAGTATTCCGTTGAGGAAACATAGAATTCATTGTTTTCCAGACTATATAGTCACAAAAAGCCTTGAAATAGGTCTTTATGCCATGCTATCAAGAAAGCTGTCTGGCCCATAAGAAACTTTGTGTGTGTATGTGTGTACTTAATGGGGCCCCTTGAAATCAGATAACATGGCATGGAAACTTCAGAGGAACACACCCTCTCCATGTCTTTGCACGTCATTCAGCGCAGTTTATCAAGGCTTAAATTCTTACCACTAGACTATTACTGCAAGGGACCATTAGGTAGACTAACAGTCTTCAGAGTGTAACAGTCTGATATTCCAGCCTTTTAACAGCATTTTAAGAAAGATTTTGCCATTATCAGAACCAGCATTGCAAAGCCCACGTGTTCAAAAATTATGAGATTGGCTTAAAATATTTTTTAAATAATATATATTGGGTTCTTTTTATTTGCCTGCTGGTTTTTCAGCCTCCATGGTACACTCAGATCACATTTTTATGCTTTCCTCTTCAATCATGAGGGATTAAAAACCATTTTTGGTGGGGGGAGGAGGAAGAATGGGGTAAATGAAAGATGAGATTTTCTCATAATCATTCGACTGCACAAACTGGGGCCTTCAGAAAACACCAAACACCACAAGACTCAATAAAATCATGACAGTTGTAAGCACAGCAGACCAAGCCATCTAATCATGAAGTCTCCTGTTCTACCTCCAGCTTGGTGCCAAATACCAAATGCATCAGTGGAGATTGACACATAATGCACCTAGACGCACACATAACATGGTTAGACAACAATATAAGTCTTATGGCAAGCCACTTCTTTTGCTTCACCAGGCTCAGCATTTCATCCTCTGGTGGGGAGTGGAACGGAGTGGAGGGGCTGGAGTAAATCGGTCCCCCCTGCAGAGTTTTTATTCCTCACGCAGGTTTAAATTCTTCAGTATTTACAAGGTGTGCCCCAGGAGTAATTTTCATCCAAAACAAAGAAACAAGTTCATAACACAAAAAGGGAATACATCTCCCTGGCTCCTCTGTAGGGTATTCTATCATTACACTGAGCTTTGAATGCCCGTCCTTCCCCCAAACAGTCTGTTAGACTGATTGCTTCCCCAGCAGGGAAGAAAGAAGCTATCCACTCAGGCAAAGCTTTTTTTCACTGTTGCAGCTTATTTCCCATCTCTCCTCTCCCTCTTTCTCACCAGAAGTGTTTTTAAAGATCACATGCAGCCTTTATTGGACTCAGGTCTCCCTAACTGACCTCTTTTCAACTTGGGGGAAAAAGGCCTGCCCATCTTCCGGAACCCAACAGAACCACTTTCTTACAGCTCTCCATCTGACTTGGTCACAATCTGTATATGGAGAGAAAAATCCTTCCTAACCCCACTGTGCCAGTCAGTTTATGTCCTGAAGGATTAGATTTGCTTACTGTCATTGCATGCTCTTACTGACTACCTAAAAACACATATATAGGGATATTATTGTATCTGTTCACTAAATACTCAAGGTCATAGGTACCAATCAATTTAGGAAGGACTCTCCTTTGTCACAACATCAAAGCACAGGCTCATCATACTATTGTTCACTGACATTTATGTGTAATTAAAAATATAGTAGTACCTTTACACTGGAGTGAAAACAATGAGGAATCCAACGGCATCTTTAAGACTAACAGACTTCTTTGGGCATCAGCTTCCGTGGGTAAAAGAACCACTTCTTCAGATGCATGGATCTGAAGTGGGTTTTTTTACCCATAGACGCTTATGCCCAAATAAATCTGCTAGTTTTTAAGGTGCCACCGGACTCCTCGTTGTTTTTCTGGATACATACTAACACAGCTACCCCTCTGATACTTTACACTGGAGGGAAACAAAGCTTTTCAGAAGTTCCATGGCACTTTAGACAGTTTGGCCAAGCACCTTTTACTTCAACAGACCTAAAATAAACCCATCAAAGCTCAGAGGACCTCAGATTTAGAGGGTCCCTGACCACAAAGCCATTATACAATTAAAAGTGAGGAAAAAGAGTTACAGCCAAAATGTTTTTATGTGTGAATGAAAAGATGTTCAAGGCCATGGGTTATAACCATCTCTCTCTACAGCACTGCTAATTAAGGAAATTTTCTGCAAGTTATTTGGGGTATTCATGCAGCCATGCCACATTATTTCTTTGCTCACTTAGCTTTTTAGGCTTCATAAACCCTTATCTTTAACATCCAAAATGGGATCTCTCATGCTTTCTTTTTTGTTTCTATTCCCTTTCATATATTTACATTATTACATCCAACTAGACTGCAGTTACTTTGTACAATGGGGACAGTTACTTAAGGTGCATGGTCTAGTGCCCCCCTTGTAGACGTGTGTTACTATTATTAAAAATACAATTTTTTATGAAAAAAACACCTCATTTCCTTCAATACATTTATTTCCCCTTCCTCTTCAGGAGATATCAACTACTGATAACTCCATGCCTCATTTGGTGCAGAGAAAATTCATTTCCCTGTTCCTTCCATACTGTCAAAAACAGATAGCTAAGGGTTAATGTTCTTTTACCTGTAAAGGGGTAACAAAGGAAACCAAACACCTGACCAGAGGACCAATCAGGAAACAAGACTTTTTCAAATCTGGGTGGAGGGAAGTTTTGGGTGTGAGTTCTTTGTTCTTTGTCTTGGTTCGGTAACCCTCTCAGCTCTGAGAGTGATTTTTCTATCTCCAGGCTTTCTAATCTTCTGTTTCCAAGTTGTAAGTACAAGGATAGTAAGACAATAGGTTTATATTGTTTTCTTTTGTATTTACATGTGTGTAGTTGCTGGAATGTTTTAAAGTGTATTCTTTTTGGATAAGGCTGTTTATTCACTTTTTTCCTTTAAGCAATTGACCCTGTATATTGTCACCTTAATACAGAGACTATTTTTAATGTCTTTTTCTTTCTTCTTTATATAAAGCTTTCTTTTTAAAACCTATTGGAGTTTTTCTTTAGTGGGGACTCCAGGGAATTGAGTCTGCAGCTCACCAGGGAATTGGTGGGAGGAAGAAGTCAGGGGGAAAATCTCTTTGTGTTAGATTTACTAAGCCTGACTTTGCATACCCTCTGGGTGAGGGGGAAGAGAGATTAGATCTCTCGGTACTTGTGTTTTAAGGACTGGAAGCAGGGAATCTCCTAGGGTCGTCCAGGGAGGGGAGCCTGGGAGGAAGTAACAAGGAAACAAGGGGTGGGGGTTATTTCCCTTTGTTGTAAGACTCAAGGCATCTGAGTCTGGGGGTCCCCCAGGGAAGGTTTTGGGGAGACCACAGTGAGCTAGGCACTGTATAATTCCTAGCTGGTGGCAGCAATTACCAGGTCCAAGCTGGTAACTAAGCTTGGAGGTTTTCATGCTAACACCAATATTTACTCATAGACTCATAGACCAGAAGGGACCAATATGATCATCTAGTCTGACCTCCTGCACAAGGCAGGCCACAGAACCCTACCCATCCACTTTTATACAACCCCTAATCCAGGACTGAGTTATTGAAATCCTCAAAACTGGTTTGAAGACCTCAAACTGCAGAGAATCCACCAGCAAGCGACCCATGCCCCACACTGCAGAGGAAGTTGAAAAACCTCCAGGGCCCCTGCCAATCCGCCCTGGAGGAAAATTCCTTCCCGACCCCAAATATGGCGATCAGCTAAACCCTGAGCATGTGGGCAAGACTCACCAGCCAGCACCCAAGAAGGAATTCTCTGCAGTAACTCAGTTCCCATCCCTTCCAACAGCTCCCCGCAGACCATTGAGCAGACTTATCTGGTGATAATCCAAGATCAATTGCCCAAATTAAACTATCCTATCATAACATCCCCTCCATATACTTATCAAGCTTAGTCTTGAAGCCAGATAAGTCTTTTGCCCCCACTACTTCCCTCGGAAGGCTGTTCCAAAACTTCACTCCCCTAATGGTTAGAAACCTTCGTCTAATTTCAAGTCTAAACTTCCTAATATCCAGTTTGTACCCATTCGTCCTCGTGCCTACATTAGAACTAAACTTAAATAATTCCTCTCCCTCCCTAACGTTAACCCCCCTGATATATTTATATAGAGCAAGCATATCCCCCCGCAGCCTTCTTTTGGCCAGGCTAAACAAGCCAAGCTCTTTGAGTCTCCTTTCATAAGGCAGGTTTTCCATTCCTCGGATCATCCTAGTAGCCCGTCTCTGGACCTGTTCCAGTTTGAATTCATCCTTCTTGAACATGGGACACCAGAACTGCACACAATATTCCAGATGGGGTCTCACCAGCGCCTTATATAACGGTACTAACACCTCCTTATCCTTGCTGGAAATATCTCGCCTAATGCATCCTAAAATCGCATTTGCTTTTTTAACAGCCGTATCACATTGGCGGCTCATAGTCATCCTGCTATCGACCAATACCCCAAGGTCCTTCTCCTCCTCCGTCGCTTCCAACTGATGCGTCCCCAACATATATCTAAAATTCCTATTATTAATCCCTAAGCGCATGACCTTGCACTTTTCACTATTGTATTTTATCCTATTACTCTTACTCCAGTTTACAAGGTGGTCCAGATCTTCCTGAATAGTATCCCTGTCCTTCTCCGTGTTAGCAATACCCCCCAACTTTGTGTCATCCGCGAACTTTATTAGCACATTCCTGCTCTTTGTGCCAAGGTCAGTAATAAAAAGGTTAAATAAGATCGGTCCCAAAACAATCCTTGAGGGACTCCACTAGTAACCTCCTTCCAGCCTGACAGTTCACCCTTCAATATGACCCGCTGGAGTCTGCCCTTTAACCAGTTCCTTATCCACCCTACAACTTTCATATTCATTCCCATCTTTTCCAATTTAACTAACAGTTCCCCATGCGGAACCGTGTCAAACTCCTTACTGAAATCGAGGTAAATTAGATCTACCGCATTTCCTTTATCTAAGTAATCCGTCACCTTCTCAAAGAAGGAGATCAGATTGGTTTGGCACGATCTACCTTTAGTAAATCCATGTTGCAATTCGTCCCAGTTACCATTGACCTCTATGTCCTTGACTACTTTCTCCCTTAAAATCTTTTCCAAGACCTTACATACTACAGACGTCAAGCTAACAGGCCTATAATTACCCGGATCACTTTTATTCCCTTTCTTAAAAATAGGGACTACGTTAGCAATCCTCCAATCATACGTCACAACCCCCGAGTTTATCGATTGCTTAAAAATTCTCGCTAACGGGCTCGCAATTTCACGCGCCAGTTCCTTTAATATCCTCGGATGGAGATTGTCCAGGCCGTCCGATTTTGTCCCATCAAGCTGTTCAAGTTTGTCCTCTACCTCAGTTGCGGTAATATCCACCTCCATATCCACATTCCCGCTTATCATCCCTCCATCATTGCTAAACTCCTCACTAGTCTTATTAAAAACTGAGGCAAAGTATTTATGTAGATATTGGGCCATGCCTAGGTTGTCCTTAACCTCCATTCCATCCTCAGTGTATAGCGGCCCCACTTCTTCTTTCTTTGTTTTCTTCTTATTTATGTGGCTGTAGAACCTTTTGCTATTGGTTTTGATTCCCTTTGCAAGGTCCAGTTCCATGCGGCTTTTAGCCTTCCTCACTTTATCCCTACATGTTCTGACCTCACCAAGATAGCTTCCCTTGCTAATCCCGCCTTTCTTCCACTCCCTGTAAGCTTTCTGCTTTCTCCTAATCCCCTCTCTGAGTTGCTTGCTCATCCAGCTTGGCCTACAACTCCTGCCCATGTTTTTTTTCCCCTTTCTTGGGATGCAGGCTTCCAACAATTTCCGCAGCTGCGACTTAAAGTAATTCCAGGCCTCCTCCGCATTTAAATCCGCAAGTTCCTCCGTCCAATCCACTTCCCTAACTAATTTCCTTAACTCTTTAAAATTAGCCCTCGAGAAATCGAAAACCCTAATCCGAGATCTACATTTGTTTATCCTTCCATCTAGTTTGAACTGAATCAGCTCATGATCACTCGAACCAAGGTTGTCCCCTACCACCATTTCTTCTACGAGGTCCTCACTGCTCACGAAAACCAAATCTAAAATGGCATCCCCTCTCGTAGGTACTTCAACTACTTGATGAAGAAATCCATCCGCTATCACATCCAGAAAAATCTGACCCCTATTATTCTTGCAAGCACTCGTCCTCCAGTCTATATCCAGGAAGTTGAAGTCTCCCATAATCACACATTTCCCCTTTGTGTTTACTTCATTAAAGACATTAAAGAGGTCTCTATCCATATCCAAATCAGATCCCGGCGGTCTATAGCACACCCCAAGCACTAACTCAGGGGAAGCTCTAGTTGCTTTTTTACCCAGTGTGATTTTTGCCCAGACAGACTCTGTCTTATCCATTCCATCACTTCTTATTTCATTACAGTTAATCTCATCATTGATGTACAAGGCTACTCCACCACCTTTGCCTTTCTTTCTGTCTTTTCTAAACAGCACATAGCCTTCAATACCTGTACTCCAGTCATGAGTACTATTCCACCAGGTTTCTGTTATCCCTATAATAACCGGTTTCACTTCCTGCACCAGTAGCTCCAGTTCCTCCATCTTGTTACCTAGGCTCCTCGCATTAGTGTACAGACATTTTAATTTTTGGCGTTTAGCGTCAATGACATTCTTTCCCCCGTCGTGCCCAGACCTTCTACCACCAGCATCACCCGTTGATCTGGTTTCTACTCCACTATTCCTCCTTGGATCAATTCTTTGGTCCGCAAGGGTATCCCCTCTCACTTTGTTTACTTCCCTCTCCAGGTTATATTCCGGCGTGGAAATCTCCTGAACATCTCCCAACCATCTCCCCCAACTTCTTAGTTTAAAGCTCTCTTGATGAGATCGGCGAGTCTCCATCCTAGAATTCTATTTCCCTCCTTACTTAGATGAAATCCATCCTGAGCGAACAGTTGTCTGTCCATAAACGCTTCCCAATGACCGTACATCCCAATGCCCTCCTTGTAACACCAATGCCTGAGCCATCTGTTGATCACCATAATCTTGTCACTCCTTCGTCGCCCTGCTCTAGGAACTGGCAGAATCCCACTGAAGATCACCTGAGCCTCGATTTCTTTAAGTGTCTTCCCCATTCTGGCATAATCCTCCTTGATACAGTCCAGCGAGTAACTAGCCGTATCATTCGTTCCCACATGAAGGACAATCAATGGATTCTTTCCCGCTCCCGCTAGGATCCTATTCAGCCTCTGGTCCACATCCTGTATCTTAGCCCCTGGCAGACAGCACACCCTTCTGTTCTCCCGATCAGGTCTAGTTACAGGAACCAGAGAGAATTTTTTTTTCTGTTCTCTCCTGGCAGTGGCTTGCATATTAAGCAAGGAACCATTAAGCTGTGACAAAGGGTCTTTTGTATACAATAGCACTCTGATTGTGAGTCAAGTACCCAGCAAAACACACATGCAAATAAAGTGGTATTTCCGGTTTAATTTACATTTAAAAGATTAGCTGGATCAAGAAAAAAAGGCGCTGTTGCAAGGCAAACCCCAGGGGACAACAGAGAGACTGAAGTTCAGACAATAAACACCAGAGGGCAACCCAACACAAGAAAACAGGAACCATGACTTTCAAGGAGAAAAGGGAGGCAGAGAAACAAATCAAAGAAGCAGACCACAGGCGACAACTGGAAAAAAGAGAAAAAGAGGTGGAGCTGAAACAAAAGGAAGAAAACATCAAACTGGCAGCCTACAAAAGAGAACAAGCAGCCAAAGAGGCAGCCCACAAAAGAAAACAAGAAGAAGAAGAGATGGCCCACAGAAGGAAACAAGAAGAAGAAGAGGTGGCCCACAGAAGGAAACAAGAAGAAGAAGAGGCAACCCATAGAAGACAGATAGAACTCCAGAGGGAGACCCACCGACAGGCCATGGAATTAGAAAAGGCTAAGCAACAAAACACAGCCAATCCTAACAACCCCGCGCCAATGATTGTTCCACAGCACAGGAAATTTCCCACCTACAAGGCAGGTGATGACACCGAGGCCTTCTTAGAAAATTTTGAAAGAGCCTGTCTTGGGTACAGCATCCCTGAAGACCAGTACATGGTAGAATTGAGGCCACAGCTCAGTGGATCTTTAGCAGAGGTGGCAGCTGAAATGCCTAAGGAGAAAATGAATGACTATAAACTTTTTCAAACCAAAGCCAGATACAGAATGGGGATAACCCTGGATCATGCCCGTCGGCGTTTCAGAACCCAAAAGTGGAAACCAGATGTGTCATTTCCCAAACACGCCTACTACGTTGGAAAGAATTATGAGGCCTGGCTATCAGGAACCAAGGTTAAATCCATAGACGAACTGCACCTCCTCATACAAATGGAACAGTTCTTGGATGGTGTTCCTGAGGACATAACACGGTACATACAAGATGGAAAACCCAAAAATCTCACCGAGGCGGGGGAGATTGGAGCCAGATGGATGGAAGTGGCAGAAAGCAAGAAAGCTACTGTCAAGGGGAACGAATACCCCAGAGGGCACACCGACAATAAACCCTACAACTGAGGGCAACCAAAGACCCCAACGCAACCCAATGAAAGCCACAGACAACCTATTCTTCCACCTCATCAGTCTCCAGTAACTCACCTCCACCCAGTGATCAGTCAGCTGGAAGATGCTTTAAGTGTAATGAACTGGGACATATAAAGGCCAGCTGCCCAAAGAACCCAAACCGAGTGCAAGTCGTTACACCACCATCACACCAAAGATCCCCAGGCCCAGATGCCTTTCAAATACCCTTGGAGCGAAGGGAAAATTTGAGAGTGGGCGAAAAGAAGGTTACTGCATGGAGAGACACGGGGGCACAAGTGTCAGCTATCCACCAATCCTTCGTCGACCCCAAATTCATCAACCCAAAGGCCCAAGTGACAATTTACCCCTTCATGTCACAAGCTGTAGACTTGCCTACAGCTAATCTGCCTGTTCAGTACAAAGGCTGGTCAGGAATGTGGACTTTTGCAGTCTATGACAATTATGCCATCCCCATGCTACTGGGGGAAGACTTGGCAAACCAGGTGAAGCGGGCCAAGAGAGTGGGAATGGTTACACGCAGCCAAACCAGGCAAGCTTCCAGACCCATTCCTGTTCCTGAGCCATCCACAGACGCCCCGTCTGTGTTACCAGAGACCCAGACAGAAGTAGTGGACCCGGATTCCATGCCAACCACTGAAACAGCCACAGCACCTCCAGTCCCAGGCCTGGAACTGGAACAGCAACCAGCACCAGCAATTGCAACCACATCTTCAAACTCAACGCCAGAGGGCGCCAGCGAGCCAGAACTGGCAGAGGCAACAGACAGCCATACCCAAAAGGCTCAGCCAGAGCCTGAAATACCCTCAGGTGCACCAGCGAAGAGCGGTTCAACAGCAACGGAAACAACCCCATCACCTACATCGCTTCCAGAGGGACCAAGCCCAAGTCCACAGTCTGAGGAAGAACTGGTGACCCCAGCATGAAGGGAACAGTTCCAGACTGAGCAGGAAGCAGATGACAGCCTCTCAGATGACTGCCTCTCAGCTCTTCTAATCAATCCCAGTTTGTTATAAACCAAGGACTTTTATACAAGGAGATTCTTTCTGGTGGACACCGGGAAGAATGGCAGCCACAAAAAACAGTAGGTGGTTCCAACTAAGTACTGGGGCAAAATCAAAGAAAGCATCATATCAATCAACCTAATTTCTTCCAAAGATGGATTTCTGATTCTGAAAATATTATTGATGTTCTGGCGTCATTCTGCGGGCTGTACATTCTCCCAAGTCTGTTACAATAGTATATACTGTGCAGCATCCATAGTGTACTCTTTAAGTAGTTTGAGAATATATATTTATTATATTTTATTTAGTTACTTTTTTCATTTCAGATAGTTTGTATTTACTTTTCACACATTGCAGTCCGTATTATGTCACTTTTATCAAATACAAATTTTGAAATGTTAGAAAGGGAAGTCCTAAAATGGATTTCTTAAAAGAACACCATCAAGACAAATATCATGATCTCAATCGCAAAAGGACTATTTATCTATGTCTACTCTACATGGTCACCTTCTATGCAGAGCTTTGCCTTAAAACAATCTTGCCCTTACTTTTTTGCACTATATTTGGCTTATTTAAAATAGACTGTTTCAGTTCTTAGGAGTAAATCCACACTCCAGTATCTCATATGAACCATGGGGCAATCCATGGAAAGGAGGAGTCCTCTCCACTAGTCCACCAAACTCTCTGTAATCACCAATCTTCATGGGTTGTCAGCAAGAATAGAAACCAAGGTCTTCAACCCCAGAGGCACAGGATAGTTCCATTTCAACTGTGGGTATTGAACTTTAGTCCTTTATCATTAAAAGAATTGGTCACTGCCACTTAAGTCAAAGAAGTAACTCCATTAGAAGGTAGCAGTAGTAAGCTCCTACTCTTTCTGTCAACCAACCATTAGAGGGTGACCTGACAAAGCAGCCAGTGTTATATATGGAGATTACTTTAATCTGGTGCTAACTAGAGGACTGAACAATTGTCAAGAACAGTCAAGTGGCATTTCCCCCCATCCTTTCACATCTAGTGCACCTTTGAGAAGGCCTTTGTGTACTTCTGTGTGGCCATTCTACCTCCATACCCTATAAAGAATTGTCCTTCTGCTGTTGCCTTTTAGTGCATTAAGCCTTGCCATTGTGTTTGCATACAGTACCAGAGAATCTTTTCAATTTTAAAATGTGAACAAGAACACATTATTATTAATCTTGGACTATGTATAACTTTACTCTTCTTAAATAAATCCTACAATTTCCAGCTTGAACTCTTTGAAAATAACCCTTTAGTGAGTGTTTAAGTAACATGAAGGCCTGGGACTAATGGGTAGGATACATAAAGATCCACCAACCAGGTTGCTGCAGGACTTCTCACTAGCCCATCAAGAGCTCTTAGCCTCCATAGTTTAAGGTAGGGTTTGACTGGAGAGTGAGGAAAAGGCCACCTGCAATAGAGTCTATTTTGTGGTCATTTCATAATTTCTTTGCATGTAAGTGTATGCATTTTATAATCACTGGACTTTGCATTGTTTATCTGCAAAGTGTTCAAAAATGTATTGAAGCTGTAAACAGCACTGGGCAAAGTTTTTCTGGGTATTTTTTTGAGTTGATCATCATCTCTAGTAGACCACTTGCAACAGGGATTAAGCAGAACCACTCACCAGTAGTTCTACCTTTGAAGGTGTTGAGTGCCTACTGTGAAATGTTGTGGACCCTCTGTGATGATTTGGGGAAATCTGTCTATAAAATGTATTAATTGTGTGAAACTATGAACTCTCTTTATGTATCTTTACCAGTCATCAGAATCTTTTTTGAATATGGAATTCTTTCCCTTCTTTGAGATCCTGTTACCTCCATGTTGGACTAGAATTCCAAAGGCTGGTGGCAAATGGCTAACAAAAGAGGGTCAGTGACTTAATTGCCTGTCCACTGAAATGTGATTGCTCTAGACAAAATGTTGACTGGCAACCATGAGCACTACTTATGAAAGGAGAAGTCACCTAGTAAGGGTCTGAGGTCACCGGTTGAGGCTGACCAAGAAGTCATATGATAGAGGAGACTGGAAGGTTATAATGGGCAGGAGCTGATCTATTCTCTGACTCTTGAGCCATTTTTCACCAATTTTGGATGAGTGACACTGGTGCATGAGCCAGATGAAGCAATGGGAGAGGGGCCCTTCCTACCTGAATACGGATAGTCCTCCAAGGACTCCTAAGGGAAAGGTGATCTGGGGTCAAGGAAAATGCTTGTAGGGTTGATTATTTTTATAAAGATCTGTGTATTTCTCATGTGATTAAATAAAGAGCAATATAGAGTTCTGTGCAAGGTGTCATTGTGTTATGTTCTACAACTACCATGTGTCTCCTGAGAAAGTTAAGTTTTAACTCATAAGTCTCATACCTTTGATGGGATTATTAGAGAAAATGTATTTAAGATATTGGGGAATCTTGGGGTTAGCAATGGAGCTGAGGGTCTGATCAGAAGGGCTCTGGAGCTTCATTTCCATGACGATGTAACAGACTGAGAGATGATGCCCAGATGATTTGCCAGAAAGGCTAAGAGGAAACGATGCTGTAATCTGCACGCACACAAATTAAAAGTATAATTTAAGTGACTTTGTGAATGCTGGAGATAAAGGGCATATTTTGATGCATGTTCTCTATTTACTAGAATGCGTTAATACTACAAAATATTTATAAAGCCAAGAAAAAGTGGGCACACTTTGACAGTTTCTACCACTTTGAAAATTTGTACTAATTTTACCACTATTTTTATCATATGCATAGAACATCATATCCCCCATATGTACCCCATTTCAAGGGATGTCACTAATTTGATTCTCAAAAGTTACCTATGTTCCATACAACTTTGGTATCCTTTCACATCTATTGCTGAGAATCATTTACATCAGAAATAAAAATGTCATGAAACTGAGGTGAGAGAATGAGTTACGTAAATTAAATTAATGATTCTTAAAGTGTTTTAAGCTTCCTATGTTTATACTTGTTTATGTTCCTCGTTTTGGATCTTTGTCACACATTGTGCTCCACATTCGGGTCTCAGTAGGTAGAGAGGCTGGACAAAATATTTCTCAAACCAGTACAAACTTTTATATCTGTGGAAACATTGTAAGAATAGCCACTGTTCTGTATAGTTCCCAGTAGATGATAGTACATGATGGGTATCTTGTTAGTGGAAACAGAAAATATCAATAGGTGGTTTATTCCTATACCTATTTAGTATAAAGTGGCATTCATTAAGAAAATTAAATACTAAGCTTTCATGAATGTGAGGTTATAGTTCTGATATTTATTTTTACTCAGCTTTAAAAAGATATAATTACTTTTACTGATATAATTGTCAGATTTGTTGAATGTATTTGATTAGCAAATGAACTGTATAATCCCCAACTTTTCTGATTTTAAAATGTTGATTTAATTGTATTATTTAAATCATCATAATAACAACAGCAACAATAACAACAAAAATAAGCATCAGCAATGAAAATTAAAGGTGCTTGAGAAACTACTTAGTACCTAGTATAACTGATCTTTAGCCCACCAGGAAGGGACCTACCACTGGAAGAGCAAAGGGAAACTTGTGGCCTAATCTTCTTTCCAGTGAACCAGTGGCAACACTCCCATTGCCCTGAGGTTGTTGGATGGTAGGTAAAAAACCCATAAGCCCTTCCTCAAAGGTCACACTTTTGTATCATTCTTGTCTACAGAGCCCACACTCTGTATCATTTCTATTTAATGAGATAATGGAGTTTAGGCCACAATTCTATATACACTTAACATAGTCATAACATCACTCAAGTGAAAAGCTCCATTTAAGACAAGTGGTGCATTGACTACACTGAGACTATTCGAATGAGTAAGTTATATAGATATCTAGGTATTTGCAACCACAAGCAGTCTGTTTTGCTTGGAAATAAGAAAAAAAAGTTTCAGTGTAGACTAAATTTGACATTTTTGTCAAGTGTCTTGTTTACCATAATAGTATCTGTAAAGCAAAATCAAAGCATGGAACTCTACACACCTCTAAACCCACATTAATGGTAACAGAGATATTGGGTGCAGATTTTAATTTACTTTATAATATGCAATCTTTTCTTTGTCCTTCTAGTTTTATTCTTCCTGCTTTCTCTCAAAGTTCACATTTTCAGCTTGTTATAATAGTTTCTCCTGACTGACTAAAATGCTATGTCCTTTCAGGTGACCTTTCCTTTTTTTTCATTTCTAATTTTTTATAGGAAGTAAGGGGGAAACTTTTTAAACTATTTTAACTACTTCCTTTATTAATCAGAAATATAATTTGCACTTAAATTATTTGGGTACTAAGCATATGAAGAAAAACAATAATCTAATGAAGTTGAAATAATCACACTGATTGTTGCAGGTGAGCATTTTCATCAAGCATTTATTATCTCTTCTTCCTTTCGTCTGCTCTTGGTAAACATGTTAAATATATTAATCAGTCCGTGCATGGGTTTCATAAAAATTGCCTCATTAAATGTTCTATTAATAGATGTAATAATACCCCTACAAAGAGTCACATGTAAAAAAACTCCTGACAAGTTGAACATCTTGTTTTACTAAAAGTTAAACATTTGGGTTTGTAAATGAGTAAAGTGGAAAAATATACATTGAATGCCATTTGGTCAACAATTTACCACTGCATAAAGGAATTCACTTTTCTCTTTATAAACCATACAATATTGTAACATGATTTTTGCAACAGGGTAGCTATTACCCAGTAATTCCATATTGTCCTGCTACTAGTTTCTATGGATGGTAGGTAACTAAGTGTTTCATCATTTTCTACCAGCAGATAAAATGGTAATCTAGAGTTCAGCAGCCCTAGCCATATTTATATAAAGAGACTCAATTCACTGTTAGTTCACTACAGCAGTTTCTGTGTCAAGTGTGTTGTGTTTTGTCTTTGTTCTCTAGCTGAATAAAGACATTGTGTGGACCATTCTGTGTGCTAACTGCTAACACAACCTCTTCTCATTTATTTCCCTTTCTGATTTCTTACATTTTATCAGTAAAATGGCAAGTCTGTTAATATATGTATTATGTATTATAATTGTATATAATAACATACAGTTGTTATTGTCACCATATGATCGTAATCATATAGTGGCCTTTACTCTGGGCTCAATTAGGCCTTAGAGGTGCAGCCAGTAAGGAGTAGTAAGGAGGCCACACTGCTCCGAGCGAGACATTCCATTTGAGTGTGCAAAGCCTGTGCATCCACTACTACATCATTCCAAGGGCTGCAATTTACTACCATTTGCCTGGATTAACAGCTCTCCTGATTAGCAGATAAAGAGCTGTCTCAGCTTCTACCTACCTACCTGTTCCCAAAGGGACACTGGGTGCTACCAGTGGTGCAGGTATTGAATAGTCCCTCCAATCCACAGTGCCCATGGACTCCAATTCTGCCAGACCTTAAAGGAGGGAAAACATGATCCTTCTTTGCCTTGCACTTTGGCTCATGAGCCAGGCAGAATTTAGCCCTCTATTTTTATTCAGGGAAAACCCCACTGATGTTAATATTTGTCCCCTCTTGACTGCTCTTTAAAATGTTATTAGCAATATTATTACCGTGATAAGTGTTAGAGGATGATTGTGACGTTCCCCTGATGTTATATGAACCAGTGATCTGCTAGGTCACTCCAATCCTCAACTCTGGGAGCCAGCCTTACCCTGCTGTACTGTGAGAACCTCCACTCCTGGGCTGTTCATGCACAGCCTCTAGCAGATAACTTGCTCCCAGCTATGTGAGTGAGCACTTTTGACGAGCTGCTGCTTGGATTGTGCAATTGAATGACACTAGCCAATGTCTCCAGTCCCAGACACAACCCTAGGAACCTCTGTCTTGCAGTGTCCAGTTATACCCGCTGGAAGCTGCAAGCTTATATGAGTTCATCAATTTAACGAAGAAATTGATATGTACCAGGCTTCTTATCCCAAGGGGAGTCTCTGACTCACTTGAAACCAAACACACTACTTCAGGTAGAATAAACAAACACATTTATTAACTACAAAAGACAGATTTTAAGTGATTATAAGTCAAAACACAAGAAGTCAGCTTTGGTCAAATGAAATAAAAGCAAAACACACTGTAAGCTGATCTTAACACTTTCAGTGCCCTTACAAACTTAGGTGCTTCTCACCACAGGCTGGCTCGTTGCCCTTCAGCCAGGCTCTCCCCTTTGATCAGTGCTTCAGTCGTTTGGTGGTGGTGTCTGTATATGGAGGTGGAAGAGAGAGAGCATGGCAAATGTCTCTCCCTTTTATCATGTTCTTTCTTCTTTCTTGGCTCCTCACCCCCAAAGTCCAGTGAGCATTACCTCATTGTAGTTCCAAACTGATCAGGGGAAGAGGAGTGACTCACTCGAGAGTCCAACAGATCTGTGGTTGCTGCCTAGGCCAGCATCCTTTGTTCCTGTGAGACTGGGCAGGGTTTGTCCCATACATGCTCTGATGAGGTGTGAACTGCCTCTCTGCTCCTAGAGAGTTTTGCCTGGGCTTCTTTTAAGTCATGAGGACACATTTTCAGCCTCATAACTTTATACATAAAATTACAACCTATAACATTACTATAACATTGCTGTAACAACAATTACTATAGCATCACTATAACATCAATGCTCAGTGCATCACGAGCCTTCTGAAGACACCCAACATGACAAATTTTGCACTGGATACCACACAATCATATTATAAAGATGACCATGGGGGTGCAGGGTGTTCCCCCCAGGGTACAATGAGTCACAATGATATTCTGTATTAACAAAACCTTCACAAGATATGGCACTATTATACCTAAAATAACTGGACTCTGGCTTCTTCAAAGGAATAGTTTATGTTAGTCGCCTCATTTGATATGCGCGGCATAGTATGTGCTTCTCAGAAAAAGGGAAAGAGGAAGATTTAACCAGGACTTGCACCTTTCAAGTTCTTTTAGCTCTCCCTGTGCCCACACTGACCACAGCCAACCTCCCTTGCAGCAGCCTGTGGGGAGGGCTCTCTCAGTCCCTCATCTTTGACCCCATCCTCTCCCTATTGATCATAACTTCCTTGATGTTTAAAGTCAGTTCCTTTGTTTCTTGAGGCTCCCATCAGCACTTGTCCCTAGTAGCAGTTAATAGCTCCATTAACTTAATAGTTATTACAGTCTTGGATTTCAGACTCTCTTAAATGGAGTTTGTTAAACAGGTAAAATAATAAGATACATGGAATTAAATAAAGACTTTCCTCAAACAGAGGTGTACAGGCAGGGCCAAGGCTCTGTTCAGTTTGAGGATTCCTTAGTCGCAGTGTCTTAATGATTAGCACAGTAATTTTGTTCAATCCCCTCCCATTCCTTGTGTGCCTGAAGAGGTATGGGCAGAGTCTATCTCCTGAGGTTCTTATAGCATTTAGATGAAAAGACATGATTAGTTTTTAGTTTATTTGTGTCTCTATGTGCGAGTGCTCATGGTGTCTGTATGTCTATGGGTATTTCCACACTGCAGCTAGGAGCTTTCCTCCACAACTGGGGAGAGAGAGAGAAACAATAGCTTTGCTTGAGCTAGTGTACTGAAAATAGCAGTGGTGGTTTGGGCTAGCCGCCCGAGTATGCAGTGAAGGGGTACAAATGGGTTTGCATTTAGGAGGCTAGCCTAAGCTATAGACCATGCTACTCCTAGCTACACTGCTATTTTTAGTGCACTAACTCGAGCGTAACTAGCATGGGTCTTGTAGCCCATAGAGCTAGCTTACCTTTTTATTTCAATCAGCAGTAACACAAAGAACTTACAGTTTTGTATCCTGTAAGACACTGACTTAAGCAACTAGCACAAATAAAGTAGGCCTATGACCCTTAGCATACATACATGGCCCAACAGTTACCCTAGATTTTGGGGAACTGGGAATACCTTGCTCAAGAGAGGGAGTTGGTACATAATAATGCAGGAACGCTGGACTGCTACTGGGGTTGGATATTTTAGGACAGAATCATTGGCAGATGTCTAGTCACAAACCTGCTTGAACAATAGGTGATATGTATAATAATAATCTAAATAGCATTAATATGTTATCCTATAGGATAAGTGCATTCCAATATTATGAGTGTGAGGAAATTATATTTCGAAAAGGAAGGCTGGATATTAGAATGAATATTCATTACAGTGTCCATGCCCTATAATAGGCCAAGTGACTATGTAGCAGGAGCTAGCTTTTCCATCCTTGACCATTCAGCTCTTCATTGTTATCTACCACCAATCTTTGGGCATTGGTGAACCAGGATCATCGAACTCATTTGGCATGCCAGTGACGGGGCCGATTCTTTATCTCTCTCCAACCGCGAGAAGGTTGTGAGTATATATGTATTTGAGCATATGCAGGGAATGACTCCAAAGATATCTCTAAGACAGTATTACTGCTATCTCTTTCCTGATCATTTTAATAAAAATAGCTGAGGCTTTGCTTTGCCCTCAGTCTAAGTGTCTTTGCTGTACACCCCAAGGTTCACTTAAAGATATTGAACTTGTCAATTTTAACTCTATGGAGTCTGCCTCTTAGACAAGAACTCAAGAACCCCAGCTCTTTAAACTATTAACAATTGGTAATCAATGCAATTATTATAAACCATTAAAAATAATCTGGTTACCATCTATCTGCCTGAGTGGGGAAGTATGCTTCCAGGGACAGGGTAGATGTATCCTATGAGTGATAAATGTACGGAGGGAAAAATAAGTCAACTGAGTTTTGCATTCTGTTCTGACAGTACAGTGATCCAAGGTCAATTATTTCTGTTCACAAAACAGATAAGAATGACCACAGGCCTCAACCAATCAGCAGAAAAAAAATCTTCCAGTGCCAAAAAAGTACATTTCCTGAGAGGTGGGCTGCATGCTGAGGGTTCATGCTAGTAATGGTGCCGATAACCGGGGCTTACTGGGATATTTACACAGATCACCCACAGGCACTAGTACAGTAATGGTTGGAGGATTTGTAGTATATACCTGCTGCAACATTTCAGGGACAAACAAGGCAAGGCATCTGACATTTATGTGCATCTGATGTTCCTGTCAAAGTGAATGCACCTGGTTTAGACAGGCCATTTTTGCAGCTCCTTCCATTTCTGCCTTTGTTTTAATGACTTCAGTAAAATCTTGGGGCTAGCCTATTGTGCCCTTCAAAACCATCTTAGGTGACACCAATCTGGCAAACCTTTGAAAGCAGTTTGCACCATACCTGCCAGTTCAAGTTATTTGGACAGACATTAAATAGAGCTTTAGAAGTGAAAAAGCAAATTGTAAATCAGATAAATGGTTATCCATCAAGAAGTTCAACAGTGCAATCGGAGGACATTTGAAAGAGAAAGCTATCCGGAATCTTTAATATGATAAAATTCCATCCTTGATTAATTTGTTAATCTCACAAAATGCCATTAATCCTTTTGGTTTTGAGGAAAACACTCCCACCTCCCTTCCCCCCTGGCAACGCCTAAAATACTGTCATGATAGTGATAGCTACCACACAGTTTATGAGGCAAACTTACAATTTGTTCTCCGTCACTGAAGTCTTGAAGTGTCTCAAAACAATAGGCTTTGTGCTTTCATCTCTGTTTACATCTTTCAATATATATTAGTGATTGAAATCTAGCATAAATATATCCTTTAAGTGACATTTATTTTCCTGCACCGTGTCAAAATATAATAGAAACTGTAAACCATAGAATATCTAAGAAATGAAAATTTCAATTATATTGTCATTTGAAATAAAAGTCTCCCATGTAATTTATGGACAAATATGAGAATCTTTTGATGGAAGAGAGTACCAGCAGAATTAATGCTGTGCTCTTGTGTCTAATATAACACATACTTTCAGGTACATAAATCAGGTTCATAATGCCAGCTATTTTCACTAAAACCTTTTTATGTGATTTGACTTATATTGCTTTAAATCTTGATAATATGATATCTAAATTATTGCCATTGTCAAAGAATATATCTGGATTTCTCTGTAGCCTTTGATACAAACTATGGAAACAAGCTGTTATCCATTTATCAAAAATGTGTTCAATAAGTATATTTGCTATTTTAAACTAGCAGTAATTCATTCAGTCAGCTGCTTTCCCAGTATTTCATCCAGGTCATTAATACAATTTGTGATTGGTTTCGGCAGAATTCTTTATAAAGTAGGCATATACATAAAAAACTTCTACTGGTTTGCAAAACTATACTAGGGTTACTGGTATTTCTCATTGTATATAGACAAAGGCCCAGATCCTCAAAGGTATTTAGGCTCCTAACTTCCATTTAAATCAATGAGACCTTGTGGCCCAAATATCTCTGGGGATCTGGGCCATAACAACTCTCCCAAGTTATAGAAACATTTTGAGTTTAACCATTGTACCTCAGCTGTACAGAAGTAGTCTACAGTTAAAATACTTGCTATCTTCCAGAACCCATATGGTTCTAGAATCCTGATTTATTCCTATTGAACTATTATACATAGAGGGTACTGAAAGTACCATGGAAAAAGAGATGAAGAATCATGTTCTGTTACCTTAAATCCCTTGAACCCAATTCTCATCTGTAGCCGTGTTGGGTATTTCCTAATGTGTCCATCAAACCACAGTGCTGCAGTGAACATACCTTGTAAGAGAATACTCAATTTCTCTTTCACTGAGAATCCCAGGCAAGTTAAGCTACTGATACTTTTCCTTCATCACACGTTGAGAGGCTGACTTTCCATCTCTTTGGAACAGTCTGAATGGAAGTCAAAACAGCCTTTATGCCAGTTTGCATCAGTTGATAAAACTAGACCTGTTTAAAATTTTTCCAGTGAAATAGTTTTCCATCTGAAAATTTGGTTTCCCCAAAGTCAGAAAGTTTCACAAGAACATATTGATCTCATCAAATTTTTCATGGTAAATTATCAATATGAAACATTTCTTTAACTTTATCATTATGATTTTTACTTGTGTTATATTACAATTAATATAATATAAAAGTGAAAAAATCTTATTTTACTATCATATAATAATAGTCAAAATGTTTCAATGGATATCAAAGTTAAATATTTTTGAATGTTTCATTTAGTGAACAATTCTGATATTTTGATTTTTCATCCTGATTTGGGACAAAACCAAATTTTGAAATCTCAGAAATTTCTGCAGAATGGAAATTCAATTTTTTGGTCAGCTCTAACTAAAGCAAAGGAAACATTATGCATGTAAGGCCTACTTCTTAATTAAACTAAGGTTCCTTTACTCTAAAGCATGCTAGAGAAGGGTGAGTGTAAATGTAATTTCTGCCTACTTTAAGTCCCCTTTACACTGCCAGAGTGATGTAAATAAACCTCAGTTTAAGCAAGAATCAGATTTATAGACTGAAACTCTGCAAAATCTCATCTGTATAGAAAGCACATCTAGACAGATTATCAAGTCCAATTATATGGTATAAGAAAATTGTATATTCCTGCATAATTTCTACTTTCTCCCTTCTGACCTTTTTAGCAGACCAGCCTGTCAGAGACATAGTGTTTAGTTTCAGGTGTCTTGTGTCAGGCTTTTCTTCTCCCTTACCTAATTCTTCCTCTCTTATTGTCTTTTAGGTCTCTTCAGTCTGTCTTGCTTATCATACTAGATACAAACTCCAATAGAGGTGTCCTCTGCTGTGTTTCATGCTGTTCCATTGTCTGTGTCCTAAATGAATTCAGGAGGCTATTCCTTATTTTGGATAAACAGTTTCAATTCCCATTTTTCCTTATCTGTTTTGTTTTACAGTTTAAAAAGTTCCTTTAAAGATGTATCCAAACAATATCTAGGGAATTATTTTTAAAGATTCCAAGGCCTTGTGCACATTAAGGAAGCCTTCACAACTGATTTAGTTACCCACATGCAAACCCATACATTTCCAAATTAACCTAGCCCAGTTTAAGTCCAAATTCCTGTGCATGAAACATCTGTACAATTAGGGGTTTGCATTAAAGCAATTTTGGAGATGGTGAAAATGTTTCACTGGGAACTTTTTTTTTAAAGTGAAAAATAGTCTTCTTGAAAATGAAATTTTTCATTGAAATGTTTATTTTTTTCAATAAAAAATAACAAAAATTGAAAAACATAAAAAAATTGGGTTGTTTTATTTAACCCTTTTCTCTCCCTTTTCCTATCTTCCCCTTTCCTCCTTTTTTTCCATTTTTGACAACCGCTAGCTCAAAAACTAAAATTGAAACATTTTCTTTCTTTCTTTTCTTTTTCTTTTTTCCACTACCAAATTTGTTTGGAGGAAATCACAATTCTTCACAAAAAAAACTATTAGGGGAAAATAAAAATAAAATAAAATTCAGAATTCTTTAATATACTTAACATTTTTCAAACAGCTCTAATGGATTTAGCTACACCGGTTCTTAATAAAGACAAGGTCTAAATAAAATAATAATAATTAACAGAAATATTAATTTATCAGTTTAATTTTCTGTGACAGATTGTAGACTTTTAGAGCCTTGTAAAGTGGAATTTCTAAAGTGACTGGTGAAAGAAATTTCCCCACCTAAAAATATCTGACCTTCTTTAAAGTGGAACGTCGCCATGGACTGGTACTGCAGCAGTGCTCTCCACTCCCACCACTGCTGTTGCAGGTAAAACCACCATCACATAGCCCAAAGATTGCTGCCTCTTTTGCTGCTGTCACTTACCCGCTTACTTTTACTTTTTAAATCTTTCTGCATATAATCCCCATATATAAAATGTTGCAGAGATCTCATGGATAGTTACCAGTTAAAAGACAGCAATCAAAGGGTAGGAATAAAGTGTTAGTTTTCAGAATGGAAAGAGGTAAATAGCAGTCTCCCCCAGGCATCTGTACTACGACCAGTGCTGTTCAACTTATTCATAAATGATCTAGAATAAGGGGTAAACAGTGAGGTGGCAAAATTTCAAGACAATACAAAGCTACTTAAGATAGTTAAGTCTAGAGCAGACTGCAAACAATTACAAAGGGATCTCACAAAACTGGGTGATTGGGCAACAAAATGGCAAATGAAATTCTTTGTTGATAAATATATAATCCCCTGCTTGCTTGGAGTGGCACTTTCTCCCCCTCTAGTGGTAGATAGGCCCCCTAGAGATTGATGAGCCTGCTACATCCTTAGCTGCTCCATTTGGAAAGTGATGGTATGACCAATGTTACGAGGCCTTTCAGAAAATTAAGGCATGCCTTGCCAAAGCAACCACCTTGGCATTTGACAATCCTCAAAAGCCTTATGTTTTACACATGGATGCCAGAATGGATGTTTTAGGATCAGTATTATATGAAGAACACTCTGAGGAGTTGAAACCTATTGCTTTCATCAGCTGAAGCTTGTTGCTCACTGAGAAAAACTATTCTGTACACAAACTTGAATTTCTGGCTTTAAAATAGGCAGAAGACAAGCTGCATAATTATCTGGGGCAAGGATTGAGGTGCACGTGGATAACAATTCTTTGATTTATATTTTAACATCAGCCAAACTGGATGCTACTGGTCACCACTGGTTAGCAGCATTGTCTACCTACAACTTCAGCCTAAAGTACAGGGTAGCAAGAACTTGGATGCTGATGGATGGCCTAGATGACCTCATAATATTTCAGCACCTGTGGATGAGTGGGAAGGCAGTACCTGCCCCCGGGTTCAAGCTTTGTGTCAAGTTTCTACTGTTTGTGGGAAACTAATTAAATACTATTTGCTTCCCTTATTGATCTTTTAGGATTGACAGCCCAAGCTATTCCTCAAGCTTATTGCAGCCTTGTTTCTTTAGGGACCTTCCCCATTTGAATTGTTCTGAGCTTCAGGCCATACAAAAGGACAATGCCTGTGCTGGAGAGGTTTGGCTGGCAGTTGATTAAGGGAATCCGCCTGCTGTGGATAAAAGCAGATACTTTGTGATTCCTCCCCTAATGAAAGAATGGGATCGACTTTCCCTGGAGAATGGATTTTTGTATAGAATCACTAACCAGCCTGGGCAACACATAAAAAAACCAACTGATTTTACCTCAACAATTTCACAAACCCATACTACATTTTTTACATGATAACCATGGGTATTTTGGGTTTGTTGACCAATTCTACCGGCCAAAGATGAAGACTGATGTTGAGCAGTATTGTAAGGCCTGTGCCTAGTTTATACAACAGAGGACTCTACCCATGAGAGCTGATACACTGTTTCAGCTTCACAGTGAAGACCCTATGGATTTGGTCTTTATGGAATTTGTCACAATTGAACCAGATAGCAGAAATACTTGTAACATGTTAGCTGTAACTGATCATTTCACAAGGTATACACAGGTCTTTGCCACTAAAGCTCAGAGAGCCTCTTCTGTAGCTAAAGTTCTTCCAGAAAAGTGCTTTGTGCATTATGGGCTGCCCAAGAAGATGCACTCCAATCAAGGACGAGACTTTGAGATTCAATTAATTCAGGAACCTCTAACTATGATCAATATAAAAAAAATATATAGAATGCCACCTTATCATCCACAGGGAGATCCACAGCCTAGACAATTTAATTGGACCCTGCTTAATAAGTTGGGAACTCTGAGGGTGAAGGAGTTTTATTAACACCTCCTGTAGAGGGTGAAGAAGGGATGGCACAACCCTTAAGGAGGTTCCAGCAAGAGATCAGCTCCCCTGTAGCAGTTAAAATATGACATAGCTGAAATCAGCAGTGAGGTGTCCATCCCCACAGTACATTGTGGGGTGGTTGTGATGAAAGATTTTAGAGCACCTGTAGAGTCCAAACCAGGAGGTGTATCCTCTAAGGATAGGCTCAAGTGTTTGTCACAGTGGTGCTCATCTCAGTCTAGATGCCTAAATTGTGCCTACTGCAGTGGACCTATTTTTAACCCTGCATTGAATGTTACCCCAGATAGCAGTAGGAATTAAGAATGTATGTGTTAGGTTCTAAATTAATCTGTTTTTCTTCTTTGTTCTGGTTCCTTAGTGGGGACATTAAGGATTTTTCTGGTGGGGAGAGAATATAGGCCCACTTACTATTAACTGAATTGGAAGTGTTTAGTTGGGAAGATCCTGGGTACCGCAATCCAGCCTTGGAGACTACAAGACCCATGATGCCTGGTGGAGGGGGAAGAGAGAGAGAGAGACTTCCTCTTCCAAGGAATGCAGGGGGAGCAGGTGGTGGCCTCCATTTTGGAAAGGAACTGAGATTACTTGTGTGGTGAAGCTCTGGCCATATCAGGAGCTGCTGCTAAACTGCTACCTAGGCTAATGTCAGGGTGTCCCCTTCCCTCTGCTCCTGCACCCCTCTTACCCCAGCTTCCATAGAGCAGGGGTGACACAGAGAGAGCTTCCAGGCAGCTGCAGCTGCGGTCCAGTCTCAGCTTGATGATCTAATTAACAAGGCAGTATACTTCTGACCCCACCCTTCATATTTAAAGGGAAAATGTGCATCTCTCTCTCTCTCACACACACACAGGGTGTGTGTCTCTGTCTCTCTCTGCCCTCCCTCCTTTCCTGCAGTCTTGTATAGTAGAGTTTGAGGTTAACCCTTGAGGGCTCAGCCAATTGCTAGTTCATCATTTAGCAGTAAGGAATTCCCTGGAAATATCCCATCCTCTGACTCCCCCACCTCAACCAAGCTTCACAATCATCATCACTGCGTACCACTATTAAATTATTTATTTAAAACGTACAGTGTGTGTGTATAATATAATATAATATAATATAATATAATATAATATAATATAATCCTTTGTCTGATGAAAAAAAATTCCATGGAACCTTATTTACATTAATTCTTATGGGGAAATTGGATTCGCTAAACACTGTTTCGCTTAAAGTCGCATTTTTCAGGAACATAACTACAATGTTAAGTGAAGAGTTACTGTAGTACTATAAATTGTATATGTTATTTGATCTATTGAACTGCCCTCTGCTGCTTTAAATTATTGGTGACATTCAATCTCAATCTCTTATGCCATGTTTCCTGAAGTTAAATAAAAGTGTGCTAACTTTAATCTAAATGTATATTGGTTGCATACTGTTTATAATTGGCCTTTGAGTTAGACCCATTGCTCAGATTAGTTTAAATTTATTCCTGGAGGTTTCCAAGGCAGGCCATTGAGTGGGTACAGGGCACAGCCAAGTGGAGGCGCTCCCTATTTTAATTTCCTTTACAAGTTAAAAGACTGCAACAGAGGGGTGGATAGAGGATTCCCACCTATCCAACATCACCACTGGGATACTCAGAATCTCCGTTCCTGGGCACATCAGGTGCCTGGGCACAAAGGTGAGTGTTGCTTACTACTGAGGAAACCCAGGGAGGAAAGAGGGGTTACAAATGCAAAGTAATGCACATTGGAAAACATAATCTCAACTATACATGCTAAATGATGGGATCTAAATTAGCTGTTACCGCACAGAAAAGGTCTTGGAGTCATTGTGGATAGTTCTCTGAAAACATCCACTCAATGTGCAGTGGCAGTCAAGAAAGCTAACAGAATGTTAGGAACCATTAGGAAATGGATAGATAATAGGACAGAAAATATCATAATGCCTCTATATAAATCCATGGTACACCTAAACCTTGAATACTGAGTACAGTTCTGGTTAGCCCATCTCAAAAAAAGTTATATTAGGACTGGAAAACCTACAGATAAGGGCAACAAAAATGATTAAGTGTATGGAATAGCTTCCATATGAGGAGAGATTAGAAACACTGACTTTTCATGTTGGAAAAAGAGATGACTAAGAGAGGATTTGATAGAGGTCTATAAAATTGTGAATGGTGTGGAGAAAGTGAACAAGGAAGTGTTATTTACTCCTTCACATAACAGAAGAGCCCGGGGTTACCCAATTAAACTAATAGGCAGAAGGTTAAAAAAAATACTACTTCACACAACGCACAGTCAATCTGTAAAATTCATTGCCAAAGGATGTTGTGAAGGCCTAAACTACAGCATGGTTCAAAAAAGATAATTAGATAAGTTTCTTGAGGATAGGTCCATTCATCAATTACTATTAGCCAAGATGGCCAGGGTTAAAACCCCATGCTCTGAGTGTCCCTGACCTATTATTGTCAGAAGCTGGGTGTAGATGACAGGAGATGGATCATTCAATGATTGCATGTTCTGTTCATTCCTTCCGAAGCATCTGCCATTGGCCACTATCAGAAGACAGGATACTGGGCTAGATGGACCATTGGTAAGATTCATTATGCCTATTATTATGCATTCCATTTTTTTTCTTTTCATGTCCATCATTCATAAAAAAATATTTCCTTTAGAAGCATAAAGAAAGGGGCAAGCAGGGTGGATAATGCATTGGATTGGGACCAGGGCCGGTGCAACCATTAGGCAACCTAGGAGGTCACCTAGGGCACTAGCATTTCGGAGGCAGCATTTCAGGTCCTTTGGCGGCGACCGGACCTTCGGCCGCCCTGGTCATCATCGGCATTTAGGCAGAGGGAGCTGGGGCATGGGGGCTTGGGGAGGGCCGCCTGCAGCAAGTAAGGGGGGGGGCGCGGGATGCAGGGGAACCACTCCCCGCCCCAGTTCACCTCTGCTCCGTCTCCTCCCTTGAGCATGCCACCCTGCTCTGCTTCTCTCCCTCCCAGGCTTGTGGTGCCAAACAGCTGATTGATGCTGCAAGCCTGGGAGGCGGGAGAAGTAGAGCGGCAATGGCGTGCTCGGGGAGGAGGCAGAGCAGAGGTGAGCTAGGGCAAATAGCTGCCGCACGGCTCCTCGGGCCGGGGGGAGCTGGTGGAGGAGGGGGTCAGGGCAGAGGGGGAGCATCTCAGGACGGAGCTGCCATGGCGGGGGGCTCAGGGCAGAGGGGGGGATGGAGAGCTGCCACAGGACTCAGGGACTTGGTCCAGGAGATGAGTCAGCCCTCCAGCCAGGTCACTCAGTGGTTCCCTCTTTCAGGGTGGAATCCTCAAAAGTTTTCTCTTCAGATGGGGTCAGGCAGTCCTCACACTTGCCACCCTGACCCTATCACTCCTGCAGTGATCCAGTCAGTCTTCTAATTCATATCATCAAGCAATACCACTCTGCAGTAGTTGATAGGGGGACCCAGGTCCACCCTCTACTCTGGGTTCCAATCCAGGTCCCCATGCCAAGCAGTCAAGGTCTGCTGTTTTCACCCCTGGAGAACTTCCTACCTTGCTTCCACTCTTCCTAGTCAGAACCTTCTGTCCTAGGGTCTACTAGCTCTCATGGATTCCTACCCTTCCTTTCCTCTCCCTTACTTGAGGGAAAGTGACTGCCATTATTCACCCTGCAGCCTTCTTTTGTTGCCAGCCTCTTGGCTTTATGTAAGGCCAACCTTTTCCCTCACAGGATTTCTTCCAATTAGCAGCCTCCTCAGAGCCTAAATCTCTCCCCCTGTTTGCTGCTTAATTGGTTGACAGGGCCTGCTTGGCCTAATTCAACTTTCTCTAGGCCATGGTGGTGAGTCTGCCACATCACATGATTCTAATTATATTTACCTTCCTTTGTCTAATGCTATAAGATCTATTACTGATAAAGACAAGTATTATCTTCTTTTATTCCTCTTCCATTGCACTACCAGTTTACAACAATAAGACAATTTCTTTTGACCTTTCTTACACATTTAAGATACGTGGAAGTTGTCCAGGTCCCATAGTTTTTTTGTATTTGCCAGTTGAATAAGAATGATAAAATGTATATTGAAATCTATACCTATTACAAAGATGTTTACCTCTGTTCAGAGGGCTAATTGTGACCACCCTGAGAATCAACAGTTTGGCTAGGGATTCAAACATTTCATTAGCTTTTTTGGTAACATCTAGGAGATATATTATTTGGCTGCTAATAGCTGGCATTACTTTTCTCATTGGGACACACTCAGCTCTGCCTTTTATTAAGGACGAGGAGCATATCCTCCTATTGGTATGCATTCATAACTTCTATTTTCTTAGTTCTTAGTAGAAGCCCTGCAGTTGCCAAGAGTAAATACACCTTCCAAGCCAAAGAGCACTTTCATAGATCAGTTCTAATAGTGCAGCAAGAGAATTGTTGCCAATGTCTGGACTGCACAACCAAACAGTGTATATTGCTTTTAAGAGCCTTTCTAATCTCTTTGCAAAACAAAAGCAGGGAGTTTCATTTGAAAGTCTTTTTAGAGGATTGATAACTGATACAAAATGCTAGTAGTAGTTTTGAGTTTTTTATAACTATACAGGCTAAAACTTTCAAGCCGGACTAGTGATTTTGGGTGCCTCCATTTCTGGGACACTCTGAGGGATCTGATTTTCAGATGGTGGGTGCTCAGTACTTTCAGGGATCTGAAGCTGGGTATCAAAAATAGCAAAGCACCCAAAATCTCTAGTGACTTTTAAAATTCTTGGCCATAGGCACCACTTTGCAATTAGATCAGCGTGGGAAGAACCCAGACTTGTGCTGAGCCCAGTTTAGTCAATGGAGACTCCACAAGAAATTGTCCATGTGAATCCAAATTGTTGGATCTGTGCCACAGAGTATCTTTACTCTGAGAAGCCAAAACGCTAGTTCATTAAGTCCCACAAAACTGCTCAAAGGTATACATGAATTATTATATCTATTTTGTAGATAAGTGAACTGAGACATACAAGAGGTTAATGGATAGATTCTGCCCTCTGTTAGATTGGTTCAAGGCCATTGGTGTCAATGGGCCTGCATAGGTGTAAATGAGGGCAGAATTTGACTCTGGAGTCATTCTAGATATATGTCACATCAGACAACACTCCCTTTTGCTCTTCTTAGATTATTGGATTAGCCATATTGGATCAGAGGATAGGTCCATTCAGTCCAGTGTCTCCTTAATGCAATCCTTCCTGCAAGGTGTTGGGCAGTCTGGCCGCGATTCAGTGAAGCACTTGAACAGGTCCTCAACTTTTGAAATCAATGGTACTACCCATTTGCTTCAAGTTATTCACATACTCTCAGGGTCTGATCCAATGCCCACTGAAGCTTCTACTGACTTCAGTGAGAGGTGGATCAGGCCCTAAATGTTTCACTGGACCTGGGGCACAGTGCACAACGCTGACTGAGCCCAGTCAGTTGTTCAGAGTGCTTACAGTGCTCTGAAAAAAGAGTATGTGTGTGTGTGCATGCGGGAGTGTTCTATCCTAATCTGGGAGAAGCTGTTGTAGTCAGACAGTGACTGAAGTGTGCCCCTTAACAAACCAGCTCATCTATTTTTTTAATGGGTCTGTGACACTCTCCACTTAACACACTGATTGTTCAATGCTGTTGTGGAAGGAGAGGGAGAAATTCCCCATTTCCCACATTTCTCCTGCAATGATCAGTATATGCCTTAAAATGTGATATTTAATTTCCCTTGTCTAAGCATCCTTAAGAAAGTGTTAAGCTGTTCTCAGATGAGATGTCTTCCTGTCTAGTCTGGGCTTTTTACTGTAATATACACAAATGATACAACAATCCATGATAAATTCAGTTCTCTGTCATAACTGTTGATAGGACAACTAATACCATTTTCACTAAACAAAAATAATTGAGTGCTCTGATTTAAACACAGAGCACAAAGGATAGGTGTAGGCGTATGTGTGTATAATAGATATTTTCTTGGTAACCTTTTCATTGTTAAAAACAAAAATGTATTTATATTTGTGTAATGGGGAATCTGAGTAGATTTAATTACAAAGGACTTGTATAATATCTACTATATCAGTTTAATCTGCATTAAATATACAATGTTTATAGATATATGCATTTTATTTTATTTTAGTTAGGTTCTTATACTGCACCCCTTAACATGATATCTGAGCACCTTCCAGTGATGCGTTAAGCACTATGAGGGAAACTTTTCAATAGCCTCTAATGGATTTAGATGCACTAGTCCCATTATCTTTTAATGGGACTGGTGTGCCTAAATCCCTTAGACTTTTTTCAAATCAGCCCCAAGACTAGCAACCTTCATATGTGTGGTTCCTTCTCCATTCCTCTTCCCAGGAGGAATAATATGGAAATAGGAATAAATACAATTTAAACTGTAAGCTGTGCAAATCCCCCAGTTTTATTTGCTTATATAGTGCCATGAACAACTATTGTCTGGTATAAAATAATATTTGTGATGGGGTTGCTAGTGGTGGTAGGAGATAGGACTCAGAAGTCCTGGAGATCACTTCCAGTTTCTGTCTTATGTTCCTAAAAACTCATGCCTCCGCATGTCAGAGGGCACTGCAGGAGTCACAACAATGTATTCTGGGATAGCTGGGTTTTTTTTTGGGGGGAGGGTTATTTTTGTCTCCTTCCTCTGAGGCATCAGGGCTGGCTACAGCTGGGGATGAGACACTAGAGAGTGTGGGCCAGTGTTCTGGGTGACAACCACCATTAACTTTCTCTGAGATGCTTGGCTGGCAATTCATATGCTCGGGGTCTAATGGATCACCAGATATGGGGTTGGGAAGGAATTGTAAGATTGTCAGTGAACATGTTTTTTTTTTTCACCTTCCTCTGCAGCACTGAGTGTGGGTCACTTGCTGGGTATATCTCACATAATCATTTCCTGCCACTGCTGAGGCCTAGAACACTGATGCACCTCGATATTTCCTATTCTCTGCCAGTATAATCTCCTGTGGGCTGTAATACTTTGCTCTAATTTGCATTGCTGGGTTTAGTGGGTGAGTGCAGGGTGGCGCTAGTGGCCTGTGATATACAGGATATCAGACTACATGATCTGTTGGTCCCTTCTGACCTTTAACTCTCTGACTGTGTAGAGGGCTAGATCATCAGTTTGTGATCCAGCCTATATTACAGGGAAGTATCCTGTTTTGATAAACTGAATCACTCTGAGAAGAAGATTGTGACACCCCAAGTCAGAATCTCCTTCCCAGTCACGCTGCTGCTCTGGGTTGGGAGTAACCAGCACAAATGGAAAGTACTGCACTAAGGAAGGAACACATAGTTGAACACATACAAAATGGGAAATGACTGCCTAGGAAGGAGTACTGCGTAATGGGAGCTGGGGGTCATAGAGGATCACAAGCTAAATATGAGTCAACAGTGTAACAATGTTGCTAAAAAAGCAAACAACATTCTGAGATGTATTAGCAGGAGTGTTGTAAGCAAGACACAAGAAGTAATTATTCCACTCTACTCTGTGCTGATTAGGTCTCATCTGGATTATCGTGTCCATTTCTAGGCACCACATTTCAGAAAAGATGTGGACAAATTGGAGAAAGTCCAGAGAAGAGCAACAAAAATGATTAAAGGTCTAGAAAACATGACCTGTGAGAGAAGATTGAAAAAAATGAGTTTGTTTATTCTGAGGAAGAGAAGACTGACATGTTAACAGTTTCCAAGTACATAAACGTTTATTAGAAGGAGAAGGTTGAAAAATTGTTGTTCTTAACCTCTAAGGCTAGGACAAGAAGCAATGGTCTTAACTTGTTTAAAGGCAGTTTAGGTTACACATTAGGGGAAAAAAACTTCCTAAATGTCAGGGTATTTAAATGCTGGAATAAATTGCCTAATGAAGTTGTGGAATCTCCAGCATTGGAGATTTTTAAGAGCAGGTGAGACAAACACCTGTCAAGGATGGTCTGGATAATACTTAGTTCTGCCATGAATGCAGCAGACTGTATTAGATGACCTCTTGAGGTCCTTTTCAGTCCTACAATTCTATGATTTCTATGACTTCATATGCATCTTTAACACAGATTCTGATACCCTTACTCATACTGAGAAACCCTTCATTTTGCAAGTAGTCCGACTGAAGTGAATGGGACTTGTGGTGTAAGCTATAACTCAGTATGATTCAGGCTATCATAATCTGGTCCTTAAAAAGCAAAATTTCACACTGTTCTCCATCTATCTACACATAGTGCACCTTGCTCTACCATTTTATCTACTGATTGCTAGCGCTCTATACACAATATAATACAGTGATTTATGTACTAAAGAGATACTTTTAACTGTTTTCTCATTATTAGGACTAGCTACAGTTTTGCAACTTTTGTTTCAAAAGTACAAAATATGTTAATGTTTTCCTCTTTCAGCTGAATTAACTGTACACATAATACTTACTATAGTAGCTGATAAAAAATAACTTTGGAAAATCCAAAGGCAACTAAACTTCAACCATTTTATAAATGTATATAATATATTATTTTACATGGCTTTTTTAATTGAGTGTAATTCTCCATCCCCACCCTCCTTGATATAATAATCAAGTTTCTTTAGTGACCAAATTTCTGGGAAAAAGACAAAAATGCAAGTTGACAAGCCTAATTCAATGGAAGACAATGTGCATTTTCATAAACTTCAATTAGTTGACAAAAATTTTTTATAAACACTGAAGTTAACTGAAAACATTGCAAATTATTGGATCAAAGCTTCATTTGGATAAAATTGAAACAATGTGCAGTCTGCCTTAGTAGTTGTTAAAAATATCTCTTCTTCCAAGAACTAAATAATTTATTTAAAACACTTTTCTAATAGTGTATAGAATGTCATATATCCCTCCCTGCTCTCTTTTCAAGCAGAAACCAGACTTTTTAGGGAAAATGAAGGCTGTATAATTATAGCCTTCTTTCTCCCATCTTCAAAATTGGCTAGTGGATCTCTGTCATGAACAGATAGTTAAGGGTTAATGTCTCTTTTACCTGTAAAGGGTTAACAAGCTTAGTGAACCTGGCTGACACCTGACCAAAGAACCAATCGGGAGACAAGATACTTTCAAATCTGGGTTGAGGGAAGTCTTTGTTTTTGTGCTGTTTTTCTTTGTTCTCCGTTCTCTCTTGGGATTAAGAGAAGCCAGTCATGTAACCAGATTTCTCCAATCTTTCTGAAAGAGTCTCTTCTATTCCATACTGTAAGTACTAAATAGCAAGCGGATTAGGCATTTGTTTGCTTTCTTTATTGCAAATGTGTATTTTGCTGGAAGGATTTTAACTCTGTTTGCTGTACTTGTATACTTAGGCTGGGAGGGGGAATCCCTCTGGTCTAGGTGAAGCTGAAAGACCCTGTAACATTTTTCCATCTTGATTTTACAGAGATAATTTTTACTTTTTTCTTTCTTTAATTAAAAGCTTTTCTTTTAAGAACCTGATTGATTTTTTTTATTCTTGTGTGAGACCCCAGGGGACGGGGTCTAGACTCACCAGGGATTAGTGGGGGGAAAAGAGAGAAGGGGAGGGAAAAGTTGATTTCTCTCTGTGTTAGGATCACTGTCTCCTTCTCAGGGAGAGTCTGAGAGGGGGAGAGAAGGAGAGGAAGGTGAATTTCCTCTCTGTTTTAGGATTCAAGGAGTTTGACTCACAGTGATCTCCCAGGGGGGAATGATTTATTTCCCTTTGTTTTGAGACCCAGGGGGTTTCAGTCTTGGGTTCCCCAGGAAAGGTTTTGGTGGACATGGAGTGTACTCAAACACTATATTTTGGATTGGTGGCAGCATGATAAGATCTAAGCTAGGAATTAAGCTTAGAAAGGAACAGGCAGGTCCCCACTTTCTGGACGCTAAAGTTCAAAGTGGGAAAGAGACCCTGACAATCCCATCTTGAAGTTTTAGCAAAGAATGGAAGAACCAGTCTTGGCAAAAAAAAAGGACCCAGTCCAGAAACTCATCCACCCTTGAAAAGAAACTGAACCTGTTGGGAAAAGTTTAATTAAGGACATCATTTAACTAGCCCCTAGCTACATGAGTTTCCATGACAAGACAGCATGGCGAGGTGACCAGCTATGGATCAGGATGAAGGTGGAAATTTGTGGACTGTGTTGGTAGAAGGAGATAAGGGTGAACAAGAGGGTAGATGGATTGTTTCATAACAAAACCACTTATTTCCTGGCTTTCTACAGTTTAAGGTGGCAGGATATGCCCCCCCCAGCAACTTTAATTCAAAAATAATGTTACATGTACCAAAATATACATATGTGGGATTTTCAGAAACACTCTGAGTTAGCCTGTCTTGGTTCCCATTGAAATCAGTGTGTGTTAGAGGTAAGTGGAGAAAAGAGAACTGCGTTGGAAAGGACTGATTGAGGACAGAGTGAACTATTTGAGATAACATATGAGCACACCTGAAGCTTCACTGATTTTCAGAACCAAATTTGAACTGAACCTGAGTTTTTGAAGTGATCAGTTAACATTTTTCTCCCCACATTTCCAGTTTCTGGCTAGGGCTGGAATTCAAAGTGCTGAAATTAGAGTAAGAAAATCTCTTCTTGAGGTGTTGCTGGTGTGATGGGTCAAGGCCAGATGGCTACAGTAAAGTAGTGAAGAACAGGTATGTTAGCCCCAGGCTAAACAAATCCCTGGTACCATGATAACTAAATGGCAGTTGCTCCAGGTTAATTAAGACATGTGGGGCCAATTAAGATCCTTCTAGAAGGCAGTGGAGATAGCTACATTGATTGGGAGACCTGAGGCCAATCAAGCGCTGGCTGGAACTAGTTAAAAGCCTCCCAGTTAGTCAGTGAGGTGTGTGTGAGGAGCTGGGAGGAAGAAGTACAAGGAGCTGAGAGTGAGCTGCTGGAGGACTGAGGAGTACAAGCATTATCAGACACCAGGAGAAAGGTCCTGTGGTGAGGATAAAGAAGGTGTTTGGAGGAGGCCATGGGGAAGTAGCCCAGGGAGTTGTAGCTGTCATGCAGCTGTTACAGGAGGCACTATAGACAGCTGTGATCCACCGGGCCCTGGGCTGGAACCTGGAGTAGAGGGCAGGCCTGGGTTCCCTCCCAGCTCCTGATCAGACACAGGAGGAGCTGACCCAGACTGTGAGTTCCACCAGAGGGGAAGATCACTGAGGTGAGCAATTCCGCCAAAGCGCAGGACCCACCAAGGTAGAGGAGGAACTTTGTCACACTGGTCATGACAAGGGTTAATCAGAGGAGTGAGCCTAGAGGTCCAAGGAGAAGACCCCCATCAAAAAAAGTAGACACAAATGAGCATTTTTTTTACTTCCTAGTTCCAGCTCTTTGCAATTTTAGTTGCATCTCTGTCAGATAATACTCTCTCTCTTACTGAGTTGTTAAGACAGAGGTAACTGAGGAAATTATTAAACCTTCTGAACAAATCCGTCTTCTTATTTCCAGGGTATGTCTACATCTAAAATTTTGCAGCGCTGGTTGTTACAGCTGTATTAGTACAGCTGTATAGGGCCAGCGCTGCAGAGTGGCCACACTTACAGCAACCAGCGCTGCAAGTGGTGTTAGATGTGGCCATACTGCAGCGCTGTTGGGCGGCTTCAAGGGGGGTTAGGGGAACGCGAGAGCAAACCGGGGAAGGAGACCAGCTTGATTACCAGAGGCTTCCTCAGGTATGCTGGGATACCTGCTTATTCCACGGAGGTCAAGAAAAGCGCTGGATCCTCTACACCCGAGACAAAACGGGAGTACGGCCAGCGCTGCAAACAGGGAGTTGCAGCGCTGGTGATGCCCTGCAGATGTGTACACCTCCTAAGTTGCAGCGCTGTAACCCCCTCACCAGTGCTGCAACTTTGTGATGTAGACAAGCCCCCAGTCTCTGGATGTTGATAGCTGTTCCAGCTGCTGTTGATCAAGTGTCATGAGACACATTCTCACCCCATCATTTGCTGCTGTTTGCATGAAAATAAAGAGTGCAAGTCAGAATCAAGATCTTGTTACTGTTGGGAAGAAAGATGCTTGTGTAACTTAAAGGGGAAAATGTTGCCATTTAATAGCTCATATGAAGTTTTTGGGGCAGGATGGAGTTGAGGATGATGGTTAGAGCAGGTGACTGCTAATTAGGACACTTGGGTTCCAGTCCTGGCCTTAGCTCAGATTTGTCATGTGACCGTAAAAAATTATATCACCACTATCTGCTTCATCACAGCTATCTGTAAAATAAATATTGTAGTTACCTATAGGATCTCAATTCCAGCTCAGCAGTTTCTCATTGGAGTCTGTTTCTGAAGCTTTTCTGTTGCAAAATTGCCACCTGCAGGTCTGTCATTGAATGACCAGACAGGTTAAAGTGTTCTCTAACTGATTTTTGAGTGTTATGATTCCTGATGTCAGATTTCTGTCCATTAATTCTTTTGCATAGAGACTGTCCAGTTTGGCCAATGTACATTGATATGGAATTGATATGCAAACTAGATACAATCAACTTAGGTTTGAATAGGGACTGGGAATGGTTGAGCCATTACAAACATTGAATCTATCTCCCCTTGTAAGTATTCTCACACTTCTTATCAAACTGTCTGTACTGGGCTATCTTGATTATCACTTCAAAAGTTTTTTTCTTACTTAATTGGCCTCTCAGAGTTGGTAAGACAACTCCTTTCTTTTCATGTCTCTGTATGTGTGTATATATATATATATATATATATATACTAAATATATGTTCCATTCTATGCATCCGAAGAAGTGGGCTGTAGCCCACAAAAGCTTATGCTCAGATAAATCTGTTAGTCTCTAAGGTGCCACAAGTACTGCTGTACTTTTTTCTTCATTAGTGTATTTTTTCTAGTGTTTCCTGTAATGAATTGTATGCATAAAAATGAGCCTCAATTATACTACTAAGGTACAGCTCTTTCCTAGGGGCAATGCAGAACCTTTCTAACCCAACTGCAATTCAAGGACACCTGAGACTCTGGCGATTCCCATTGCACACAGGAGTGTGACTTCTGTGCCACTCTTCAAAACGGAGCAGTGAATACTCCTCTCTGTGGCCTGCAGGCAGGGCCATAGCAATGCTGACCAGGAGCAATCTTTGCAACCAGCTGAACAGTAATTGTGACAGTTCTCCGTATGGTGACGTCAAAAAAAGCAAAGAGGCTACTTATGTCTTATCCCTCCCTCAAACACCTGTGCAGCAACCACACATAATCTGAGGATCTGGACTAATGCTTAGAAATCAAGACTCCTAAATAATGTTCTTAGCTTTGCTACTCACTGTGCCCTAAAGCAATCTGTGACTTCATTTCCACATGTGTTAAGTGCTTTCAAATAACAGCACTTGCCTGTACTATAAAAATGTTGTGAAGCACCATTCAGTAAAGTTTGTACAGCACTTTAAGATTTGTAGATGAAATCTAATAACAATACTAATAATAATTCTCTCATTTATCATTTTATACTATAACAAGAAAGAGAAAAATGTCAAATATCTGCAGGTATTTATCAAAATACGGGCAAAGTTTAGATATTCCTAAATTAACCAAATGCACAGCTGGAGAAATACCATAATGAAGAATTGATCACATAGTGAAAAGCCATAATATGCTTGTAAAAATATTTTTAAAGCAGCAGGAACCATATTTGGCTACATCTCCACAGTGACACCTGTTGGTGACCATTATTTTCCTTTAATAAAAAGACCCTCGTATTTCAAAAGGAGACAAAAGTGCAGCATCTGTGAAATGTATAGCTGTAAAATGTATTAAGTAAGAAAAACAATATCTTTCAACAGCATTAACAAAGTAATATGCTGTTGAAGCAAGATTGCAGTGACTAAAATACGTGGTTAGATTTTTCACAAAGTGTCTGCTGTAAAACTGCTCTCAGCCGCTTGGTTCGAGCATCAACAGTAAGAACCATACAGAAAGAACAATTCCTTGGTATTTGAATGTATAGCAGGAGAAATGGTAGCTGATATAAAAGTGTATTTGTAGACTTGCAACATTATCTCAAGAAGACCTCAGAAAATTATATCATTAATTATTTTTGTAATTCCTAGAATTCAAAATTCTGTAATTTTATTTTTTTCTTTAGCTTATTAGTTACTAGAACAAGTAGTAAAAACCTGATGGCAACACCCTTTTTCAAGGTTGCCACATACATATTCACAAAGCACTTGAAGAGGACAAGCATTTTTAATTTGCCAATAAGTAATTAACTCCTGCCAGAGGTCATCATTGAAAAATTGTGATGCTACACTTTAGCACAAAATATTTCAATGATATCATGCTTCATCACTTCAGTGCCCAGGGTGGAGTGGGAGGAAGAGAGAGACAGAATTCTGCAGTTAAACAGGTAGCATTTTACAGACTGTAATTTTGATAAACTCTTGTTAAACCACTAGAGAATAGAAGGGGCTGAACACTACTGTAATTGTATTCCAACTCGTGATTGTCACACTGCTCGTATAGTCTGGGTTACTTTATTTAAATACACGTTTGATGTCAGCTACACATATTTAACCTAGTAATCTTAATAAATGTGTGTTAATCCAATAGGAGGATAGGGGGGAAAAAGCCATGTGATTCAGGTGAAACTGAACACTGAATACCAAGCGCAGGGCATTTAATGATTAGAGTTCTAAAATGAGAAGGTACCCCCATATCACCTAGTCTGACCTCCTGTATATCACAAGTCACCAACATCAACCCATGCCCAAATACTAAACAGAACTACTGAAATCATACCAAAGTATTATAGCCCACAGGAAACTAAACATTTGTGTGTCATGGCTCTAGAATAGGAGGGACTAAGGTGCACCAATGCCCAAGGACCCTGCAGTGGCAAGGAAATGCTTAAGTGAAATATACCAAAATACTCCACAGGCTGCCAATTATTCAAGTACATAAAAGATCGTTACAGGGAGGTGGAAGAAGAATTGTTGTTCTTAACCTCTGAAGATAGGACAAGCAGTAATGGGCTAAAATTGCAGTAAGGGAGGGAGGTTTAGGTTGGACATTAGGAAAAACTTCTTAACTGTCGGGGTGGTTAAGCACTGGAATAAATTGCCTAGGGAGGTTGTTGAATCTCCATTATTGAAGATTTTTAAGAGCAAGTGGGACAAAAACCTGTCAGGGATGGTCTAGATAATACTTAATCCTGCCATGAGTGCAGGAACTGGCTAGATGACCTCTCAAGGTCCCTTCTGGCCTATGATTCTATGACTCTATCCCCTTGTGTTATATTTTGAATATTTTCATGCTGAATATATTAAGAAACCCTAATGTTTCATGAGGATAAAAAAACAATATTAGCCAAATTTAGCACATTTTGTATTTGATGATTTATACACAGTTAGTTCTAATCTATAGGCCTAATTTTCATACTAGATTGGATGACTAAATGTAGACAGATATGTATTGAGCACCCAGGTCATTTTTTAATATTTTTTTTCCACATTTAGATGTCTAAAGTTAGACAACTAAACCCATATTCTGGCACCTAAATAAAAGTTACCTGATTTTTAGAGGTGCTGAACTTCTACAAATCTTCCAGTGGGCACCCAGCTTTAGCTACCCATGTTTGAAATTGTTATCCTAAGTGCTTATATACTGATTTGGCCACTTCCAAGTTTGAACACTGGGATGAAGGATTCTGTTTCTGTGATAAAACGATGGAGAATGTTCTGCATTCAATGAATGAAAAAGATACTTAATTTGCTAAAAGATTATTTGTATTTACCAAAATAATTGAGCATGGATGATGAAGATCAAAGTGTGAAAAAACATCTTGGCATCCAACTTGCCCTTCCTCAGAATGTTATCTTTGAGATCACTGTCCCAAAATAAAAGGGCTATTGTACTGTTGGGAACAAATATAAAATTCACCAGTAATACGAGAACAGTAGTTGCTTCACTGGTAGGTTCTATACAAATTAATAAAATAATAAATAGTTTGGATTTATACTGAACATTCCAAGTTTGAATGATATCAACTGAACCCAAATATTCCTTTATTCAAAACTTTCAGGAAGTCATTCAGGGACCCATATATTTTACCTGTCTAGTTGTCCCTCTCTCCTGCTCATATACCTATCTCCTAGTAGGCTCTAGGGTCCAGTGTACTTCAATGATCATTACAAGTTCCACAGACCTCTACCATTACATATTTTTAGACCTCTGAGCCCTAAATAATGTTCAATTTTCAATTAATATTTTGTGAAACTAGAGGTTACAGCAGTCCCATAAATTCACTGGATTGTGTGTCTTGTAATTCTCACGACCCAAGGACACAGGATGCCATTAGGCCATCAGAGAGAGGTATAAATCAAGTAGCAAAACATTGCTCTAAGCAGTCCTAGGAAATCTGAAATGTTTATTTTGTCTGTGTTTTTTCTGGAATGGACCTTGTCTATGTTTCTCTCTCTCTCTCTCTCTCTCTCTCTCTCTCTCTCTCTCTGCTAAACCCAGGGTTGTCAGTTCAATCCTTGAGGGGGCCTGTAGTGAGGCGGCCTGGCTCCCAGTTGCCCCAGGGAGGGACGAGCCCTTACGGACGCCAAAGTGGGCAGAGTCACTGGAGACTGCGCCCTCCCCCAGAGGTCAAGGTGCAGGGCAGGAAGTATAAAAACCCAACCCCAAGGCTCAGAAGGGGCCTGGCAGCCAGAGAGGCTAGACGCTGATGCCCCAGCTCCCGCTGGGGAGACTCCCGCTGCCTGTGACCAACCCAAGGACAGGCCACACCTGCAGAGGCTGGACGCCAACCAGATGCTGGAAGAGCCAGTAAGCCGACCGGTACAAAGGGACCCAGAGGAGCTGCCCAGTTTACCCCTTGCTCAGTATCCCGAGGAGCCCATGGTGCTAGACGCCGTGGAAGATGCCACTGAGATGCAGGTACTGGTAGAGGGAGAGGTCGGAAGTAGCCCAGGGGCAGCTGGCCCTAGTCTGGCTGCAGCACACCTAGAGCCCATGTCAGTGTGTTGCGGCCAGGATCCCCACTGACACAGCAGCAGGCTGCCTGCCATTGTTCGGGCCCCGAGCTGGGACGCAGTGGAGTGGGTGGGCCTGCATCCCCCCTGCCACCCCACTCCTGGGTGGCAGTCTTCCCCTCGCCCCGACGCTCAGGAACCGGAGCCTGGGCTGGTTAAATCCTGAACTGTTTGCTCAGCCCTTGCCTGAGGGTCTGAGCCCTGATGGTTGTTTGCTGCCCCGCCCTGTCCTAGGGCCGGGGCTTGAATACTAAACTGTTTGCCCTGAGAGCCTCAGCTCCTGACTGTTTCCTGCCTCACCAGGCTAATTCGCCAGCTCACCGGACTCATGTAGTGAGGCCGCCTGGCTCCCAGTCGCCCCAGGGAGGGGCAACCCCAACAGCAGACACTTACAGGGCCACTTAGGGATCTGGGGCAAAATCAGTACTTGGTCCTGCTAGTGAAGGCAGGGGGCTGGACTCAATGACCTTTCAGGGTCCCTTCCAGTTCTATGAGATAGATGTATCCACACACACACGTAGGTGTAAGGGAAGATTCAGGAAATTCATCCAAATTCATGTGATTTGTTCATATTCTGCAGTCATTATTTTGCTATTACCTTCAAGTCTATTTGTACAATTATCTACCAACAGAGATCTAGCCTAGATGAAGTTTTGTAACTATCCTTCCATTATGTTAACTGCATTTTTTTCCTTCCAACGCAAAAAACTTGCAGACTGACAATGCTTGCCCGCCACACTGATCAGCTGAAAGAACTTGCCAAATTTAAAATTAAAGGCAGTCTAATCCTCCACAAGAGAACAGTCTGCCCTGTTTGCCATTTTCTTGTAACACATATACATTGTGAAACATACTAATCCAAGTTCAACACCCTTTATCACTTCCTCAACCTTCTGTCTCACAAGAAGATATATAGAGGAAAGCACTGTGTAGCTAAAGGTAAAATATAAAGCTATTGTTTTTTTTTAAGTGTAGCAGATTAAGTAACCTGTAAAAAACAAAGTCATCAACAAGCTGGGAGGAGGGGTATAGGTCAAGTGAATTTGTCTTCAAACCCAGTTGTTATTTTTGGATGAGTAAGAGGAAAATATTGTATTCGTTCAGAAGCTGCTTTATTTATTACCTTTTTTTAAAAAGCTGGACTGCTAGAAGTTGATAAAGCATATTTTCCTAGGCTTATACAAAAATCTTAGAAAAAGTTCCACCGACAGTATCTACCTGCTTGACTTCTGTTTCATATGATAGTGGTAGAGGGAAGTGCTACCCATTCATTCAAAAATAAAGTGGTTGCCATTAAAAACTCAACAGTTGTAACATTTTTGGTATCATACTGGTATTTTGATTCCACAATTATTTCCTAGTCAAATAAAGGCAAAAACTGAATTCTCAGTAACCACTGTGACAGTAATGTGCTGCCAATATTTTAAAAAGGGGCTTTCATAAAAATGTTCCACTTTACACCTCTAGTCAATTTCAGGCATGTATGTTCTTGCAGAAAGGAGGAGTGAAATGTGAGAAATCTAATATTTTATTTTGCCATTTAAACAAAAGTATTTACTTTATACTTTCAGTTGTAAATGCTGCAGGGCAGACACATGTCATCTTTTTATCGTTAAAGAGTCAGTCATTCACATTTACAGAGCTATATACATGAATAAATAAGTTATAATAGTAACAATTATCATTTAGACTCAAGGAATGAAAACTAGCTCTTGAGATCAAAGCTGAAGTGCAAATGCAAAAGTACAAATGTTTATACTTTCTTTTGAACAGTATATTAAATGTATTGATTGTAATACCATTGTCAACTTGTGCATTTTAAAATGGGGTGAGTGGTGTCAATTGTTCATACCTTCCACAGATATATTTGTAGATCTATCTGACTTTTGGTACACTATGGCAAATGCCTAAGCAAAATGTTTGCTCTGCATATGTAATTTATATGACCCGCAAAGTTAGACACCATCCCCTAGCAGTGTCTAAAGAGGAGGTGATCTCCAGGAGAACCAAGGAAATTGCCAAACCTTCCCTCCAGTTGGGTGGTAGAACTGGAAAAAGGGTCTTCAGTGAATCCCACACCAGCATATCAAAGCTTTATATGTGGTTACCGCGTGCAAGTATTAATAATGAGAACTATAGTATACAATGGAAATATTCTGATAAACCTAACAGCTTTTTTTCCGGGGGCATCATCCTCTTTTCATTATGATTATCTATGTCTTTAATTATGACATCCTGAGATAGTTTTGCAAAATATATTCAAAAGAGAAGTCTGACATGAAACAGATTATTACTTTCCGGCTTTTCATTGATGTGATTTTAAAGTCTGGGAATTGCGAAGACAGTGTGGAGCGCTTTCATTTTCTGCAATCAGCATTTATAATACCTTAGGGCCTGATTTTCAGAGGTGCTGAGAGTTTCATTAGCAATAAATGATGTGGCAGGCAGAGAGACTTGCAGGAAATAGAACTTTATTAAGCTTGCTGGGAGGCCAGTCACATGACACAAGCTGAGGCTCCAACATTGGTTTAGTACCAGCTTAGCTCTGGCTTGCATTCCCGAGTCCCTGGTGCCTCAACAAACTAGGATGGTCCCCCCAAATCTGACCCTCTTTCTCCAATCCCACTGATCAGTGCAGCTTCCACTGTATTTAGCTAACAATATTGGTGTTTAAGACTTCTGAAAATCTGGCCTTTGGTGACCAGTATGTGGGTGACTTAATCCAAAATAGGAAAAAGGGAGAAAATATGTTGGGGCCACTTTGTTCATTTTGAAACATTTTATCAAGACAGCATGAATAATAATATACTGCCCCGGCTGTCATTTTATATATTTTTGGTTCCTTTTCCACTTCTGTCCAAGCTAGTATGTGTATGACTCTCAACACATACTAAATGAAGAGAAGAGAATAATTTATTAACCATTCAGACAATCGTCCAGAAAACATTTTGGAAGTCCACATTATATTTTGTTTTGCAGCCATCTATTATTATTTAGTTTTGCCTATTTGGGATGTTAACCCTCTGCCTCCACAATCCAATATCTCTATTGTACTATGAACTGTAACAAAGAGCCTCAGATAATCTCACTTATTTAAAAAAAACAAACCCACCACGTTGTCTCATGTTACAAAACCATTAAAAGCTACATGGAAATATCATTGTTTCTGGAGACTGGGAAAGGTGAGGCAGTCACTCCATGCACTATAAGGACTTGTGACTGCTGGTAATGTATTTTTAATATATAGGTAAATAAGCAGAATTACAATACTCACATGGAACGGTGACCCTGGGGGGGCAGGGAGTGTCATCATCCTGTGCATAGTGTGGGTGTGGCTCACTTGCCAGGATTATCTGGGTATAGCGCACCTAATCATTTCCTGGGGCCTGGAGAACTGATGCACCTTGATCCCTCCCATTCTCTGCCTGTAGCACATAATAATCTAGGCTTCTATGGGCTATAATACTTTGGTTTGATTTGTGTTATTAGGTTTAGTGTGCAGATTCTGGGTGATGTTGGTGGCCTGTGAAGCCATGGCAGTACAATTTCAGGGCAGGCTTCCATGGCTTTCCTAGTTTCACTGCTATCCAAACTAGATAGATTAAAGCTGCAGTCACACCCTGTGATTGCAGTGTAGAGATAGCTCTGAGAGCTATCTATTGTTCCAGGCTCTCTGTAGACTCATCTCCGCATCAGTTACATTTGGTTCATATTTTCATTGTCACCATGACAGCTAGAGATTTACTTTTTTAAAAGGAAAGCTGAGATTCTATGGTGCAAGATAGCAACTTAGTAGAGGTGCCAGTGTATCATATGAGCACCCACTGTTTCTGAGCCACCTGAGCGACCACCTCTGGGATGAGAAGGGTGATTTTTTTCAATGCTCATTCAGTATGGCTACAGATAGTGCCAGGGGACATAATGATGTGCACACCTGTCCAGCAAAAAGACTGAAGGCACCAAACTTATTTTAAGCACTTCATCAATTAGCCATCAGAGGATAATGACATTCAATGTCTACCAGTGTGGGCTGATGTTGAACAAGTAACCTACATGTGACAGGCTCCATTTCCTATTACCAGTCATCTAAGCCATCCAGGCCCCCAGAATGAAATAATAACATATTTGTAGTTAGATTAGATTACTGCACAAGACTTCAAAATAAAATGTGCACTGTTTTATAATGCTATAGCCATATCAAGGCTTGTGAGTTTGAAGTGTAATTTTCCCCCGGCCTTTCTCAAACAAAGGTCTTCGCTGCTTGAAAAGGTTCTAATAGAAACATACTTATAAAATGAAATAATCTACCAAACAAAGAGGACAATGTTAAAAATGAAGCCATTATATAAGGCTACTTTGATTAGAATGTGAAGCAGAGCGATCAGGAAGAATTCTTCTCTTCCCTCTCGTAATTGGGTAACTAAAATTCTCCTGAGTTTAAACTGACTAACTGGCTGCAAATGGTTTATTCTTAAAATGATAACACACATGTGCTAGCTGAGCTGATTAGCAAGTTAGATATTGCATGGTGACATTGCCTCAAATCTCATGTTATGTCTTGTTGAAATTGGAGTATTTATAGGACATATCACATTGATGTCATATTTTCATGTTCAAATGTACCACACTATAGTCAGTCATGCAGTTTTGAACAGCTAGTTTTATCAAAAAGAAAACTCTCATCTACTGTACAAAATGACACTAAAGTTGTCATTCTCTTGGTTAACAATGACAGTGAGTATTTAGCTACTAGAATCATTCTGACTTACCATCTGTCATTGTGTTCTATGCTCTTGCCGGCACATAAAAAATTGATTACTCCACGTCAACAGTGCTTTTTTAAAGAACTAATTAAAATTATGCATCTTTTTGATTGCTTATCTGGAATGTATCCAAGTTAAAATATGTTTAAATAAATACAAATGATGAAAATGTTCTATACAGTATGCTCAGCATGATCCCAGTGCCCTAGAGCCAGATCATACTGGAACATGATAATGTTGCTCTAGTTGTCTATGTACCAAACTGTATATAACATTAGCAACTGTACCAAAAGAATCAGCGTATCATTTATCTAACATTTACTTAGGTAGCAATCCGTGATTGTGTGTGGGTCTCAACCTGTGCACCTTTTTAACAATCGTTCTAGGCATTACCTGTAAAATGTCTTTTAATATAAAAATGAATCATTTACAAAAAACAACTATCAGATGAGAAGGACAAATTAGATGCTTTTAAGTCATAGATCATCTATGCCCAGTACATCCATATTAAGTGGACTTCCCCTATATTTACATACTGTGGCACCAGTTCAGCAAGCTGCTGCCTAAGCAGGTGTGTAGCTTTAAGTGTGTGAGTTGTCCCATTGAAGCTTATAGCAACACATGTTTAAGTAGTGTGACAGTTCCTCCTCTACCTTGGTGGGTCCTGCGCTTATTGGCAGATTTTCTCACCTCAGTGATCTTCCCCACAGTCTGGATCAACTCCTCTCATGTCTGATCAGGAGTTGGGAGGTTTGAGGGGAACCCAGGCCTGCCCTCTACTCCAGGTTCCAGCCCAGGGCCCTGTGGATTGCAGCTGTCTATAGTACCTCCTGTAACAGCTGCATGACAGCTATAACTCCCTGGGCTACTTCCCCACGGCCTCCTCCAAACATCTTCTTTATCCTCACCATAGGACCTTCCTCCTGGTGTCTGATAACACTTGTACTCCTTAGTCTTCCACCAGCACACTCTCTCACTCTCAGCTCCTTGTGCCTCTTGCTCCTAGCTCCTCACACGCACTACCTCTCCTCTGGCTCCTCCTCACCTGACTGGAATGAGCTCCTTTTTAAACCCAGGTGCCCTGATTAGCCTGCCTTGTTTGGCTGCAGGTGATCTAATCAGCTTGTCTGCCTTAATTGGTTCTAGCAGGTTCCTGATTACCCTAGTGCAGCCCCTGCTCTGGTCACTCAGGGAACAGAAAACTACTCATCCAGTGACCAATATATTTGCCCTCTACCAGACTCCTGTACCTCAGTGGTCTGGGTCTGTCACAGTAGCTGGCTGAATTGGGGGTCTAAATTAACAATGAGCAAGGATACTCTACATAATAAATATACATGAAGTCTCTTGGGAAGATCATTTCCAATCACAAGGCACAGTATGCTGATAATATACAATGTTTCATTCTTTGTCCTATGGACCCTATTAGCCTGGCTTCAGTTATAAAGGAATGCTTAGACATCATCATTATTATTACCATAGTTATGGCATATTTATTTATATTGTGGTAGCATCAAAAGGCCCTCAGACTTTGTTATTTTTGCCTGCACCTTGGAAATCAGGGGTGTTTTGTGCATGAGTACAATGTAGTACATGCAAAAGTCATATTCACAGAACTGCATATTTTCAAACTTTTCAGAGAAGTGGTCCTATTTTGCTGGGCAGTGTAAAAAGACATAACAAAAGACCACTGCTGACCGTAAGTGCATCTATAGAGGCTTTGTCTTCAGTCAGGAAGACAGGAGTCTCACTGAGGGCTAGGGGTAATTAGTGCAAGAAGGTTCTTTCTCCCCTTGTGCATTAGACTCTTGCTGTTATTTCTGATTATGTTCTCTCTGTGAAAACCCATTTAGGGTAGTTTTGTTTTTTTTTCCTTTTCACCTGTGTGGTTGGTTGAGTCTGTGTCTTTATTTATTCCATAATGCTCTTGAAACAGCATCCCAAGCCCTCATTATCAGAAAGGTGAAATATTTGTATTGTATGACTCAGGGTATGGTTCTACTGATGCTTCCGGCTGGTGCAGGAAACAATTCCACAATTTCTCAGACAACAGAGCACCATGATCTATAGACATATTAAGTACTGTACACTGGCTCTTCATGAAGCTAGCTTTGTTGGTTTTAGAGTCCATGATGGTATAGACCATTACTATATTCAAGACCCTATGCCTTGAACTATGTCTTGAGTATCTGTGCTCACCACCCATGCTTTACATATTATGCTTGTGCAAGTTAGATCAGCAGGTAATTGTACTTTTGCTGTGATAGCAACTAGGGCGTAGAACTTACACACTGCTTTAGTATAAACATCTGTTCATCCCTTAGTACTTTTTAAAAGTGCAGCTTTAAAATCTGTATAAGACAATTCAATTTTGTTGAGATTTTTTCACTTTTATTCCTTTCAGTTCTTGCATAGGATTGTTCTGCAATGTAATACCACAAATAAGATATAATGGTGGTATCAGTCTCTAGATTCTTTATTTGTACTGGATTTGGATTTTAAATTGTTTAAATTGCAATAAGCACCATGGATAAGGGTATCTGTGAGGTACTCTATCAACAAAAGTATGATTATTTATGATTACATATTGATTATTTATTATTTGATATCTCTATTGGTTGAGCCAGTGGGCCTGTTCTTGGCCCCTCTTAATATCACTGCATAGTATGGACATGACATTTTATAGCTCGGTATCCAGCTGTTGGAACAAATTCCTTTATCCAGGAAACAATGTTCTTTGAGCTAACCAAAACAAAACAACTTCCTCCCCAAAACAACAAAACAAAGAAACCCTCTGTTTTTTCTTAACTGTGGGCTATGTGTGGAAGATATATTAATAAATTAATAGCTAACCTGCTCCAAAATATCCCCTTTTTAAACTACATGAGCTATGAAAGCTGTTAATTTAGCAGCATGTAGTCTAGAAATCCTGAGATTAAAATATTCTGCCTCCTTTTGGTCACTGGATTAATACAACAAGCTTACTTTGCATGCAGTCAGGCACTTTTCCCAGAAATTGTGTCGATAACATTCTATGGCTCGACTATCTCACCCTCAAAATAAATACTTTTGTTTCTCTTGCTAAAGACAGGGCATCCATTTACACAGCAACAGCAGTTATGCTGGCACTTATTATTTGAAACTCCTATGCACTGAATGTGTTCCAGCCCTACTCATAAAAACAGATCAAGGGAATTATCTGATTCTGATAAGCATTATCAAGCTAACTTTATAAATTGTCTTTTCAGCTCAGCATTTTGGTATTCTGGGAACCTAAATACTTACTGTAATTCACAAAACAAATGACAGTTATCCCAGCAAAGGCTTTTTGATATTTGATGGGCTAAAGTGCTCACATACTTTATATCCCATGTTCGGTACATTTCCTGCATTCCTCTCTTCATTCAGGAAACCGCGAGAGATTAGTTAAATTATCCAAACAATAACAGAGGGAGTCAGAGAATGGGGATATCTGTCAACCTCTGTTCATTTTTCATCAGCTTCTATAGACTTCAATACATTTTAAAGAAATGCACTGTATAATATCTCCTTCATTTACAAGCATTGTGCAATAATAAACACCAGATTTATACAAATATGGGAAGAATGTTCTGAGAGCTTTCCGGGTATCATAAGTTTAGTTATCTATCTAAAGATTTATCTGGCTCTCAGATTTAATTTCAATGTAATGTCAAAACTGGTCATTTTGTTGTTTACACAGTACGTTATGTTGACCAGTTCAATAACAAGATATTTCATGATTCTCACTCACATCAAATATCTAGGTACTCATAAACCAATACTGAAAACTCAAACAAGTAGCTGTAATAGGATAATAATAATAATGTATGTTGGTCAGGAGGAAGTTTGTAGTGAATAGACTATTTAGAATAATTTGATATTTTAATAATTTTCACTCCATGCATCTAAAGAAGTGAGGTTTTTACCCACAAAAGCTTATGCCCAAATAAATCTGTTAGTCTTTAAGATGCCACGGAATCTTTGTTGTTTTTGTGGATACAGACTAAGGCTACCCCCTGATACTTGATATTTGTGAAAGCTTCCTGATAGCAACCTAAAATATTTCTGTCATTCATTACAATGGATATTCTAAGGGCTGAAGAGTGGTTAAATTCTTAACATATTCTATTTTTCTATCTCAGATTGGGCTGTGTTAAATTATATCTCAAATTGCTTCTGTTATTTCAATTGCAATTTCAACAGCATTTATTAACTAGTCAATATCAATGAGAGCTAATCACAGAGAGGAGAAAAGGTATGTTCACAAGAGATAGCTGGCCAATTCCTGTGATTGCTTTCTGCAGTCATATGACTGAACTTCAGCCTAAAGACTGGTCCAAGCAAAATCCTCTATACAAATATCCTGGAAAATTGAAGCAGTTTGGATCTAGATGTGAACATCATGGCTGGCCCAGGAGAATTTGGCCGAAGGAACTATTGGCTCATCTGTAAACTAGCGAGGATGGACAACATCCTTCTGAACAATTCTTTTACTTCCTTGCTGAGATATTCTATTAGGTTTTATAGTGCTGTTGTCTTGGGTCCTGAAGAGAATCTCTTTTAGGGTTCCACACAATACCATCATCCTACCTCTTTTGCTCAGTGTGTTCATATGCTATGGTTAATATGGCTAGTGACTTCAGTGCCTTCGAAATGTAGGCAACAATCAGATCTATGTTGCCATCTTGTCTGAATCCCCCCAGTGTCTGTGGAATGGATAAGACCCAACTGGTTGAGGCTTAATCTACATAAGACTGGGGTCATTTTGATAGGTTGGGGGAAGCCACTGGAAGAGACATGGGAGATTATAGCATCCCACTTGATTTGAAGGAGCATATCCTCTGACATATGTTTGTACTTTGGGAGCCTTGTTGCCTCCTTAGCTGTTCAGTGATGACCAGCTAGCAACAGAGACCCAGACTGATTCAGTCCGTATATGTTTCGCTAAGAGATTGTCCATTTCTAAAAGATATGGATTCACCATCATCTGTATCTGTCATAAACAGATAAGAAAAGTTAATAGCACAGAAGTACTTTATATCTCTTTGACTATAGAGGGTTAACAAGAACAGTGAGCCTGGCTGTCACCTGACCAGAGGACTAATCAGAGGACAGGATACTTTCAAATCTTGAGGGAGGGAAGTTTTTGTGCTGTGCTGTTAGAATTTTGGTTGTTGTTCACTCTGGGGGCTCAGAGGGATCAGACGTGCAATCAGGTTTCTCTCCAATCTCTCCAGTACAGGCTCTTATAAGTTCAGATTAGTGAGTACTAGGTAGATAAAGTGACTTAGGCTTATGGTTGTTTTCTTTATTTGCAAATGTGTATTTGGTTGGAAGAAGCTCAAATGTGTATTTGGTTGGAAGAAGCTCAAATGTGTATTTGGCTGAAAAGAGTTCAAATTGGTATTTTGCTGAAAAGATTTTAATTTGTACTTGTATACTTAGGCTGGGAGGGTGTTCCCCGTGTCTATAGCTGAAAGACCCTGTACCTATTCCATTTTTTTTAAATTTACAAAGATAATTTTTACTGTTTTTCTTTCTTTAATTAAAAGCTTTTCTTGTTTAAGAACCTAATTGTTTTTTTATTCTGGTGAGACCCCAGGGGACTGGGTCTGGATTCACCAGGGGATTGGTGGGGAGAAAGGAGGGAAGAGGGAGAGAGAGGCTGATTTCTCTCTATTCCCGGATTACTTTCTCTCAGGAAGAGTCTGGGAGGGGGAAAGAGAAGGAGGGAGGAAGGTGAATTGTCCTCTCTGTTTTGTGATTCAAGGAGTTTGAATCACACAGTGATCTTCCAGGGTAACCCAGGGAGGGGAAGCCTGGGAGAGGCAACGGTGAGGGAAAGGGTTTACTTTCCTTGTGTTAAGATCCAGAGGGTCTGGGTCTTGGGGATCCCCAGGCAAGGTTTTGTGGGGACCAGAGTGTACCAGGCACTGGAATTCCTGGTTGGTGGCAGCACTACAGGTTCTAAGCTGGTAATTGAGCTTAGAGGAATTCATGCTGGTACCCCATCTTTTGGACGCTAAGGTTCAGAGTGGGGAATTGTACCATGACATGGTAGGCAGCGTGTGTGATACGATAGAAGCCAAAAGCCAGTGAGGTTTTTATTTCTGTCCCTGCTAACTATCTGCAGGCAGACTGAGAAGTTTGGGTTTAAAAGCAAAAGCCAGTAGGAATTTTTCTTTCTCTTTCCCTGCTAGCTGTGTGTAAAGCAGGCTAGAGGAGATTGTGTTAAAAGCAAAGGTCTGCAGGTTTTTTGGTCTCTCCCTTCTGAGTACTCTGAAGGCAGAGGCACTAGAGTTTAACAAGGATCTTTGTTAAACAAAGGGATTCCAGTTGTGAGTCACCATACACCAGCAAAACACATTTGCAAATGAGTGGGGTTTTTTCTTTCTAACTCTGTTGGGAATAGCTAGGTAGAAGGAGTTTAAAAAGACTCTGTTGCTAAGCAACCCGAAGAAGGCAACAGAAAAGCAGCATTTCAAGCAGTAAACAGCAGAGGGCACCCCAGCATAAGGAAGCCGGAAGTATGAGTTCCAAGGAATGGGCAAAACTGGCTGCAGAGAAACAAATCAAAGACGCAGACCACAGGCAAGACGTGGAAAAAAAACTACAAGAGATGGAACTGAGAGAAAGAGAAAGAGAGGCTGCCCACAGGAGAGAGTTGGAACTCCTGAGGGAGGCCCACCGGCAGGCCCTGGAATTAGAACAGGCTAAGCAGAAGAACGCAGCCGATCCTAGCAACCCTTCGCCAGTTATTGTTCCACATCCCAAGAAATTTCCCACCTACAAGGCAGGTGATGACACTGAGGCCTTCCTAGAAAATTTTGAAAGGACCTGCCATGGGTACAGCATCTCTGAGGACCAGTACATGATAGAGCTGAGGCCACTGCTCAGTGGACCCTCAGCAGAGGTGGCGGCTGAAATGCCTAAGGAGAAATGAACGATTATAAACTTTTTCAAACCAAGGCCAAATACAGAATGGGGATAACACCTGAACATGCCCATCGGCGGTTCAGAACCCTAAAATGGAACCCAGATGTGTCATTCCCCCGACACGCCTACCACATTGGAAAGAATTATAATGCCTGGATATCAGGAGCAAATGTTAAATCTCTGGACGACATGCACCTCCTAATACAATTGGAGCAGTTCTTAGAGGGTGTTCCAGAGGAAATCGAAAGGTACATCCTAGATGGGAAGCCCAAAACGGTAACTGAGGCGGGGGAGATTGGAGCCAGATGGGTGGAAGTGGCAGAAAAGAAAAGAGCTACTATCAAGGAGAGCGAATATCACAGAGGTCACCCTGACAATAAACCCTATACCCGAGGGCAATCCAGGACCCCACCTACAACCCAAGGAAAGCTGCCAACGCCCTATTCTCCCAGCTCACCAATCTCCAGTAACCCACCTCGGCCCAGTGACCAGTCAGCTGGGCGATGCTTCAAGTGTAATGAACTGGGACATATAAAGGCCAACTGCCCAAAGAACCCTAACCAAATGCAGTTCATTACAACACCATCACACCAAAGATCCCCAGGCCCAGATGCCTCTCAAATACCCTCGGAGCGAAAGGAAATTTTGAGAGTGGGCGGAAAGAATGTTATCGCATGGAGAGACACGGGGGCACAAGTGTCAGCTATCCACCAATCCTTAGTGGACCCCAAATTCATTAACCCAAAGGCCCAAGTGACAATTTACCCCTTCATGTCACAAGCTGTAGACTTGCCCACAGCTGAACTGCCTGTCCAGTACAAAGGCTGGTCAGGAATGTGGACTTTGCAGTCTACGATAATTATCCCAATCCCCATGCTACTGGGGGAAGACTTGGCCAATCAGGTTAAAGTGGGCCAAGAGGGTGGGAATGGTTACACGCAGCCAAGCCAGGCAAGCTTCCAGACCACATCCGTGTTCCTGAACCGTCCACAGGGGCCTGTCTGTGTTACCAAGACCCAGACAGAGGTAGTGGACCCGGATTCCCTGCCAATGACTGCAACAGCCACAGTACTTCCATCCCAGCACCGGACCTGGAAACACAACCAGCACCAGAACATTGTCAGCACTGATGCCAGCCGCTTGCAAATCCATCTTCAACCCAACGCCAGAGGGCGCCAGCGAGCCTGAACTGGCAGAAGCAGCAGACAACCATACAAAGGAGGCTCAGCCAGAGCCTGAAAATACCACTGGTGTACCGCGGAGAGTGGTTCACCAGCCACGAAAACAACCCCAAGCACCTACATCGCTTCCAAGGGACCAAGCCCAAGTCCACAGTCTAAGGAAGAAACTGGTGTCTCCAGCTTCAAGGGAACAGTTCTAGACTGAGCAGGAAGCAGATGACAGTCTTCAGAAAGCTTGGGCGGCAGCACGGAGCACCCCACTGACTCTCAGCTCTTCTAAACCGATCCCGGTTGTTATAGAACAAGGGCTTTTATATAAGGAGACCTCTTTCTGGTGGACACCGGAAGAGACTGGCATCCACAAAAACAGTTGGTGGTGTCCAACTAGGTATCGGGGGAGCTCATAAGCTTAGCCCATGGATCATCCCAGTGACCATGCTGGGGTGAACAGAACCAAAGACAGGCTGGGGAAGTCCTCCCACTGGGAGGGGATGGCAAGGATGATAACAAGTATGTCCAGTCTTGTGAGGTGTGCCAAGAGTGGGAAAGCCCCAAGACCAGGTCAAGAGCCCCTCTCCAACCTGTCCCCATAATAGAGGGTCCCATTTCAGCAAGTAGCTGTGGATATTCTGGGTCCTTTCTCAAAAAAGACACCCAGAGGAAAGCAGACATACTGACTTTTGTAGACTTTGCTACCCGATGGCCAGAAGCAGTAGCTCTAGGCAACACTAGGGCTAAAACTGCGGCCAGGCCCTAACAGACATTTTGCCAGGGTAGGTTGGCCCTCCGATATCCTTACGGATTCAGGAAACTAATTTCCTGGCAGGGACCATGAAAGAACTGTGGGAAACTCATGGGGTGAATCACTTAGTTGCCACCCCCGTACCACCCCTCAACCAATGGCCTGGTGGAAAGGTTTAAGGAACTTTGGGGGCCATGATACGTAAATTTGTGAATGAACATTCCAATGACTGGGATCTAGCTGTTGCAGCAGTTGCTCTTTGCTTACAGGGCTGTACCACATCCCAGTTTAGGATTTCTCACCGTTTGAGCTTGTGTATGGCCACGAGGTTAAGGGCCATTACAGTTGGTGAAGCAGCAATGGGAGGGGTTTACACCTTCTCCAGGGACTAATATTTTGGACTTTGTAAGCAACCTACAAAACACCCTCGACACTCTTTAGCCCTTGCTAAAGAAAACCTAAAGGATGCTCAAAAGAGCAAAAGGCCTGGTATGATAGACATACCAGGGAGTGTTCCTTCAAGGTAGGAGACCAGGTTTATGGTCTTGAAGGCACAACAGCCATAAAATGGAAGCATCATGGGAAGGGCCGTTCAAGGTCCAAGAGCGCCTAGGAGCTGTTAACTACCTCATAGCATTTCCCAATTCCTCCCTAAAGCCCCGAGTGTACCACGTTAATTCTCTCAAGCCCTTTTATTACAGAGACTTACAGGTTTGTGAGTTCACAGCCCAGGGAGGATATGACGCTGAGTGGCCTGACGGTGTCTACGATAAAGGGAAAAGTAATGGTGGCGTGGGAGAGGTGACCCTCTCCACAACCGGGAAAGGTCTGCAGTGGCAACAGATCAAGAAGCTGATGCACTCTCCTGTGAAAGTTCCCTAAAATCAACTGGTTAAAAATTGTCCTTACAATGTGAAAAATCTTTTAGTTTTACTTAATTAGTGGCATATGTAAGGATGCATGTGTTCATTGATTTGTTTATTTTAAAGTTCTAGGGAGAAATCACTGCCAGTGCACTTCCACACTGTCAGCGGTTTGGGGGGGGCGTGTCATAAACAGATAAGAAAAGTTAATAGCACAGAAGTACCTTATATCTCTTTGACTATAGAGGGTTAACAAGAACAGTGAGCCTGGCTGTCACCTGACCAGAGGACCAATCAGAGGACAGGATACTTTCAAATCTTGAGGGAGGGAAGGTTTTGTGCTGTGCTGTTAGAATTTTGGTTGTTGTTCACTCTGGGGGGCTCAAGAGTGATCAGACATGCAACCAGGTTTCCTCTCCAATCTCTCGATACAGGCTCTTATAAGTTCAGAACTAGTGAGTACTAGGTAGATAAAGCGAGTTAGGCTTATGGTTGTTTTCTTTATTGCAAATGTGTATTTGTTTGGAAGAAGCTCAAATGTGTATTTGGTTGGAAGAATCTCAATGTGTATTTGGCTGAAAGGAGTTCAAATTGGTTATTTGCTGAAAAGATTTTAATTTGTACTTGTATACTTAGGCTGGGAGGGTGTTCCCCGTGTCTATAGCTGAAAGACCCTGTACCTATTCCATTTTTTTAAATTTACAAAGATAATTTTTACTGTTTTCTTTCTTTAATTAAAAGCTTTTCTTGTTTAAGAACCTAATTGTTTTTTTATTCTGGTGAGACCCCAGGGGACTGGGTCTGGATTCACCAGGGGATTGGTGGGGAGAAAGGAGGGAAGAGGGAGAGAGAGGCTGATTTCTCTCTATTCCCGGATTACTTTCTCTCAGGAAGAGTCTGGGAGGGGGAAAGAGAAGGAGGGAGGAAGGTGAATTGTCCTCTCTGTTTGTGATTCAGGAGTTTGAATCACACAGTGATCTTCCAGGGTAACCCAGGGAGGGGAAGCCTGGGAGAGGCAACAGTGAGGGAAAGGGTTTACTTTCCTTGTGTTAAGATCCAGAGGGTCTGGGTCTTGGGGATCCCCGGGCAAGGTTTTGTGGGGACCAGAGTGTACCAGGCACTGGAATTCCTGGTTGGTGGCAGTGCTACAGGTTCTAAGCTGGTAATTGAGCTTAGAGGAATTCATGCTGGTACCCCATCTTTTGGACGCCAAGGTTCAGAGTGGGGAATTGTACCATGACAGTATCTTTGTCAGTTTGAGACTAAACTAATGCATGCTTTTTTTTTCTACATAAAGCTAAAGCTTAAGACAATTTGGAAGCTCAGGCAAGTGGGCAATGCAGCCTTCTGTTTTGTTTTGTGGATCATCTCAGTGAGAAGTGTATTCTGCACTGGTGTTGGTTTTGACCTAAAAATCTTACATGGCCTGCAACTGACTCCCTCTTGCCACAAGCAATACTGCCACATTAAGACCAATGGAGGGGGCTATAGCTAATGCCCTCTGTTTAGAAGAGAAGAGGTTGGTAGCAGGGAAGTTTTCATGATGGGTCTCTGTTTGGGGATTTTCGTCCCTGTTGGTCCAAACTTGTTCCTGTTTATTGTTTATGAAATGCTGATAGATGAGCTAAAGAGGTAGATTAGGCTGCAATGTATTCAATACGCTGAGGACATTCAACTGTGCATCTCTTTTTCTCCAGATCCAGGTTATGGAGTCTTTCTCTTGCTTTGTCTGGTTGAGCTTGGGCTTGGATGAATTGGGCAACAGAACAAAGCTCTGTCCTGCTAAAATTGAGATGATACTTGTGGACTAATTTGCCCAGACTATTGGTCTATATGGGTCCCTAAATGTTTTTTGGGGATCATGTTTAATTAGCAGTCAAGAGTGCTTTCTTTCATTGATGACATGAACTCTTTCCTCTCTGATGTGGTCATTGCTAGTTACTCATGCCTTTGTCAATGGAGTTTCACCTTAAGGCAATGGAATTTGACCAGCCAATTAATCTAGCTCATGTACTTTTGAAACTTTAATGTCACAGCCTGAGATGTTCCCATCCTTTCTGGTGAACTAATGGAGATGACAGAGATATTTGCTGAAAATGGCATTACACACAAAACATTTCAGCTGAAAGTAACCTCTCTCACACCTGCTACATTCTCAATATAGTGTGTGGAATTTTAGGTATGTGAATCCAATTGATTTTAGTGGAGTCACTTGACACATCCTGTTTGCTTTTTGAAAATTCAGTGCGCAGAATCTTTTTTTGGCATTGCCCTTTTCTAGTATTTAATGAGACACTGGTAGATTAGTCTGACTGCTGCTTGACTCTTTTCTATCTTTAATATAGATAACACACTTGGAGTTGTCTCCCTTTTCTATTCTATGCATTTTATGACATACAGAGCTTATAATTCCTTTTTATGTATTTATTATTATTATTTCTTTCTTCGTTGACTAGATTTATGAAGCTCACACTGAAACTTGTTATGAGTTTATTATGGAATTTTTATGGTAATATTCAGGGTTACATTATTCCCTTCAAACCAGTGAAATGAGAGTTAAAATACAGTAGTTTCTCAATACAACATCAACAGAACTCATAAACCTAAAAGTTATAATCTGGCCATATGTTAACGTATTGTATTTGGAAAAACAATGACTTTTACACAAAGCTTCTGTCCTCTCTTTGCATACAGCACTAGGATAAAAAAAAGATTGAGGTATTAATCAAGGCTGTACAATGGATGTCTACAATATTATCAGCATGGTTCAATTGTTTGCACTTCAACGGGAGATTTCCCCCAAGGACGGCAGGTGGTGTTTGTGCCACAGTTCTAACTACCCAAAGTTCTATCAGGCGGGGCGGCTTTAAATTACAACTAGAGACCCAAAGGAGCCTGATTGCCAGAAGATGCCTATGGAATGCACTGAGTTAATGCATCCCTTGTGTACTCTGGTCTGTTCCCACAGAGCTGAGGTTGTGAGAATCTCCTGCTAAGTTTTCCAAATCCACAGTACCGTGGCCCTGAGTTAAAGCAGGTTATTGGGGCTGTATAGAGTCCTAGGTCTTAAGCCATTAAAAGTAATTAAGCCTTTAAACAGCCATCAGGAGTGTATGTGCCAGCATATAGCGTCAGTCCAGTGGACAAAAATGTAGCATCACAAATCGGAAAGCTCACGTTGCACCTTTCTGTGCTGTACATACCCCACAGATTGAGCAGTCTTCAGCTCCAGGGATACAGATCTAGCAGCTTTCATGGGCACTAACTTCACACAAGATAGTGGAATTTCACTCACAAATAATTGTGCATCTCTCACAGAAGCCAATTGTGAGCATAAAAAAGGAGGTTGGGATCAGGCTATTTGTGTTACCCAAAATTCAATGTATCAGTGAATCAGAAATAACCAAAACAGGGCAACGTAAATTATAAAGAGCCCTAGGGGTTCCCACCTGTGGAGAGGGAATCTGTTGTGGAGAAATTATTGTTGACTTAGCATTAACATGCCTGCAAAAATTCTGTAGGCTGGGGGAGTGGAGCCGTGCTGCGGCAGATAGCAGTCTTCCTATTAAAAGAACTCCTGGCTCACTACCTCCCCTCAGCAGCACAGCCAAAATATAGAGATCCTTTGGAAGGATTTCCGAGGGTTTACGGAAGAAGAGAATGATGTGGTGGAGGTGACAGTTCCCCTTCCAAGCTCTCCAGGCCAGGATCAGGTGAATATCATGTCCTGCACTAGTAGCAGTGGAGGGTATACTAGATTGAAGTGTTTTGCTTGTTTGTTTGTTTTAAGATACATAAATGTTTCAAAGTATGTATGTTCTGAGTTTAAATTGTCTGTAATCAAATGTATGTTTTACTGAACCCGCTGCAAATATTGTCAATGAATGTGAAATTGTTTCTTATAACAAACAAACAAAAACCCTTGCTGTTGTGAGATTTGCAGCATGTTTTCTGATCCAGAGTGTTCGGTATCCTTCAAATTAATATACACATTCTTGGATACTTATCCAGACTGAACTAATTCTTGAAAATGTTTAAATTTCTCCCTTAATTACAGTCCAAGTTCCCCTCTAGCTTTGTGTCCAGATCAGGCCCACTCCAACACAGCCATCAAAGAAATCTTATTCAGGGTAGATGAAGGGTAGACTAATTACCAATTTAAGTTTAGCCATCAGAATATTGATTCCAATCAGTACAATAAACCCATTTAAACCTATATACATAAAGTATATTTCCACCCCTGCCTGATGCACATCTTATCAGCTTTCAAAGCAGCTTTCAGTGGGAGTGTATATATTTAAAATGAAGGACCTATTTCTAAATGCCTTCATTATGTTTTGACAACTTAACATTCTATGAATTTGAATTCAGACAACACCATGTACTAGTTCATTAAGCTAAAATGAACAAAGAAGATGTACAAAATTTCTAAAGCTAAGTCCTATTTGAAGAATAACTTTAGACATGGGAAGGTAATATCCATCTAAATTTCCTATATCACTTAGCATCTGAGCACCTCACTATCATTAGTGGAGTTCATCTGCCCAACACTGCTAGGAGATAGGGAAATATCTTAATTTTATAGATGAAGAATTGTGGCACAAGATAAGCTTTAGGATTTGCCCAGCATCACACAGGAAATCTGAGGCAGAGCAGGGAACTAAATCCAGGTCTCCTGAATCTCGGTCCCTTAGAATATCCTTCCATCTATTCAGCTGATGTATATGTATTACAATCTTCTTTCCATAAATGCAGTTAGGAATCTAAATACTGAGGAAAATAGAATGTAGCTGGAGGAGAAATATATTTTCAACACAATAACTATTATCAAAAGAGAGCCATTCATGTACATTGCTGTAACAATAGCATTATGCAATGATGACACCCATAAAATATGAATTTTTAATAGTAATTGCACTGTATATCAATTGTGTTAATACAAACACTGACAAGCAGTTTAAAAAGCAATCTAGCAGTAGGGTTGTTCCAGTGTCTCATGTGGAAACACATTGAAACGTGAAGTGACAAGCAGGAAACCCTACTAATTACAAACTGCTGCTGCATTTGTAATATGGGAGCTTCTAGGTATCAACACTTTCCAAATGTAGGTCACTTATGTAGGTACCAAAATATGGATTTAGAAGCCTAAATTTAGAGGCCTTGTTTTGAAAATGTTGGCCCAGGAGTCTAAAGTAGACTTTAGCTAGAACCTCTAATAAAGTTGATATGCCAGTCCTATTGGCTTCTGCTTCTTAGAGCTCCTTGTGGGATATGTAAAATGTTCTGGTTTGAAAGCACATTTGTTAGCAAAGCAAGCTAATTTAATCAAGATCCTCTTAAAGTTACCTTTCTAAAATTAATCCTGCTAATCAGTTGGCAGGTCTGCTGCAGAGCACATAGTTACAACATTTGAAAGGAAAGTTACAATTTTTTTCAGAACCTGTTCACCAAACAGGTTTCTTTCTAATCTAAACGTTCAAGCATTTATTGGTTCTTCATATTTGTTCAACAAATGCTTTTATGCTTAGAAGCTGTTGCAAACTGTTTGTTTCAACTGCATCTGTGACTATATACTTTTTGCTGCAGATGGTATGTCACCAGTCAGTTAAGTCACATGGTACTGTTTCTGCTCCTTGATTGCATGACTGAAGCCTTATATAAAACAGTGGGTATTTGTACACAAATGGTAAACTACTTTACTCACACTCAGGTATCCTGGTTTTCATGTACACAAAGATATTGACATGAAAAACAACTATTCCAACAGCAGTCATGTGAACAAAAACACTTTCACAAGAATATTCTAGAGCCACAAACAAAATAGCCTTGAATCTAAAAGCAATTTAGAATTTACCAGATTTGTGAAAAATAATTTTTACCAGCTTTGATCTGGACTAAGACTCATTTCTCATAAATCACTGAACTGTCATCAGATACTAACAATTTTCAGCCACCAGTGTTCTGAGCCAGATTGAAAGTAGTAACCAAGAGTTGAAAAATTATAACCCCATTACAATCCACTGGGCCAGCCAGCACCCAGATTCAGAGCTTTTCAAAATATATATAAGCACACACATTATTGCTATATCAGGTACAGGAACCAACATTATGAAGTGAATATTTGCCAATGGTTATCTAAAAGCAGGATTTCAGATTCCTACCTTTTCACTCATCAGGATAGGAAATAACTGTGGTAACTGCATAGTATATATAAAAAATGCCAGCTCTAGAATAGTTGTCACTATACATTATGGTGGGCTTTTTCCAATAGAAGTGTTAAAGCTGTTTTTTGTATACTAGTTTTATGTGAACTGTATTTGGATAGCACCTCACAATGTGCACACCCCGTACTTGGTTCATTGTAAGAGTGGAATGCACTCTCAAAAGAAGCAGCAAGCTCATTTAGTAAGGGAGGTTAATTGTGTTCTCCTTCTGTTCAGGAACATGGAGAGCTTTTCTGTTTCTTAAATTAACTTTGCCCACTGGGGACCAAATTAAGAAATGAGTTTAAAGGAATCTAGAAGGAGCCTAAATTAGTGTAACTTTGAACATTCTTCCAACTCATTAATGTGTATACAGTATTACACTAATTTAAATTCCCGCTACACTGTCTTTAGAGTCCCACGGGCTCCCTTTGACTTATTCACTTATTTAAACTTTCATCAGTTTATCAATATGTAACGTACACACCAATTCTGAAGTTGGCTCAATCAGTCTCAGTGTAAGGGAGCCAAAGCTGATTTCACTCCTAAACCAAGACAGACGAGAAGAATATAGCAAGAAAAAAAGCTAAAGGAAGATGTAAAAAGCTGTAAATCATAGTATATCCCACTCTATTTTAATGTGCAATGTCTTCTGGTTTCCCAGTGTACAGGTTACTTCAATTTACACTTCTTAGACATGGGTGAGTGGGTGAGGTTAGATCTAAAGATATCTCACTGAGTATCAAGAAATCTTTAAATTCATCTGCAAGGATCTGATTCATAGAGTTTAAGGCCAGAAGGGACCATTGGATCATCTGGTCTGACCTCCTATAATATATCACAGGCCATTACTTTTCACCCAGTTACCCTGTATCAAGCATTTTACATTGCGGGGCATAACCTCTGAATTTAACCCTGGATGTTTTCTTTAACAAATGACAACATAAAGCTAGAATTTCCAAAACACAGCAAATTATTTGAGTGCATTTAAAATTGGGAGAGAGGGGGAATAGCTGTCCAAGAACTACTGTATGCATAATTCCAAGTGCATAACATTTTAACCTTCTGTAAAATACGCACAATGCCTGTGCTTGTAATTTTTTCTGAGCCCTTCATAAATGGCTAAAGCTACAAATATTGTTACACAAATATTATATTCAAGAAAAACTTTGTGTTACAATTCTAAAACTCAGACCAGATTTGCTCAAACATTTGCTAATGTTCTTGAATGTGGGTTGAAAATCAAGCAAACCTGGGCCAGTGTGTGAGTGAGCCTGGGGTGACTTATAGTGCTAAACTGGAACCAAGTGAAATTCAGAGCTTCTGAGTTCATTCAAACACAAAACAAGAGAAAGGCCTGAACTGCAACACTGGCTCTGAATTCTTCCAGTGTTTGGAAAGTTGTCCAAATGTCATGGCTGACCCCTAGATATTTGACGGGCCAGATCAGTAATCCATGTCTAGACAAACCAGATTTCTGTGGTTTAGCCTTGAAAAATCATGCATGCCAAAACTTAGCAGTAGTTTGTACATCCCTCTTGCAAACCCTTGCTGACTTTCACATAGTTTTAGGGTCCAAAGAAACGGCTTCCACTGAGTTCCCAACAAATCCCTTCTGACCAAGGAAGAGAACCAGAAGCTGACAGAAAATGAACCACAAAAAGGAAATTTGTTCTCCCGACAAAGTGGAAAGAATGTCCATTTAATGATTTATTAGAAACAAACAGTGCCATAACCCCCAAATGCCTCATTGTTGAAACAAGAGATGCACGGTCAATTTGACTAAGAGTTACTCTGTTGAAACAGCCTCATTATTGTGTAAGTCTCTAATGAAACTCAACATTCTGTTCATGTCTCAAAACATCTGTCCTTTGGATTGGAAAAAAAACTGAAAACATTTTTATATCTGTTAAAGAAAGAGTTTTGTCCAGCTAAATTACCTTATAAAAGTGTTCTAGCCAACAGAGACTGTTCAACTTGTGCATTAATGGATTTATAGGCCTTCCTTGGTTCATAAAGATGAAAAGAAATCCCTGAATTGTTTTGTGTGTTTCTTTTTGCCCTTCACAAACAGCATTATTCTGAGTTCATTTACAAGTCTTCCTGGTCCTCTCTGTGCTCATGATTCTTTTAGAAAGAACTAATGTCTTGTGAAAAATCTATGGAGAGTCCACAAATCCCTTTAAATTTCCTCATAACTTACTGAAGGATCATTTCCAATGTTAAAAGTCATCACTCTTGAAGAGCGAGATCTGTAATAGAAAGAGACTTTGTAACAATTAGCAACATTTCTTTCTTGCTCTTTATAGTGTTAGCGATAGGACTGGAGGGGAAATTCCAAATTTCAAAATTTTTCAACAGAAAAAGGGATGATTTTTTTCATTAAACTATTCACAAATAAATGTTTCCATTTTAAAACTAGCTGTGCTAAACAATAGTATTAATTTATATGGTATTTTCTATTCAAAAGTAAAACTGATATTAGGAGCCTAAGAAATCTGCAGCTTCAGAAAATGTTATGATTTGGGGGATTTAGACATATCAACGCTCATCTCAACTGTTTGCTGGGGGGGGTTAAGGAAGTTTTGGCAACTTTTACTTGCAAAAATAGCTTTCAAAACTACAAATAAGATTGAAAGGTTGTCACTTATTTGCAGATATAAGGAACAGAGAAAGTCTCCATCTTTATCCTTCATCCTAGGAGACAAAAATTAAGCAATTTGTTCTCTGGGAGGGGTCCTAGCCAGGCTGACCAATAAAAAGCTGGAAAGGAGACTGGAGGTGTGAGAGACCACCTTGACCAAAGACTGTATCTTGCTAGATTAAGTTTTAGACTTGTAGATGCTTGTTTTCACATTTATTTGCTGGAAACCATCTCTACTTTTATCTCTTGCACTTGGTATCACTTAATCCATACTCTTTCATTAATAAAATTGTGTTGCTTTCATTATAAATCATCAGTGTTTTGTAAATTGAGTAAAGTGTGTGCTTCTAGAAAGCTAACTGGTTGGAGTGTTTTAGGCAGTAAACCTAACGCTTTCTCTATGAAGGTCCAGTGAGAGGGACTGGTTGCTGCAGCAGTACAATTTTGATGCAAATTCAAGACTGGAAGCCTGCAAGGAGTAAGCAGATTAGGCAAAACCAGAGTGAGGCTTGTCAGCTGCTGGCAGACTGTTCGGGTCAGAGCTCTGCACCAAGGCTGCACAGGCATAACACACCTTCAGTTACAAGGCAAACGGTGACCAAATCCCTTCCTGGCCTGGGTGAATCCCCAAACTCCACAAATTGTTTTAAAGGCACTTTTAAAGTGGAAGACTTGGTCATAGTTTCCTTAATAAAATCATCTCAAATAGCAAATTAAGAACAAAAATATAATTATGAGCCAAATCAGATGGCCTGATTCTCCACCATGTTACACTAGCTTTACAAAGAAACTCCAGGAAAACTGGTGTAATGGAGTGGTATATCCACCATTGATTCCATTGCTAATCATAATACAGTGCTAAGGAAAAACAATCTGTACGTTCTCAAATGTTGCACACAATTATAAAACTGACTGCACTAATAACAGTCAGGTTTGTTCTGGAATAAATACGTACCATAGGAGGTGGTGTAATTGCAGCAATTCTATTGCATTATTCCCATATGATGTATAAATATAAGTTGTTAAGTGGAGTAGTTTATTAAATATTCAAAGAAGTCACTGCCAATGAGAGGCTGTAAACAGCAGTTTGAATTGTAAATATTGCGTATGCATGAGACTAGTGCAAAAGAGACATGGTATAAATAAATAGTGTTTGATTACTGTAATTACAGCATTGTGACCAGCCTGGCCATTAGTACAACACTTAACCTGAAATCCTAGTTTCCCTTTTGTCTGCAGGAAATCCGGTTGCCTGAGAGATTTTTTCTTTTCTCTTATATTGAGAATCGCTTCAAAAATCTTCCATAATTCAGTGTGTAGGTCAGAGCCAGTCAAATTATTCTTTGTGAATAACATGCAGTGTAAATTTAGCCCTTTTTTTCTTCCTTCACTTTATATATATATATTCGTTGTATAAACTTTTTCCAAATGTTTAATTACCTATGCATATCTGCTTGTGATTTGTTCATAAAATGTGCCCTTGGATTGTTTGCTGTTGATTGTCTTTTATGGTGTGCAATGGGGCACATGGTCTTCGTTCTGCTCCCTGAATGCATGACCGAAACCTTTGAAATAGGACAGTGAGGAATGAGAAATAATGACCAGCAAATAATGCACATCCAACATGATTTTTTCAATCAAATGTTCATTTGTACAAAACCTCATTACATTTGTGAGATTCTTGAACATTTGCCTAAGTATGAATCTTCCTGAACAATAAATATTGACACCACAAATACCAAAGGATTTATTTTGCTACTTTTATTTGAGAATATATTTCTGGAATACTTTTTGTATAATTGCCCTCCCCCTTCCCCCGCCAGTTTGGTTAAATGTTCTTATGTTTTCAGGAAAAAAACCTACAGAAATATCATCATTTTGGATTGACACAGTCTATCAGTATCCTTTGCTCCATTCATATGAGCTCATGCCAAGGGTCTATCTAGGTATGGATTTTTCTACTGCTCTCTAGTAACTAGTGTCTAGGGTTTCAAAGGAAAGAGAAACTTACACATCATGCAATCTGTACCTTCTGCAATAGAAAGACATAATGTGGCAAATTACATGGATTAAATGTAATTTGTCTGTCCTTTGGCTTTTTTGATAGGACCCATAATCTATGAATTCAAATTGTAGGATCATGGAGTAGAACAGCAAAACTAGATTCTGTTCCTTACTAGGCCACTGACTTGCTGTATGGTGTTATTCAACAGCTGCTTGTTTTGTGTTTTAAAAGGATGTTGGTATACTGTGCGTCAAACAAGACCTGGTCTGCATTGTGGATTTTTAAGAAATGTGCTCACTGTTGGTGTAATATGGGGGCTCAACTGCGAGGACAGGTGCTGAGTGACCCAGAAATGTGCTGGGAGCAGAGAGGACCCCTGTCCTCACCATCTGGGCTGGGGGCAGCCCACCACTGCCTGCTTCACAAAGCAGTGACCTGGAGCGTCCTGCATGAGAAGTGGCAAGTCCCACCCCTTCCACTCCCCACCGTGGCCTGGCTGCCAAGGACAAGAGTGCCATGGGGCAGGTGCAGTGGGAGAACGACAAAGCTCCTCTCCCTCTCCCTCTCCCCTGGCAGGCCAAGCAGAAATTGGGGGAGGGGGCATACCCTCCTAAGCGTCACCTATGGTAGCAACCGTGGGCCAGCTAACTTAGACCAAATACTGGTGGATTTTTTGTTTTTTAGCACCATGCCCCTAATACTACTTGTGGAGCTGTACCAAAATGGGATAATTTCTAAAAAGCCTTAGTGTAAATGCAGCCTAATGACAAGATTAGACCCTAACTGGGTTAATTTTCAATAGCGATGAACATCCATCAGTTCCCACTCAAGTCAAGAGACAGAATTGTGGGGTGCTCAGAAATTTTGAAATACATCCACCTACTCGGGTGCCTAAATAAGGATTTAGGAACCTAAATTTAGAACCTAGTTTAAAAAAAAATGGACTCACTCTCCTAATACTGCTATCCTTTCAAAACTGCCTTAATTTACACTGGCCACCTTTAAACTGATTTCCTTCCCTCTTGAATAAATGAAAAACTGTGATGATGTAAAATGACATTTCTGAGTATACTACAGCATAAGACTGTTTCAGTTTGAATTTTAGAACTGAGCCCTATTACAATGCATGAGATTAGGATTAATGGAAATGATTAGGTTCAGATAGATTTGCATCTGGGCCAGAGAGCTATGTGTTGATGGTCCATTAAGAACACTCCACTGGGCTGATTTTTTGTTCCCCGCACACTGAGTCAGGGTGAGCAGAATTTCCTCTCCCACTCCGGTCAGAGTCCTTTATGTTTTCACAGAATATCAAGCAGTCAGAGATTAAAGTAAGACTTTCTCCCTCTTCTTGGTCAGTTGCCTCTATCATCTCCCAAGCCACTGTCAGACACTTCATTTAGACATTTTTTGCTCTTGGATGGCTGTCGCAGATTTGGCAGTGCACTGTAGTTTCCTTGGTGTCACTTATTTTGCCTGAAGTCACTACCATTACCATGTTCTGTATGTCCCCTGGCTCCCTGGCAAGGGTAAGTAGAGAGCTTATCTCCCTGGCCTGAGCTTCAGGACTCAAAATTTTCCTTCAAGCAGGGCCCCCCAGAGGATTCAGGGTGCCTGGGGCAAAGCGTGGGAGGTGTGGCGCTTGTACTCACCCGGCAGCAGTCCAGGTCTTCGGCAGCATTTTGGCAGGGGGGGCGGTGAGGGGGCTTCAGTCACTCTGCGTCTTCAGCAGCACTGAAGGGCCCCCCACTGCCAAAATGTCGCCGAAGATCTGGAGCGACTGAAGCCTTCTGGGTCTGGGTCTGTATAGACATCAGTACTGTAGGTAGAGCAAAGGCTCTTTCACCAGGAATGTTAACCCAAATTTCACACTCTGGAAGCATTTGACTGGGTTTCACAACATGGGGCTTAACTATAGTCTTAGCAGTCCCAGTATCTCTTCAGCCAATGATTGTTTCCCCATTAACTACTACCTTCAGCTCCCACTGAAAACTGGATGAATCTCCATCTAAAAGGGTACAGCATGACATGTGGGTGGTGCTTGGGAGCATGAATGGCTCAGCATGAACATTCTATACCATGGAGGACTGGCTGTGTGACTCCTCCCCTCTGGAGATTCAGTCACACAGCTAATTCTGTAAGTCTGGAGTGCAACTGGCTTTCCTATCACTGCACTGGCCCCCAGTGAGCAGAGGTGGCAGTCCTGAGCAAAGTGATCCCACTAGCCACATAGGGAACCCCTCTTTCCCTCACCCTTCCTGGGACTTCTTTGATGTAGCTTCCATCCCCCGGGGTGTGGGTCTTCACTTGGGCCCAATCCCTGTCCTCTGATGCCATTTCTTCCCTGTTAGGTTTTCTATGAAAACCAGACCAACTCTCTACAAAACGTTCTGCCAATTTCCCAGATATAGTTACATCTCTAGGATCTTTACCCATTAACCATAATTTCAGGCAGGGTGTCACAATTTATAGAATAGTTTTAAGCCCATTAACTCGCAGACCTCACTAAATGTGGTAAACCTCCCCGCCCAACCAGTTCTCCACTTTCTTATGTAACCCCTTAACTTAAGTTGAAACCTCAGCATAGGTAGGTCACATCTTTTTTTCTGAACTCCCAAAACCTTCTCCTATGTACATCAGGGGTCAATTTAAACTTTTGCAACAGAGCTTGTTTACATTGCCCATAATCTTTTTAGTTTTCTCTGTCCATAAAGGTGAAAATATCTAAGGCTTTTATCCCTCAGTGGAACCAAACACCTAACCATGTTCTCCTGTCCCTTGTTCAATTCAGACCCCATTTCAAAAGCATTTAGAAACACAGTCATATCAATAACCTCCTAAAGGCAAGGAAATAATTTGGTGTCTAGGCCACCCACTGAGACAGGTACAGTGGGTCTGCCTTCACCTACCAGACTACAGCTCTGTTGGTGCCATCTCTCCTCATGCAGATACTAGTGCTGGTTCTCCTTCTTTTTGCTGTCACACTGGTGCTGGCACTCCCAGTTTACTGGCAGCTGCGTTTCCAGACATAGTCTGTTCTTCTACAGCTACAGCTCCTCCTGTTCTAGTTGTCAATCTGTCTGCAATTCCTTTTGCAGTGGTGCATTAGATCCCCATGAGACAGAGCTGCTGCCTCTATCAGCCTCTTCCTTGCTTTCCTCCCTCCAGGAAGTTGGCTCCAAGATTTTCCCATCTACTGGACTCTCTGACAGTGGGCAGGATGTCCCCTGTGAACTTGAACCATCATATGGTTCAACATAGGTTTTTGAACCTCAGTACTCACATCTGTCCCATCCTCCCTCCTAAGAGGTTCCATACAATCTTAGCCCACAATAGTATAAAACATTTATTTACTACAGTGGACCCACAAAATACTTAAACTTACTTCAACAAGGTCTTACAAGGATATTGCAGAAAATTGCCACACCTGTCACAAGTATATTTTTTCCATTTTGTATAAAAATTTATTTCAATGTTTTTGGGCTTATCTACTCGACAATTCAGCCTATCCAACTACAATGAGCCAACTAAGAAGAAAAGTTTTCTTGACACAGAGGTTAATTTTATACAGTAAGAGTTGTGTTTATTGCATGCTTGTATGACAATGTGTATGTAAACTTGAGAAAAGAAGTTGCATAATAACCAAACATATGCTTAAAGAGATACTTGAAATTCTTTGCAGTGATCATTTGAATCTAACTGGTGATGTGAGATATAACAGAGTAAATAATGAGTCATAAAATGTTGTGGCCTCTAAAGCAATAATCAGATGAGCGGGCAAAATGGGATTGGAAGTTATCACCTGGGAACAATAAGAGGGGAAAAGAAAGTTAGATATGATGGTCCAAACTCATCTCTGGTGTAATCCTACTGACTTCAGTAAAGTAACATTAGGGATGAATTTGACCTATTATGTTGAGCATAAAACCTTTAGGAATCATGTCTGTAGCCTCCACATCAACATATAGTGGTACAGAAGAATAAATATCAAAAGTACAGCCACATACAAGTGTGGGGCCAAGGGCAACAAAATGAAGGCAATTGCTGGGCTATTATCTCCTACAAAACATTAATATTGGAGATTCAATTTCTCTCATTTGAAAGAATTTTAAGGAGACAAGGTGGGTGACATAATATCTTATTGGACCAACTTTTGTTGGTGTAAGAGATACATTTTCGAGCTTACACAGACCTCTCTCACCAACAGAAGTTGATCTAATATTACCTTACAAATCTTGTCTCTCTAATATCCTGGAACCAACACAGCTACAATACCACTGCATGAGTATTAACATATTTAAAAACAAATATTTTATGTGATGAGGATGAAAATCACCTCTGTGCAGAGGGCCATAAAAAGGCCTATGCTTCATTTTAATCCAATGGAAGCCCTTGCAAATCTGTTTCCAATCATGGAAGCTAAGCACTAAGCAGTGGCCCTAGAAGCTTAAAGGATTGTTATGTACATTGTTTGATTATTAAAGTGAATTCTACAGACATATCTTATAGGCTCATAAAGTGGATTGTCTAGGATTTTTTTAAAGGGAGGCATCATAGTTTAGTGGTTATGAAGGCGTGGGCATCATTAGTTCTGCCACTGACTCACTTTGTAACATTGGACAAATTACTTAACCTCTTTATGCCTTTGTTCCCCAAGCTGCAAATTGTAAAAAAGGTCCAATTTTGTAAGAAGTTTTGTGGTCCTCTAACTAAAAGCATCATTACTATTACTGTTATTGTCTAAATGTTAACACTATTAAGCAAATTACAATTAAACAAATTGCAAATGGAAAATGTTAAAGATACTGATTATAAAACATTTTTATATAAAACATAGTAACATACTTTGTGAAGAAAATCTGCATACTCATAACTGTTGTTTGATTTCAAATCAACATTAATGCATTCTGTCTTCAATCCTGTCCTTCAGACAGCTCTCCAAATGTGCCGATTCTCTATCTTTGTAGAACCACACATGCCATCCTTGGTTTACTATAAATAACCTCAGGAAATTCACTGTTTTGCTCCCAATTTGAATTTGGAACATTCAGCAAATGTAACAGCTGCATGCTGTGCAGAATAAAGAACATACAGGACACATGGATATAAATCACTTCCAGCTAACTTTCTTGTGATATGACTATAAATAATGTTTGTGGCTGAAGTTATAATTAATGTACAGAACAGATGGATGTACCCATAAAATGACTCATGCCACCTAGAGCTTCTTACCTAGAATGCAATTTACTCATTAGGATTTTGCTTCCATTGACATATTGTATATAAGAAGGAAACAGGGCTTTAGAAAATGCTCCCCATAATCAAAGGGTTGTTATAAATCAGGGATCATTTATAACATATGTATCTATAACAAGTAATAGATATGCATGTTACTAACCTCATTCTTCGATCAATTTCAAATAATATAGAGGGCTGATATAATCATAATTGTACATGCCCAAAACTCAAAACTCAACTCAAATGTTTTTTGAGGTTCAAAAAGCTTTGGCAGCTGTGATTTTTTCCACAACAAGAATTAAAATAGTAACATATTTTACTCTCTTTCTCCTGGGCACACCTGGGAATGCTTTCCAATATCTCCACACAATATTTGGAGGAATTAGGAAGATGGTAACCGTAGAGGCAGTCATCCATTGTTGTATTGAATATGCTCATTTGCATTGTCACTGTTAATCAGTGTGAAGAATATGACATACCTGATGCTGTGTCGAGCAGTTAAAGTCCAGGACTGTGAGTCAGGAACTATGGATTCTATTCCTGGCTCTGCCACTAACTGTGGCACTGGGTAATTTATTCAAAGCTTTCTCTGTTCTCAGCTTCCTTATCTGTAAAATGGGAATGATAAAAAATACTTACCTACTTCAGTGGGATGTTGTGAGTTAATTCACTCGTCTGAGTTTTCTGACATTCTCAGATAGAAGACATTATATACATCAGAAAGCAACAAAACCCAACATTGTTCTATAATGTCTATAGCCACATCAGCAACAAAATGAATTTGATGTTCTCATTGTCACTCACCTTTATGTTCCTGATGAACTGAGAATAGTTCTAAATTTATCCTACAAGCTCTTTGGGGGTTGCTAAATTCTGTTCTCAGCTACACCTTTGTAAATCGGGAGTAGCTCCACTGACTATAAATTCCACATAAAATCATACTGATTTAGGGCTTACATGTACAACCCTTACTCACCTTGGCAAGCACTTAGGCTAAGATCCTCAAAGGTAGTTAGGTGCCTAACTCCCATAAATTTCAGTGGGTTTGGTGCCTAAATATCTTTGAGGATCTGGATCTCAGGAACCGATCCAAAGCCAATAGGAGTCTTCCCTCAAGCCTTTGACTGCAACCGAACTACCCAGGGAATAAGATACTACTCAAAGAGAGGAAGGTTGGTGATAATTTGGCCTTTGATGTATGCAGAAGTTAATTTGCAGCGTTTTTGTCACAGTCATAAAAAGCATACAAAATGAGCATGCTATTTGAAACTTCTTCCTTCAGGGCAGGGAAATTATTTATTTTAGGAGAAATACTTATTAATTATATCAAACAGAACATCAGAATCATGATAACTTTATAAATTTGTAAAAAATGCTTATCATAACAAAACAGTTATTGTGCCCTAGTAAATTAAAAGAAAATTAATAATAGCCCCTCTTCTTTTTTAATTCAGCATACATTAAAAACAATTATGCTACTGATCACTTCCCTACATCATGCCCTAATTTTAATGCAGTGGATAGGAATCAAAGGAAAACAGCCACATAGAATGTGGATTATTAAGTGTAATGCCATGAAACACACAATTGACAGTCTTAATAATTGGGGGCAGGGAGGTAAAATATAATTGAAGGACAGATCTTGGTAATATTAAACCAATATCAAAATTCAAATAAATTTGAATAGGATGAAGTTCTAACCTATTAGACCAAATCTTAACTCATCTTTCATGATTTCAGGAGGACCCCAGACATTGCTAAATGGGAGTGAGAGGAAAAACAATTGCCAGAGTCTGCCAAAGGGCTTGTGGACTTCTGCACACCATTGCAGTCCCAGTTCTACCATTGCTCCACAGTTTCCTGACAGTGTACATAGCGCTAAGTCAACAGAAGAATTCTTCTGTCAGCCTAGCTACCAACTCTTGTGGAGGTGGATTACCTACGCTGATGGGAGAACCCCTCCTCTAGCTATGCTGCCATAGCATTTTAAGTGTAGACAAGCCCTGAGTGAAGTCATTTAAGCTTTCTAGGGGAAGCGTTTTATATAGACTCTTGTTCAGCACATTCCTTATAAACATCAGTTTATTAAACCTTACAGAATGTTTTGGAGGCAGCTATTATTGTGATACACACCTTACAAGCTGCCGTACTGAGGCATGGAGTGGTTAAGTAACAGGCCCAAGGTCACACAGTGACTGGTGGTGGGAGAGAGACGCAAACTGAGTTGTTGTTTTTTTCCCAGGCTTGAAGCAGACAAATAAAACGATGAAACTTCCATAAAGGGAGACAAGAGAGATTAACAAGTTGCAAAAGGGAAAAAAATCTAACACAAAATCATAACAGATGGTAAACTCTGCCATAGTTTGTTCAAAAGGAATAAAAAAAGTAAATAATATGAAAAATATAACATAAAAACAGAAATGAAACAACTCTTATTATTCAAAAAGGATAAATGGGACATTTAATGTGCAGCATGATATAAAATGAATGGAATGATGAGGATTACTGAAAGCAAATCCAACTATATAGGAGCCCATTGAAGCAATTATAAAGGAGCCCAGTCTAGTCTCTCTAAACTTGAATCTACAATATGTATAAATATTTTATATATTTCCTGTACTCTTTGTGAAATTGCTGAACACTTATTTTTCCATGGAGTACACTATATGCAAGCATAGGTGTTCGATTGTTCAGATGGATGGTGATGAGTTTAGTACAAACCTGCATTAAGAAACTACTTGTGTTACGCATGTAAGGTCCACTTAAAAGCATTGGATGATATCCTATAATGAAGTCAACAGAACAAATATTTCCTCTCTGGGCAGGTAATTTCATATTGGACCGTGTCTATGTTTCTTGCTCCTTCCTCTGAAACCACTGGTACTGGCCATTGTCAGAGACAGGATACAAGATCAAGTGAACTGCTGCTGTGATCTGGTATAGCTGTTTCTATGTTCTCTGAATCCTTGAGTCCGCATCCGATCACGACTGTGGTGGAAAGTGCCAGGTCTGGTCTAATCTAGACTGTCTGTCACAGCTGCAGTCTTCCGAGGGAGTAGACATAGGATGAGAACCGGGCCACAGACCTAGCCCTATCTCTGGAGCAACAAGCGTCAGGAAATGGGTTACTGCATGCGGCACCATTTCAGAATCAGCCATAATTCCTCCAGAAACCCCTCCTGGTGACCCTCCTCTCAGCCAGCATTTTAAGGCATCAAACTGACCCTTTATTTTTACTTGAAATGCATTATGAACTCCATGGAATCCTGAAGGAAAAAAAAAAGAAACATTAGCTTGGGTCACATACAGGCATGCCTTCCTTTTTATGCTGCATGATCTAATCCCACAGGAAATAATATGTAAAAAAGGAAAAGGTCATGCAGAGTAAATAAAGACTATTTATTGTGTTTCCATAGCCTATAATGAGACTATCTAAACTTATAGAGGGCAGTAAACAAGAAATATTGAGAGCTACCTTTGAGAAAGGGTTTTGTTTAATTAATTAATTTATTTATTATTGCTAGTAATTTTTGCATACATGGAATTGGAATGGCACAAGCCAGTTTTAATCTGAATCTCCACCTTTTTTTTTAAACAGATGGTAAAAAAAGAAGCATTAAGAAAATGGAATGTTTTCCTTACTGAATGATGTTTACAGCTTCTTTTTAAGATGTATTGAAAGACCGGCCATCTTGATTCTGATCTTGTTCAGATTAATCTCTGTTTGAAAAAAGAGCTACTTGCTTCGAATGCTACCTGAAACAGGAATCAGAAAGCACTTCACCTTATGAAGCTCCTTGAGAAAAAAATGGAAAAAACACACTCAATAATGGACAGTCTGCATCCTGGCTACATCCTCTAGATGTGTCTTCTGACCTATCATCAGCTCTCACTTGTGTGGATTGAGAATCAGTCAACTTGTCATCCATAGCTATATCTCTGCAAAGCACAGAGATAGTATCATTCGGGGAACAGATTTGCCAATAAAGGTCAGAGCTCTATGATAGCTGCATACTAATGAGATGGTCATCAATCAATGGAACTAACCCAATCTCTAGGCCATACAAGCAGAATTATTTTTTGCCACAACTTTCTCAACCACCTTCACCAAAAAAGAAAACATTAAAGAGTAGGTAATAGCTGGCAAGATCAAGAGAACAGCTTGCATCAAGAGATGATTTGTTCTTAATCATAAATCTCTACAGAATATGGGATTATCTCTTGATAGCATGTAAATACCAAAGAAACATCTGATTTACAGTAACAGACAGCTATCTACATCCCAGTTGTGGATGACAGGCACTTACGTGGGCAATGAGTTAATTCTCAGATATACCACTAGAACATACATTTCTATTGTCAGAGGGAATCATTTAGCTCATGTTGCCAAAATTGTGCTCTACAGCAATTGTTACAATTGTGTATAATATCATATCATGCTGTGTACAGACTACTTCAAATAACATATCTCATGAACCTGAGGGATTCACAAAGAACCAGCTGTAGAAGAAACAAGATGCTAGGGGAAAACCTGCTAGAAAGAGATGATTAAACTGCTGTTTTGGGATACACAGTCGATAATATTACTACTTACACCAGACAGAGATGTCCAGAGATATAACCAACCTGTGGAACAGGTATAAGCCGATATCATATTTATGTGTGTATATATCTATCTGTATCTATAAATAAATGTTTTAAAGTAGTTCTTAAAATCTAGAATTTTCAATTCTATTACTGGAATATCTTCTAATTTATTTTTTAACCACAACACTAACGAAAACTTGTTTTCCAACAGAAAGTGCATAGAGCAATTAACTTCAAGAGGTTTTCAGTGCAGTGAACAGGAATTTGCATCAGTGAGTCACATTATTATAGTCCTAGTAGGTTAATTGGACTGCAATTTTGGTTCTCTTTATGTGTTGCTATCAATGGAAGGCAGTATGTAGGAGGTACTGCTCAACAAATAAGCACATACATGTTTCAGGAAAAATAAAAAGTAAGACCAGAGACAGGTTTTTGGGTAGACAGGCAAACAAACAAACTGATTCTTCCAAACTCATCCATGGAAATGGTATATTAAAGTTTATCATCAAGCAATTTGGTTTTTATAGCCAAAGGGCAATACACAGCACCACCTTTTCATTCTTTCTAGCATGGTGAAGCAGCCAAGAGTATTTCCTTTGTGAATATGCTGCAGCCCATGTATTTCAAGAGCCAGAATAAGAACAGGGATATAAAGCCTAAACCACCACTCTCTTTATTATGACAAGATGGCTCCTGCAGACTCCGCACATGCAAATGTGTGCGCATCCTGTGAGAGTGCCCCTAGTGATTACACAGGACTAATTTTAAAGAGACAGTACTACCGTCTACTACTCACATGGTCCTTTTTTAATGCATTTTACTGACAGCTCAGAATACTTGAATTGCAAATTTCTGCTCCAGACATAGATCCTGAACACCCTCAAAGATTGGCAGCATTTACATTCGGAATCTTGGTTTGATTATAAACATAGAGGCCATTCGCATCCAAACTCATATTTACACCTATGGGGATGAGGAGTTATTGGTCAGAGTAGCAGGAAATAAAGATGCTAAGTCTGGCCCTTAAGGGTAGGAACAATGACCTACCTCTGTCAGTCTTGTGCTGGAAACAGGAGGAGCTTCAATCTTTTTAGCTCCACCTCTACAGTCTAACTGGTCCATTCCTGGGCCCCAAGAACACCTTAGTGGTCCAGTTTATACGTCTCCCCTGGGCATGGGTCACCATTCTGCACCCGCTTTTTCTTACTGCACCTGCCATTCCTTTGAATTTGGTTAATTTAAGCTAGATTCCCCATCTTGCTTCAGCTTTTATCTTTAACTTTTCAAGGGGCCAGGAAGGAATTTTTCAACTTTGCATAACTGCCAGACAGCAGGGTGGGTTTTGTGCCTGGCAGTTACATGACAGTGTTACAATTTTTGCTACCCTATGGGTTCACTGAGGTAGCAGAGGAGCCACAGTTGACACTCCAGCCCTGGGAATTGCCTTTCTTCTACCTCATTGACCCCCCTGCAGTGACCCCCTGCAGGGCCAGGGTATGGCTTCAATATCTGGGGTCATTTAAATCCTGTTCTCTGGGTTTGGTTTTTCAGGAGGATCAGAGCAAGCCTCCTGCTAAGGATTATAGGGCTTTTATGGCTATCTGATGGTTTTTATGCTTCCTCTAGTTCTTTTATGTCATATATCATTAAGAATGGTGACTTCTGTTTATTATAATTTCAACATATGCTATATCATTCTCTGAGTTCGAAATGAGATAAAAGATATAACATTCAAATGACTTTTTTTGCAGGCGCAAATAATTGGCAGTGCTAAATTGTGCCAGCTGCTAGAAAAGTGGCCCTAAATAACTTCCCTCAGGTCAGAAAGGAATTGGGTAGCAGACACAGGAATAGTACTGTGTCCATTGTTCAGGGGATGTGAAGCTCTAGGTAGCTTTGAGGTACTATGTTTTTTAAAAGTAAGGCTTAATATTAAAAGACAATATTTCACTGTGTTGCCTAATTAACTGATTCAGACCACAGTTATGCATTTTAATTATCTCTATTTTCATGTTGTAGATAGAATGGACAATTGCACTAATTTATTCTGCTGTTTATTATAAAGTCCCATTTATCCCATCACTCTGTTTCTTCTGCTTTTTGCAAAATGCTGAGGTGGGATTTTCAAAAGTACTCAGCATTAACCTAATTCTGCTCCCATTTAAATCAATGGTAAAACTTCCATTGACTTCAACATGAACTGAAGTGTTGGGACAACACAGAGCACATTTGAGAATCCCACTCTTTTTTTACTGTTACTTCATGGTGACATTTTCTTATGTCTTTGTTGTACCCTTTCTATACAGGCAGCCCGAGAAGAAAAAAATACACATTCTACCCTATCAATGGTAGTAAAATATATCTACCTTTTAATGTTTTATTGGAATATCATTTAGAATTAGGGAACATAGTTTTGCACATTACACTTTTACTCTAAAATAGCATTGGTTAAAATATGTAACAGTAGAAATCATAACAAATCCTATACAAGCAGCTGATTTCTTTGGACTCTGTTCCTTCAAAGAGATTTATTTTACCTAGATGAAACAAAACTATTATTTCTTATTAGGCAAACTCCTGCCTTAAGAGTTAGCCCAAAATACCCTCCAATTTACTGAGGTAAATTTTTCAGCACATTATTAGAAGACACCCTATGTTAAGCAGCTGATTTTCATCAGTCCTTTCACTAGTCTCTGAAGAGAAGTTTCATTATACACGTCCTAGTTTTAGCATATGTAATATTCTCTTCTAGCCCACAGCCCCAAACCCACCCCTCCACACACAAATCATGTGACCTGCTCTGCAGTTTTCTGTGTATGATGTGACATAACTGACAATTTACAGCAAACAAACTTGATTAGGAAATTTAACTAAAAAATGAAATCGCTAGCAAATGAAGAGAGAGAACTATACACAGAGCTAAATGAGGCAGATTCATTCTACAGCTGAAAGGTATAAATTCCAGAAATGTTGTTACAACCATTATAGGCATGACTTTAAAGGACCATTAAAATGCCTTTAGACTTAATGAACTAAGGATAAGCATTTCTGGTATTACCCATAGCTGCAAATATAATATCCAACTATATATTAAATATACAGCATTTCACATGCCATATACTGAATATACTCTGATTAAAGGAACAGTAAAGCTTGGTTGTAGTTGGAGAAATAGATCTGTCATAATGAGATAATGTCAATAACTTTTGGAAGAAACTTACTCAGTTTACAGTTTTACCACATGGGAAGAAATGGAATAAAAAGCTTGGAAGGTGCCTAGACAATACACTGATAAGCACCTATATATATAAAAAAATTCATCCTTCTAATTTTGCCTTATTTTATCTAAGTGCTTTTTTTGGGTAGAAAATCAAGCTGGCTCTCTCATTGTTACCAACAATAAGGATTCTGCTATTGGAATTTAGTGTTGATGATGATTTTGTTGACTGTACATATGAAAAGAATTTATCTCACACTTCCAGAGTTGTCATGCAACCTGCAATGTTGAAAGTTATAGAAACTGGTTTGGTTAGTAAAGTAAACAGATAGGAAGTTAGGGGGCATGGACTGCATTCCATGTAGCCCCTAAATCTTTACGGATTTCAGTGAGTGCTTTGGGTGTGCAAGGTATACAGGATTGATTCCAAAGAGAGTGAATGTGTTGAAAAAGAACACACACACACACACACACACACACACACACACACACAACCTGTCATTCTCTGCATTCAATCTCGACTACAGGAAGTAAACACAAACTTGTTTTAAGAATATTTTACCTTTCCCCCCCTTAATTAAAGGTAAACAGAACTGGTGACAATTCAAGTTGTTTTCTTACATAAGAAAGCAAATGATTGTTAAATCTATTTCTTCATATCAGTTCTCCTTTTGTTTCAATTCCAGAATCCTAATGGGATAATTACACTAGAACTCATTTCTAGAGAGACAACTTTTAATTTGTCCACTCTTTATATTCCCCTCATAGCCAGCTGTTCTAGATCCTTCCTTGTCCCTTGATGGATGACATTTTGGCTTCTTTAGTCAGCATTGTCGTCTGGGCCTTTGACACTGCACCTATGATCTTGTGTTCGGTTGTGCTTCCCTTCTGCTCTTGAGGAAAGATGCAAAATGTGAGATCACAGTTCAGCAGTGTAATTTACAAATTGTGATGAGAAGTCTCTTGATCTATTCTGGTCATACATAATGTAAGCTTGGTAATGGCTCCTTCCATTGGCCCCTTCCTTTTAATGAAGAAAGTGTGGATGTCACTAATGAAAGCTTTACAACTTCTGCAGTTAGGGTGACCAGTTAGTTTAAGATAGCAAGTGTAAAAAATGGGGATGGGAGTGGGGGGTGATAGGTGCTTATATAAGAAAAAGCCCCCAAAATCGGGACATCTGATCACCCTATCTGCAATATCACAATTACCAGCAACTACATGGGTATCACTAAGAACAATGATGAGGTTATCATTCAACTATTTTATGAGAGGAATAATGGTGGTTAACGCAATGCCCTGGATCTCAGGAGATTGAGGTTAAATTCCCACCTCCATAGTCTTCCTGTGGGACCTTGGACAAATTATTTAATCCCTCTGTGCCTCTGTTCCCCATCTGTAAATTAGGGATATACTTCTATTCTCCAAGCTTATGTCTGTCTTGTCTATCTGGATCTCCGGGGCAAGAACTGTCACTTACCATATATTAGTACAGTGGCTAGCACAATGGAGCCTTGATTTAAAATGGGGCCTCTAGGCACTACTTGAACACAAATAATAATGATAATAATAACTACTACACCTAGCCCTATTAGATTTGAAATTGCAAGTGGAAAAAAGATTGCAATGATAATGTACTCAGCCAAATCTCTGAAACCATAATAAAATTCACACTTACCTTATTGGAAATCAGTGAATTAGCTTTTGTGGAGAAACTACCTTGAAAAAGACCTGACATGTTATGAATGGGTGCCACAGTAAGGCCATTCAGAGAACATACAGTATTTGCCTTTTACTTTCCGGGAACAACTGTTATTATCCCAATTGGATTTTGTAAGGGTATTAATGATCAGCAACTAGTTTTTGTTTGTTCTTTTATTGTAACCTGATGCTCCTAAGTCTAGTAAAGCTGATAGAAGTGTAAAACAAAAGAAAAACATAGTTATAATGTGTAACTTTAAATAGTTGCTGGTTGAAAGTACTGAATGCCTTTAAAGTGGTGTTTTCTGATAACTGGATACACCAGCTTTCATGTCCCTTTTTCACCAAGAGAAGATGTAGGAAAACTATTAGAGTTCCATTTATAGGATCCTGATGGAAAGTAAGGTCAAAGGAAAATGAAAGATTGTTATTGCAAACAACAACAAAACCTTTAGGGAATGCATTAGACGACTGGTGGTTGGTTTTTTTCCCCTCCCCTTCTTATTTTTAAATTTGTAATTGATATTTTCTCTTTGTTTAACTAAAGGTTTAGTTTTCCTTCTTAAGTGTACACTGTTCTTTGTTATTGGCATTGATTTACTCCTGAAATCATATTATCTGTCCAACATGTCCTATTCAGAAGATACATTTTGAGATGATTTTGCAACTTGGATAAATAAGATGAAATAGCTCAGTTCTCCAAATTTCCAATTGCTTGTCAATGCTTGTAAGGGAATATTTTACCCCAGTACTATCAGTGGTGACACTTATAGCTTAACTTTTTGCACATTTTCCGCATAAAGTTAAGTTATAGATGTCACCTATAAAGTAAGATTGTAAGGAATATTGATTTTCATTCTGCAGCATTTCCACAAGGAAACTGAGTTCAATAATATATCATAGCCCCCTTTCATTAACTGTTAATTTCCATTTATTTCCTCTCTGGCCCTGCTGGAGCTTATGAGAAAGGAAGCTTCACTCGGTGAGGGCACTTTAACGGAGACATATATTGCAGCTTTGAAAGTGCCTCAAACCTATGCAGTTTAGCAGCCATAATGCTTCATTTTATATGACCTCTCTAGAAGATTAGGCAAACGTATTGTGTCCATTACTGCCATAGTTTCTGCACCTATCTACACATATTGGGTCCCTGCTAGTTCAGGCTCTATCAGGGGTAGGTAAAACAGATTGTAATAGACATACTAGTTGCATACTCAAATGTAGCAAAATAAACCTTCCACACTCCAGTAAGATGAAGGTTACAATTTTCAAGTCTTAAATGGATAACAACATATTTGCAGTTTTATTTTGCATTTTTACCTTATCAGTAAAATAAAGAGAACAAATTGCTTGAAAAAGGTTAAAGAAAAGAAGAGTATTCTCTATTTAGACCATTCCCCTCTTAAATCAGGTGAGGACAGAAGTATTGCAGAGGATGTACAGCATCTAGGCACTGCATTACTCATTGCAAAATGAACCAAGACTCAGGGATTTGGAAGAGATGGATTCAGAAACTAATAGTTGTAATGGGGAAGGCCTTAAACAAGAACAGCCATCACCCAGTGGACATTTGCAAACCAATATCTTTAATAATATGATATTTCCTGTAGTCAAAATAAATTTAAGATCATCACATTGGATGGGAACACTTCAATATACATTTCTAATTTATTTCCCCTCCATTAGGAATCCTGATCTTGATCAGGCTCTCTAGCTACTATTAAAATATAATATAACTAATACAAAATAATAGCATTTTACTACACATGTGGTTCCTTTGAAATTAGTGGGACTATTTGCATAGTAGCAGGTATGTCTCCTCATCAATAAGCGCTGCAGAGTTGGGTCCAAATAAAATAAACAATTTTTTAAATACTTCTGCTGGATAATACAAGAAGCTGTATCTAGAGGGATGCCTTAAGCATTATGCTGCCACTGCTAGAATGCTTGTTGCTTTTGGGGGAGAGGGGTGGGGGATTTGGTCCATGAGATTCAGACCCCAAGTGATTTTCTCATTGGTATGGGTGAAGGCACTGACATTCATATGTCCAATAGCTTCATTTTATGAAATATTACTTATCAGGTGGAAAACTTAGTTTTGATTTTTTTGTATAAGAGTTTAATTTTTGACTAAATTAATTTTTTTGTGGAAAGTGTTTGCTTTCCTTGAATTTCTTCCAGTTTTTCACTGGAAAACTGATACATATTTTTTTAAAAATTGGCTAAATACTGCATTGTTTTCTTTCTGCAAAAAAGGTTTCAGTTTTCAGTAGTCGTGGGGACATTTTTCTTTTTTTGATGAAAAGGTGAAATTTTCTACAGATGGAAAAATCATTTCTTAACATTTCTCGTTAGCATCAGTTTCCACTGTTTACTGTCTTTCTTTTTGTTTAATCTAAAGGGGAGGATAGAGCATTAGCTTTTTATTTCCTGACACTCAGACTTGAAATTAAAAATTCTGCTCTTAGTTCCTCTTTCGCTTTTTAGGTGTATTGTTTGTAAAATGGACATTTATTAGTTATGTCCTATAATGAGTGTCTCAAATTTTTCTGGCATCGCGGGTTTCCTTCAGTTTTTTTCCCCTTAAACTGAGCTCAGTGCTAATCTGGCAGTTCAGTAAAGCTTTTGAACTTTGATTTGACCTTAAATTGAAGATGAAAATTTCATGGTTTCCCTCTGTCCCAAAATTTTGTAAACTTAATACATTCTGTAATGAAGTGAAGCCAAAATAAGGGATGAGGAAATTCAGTAAATAAAATATTAATTACTGTACCTATAAAAATGTTAATGAACTTCAACCTAAAATGCCAACAGGAAAATGGGTGTAGTCTTTGTTATAAAATCGGATGATATGCTTGACTGATGTACCCTGTGAAACAAGGCAATATTAACTCAGTAAAAAAATAAAACAGACTTTCCAAGTTGTAAAGATCAGTGACATGTTTTCTAACTCAAGCTCAAGTATGTGGAATAAATGTAAACCAACTCAAAGCTAGAAGCAAGCATGAGCTTTGTTAGGTGCCTGCGAACAATTTTTTCAGCATGAATCACTGCAGTAACAAGATGCACTACAAAAGAAGTCCTTATAATTTGTCATTATTCATATTTTCGGAGCAAACCTTTCAGCTATTTAACAATCAGTCATATTAGCTCTTTCCATTAGCTCAATACTACTGAATTTGATGCCTTTTCTTTTTTTTAAATGCAAGATATTTGTTTCAATTTGATATGTCAGTACATACAAGGCAATCCTTTGTTCTGCCACTAACTAAGATGTTCCACTGAGTAATCATTAATTCTTTATTATTAATTTAGAAGGTGTCTGTTGTAAGGCCTCAAAGCATCATACAGTAAAAACAAAAATACACATAAATCAAAAAAACGCAAGTAGTTCAAATGCTCAATCAGACTGAACCCTGGAAGTGACCATAGAAAGGAATTTGACAGTTCTCAGAACAAGCCACCATCAAAGGATCTGATCCTGCACCACTGATGTTAATGCAACCTTTTCCATTGATTTCAACTGGCACCGGATATGACACAGAGAAAGAGATCAATTCCTTAATGGTACAAAATGTGATATAAATGGTGTAAGAGGAAGGGAAAGATAGCACATGCAAAAACAAGGGAAGGAAACCCCCAAATGTTAAATTAGACTTGCAGCATGTTCTAATGAACTGTCATCAGTCTGACACATTTCAAAGCACTAAATACCATTTTATATGATAATTTGTGTTTACATTTCCTTACCAGATCATAGGTTTCAGATCAACACGTTATTCTATGCACTGAATTTTGTTTTAATGGAAGTGTAAATAAATATTCCAGTTTGTAAATCTCTTATCTGTACAAGCTAACCATTGTTCAGAGTATTTCCTTTTATTAACAATGAGACACTTTGTAGCTTGAAATGTGTCTTTTTATACTTTAGCTCTCATGTACATTTGACAATACTTACTTAATCCTATAAAGATAAAAATCATTGTTAAATAATGATATCAATTCATGTGTTGAAAACTGCAAATCAACACAGTGCCTACAGTGCCAGGAAAGTGGCACATTGATAGCAGATTCCTTCCCCAAAGGGTTTTTATAGTGTAACAGGAGAAGGATGGCAGAACAAGTAAGTCTAAATATGCCATACACAGAGTGGTGAGTGGCTACTAGTGCAGGAATGCTTCATGGAGGAGGCTTCAGCAGCTTCTCCAAAAAGAAGATGGACAAAGGTTGCAGAACATTAATGAGAAGAATGGGGTTGTAGTGGAGTATGTTGGGCCCTTTAAAGTGGAGTTTATGAAACTGGGGAGAGAGGCATGACCCTCTGGGGTGGCATGGAATGAATTCGGGGCAGGGCCATGTGAAGCTTTAGGGGGGGAAAAATGCACTGCATACATTCAGATCTGGGCAGCTGGAGAACGGCCGCTTTTGGCTGGGCAGCCAGCTCTGAAGGCAGCCCCACTGCCAGCAGCAAGGAAGAAATAAGGGTCACATGATGGTATCTGCCCCTTACTTGTGCTGTGCTGTCAACGGCACTGCCTTCAGAGCTGGGCACTTAGCCAGCAGCTGCAGCTCTCCACTCTGCCCTTCAAGAGCCAGCAGCGGGAGAGTGACGGCTCTTGCCTGGGAGCCCAGGGAGGTCAAGCTATTACAAACACAAAGAAGTGAGGGTGTGATCAAATAAGTTTGAGAACCACTGCTTTAAGGATGGGTGCCACTAGCCAAGGAGTTATTAGGCTCAGCACACTCCATTACAACGATGGCAGTGAAGTATGGGTGGATAAAGAAGACAAAGGAAGTAGGGAGGTGTTGCCAGCAGATAACTGCCTGAGGCCAAGCAACAGCAGGGGGGTCCATCGCCTGGTGTGCCGCGCCAATAAACACACCAGGGTGGAGAAGCAAACCAAGTTTATTTGAGATCTCAAAGCGGTGCAGGGAGATTGACTCAGATCAAGCACACTAAAACAAGCAGTCTGTTCCTTTATATCCATGAGAACTTTTCTCACTGACTAGCAATCCCCCATTTCCCCTCCCTCCTCCTCCTTCCTCCCCCTGTAGCAATTACGTAAGCGCAGGTGCATTAAGTAATCTTGGCCACGGCAGCTCGTTAGTAAGTTTTCCTTCTGCAAGTTATCTTGTCCTTCTGCTAAAGGTGCACAGGCCTCATTATTTCTGCTTTAGACCAGTTAGAACTGTTGCAACTGATAACGGCTGTTACACCTGGCCTTTTAGGTTGTAAAGTTCAAACATGGAGGGACTCTTGTCTGCTGAGGCCTAAAACCAGGAAGGCTCCATACTCTTGTGGCCTTCCACCCTCCCGAGTTACGTAGGGTTATGCTTAGTGACACCAACAGAGGTGACAAGCATGAGCAGAGAGTAGCAAATAGAAAGCCTGTAGGAGCGTATAAGAACCGAGATGCGGGCACGGGGAGAATTATAGACATCTATGCATGTGAGGTAAGTGGGAGCCAGTGAAGAAGTATCAGGAGGAGAAATCATGATCAAAATGGTGGTAAAGGAAGATTGTCTGGACCAGAGGTCGGCAACCTATGGCACGCGTGCGAAAGACGGCATGCGAGCCAATTTTTAATGGCACGCTGGAGCCTGCCGGGACACCAGTGTGCCATTAAAAATCCTGCCCAGTCCAGCCTGCTCTCCTCTGCCCCCCCAGCAGGGGCAGGGAGCAGACTCATAGCCGAGCGCACGGGGTGGGCAAATGACCCCACTCTCCCGGCACGGCAAGCCGCGCTCCCGGGCCCAAACGCGAGGCCAAGCGCAGCAAGCTGCCGGCCCCTCCCCTGGAGCCCTGCTGCCGCTGCGCGCAGCGCTCTGAGGACCGGGGCTGTGCTCTCCCCCGGGGCTGCCTTTGGCTCCACTGCGAGGCAGACACGCTCCCCGCTCAACTGGAGGGGCGGGGCTGTGTGCTCCCGCGGTGCAGCGTATCTAGCCCTGTGTGGAGCCTCATGGTAAGGGCAAAGGGCTGGGGCGTTGTATAGGGGTGGGGCAGACGGGACAGGGAGCAAGGTGAGTTGGGGGGGTCTCTGAAGGGGGCAGTCAGGGAGCAGGGGGGTTGGATGGGGCATGGGAGTCTCGGGGATTGTGAGGGGGCAGAATGTGGATAGGGGTCAGGGCAGTCAGGGGACCAGGAGCAAGAAAGGTCCTGGGGGGGACAGTTAAGGTGGGGGGGTCTCAGGAGGGGGTGGTCAGGGGACAAGGAGCTGGAGGGTGTATGAGTCGGGAGTTCTGGCGGTCCTGTCAGGAGGCAGGGGTGTGGAGAGGGGTTGGTGCAGGCAGGGAGTGGGGGGCGTTGGATGAGTTGGGGGTCCTGTCAGGGGGCAGGGAGTGGTTGGATAGGCATGGGAGTCCCGGGGGTCTGGCTGGGGATGCGGGTGTGGATAAGGGTTGGGGCAGTCAGGGGACCGGTAGGGGGGTAGGGTCCAGTCTGGGGACAAGGATCAGGGAGGCTTAGATAGGGGGTGGGGTCCTGGGGGGCAGTTGGGTGCAGGGGTCCCAGGAGGGGGTAGTCGGAGCACCAGGGTTGGGAGTTCTTAGGGGGGCAGTCACCCAGCCCTCTGCCCTGACCCCCAACCCCCCACACACATACACCATGCCCTCTGCCCTGAGCCCAGCACACCCCCCAGGCCCCTGCCGTGAGCCCTGTACACCTCCCTCATACACACCCAGCCCTCTGCTTCACTCCTTCACCCCCCCCACAACCCTAGCCCTAACTCTGGCACCCCCACCCATACCCATTCCCCTGACACCTACACCCCCCCACATACCCTGACTCCAGCCCTCTGCCCCCAGCCCTCTGGGTCCTGGCCGCCGGCCCCACACAGCCCACTGCTGGTCTGGGGTTCTGGCTGACGGACCCTTGCCAGCTGGGGTCCCGGCCACAGGCCTCACTCAGCTTGCTTCTGAAAGATTGCCGACCCCTGGTCTAGACAGAGCAGCAAAGAGTTTTGTGGCACCTTATAGACTAACAGACATATTGGAGCATGAGCTTTTGTGGGTGAACACCCACTTCTTCGGATGTCTTCACCCATGAAAGCTCATGCTCCAATACATCTGTTAGTCTATAAGGTGCCACAGAACTCTTTGCTGCTTTTACAGATCCAGACTAACACAGCTACCCGTCTGATACTTGTCTAGACAGAAGCATTTTGAACTGAGTGGAGTAGTAGGATGTGGAGGTAACATATGACAGTGGGGCAAGCAAAGGAGAATTACAGCATTCAAAACATCGGCATGGACCAAAATCAGGATGGAGATGACAGGATGAATTTTCAAGACCATTTCATCTGTGATTTAGCCCTAACTAGAATGCAACTTAATATCTGCAATTCTTTCCCAAGTAAGTGAACTCTTTTGAGAGAATAATTATTGTTAGTTCAGCGTTACAAAATATAATTGCTAAAACAGATAAAACCTTCATCCCATTATAGTTATGAGAGTTTCCCATGATTTTAAATGTAAATCTGGAAGCACTAATTTGTTGATTGGCTGTGGATTATAATACCAATTTGACGAACCAGAGAGATAAACCCCAGTTCTATAAATGTAGCTATTAAAATGATGGGAGAAGAGAATGAAATGCTCATGACAGCTGGTACTTATGACAACTTTCAGAGAAACTTCAGGCTACCTAAACTTCTCAATGAAAACAATTCAAAGTCCTTAAAACCATGAAAGTAAACACAGGGTATCAATACTACATAATTAGCTTAATAAGTAATTAAAACAAATTGTTGACCTGGATCCTGTCTGCTTGTGTCAAACAACTTGAAATAAAACACAGATCTGATGTCATTTTTCTGTAATTCCAAATAAGTCTATAGAGTCCTACATGACTCAGACAGAAGAAAATAAACAGTAATTGTAAATTGTATCTGATGGGCATTCATCACTTTGTAGGATCTATGAAATGCATGCACAACAATATTCAGTCAAGTGTCTTAATCACTATAAATTCTATAAAGCTGCTATAAATATAGTTATGCAGTAGCATTTTGAACCTAACCTACTGTTATAGTCCCAGGTTAAACCCCAGATTATCTGTTTTTGCAGTTTATGTGAAAGATGCTTGGAATTTTGGACAGCAACTTGTCAAAAATATTTTAGAAATCTGAATAAATTAAAAATTAAAAGGGTACCCAAGATGTGGGATAGACTTGCTAATGTAAAGCTTATGCATCAGATTGCAGAAAATCAAGACAGGCATAAGAACAAGATAATATTTAGATATATGGAGGCCTTTTATTATATATTCAGAAATTAAATAGCAGCAGAAGTTAAATCTATGATGTCCTTTACATTGAACATAACTGAGGTCTAAAATGTTGGACAACTAAACTAAAGGATATAGACAAAAAGAGTTGTCTTCAGCACTTCCATTAGACATTCTGTTGTTCAGGGTTTCAGAAGAAATAAATGCCTGAAATGTGGTTTGGTCTTTACTGATCAAATTCACATCTATGATTTGTTATATTTTCCACTATTTTTTTTTATGTATCTGCAAAAATAATTATGTACTAAATGTAAATATATAGAATACAATATTTTATATTTAAAGCATTAGTCATTGAGTAAAGTTACTTTAAATAATGTGAGGGTCTTAGTCAATATTATTCACTTTTTCTGCTTCTTGATATTTATCTTACAGTGGCCACTATTAAAAAGTCAACAGTCATTGCACAGTGGTGTCAGATTCAGCAGCTATTTTATATTTGACGTAGGGGCACTTTACATAGAAGCAGGTAAACCCACAAAGGTCAAAGTTCAGATCATATTTGGAAGAATCTGTAAATGTTTGGAAGCTTACCTAAAGTTTATGCAAAGTATATGAACTTCTGAAGATGCATCCCACTCCACTGGATTTGTGCTCTGGGACTCTGCCAAAAGTATCCTACAATCCCAGGGGCTGACTTTCTTTCTCCCCTGAACAGTCAAGTTTGGTGGACAGTCAAGTTTTCCCACACTGCACCACAAACAAAGGGCTAGAGCATCCACAGTTTGGGATGGCTCTAGGAAGTCTGGGATATGGGTGGTTGGACTCAGATCCGCATAATGCGGTGTAGACACTGGGGCTTCAGGGTTCAACAATCCCCAACCTGGGGTTACAAATGGGGTAGATGCTCAAGCCCTAGTTAACAAACCCAGGGTCTTCTAACTTGAGTTCTACTAACCCTGGTCTTACATTGGAGTATAGACATACTTCACAGTCCGGATAATGGGGTTGTTTGATAGTTTAACTTTGTAAACCATCTTCTGCTTTTCCCTCTCCAACCAATAACTGCTCCATCCGAGCAACCACTCACCTGCAAGAGTATTTCCTGTATTAAGCCTATGTTAGGTCAAGATTTCTGAGCCAGTGGTAAGGAACCAGGTCCTCTTCAAACACCTGCTTCTCTTCTAATCTGGCCAGTAGAAGTAGACACTATAACAACATTGCCTCCCTCCCTCCGATCTCTTGGAATTAAAAGCATCACCTCACAAGCACTGCTGAAATCTAGAGTTGCAAACATCAGGATTGTAATGGATCTCCCATTGGGCAGCATTGTGTATCATTAAAGGTGAGAGCCTCACCTCTGCTCTGGCCCCTTTGTGCCATGTAAGAGGACTGGAGTGGTACAAAAGGGTCCCATGAGCCATGTATCTAGCTGGGGACGATACCCCAATGCAGGTGTAGCCCACTAGTGAGTGTGTTACAGGTTTCCCTCTCTACCAATCTGCAAAAGATACATTTACAATTGCAGCATAATATAAAAGGCAGTGTGAGCACAAGTCACATCCATTCCCATGAAGAATAAATATAATAAATATTATATATTATGCTAAGCAGCAGCAGAATACATTGCCAGCTTTATCCCTGGCGATCAGCTGATTATCTTAAGACCAGTATTGGGAACAATGATATTTTCAAAATGGTCACTATATCAGATAAAAGCAAAATCGTTAGACACTTAATGGAAGACGTTAAAACAACAAGTAAATCTTTGGCAATTGAGAAGCAAGGATTAGACAGTATGCCAGTAACTGCTTGGCTACTGAACTGCTTGTATGGTATTCACTAAACAATTTTAGGTGAAGTTTGGCTTTTTGGTGTGTGTGGGAGGAGCTTCACAAAGTACCATTATTTGAGAGTCCACTTATGATTCAAAATACTTAATATCAAAAGTGCACAAAGGGATTCTGTAAATCAGTGATAGTATCTGAGATTCAGAATTTAGCACCCATGTTTTTGAGTAGGCAGAATATGTGTATTAAAAAAGTTTATTATATTAAAGCCAATCTCAGCAGAATTTTGGGGGGTGAGTGTTAGAGGGGATGACTCATGAGTTTTGAACACTTTGGTTTGTCAGTACTGCTCCAAGTATGTGGTCCCTCCAGAAGGGAGCTGAGTCATACTGCCAAGCTGCTGCAAAGGCGCTTGTGTTGCTTCTGAGCCTGGTTACACAAAGAATGTTTCATGTCAAACCAGTACCTTTCACAATCATTACAATCTGAAGGGGGGAGGGATTCTCTCTCTCTCTTCTCTCTCTCTCTCTTTTAACAATACTATCAGTCAGAGATATTTATAACTAGAACTAGAATTAGGATTCTAATTTTAAGGCTGGTAATAGATGTCACAAAATGTCTTTGTAAAAAACGACTGGCAATGAATCCCATGGACAGGATTTCCTGGCTGACTTTTTCCTAGAATGACATTCACATCAAGAAGCAGCTAAACTCCATTCCTAACAGGTAGTTTAAGAGTCATAACTTGGTAGCAAAAAAAGAAGGGATAGAAAATATAGGCAGAGGAACTGGAAACACTATGAAAAGACAAGTGATCGCCTAGGCATCTACTCAATAAGCTTGCTTCCCACCGAGCCATTGTGAAGATGTACTCAATATCCTGTGGGGTCTGCGGCTCGCCAAACAGCGTGTTATGCACTATAGAGTGGGGAATGGAATCTCAGCTCCTCACTGCAACAACTGGGATGAAAATGCTACAAGGTGAACTTCCTGGAATTTTCCTCCCTCTTAGTCCCCTTCACCAAGTTTTCCTGTGGAAGGAGGCCCTCATGACCTGTACATATAACAGACCAACTAAAACCCATATTTGTACATAAGCTTGTGTACTAACTGAAAATATCCCTAAACACTGAAATATAAATTGAAAGAGAATTTATGAGATGATACAATGTGCTAATAAATTCACTCCCCCATCACTGATAAAATAGGACAAAGAATAATAATCAACTACCATTAAAGGCCAATCTTTAGTAAAGATACCATCCAGAAACAGAAAGATACCATTCATCACTCTATTAGTTCTCAGAAACATAGGGCCTGATGTCCTTTCATGCCAGTTTTGCCCTAGCATAAACCCACTGATTTCAACAGAGTAACATCTGGTTTATACCTTCTTAAGGGCTGGATCCTCCTAGGCTTACTCTGCCTCCAAACCAGAAAAGAGTTAACTCCCACTGCCATAATGTGGCTCTTTGTCTCCCTCTGGTGGTGAGATCATACATAGAGCAAGGTTTATGAGTTTTATACTGCCTCTTGGGTGCCCAGGATTAGTTCCTGCAGACAATCTGATGGATTAAGGGGAGTATTTACAAGTGACTGTGAAGTCAGTGGGATTACCCATGTGTTTAAACGTTTAGCTGGATTAGGGCTGGATTTCTTAGCACTTTGCAGGTTGAAGCCATAACTGAGAGAGAATCTACTCCATATTCCTTCTACTGGTTCAGGTTAAGCATGTGATCATTATTCCTACCGACATTTAGTTGAACAAGAAAACAAAACATGTATATGTTTTCTTGTCCTCTTCCTATGTTTTAAACTTTATAATTACTAAGAATCTGTTTATCTTTTTCAGAGGTCTGCACAATTTATCAATACAGGAATATTTTGCCTATGTGCCAAATCAAATGTTATCTTGACAGCAGATAGTCTACTTTCTTTATGCTTAAGCAATTTACTGAAGGTTTGATATTGCTACTAATGCAAGACACCAGATCTCACTTAACTATCCTCTGCAGATGTAATTAAGTGCTTCCAAATGTTTTGCTTAATTGCATTCCTTAAATGTTTGAGTGATGTTTTGCTCCTTTCTTCTAGTTACAAATTTCATTTATAGCTTCCAGTAATGCCATTTATCACTGCAATTTGCTTAGCTTGAAATGTGCGCCATTAATTAGTTCTTTTCAAGTCTTTTAAAAGAAGTGTCTGGAGATCATTAATTCTATATAGGCAATTTATTATTGCTTAGGAGAATTGCATATTGTGGTCTTTCTTCCCTCCACACCAAACTTCTTTCAATATTTCCCTGTGTAAAATTGTCTTACATGATCACTTTGCAAGCCCTCTCCTGTGAGTGTCATTCTACTTTTTATTATTACAAAAAGCTCCCAAACATTCCATGACTAATCCCAACAAATAGCACTTGGAATACACATTTTTTTTAAAATGTATCTATTTATTTTGCAAACTGTTATTCCAAAATGAGTTTGTAAAGCTGCTTATATTACCAGAATGAGCTCTTTCCTTGATTTATTGGTAAACAACATGGCAATGATGAAAGTGCACAGTACAAAGGAAGTCAGTGACACAAATAATGGACTAGCTCACTGTACAATTATTAATCTGGAGAAGAAAAGATCACTCCATTTTTTCTACATCAACTTTTGGAATAAACTGAAAATACAAAGCTCAACTCGCATTTCTCCACTGAGTTCGGCACTCTGACCAGGTTTAAAGTTCAGATCTTGCAAAGGATCATGCGAAACATTGTGTTCATCGGTAATCTCACTGAACTCAGTACCTTTGAGCATGTGAGTAAGACTTTGTAGGATCAGGGTTTTAGGAATGGGAGGGTCTGCTGACAGTATTACAAGAGAATTTCCAGACCTATATATTCCCGTTCTGTACATTTTTCTTTTGAAGAGAATGAAATAGCTAATAAATACATAAAAATATTAGACCTTATTCTCCTCTCACTTACACTGGTATAATTCAAAAGTAGCTCTATTGACGTCAATGGAGTTACAACGGCGTGAAACGTGTAATCTGGAATAAGGCCGGAATAAGGCTGGCTACGTACTAGAACTGCAGGCACCTGTCTGAGGAATGAGTATTTAAGAAAGATAATTTGTCATGACATTGAAGTTATAGGATCAATCTGAGATCTTATTGTAACAACTAGGTAAATTGCCTTATTGTAACTACTAGGTGAAATGCATTCCATACAACATGGACTTCCAGCATGAATCATTATAGGAAAGATGTGGTCATTTTGCTTTTCATACATATTTTCAGAATCCCCTGAAAATGTTCTATGACAATGAATTGGTTAATTTGCTGTATCATCTATTTTTATAAAAAATCCCTAGTTTGAAGAAAGCTCAGAGATTGACCTGTGTTATGTTTGCGTAAAGGGCGCTGTGTTTTATGCTGGTGAATGAGCTCTCCGGGGCACTACTGTTAGTACCCAGGAGTTGTTGTCTAGAAAAGAAAGGATTCACTTTGAGTCCAATTCAGCTTCCTCCTGCCTAGTGGGCAGTTTGTCTGTATTTCTCCTGTTCCTGACAAAACCAAAATAAGAGAGTTCATTGTTGCCGCTGACTGTAATGTCCTTCACTACAGAAATAATTTTTCTGGTGACAAGGATGTGATACTGTTGAAAATTAAAGACAAGCAGCAAGATTCTGGAACCACACCCAGTAGAAAATCATAATCTCAAGAATGACTAGCAGACATTTTAGTTAGAAGGCTGCCATCTTGGAATCTGAACCAACGTTGTGCACCTGCAACTTGAAATGGTCATGTTGGTGCATATGAAGAACTTTGATGCAAGTCAACATGAATCACGGAATTCTTATTCAGAAAAACATTCTTATTATTTTGAAGCAAATATCATCAACTCCAATCATAAATTGGCTGGTCTCTTGATCATCTGCAAGGCCAGGACATTCAACATTATACAATCACTCATTGCACCTGCTTTGCCCCACACCAAGGCATACGATGAAATCATAACTTTGTTGAAGGCTGTAACAGTGTGAGATGCACCTCTGCGGTGCCTCCTTCTGGATTCCTGGGAATTAGCTCTTTTTCCAGCTCCGGAGCACCCTTTTCAGGCCAGTGCCCTGCTTGCTGTTGGCCCCCGTGTCCCTCCTGGACCTTGGTGCCCTTTACCAAGGGGTTCTGCCCACTGCAGCAACCCCCAATCTGGGTTTCCCCACTCAGGGGAACCCCCAACCGCTTGTCCCCCCCATGTCTCCGTGGCTACTACCAGTCACCAGCTAGCCCCCGCTCACTGGGGTAGACTGCAGACTGTAAAGGCCACTCATTATTGGCAAGGGGGAGTTGGACTTGCTGCCTTGGCCTACCCCTGGGCTGCCCTCTGCAACCCCAGTACCCTTCTGGGCCTTTAACAAGGCCTGCAGCCTGGGCGGTTTCCAGGCCAGAGCTCCCCAGCTCCCCTGGCCTTCCCCCAGCCCTGCTCCACTCTAGCTACCCTGTGATCTCCTAAGCAGCCAGGCCCTTCCCTCTCTACAGGTAGAGAGAGACTCTTTGCTCCTGGCCCACTGCCCTCTTATAAGGGCCAGCTGGGCCCTGACTGGGGCATGACCCCAGCTGAGGCGGCTTCCCGAATCAGCCTTGGAGCTGCTTGCCCCAGCCACAGCCCTCACCCAGGCTGTTTTTAACCCCTCTGGGCAGGAGTGGGGTAACCTATGCCATCTGTCAGTGTTCCAACTATTTCAGTTTCATAAATGAAATCAATGAGCTCATGAGGGCTTCACCGCCTAGATGTGTCACATCGCCACACTTCGTAACTCTGGTAATTTTCTCAATGACATGCTGTGAGATTGCTTTGTCTGTGGAGTTCAAGATGAAGAACTTCAATGCTGTCTCCTTGCTGAGCTGAATTTAACATTTTCCATTGCACAGGAAAAGTCTTTGGCCACCAAAAATAAGGAAATTGCTGTTGTGGCAACCAATGTGAATGCTGTCCATCAGGATCAGAAAGATCATCTTTCTACAAACTGAATGAAACAATAGGAACTCAAATCACATTAATGTCATTGGACAAGTTTAATTGTCCGAACATCTGCTTAGGCTGATGAGGACAGTATCAACACTCTGCTTGCAGATTCAAAGACATCAAGTGCTGTTTCTGCAAGAAGAAAGGTTACCTTGAATTAGGCTATCAAAGGTCAAAAGTGTGAAGCAAAAGAACCATAAGAAGTATTCTCGTTCTCAAGCATCAAACAACCTCAACATTTCATTCAACAATGATGTCAAGAATCTTCATCCCATTCAGAGCATCCACGACAACGAATCTCAAGTTTCTAAAATGTTTGTGACAGTGTCCATCAATGGTACTGAGCGAGAATAGAAGTTGACTCTGTTTCAGTCAACAATGAGGCACATTGTTATTGTTTTTTCCACATTGTCCTCCCAAGTGTCCACATCCATCACAGAGCCTTTGGGACTACAATGGACAAAATGTCGATCTCATGCAGAAGCTCTGATGTGAATGTTTGCTATGGCTTTTTCTGTGAAAGATTGCCTCTCATTGTCAAGAAGGTTCATTGTGAAAACTTGTAGGCATGAAGTGGTTCACACCACTGGAGGTCAGCATGCATGGCACATGTCTCAACAAATAGCAATAAGAAAGATCATCAACAAACTCCCTAAATGTTTTCTGAAGACTGGGAGCTTACAAGGACCACCAGTGTCATTCCTTCTGGATTCGGCAGTCATGCCAATCCCTATGAAGGTCAGAGAACATACCATCTGCCCTACATTCAAAGACTGATGCAGAGCTAGAGCATCTCCTTGAACAGGGAATCTTTGATTCTGTTACACATGTGAAAAGGGCTATGCTGATAGTACCCATACTCAAGCCAAATAGAAATGTATGAATCTGTGGAGATTATAAATGCACTTTGAACTGGGGGCACCTACAGACAGCACCCTAACTCAGTGCCTTTTGTTAACCAACTACCCTGTTCTTGCTGGAGGAGGAGTCTTTGCAAAACTTGACCTTTCATAAGCGTATCAAGAACTGATAGTTGACAACAATGCTACAGATGTCCAGATTGATTCTGTCTTATTGAAGAGCCATTTTGAGTTAAGTGCTCCAGTTTGGAATTGCCATTGCACCTGGAATATTCCAATGCTTCACTAAAAGGCTACAGAGCTGGACCAAGGTCCAGATCACAAATGGACTAGTTGGCATAGCTACATCGACCTGCTAAGAAAACATTAATCTCTGAGGCAACCTTTCTCCAGAGGATCCTTCAGATGTGTCTCCTTTAGAGCCAACCATGGATTCTTTGTTATCAGTGCCACCTCTAGTCTCTGAGCTTGCTGAAGGTGCTACTCAGAGGGGACAATTCTCCTGTCTAACCACAGGTCCATGTTGAATCACAGTAAAAAAAAAGACCATTCATTAGAGAGAGCATTGAACAGGAAGTGGCCGGGGGTCTGTTGGAAGCTAAAGAAGCAGCCACTGAGCAACACGGGAAGAAGAGAGTTGGAGAAAAGTTAGAAGGCAGGAACAGACACAGAGCCATGTGTTGAACAGGCTGTGGGCACTGGATGTTATAGCTTGGTACAAGGGCAGAGCCATTCCTAGGGTGGTGATGTGGCCTGGACAAATCACCCAGTATGGCTGCCTCCTGTCTAATCTGGGCTAGGACACTCCGCCCCCACTTCCCTGGCCTCCGCATTTGAATAATGGTTGGAGCTGGGGTGGACACACGGGTTGTGGGAGTTGTGGGTGCAGCTGGCCTGGCAGAGGCGGGGACGGCGGGGCCGGACACACCACGCTGCCCTCCTGCTCACTGGCTGTTTCTGCCTGCTCTGCTCATGGGACAAACAGCTTCTTTCCTCACCTCATCTGACACCGTGATGTCGAAGCACGGGGCCTGGAGTGGTCACCCCGATTTGCCCTACCCAAGAGATGGCTCTGGGAGCAGGCCTACATGGGACTTGTGGGGAGCAGCAGTGGTTAGGCAGGGAGCTAGTACAGAGGGCCTGGAAACCCCCGGGCACTAGCCTTGAAGAGGCCTGATTGTCAATTGGACTGCCCCAGAGACCAAAAAAAGATCTACTATAACCCCCTTTGACCTGTAACTGTGCAAGCCTCCGCACCTACAGTATTTGCAACCTCTCTCCTTTCCTTCCAGCCCTAGTAAAATCCTGTCTCTTAGCCGGAGTGTCTGAGTGATTACTGGGACCATAGCAGGGCTAGCAACTACAATGCCTAGCCTCTGAGAAGCAGTACACCAGATATGCTATTGCACCCTAGTGTTTTGGGGATACAGAATAACCCCAATAATTACAACTCACTGCATTTGTGATTTAATGGAAACCCCACCTGCAGACAATGGAGGAAGACCAATATATGGCTGTATGTCTCACTATAAAGTATTTTTACTAGCATATCAAACGCTTCTATTATGTTTTTTTCAAAAGAGATATAATAAGGGGTAGATGTAACAGAGGCTCTTCAAAAAGGAATTTGCTTGTGCTGCATCAGGCAGTGTTCTTTGAAGAGTAATAATAATTAAAACATATAAACTATTTCTCCTTAACTAGATGTAAAACGGAATTTTAACTGTACCGTTCAACTGCAAAACAACAACTCTGCTCCTTGTTTGACAAAAAAAACAAGTGATTTATCATCTTGATGATTCCATGTCCTAGGAGTTGCGCAGGACAAGAAAGAGGCATTACACAAACTTGATTAATGTTTGGTTTCCTGGGAATGGAATTCTAACTGAAAAGCTGCCTTAAAAGAAATGAAATGTAGCGGAATTAGAAACAATTGTTTCCTTCCAAGCACTGTGATTTAATGTGTGAAAAGGCAATAGAAAATATTAAGAGATACTATAATGAAGATAAGTGGCTGTTATTGCTAAATATACCTTTTCAATAAGTTTTTCACAGATGTTTTCGAGTTTTCTAATGATAAACTATCTCTTAAGTACTGGTTCATGCTGGAATTATTGAACATATTTAGACAAGAAAGGCCAATTTCTGAATATGAGAAAAAGTGAGTAAACTGAAAGCTTTTAGGTGCCATAGGACAAAAGCTCATTTGACACCCATTGAAATCAATAGAAATACTTCTGTTGACTTCACTGGGCATTGGATCAGTCTTTGTATATACAAAAAAGCAGCTGGATTCAGTCCATGTAAAAAGGCTAATATACTGTGATTTAAAAGTGAGGCTTCAGATCAAAGGATAAATCTATGCTGACTATAAAGAAGCTGATGTTAGGATGCTCTTCACCACCTAAATGTGAGCAGCCAAGTGCACCTATGATTTTGTAGAGACGGAGTGCTAAGGAGAAAGGCAGGCATGCAGGTGGAGCTCTCTGCTGGGTGGATAGGTTCTGTTGCAGTTATATGGAAGCAAGGGGGGAATGAGGGTTGTGGGACCTAGTACCCACCTCCATGACTGCAGATAGCTATGTGAATTTATCTGTACTGATTCTCAGCTGCAAAACCTTGGGAGGGTTCTCAAATAATTTTAAGAAATATTTTTGCCATATTGATGGGAGGGTTTGTATACACAATTACATCGTCTTGGTCATCCACAGGCTGGAACTAGGGACCTCTAGAGCAAGAAGCCTGATCCATTACCATCTTGAGCTAAAAGACTAAGGTCTGGAAAATGTTTGCATCACCAATTTCAGATCTGCACAGGCGTTCAGGCGTGAAACACCAATTAATATCCTCCTTCTGAGGATCTAGGCTGAAAGGCACATAGATGGGAACTGTATCAGAATCCTCCCCTGTGGATCAGGTCACAGAAAGGGACACAGAAACACATACTGAAACCATAGGTTGCACATGATTGTAAGTTTTTTCAGTATGACTTCATTATGACAAACATCATCATGCCCTGGTGCAAGATCCTGATACAATAAAACAGTCACCAGGATGTAGCTTTGATGGATTTCCATTCTTTTGCCTTATAGGCTGGTAGGACAGCAGCTCTAAGCCTTGAAACAAACTGTTCATGAAACTTTGATGATTAAATATCCATTTAAGTTAATATAAAATTTACCAGAATCTGCACCACAATCCTCGGATGGTCCCCACATATGTGGATTATTTGAAAAACTTTTTGTACAAAAATATTCAAGTGGCACCAGTTTTTATATGGAAGAACCTTCACTGTTGAGTGAAATAAAAGATTCTCTCTGCTGCGTAAGTAGGGACTGGTTGAGCCACAGGAACAGAAGAGAGAATATGACTAGAATAGCGAGGCAATAACCATTAACCAAAGAAGTGGGAGATATTGATTTCAGATATTGGTTGTGATGAAAAGATATTTTTTACTGTAAATTCCCCTCAGCTCTATTCTGCTCCCACTAAATCAACATAAAAAAAACCCTATGACTTCAGTAAGAGCAGAAGTCAGACCTTGTGTTCTTTCTTTTCTCTTCCTTCTGAGGAAGGTCACATGCTGGTGATGCAGCATGCCAGTGACTTGTTTCCCCTTGCTGCTCCCTGCTGTGCTTCTACAGGAGGGCACAGAGGGGAAGGAGCTTATTCCCATTTGCAACTACTCATGCAGTGTATTTATAGTAATAACGCAATAATATCCTTGAGTTACCTGTCAGTTCCTTCAAGATGTGAGGATCACTGACCTATAAAGTGGAATTGTACCTCATTCTTCAGCTATGGAGTTATGACTCCGGATTTATGCCTCTTTTTTATATTTAACTTATTACACACTCCCTTCCCTTTATATAAATGCCGCTGTACTTTCTTTTGCCTCGTTGCTATGCTATTACTCTAATATTTCAAAATTTCTAATAAATATAATTAAGAAAAGAAGCTTCATTATTAACTCAGCTCTAATTTGAAATTAGCAATGCAGCAACTTGATATTTAATGGCACTATGAAATGGAGGCAATAGAAATTCTATTGAGCCAAGTAAATGTGAATTAGTAATGATCTCATATGTGCATTGTATCTAAATTTAAGATTAAGGAAATGGCAATTGTTACACAAACTTACATTGAGACATTTTAAAAAGTGTTTTAAACAAAATTATTTGGCGATAAGTTTATCAGTGTTTGACTTTAAGAGTTCATGCCATCCTGAACTCTCTGAATGTCTGAATATTTTAAGTATCAGGGGGTAGCCGTGTTAGCGTCTGATGAAGTGGGTATTCACCCACGAAAGCTTATGCTCCAATACTTCTGTTAGTCTATAAGGGCCACATGAACTCTATTGCTTTTGACTATTTTAGTATTAAGCCATTTTGGAGATTTGGGCTCAGGTTCTTTCAAGAACATAAGTGAGCCTTGCCAAAGTCTCCCTGGACATCTATCCCAGGACTTTCTGTGCAGTGGTAGAATAGTTATTCTGAATCAGGCAGAATGTATACTAGAAAGAATTTAAGATGAGCCTGGGATCTTAAATTTATATCTCTGCTGGACAATAAAAAACATAGACTTAACAGAGAAATTGGTTTCTGGCTAATTACAACAATTTGTAACACACTCTATTGCTTGCTTACCCTTAATTGCCCATTTTATTTTAAATGGTCTCCAATTGCATGTGTGAACCCCTTATGTTTAACTATCTGTCTTACCTTGTGTTTATGTCACTCTGGTTACCTTCTCAGAGGAAGAGCTTTGTGAAGCTCAAAAACTCAGTCCTTCCACCAACAGAAGCTGGTCCAATAACAAAAAAAAATTACCTCACCTACTTTGTCTCCCAGAAATATCATTAAGTCTCAGCACTGAAAGTGTGTTGGTCTTTACACACACCTGCAGGTCACTCTTAGCTGTTCATAAACTGAAGTTTGCTTGAATTGTTCATTCAACAGACAAACTGTAATGATTTAAACAACCTTCTGTTTCAAAATACTCCCCTTCTGTGTGTCTACTAGCACAGATAATGATTTCAGATATTTTATCATGATTTTAGTATACTGAGCTGGCCTCTTTTTAAACTAACCTGGGGATTAAGTTGAGGAGTATTACAGAATGACTAGTAAAAATGGTTAAAATAGTATTAGCATTTCATGATAAAGAATACTAAATTCTGATCTTTAACTTCAGCGGAGTTATTCTGGATTTACATCAGCAGAAGAGAGAAAACATGAATATCCAAAGCAGAGCTTCTTCTATCAGAGAAAGGAAAAGATTCTTGCTATTTACTAGGTGCTTCAGCATGCAGACCTAATGCCTGGGAAGTTCTTAGGTACTATGAGTGCTTATTGTTAGGAAGTGTAGAAAAGTGATAAGGAAAGCTAAAGAAATTAGGGGAAAAACGTGTCTGGCAGGGCTTAGGACAATAAAAAGGAGATTTTAAAGTATATAGGGGTGGAATCTTCACAACTGATAGGCCTATTACTAAATTGAGATGGTAAAATTGTTCATAATTATAAAAAGACATACATGTTCAATAAATATTCTGCAGCTGTGTTAGTCTGAAAGAAAGAAAGAAAGAAAGAAAGAAAGAAAGAAAGAAAGAAAGAAAGAAAGAAAGAAAGAAAGAAAGAAAGAAAGAAAGAAAGAAAGAGTCCGGTGACACCTTAAAGACTAACAGATTTATTTGGGCATAAGCTTTAATGGGTAAACAACCCACTTCTTCAGATGCATGGAGTGAAAATTACAGATACAGGCATAAATATATATTGGTACATGAAGATATATATTGGCTCATGAACTCCCTTCTCTTTATGTGCCAATATATAGTTATGCCTGTATTTGTAATTTTCACTTCATACTTCTGAAGAAGTGGTTTTTTTTTACTGATGAAAGCTTGTGCCCAAATAAATGTTAGTCTTTAAGGTGCCACTGGACTCCTTGTTGTTTTAATAAATATTCTATTCTGCATTTGTAAATAAGAAAGTTGATATATTTGTATCACATGAGGAAATGAAGTATTTTTCAATCCATTGGTAACCAAAGAGGATGTTAAACAAAATCTGCTAGAGGTAAACATTGTTTAAAACAGCAGCCTCAGATGAGGGATATTACACCCAATTGTCCTAAATGGGTTCCCCATATATTACCCCCATTATTCCTGAAAGGGCTGGCCGAGTTGATTTCTAAATAACATAAGAATGGCCATACCGGGTCAGACCAAAAGTCCATCTAGCTCAATATCCTGTCTTCTGACAGTGGCCAATGCCAGGTGCCCCAGAGGAAATGAACAGGAAAGGTAACCATCAAGTGATCCATCTCCTGTTGCCCATTCCCAGCTTCTTGCAAACAGGCTAGGGACACCATCCCTGCTAATAGTCACTGATAGACCTATCCTCCTTTAATTTATCTGGTTGTTTTTTGAACTGTTATAGTCTTGGCCTTCACAACATCCTCTGACAAGGAGTTCCACAGGTTGAGTCTGCATTGTGTGAAAAAAATACTTTCTTTTGTTTGTTTTAAACCTGCTGCCTTTTAAAGATTTGAACCCACTCCTCAATCCAGAGACCAGAACACCCTCTTGATAGCAAGACAGAGTCCTGCACCTTAGACCACTTGGCCATTCTGACACTGAAACACAGGTCACTGGAGTCCCTATCCAATGCTCTATCTACTCAGCCATACAGTTTCTGGCCCATTGACATTAATTTTTAATACATCTTGGAATGCCAGGAAAATTTCAGACAACTAGAAGAGTTCTAATGTCATTCCAATTTTCAAAAAGAGCAAGTAGGATGATCAGGTAACTATAAGCTTTCAAGTTTGACATCAATACCAGTAAAAATAATTGAAAAGCTGAAATGAGATTCAGTAAAAAAAATAAAGAATAGGATTATCATTAACACCAGCAAACATGGCTTCATGGAGGATAGAAAATAGATTATGTCAAAATTGATTTTATTCTTAGTTGAGATTACAGGATTTGTTATTAAAGGTAACTGAATAGATATCCTGAGGTTTTTGTAAGGCATTTGACTTAGTACTGCATGACATTCTAATTTAAAAATTAGCACTCTGCAATATGACTAAAGCACCGCATTAGATGGAATAAGAGCTAACTAACAAACAGATCTCAAAAAATAGTTGTCAATGGCAATCATCACATGGGGGTGTTTCCAGTGGGGTTTTGCAGGGATCAGTGCTAAGTCTGATGGTTTTCAACATTTTTGTCAAAGATGTGGAAGTAAATATAAAATCACTCTTACAATTTGCAGATGACAGAGATTGAAAGAATGGTAAATAAATTAGGACAGGAAAGTCATACAGAGGGATCTGGATCACTTGGTAACCTTAGCCTATGTAAACAAAATGCATTTGAATACAGCCAAAGGCAAAGTTATATATCTAGAAACAAGGAACACAGGCCATACCTACAGATTGAGGAAGTGTTTCCTAGAAAGCAGACACTCTGATAAAGGTTTATGGGTCATATTGGACAAGCAACTCAACATGAACTCCAGTGTGATGCTGTGCCAAAAATGGGGTAGTGTAATCTTAGGATGTATAAACTGGGGAGTAGTAAGTAGGAATAGGGCCTGGGAGGAGATTTTACTTCCATGCACAGCATTGGTGAGACTGATAATGGAATACTGCATACAGTTCTGGCATCCACATTTTTAAAAGCATATTGAGAAATTGAAGAGGCTACTGAAAAAAGCAACACAAAACTATTTGCAGGCTGGAGAAAATGTTTTCTAGTGAGAGACTTTAGGGTGACCAGATGTCCCAATTTTATAGGGACGGTCCTGATATTTGGGGCTTTTTCTTATATAGTCACCAATTATCCCCCACACCTTGTCCCAATTTTTCACACTTGCTATCTGGTTACCCTAAGACACTTAAAGAGCTCAAACTGTTCAGTTTATCAGTAAGGACTGAGAGGTGACTTGATTACAGTGTATAAGTACCTTCACAGGAGAAGATACTAGGTACTAAAGGGCTCTTTAAGCTAGCAGAGAAATGCATAACTAAAAGCAGTGACTGAGCCTGGTTTACACTATTAGTTTAGGTCAAATTTAGCAGCATTAGCTCAATTTAACCCTGCACTCGTCCACACAACAAAGTCATTTTTATCGACTTACAGGGCTCTTAAAATCGATTTCTGTACTCCTCCCCAATGAAGGGATTAGGACTGAAATCAACTTCACCAATTCAAATTTGGGGTCATGTGGATGCAATTCAAAGGTATTGGCCTTGGGGAGCTATCCCAGAGTGCTCCATTGTGACTGTTCTGGACAGCACTCTCAACTCAGATGCACTGGCCAAGTAGACAGGAAAAGCCCCACAAACTTTTGAATTTCATTTCCTATTTGGCCAGCTGGGCAAACTGATCAGCACAGGTGACCGTGCAGAGGTCATCAGCAGAGGTGACCAAAGAGCTTCAGCATGGACCAAACGGGAGGTATGGGATCTGATCGCTGTATGGGGAGATGAATCCGTGCTACCAGAACTCCGTTCCAAAAGATAAAATGCCAAAATATTTGAAAAAATCTCCCAGGGCATGAAGGACAGAGGCTATAACAGAGACCCGCAGCAGTGCTGCATGAAACTTAAGGAACTCAGGCAAGGCTACCAAAAAAAACAAAGAGGCAAACGGCTGCTCCAGATCAGACCCCTAGACATGCTACTTCAGTGATGAGCTGCATGTAATTCTAGGGAGTGCCCCCACCACTACCCCACCCCTGTTCATGGACTCCTGTAAGTGGGGAGTTTCATGCAACAGGGATGAGGATTTTGGGGATGAGGAAGATGAGGAGGAGGAGGGCAGCTCACAGCAGGGAAGCAGAGAAACCGCTCTCCCCGACAGCTAGGAACTGTTTATCACCCTGGAGCCAATACCCTTTCAACCCTCCCAAGGTGGGCTCATGGACCTTAAAGGCAAAGAAGCCACCTCTGGTGAGTGTACCTTTGTAAATATAATACATGGTTTAAAAGCAAGAGTGTTTAATGATTAATTTGCCCTAATGACTTGGGATGCATTCGCGGCCAGTATAGCTACTGGAATGCATTCAAGCTTCATCCTTTCTTTATCTCTCTGCGTTATCGTCAGGAGAGTGATATCATTCATGGTTACCTGGTTGAAATAGAGAAATTTCATTAAGGGGACATTCAGAGGTGGCTGTTCCTGCTGGGCTGTATGCCTGTGGCTGTAAAGAAATCATCCCCGCTGTTAGACACGCGGTGTGGGGAGGAGTGAAGCAATCATCCCCGGGGGGGGGAAGGGGTGGAGAGAGATTAGTTGGGTTTGTGCTGCACGTTAACCTGAAAACAGCAGCCCCTCCGAAAACGAGCAGGCCCTCAACAGAAGAGGCAAAATGTGACCTTGTACTGAAAGCACATGTGCTATGTAATGTTAACAGCTTGGTTCACCGTGAAAGAGTCTACCCATTGTTCTCTAAATTGTGTCTTTTGAAAGAATACTCTCCCTTTTTTCCCTCCTGTAGCTGTGAGTGTTTCAATGCTCCCCCTATCATCTCCATCCCAGAGGCTAGCACAGCTAAGAAGGAAAAAAAAAAACCCAAAAAACAAACAAAAAAACCACCGCACTTGTGATGAAATGTTCTTTGAGCTCATGCAGTCCTCCTGCACTGAAAGAGCTCAACAGAATGCATGGAGGCAAACAATGGCAGAATCTAGGAAAGCAGAAAATGAACACAAGGACAGGAGGGACAAACAAGAGGAAAGGTGGCGGGAGCAAGAGGAAAGGTGGTGGCAGCGTGACGAGAGGAGGCAGGATGCAATGCTGAGGCTACTGAAGGATCAAACTGATATGCTCCGGTGTATGGTTGAGCTGCAGGAAAGGCAGCAGGAGCACAGACCACTGCTGCAGCCTCTGTGTAACCAACAACCCTCCTCCCCAAGTTCCATTGCCTCCTCACCCAGATGCCCAAGAACATGGGGCGGGAGGGAGCTCCGGGCACCCAACCACTCCACCCCAGAGGACTGCCCAAGCAACAGAAGGCTGGCCTTTAATAAGTTTTGAAGTGCAGTGTGGCCTATCACCCTACCCAGTGCTTCCCTCCATCCCCACCCGGGCTACCTTGGCAGTTATCCCCCTATTAATAAAGAATGCATGATTTGGAAACAATAATGACTTAATTGCCTCTGCAAGTGGTGATCAAAGTGGGGAGGTTGGTTGGCTTATAGGGAAGTAGAGTGAACCAAGGAGGTGGGTTAATATCAAGGAAAAACAATCGGAACTCTCACACCATAGCCTGGCCCGTCATGAAACTGGTTTTCAAAGCTTCTCTGATGCGCAGCATGCCCTGCTGTGTTCTTCTAACCGCTCTGGTGTCTGGCTGAGCATAAATTAGTGGCCAGGCAATTTGCCTCAATCTCCCATCCTGCCATAAATATCTCCCACTTACACTCACAAATATTGTGGAGCACACAGCAAGCAGCAATAACAATGGGAATGTTGGTTTTGCGGAGGTTCTAACTGAGGTCAGTAAACTGCACCAGTGAGCTTTTTAAACTTCCAAATGCACATTCTACCATCAATCTGCACTTGCTCAGCCTACAGTTGAACAGTTCCTGACCATTGTCCAGGATGCCTGTGTATGGCTTCATGAGCCATGGCATTATGGGGTAGGCTGGGTCCCCAAGGATAACTATAGGCTTTTCAACATCTCCAACAGTCACTCTCTGGTCTGGGAATAAGTCGCTTCCTGCAGCTGTTCAAACAGACCAGAGTTCCTGAAGATACGAGCGTCATGTAGCTTTCCCAGCCATCCCACGTTGATGTCGGTGAAATGTCCCTTGTGATCCACCAGTGCTTGCAGCACCATTTAAAAGTACCCTTTGTGGTTTATGTACCAGCTGCCAAGGTGGTCCATCCCAAGATAGGGATATGTGTGCCATCTATCACCCCACCACAGTTAGGGAATCCCATTGCTGCAAAGCCATCCACTATGACCTGCATATTTCCCAAAGTCACTACCCTTGGTAGCAGCAGGTCAGTGATTGCATTGGCTACTTGGATCACAGCAGCCCCCACAGTAGAGTTGCCCACTCCAAATTTATTCCCAACTGATCGGTAGCTGTCTGGCATTGCAAGCTTCCAGAGGGCTATCACCACTCGCTTGTGAACTGTGAGGGCTGCTCTCAGCTTGGTATTCTTGTGCTTCAGGACAGGGGAAAGCAAGTCACAAAGTTCCATGAAAGTGCCCTTATGCATGCAAAAGTTTCGCAGCCACTGGGAATCATCCAAGACCTGCAACACTATGCAGTCCCACCAGTCTGTGCTTGTTTCCTGGGCCCAGAATCAGCATCCCACAGCATGAGCCTGTCCCATTGCCACCAGGATGTCCAAATTGCTGGGGCCCGTACTTTGAGAGAAGCCTGTGTCCATGTCCTCATCATTCTCATCACCGCGCTGAAGTTGCCTCCTCGCCTGCTTTTTCAGGTTCTGAACATACTGCAGGATAATGTGTGAAGTGTTTACAATGCTCATAATTGCCACGGTGATTTGAGTGGGCTTCGTGCTTGCGTCTGCAGGAGAGCAGGAGAGCAGAGTTGCAGTTGAAGCGGGAACCCATGACAGCCAACATAGAGAAATTCACTATCAATCAAGACAGAGCAGGAGAGCAGAGTGGCAGCAGAAACGATGGTTGGAAGACCAGTTTTCTGACCGATTGCACCATCTGAGGCTAGAGAAGGAAAGCAGAGTGGCAGCGAAAGCGGTCTTTCAGTGACAATGGTTAGCAGTCCTACTACACCATCTGCTGAAAGCAATATGGCACCCACACGGAAAAAAAGGCGCAAAATGATTATTGTCACTGCTTTCATGGAGAGAGGGGCAACTGACGACATATACCTAAAACCACCCATGACAATGTTTTTGCCCCATCAGGCATTGGGAGCTCAACCCAGAATTCCAGTGGGCAGTGGAGACCGCGGGAACTGTGGGATAGTTACCCACAGTGCAAGGCTCCTAAAGTCGACACTAGCCTTGGTACTGTGGACGTACTCCACCGACTTAATGAGCTTAGTGGGGACACACACAATCAAGTTGGGGGAGGGATAGCTCAGTGGTTTGAGCATTGGCCTGCTAAACCCAGGGTTGTGAGTTCAATCCTTGAGGGGGCCAGTTGGGGATTGGTCCTGCTTTGAGCAGGGGGTTGGACTAGATGATCTTCTCATGTCCCTTCCAACTCTAATATTCTATGAACTGTATAAATTCAACCTAATTTCTTAGTGTAGAGATACCCTGGAAGTTTAAGCCAGACAAATTAAAATTAGAAAATTGACTTTGTTTAAAAAAAAACAAAACAGTGATGACAATGACATAGTGGAACAAACTATGAAAGTGATGGATTCTCCATCTCTTGATGTCTTCATATCAAGACTGGATGCCTTTCTGGAATATGTTGTTATGGATTGGGTTAGATGTTGTTCTTCGGTGTTGAGTTAAAGCCTTGTTGAAACTAATAGGTGTGTGTCACAGTTTCAGGGTAACTGCACTTGCATTCCCTTCCATGTTCCCTTGAGGGCACACACTCTAAAGGTTTTAGACTCCAGACATAACCTCTTTGGGGCAGAGACTCATGTCTCTCTTCCACCGGACAGGGAGGTTTAAGACTATACAGGCCCATATCTTACACTGTGATGTTCCCAGAAAACCAGACTGCCTAAACAGCCAGCATCTGCACTTTGCTTTCTCTCTAACTGTTAACAAGGCTTCTCCTCTTTCTCTCCTCATGCTGTCGCTGATTCTCCTTCTCTCTTTTACTGGTGCTGGCACTTCTGGTCTTCAAGCAGATGGGGTTCCAGATTCAGCCAGTCTCTCTTTAGCTGCATTCTCTCTTGGCCTACCAGTAGATCTCTCATCAATCCGTGTTGCATTTGGTCTGTACAGAGCACAGATGTTCCCCTATTCTCTCCAGGGAGCTGACTCCAAGATTTCCCTGACCTGCTGGACTCTCAGCCAGTGGGCTGGATCTTCCCTGTGAACTTGGACCATTATTTCTCTTCTGGCTGTCAGAATACAGCAAGTTGACTACCTGTATTTTTGTCCACTCCTCAGTGTTGAACTAAATTTCGCTGTGAAATTCAAGCAGCTGATCTTACTTCAGCTCTTCATAATTCATTTTCCCTGGTCTCTCATTTCACTGTTCCGTTCTCCAAAAGACTGAAAATTTCTCTGTGCTTTTCCCTTCTAATGTACTTCATTACTGTTGGTGCTTATGAGAATTCACGCTGTCCTAGATCCCATATATGCTGCCATCAAATATGTGACAGTTCAGGGTAACTGCACCTGCATTCTCCGTCTGTTGTCCACCAAGAGCACCCACTTAAAGATTCCAGCTACCAGCTGTCACCACTCTTGGACAGAGACCTGTACCTTACCCCCTCCTGACCAGGGTATTTCAAGGCTACACAGCTCCCTGTCTACTCTGTGATATTCCCAGCAAGCCAGACTCCCTAAATAGGCCAGCATCTGTGTGTTGCTTTCTCTTCAGAGGCTATGAACAACATAATTGTCTTTAGTTACAAGTTACCAGTGAGTTCTTTCTAAACAAGCACATTTATTCTTAGGGTGAAAGCATTACATTAAAAACACATTAAAAACACTAAAAGAACTTGCATGCATGCTAAAAAAACTTACCATAAGTCATCCCATGTTAACCTCATGTTCCAGTAGGTGTCATTCCTTCAAAACCCACAACTGGATTTTCCCCATGGTTACAAGTTCATAACTGTCTCAGAATCAGACAATCTATTGGACACTTCATTTGTTTCTTTATATAGGTTGGACATTTGATCTCCAGCCAACAGGTAAAATCAGCAAAGACCCTTTCCTTAAGGCATGATTTTTGAATAACTGGATGTAGAGAATTTGCATTAATCTCTTCCCCAGGAAACATTATTGTCTCAAAAGTCCATTCTTGTCTGGCATGTTATTCAGTATAATTTTTTGAACTTCAGTTCCTCAAATCTGTCAGATCCCCACCTTGTGAGGTTCCATACAATTCCGGCCCACAATAATACCCAAACCATTAATTTAATACAATGGATCACAAAGATATTTAAACTTAATTCAATAAAGTCTTCCCAGGGGTGTGGCAGTAGATTGCCATATCTGTCATAGTGTGAATATGCCCTTCCTTTAAGATACCTGTAAAAGACATGTAAGGGGCTCCACCAAAAACAAGGACAATAGAGTCTGCCCAGAAATTAGCACCATGAAGATGGAGGGTTCTGTGAGGTATTCTTTGGCTAGATGTGAGAGAGAGAGAGAGAGAGAGAAAGAGAGACACGGGGACAGACTGAAGAGAAAGACAAGCAGACTCAGCCTGGAGTGACACTAATGTAGCTCTGAGATAAAGATAAGAGAAAAAGCTTTTAGGGTCCAGAGTGTTGGCTGGAAAGGCGGGCTTGGAACAGCAAACAAAGGTAATGTCCCTTGCTGTGTGATTCTGTGTTCAGAAACAGGACTTTGTACATTCCTTGTAAATAAACAAGATTTCACCAAAGATACCAAACTATATCATTAATTTATACTCCCCTCTGGAACACCCAGAGTTCCTGGAACGCCCTGATCTTTGACTGGCTGCTTAAATCTAAAAGGATAACAATGTGTTCTAGCCAAAACACAAGTTATGTTTTAGTCAAATACATGTTATTGGGCTCAGTACAGGGGTAACAGGGTGAAATGTAATGGTCTTTTATATACAGATCAAACTAGACAATTTAATGATCTCCTTCAGTTCTAGGGAATCTGTGAAAAACCGTAGATACTAAAGATAGATAGAATTTGTCCATGAATATATCTTTTGCTTTCAGTCATGCCCTCCTTTAAATCTATTACTATTGGATTGGGAGTTTCAGAGCTGGATTTTGGTTGCTTAGCAACATAATCAGCAGTTTTCTCATTGATGCTAGGGATGGCTAAAACTGGAATGATCTTGTTTAGCTACATATCCAGAGTTCAAATGTGTATCCAAATTCACATGACATATTGGTGGGTGCACTCAGAGCAAACAATAGAAAAGAGGATTGTGGATAGGTTCAAGTGTCATCTGGGTCAGAATAAAGCACTCAGAGTAATGGGAAATGCAGTGGGAGTAAGGCAGATTGGAAACTTTCTGGGACTGTAGGGAACCTGCATAGGTAGAGTAAAATTTGTGATGGGATGAGGTCTTCTTTGGATTGGAAGAGAGCTTGCAAAAGATGTGGGAAATAGAATCAAGAAAAGTATGTGGTTGAAGCAGTTCTTATTATTCTGAACCTCCTTTATTAACTCATCATTAATTAGCACCTGTAGCAGCTGCTGAACTTTTTTATTTATTTGTTTGGGTGGTTACACATAAATCAGATAAGGTAGAATTCAGTAGTTTATTCAATAGTTTATCCAGGTCTAATGTTCCATTTCGGGGGATAGATGCTTGATTTTAGTTTCAAAACCATTCTGGATTACTTCGGATCAATCTCTCAGTGTTTATCTTTCTGTTTACACTGGCTGTGTTTTATCTTTCCTGTTTTTGTTGTTAAGGAAACAGAATTAATCTTTTACTGTGTCCCAAATTCTTCAGAGAACTAGAAGGGGGATAGGCCCTACACTGCACTTAATATTATTTAGCAGCATAAATGGTTCTATGATTCAATAATTCCATTTCATTTCCAATACAGCTTATTTTTACTGATTTCAGATCAGACAGGATATAACTTCTGGTACTGCTTGCATTGCCTTGTGAATACAGGGTCTTTACTCAGGCAAAACTCACGCAGTCCACACTGTGCAAGGAAAAATAGTAATACCAAAGCAATAACAGGGGAGAGAAATGTTAAGACAGCTCTTTAAAGTGGGTGGAAGGAATTCATAGCTGCACAAGATTAATTGCCTGTTGAGAGGGAAGTGCACCTTGTACACCCAGAGCCCCCAAAGTGGCCATCTTGTAATTTCATGGCTGATAAAGCCTGAAGTAGAACATGGATTCCACCCAGCACAACAACAAAATATGTCAGTCAAGTCTTCAGTTGTGATGCGTGTGTTACCTTGATGTCCAAGCAGAGAATAAGTTGAAGCCTTGCTTCCCATTCAAGCCTGCCTAATAGCCAGGGAGAGACTGAATGGGTCACACATCCCGAGACAGTGCTGAGAAAGAAGACAGAGCCAGCCCTGGAATTTGGAAGGACTGAGCTCACACCTGACCAGGACCCCAGAGCTGAGGGTTGACAATAAAATACATTTTATTTTATTTTTAAATAAGGATGGATGCGGGTGATGGGCTCCTCTTGACGTTAATGGAGGAGAAGTCTGATGGGTAGGGAGGGAAAGAGGTATCAAAGATATAGTTATCTTCTATCCTATCCTAAATTGAGGAAATACTGTGGTATCTCACATATCTCTGCATGGTAACTGTGGCTAAATGAGACTGTTGTTCTCAGACAAAATATATTTTGATTAATTCCTCATTGTGACAAAGTTCCTCCTCTACCTTGGTGGGTCCTGCGCTTATTGGTGGATTAGCTCACCTCAGAGACCTTCCCCTCTGGTGGAACCCACAGTCCGGGTCAACTCCTCCTGTGTCTGATCAGAAGTTTGGAGGTTTGAGGGGAACCTGGGCCCGCCCTCTACTCCAGGTTCCAGCCCAGGGCCCTGTGGATTGCAGCTGTCTACAGTACCTCCTGTAACAGCTGCATGACAGCTACAACTCCCTGGGCTACTTCCGCATGGCCTCCTCCAAACACCTTCTTTAGCCTCACTACAGAACCTTCCTCCTGGTGTCTGATAACACTTGTACTCCTTAGTCCTCCAACAGCACGCCCACACACTCTCAGCTCCTTGCGCCTCTTGCACCCAGCTCCTCACACGCACAGCACAAACTGAAGTGAGCTCCTTTTTAAACCTAGGTGCCCTGATTAGCCTGCCTTGATTGGCTGCAGATGTTCTAATCAGCCTGTCTGCCTTAATTGGTTCTAGCAGGTTCCTGATTACTCTAGTGCAGCCCCTGCTCTGGTCACTCAGGGAACAGAAAACTACACATCCAGTGACCAGTATATTTGCCCTCTATCAGACTCCTGTACCCTACTGGTCTGGGTCTGTCACATCATATACTAACAAGTTTATGAAATGAAATGATTTTCCAGTTCCACCTGTAATACCCACTATAAGGAAATCCCCACTAATAGTACAATACATGCAAGTCAAATATTGGAAGGCACTAAAATATGCTACTACCTTCACTGGCTTATGGCTTACCCCAATCCACAAATAAAGCAGCTTTATAACTAAAAGCATATACACCATATATATATAAAGAGTGGAAAACTGGAGGATGTCACACAAAGAGAATCAAGCAGGAACGTCTGAACTCACCATTCAGAGCCCACTCCTTTTTCCACTGAAGTCAGTGGCGAAACTCAGTTTCTCAGATTCCAGAGTGGTAGCTGTGTTAGTCTCTATCAGCAAAAACAACAAGGAGTCCTTGTGGTGCCTTAGAGCCTAGCAAATTTATTTGGGCATAAGCTTTTGTGGGCTAAGTGGGTTTCATGGCAATTCAAAGGTTTTGGCCTCCGGGAGCTATCCCAAAGTGCTCCATTGTGACTGCTCTGGATAGCGCTCTCAACTCAGATGCACTGGCCAGGTAGACAGAAAAAGTCCCGCAAACTTTTGAATTTGATTTCCTGTTTTGCCAGCATAGAGAGCTGATCAGCACAGATGACCATGCAGAGCTCATTAGCAGAAATGACCATGGAGTCCCAGAATCACAAAAGAGCTCCAGTATGGACTGAATGGGAGGTACTGGATCTGATCGCTGTATGGGGAGATGAATCTGTGCTATCTGAACTCCGTTCCAAAAGAAGAAATGCCGGAATATTTGAAAAAATCTCCAAGGGCATTAAGGACAGAGGTTATAACAGGGACCTGCAGCAGTGCCATGTGAAGCCTACCAAAGAACTAGAGAGGCAAACGGCCACTCCGGGTCAGAGCCCTAGACATGCCGTTTCTATGATGAGCTGGCTGCCATTCTAGGGGGTGCCCCTACAACTGCCCCACCCCTGTGCTTCTGTCCTCCCCCATCCCTCCCAGGCTACCTTGGCAGTTATCCCCTCATTTGTGTGATACAGTAATAAAGAATGCATGAATTTGAAACAACAATGAGTTTATTGCCTCTGCAAGTGGAGATCAAAGGGGAAAGGGAGGGTGATTGGCTTACAGGGAAATAGAGTGAACCGAGGGGGCGGGTTTTCGTCAAGGAGAAACAAACAGAAATTCCACAGCATAGCCTGGCCAGTCATGAAACTGGTTTTCAAAGCTTCTGTGGTGCACAGCAGCTAACCGCCGTGGTGTCTGGCTGCGCGTAATTAGCTACCAGGCGATTTGTCTCAACCTCCCCACCCCGCCATAAACGTCTCCCCTTTACTCTCACAGATACTGTGGAGCAAACAGTAAGCAATAATAACGATGGGAATATTGGTTTTGCTGAAGTCTAACTGAATCACTAAACTGCACCAGCGAGTTTTTAAACTTCCAAAGGCACATTCTACCACCATCCTGCATTTGCTCAGCCTTTAGTTGAACTGCTCCTCACTACTGTCCATGCTTCATGAGCCATGGGAGCAAGGGGTAGGCTAGGGTAGGTGCAACCGCATGGTGCTGCTGACTGGGAGAGCAGCCTGAGGCAGAAGCCTCCAGCTGGCACGATATTCCAGGCAGGACTGAATCTCCATTAGATGAAACTTAAAGAAGAGAATGACCTGGAGTCATTCCCATTTTTGTCCAGGTGCCCCCGAACTAACTCACCGAGGCCGGCCAGGAGCACCCATGTCTGCCCAGCCACCCCCGACCAAACTAACCAAGGTCAGCCAGGAGCACCCACGGGACGCTGACCACTACTAGCAGTCGTATTGCACTGTCTGCCATCTGCAAGGGAAGGGAAGGGAATGCTGCTGTGTATCACTGCAGTACTGCGTCTGCCAGCAGCACCCAGGAGACATATGGAGACAGTGAGCTGAGCGGGCTCCACTCTTGCTGCAGTATGTCATCTGCACGGGTAACTGCAGGAACTGTGGGATAGCTACCGCAGTGCAATGCTCCAAAAGTCGACGCTAGCCTCAGTACTGTGGACACACTCCGCCAACTTAATGCACTTAGTGGGGACCCACACACATTCGACTGTATTAAACGGATTTCTAAAAAATTGACTTCGATTAAATCAACCTAATTTTGTAGTGTAGACATACCCTTACTGTAATACCTAAAAAAAAATATCTAAGGTCTTAAGATATATTTGATTTCATAGGAATGTAATATCACTTGTTTAATACTTTTCATTATATTATCACACTTTATACTATTTAAGATAAAATTTGGTTGAGAAATTCAATTACCCTCAACATTTCATAACTTGCTTTGTGAGATCTAATGATTAGTCAGAACTGTGGCCTAAAGAGCTGCACATTTGAATTTTAAAATGCAAATACATATCCAAGTTACAAGACGGCAAAATGCATTTTTATCCTAGCAATAGTATAGGATAATTACTAGATAGAGAAGGTAAAAATGTCATTAGTGAAGTAGAAAAAGCAGAAAAGCATAATAAATATTTCAGTTCTTGATTTCAGAAGAAACTGGATGATATATTCACATTTTAAAGAGATAATGAAATACTTTCTATTCCAACAGCAACTAGACAGGATTGAAACAGCAACTACTAAAATTGAATATTTTTAAATCTGATAACTTGCATCCATAAGCTTTGAAAGGAATTGACCAAAAAGATCTCTGAAGCATGTTTTTTGTTTGTTAACAAATCTTGAAATACTGGAGAAGTTTGAGAAAAAAGGGAAAAAAAACCCTAATGTGTCAATAATCTCCTCTCCCCCCCCAAAAAGGGGGGTAAACAAGAAGACTTGGATAACTATAGGCTGATTAGCTTGACATCAATGGCAAGGAAAACCATAAAAGGCTGATACGTGATACAATCCAGATAGGTTTAAAGAATGGTATCTTAAGTATTGCCACTCATGTGATTTTATAAAACAAAGACCTTGTCAAGCAAAATTGATCATCATTTTATGAAGTTATAAATTTGGTTCATAAAGGTAACTGTTACAATGTCCATAGACTTCTGATTCAAAATTAGGGAAATACAAAATCAATGTAGCCTATACTAAATAGATTTAAAAAATGGCCAACTGACAGATGTAAAAACGTAATTGTAAATGAGGACTCATCATCTATTGGGCATCCCAGTGTTATTCAATATCTTTATAAATGACTTGGTATAAAACACAAAATCATTGCTGGTAAAGTTTGCAGAGGACACAAACATTGATGGAAAGCTAAATAATGATACCGTTCAGTTATAAAAGACTGGCCTGAATGCCTTGGTATGCTGGACTAATTTGAACAAGATGTGTTTTAATCCAGACAAATGTAACATCAAACATCTAGGAACAGAAAGCTAGATTCAAAAAAGGGACTTAAGTATATAACTGCCATTTTAGGTGCCTAAATATCAGAATTAGGCCCCACTGGGATTCATAAAACCTCTGCTCAGCTGCTGCCAAACCTTGTAGTTGCCTAAATTCACCAGGTTCTTACATTTTTTGCAGTAGTTACCTGGGCACCAATGTTTGAACCTCTGAGCATGTGCACTGCTGCCTCACTCTACTCCGGATGCCTAGCCCGCAGTGAGAATCATGAACTGGGGGAAGAGCGGTGTTCCTCCACCTAACTCACCAGCAGAGCCCAATCCAGTGTGGTCTGAGCACACCTACCTCCACACAAAACAAATGAGGGGGGAAGGGGAAGAGGAGGAACTCCTTCATAACTTTTAGCCCAATGATTAGAGTACTCACTTGTGATGTTGGAGACCTCTGGTTCAAGTCTCCACACTGCCCGATAACAGGCTGGATTTGATCAGGGATCTGTTACCTCTCAGCTGAGTGTTCTAACCACTGGGATAGAGAATAGTCTGATGTGGGTCTCTCTCAATATCTCCTAGTGAAGTTGTATCACTTTAATTAAATATTAATTATATCAGAAAGAGTGAGAATGACTGTGTAGCCCAGTGGTTGGGGCTCTCAGCTGAAAGGTGGCAGACCCCTGTTCAAAACCCTTTGCCTCATTGGACAGAGGGGTGACATTCTAGGTTTGTGCTCTAACCACCTCCTTCTTTCATCCCCTCCATCCCTGGCTCATTTCAAGAAATGACTTATATCTCTATCTCCAGGAGAGGTTTCACAGCTAAGAATCCCAAACAGAGGGAGGCACTACCCACCAGCGAGGATGGAGGCACTAAACTCCCTTGGAGGTGCAGGGTTTTGACACACATTTCTGTCTCTGGCATCTCCCATTGGCTAGCTTAGGCAGGGAGATACCCAATGTGCTGGCTTTTGTGAATCTCATTCTAAGGCACCTATCTCCCTCCAGTAATTTTATAGGAAGCCTGACTACCTAACTCATATTTTGGGAGTCTAAGTGATCTTCTAGGCACCTACAAATTAGGCATTGTGATGCTCAGCATCACAACACATAATTTCCTTTGTACATATAGCCTGAAGAACGTAGGTCACATTTCCAGGATTGTATGTTGGAAAGCAGTGGCTCAGAGAAGCGACTCAGGGCTCATGGCAGATAATCAATATAATCAATAATCAACAGCTGAATTATACCATGAGATGGTATACTGAACAAATACAGTCCTTGGACCATTACTGAAATATTGTAGCAAGTTCCGGTGTTCCCACTTTTTAAAGGATCTAGACAAATTGGAAAGGCGTCAAAGAAGAACTGTAAGAATGAGGTGAGGTCTGTCGAATAGCAAGAAACATGTATTCAGCCTCTTTTGTTTATCCAAGAGAAGGTTAAGAGGTCACTTAATCACATCTATAAGTACCTACATCAGTGGTGGGCGACCTGAGGCCCATGGACCACATGCAGCCCATCAGGGTAATCTGACTGCGGGCCATGAGACATTTTGCTGATGTTGACTGTCCACAGGCACAACACTCCGCAGCTCCCAATGGCCACGGTTCTCTGTTCCCGGCCAATGGGAGCTGCGGGAAGCAGTGGCCAGCAAGTCCCTGTGGCCCACTACTTTTTGTTTTCATTTACAGACCTTCTGTTTACATTTGCATGGTCACTCGCAGCTCCCAGTGGCCATGGTTCTCCATTCCCAACCAATGGAAGCTGTGGGAAGTGGTGGAGACGTTCCCGAATGCGGCCGCAGGTTGCCCACCATGTTTTAGGAGGTTAGTGAAAAATGAATCCACATATGGAACACCAGAAACATGTTACTTCAAACATTCTATTTTCCTTTTTGTTGCTAATAACAAAAACTGCACCCCAAGTCCAGCAGCTCCCATATCTGGCATCCCAGAAGGTCGCCTGCCCCTAAATCTGGCCATGATTAAACCATTTACTTACAGATGCAGTGGACTCTCTGTCACTTAAGTCTTTACATCAAGTCTAAAAGATATGCCATAGCACAATAAGAAGTTATAGGCCTGATTCAAGAACTACTGGGTGAAATTCTATGGCCCATGTTATGCTGGAGGTCAGACTACACTATCAAAATGTTCCCTTCTAGCTTTAAAATCTATGAATTTGAAAAAACGAACAAAAAAACCCACAATTTGTGTGTGCTATTTTATGAAACTGTCAAAAACATCTGAACTAATTGATCTGAGCTTCAGCCACCCAAAACATGTAGTTTAAAGAGATCATGTTCACTTGAAATGCTGACATAACAATAACTACAGTGTAACAGGTGCTGCTATAATTGACAGCACATTCTGAATGACTGATTCCTTACTTTAGAGAAATGTTATTTCCCATTAAATAGACGAAGTGGTGAGGTAATATCTTTTATTGGACCAACTTCTGTTGGTGAGAGCTACAAGCTTTCAAGAAACATGGAGCTCTTCTTCAGGTCTGGGAAAGGTAAAAGTAAAGGTCTGAAAAAGGTACTTTCCATTGTAATTTTCACAGATCTCAGTAAAGAAACCATTTTGGTTAAAATGACAGGATGTGCTGATTTTAATTTACTCCTAAGTATCCTCCTGGGACTGCCCCTTTTATCCGTCATCATGCATTGATATTTTACTTTAGATTTCATCTTAACACATAATGTTTCATTTCTAAAAAGCTGTAGTTGAATGGGGGGAAGAAAAAAGCTGTAATCCTTTGTCTCTGAAATTATGATGTGTCAGGCATTTGGGCTTTTTTGCAACACACTAAATGCTACTTTCAAAGACTTGGAAGGCTGAGTGTACGGTGTTCATCTATTTGTCTTTAATAATTCATAGTGAAATGTAAGATTTGCACAAACGATTTCTTACAGCTCGGTTGTAAATTACTATAAGTGATGAAGCCTGATTGATTCTGCAAAAGTCTTACTTCACTGTTAAGAAAGGACTAATCTATTTCAAGTTTTTCTTTTATATTATTATTATTTTGCTTGTTGATTTTGTTTGCTTTTAGTTTCTTATATACTCCAGAGACTTTCCCTGACTGGCCTCACCAAACAACAGCTTATTATCATAGTTGCTCCACATTTAGCTATAGAAACAAATTTTACTTCTAGCGTGCATCTTTCTCCATTTGTCTCTCTAGGGTGCCCATTATCACAATGACTGAATGTCATATACAGGAATTTAAGCTTTGCATGAAGATGTCCATAGGGGACTCAATAGTCTATTCTGCTAGTTCCATTTCCATCTTCGTTGTTTTAAATTGAGTTTGGTCTATGTAGGTGTCATGTCTTTTAAAAATCTTATTTGCTCAGCTGAATCCAGAAGAGTCTGTTTTTTATTCAGTGAAGTTTCCAGTTTGATTAAAAGCCAATTTCTGTTTTTTTTTATGATCCACAGATTATGCCCTGCCAGATGGAAAGTTATCTGAGACCATGAACAAACAGACTCAAGTGAAAGCAGTAGCGACAGCTAAACCACCCTGCAGATCATTTTATACTAGTTTAAATGCAAAGTAACTCTATTTAATTAAATGGACTCATTCCTGTACAACAATGGACAGAATTTGTCTCTAATAAAAGCCTTTTTGATCCTATATTTATAGCATTTAATCATGATTCTCCTATTCTTTATCATTCCCCCCTTCCTTTCTCTTGTCATTGGATTTTAATACTAATCTGACCAGCAACTATTGGCAAAAATTTTGTTCTGGATGATGTTTGTGCTAGTTAATGGTAGTGTTTATGACCAAAGACCAATTGCACTGAATAACAATCAAATTATTCTAGAGTGATACTGATTACAGACTTTGCTCACCCCTGAAGATGTGAAATAACATTTATCATAAACATTACATTACAATTTTTAATATTTTTCATCAAATAATGTGTAATTTAAAAAAAATTGCCATTTCTACTCACCACAACAAACACACCTATCCTCTCAGTAATCTTCTGTCTAAAAATCCAACTTGTCCCAATGAGTGGTAATTCCAGTCTTTTGACTGTTAAGGAAAAGTTTGAGCCATTTGATTCTGCCAATTTTTATTGTCACTTTGATATACTCTGGAACAAACACTGTGAAAAGCATGTTATTTAAAACTGTTTGCTCATTTTTTACAATGTCTGTATTTATCTAGTGCTTGTTTGTCTGCAACACAGTACCTACAATATGTGCAATACATTTATCTTGTTGTGATATGTCCTCAGTATGTTAGCATTATTATTTACATTATTTTGGAGCCATGGGAACTGGCTGCAACTGAATTTCCATCATACACCTGATTTTATTTCATCTAGAAAATAAGGAATATACAAAGCTGGAAGGTTAGGTCAAGGTCTGAGGTAGAATTTTTCAACAGTATTTCTAGTAGGTGAGACAAGGGGGTTCTGTCCCTTGGCACCATAAAAACAGAAGTGTTCACCAAATTCCAGAAAGACTTCAACTTTTTTCCTCTTTGTAGCTAAACAAAGCAAAGTGTAGAAGGAAGGAGAGAGTTAAAACTGAGTTTACTGGATTCATCTAATCAAAATTTACTGCACAGGACCAAAGATTAGGTGATTAGACTCTCTGATAAGACAATTATCAAGGTAATAGAAACAACAGAATTGGATACTCTTGGAGTTTGCTAATTTGGTCTAACTGGCATTTCCAGAGTCACAAGAGGGAAAAAGGAGAATGTAACTAGAGGGAGGGAAGTTGTCCTCCTGCACAGTGGGAGGCATGCCCCATGCTCTTCTGAATCCCTCCCAATATCAGTGTTCCCATCAAACTTCTAAGTCTATGCACCCCCAATGACATCTCTTCAGATCCACAGGAAGGAATCCCTGCTCCAGCAGACCTTAGGAGTGCTGCAGAGTACTGAAGGAGCAGGAAAGGGGCTAGAGAGAGCAAAGGAATTAGGTGGAGGTTTGGGAGTCACTTGCCACCATTTTCTGTGGACCTCTTTGATATGTCTACATTGCAACTAAAAACCCACAGTGGGCCTGTGCCAGCTGACTTGGGCTTGTGGGGCTCAAGCTCGAGCCCAGGCTCTAGGATCCAGAACTTGAACAGCAATTTAACAGTCCCTTAGCCCAAACCCCAAGAGCCTGAGTTAACGGACGCCAGCCGTGGTGTCCAGTTGAAGTGTAGATATAAGCTTTTTGGGAAGCAGAAGTGGAAAACCTTTAGTTAATCTTAGTAGGCTCCTCAGCCCCCATTTTTCCAGTGAGCCTTACGATGCTTATTCAGTGCTCCACTGTGAGCCTTACATTCACTGGGGACCATCCAACTGCTGTGAATCTTAGTAGGATGTTTAGTTCCTCAGCACCCTATTCTGGCTCAGTGGAAGCTGATGAGTCTATTTTGACTCAGTAGCATCCTCAGAACCTCCTAAGGTTGTCAGGGAATGATGTAGAGGGACCTAATAAGCCCATTTAAGCTGCAGGAAGGGCTTTAATTAGCTTCCTAAATCTTAGACTGAGACCCGTGAGGGACACTGTCAAGACCATTCTGAGACTCATAGTTGAGGAGGGAAGCCCATGATGAGCCTACTAAGTTGAAAAAAAAATGTACATCACAAAAGATATTTTTCTGACCCTGCTACATTATATATTAGTAATGGAACCATGTGTCACTATATGATTGGACAGTGTCTAGGACATTTGTGGGTCCTAACATAACATAAATAGTAAGTAATGAAGAGGTCACTACTGACTTTAGTGGTATTACTACTGATTGACAATAGCATGAGAGCAAAATCAGGTCTTATTTGTATTAAGTTTTTCCTTGTTGCAGCTGCATTAGCATGTTTTGTATGCTGGAGTGGTTCATAAGCTAAGATCTTTGAAGCATTATAGATGCAGGATGCTTTCAGTATAAATTAAATAGTGTCTCCAAACTATTAGTGGTTCTCTGACTTTAAATATAATCCGTGGTTCATGATATTATTTTTGTGACAATGTTTATCTTGATGGCCTTATCTCTGCTTTTATTATCCTTTTTTCCCCTTTGTGTTTATATAGATTAATCAAGTGAATTCATCAAGGTTATATGAGGAGGACTCTAGATGGATGTAACACAATGCTGCATTGTTTCCCTTTCCACAATCAATCAAAGGAAGAATAGATTTGTTCATTTCCATTAAGCTATATGAAGTGCCAATTATTTTTAGTTTTATAAGTGACAGTTCCGGATGTATAGGCTTCACTGGGATATACTATTTAACGTAGGTCAAAGTAATTCTTGTCACTGAATAAGGTAGATCTGCTAGTGCGCTTTGGACTCTGTGCATCATAAACAAGTGAGGTTTGCAAGTCTTCACATTATGCACTAGACTGTGTAACCCTTGCGCACACTGGGGAGTTCATGTTTATGGGGGTAGTCACACTAATAAGAAGTACAACTACTTATTTGATTGGGCAACATTACTCACATGAAAAATCCAGTCATATATTTGTCTTCTCAGCTGGTCACTCCTGTTAAAATATTAAAATGCAATAAAAAGTAAAGAGGGGGAATAAAAGGGGTTTTAGCCTCTTGATGTGCCATTGAGGGGCTCCCATAGACCTGTAGTGTAATTTTGCCACAATCTCATGTCATAATGGTGTCTCCAGATAAGATGAAATAATCAGCAGAAGGCACATTGAGTGAGGGGACTGATTTAGCCCTATTGAAAAAACAAACAAACAGGTGGACAGTAGCCATCATAGAGAGATGTAGATCAGATATATTAAGACATTTAAGCATATATTGTGTGATATTTGCAGAGTGCTAAAGTTGATGGATCTCTCTATCAGTCTGTGGGTTTAGATGAATCTCTACCATGCTACTGCTCACAATGGGAAGTAGTGAAAAATAAAAGTCTTACCTTTCAAATGTAGGAAACCAGGAGCAAACAAGGAAGTTAGTCAGAATTTTTACACAAGTATTAATACATATGTGGTTAGGTCTGGAAACCTTTCTTCTGTGCCCCAAAGACAAGTTCACTTCAATCATCTCAGCACTCTAGGCCCTCACCCTTAGGAAAGCCCACAAGCATGCCTCTACTTGGAAGCCCTACAATGCTTGAAACTGAGATGACTCATCTCACGTGTCATAGGGCTTTAGAAGTACAATATGCCCTATGAAGCAGAAGTGTGACATGACCAGTAATAGTGGAGGGTGGGGGGCAGAGGGAGAAGTGTTAACAGAGAAGTTACCAGATTTGCTAGTTACTTTTTACCTTCAAAGGGATGGGGGTAGGTCAACATTAAGACAGACAAATGATGCAAGTATAGTAATTTTGTAAAGGTAGCATCTTTTTACTCAACAAATCTGATCTATGTGTATTAATCATCATTGCTACCTGGTTTAGGGACAAAAATGTTTTTACTCCTTATAGGTCTGAAGAACCAACCCAGCTAGGAGAACCTGAGCAGTAGTCTCAGTTTTGGATCATCAGTAGGTTTGTTTCTTAAATTCCAGTCAGAGAGTCAATTTATTTAAAATAATGGGGGAGAGGGGTTAGCACAGTTATCACTGAGGGCCTAGCTGAAGACGGGAAAGTTGTTGAGTAAAAGCCTCAGTAGGAGTGGAGAGACAGGGGAGGCTGGCAACTAGACTAGCTGACAATATGCATTGGGAGTTGGAAAGATGTTGGGAACTGGGTTTAGGTTTAGCCCTGAATGTTGCAATGAGTTCCATGCAGATAGGCCCCTGCACGTGTATTTGGTCCCACTGCCTTCAATGGAGATCAGAGCAAGCAGAAAGATTCCCCTCCACAGGCATCTCATTATCAAGCTGGGAAAATTTAATGGGAGTGAAAAGGACCGTTGAAGACTAAATTGGTGAGACCAGAATATGGAGCAGACTGAGGAATTAAGGCTGAAAGGGTAATCAAAGTTCTTTTTTTTTTTTTAACTGAAAACAAACCTGGATGAATATACACATACAAACGTATAGAGAGATACATGAATGAAGGAGGAACGGGTGAGCTGGCTCAGGAAACATAAAAAATCTGTCCCAAATCTTTGCCATCCACTGATGCAGACATAGAATTTTTGACTTTTTGGTACAAATTGTACTGCAAACAATACTTCTTGTTTTCATTTTATATAAATATCTATATATAGATATAGGTGTAGACATATAATGCTCATAAATACATTCTCTAAAAAAGTATGATTGTATTTTCATTAAGAGTTCTTTTGAAATTCATGATGTAACATTTTGCTCACTTACTGGTTTCACTGTGTCCTTTACTAAATGTTGTATGTGTAGTTTACAGATCAGTTAAATAGTATATCTGTGTCCTGTGGCTGGTAAATATCTTTAAGTTTATATGTATGTCACATTTTTGCTCATCTACTTCATGCATCTTTACTGCCATCATTAATTATAAAATTGTTTTAAAATGACAGTAATGTTATACAGATGCCAATAAACTTCACTGCCAATGTTTAATTGTATTATAAAACTAAGCATGTCAGAAAGTTGAGGAATTTTTATAGTAAAAAACTCTTAGAATTATAGTTCAGATTCTTACTTCAATTAATGTAATTACATCTAGTAGTAACTTTCAGAAATACTGTACCTCAGCTGAAAGGAGAGCTTAATCTAAATTTAAAAATCCTGGAGACAATATTACAAATGCATTAAAACTAAACAACAGCAAGAATACATCTTGGCTCCAATAGTAGAACTGGTTTTCATTTTTGGCCCAAAGCCTATAGTGATTCTATGTGCTTTTATTGTGTTTCTACTTTGCTGGACCTCATTCACTGAACATGGATACTGGACCTGGTATGTTAGCAGCATAATTTCCTTCAGGCACAGATATTGAACAGCATATGTGATACTTGTACGAGATAGATTATTGCAATGTGTGAAATATTTCTTTTTCACTCACGAGAAAAATAATTAATGGTGAAATGTACCCTTGTGCAGCAAGGCAGAACAGGCCTATGAATTGTGTAATTCCACTTCAATCCCAAGACCTATGTGTTGCTTAAGTGGGCTGTAGTGAAACTTAAGTCATGCATAGGCTTTAGAGTTTGTGGGACTTAGTTAGTGCAACTTCACTCTAATAACCTGATCTCGGGATGTGTTCAACACTCCAGTTCCCACTGCAGTCAGATGGAAATTGTTCGTACTCAGCAACTCTCAGAATCTGACTTTAGGTGTTCCACTGGACCTACATTATGTCCTCTCGTAATTAAAGATCTGGAATGTTATCATTATATTATTACAGATTATCAAATGTTGCACACAGGTGAAGTGAATTTAGAGATGAAGAGCCCAGTCATCAATTACCACAATTAAATACGGCACAAATATTCCCAAACCGCCTCACAGTATAGAGGCAAATAACCCAACTTCTACAAATCACCATGACAAACTATCCTCACTCATGTCAGGGTATAGAACCTGTTTTAACTTGTCTGCTGCAGGCAGCTGTTTGACTAACTTGGGTTCCAGACCTCTAAGGGTATGTCTACAGAACAATTAAACATCCTCAGCTGGCCTAAATCAGCTGACTCAGGCTGCTGAGCTGAAAATTTGTTGTATAGACATTTGGACTTGGGGTGCAGCCAAAGCTCTGGGACCCCATGATGGGGGAGGGTCCCAGAGCTCAGGCCCCAGTCTGACCCTGAACGTCTACACATCAATGTTTAGTCCTGCAGTCCAAGCGCCAGATTAAGCAGTGCCATGGGGGTTTTATTCCAATGTAAACGTACCCTGGTAGATTATAATGCTCAGCCAATTGAATCATTCTGCTGGTTACTTAGTATATCTTTTTACATTTTATTTTACGTGAGATAAAGAAAAGATAAAAGAACACCACATACAGGTTCTTGGCCTCCTAACCACAGTTTAATGTGCAAATTACATAAATTCACCCAGCAGCATAATATGGCACAAAAATAGTTCACCGGTGATAAGACAATTGCCACATGATAGTAAACCCATCCATCTCTGCCTAAAGACTCATAACCTCAGCCTCACCAGCAGCAAATCTTAGAACATTTCAGTAACAAATGCTGACAGTCTCTTCCCACCACACCATTCTCACAGATCATTATGGTTTACAGAAAACCAGCAACTCATGAAATGTTGAGAAAGGTGGCTAGCAAGCCAGTGTTTTGTTTGCATTGACTACAGCATAAAACACATTTTCATTATCATCTGCAACAGTGACAATGATAAATAAGTTGTTATTAAGTCTAACCAATTATTCTAAAGCCATAAGCATCAGCTATGGAGTGGGAGGCAGACTGATGATAAGTCTAATCTGCCATAGTTCATTTGCAGATTTGGTTTTTTTCACAGTAAAGGATTCTCTATCTGCTTTGCTGAAAATATCCATTGTTGTATGCAGTGACCTGACACAGAGCTCTGTGTAACTTTATAAAACTTGTCTCTCTCACCAACAGAAGCTGGTCCAATAAAAGACCTCACCCACCTTGTTTCTGAAATATCCGGTGCCTCTAAGGTGATGTAGCCTGTGCTCTGCTTGCAGTCTAAAGGCAGGAAGCTGAGTTTCAATCTAGCATTCTTAGCAAGATATTGAATAGAGCTTATCCAATACTATCAAAAAGTTTTGCAGGTTGATGTTTTATATGATTTCACTTCAACTGTGTTAACTTTTACGATTTATTATGCTGCTGGGTGAATTTAGGAAAACTGTAAATATTTTCAGACAGCTGAGCTGACCATATAATGGAGAAAAATCTGCAAATATTTGGTCAAATACAAAGTGCATTCTATATCTCTGTTTCCATGATCCTTCTGAGTTCTCATTCTGTAAATATACAAACTTTACTAGCAGTAATGCTTTCAGAAAAATGAATTATGAGCTCAAATATATAAATATTTGCCAAATATGTTTTCCAATAATGTATTTGACTAGAATATTGAAATTCACATGGTGTTAGTTTAGTGTTGCCAACTCTCAGAATTTTATCACAGGCTTTGTGATAACTGACATCTTCTGAAAATTCCAGCTCCTTAGCACTCATGATCGCAAGAGAATATCAGCTTCCATTTAAAATATAGCAAGTTTCTATCTCTCATGATTGTGGAGAAAACTTGAAAACATGCCCTCTAAAGCCTCCAAAACCAAACTCCAAGTAAACAAACCCAAAATGTAGTGGTGGTGATGGTGGTGGGGTTTTAAATTTTATTAATATTAAGATAATTTCATGGTTTTGTGGGCCTGTTTCTTGATTTTAAAATGCTTGGCATTGATTAGTTACATAATATCCACTCAGAAAACAGAGATAACTCCACTTGTCTTACGTCACTAACTTATCCAACATGAGTTTTAAAGATTGAACATTACAGCTGGCTGAAAATTTTCTGACAATAGGCAGGTACACTGGCAGGAAAAGAGGTAGGGAAACTGGCCAGCTGACTGGCCAGCTAATTGGCAGCCCACTGGTCCATCTTATGGCTGTCCATGGCTCTCCAGCTGCCTAGCCACTTTACTGGCTGTGTGGTTCCCCAGCTACCTGGGTTTGTGATTTACCTGCTGGCCAGCTTCCTGGTGTCCTGGATGCTTGGCTTGCTTTCCTGATTGCCAGCTACCCAGGTGACTGGTCATCCAGGTAGAAGGTGGGCTGGCTGATGATGGTCACGAAATAGGTGGTCATCAAGACAGATTGCTATATTTTGTCAATAATTTTGCAATGTTGACAATTCATTTTGGTGCAAAAAGAAACACAAACCAAAATTTTCCATGAAATGGAAATTCCCTTTTCTGGCCAGCTCTATTGAACATGAAATGTCACAGGACCAGATTCTGTTATTTCTACTGAATAGAACCTTAGTCCATAAGTTCAATGGCGTTTCTCATGGAGTAATGCATTACTCACCAGGAATAAGGGCATCAGAATTAGGTCCATTATGAACTATTTCCCAGCTATTCAGACAAGAAAAAGCTACATGAAGGAATTCATGAATAATTTTGAATATGTGGGCCATATTTGCTTAAATTCACTATTTTTTCTGAAGATTCCTTCCAGAAAACTAATTCAAAACATTTGTGGAGAATGAACACAGAAGGGGCTCTAACAAAGATAAAGCAAATTCAGTTTAGTATAGAGATCAACATTTATGGATATTTGAAAGGTGTTCTAGCTCAGCTCTAATAATTTTAACCTCTTCTCTGTTAACCGACATAATTTCCAGAAGCTTGGGCAAGAAAGCACAGATGTACAGCAATGAGGTAACAGTCCCTAAAGAAAAGTCTCAGTCAAGATCTCAGCTCTACAAGCCACTCTGCATGGGTGGACCCAGTGCAAAGTCCCATTGACTTCAGTGGGGCTACTCACATGTCTAAAGGTCTTACTGCATAGAGCAGTTTGAAGGACACTGGCCTAACACTGTAACAAGAAATCTAAAGCTTGTAGAATTTCCCTCTCTGTGCCCCCAAATAACCTATTTGAGTAAACTTATTGTGATAGTGTCTTCAGTTGTCAGGCACTGTAGTGGCTAGATCATTGGTTGGGGAGGAGGGGTGAAGGAGGACCTGACCTCTCCTTCTCCCTCAGGTCCTGGCCCAGGGTCCTATATTGCTCACCCCTAAACAGGGGAGATGGACCTTTCTCCCAGTTGTGAGGAGAGCTGTTTTCCTGGGGGCTTCTGCCTATGCAAGTCCTTTTAGTTTGGGGCATGGTCCCTCTAGTCCAGTTTTCCTGCAGTTGGGGCTTGTCTGCAGGTTCCCTTTGGGAGAGGAAGACTTACTTGCCTCCAGTGGCTGCATTGGCAGGTAGGTTGCTGGTCTGTGGCTTCAGGCAGGCACACAGAGAGCTCCTGCCTCTTCACCAGTCAGCCCCTGATTGAGCCAGGCTCCCTTCTTTTCTCCCCGCTCCAGGCCTGGCATTGGCTGCAGGTATAATGGCATGGGATTGGCTGAATTGACAGCTGTGCCTGGCTACAGTCTCTCTGCTCTGTCACTATTACGTTTATATATTTCCTCTCTTGACAAACAATGATCTGTGTATTTTAGTTATAGAAATCAAAAGCAGGAGTTGGTTTTTCTTAAAGTTCCATTTTCACAAGCATAAAGATTTGCTAAATTTTCTCTGTTTTCATTAGCAACCTTTTTCACAAGAAAATTGAAAGGTAGATAAGGAACTGGTTAAAGGGGAGACTACAACGGGTCATACTGAAAGTTGAACTGTCAGGCTGGAAGGAGGTTACTAGTGGAGCTCCTCAGGGATCAGTTTTGGGACCAATCTTATTTAATCTTTTTATTACTGACTTTGGCACAAAAAGTGGGAATGTGCTAATAAAGTTTGCAGATGACACAAAGCTGGGAGATATTGGTAACACAGAGAAGGATCGGGATATACTACAGGAAGATCTGGATGACCTTGTAAACTGGAGTAGTAGTAATAGGATGAAATGTAATAGTGAAAAGTGCAAGTTCATGCATTTAGGGAGTAATAACAAGAATTTCAGTTATAAATTGGGGACATATCAGCTGGAAGTAACGGAGGAGGAGAAGGACCTCAGAGTACTGGTTGATCACAGAATGACTATGAGCCGCCAATGTGATATGGCCGTTAAAAAAAGCAAATGGAGTTTTAGGATGCATCAGGCCAGGTATTTCCAGCAAAGATAAGGAGCTGTCAGTACCGTTATACAAAGCATTGGTAAGACCTCATCTGGAATACTGTGTGCAGTTCTGGTCTCCCATGTTCAAGAAGGATGAATTCAAACTGGAACAGGTTCAGAGATGAGCTACTAGGATGATTCGAGGAATGGAAAACCTGTCTTATGAAAGGAGACTCAAAGAGCTTGGCTTGTTTAGCTTAACCAAAAGAATGTTGAGGGGGGATATGATTGCTCTTTATAAATATATCAGAGGGATAAATATTAGAGAGGGAGAGGAATTATTTAAGCTTAGTACCAATGTGGACACAAGAACAAATGGATATAAATTGGACACTAGGAAGTTTAGACTTGAAATTAGACAAAGGTTTCTAACCATTAGAGAGGAGTGAAGTTCTGGAACTGCCTTCAAAGGGGAGTAGTGGTGGCAAAAGATCTATCTGGCTTTAAGACTAAGCTTGGTAAGTTTATGGAGAAGATGGTGTGATGGGATAGCCTAATTTTGGCACTTAATTTGGCAACTGATCTTTGATTATCAGCAGGTAAGTATGCCCAGTGATCTGTGATGGGATGTTAGATGGGATGGAGTCTGAGTTACTACAGAGAATTCTTTCCTGGGTGTTGGCTGGTGAGTCTTGCCCACATGCTCAGGGTTTAACTGATCACCATATTTGGGGTCGGGAAGGAATTTTCCTCTAGGGCAGATTGGCAGAGGCCCTGGAGGTTTTTCGCCTTCCTCTGCAGCATGGGGCACAGGTCACTTGCTGGTGGATTCTCTGCAGCTTGAGGTCTTCAAACCACAATTTTAGGATTTCAGTAACTCAGACATAGGTTAGGGGTTTGTTATAGAAGTGGATGGGTGAGATTCTGTGGCCTGCATTGTGCAGGAGGTCAGACTAGAGGATCATAATGGTCCCTTCTGACCTTAAAGTCTATGAATCTATAAAGTCTAATGCCACATTATCCTGTGGAAAAAAAGACTTTTAGAGATCATTGGAGGTTTCATTGCTTATACCAGCTCTCATAACCAGCACAACCAATAGAGTATTTGAAGATAAGAGCAGTACAGCCTTTATAGACCTTAGTGCAGATTAATATTCTTATAGCTCATTCATAAGACTGGAAAATGGCATAAATGGATCAATTCTTAAGACAATGATTGTAAAAAGAATGGGAAATAGTACAACTCTATTCACTGTAATGTTATTTTCTGGCCTTCCAGAGTGAAGTTTAAAACTTTTGGCTAGTATGCTGAAGAAATATTAGTGAAATATTGGGTAAATTGCAAATATCCCATAGATTTCACCCGTAATAATTAGGCTACTGGAGGAATAAAAGGATGAACCAGCCTTTTAGGCACTGACATTCCCTATACTGGAGTACAGAAATGGGATGTGAAGGTTTGCATAGGAAAAGAGTCTCCACCCTGTCCCCTAATCATGGCCTCCCCAAGTCCCATCATTTTCTTCCTCTTTTGTATACAAAAGGGGAAAAAAGCACAGTCAAAGTCAAAATAATATTTACTGAAAAATTTTTGTAGTATCTACTCACCTCTAATAGTGACTAGAAAAATGTGGGTCAGGAAATTATTTCCAGAATAGTGACAAATTATCCAGTATTTAATATAGCAAGTATCCAGTATGTGTCTATTTTAATATATTGCAAACTATATATATAAATCCACATATACACACCGTCAAGATGGTACACAAGGGTAGGGTGGTATGAAGATTTTATCGCAATGAATTTGGCATCTCCACAGTATTCCCAATTTAGGTAGTCATGGGTGAATTATTCATTTTGTCTGAAACAAGTGCCAATAAAACATTTAAACCACACCATCAGGTATGCTGTATATACCCCACATTTAAAAAAAAAAAAACTATTGCAAAATAGATGTGAGAGTTTTCAAACCAACAAATTTATACAGTGGTATGCACCAAGAATCGGATAGACATGGCACGTAATCAAACATCACCAACTTCAGCATTGTTTTATTTACTTTAGGAGAATTAATATTACGGAATAATGGAAATTTCTGAAGACGGCTTGAAATGCTGGCCTGTGACACACAAGGCAATTCAAGGAAAGCCTATATTTATTTTGAACGCAGACAAATATAGATAGATAGATAGATAGATAGATAGATAGATAGATAGATAGATAGATAGATAGATAGATAGATTAAGACAGCAGGTGATTTTAAAGAAAACATGATTTCCCCAGCACTAAAATTTAAATTTCAAATTAATTTTAATCCAAGAGGGGTGGGATGGTTTCCTAGCAATTTTTGATCCCAATAAAGGTAAACTTGATTTACAAATGCCTAAATAATATGAAATTCCCTACTGTTTAGATGAGTACATCTCTTCACAGTGCCTTGGAAAGCTGCAATATGAACTAATAGCAGGCTTATTAGCTGAAAATGGATGTATGGCATAGCTTTCCATTTTTAGGTGAAACTGACATTTCAATGCATCACATCATCACATCATGTAACAACATGACAGCCTGAAATGATAAAATGCCAGCTCTTGGCTGCATCGTTGAAGAAAGAAAAAAAATATTTTGAGATTGAAAAATTGCTGTTGGGTTATACAGCAGTGAAAATAAAAAGAAAAAAAAACAAAAACGACTTTTATTCTTTCTCCTAAGACATCCAGTAATGTCACCAGAACTATTGCTGAAGAAATCTGAAGGACTGGTGAACTTTTTTTTTTCCTTTTAGCTGACTTTAGCAGTCCTTGTTGAACTAATGTGCTTTCTATTCCTGGCTTTCAGAATACAGAATCCAGAGAAGTAAAGAGAAAAGTCATAGCTTTCTTAAGGCTGAGATCAATGACAGGGAGAATTAATAATATTATTAATATTATTAATAACTTAATGATATTAATAATAACTTAACTGTGATATTAATGATATTAATCAATGATATTAATAATAACTTAACTGTGAAACCTTTGGAAGATTCCTCATTCACTCTGACCTCAATCCTGATACATTGTAGTCAAGGAGCATGACTGGATCTGTTTACATTGGACCTAATACTGTGAGCTCACTGTGAATATATGACCACGAGCCAATAGTTACATACTGGTTCCAATCCAAATCTTATTTTAGCCCCCTTGGCTTGCAAAATTCCAATTTGTTTCATAGTTCAGAATTACCTTTCTTTGAAATTCTTCTATATGCTTCACAATGGGTGTGTGTTCATTAATTTTCTGAAACCAGAAAAGTACAATTTCAATACATAGATTCATAGATTCTAGGACTGGAAGGGACCTCGAGAGGTCATCGAGTCCAGTCCCCTGCCCTCATGGCAGGACCAAATACTGTCTAGACCATACCTGATAGACATTTATCTAACCTACTCTAAAATCTCTCTAGAGATGGAGATTCCACAACTTCCCTAGGCAATTTATTCCAGTGTTTAACCACCCTGACAGTTAAAAACATTTTCCTAATATCCAACCTAAACCTCCCTTGCTGCAGTTTAAGCCCATTACTTCTTGTTCTATCCTTAGAGGCTAAGGTGAACAAGTTTTCTCCCTCCTCCTGATGACACTCTTTTAGATACCTGAAAACTGCTATGATATCCACTCTCAGTCTTCTCTTTTCCAAACTAAACAAACCCAATTCTTTCAGCCTTCCTTCATAGGTCATGTTCTCAAGATCTTTAATCATTCTTGTTGCTCTTTCTGGACCCTCTCCAATTTCTCCACATCTTTCTTGAAATGCGGTGCCCAGGACTGAACACAATACTCCAGTTAAGGCCTAACAGGCGCAGAGTAGAGCGGAAGAATAACATCTCATGTCTTGCTCACAACACACCTGTTAATGCATCCCACAATCATGTTTGCTTTTTTGGCAACAGCATCACACTATTGACTCATATTTAGCTTGTGGTCCACTATGACCCCTAGATCCCTTTCTGTCATACTCCTTCCAGTTTGTATGTGTGAAGCTGATTTTTCCTTCCTAAGTGGAGCTCTTTGCATTTGTCTTTGTTAAACTTCATCCTGTTTACCTCAGACTATTTCTCCGATTTGTCCAGATCATTTTGAATTATGACCCTGCCCTCCAAAACTGTTGCAATCCCTCCCAGTTTGGTATCATCTGCAAACTTAATAAGCATACTTTCTATGCCAATATCTAAGTCGTTGAGGAAGATACTGAACAGAGCAGGTCCCAAAACAGACCCCTGCTGAACCTCACTTGTTATACCTTTCCAGCAGGATTCGGAACCATTAATAACGACTCTCTGAGTATGGTTATCCAGCCAGTTATGCACCCACCTTATAGTAGTCCCATCTAAATTGTATTTGCCTAGTTTATCGATAAGAATATCATGCGAGATCATATCAAATGCCTTAATAAAGTCTAGGTATACCACATCCTCCACTTCTCCCTTATCCACAAGACTTGTTATCCTATCAAAAAAAGCTATCAAATTGGTTTGACACGATTTGTTCTTTACAAATCCATCCATTCCCTATCACCTTACCATCTTCCAAGTGTTTGCAGATGATTTCCTTAATTACTTGCTCCATTATCTTCCCTGGCACAGAGGTTAAACTAACTGGTCTGTAGTTTCCTGGGTTGATTTTATTTCCCTTTTTATAGATGGGCACTATATTTGCCCTTTTCCAGTCTTCTGGAATCTCTTCCATCTCCCATGATTTTCCAAAGACAATAGCTAGAGGCTCAGATACCTCCTCTATTAGCTCCTTGAGTATTCTAGGATACATTTCATCAGGTCCTGGTGACTTGCAGGCATCTAACTTTTCTAAGTGATTTTTAACTTGTTCTTTTATCTTCTAAACCTACCCCCTTCCCATTTGCATTCACTATGTTAGGCATTCCTTCAGACTTCTCGGTGAAGACCAAAACAGAGAAGTCATTAAGAATCTCTGCCATTTCCAAGTTTCCTGTTATTGTTTCTCCCTGCTCACTGAGCAATGGGCCTACCCTGTCCTTGGTCTTCCTCTTGCTTCTAATATATTGATAAAAAGTCTTCTTGTTTCCCTTTATTCCCATAGCTAGTCTGAGCTCATTCTGTGCCTTTACCTTTCTAATCTTGCCCCTGCATTCCTGTGTTGTTTGCCTGTATTCATCCTTTGTAATCTGTCCTAGTTTCCATTTTTTATATGACTTCTTTTTATTTTTTAGATCATGCAAGATCTCATGGTTAAGCCAAGATGGTCTTTTGCCACAGTTTTCTATCTTTCCTACAGAGTGGAATAGCTTGCTTTTGGGCCCTTCATAATGTCCCTTTGAAAAACTGCCAACTTCCTCAGTCGTTTTTCCCCTCAGTCTTGATTCCCATGGGACCTTACCTATCAGCTCTCTCTCAGCTTACCAAAATCCACCTTCCTGAAATCCATTGTCTCTATTTTGCTGTACACCCTTCTACCCTTCCTTAGAATTGCAAACTCTAGGATTTCATGATCACTGTCACCCAAGCTGCCGTCTACTTTCAAATTCTCAATGAGTTCCTCCCTATTTGTTAAAATCAAGTCTCGAACAGCTTCCCCCCAGTAGCTTTTTCAACCTTCTAAAATAAAAAGTTGTCTTCAATGCAGTCCAAGAACTTATTGGATAGTCTGTGCCCCTCGGTGTTATTTTCCCAACATATATCTGGATAGTTGAAGTCCCCCATCACCACCAAATCTGGGGCTTTGGCTGATTTTGTTAGTTGTTTAAAAAAAGCCTCATCCACCTCTTCCACCTGGTTAGGTGGCCTGTATTAGACTCCTAGCATGGCATCACCCTTGTTTTTTACCCCTTTTAGCCTAACCCAGTTTGATCCATACTTTGCAAGGGGTAAGGTGTGGGGTGGATTGGTGGTCCAGCTACTCTCCATGGGATTGTTACCACTCCTGACCCAAGTGGTTCACCAAATTTGAGGTGGTGTGGGTTGTTCCAGTTAGGAGAAATAGATGACAGAACCTGATATTTTCTTTGATTCTATCTTGTTTATGTAGACAGATAACACATAAAGTCCTGTTTCCCTGAACAAAGTAGGAGTCAAACAGCAGGAGACAGTATTTTTCCTCTCTATTACAAGCCTGTCTCCCAGCCAGTCCTTTGGGCCCCAAAAGCTCTCTCTTTTAGCTTTCTCTCATTGGCCATATGACCAACACTTCTGTTACTATCTGCTTGGCTTGCTGGTCCCTTCTGTCTCTCTCTCACATTCACACAAAGCCACCAATCCAAGACTTAGGCCCTGCACTTGCTAACAATGCCCTAGGAAACAGTGATGGCCACCTGGTTCAGCTTCCACTCTACTGAATTGAGTGTTACTGCTGCTGTTTCAGTCACCTGATTACAATGACTTCTTTACATTTACCCTTAAAGAAAGGTGATAGTTACACCGTAACAAGGGCATGAGCTACTGCAAAATGAGTTCTCTCTTCATAGTGTGAAGAATGTTTTGGGGCAGTGGTGTTCAGGAGAGCCCTGGCAACAAGACTTCTGTAGGAGTCATTCTATCAAGATACTATTGAGAGCCAGTCCCAACTGTGCAGCAGTGCAAAGGGTCTCCAGGCTGATGGTTCTTGGCGCCCCCTCGGATGTGCAGGGAGATTGGGTTGAACTCTCCACCTCCTCCACACATAGTAACCCCTTCTGGCCCCAAAAGAACAATGAGAAGGAATTACTGTAAATTGAAACTAACAGAGCTTGCACTCACTTATGTGAAAAACTGTCGATGGTGAACAAACTTCTAATTCTCCACACTCTCTGACACAGGTTATTCTTGCACTTGTTCATTTTTTTTAACCTCCATTATTTTACCAGAATTTAAGATATTTCTATTGTCATAATTCAAGAAAAGCCCAGTCCCATACTGCACACATTTTCAATACTTCAGTCCTTTTTTAGTGCCTATCGCACCAATTCTGGATGTGCTACAAATTTGCCCTTGCCATCTTCCTGCTTATCTCTAATTGAGTTTACCTGTTTTCTTTTAAAATGCAGTTAGCAGGCCTTTACTAAAAAGCAATGCTCCCAGAATCAAGATATGATCAATCATGATAATGTTTCCACTTTGCCTTTGAAAACTATAAATATAATCCTGAAAAGTATCCATAACGCTTTATGTTTTATAAAAATGTTATTATTCAAGAACATCCAATGTGCATCATCTATTGATCTACCTAGTAAAACAGCCATCACTGTGGCATCTGGTGCTGTGCAGCAATACAAAACACTAAAATACAATACACTGAAGATTTTTGAAAAAATTGTTAGTCGAGTTTCTTTCTAATTTGAAAATAAGTCTGTTTTCTTAATCCTTTAAAACACTGCCAGTATTTCAACTTTTCAGAGGCATTTATAAATGCTCCGGGAACAAATTTGTAATCTCCATTAGTGTTTCATTAGAATTAGCCTGTGAATACTAGCAAATTTCAGCTTTTCTTTCCGCTAGTGGAAATGCAGACTAACCACATTTCCTGCCTTTCCTTTCACAGCAGGTAGTTTTCTTTGATGATATACTTTGTACAACAGTGATTGTATTTAGGCTGGTAAAATTAAAGCAATCAGTGAACTGTATTTTAAACAGTGAGTGGCAGCAGTATAGATAAATGTGGGTGGTAAAATGGGAGACTTGTATAGCACAAACTCCATTCCAGTTTATTGGCAGTATAGAAAGTTTGGTATTATAAGCTATTTCCATTGCAGGATTGTTGAATTATGGCAACTAATGTAAGGCTCAGCTGTCAGAACATTTGTATCAAAGTTACTGCAGCAGCAAAACGAAAAACAAACAAACAAACAAAAAACCAGGGGAAATAAATGCAACAAAGGCTTAACAACTGTATTGGAGGGGGGAACCCCCCTAGGAGTAATAGCGTAATAGATTTACTATGCTGCCTGGGTGAATGACTGTTTCTTGGCACAGCAACCAACGACCTCTGGGGTATGTCTACAACGCAGCTGGGAACAAGCTTCCCAGCACAGGTACACAGACACACGCTAGCTCTGGTTGAGTTATTGTACTAAAAGTAGAAGTGTGTCCATACTCGCCAAGGTGGGCTAGCTCCCTAAGTGCATATCCAGGAGTGATGGGGTGATGTACTTGGGCAACTGCAGAATATAACACCCTAAGGGGTGGAGTTCTTCCCAGATGTGAAGTATCATTGCCTGTCTCAGGAACTAACACTACAAGGAAATTCAGGGATGTATCTCTGGTTCCTAAATGGGAAAAAGAAAAAAAAAGTTTGATAACTGCAACAGCACCACGCAAAGGGGAGCTGCCTCTTTACCTTCCTCCTGTAATCCAGTGATATGTTTCTGTGTTTTACTGATCTTGACCCTACATCATTGTCAGTGTCTGCAACAACAGCAATTTTATTGCGAGTCTCGTGATATATCCTGTTCTCTTAAAGCCCCCAGCTCCCGGAGTCAAATGGAATCTCTGTTTTCATTTTAAAACATGGTTCCTGAGTAAAACTTGAAAATAGGAACCAAATGCTCCCGAAAGACACAAAAGCCAGAAGGCAAATAAAAAGAACCTAAAGCATTATTTTAAAAAATGCCTTTTGGGGGGGCCTGACTCAACCTTTTGGCCAAATAGTATTATGGCATTCTGCCTGCTTGTGCTCATCCATCAATAAGTAGACCACAAGGTCATGTTGCAATAGAAAGCTAAATCCAGAGCAGTGAAGATTACCATTTCTGTTGGGAGATTCCCCATTTTAAGTGCCCTCACATGGACTCATAAGTGAGTGCTTGAAGGGATGAAATGGTTTACACACACTCTCTCTCTCTCTCTCTCTCCCCCTCTCTCTCTCCCTCTTCCAGGCTCAATCTCCTCAGCTATGTTGCTCCATTTCAGGCATACTTATTAACCTGCCAAGGTCCAAATGTGTGACAAAACCCCAAGTGGGGAACACAAAACATTGTGTATGTGGGATATTTAAAATGCTGTGAGATTCCTTCCTTTGGCAAAAATAACTCCCTAATTTCAGTTGTATGATTCTTTATTTCTGATGTAAGTAATTTTGAGCAGCAAAGATGAGGGGTAGCAAACTTGAGTAGAATTGAACTCTAGGACTAAAGAAAGAGATATTCATCAAATCCTTGAAAAATGTAAGTCTAAAAGTAAGACCTATCTAGCTGACACCAAGGAGACTAGATGTGTAGGTGCAGTATAAGTGAGGAAGGAGGGGTGACCCAGGCCCGCTCACTATTCTGGGTCCTCTAGCAGCAGCCTTTTTCTGCCATTTTTCATTCCCCTCTTGTCCGCCTTTCTTCCCTTTTGGCCCTGTGCACCTCCTTGGCTTTTTGTAGCAGGGTCTGCAGCCTGGCAGATAACAGGGCTGGAGCTGTCTCCTGTTCCCCCAAGCCTGCCCAGCACTGCTGTGTCTGAGGTGCTAGCTCCTTACCTCAGGAGCTGGTCCTTCTCTCTCCCTAGTCAGGGAGAGACTGATCCCTCCTCTGCTAGGCAGACTTTATATAGGACCTAACTTGACCCTGATTGGTTGCCTCTTCCTCTGCCCTGATTGTCTCTCCACAGGCCTTTGCCAACTGGCTGCTGGCCTGTGCAGCCTCTCTGGTCTGTTCCAGTCTTCTTTCTCATAGGGTGGGGCAGCCGCCCCACCACAATATCCCAGAATGATGTTCACTTTTTTTGCAACAGTATTACATTGTTGACAGATATTTAATTTGTGATCCACGATAACTCCTTCCTGTGCAGTCATTTCCCATTTTGTATTTGTGCAATTGATTATGCTTACAAAGTGTAGTATTTTGCAATTGTTCTTATTGAATTTCATCCTATTTATTTTAGACCATTTCTCCAGTTTTTCAAGATTATTTTGAATTCTAATTTTGTCCTCCAAAGTGCTTATAACCCCTCCCAGCTTGGTATTGCTCATAAACTTTATAAGTTTACTCTCTATGCCATTATCTAAATCATTGATGAAGATATTGAATAGAAGTGGACCCAGGACAGATCCCTGCTGCCCTTCCAGCTTGACTTTGAATCATTGATAACTATTATCTTAATTGTTTCAATTTGTTGGATTAAATGCTCTTAAAGATTGGGGTATATTGTTTCTTGGTAATTACCCCAGCTTCTAGCGACTCAGAGAAAGGAAACCAACTCTCTGCACTTTGCATTTGTGTTTTTTGGGTTAAACTTACTCAGGTGTTGGATTATCCTTTCTCATGCCCAATTATACCATTTCCAACTTGGCCCCAACATTCTACTCTTCACACAATTTTTTTTTTACTCTGAGTTGGGTTGATCTGGTTTGGTTTGAGCTGTCCCGATGCAGCTGTGCCACTGTAAGATGTCTCATGTAGCTGCTCTGTGCTGACAAGAAAGTACTCTCCCATCAACGTAATTAAACCACCTCCAATGAATGGCAGTAGCTACATTGGAGGAGGAAACTCTCCCACCAACATAGTGCTGGGCACACTAGTGCTTATGCTGGGGAAACTTATGTTGCTCAGGTGGATGTTTTTTCACACCCCAAAGTGACATAAGTTTTGCTGACATAAATGGTAGTGTAGACATGGCCTATGGTACACAGACAATTTGAGATATGCCACCATCTTGAAATTAATCTTAAACTGATTATTTTAAAAGGTGGTCCTTCTGCAATGCAATTTTGAAGAAAAAACACCACTTTTTGGAAATGAACCAATAGAAGAATCAAGTTTATTGAATATCAATTAAGTTTCAACAAGACTTTTTTTAAAAAGGAGCAAAGATTTCTCTTTTCACCAGGGCCTGATGAAATGCATCCTAGAATACTCAAGGAGCTAATAGAGGAGGTGTCTGAGCCTCTAGCTATTACCTTTGGAAAATCATGGGAGATGGGAGAGATTCCAGAAGACTGGAAAAGGGCAAATATAGTGCCCATCTATAAAAAGGGAAATAAAAACAACCCAGGAAACTACAGACCAGTTAGTTTAACCTCTGTGTCAGGGAAGATAATGGAGCAAGTAATTAAGGAACATCTGTAAACACTTGGAAGATGGTAAAGTGATAGGGGATAGCCAGCATGGATTTGTAAAGAACAAATCATGTCAAACCAATCTGATAGCTTTTTTGATAGGATAACAAGTCTTGTGGATAAGGGAGAAGCAGTGGATGTGGTATACCTAGACTTTAGTAAGGCATTTGATACAGTCTCGCATGGTATTCTTATCGATAAACTAGACAAATACAATTTAGATGGGACTACTATAAGGTGGGTGCATAACTGGCTGGATAAACGTACTCAGAGAGTTGTTATTAATGGTTCCCAATCCTGCTGGAAAGGTATAACAAGTGGGGTTCCACAGGGGTCTGTTTTGGGACCTGCTCTGTTCAGTATCTTCGTCACAACTTAGGATATTGGCATAGAAAGTACACTTATTAAGTTTGCAGATGATGTCAAACTGGGAGGGATTGCAACTGTTTTGGCGGACAGGGTCATAATTCAAAATGATCTGGACAAATTGGAGAAATGGTCTGAGGTAAACAGGATGAAGTTTAACAAAGACAAATGCAAAGTGCTCCACTTAGGAAGGAAAAATCAGTTTCACACATACAAAATGGGAAGAGACTGTCTAGGAAGGAGTACAACAGAAAGGGATCTAGGGGTTATAATGGACCACAAGCTACATATGAGTCAATAGTGTGATGCTGTTGCAAAAAAAGTAAAAGTGATTCTGGGATGCATTAACAGGTGTGTTGTGAGCAAGACACAAGAAGTCATTCTTCTGCTCTACTCTGAGCTGGTTAGGCCTTAACTGGAGTATTGTGTTCAGTCCTGGGCACCGCATTTCAAGAAAGTTGTGGAGAAATTGGAGAGGGTCCAGAGAAGAGCAACAAGAATGATTAAAGGTCTTGAGAACATGACCTATGAAGGAAGGCTGAAAGAATTGGGTTTGTTTAGTTTGGAAAAGAGGGGTCATGATAGCAGTTTTCAGGTATGTAAAAGGGTGTCATCAGGAGGAGGGAGAAAACTTGTTCACCTTAGCCTCTAAGGTTAGAACAAGAAGCAATGTGCTTAAACTGCAGTAAGGGAGGTTTAGGTTGGACATTAGGAAAACGTTCTTAACTGTCAGGGTGGTTAAACACTGGAATAAATTGCCTAGGGAGGTTGTGGAATCTCCATCTCTGGAGATATTTAAGAATAGGTTAGATAAATGTCTATCAGGTATAGTCTAGACAGTATTTGGTCCTGCCATGAGGGCAGGGGACTGGACTCGATGACTTCTCAAGGTCCCTTCCAGTCCTAGAATCTATGAATCTATGAATTAAAAGCATTTTCTCCAACTTTTTAATGTATTTTACACTTTGAAAAAAGTACAACATAAATAATCAGTCTGAAGTAATAATAGTTTTTTTAAAGTCCTCAGTGCATATTCAGAACCAAGTATCACTGGGGTTGGGGGTTTCTGCACTTGGTTTGCTTAGGGCACCAGTTTCACATTCCCTCCCCACCTAAGAGTCTTTTATAAGGCTATTCTACACTAGAGACCTTACAGCGGCACAGGATGTACAGATGCAGCTGTACCATTTTAAGATCTCTCATGTGACCACTCTACACGCTCCCTGCTGATGCATAGGGAAGTTTTGCAGAGCTAACTGTGCCCCATACCAGGGGTGCACGATTCTTGCATAACCTCCCAAAACCTGCTCATTGCTATTGTGTAACAGACTGCACTGATTCTCTTTCCCTGCCGGGGGACTTAATGATGGAAATTTGATGTGACCCACGAATTTTGTCACATTGTATTCAGTATGCAATAATATATGTAGATGACTACATAAGGAGAATGGGAATTGAGGCCTTGATTTCCTCAAATCGAAGAGAGTGTAAGTTGCTACCAAATCAATTTTCTACATCCATTTTTTCACTAGTGTAAATGACTGCTGAAGAAACATGGAATTATTTCCTCAGATTTGAGAATTCCATCTCATGAGAGTTCAGCTTGTGAGATCAGCAGTGAAGTGACACTGTCAGAGGTGGAATGTGTTGGGGCAAGAAAGGAGATGATGCTAGCCTCACATCACTTATACTTAGCTAGCCCCTACTCCACTAGCAATCAATGCAATGATACTCATGTGATCTTGCAGAGGCATGTTGAAATCTAAACCCTATCTTTTTGATTGTCTGTTTCAGTGTGACCGAGTTTGAGGGAATTTGTTTTTTGAGGGACACAGGTAACAGAATTTTTTTCAATCTTTATGGTTTATGAGGGAACTCATGACCTCAGATTAAGAGTTAGGCCTTTTTACGTTCACCAGGGAGGAATCATTGAGGTTGGCCTGAAGAAAGCTATTACGAATGAGTAGAAAAAATGATAAAAAGAAAATATGTGAAATTATAGGAGTTCTGATTCTGTTTTCTTCTATACTTTGTACTTTGTATATTAGGATTGTCATGGTATAATTCCCCACTCTGACCTTAGTGTCCAAAAGATGGGGTACCAGCATGAATTCTCTAAGCTCAATTACCAGCTTAGTACTTGTAGCGCTGCCACCAACCAGGAATTCCAGTGCCTGGTACTCTGGTCCCCCCAAAACCTTGCCGGGGACCCCAAGACCTAGTCCCTCTGGGTCTTAACACAAGGAAAGTAAACCCTTTCCCTCACCGTTGCCTCTCCCAGGCTTCCCCTCCCTGGGTTACCCTGGAAGATTACTGTGATTCAAACTCCTTGAATCTTAAAACAGAGAGGAAAATTCACCTTCCCCCCTCCTTCTCTCTCCCCCTCCCAGACTCTCCCTGAGAGAGAAAGTAATCCTAACACAGAGAGAAAATTAACCTCTCTATCCCCCTTCCCTCCTTTCTCCACACCAATTCCCTGGTGGATCCAGATCCCGTCCCCTGGGATCTCACACCAGAATAAAAAAACAATCAGGTTCTAAACAAGAAAAGCTTTTAGTTAAAGAAAGAAAAACAGTAAAAATTATCTTTTTAAATGTAAAATGGAATATGTTACAGGGTCTTTCAGCTATAGACACTGGGAATACCCTCCCAGCCTAAGTATACAAGTACAAATTAAAATCCTTTCAGCAAAATACAAATTTGAACTCCTTCCAGCCAAATACACATTTGCAAATAAAGAAAACAAACATAAGCCCAACTTGCCTTATCACCTAGTACTTACTATTTTGAATCTATAAGAACCTGTATCAGGGAGATTGGAGAGAAACCTGGTTGCATGTCTAGTCACTCTCAGAACCCAGAGAGAACAACCACCAAATTCTAACAGCACACACACAGACTTCCCTCCCTCAAGATTTGAAAGTATCCTGTCCCCTGATTGGTCCTCTGGTCAGGTGACAGCCAGGCTCACTGATTTTGTTAACCCTTTACAGACAAAAGCGACATGAAGTACTTCTGTTCTATTAACTCTTACTTATCTGTTTATGACAAGGATTAAGGATCACAGATGTTTTTTCTGCTTCAGTCTGAGATATTACATTTTTTCCCATCTAACCCATCCCTATAACATTTATTCTCAAATCCTTAAAGATACGTAGGGGCCTAACTTCCATTGATTTAGATGGGAGTTATATGTCTTGATACCTTTGTCAATAAAGCCTTAACCAGCTCAGATAAGAGATTTCCAAAGTGCTTATGGACTAAGGTTCTGATTAAATGATACTTTCCAGCATGATATGTGTAAAAGGGAACCAGAGCAGACCAACTAGCACATTAAAATATACATTAAAAGAAAATAAATATAAAACATGAGCTGAAGATGTTAACATGTTTCTAAAGCTTTCTAAAGAGAGAATTTGAATGGAGCTGGCATTACAAATAGAAAGTAAAGTTCTCTTTGATCTAGAATGCCCAGATGCACACTATATGGGCAATTCTGTATATTTTCCATACACTCCCTGACACCTACAAGTCACGCCAGGTAATTTAGTGCACTTACCTCCCATTATTTTGAAACAAATATTTGAATATGCACTGATGCTAGAACGTAGGTAGCAGAAATCCAAATACCTGCAAGCGGGGAGTCTGCATTGTTGTGTATGCAATCTGTTTATTTTTACTGTTTTTCCACCTACAAAACCAAACCCTCACACTAGCAAAGACTTTTGAAAAAAAAAGTGGTAAGATCTTTGTATAACCCTTCTGCCTGTTAGACTTCACAGCAACAAGGGCTGGGTTCAGTATCTAGGGATTCCATTTCAATAACACAATGCAAAACTGGCTCGAGCCCCCACCCAGTGACCTGGGACAATTACATACCACCCCTCTGGGAGCCTCTAAGCAGCAATACTTCGCCTCTTGCAAGCACAGAGTCTGAATGTAGCAAAAGTCTTTTAATATATGAGGGAAACAATGCTGCATTATGTTGGGGAAACACCATAAACCGGATTTATAACAAAAGGCATGAGCAAAAGACTCACCCCCAAATAAGTTTAGCAGTGTCCTTTTCCCCTCAGGGTCTTAAGTTCAGCAACCCAAAAGTCACCTCTCCCACAGTTTCTGTCCTTGGTCAGAGCAGCCCCCAGAGTTCAGAAGTTCCTCTGCAGAGTTTACCACCCAGTTTGGGTGGAAGTGGGGGGAGTATGGGGCCATCTTACATGCTCTGCTGCTCAGGTTGATGGCCAATTGCCATGCCTCTCTGTGGGGTTCTGCTGCAGTCTTCACTGATAGCTGCGGCTCTCCGCCGGCCATCCTGCTGGCTGCTACTCTCTGCCAGCCAACCTGCTAGCTGTTCCTCTCTGCTAGCCACTCCTCTCTCCCAGCTATGCAGCGAACCATGCCTGTGTGCCAACCACCCTGCTAGCCACTCACCAATATGTCTTCAGCCCTCAACCAACTTAACACAGCTCTCAGTGATTTCAGTTCTTAGTAACTTCAGCTCCTTAGTGATTTCCAGTCTCAGTGAATTCAGCTGTTAGTAGGGGAACGTCAGTGCTGATGCACTCAGAACCACTAGTCCAAAGTAGATCTAATGCTTAGACCTATGTATCAGTGATTTCAGCTCTGCAGCATGTAACAAAACTCCTAATGGAGTCAAAATTAGCTCTGTTATTACAGAGTGGAGAGGTCAAAATGGTGTTTCAGGCCCTCTAAAAGGCCCCACACTATCAGGTACACATACCTCTCCCTAGCCTGTCTCAGTCACTGGGTTTTGGAACCGATGTTGCTTGCCTAGTGAGTGATACTTAGTTGAGAGTGAGTCCCTACATCATAAATGTCAGGTACACTCTACTGTCCTTGATTCACATAATCAGGGATAACACCACTTATTACTCCTGCCCCATAACAAGAGGACTGGGATCCACCAGCAGCCAAAGTGACCATTGCGCAAGCAGGTCCCATCACACTAGGCGGGTGGTGTGCCAGTGCAAACGATATCAGCCCCTGAAATCCTTTTCCACAGCTCACCTCCAGGTGTCAGGATAGAGCTCATTCTGACTCTGCTAACATCTGCCTTCATAGTGTACTGTACTGTTGGCCTGGCAGAGTGATGTGATGACCATGATTCATTGTGCAAGGCCATTTAAAATAAACTATATAGCTACTTGGAAATTGCCCAGAATAAAGAAAAAGAAAGAGGAGGGAAAGAAATTATTCCATCAAGTTTCCTAGCAGGCAGATTATAGAATCAATACTGGACTGACATTCTAAAGGGATTATGAATGGTATGGGGGACAGTGCACAGTGGAGAGGAGGAGGATAATGTTTCATGGAACTACCACAGTTATGATAGCTTCACTTGGATTTTGCAGCAGACATGTATACAGTGTTAGTGCCTGGACCCAGCATACCACTGCACTTATGTGACATGCTGCACAGCACTCTCATTATTGCGGCATGCTGAAGCCAACTCACTTTCCCTTCCCATGCAGACCAGCATAGCTCTGGCCATACTGTCCTCAGGATCATTTCAATAAGTCACCAACCAAACTACCACCATCACCTAGCCCACAGCCTCTAAGGGACAACAACAGTTCATGGGGTCATCAATAATCACATGGGAAATGCATCCAGAGTACCCCTGGCCCAGAGGCAAAACATGCTAGATTTCTACCAGATTGCAGACTTCCCAACATGTTAGGCAGAGTGGATGGCACATACGTGAATATCAGAAAACCCGAGTACAAGGTACACATCTACATCAATGGACATTGGACTTATGCCACAAATGCTATGGCCGTCTACATGTGAACCACACAGATGGCAGAGGATACCCCCTCAAACCATGGCTCCTCACTCCCATTGTCATCCCCACTTCTGATGCAAAGGAGTTGTCTAGATGTGCTCATGTGGCCATCCAGATGGTAATAGAGAGAAACTTCAACATCCTAAAGCTGCAGTGATGGTGTTTCCATACCTCTGGTGCTACATTATAATGTAGCCCCTACACTACATGTAAGATATGCCTGGCCTGCCACATCTTGCTAACATCACACTTCAGCGCAGAGTATCTTACCTGCAGGCTACACACATGTGAAGGGGGGGCAGGTAGAGGAGGGGAACAATGACACCACTGTCTGTCAGCAGAGGAAGCAGAAGAGCTGTGGATGGTGGCTCCTGAGGAAGACAGATACTGTGTTGCACCAGGACCCGTGCACAGAGGTCAATCTTCCCTCATTGAGAGAGGCCAACATATCCATGACTGGGTCCTGCACAAGAACACAGCAGGTACCTATTGGCTTAAATGCTCATTAATGAGAAAGGAAGACTGCAGGGATATGAAGGGTGCACATGAGAAGTCTCAAGACCCATGTGAGCAGTGCTAAGAAAGGTGTGAAGTAGAGAGACCATTTCAGCTATGACTGTTAAGCAAATATCCTACTTGCAGCAGCAAATCGAGTAGACAAAACACTGCTAATGGCCACAAGAATGACATTTATTTGCAACACACAGAAAAGAAAATGGTGCTCAAAAATAATATTGCATTAGAAAAGTGAAAAATCAGAAACATTGTGGAGAATAAAAGAGAAATGTGGTTAAATTATTGTGTGATATGAAATGTACTGTTTAAGAGAATGGGGTTTGCTTTCAAGGGGTAGTGTGTGCAGACTGAGGTTTTCATGGTGAAGGAAAAATAGGGGGAACGCACCACTGCCCATTTCCTTTGTCCACATTTTTGGCGGAATGGCTGCAGGGCCCAAGCCTGGCGCTGACCATGTCTGCACAATCCGGGCACTCTGCCTTACTGCAGGACCAGCTCGGGGAGTTGTGCTGATGCTGGGAACTTATGGGGAGTGGGGTAGTGACAGAACATAGGGACAGTGCTCAGGTCAGGGGATGAGAAGCAGTCCAGAAATAGAAGATGGGGCATCTTACTGGGGATCAGGCTTGAACACAGGCTGGTCTTCAGTACAGCTGTCAGTGGTTGCAGAGACCACACTGGCATATGTTGCCCCTGGGAAGATTGTTTGCAATCTAGTTCTTGTGGCCATTAGCAGTGTTTTGTCTACTCGATTTGCTGCTGCAAGTAGGATATTTTGCTTAACAGTCATAGCTGAAATGGTCTCTCTACTTCACACCTTTCTTAGCACTGCTCACATGGGTCTTGAGACTTCTCATGTGCACCCTTCATATCCCTGCTAGTTCACAGCCTCATTCTGGTTGAGGAGGTGGTAAGAGCAATCCTCTGTGACCACTGCCAGAGCTTCGTTGCCAGCAGGGCTAGGTAGGGCACTTTGGGTTCCCAGATCTCTCTGATCTCTCAGGAGTTTGCAATGAGACAGGCTTATTTGTGTTTTTCTGGGGTGCAGCCAGCACTGGTATGTCCGAATGGTTATGGTCTTATCATGGAGGAAGTCAGCAGACACGGAGGATGGAGGGAGCTGGTAGAAGAACTAGCTTCCAAGTGCTATATGGGAGTGTGTTCTGAAGGGTTATGGTGGGTATAGCTGATGGTAAAGAGTCTTTTTCAGTTGATGGTTGTCATGCAGGCTCAGGTCCATGTCCAGTTGCAGGCTTGGGGTCCAGTGAAGATTGTGCAGGTGGTGTTGGTGACTATAGTCACTGTTTCCCCACAGGAGGGCGTCCTATCCTCAGGGTGGGTGGAAGGTGTTATCCCACGTTCCATGTGATCAAATGACATTATTTACACTTATCTTTCCAATGTATGCACCTCCACCAGACACCCCAGAGTGCCAACCTTGAAGATCCCCATTGCAATCACATTGGGCTATGCAGAAAACAAAGTTTCCTTGACTTGTTTTCCTGGAAAAGGGAGGGGTGAGATGGGTTGAAGGAGGGGTGAAGGGAATGGGAATCTTGATGGCCTGTGGTGGTGGCCCCTATGTGTGCAGTGGTGCATATGCTTGTTAATAACTTTATCCAGCCACATGGCTAATGTGATTGACACCCATGAAGTGCATGCACACAGTCCCCCCATGCCTTCAAGTGTCCTTGTGAATCTGTTTTACTGCTAATACTTACAGTGTGGCCAGTGATGCATACACACAGGTGTTGAGTCTCTCATGTCCATCATGGCCTTGGTGGTGCTCTCCTGCTGAGCCAGATGGAATCAGATGGGCTCTGCCTGATCTGGGACAGTTATTGCTGCTAAGTATGGCAGTGAGATTCCTGTTCTTTCCCTCCTCACTCTGTCCATGGAATTGGTGAATGTTGTGATGTTGGGTGTCCTATTGTGTTGGTCTGTGGGAGCTATTTGGGGGGAGAGGGGTAGATTGGAGGAGCACAGGGTGAAATGAAAGGGGTACCTGGTTGGTGTATTGTTTTAGGAGAGTGGATGGTGGGGAGGTCTGTGCTGTCTTCTCTGCAAGACCAAGGCCATCATGTGATCCTGAAGTCTGTGTGGGCCCTGCTGAGTCTCCAAGTTTCCTTGCACACATAGGCCCATATCCTAAAGCGTAAGGAGGTTAGGAACCAACACAACTTTGAGATTCTGGCTCCTGTCTCTCTCCATTCATTGTATAGGAGCCTTGGTGGCTCTCTCAGATTTTTAGCATCTCAGTTTTGTTCTTGTGCTTTTTTAGGCACCTAACGGTTAGGCGGTATGATGCTCAGGGTCATAACACCTAAATCCTTTTGTGCATTTGAGCCTTAGTAAATCATTCCATGGCATAAGAATGGAATCTAGCTAACTCTCTTAGGTACATTGGGTCGGAGGGGCCAACAGGAATAAAAAGCAATATAAATGTCATCCAAATAAGTGGTCTGTGCCCTGTACTAGTTTGGCCCTAGACCACAAAAGATTCTAATGCAGAGTTTGAAGGCTGTGTGGCTAACATGGGCTACCTTCACTCACACCTACCACTCTAAAAATTGACACGCATATGTTACCAATTTTTATTAATTTTGTAATTTAAAATTTTTGGTTTTCCAATCTGATGTGGGTGTATAGTACTCTCATTTCTTGGTAATTATCAAGTAATAATTTTATTCCAATTAAAATCGGGTAGTTTTGTATTCCCAAAATATGGGAGTGGATATCTGTAGACCCATTTGTCTCCAACAGTGAACCTATTATTTATTCTCATCCCCCCATAGTTTATCAGGGCCAATATCATGACGAGGGCAAATGAAATTGGTAGCAGTTTTGGTCACCAAGATAAGCCCTCCAGCTATTCATAAAAAGCTATCTGCAGTGTCTACTGGCAGCCATAGCACACAGCAGAAGAAAAGTGTGATGTGTGAGTATTTACAGATCATGTTTAATTTGTAGATTTTAAAGTTTTTTAACTTTCACTAAACCAGACTGGAAGCTGTCTTACACTCTGGGGGTGAAATCCTGGCCCCTTTTAAATCAGTGGATGATTTGCCAGTGACTTCAGTGAGGGCCAGGATTTTACCCTTGGCTTAGATTGCTTAGTCATCAATGCTGTAACTTTTGATAAGATGGCTATTACTAATAAAGGACTCAGAAATGCCAATGTATTCAGCTTTAAATATATGTGAAATATATTTCATATACAGCTGTTTTAATAACTGTTTAAATCCATGTATATGCTTCTATGGTTAGGAATGGACAGATGTAACTATGGGAGCACCCCTGCAGAAATCTGTTACTGGTGATGTTGCATGAACCAGAACAAACCCAGCTTGACTTTAAATTTCTAGATGATAATATAGGCCAGGCACAAACAATTTTACTTAAAAAACTAAGCAAATTTCACATGAAATTACTGAGAAACAATAAATGTGGAATCCCCCTAGCTCATTCTTAGGTCACTTTTCAGAGTCAAATTGCACTTGAAATAAGAGGAAAACAAAGCAAATGTAAATGTATAATAACTTCACCAGTACACCTTGGGCTGAATGGAAATATGTATGCTGCATTGCCCACTGGGGACGTGTGGATATATTAACAACATTCATCCTATCATTTAGTGGGCAGGTGAATCACTGCTGAGTACAGAAATTCTCCCATTTCCGGCCATCTTCTCCTTCCTTGCCTGAGGCAGGAGAGCATTGCTGATTTTTCACCACTGATGAAATTTACTTTATCCACATAAAGTAAGGATAACCAGGCTTTAGGTGAGTGAAATGTGCATTGTTAGGATGGATGCGAGTGTAGGAAGCATTCCCCCTCTACTACCCAAAACACAGGCTTTAATAATGGACATAGACTGTTTGTACCACTAGAGATGTGTTAGAGCCACAGATCTGTAGATACTGTGGCAACTTCTGGCCCACCATTAAAATGGACTTCTTCATTGAACTTATGGTGCAGAGACCCTCTCCCCAGTGCATGAGCAGTATGGACACACTCTCCTTGGCTCTTCTGCTCATTCTAAGACAGAAACTTGAACCAAACTGCTTAGGAGTTTCTGAATAATTTTTGTCTCCCCCAGTTGTGGTTTCTGATCTGGAATCAGAAATGCAGGCAGTCTCACAGCCAACATGATTTTGAAGATTTGTAATTCAATTTTGCAGAATCAGTGTGCATGTTTCAGATGAGCACCATAACTTTTGACTGCTTAGCCTAACTGAAGTCAGACTGCAAATGATTCATGTTTTGTTCTTGTCACTGCTGTTTTGGTGGTCTCAATATCAGTTCAGGAGCCCTGATGTAGACTATAATGAAATGATAGGACTTTTCTATACTGCAAAACAGAAGATTCTACACAATTCCCCTTGACTGTAAAGACATTATTCATTTTCAGGGGCTATTTAGAAAGTGAAAAGGAAAGATGCTGAACTAACTTTCCTTTTACCTTTACACATTGTCCTAAGAAATGTTTCATGGTTGAAAAATCATCAGAAATTCTATGTTTGCATTCCACAGACACACAAGGACGCTGCCCTCAGTATTGTTCCAGCTCTGAAACAGGTGTGCTTTGCAGTCAGTGTAAGAAAAATCCTTCAACAGATCTTGGGCCAATGCTAACCTTGTAAGACCTTTTCACTCCATATTTATTTAAACAAGACAGTTACTCTGTACTCATAGGTCCAGAGGTACTCAGAGTTTTCTACAGGAGTTTTAGATATTTTGCTACTTGAACAATTGCTGCTGTAATTGTCTATTGTCACAGCAGCATGAAATTTTATGTGAGTGGATATTAGCTGGCGGCTGCACTCGACTGTTGTCTGACATAGGGGAAAGATGATAGATGATATTGTATAATCCAGGGGTAGGCAACCTATGGCACATGTACCGAAGGTGGCACAGGAGCTGATTTTCAGTGGCACTCAGAAGCCCAGGTCCTGGCCACCGGTGCGGGGGGCTCTGCATTTAATTTAATTTAAATGAAGCTTTTTAAACATTTTTAAAACCTTATTTACTTTATATACAACAATAGTTTAGTTATATATTATAGACTTATAGAAAGAGACCTTCTAAAAACATTAAAATGTATTACTGGCATGCAAAACCTTAAATTAGAGTGAATAAATGAAGACTCAGCACACCACTTCTGAAAGGTTGCCGACCTCTGGTATAATCTCTGGACCAGACTGTCCTCTCATATACGCAGATTTAAATCAGGAATAACAATAGTCAAATCAAGGAAGCTAAGATTGGTATAGTAAGGGGAGAACCAGGTCCTCTAGTTTGCAGTTCAGTCTTAATTCTGAAACCAGCTGGTATTAGGTATGAACTTAACTTTTCTTTTTGCTCCACACGCCACTTCCTGTGCACACTGAGAATTGATGATGATTAGCGGGGGTAAACTTTTTTTTTTTTAATCATTATCATGACTTCATTTCTAGAAATACTCAGTTAAATTATCTTGTCAGTTACAGTGGAACAATTCACTTGGAACTATGGCGTAGCAGGGTGGTCACCCAACTCTGGCCCTGAAAGGGTTAAAAGCCAGCCCTTGGAGAGGGCTGGGGTGGAGAGCGAATCAGAAAAGGGTGAAAGGCAGCTAATCAGGGCCAGGCTGGGCCCTCTAAAAGGGCTCCAGGGCCAGAAGGCAAAAACTCTCACTTCAGCCTTGGAGAGAGATAGACAGACCTGGCTGCCTGAAAGTGGAAAAGGATACGTTGGACAGTGCAGTTCTGGGGAAGGGAAGGAGGAGCTAGGGGAGCTCCAGCCTGGAAAATCCCTAGGCCGAGGCCTTGCTGTCAGGGCCGGAAGAGGTACTAGGGCTGTGGGGAAGCAGCCGGGGAGGAAAAGGCAACAGGTCCAACCCCCAGCTGATGATCAGTGACCATTTCAGACTGCAGTTTTCCCCTGAGGGAAGGGACTAGATGAAGACCGGTAGTGGGTCACTGAGGCAAGATGGGATTAGGGGATTGGGGTTCCCAAGAAAGGGGAGGACCATGAGTGTGGGAGTACTGCTGTGGGCAGTACCCAGGAGAAGGGGCGCTATGGGCTGGAAAGGATGCAGAGCCTGAAGTATAGTGGTTGGGATTGATAATGAAAGACAAGTAGTGACAGCAGGAAATACACTAGCCAGCGAGAGGCGTTCTGAGGCTGGGATGAGCTAATTCCTGAATGACCAGAAGGAGGTGGTGTGGCTGTGGGTGCATTACCTGTTACATGTGGTAAGATTATTTGTTTGGCATGTCCGTTTTAATGCCTGCCCTCTGTAAGCCTGCCTCTAACTGTCTGAGAGTACAGGTATTTTCTTCAGGGCAGTCATGACCTAGGCTATGGGTCTTCTGCACTGTAAGAGTCGTACCTGACTTCAGGGGTGCTAAAACAATTTTTATAGTGGGAGTGCTCATGGTAGAAACCACCTATTTAGTGTTTATTACTACTTCAATCCAGGGATGCGGCTACTACTTCAACCCCGGCACTCCTAGTTCCAGCACTGCTGCCTGATTTAAATCTGTTCCTCTGTTTACAAAGGGCTTTTCTATCTGACTCCGCAGTTCAGACTATAGGGATGTGAATTGCAGCACACACTACTATGCTGCTCTGTAACTCCCCCTTGTGGACTCTGCTGGTGCAAACTAACAGGTTCCTAGCTCACGCTAACTTTATCCCTGTTTGAGAGAGGAGTATGTTAACACAGGTACTTTTAGTTTGCATCAGAGAGTTAAGCATAGCACACTAGCATGCTCTGAATTCATAGTCCTGTAGTTAAAACTGCAGGACCAGATAGACCTAGCCTAAATCTGGATTTGTTGTTGGTCTGTGTCCTTCCACCACAACTGCAGCACATGGTCCTTAAGTAGTGTAACAGAGTATTTAACCCAGAGCTGCTTTACTTTTGTGCTTGTGATTATGTTGCATACATTAAAAAATTTTCAGATGAACAACGTTCATATTTCTACAATCAGCCTATACATAATTTTTAAGAAATATATTCAGGCCAAGATTTTCAAAAATGGTTAGTAAGTATGTGCACCAACTAGAGAAAACTTAGAAGGCCTGAATTTCAAAAAGTGTTGAGCACTCCTTCTCTGAGAATCAGACCTTTCTAATATGTCTCCAGTTGGGCATCTAAAAACAGGCATCCAAAATCTCTAGGCACTTCCAAAATACTGGATGTGTAGCATTGGGTGCAGCATAGACCTTTTTCAAACAGTCCTCCATAAAAGAATGAATTAATGAATGACTAAATAAATAAGTGCTTCTCGAAGTTAGGGAACTTTTCACACCACTCTATGGTTAAAAAGTGAGTTGCAGAAAACACATTTAATCTTATCTTTATGTTTATGACACTTAGCATAAGTGCATGTGCATTTTTTAACCCTCTTACATTTTTCACTGCCAATGAATCATTGATCCTTTGGGACCTTTTCCCCTGTATCTTTAGTACTACAGAATTCTAAGTGCTTAGAATAATTTACACAGAGAGAGAGAACTTGTACATATTTATGATGTATTATGTTTGGCCTACATAATGTAATGTCTAGAAAACAATAGAAACAAGTCTTCAGATTTATGGGAGTGGAATTGTTCTCCTCATTTTGTGTTTTACTGTAAACTCATTCATTACCAGATCAAAATGATTTGCAAGCTTGAGCTGAACCACCGGACCTAATAATGCAGCACACGTGAATAAGAAAACACTGATTATATAAGTATAGTGTGAATGCCAGGCAGTGACTGCCAGAATAATCTCAGTGGTTTACATTTCTTGGCTACCTCTACTTGATGGAACCAAAGACAAGTCAGAGCCAAATAAATCATCTTTCCTACTTTTCCCTCTTGTCAGAAATATAAACTAAAAGGATTTTTTTTTGGTTGTAAATGTTTTATGGGCATATTATCCTACTTTGCTTGCAGAAGCCCATGGTTCTATCTTGCATTACCCTGATGATTTAGTAATGGAATTATACATTAAAAGGGTTGTGGAAGTTTTTGCCATGTTATTTTGTCTTTGGAATTACCTATAATATATTATGGCACTTTGCCTTATTGGCTAATTTGTACAATTCTGTTACTGTACCAAAAGGCCTTCAGGCACATGTCTTAGGGAAATAATGGTGCTGGGCTGTTAGGACTTCTCCAGCTGGCAGCTGTCCCCAAAACCTCCGTTAAAGGGGGAACCTTAGCAAAGAATACAGCCACGGAAACTGTACATTACATTTCCAAGGTAATTTCTGTGGGGCTGATGAAGGGCTGCAGTTTGTCCTCCAATCTCCAGCCTGCCCAGTCTTCACCTGCATCTTCTCCTGCCTCAAGTGGATCCCCAAATCCACAGAGCGAATTTGTCAGTACCAGGAGATGAAGAGAAATGGAGTGATGCTATCTGAGATGGATGATTCCCTTCCTCTTTCTGCATGGAATGGGAAGATCCTCCAAGTAAGGCTCAAGGGGGAGCTACACAGACTGATTAAAGACTAGAAGATTTGGCCCAGTATTATGCTACAAATGCTAACATTACCACAGGGCACTGCTGTGCAGAAACACCTGTACAATGTAAACAGCTCCCAAACAATCACGATTCAGAATATTACAACAAAACAGGAAAGTGAATCTACTATGTTGTGTGCCCTTATAGGCGTGCATAAGGAATTCCCATCTGTGATAAGGGGCAGAGACAATTTATATTAGCCAAAATTAGGTTTTGCAATATACAAACACCATGCCACTAAACTATTGTATGGGAAATAGAGAAATTGACAAGATACTGTCATAAAACGTGAAATCCACTAGTCTAGTCTGAGTGTGATGTAAAGGATAAATGGACAGTGTTAATGTTAAAAAGTAAAATAGATGTTTAAGATTCTTTCTAATTTTGATGTACTAAGATTTTATTTCTAATAGGTAAGGAAAAATATTAACATACAGTTTTTACCTTGAGAATGTCATTTTTCAACAGGCAAGTGAGAGAAAACAGATTTCTAGTATTTAACTTTCTCAGATGTCATTTGGACATAGCAGTTACACCTTGCTTAGCACATTTCTAAATATGTCAAGGATTTCTGAAGATAAGACACACATATTGGCTAACTTCTGCTCACCTTGTTCAGGGGAACCGTCCCATTGAAGTCAATGGTACCATTCAAGTGACTGAGAAGAGCACGATTGCACCTACTGGGCTATTATGGGAATGAAAGCTTACACTGTCAGCACAGACATCATCCACTAGTACTGGAGGATAACTCAGGGAAGGAAAGGGAATCATTACTCAATTCTACAAGATAAAGCAAAATAATACAAGACACTAATTTGTGCAGAAGTGGTATGCTCTAAGGTATGGAGCTGCATCACCATTTATAACACAATGGGTAATATTGTGCTGTTAAGGCATAGGTCTGCAGTGGGACAATATAGAATGACACCACTCTAGAGGGAGCTCCAGAACAGTCCCTGAGGGAGGTATTCATTGCGTGCTTTATTCTTTTGTTTTATTTAAGAAAAATGACTTGAAAAAAATCCACTACAACTGAAACTAATTATAACAAGCAGCAACTTAATTGTTCAGCTGAACACTACCTTAGTTACCTTGGTTTATTATTATCACTATAGGAAAACCTTTTGTTATCCTCATTTCTTCCAAGAGATGCATCTCCAAATCATGTCCTGCAGCTAGTGAACAGCTGGCATAGTTGTGTGGGTTCATCATGGGGGACACAAGGTGTTCAACATTTCATTCCGGGAATGATATTTTACAGTCCTTAACAATATTATCAGTGACATTCTGAATAGTTGCTGCAGGTTAGGCAGCTGGGGAGCTTTAAGGTTTTTCAGTTTCCAACTGTCTAATGTATTTATTTTGGATTTCAACAATTACAAAAAAGGATCGTTTCCAGGGCACCTATGTAAAAACCAGTCAGTTAACAAGGCTAACAGATATGCTGCTTGGTCAAAACAAAGCCAAACCCATCTTCTGTTATGCTACCACAGTTTCTTGTGTGGCAAAGCAAAATTGATGTTCTTTTATTAGCTCTTTCTAGAAGAGAATCGTGGATTCAGTTTTGTTTTTTCATCAGTGCTTCTTAAACCAAAGAATTTGTTTCTTCCTATGTTTGTTCCCTAAAATGGGTAAGATCCCCATCTCACATAAAGAATCAGGGATAAAAAGACAGGAGCAATGTACGAGAGTCTTAAAGCCCTGAATCTAGGTGTGGAAGGAGTTCCCTCGTGCAGGAACTGTGGAGGATAGTTGTCAGGATGTCTTCTGGCAACCCCCTTGCAAGCCCTAGCATAGGGTTATCCCTGAGTGTGGCGGGGCTTGTTGGGTTTCCACTGTGTCATGATTAGGGACCTACTAAATTTACGGCCATGAAAAATGCATCATGGACTGTGAAATCGTCTCCTCCCATGAAATCTGGTCTTTTATGTGCTTTTATTTTATACTATACAGATTTCACATTAGAGACCAGCAATTCTCAAATTGGGAGGCCAGACCCAAAAGGGAGTTGCAGGGGGTCCACGAGGTTATTTTAGAGAGGTCGTAGTATTGCCACCTTTTCTTCTGCACTGCCCTCAGAGCTGGGTGGCCAGAGAGTGACAGTTGTTAGCCAGGCACGTTGCTCTGAAGGTAGCACCCTGCCAGCAGCAGTGCAGAAGTAAGGGTGGCAATATCATACCATGCCACCCTTACTTCTGCCTTGCTATTTTCAGAGGTGGGCAGCTGGAGAGTGGCAGCTGCTGACTGAGGGCCCAGTTATGCAGAGAGCAGTGCAGAAGTAAGAGTGGCAATACTGTACCATGCCATCCTTAGTTCTGCACTGCTGCTGGCAGCTTCACTGCCTTCCAAGCTGGGCTTCTGGACAGCAGCCACCACTTTCCAGCTGCCCACCTCTGAAGGGGGCGCTGCCACCAGCAGCAGCACAGAAGTAACGGTATCAGTACTGCAACCTCCTCTACAATAAACTTGTGACACCCCACCCCACCCACAACTCCTTTTGAGTCAGGAACCCCTACAATTACAGCACCATGAAATTTCAGATTTAAATAGCTGAAATCATGACATTTACAATTTTTAAAATGTCATGATCATGAAATTGATCAAAATGTACCATAAATTTAGTAGGGTTCTAGTCATGATTAGGGCCCTCTGAAAAAAATCTTTTTTTTTTAATTCATGGCAGTGTCACGAGATATGCATGGCTGCTGTTTCCCCACACAAACTGCTGTGATTTTTCCAACAGCAGGGAGGCAGACGCTGCTATCTGCATATACCCAGTTTTGTGTGCTCAATGTGGCTTGAGGCACATGGTAGCCTCATGTCAAAACAGCAGTTTTGGGGCAGAAAGAATAGAAACCAGTATTGTGTAAGGCACAATAGCCAGTGCCACTGCCAGGATTCTACCTCAGAACTCCAGCCACCCACGTGGCCAAACTCCATTTGGAATGAGACTACAGGATTAGACTGTTTTATTAGGAAGTGAGATACCTTCAGACTTTTCTTTGATCCTTCATGTCAAGGGTAGGGGCCCAGGCAGAGACAGAAGCATCCTGGAGATGAAATCTTGGCTGCAAGGATGATGTCACCAGGAGGGCTTTGGTTTCCTTGACCACAGGGTGTTGTTCCAGGAAGGCCTGCTAAGCAAATACTGGGTCCACCTATCAAGGAAGAGGAAGAACATATCTAGATACAGATTGGCTAACACCGTGAGGAGGGTTTTAAATTAGGTTTGACCAGGGCAGGTGACAAAAGCCTACAGGTAAGTCAAAAGCATGGAAGAAGTTTCAGAATCTTGGGTGAGCATGGGCCCATTATAGCAGTGAAAAGGGAGACACAACAGAGAACACGGGATAAAATCAAATCAGTATCTTAGATGTCTGTATACTAATGCGAGAAGTAGGGGGGATAAGCAGGAAGAACTCGAAATGCTTGTGTTTATTAAATACTATGACATAGTTGGCATCACAGAGACTTGGTGGGATAATACGCATGACTGTAATATTGGTACAGAAGGTTACAGCTTGCTCAGTAAGGACAGACAGAGGGGAAAAAAGGAGGAGGTGTTGCCTTATATATTAGAAATTTATACATTTGGACTGAGGTTGAGATGGAAATAGGAGACAGACTTGTTGAAAGTCTCTAGGTAAGGATAAAAAAGGTAAAAAACAAGGATGATTTCGTGGTAGGGGTCTACTACAGACCACCTAATCAGGAAGGAGAGGCAGATGAAGCTTTTTTTAAACAACCAATAAAATCATCCAAAGCACAGAACTTGGTCCTGCCACGAGTACAGGGACTGGACGAGATGACCTCTCAAGATCCCTTGCAGTCCTATGATTCAATTAAAGGCTCTTCTAGTCTCTAGCACAAAAGTTGCAGCATTTTAGCTCTAACCACTCTACTAATGTTATGGAATCTAAGAAAATTTATCTAAGTTTAAACTTACACCACCTTACACATCACTTGTGAATTTGACCCATACTTGTGGAGCTCTTGCATAAGAACTATTCTCATGAGTAAAGGTTGTCAGGCTGAAGATCATAGTTTGTGATGTGATGTAGGATTCTTTGAGTGGAAAAGCATTATATAAATGGAAGAAATTATTATTTTTGCTGTTATTGATCATGATAAAATTCTGCAGTTAGTAGGAAGGGGTTGGTGCAAATGGGACATACCTATTTTAATTTAAATTGTTCTATGAATTGGGGATTGGTTAGGGATTTTGCAGCCATAGTAGAAGAACAGAGAGGGAATATTGTGTTTTTTAAAATATGTCTGCTTCTGCTCTAACTGGATTAGAGCAATGCGCACACCAAAAAAAAACAAAAAAATGAACAGCTTCACTACTCAGGGGGTTACACCATTAATAAAAGCAAATTTGGACCAGAGTTTGAGACCTGAACAAACTTGAAAACTCAGCAATTTTCACTGAAAGCAGGTGTTAAGTTTCTCCTGGTTTTGTGTCAAAAGAGAGATGTATAATCCTTAAACTAAGTTTGTAGCAAACCCCAAACCTTACAAGTCATGTGGGTTATACTGCACATCTATAAACTCTACAAACTTTTATGAATTATCCAACTGTTTTCTTCTTAGGCTTGTGGGCCTAGTAGTTTCACAGATTTGGGCAGGCTTCTCTAAAAGGCAAGTTTCCTGACCACAGAGATTTTTTGCAAATTTTCTCAGATGTTAAGCACTGTGTATTAGAGAAGATGTCACAGTTATCGAAAGCAATTGGGGAACTGTGCTGTTTACAGAGTTTTGTTGTATTGCTATTTATTTCACAAGAATACTGAAGGTAGAGTACCGATCCCAGAGACTGACAGTTCATTTTAAAAGTAAGTTGAAACGGGAAAAAAAAAACAATAGCTTTAATCTAAATACTGTCTCTAGAGGAAAAAAATTAAAAAGCAGGTTGCAAATTAAAGTGCTGCAATTTCTTGGCTTGATATACGATCCCAGTAATTTTCAAATATTCTATGGGGAAAAAAAAGGTAACTTGATAAAAATGACTCCATGGAGTCCCATTTTGTTAGGCAGGTAAGAGAAGAGAGAGAGGAGAATTCAACCTTACAATGAATCAATTATTTTAAATCACTACTTTTCCACACTATGGCAACTGCATGGCATGCAGTGTCTGCTATTGCTTCCAGTATTGACAATCACAAGATATTGAGGGTGTTCCCTTCCCCCCATTCCCACCAGTAATGGATGACTAAAGCAGCTGACAGCTGCATGTAAGTCAAGGCTAACTTCCAGCTGATTCCTCTAGCCTTTCATCCTAAAGTTGCCTTACTCAGCACAGCAACCTTTCTCATACATGTAGCATGCATGTCTGAGTACCAGCAGCTGGGATGAAAACAAGAGCAATTCAGCTCTTACAATAATCTTCACAGATATGAGCACCTACTAATCCTATCAAGTTATCTATACATAGGGAAGCAAAAATTGTATTTCTACTACCTTTAGTTTGGCCTATTCTTAACTATCAGCACCCCGTGTCTCATGTCAATGTGTGAGAAGAAAGAAGAGAGGGAAAAAAACCTTGCAGACTACCAGTTCAGCATTTAATAAATAAGTAAATCTGGCACTGCTAGTATCATTTCCTTTGACTAATGTAATTTCATGCTGGGGCTGGAGGCTTTGAGGGATTTATCCCCAAACCATCATCTTTGTAAACATGCAAATAGCAATAAATAAATAAATAAAATTAAGCAAGTGGTGGTTCAGATTTGGCATAGCAGTAAAAATAATCACGATCTCTGCAAAATAAAACTAGTTCATAGAGGAAATCTTAAAAACCAAGATCTTGACTACTCTGTTCAGACACTAAAAAATGCTATTGCTACAGGAATCTTTAGTCAAAATTACTATGTCCAGTCCATTTTCTCCCCTTTTCCTATTCCTTGCTAAGCTGTCCCTCCCCCCCATACACACTGTATGCTATGTGCCATTTGTCTGATCGAAACCTTCCTCAAATGTTGCATGATTCTTATTTGCACATAAAGCTAATTTCTAGTTTTATTCAATCTTTACCTCATCTATTAAATGAATTTAACCTGACTGTGAAGGGTTCACTCCTTGTAGGCAAAACTTTGTAGCCTGATTTGTGTTTAGCGGGTTCCCCTCCTCTTCTTTCCTGGTGCCACCTGCCAACAGCTGCTCCAACCGGGGAATAATCTGATCCCTCTTGTGATTCAGTTCTCCAGCCAGGCCACATATTTAATATCCATCCTTTTGGGGATATATAAAGTGTCTGTCCAGTGGTCAGGGAAGGGGCTCCTAGACCTCCCCCAGGGCTAAGATCTCAGATTCTTGACTCTCTGAGGTTCCAGCATCTTTTCCTCACTAGATCCCCCTGGATCAGCAGTAGGTTTTCTGCCTTCTGCCCTGCCTAGAAGTTGGTAGGAGAATCCAGGCCCACCTTCTCCATTGGGTTCCAATTCAGGGCCCTGTGTTAAGTATCAATTGTCTTCAGCCCAAAGGTGCTCTACCACTGCTTCCCTGGATTGTGTCCTAGCATCCCTTTTTACAAAGGGCAAAGTAGACAATAACCACATAAACCCAAGGTAAATTGCATAACTTCTAAATGTCCAGAGTCCTTTTCTCCTCAGCAGGTCTGGTAGAGTCCAAATAGTCAGAGGCTCCAATCAGCTGGGCTGCTCAAATTGCCCCTTCCAAGAACCTAAGATTGTAGGACTGTTCACCACCTCTAGTTGCCAGCTCCTGAGTTTCTATCTTCCTCTTTCAAGCTCCTCCTCTTCCAGCCCATATGTGGTGTTCAGGTGTGGCAACCTGGGGCTGAAGTAGCATTTTAACAGCTTCCTTTCCAGTGCAGGGTTTGTACACCTGGTCACACTGACTAAAGATTAAGTAAATACCTTCAGAATTTGGCCAGAACTTTGGAACTTTTTTTAAAAAATAAAATGTGCTATAAAATGCAGAACATTGCTAGATTTATCTTTTGAATTTGGGTGCCTAAATACTAAAGGTGGACAAATTATATAATGCAAAATTATCTGATGAATGTTGGCACTTTTCTTTGACTAAATTACTCACAATGGTTTTTTTTTCAATTATTCAACCACCTGTATGAATAAGTGCTTGAATAGAATTTGGCAAATGATATTTTTTTGATAAATTGCTTTCCAGTAGCTGTCAAATTAATTATTCATGGATACATACTTAATTGTTTGGTCAGCTACCAAATCAAAATTTAGACATTGGGCATATTGTTATTTTTGCTTGTAGATGAATTATGGCAAACTACAGTTGAATCACTTCTCTTTCTAGCTCATATTTAAAGGCCAGTGCAACAGATACAAAACCCAATTGACATCAGTAATTTGAATTTAGAAGGAATCTTATCCTGTATCTGAAGTACATTTGATAGGCTAAACAAGATTTTCCAAGATTTCCAAAAGTGACTAGTGACTTTGATTGACTCAGTTTTTGGGCACCCAATTTGAGAAATCTTTACATTGCATGATTTTCACAGGGCAGATGCTCAGCGCTGACTGAAAATCAGGTCCCTGTAAGGCTAGGTAACCCCAAATCTGAGGCACCCATAATCACTAGTTACTTTTGAATATCTTGGGCACATTTATAGCCCCCACAGCTCAGCATAGTCTGTTGGTTATTAATTCTTTCAAAAGAAACAATATGTATATAAAAACCATCAGATGCAGCCAAGTTATGCAGTGATGTGGGGGAAGAAAATCAGAAGTGAATTTGACTTGAGATCCAGCCACAGTTTCCAAGGCATTTATTATTATTGCCACAGAGTGCTAAGCTGCCAGGAAGAATTGCATGCATTGCATATAACAACTAATGGCATACAGCAAAACTAACATCATACTGAAAAGCAAGGCTTAAATGGAGTTTTACACATGCTTACAACAACAGGGATAATTTATATGGTCCTGTTTTAAGCATGAGATATTATATACGGTCCTTATCCTTCAATGCACTTTGTCCAGGCAATCCTCCACTGGAAGAGAGATGGGCATGAAAGAGGAGAATACATTAAACAGGTTTACCGTGTGATATGGCAGCAGAAAAAAACAACCAAGATGTATGTTCTATGCAGAGGCCTCAAAGTGTGTGAAGTTCCTGTCTTGAAGTCAGCAGGGATCTTCATTGGTGCAGGGGTCTGCTCACTGCAGGTCCATGTGTAAGCGTTCTGTCCCAGGAGAGAGAAAGATGTCCAGAAATGAAAATTAAAGACAATAATTCAGCTAATAAAACTTATATTCTGTAAATGGAAAGTCAAAGATTGTGGACCTCATTCTCCTCTCACTTACATGAGTTTTACACCAGTCTAATTCTACTGATTTAAAGCACCATAAATGAGGGGAGAATCAAGCACCTTACATGGGCCTGAATCAAAGTCTCAGATCTGAACACTTACTTACAAAATTTGGGAAGGTTTGGATCTAAACTTTACAGTTATCTCCATAATGGGATAAACTAAAACTCTAGATGCAAACACCCCTGAGTGCTGGGGAATTTTGAATAGCTGCAAAAGAACCAGTAGGTAGAGCCCATTTCAACTTAAATTTTTGCAAAGTAATGTGTTCATTTACTAAAGAAAATATACTGGGAAATTAAAATGACAACGGAAACAGAAAGCACCACACAAAGGAAATGGGAAATTCTCAAATGGGGATTGCAGTGTTTCTAATTACATAAATAAGTGGGTGTGGGGACAGAAAAGGGAAATAGTGCAGATGAACAAGAAAATGCAGGGCGCGATCAAGGATGAGAAAAGTACATAGAAGATGTAAATCTATGGCAGGATATTTATATGATTAAACTAAAGCAATGTATGAAAATGAGCAAAATGGCCAAGTTTGAGAATTACAAAAGAAATAAAGGCAAGTAATACAATATTTTATAACATATGTAAGGGGCAAGAAGGTGGTGAGAGACTGTATATCTTCTGAAGAGCAGCAAGGGGGAACTTGCTGAACAGAAAAAGAAGATCTGGCTGGGAAACTGAATAATTTATCTTTAGTTTGTACTAGGGAGAGCTGGGAAAGTATGAGAGTAATAGAGAGATTTTTCAAGTGGCAAACAATGAACATTTACTGCAACAAAAGGTCACATTAGAAGTGGTTGCAATACTGTTTGGAAAAGGACTATATGTCCACTAGGGAATGTTCATTGCACACCATCAGGGTCCACATGTGCCAGTTAGTGAGATGCTGATGCACATTAGAATTTAAACCCCAGCTGGTGCAGTCCCATGGCACCATGTAGAAAAGCCCTAAGGTACAATAGATGATAACTAGGTGGCATCTGTTGGTAAATGCTGACACAAGATTGTGTTTGTTTTGACATATGCCACAATTATTGTAAAGCTAAAAAGTAATAGCGTCGACATTCTGCTTTTGAGCAAAAGAATTCCAGAAGCTCCAAATTGAGAAATAGACTGTGAATTTAAAAAAGGCTTCACCATCCCAAGAGCAGACCAAGAGAGAATTATGAACTGCTGTCCTAATTCCCTCCTATCATGATACTTTTTAGCTCCCATTTCTGTAATATAGAAGTGCCTCAAAATCAATAGCCTTATGAAAAGCACTAGTACCTCCATTTCACAAATGGGAACAAGACACAGAAATACTAAGTAACTTGCCCAAGGTCACACAGGCAATCTGTGACAGAGAAAGGAACTGACTCTAGATCCTAGTGCCCTAACCACTGAGCAAGTCGCCTTCTTCTCTCTTTCTATTGTCTCAACTGTGCTGACCCGTGCGCTGGTAAGAAAGGAAGAGCTAAAGATCCACCCATCCTCTGTCCCTTTCCACCCACTTGGCACCTACCTATCCGGTACAGGCTGCTCTCCTCACCATGCTGGGGGTGTCTTATGCCACATAAGGCAAGGACAATCTTATCCTATGCTTGTGTTAGTTAGAAGCATGTCTGAAAGGGGAAAAAATAGAGAAAAGCATGAAAAGGGGCACAGAATTTGCCCGACACTAACACTACTGAGACCGTCACTGGGCCTGTGAATTGAACAAGCATGTATTACAAGGAAGAAATATTACCTATACCAGGGTGGCCAAACTTACTGACTCTCTGAGCTGCATACAGCAACCTTCCGAAGTTTGAGAGATAGGGTGCGCCTGCCAGGGCTCCAGCCCCGAGATCCCCTTCCCTGCAAGGCTGAAGCCCCAAGACTCTCTACTTGCTGGGCAGAAGCCAGAGGCAATGTGTGAGGGAGACACATGGGATCACATGCCCTCCCAGATTTTTGCCAGGGTTTGCTGTCCCCACTTGATCACATGATGCTGCCACCTCCCTGCATGACAGCTGCTGGAGCCAGCAAGCTGGGAGCTGTGACTTGGGTAGAGACATCGGCTAACAGCTGGTAGCTGCAGGGACTTGCTTTTGCTGCTGCCTCTCTCCAAGGACCTAAAGCACATCCCCTCCCTGCAGCTCCCAGGTGTTTCCTGCTGCCTCTCCATGCAAAGCTAACACCTGGGAGTTGCAGGGATGAGCCACTGAGGGAAAGAGGGGATGTGTGCCTGTGTTGTGTGTGACTCAAGCTATTGAGGTGAACAAACCTTTAAATTGTGCCCCCAACCCATCTCAGCAGGCCTCAGTCATCTCCAGAGAAAGCCCTAGCCCCACCACAAGGCAGAATCCCCTAGCTCCCCCAACCCTAGTCTGGTAGACGGAGAATGGCCAGATGTGGGAGGTTCCAGAAGCTGCACTTTAACTGTAAAAAAGCCACCTGTGGCTCACAAGCTACAGTTTGGTAACCCCTGACCGATAGGGGCTTGGCTCAAAGCCCCATCACCTGATCCTTGGCAAAGGCAACTGTCCTGTCACTTCTCATCACAGCCGGTCTGTCACAGCAAAGTCTCTCTTGTGCCTTTCAGTTCTTCTTTCAGTCAGATTACCTAGCTTTGATCATGGCATCCTGGGATACCAAACACCACATTGTGACAGTCCAGATGTGTCACCATTGAGGTAAGTGATAGAGGTGCCTTAGCTATCAAAGGCATTTCAGATCTAGAATCTAGTGGAATCAAATACCATTCCCCAACTGCCACAGATGCCACATTCCCCAGATGCCACATTCCTTCCTCACACAACCTGCCTCCATGGCCCTGCTCCACCCAAGTGTCCTCCTAACTGCCATGGATACTCCCTCTGCTGCCCCATCAGCCTACCTGTCTAGAGGAAAAGAGCAGCAGAAGAATCTAACCCAGCAAATTCACCATATTGCCCTCTAAAGGCCCATGACTTCATACTGATCAGTTCACAAGTCCAGTTAATAGTGAGTTTCGTGTGTTACTTTCAGCCCAGAAAAAAAACTAAGGGTAGCAGAACTGGATTGAACTCAGTTCATGCTAACTCCCAACATGGGCTCATGGGATGCTGTGGTTCAGGTACTGGAGTTGGTCCAAGTGCTTATTGCACCCTTTAGATTCTAGTACCTGGCATTTCCCAGTAAGGACTCTGACAACTCTAACTGCCTATCAACCTTCTCCTCCTGGCATTCTCTGACTCTCCAGAATAGAGAGTGCGCAGTGGTGGATTCGTCACTTTGCCCTCTGCTGACCTATGATTGCTATGCAGATTCATCACAAGGTAACTCAGGTTTTCTTTTATGCGCCCAAGGACACTTCTACCCCCATTTCCTTGGTTTCATCCAAGTTTTCATCCACTGATGTATACAGCTGTCGGTCACTTGCACAGAGAGATAAAAAAATACATTCTTACATTGACAACCTGTTTTATACATGAACTTGTTCAAAAGAGAAGCTTGCCAAGCTGGCATGTCCTCATCATTGAACTTTAGGCTTCATTCTGTATTATTTCTATTTCAATTTGAAATCTCAGAGAAAGAAATGTTTATCCAGAAACAAAATTAGACTAGATCAAGAGCAGGGGTTAGTTCTGCAAGAGAACATGATGGTAAAATATGAAAAACAAACAGTGTACTTGAAAGATAAAATGATTTGTGTTTCTATGAATTATATGTGAAAGTTTTCTCCCGTAACAAAATTACCGTTGAAAAGGATTTTATATACCTGAAAAAACAGATGACCAGGGTATGTATCACTATGAGGGCCAAATGCAGATGGGTTGACTTCCTTCTATTTTTGTTTGCTTCTTTTTTGTTATTGATCCTGATTTCAGTAAGTTTGCTGCGACTTTAGCTGGGAGACATATAATACGGAATGAATGGAAGCTTTTCTCAGATGAAACTATGAGTGCACCACTTTAAATTTTCGTGTCCGGTGTCATCCTTTCAGCACATTATAGAACACTATGCATACTCAATAAAACACAGCACATCTGACCTGGGACATGTGTTTTAACAATGCTCTTTTCAGCTAGAAAGAAACAAAATAGTTTTGTGCTCATATGGTTCTACAAGATTATTTTAACTTGAACACCATGTTTTAGTTGGTTGGTTTGTTTTTGCTGAGGTGGAAATTTGATTATTGTTCTTGGGTGGGCTGAGGACATTGACCCCAATAGAAAAACTCCTGTGGACTTGAATGTTCTTTTGATCAAGCCCCAAGACAAGATCATGCAGCACCTTTCTTAAACAGTGGCTGCTCGTGTCTGTGTTCTCCAATATTCTGTCTGCCTCTGTCATCTCTGAGCATAATTTCTCCAGTGCAGTACCCTGCAAGCTTTCTGATCTATCCCTAAAATGGGGATAATAATGCTTGCCTACAGCCATCAGAGCTGAGGGAACACAGCTCATTGTACAATAGAATTCAGTGTGAATTCTGGAAGCTGTATGCACCTGCCAGGCTCTCTACACTGGTAATCATACAGGCTAACTTATCCATCTTAAACTTTTCTTAGGCATCTGTTGCTTTGCTAAGTGCTCCACAGCAAAATAAAATACAGCAATGATTGTGCCCTTATAAACTATATCTTCATAGCCTTCTTTGTTCCTGGTCTTCAAGTTTCAGCATTTTGTTTTCCCGTCTTCACTCTTTCGTGACTTTTACTTCCTTTATCCCCAGTTGTGGGCTGGTCCTTGGAAGATGCCATTTCTGGAGAAAGCCTTCATCAGAGAAGTGGGGTTACTTAATTGTAACTAACACTGATGGTCAGACTAACTCCGGACTCTTCTGGTGAAGTATTCTACATCTGCTGAAGCACAGCTGAAATGGTCTGCCCCTGCACCCGAGAGTCATATCCAGCTCCTATTTAGTTGAAGCACCCCATAGAGTGTAGATGTCTTGGAGGGTGCTGAAGGAAAAGGATCCTAAATTAAATCTGGAAAAGGATAAGCAGCCAATGAAGCTTGTGGAAATTTTGGTATGATGTATTCACACCTGCCTTTTCTGGCTAGTAATGTTTGATTAATGTAGGTATTTTCACTTAGAAAAGCTCATAATAATTTGAAGTAATCTTATTTCTTAAATGAAAAATAGCAGCAAGAAAAAAACAGATGTTGCTGTGTGTATGCCCCTATTTACATTAGCAACTATTTGGTGTGTCATTCATGACAATTTGAAATATATGCGTAAATTTGTATTTCTCTGAATGAAAGCACAATAGTAGTGGTGAGTTAATCTATTGTTGATCACAAAATCTTGAAACAGCTGGAGCATTATCATAGACATAGTCAGTGGTATCCGCATCAGTAATGAGCTCTTATAAGAATTGATGAGAGATTTGATGTTGGGTGTGAGAGCAACCTCTAGTTAAGATTCACTGGGTTACAAATAAGTTTTATGGTGTTTTTTGTACTTGGTTTAATCAACTTCTAGTTTTCAAAGTGTGAAGTTCAATGTAATTATTTTATTGAAGTAGCACCTAGAAGCCCTGCCTAATGTTGGGGCTCCAGTGTGCTAGACTTTGTACAAACACATAATAAGAGACAGTCTTTTCCTTGAAGAGCTTACATCCTCAGTAGGTGAGAGAAACAGTCGGGAGCAGAAACGAGACACCATGAAGTGAATTGACTTTCACAAAGGCTCACCATAGGCCATGCCAGTGCCAGAGACAGGAACAGCATTCTCAAAGCCCAGTTCATGGCTCTATCCACAGACCACACTACTTTAACTGTTGGTTATTTTTTTTAGTACATGAGCTCCAGTGCAATGGATGGTTGAAGTTTAACAAACTGCATATTTTAAATGCTGATGCAGCATTTCAATCTTGGTCATAACCATTTTGGACAACTATGCTAGTTGCCTAAAGTCACAATAATGGTTGATAAGCATATCATGAACATTTATTTTACATGTCTCTTGTAGGTAGAAACCAAAAGCAAATGCAACAAATCGATATAATTAATTTGCAAGTATCCTAATGGAAAGTTTTCAGTCAGCATTCATTAGCCATATTTGCAGAATATAGATGGATAGGAAAGTAATGGTGCCATCCACAGACCACAATACTACCTAAAATTTTATACCACAGTATTTTTGTTTCTTTTTAATATCCTGTCCCTCTTCAGGGGTGGTACTTCCTATTGTAAGATTTTAGGATTTTCTGGGTGATATCATATATATATCTATTATTTATGTTGCTTACCTGATGTGTCTGTTTAATAGTTGGAATAAATAGGGATATCTCCACTGAAGTCAACAGACCTGTTCTGAGTTATCACAGCTGAAGATCTGGTCCATTATGCACAAAGCCTGTACTTCAACGGGTTTTTGCAATTTCACAAAAGATTTAGGGCCAAACCATGCCATTTCAGGACTGGTCCGGGACCATGCAGAGATGTACCACTGGAGAAGGAGCTTGGGGAGGGATTGTGCCCGAGACAGAATCCCACCCCTAGCTCCCTGGTCACCAGACCACATTATACCTTCCCTAGAGTGCCTGTGTGCAGCAGAAATGGTGCCATCACCCTGCCGCATCTTCATGTCTCTATTCATTGGGAAGATATGTACCAAGAGGACACACCATGAAAGCAGTCTCTATGCCCCCTGAACACAAGGCCCAAGACTGAGACTAGCTTTTTCATGAGGTAGGTAAGTTGGGGTGATGTTCCTTGCACTTTGCCTCTGCTGTCCGGTATACCTATAGAAAAGCCAGTTACTATGTGAGCTTTGTGATCATCATAAAGGTGAACCAATCTTGTTATGGCTGATTTTTAAAATAAATCAAATGACCTACACATATCACCATAATTGAATTGTCTCATAATTTATTCCTGCTAATTAAAGACGTCTGGGTCCCCTTGAAGTCGATGGGAATTTTGCCATTGATTTTGACAGGCCCTGGATTTCATCTTCTGTTATTTGTCATGTCACACTGTACAGCATCTGAGTTTATAGCAGAAATGTGAAAGATGTGTATTAACTTACATATGTTTCCTGATCACCCACTTCATACTTATCATTATGAAAGAAATATATATGTTAATTTAAAAATAACCTGTGCACAGTTTTACAGTATTTATTATAGTTAGTAAGATAATGTGCTTTAGACACACATTAACTTATGCTAGAAGGTTAAATTGCTCTCTGACAGTTCTATTTTATTGGCATTTTATACATGCTTATCACTTAAAACTAGAACAGAAAAATGCTGCTTTCAATCAGGCTGGCATGTCATAATTATTTCTTGATTGAACAAGATGCTTGATTGCAATTTACACTGTATCTTGTTAATTATAAATGACCCTTTTAAATGATTTTTACCTTCCAACTTGGAAGCAGAAGTGACAACTATTCTCCACAAATTTATTCTATGGTTATTATTATAGTTCCTGTTCTGACTGTACCAGAATGATCCCAATCCACTTTGAGATGGCCTTTTCTTATTTGACAGTGTTCGTACAAAAACACTTTACATTTCACAGAGATGTTCAGTCATGCACAGGGGCAGCTCCAGGCACCAGCAAGCCAAGCACGTTCCTGTGGCAGCAAGCCACGGGGGGGCACTCTGCCGGTCTGCCTTCGAAGGGTCCACTGGTCTCGCGGCTTTGGCAGACCTCCCGCAGGTGTGCCGCCGAATCCACAGGACTGTGGACCTCCCGCAGGCAAGCTGCCAAAGGCAGCCTGCCTGCCGTGCTTGGGGCAGCAAAATACCTAGAGCCACCCCTACTGAGGGGGACATGCCTGGGAAAGGCACCAGCACCTAGTGTTCCTGCTGAGCCCCACTAGGAAACACCAGAGCAGGGAAAAAGAGACGGGGCTGGCCGCACAGCTCTGCCAGAGGGGGTACGGGAAAGTCCTTTAAGTCCCATCCCTTCCTAGCCTGCAGCCACAGTTACTTGCTTGGGAGCAGATGTCCTGAGCCCACTATAGCCCGTGTCATGCCCACAGCAGGGAGGCAATTGGAGAAGCAAGCGTGGAAGCAGCTGTGAGGGGAGTGGGGGCAAGGTGGTGCCTGCTAAGAGCAAGGTGTGGGAGGCACAGGGGGAGTGGGAAGGGAGCCAGAGGTGATGCATGGGGCAGTCATGTTCCTCCCCTCACCATCAAGAGTTACGGGTCATCTCTGCAGATAGTGATAGCTAACGCTAAAGCTGTCCAAGAATTTCCATGATAAGACCCTGTTTTCAGTTTGTAACATTCCTGAACTGTAACAATTTAGTCTGAAACTTTCCATACAGATTATCTGCTTCAAGCTGAAGGGTTTGGTGATGGTGTGTGTGTGTGTGTGTGTCTGGGGGAGTTTTTTGTATGCTTGTATTGTGTGTGATTGGTTTTTGGAAATTTCAGCTAAAATGGTGGAATTATTTCTTTAAACAGGAATAGAAAAATACATTGTAAGAATTGTTTAACATGGGCAAAACACTCATTTCAATACACTAGCCCCTGCGGGTTTTGTCACAAGGATTTGACATTGTGGCAGGGGAAGGCAGAGGTCACCCTGATGTCAGGGTTGTTCTTTTTGCTACCTCTGTGAAAATCTGTCCAAGTCATGAGCCTCTGAAAACCTCCATTTGCACATGCTCAGTTGAGATGTGTTAAGAGTTTGACTAAATTTCCTGAAAAATTCTTTCTACACCATCCCAGAGCTGCAGGGGCTGAGCAGGAATTTCCCTGTAATTTCTCCTTCCAACTGTCAGAGGCCTCCATAGTGCTGGGTACAGGGACAGAGAGCTGGGATACTGTTTCTCCTGTGCTCTCACTGCTCCCCTACTGGCACCCAGACAGCAAGGAGGAGGAGGAGCAAACAATTGTACGGGACAGCAGAGAGGTAAAGGGTTGTGGAGTGGGAGTTGGCAAAGGAGGAGACTTAGACAAGCAGCCAGAAGAGTGGCGTGGAAGAGACTGAGATGAAGATCAGGGAGTTGGGGGGCTTGGACTGGGAACTTGGGGTGGGGGCAGAGTGAGGAAACTGGGACATAGATCCAATATGGGTCATGGATTGGCTCTGGGATAGTCAGCCAACAGTGGAGGCTGGGATGAGGAGCCAAAATGGATGGACTGGGATAGGGCAGAATGTATCAGGCTTGTTGGGTTGGGGCAGAAGAGTCTGTAACCATTACAGCACACTCCGCTCAGAACCTGGACTGGAACCCAGATTCCAGAGAGTCAAAATTTCTCGGCTGTCAGCCTATATCAGTGAAACCCACTGGTAAAACATGTGCCTCAGGTCCCTCTAGTGGCTTTTCATCCTCTGCTTGGGCTAATCAGCTACTGCTATCAGTTTCTCTGTTAGCTCAGGTGACAGAGATCTATGTGGTGGGTTGAACCATGCAGGTGTTAATATCATTCTATATGATAGAATTGCTGGGATTGTTATGCAATTTACTAGGTGCTTTTAAAAATCAAACTAAAAAAAACCACATAAAAAGAACATTGAGGTTGCAAAGTCAAGCCCTCAGTAAGTTAGGAAATGCCAAAATTAAGTTTGTATGTGCCACCTTAATTTGGTCCCTTTGTGCTTTTACAAACTTATGAACAAGAAGCAGGCTGATATGTTGGTGGATCTGCCTATATACGGAATGTGGTGTAGCATCATTATACATGAATAGGCAGGTGAGACTTGTGGTGTAGAATATCATATTTACCTGTCAAGCCAGAATCCTCTTGCATTTCTTGACAAAATAAAAAGATTGTGGATGAGGAGCAGATAAAGATTTTTGTTTCCTGACTTGGAACACCAGCAACCCAAGTGAAAAAGCGAGAATTGTGGTCTGTAAAGAGAGCCTTCACGAAATATAATGAATACCATGGAAAGCAGTTCCATTTAGATTTCTGCTGATTGAGCAACCCCCAAATTGAACAGAACAGGATCAGAAGCATAACAAAGACAGAAAAAAGACCAGGAATAAGCCAGAAATATGACACATTTTTAGCAAAGGTAACTATATGATAGTTCATTTAAATTATCATTGGAATTACAATGGCACCTAGATGTCCCACCTGAGATTGGGGTGCCTTGCTACAGATGTTTTACTAATATAGGAGCTCATGGAAATTTTTTATTTTTGTTTTTGATTAAATATAGGCATAATTATTTCACTAACAATTTTGTGAATTATCTTTTTCAACCAGCTCTGATTTATACATAAGAAGATTGTCTCTGCAACAAAAATTACAGTATAAATAAACAAGACAGACAAAGAGTGGGGGAAATTGAAGTATTAATAGCTCAATTTTTCAAATGGGAAACTGAGCCAGGGGAAGATCTAATGACTTGCTCAAAAATCTATATGACGTCTGCGACACAGCCAAGCATTGAACCCCATTGCAGGCCAGTTTGTTAACCATGAAATAATCCTCCCTTTTGCATTTTCCGTCGTGAAGAGGTCAGGGGCTTTTCACATGACAGATGAAAACCCTCTAATGACACTGCTTTAGTATAGAACTCAGATACAAAGGGCTAGATTTTCAAAATTATGTACAGTAAATATTAAACTTCTAAATGCTGTATATCAAAATGGTTTCATACACATTTAGTCTCAACATTTTACAGCATAAGCAAAACTGTGTTTTCGAATATCACTGTATAAAATGTGTTAAATGACATTTGCTATCTCTACAGGACTTACGTAGAATACAGCTTTCAATCTGTGAGTATGAGAATGTGAAAGGGAACAGATTTTCCTTACAATTGTTCGGTTTTATTGCTAACAAACCAATAAAAGAAAGAATCAAGCAAGCTCAGCATAAAAATATATTGTGCTATAAACTTATGACTAAACACTGAAAAAGCAGTGAACTGTAAAAACAGACCATAAGAAATACAAATGCCTTTTAAAGCATTTTAACTTATTACAGAGTTAAGGAAAGCTGCAATGCTAACAGTATAGCTGGGTGGTAAATGGATTTCCATCCTTGTGAATATTTTAGAGAGTTTGAAATTTTATCCCAGTCTCAAATCAGGATGAAAAGTCAAAATCTGGAAAATATTTATAAACCTTTTTTTTGTTCTTTTCATAATTTCTAATCAGTTTTCTATTTTGACATATTTTATTTTCTTTCCTTGAAAATTAATTCAGTCTAATTTAATTGCTAAAACAAAGTCATTTCAAAGTTGAAAAACAGATTTATATTTGTTTAGAAAATCTTAAAATTAAAAATGTTTCATCATTTTTGAATTGTTTCTTTTTTTGTCCCTAGGGAAATTCATCAAACCTGACTCTATTTTCCAAACAGTTTTATATTCAATAAATGGGCATTTTTCAACAAAAAACAATGTATCAAAAATGTCCTGCCTAGCTCTAGCTAAGAATCCTCCCTGCAACATGGAGTTGTATCTTTGTCACATATGCAGATACTCTGCAATGTCAAGTCAACAGGCATGCCAGGGTCTTATTTTTATTGGGGTCAGAATCCTTCCCAATCTGAAATACAGAGGCACCAATTAAGTTGTTCTAAGTCTGCTGCTACTGTAACTTCAGGTCTTCAGTAGCATGATTTTCCTCTCTGCATCCTTCATCCAGGGGTTTTGCCAGTGGGATCAATTATTCCTTATAATGCTTTAAGGCTGAAATTTATCCATGGACAGTAATCACAAGATACCAGTTATGCTTCATTTTGTGCCATAGGGAACTATGGGTGGAATGTCTCTGGAGTCCCTCAGCACAGAAGAGGAGACCCTCTGGGAAGAGTAGTGCAGGAGGCTACAATAGAAAGGGTAAAGGCATGCCAGGGGCAGAACCACAGATATGAGTTTAAGAAGTAACAGTAGTCTTAACATTGGGGAAAAATTGCTTACCAATAATACAGCAGAAGAGTTAAAACTGAAACTGAAGAAATAACATGATCTGAAAACAGGGAAGGAAGGGACGTGTTTGATGATGTTGCTCTCAGATTCACCTGCTTTCCTGTGCTCAGAAATTCCTTATAAACATCAACAGTGTAGCAGGTAAAAACTTTATAAAATGTTATGGAATTAAAAAGCATTAGGATTTACTATTTACTGTCAGAAAATAAATAGATCAATTTAAGTAAATTCAAATTAGCAATGGCTCTTGAAATGCAGCATAGCATGGCAGAGATAGATTACCAATTTCCAATGTCATGGCATATGCCTCCCAAAGTTGCATGGGCATATTTTATCTTGTATTTTGCAAAGTCATGTCAAATTTACTGCCTATTATAAAACCAAATCTCATCCAGAATCACTGTCTTCCATTGTGATTGCATTCTTTCCCCTGCAGATGTATCAGCCAGCATTTTCCGAAGATAAATCTCATTTTGTTATTTCCTGCCCATGTCTCTAATCTTTCTAAGTCCCTTTTTATTATGTTTCGTACTCAGTGATATTTGCACTACCTCTCAATTTAGTATCATTCATATAGTCCATTGAATTCCTCTTTCTGATCATTGAAAAGATAATAAATAAGAAACACAAGTCCTTGTAGAACCTACTAGACATCTCTTCCAACTCCATACGCTGCCGTTTCCCTTTGTTTTTTGTATGCAAACAGGACAACCCCATTTACTAAATCAAGGCCATGAGAATAGATGCTAATATTTATATCAGTGCTGATATAAATTGATTTTGTTAAGATTCCATGAGCCTGTGTCAAAGGCTTCCCTAAAAATTTATATACATCACACTTCCTGAATTTCCTTTCTTAGTCAATTTGAGTATTTGGCTAAATTTAACTAAAGATTATCATGCATGTTAATTTTTTATAAATCTATGTTACTTATTGCTCCAGGTTCTATTATCCAGCAGAAGTGTCAAGATTTTTCTTCTAATATTTGTTTCAGTGTTATAGGAACTGAAGGTAAAATTACTGGACAATGATTGTCAGTCATTCTCCTTCCCTTGTTTGAAATCATCATGTTCCATTCTTCCCTCGCTTTAAATCTTGCAGTACATTCGTACTTCTCTGTGACTTTTAAAATATACTTGACAGTGATTTGGCATATTCATTACCTAAAGTCGATAGCACTGCAGGATTCATGGCATCCAGACCTGCTAATTAGTGTGTGTTCACATTTTCACATCTTCCATGTCTCCCCTTACCTGTTTTAACAATATATTTTAACAAGTCTTCATATTACTTTCTAGATGCCCATAAACTCTTTGCTTTATTTTTATCATTAAAGTCAGATTTAGAAAAAAAAGAAGTTTAATAATTCAGTCATTTTGAGGTCAGAATCAGTGTCTGACTCATCAGCCACCAAATCATCTCTGAGTCAGAACCCATTATGAAGACTGCCACAGACTTGCATTTTGTAAGATATTGTGACAGATCTAATGTATATAAATTATAAGAATATAGAAAGTGGTACAGTACCATATATTTTAAAATAGCTAACCATCTATTTTAGGGAGGGGAAGTAAATTTTAGGATTAGGTTTATTTCACTGTGTTAAATATAATAAAAGCATAACAAACTTACAACCTAACAACTGGATTCCTACTGATTTCCGTGGCTTTTGATCAGTGCAGTATCTGAGCATGATCTTCTCTCCCCCACACATCCCAGAGTTTAGTGGTGTTTCCAGGGAAGTTAGTTTGTTCCATTATAGAAAAAGGGGCCCAATATGAGATTTGGATCTAGATCCAAGTTGGATATCTAAATGCTCCATTTCCCAACCCTCCAAAAATTCAGGTGTGTTCAGATCAGGGGTTTTGATTCAGGCCCACTACCACCTATAATTAATACTCTAACTACATAATTATATGGAGATGTATATGAGATATAATTAGCTATAGCTTTAGCTTTTGCCTTATATAATAAACTAAATTAAATCGTAAACATGTTTCTTAGGGAGATTTGAAGGATTTTGTTTTCCTTTCCATAAACTGATACTTCCTAGCACTACACTGTATACACCAACACTATCACATAGTGATCCAATAATCCTTGCCTATTTTTTCAGGTTCTGGGAAATGTCTTCTCTCTCTTTCCTTTATTAATACTTTGCTCATCTAACAATGCTTTCAGCCGGACTACAACTACTTTCTAGTGTCCACAAAAGGAATGGACTGGTTGTATCTCTTATGATGTCACTGATTTTAGATGATGCAAGCACGCTTCCTAACTGGTGGATTGTTGTCCCAGGAGATTATCTATGAATGGTGGCAACAAGTGTCAGCCCCTGCAATTCATCACTATCTGCCAGATCCAAGTACAAAGTACATGAGGCAACATTCTAACAGTGCATTGCATCGCCTAACCTGATTAGTAATGCAGCAGTGAAACATCTTAGTCCTTATGGGGAAACAGAGTCAGAAAGTCCATACATTTTTTAAAAAGCTATTTTTGATTCACAGAAGCTTTCGAAAATTGATATGTTCTTTTCAGTACTTTTGCCCAATCTTGTATCTAAAAATACTGCCCTAAATGTTTTCTTTTTCAAATGAGTTTTAAATATTTGTACATAGTCTCTACTCTTGAATTCCAGGCTTGGTCCCGAACGAATTTTTACAGACAAGTTATAGGTTGTAAACGCAACTTAAATGGAAATGCTGTAAGACCCTTAGCTCTAGCTTCAGTCCCAGACCTTGTGGGAAATGTCAACCAAAGCATGAAATACTATTTCAGGCTTGTTGATGCAGCTATAAATAAGCACTCAAGTTACAATGGTCTGCCATATCTCTCAGCAGACTTAGCTTTTACCTTTAGGACTTTTTATTTTTTCATCAGTGTTAAAAAGTTCTTCCATTTCCTTCAGCCATGATTATTGATGTTTATTCTACCTCTATACCTGTGAATAGAGATCAACTGCTATTAATTACAAGGGGAAATGATGAAATTGTGTTTCTGGCTCAGTGACTGAGTAGAGTATTTAGTGTACAGCATCATCTAGAAGCCAAAGAGCTCTTTAAAAAATAAAAATAATGATAAAAGCTTTAGGGTGATGTGTTTGGGTTTTTTTTTTTCACTTCAATGATCAACAATTACATCCCCTTGACTGGTCAGATAAATTAACTCTATAAATAGCCTCTGTGAAGACCACTGCAGTAATTCTAAGTATCTCAATTGACACCAGCTGATCAGCATACAGGTGATTAACTACAAGATGCACATTACTGAATAAGCTGTATGTATGTGACTAACATTTTAGAGATAATGCAAAACTTGTGAACTCTTTTCTGCTTATCCTTCAAAGAAAAATTGCCAGTATAGGGAACATCAAGCATTCAGAAGAGAATCCATAAAGATTATTTACTACTAATAAATTCTGTCAAAAAGTACTTTGATTGGGATGGGTACCAGTAGGATATAAAACTGCATAATGAACTTGCTGAACAACCTTCCATCTTTTCAATTTTTTTCTGGTAATATTTTATAAAATAAACTTACAGTAAATTATACAGTATAGCTACAGTAAGTACCAGCACTTTTTTATATAGCCCTTTCTTGATGATAAAAGGAGCATGCAGTGGTGACCATTAAAAGGTCCACCTTTGCCAGCAACTACCACACAGAGATATATAAAATACTTTAGATAATTAGAATCGGAAAAGACTGTGATAACTGAAAACACCACTTTGTGGTAGCTGATGGGAAATGTTTGATTTTTAATGCCAGTTATTTTAAGCATTTATTGACATGTGCATATTGTTATTTATTATTTGTATTGCAATAGCACCTTGCAATCTCAACCAAGATTGGGCACCCAGTCTGCTAGGTAATCTACAAACACATGGGTAGAACTGAGCTAGTAATGGATTTTTCTGCTCATGTCAATTCCAATTCCACTATGAATTCCACCATGAAGAGTCCTAAAGAGAAAGGACCAGATAAAGTGTAAAATGTGTGTTATAGATACTGTATAGAACTAGTTTATATAGGTAATGATTTTGGCCTTGACATAGGTTATACCATTTTGTGTTGAAAATTCCACCTATAGGGATACAGTAGTAGAGTACAGAGAATGCAACTCCCAATTCATCACAAGGGGCCTGGGGCACCAGCTAAGAGGTGACCCATGCAGGGTCACAGTGGGTTGGATTGAAGCAGCTTCTCTCCCAGGCAACCTCCTCCAGCAAAGATCTTATGGAGCCCTAAATTCAGGCTAATGCTTCTTCCCCTTGCTAGCAACCTACAAGACAGTGATGGCTCAAACATCACCGTTTTGTTCTCAGAGATGAATGACTACAGCTGACTGCACATGCTCAAGAGAGTACAATTTGTCCTCCAGAGTGAGTGAGTTGAACCTAGTGTAGTCAGTAGACCGTTCCAAAACTGCTTGCTCCACACTAGAGCTATGGGAGACCATGTGTACCCTCTCCCCAATACACTATCTTATTTTTATTTCTTTTGTAGCCCATTTCATGACTGTGATGCACGATTTGCATGCATGATTTATCCCTGTCATATTAGACAACAAATGTGCAGGCTAGGATCAGTACATCTGTATTTATTCATGCAATATATAAGCAAATTTAAAAAAGTTTCCTTTATATAAATTTTTAATTTTAAGAGTAACTGAAATGTACTAACATCAAAAAATTAAACTGTGTGCCAACATTGGGTGGGCCAGTGTTAAACAGTGTTACAGTAGGTGACAGCCTTAGAATGTTAATCCTAATCCTTTAGTTCAAAAGGTCTCTTTTCTCAACTTTGCCCTCACGAATTGAACCACAGCATCAAAGAGATCAAAAGACTGGCCAATGGCATTTTCAGGCAATAAAATAGCAAGCAATGTCAGTCTCTCATCAGTAATTAAGGATAAATTATACATTTTAATGAGCTTGAGGTTTTAAAAGCTGCACTCACCACTCATGACTGACTGGCAGCTATGCACACATTAGGAAAAGTGTCCTTCAGCTCTGCATCATGAATGAATTGGAGAATTTGGAATGGAAAGTGTTTCCTGTGTAGCAAAATGCGATGGATGTTGTCCAGTTCAACTTAGAGGCCTTTATCACTGATGTCCAAATATTCCCCATATGTCAGCATCCAGTTAAGGTCCATGCAATAGTTCAAGAATGTTTCTCTGTCCACTGACAGTTTATTAAGGTCATACGAAACAAAACAAAACAAAAACAAAACAAACAAACAAGTATTTCTTTAGTGTTGTAATTGTCCAAATGTTTCTTTGATGGACACTTGATAAGTGTCAAAAAGCAAGCAAAAAACCTCCCTCTTGAATTTTTCTTCAGAGTTTCCTATCACCTAATCTCTGCACTCATAACCAAACTGTCTCTTCTACCGATGAGTACGAGTTTCCTTGAAGATAGGCTCAACTCTTAAGCTTTGCACCATTCCTTTGGCAGCAGTGATGGAATCTTCAAATTCGTTGTCTCTGTAGGCCACAATGAAATCAAGGCAGCTTCTCATCAAAATAGTAGTGGTTGAGATGTCCATCGACTGAGTTTTTAATGCCTTGCTTACAATAGTTTACTTAGAATAGGATATCATGCCAAACCACAATTGAGACCAGAAATTTGAACCCAGTGATCTGGTTGCCAGGCTTTGCACCTCCTGTGATTCCATCCTTGGCTTTATTCGACAGTGCCAGTTCCATCAGGGTGTCATAAACCTCAGTCACTTGCTATCTCACTGGCCTTCCACTGTCAATGCAGCTCTCAATGTTAAGTGTCACTTAATAGCTTCATGGTCAGATTTGTAGCAATGTCCATGAGGATCTTCTACCTGATAGTTGGTACCTGAAAACGGGACGTATATCCTTTACAGTACTCCGAAGAAAGACACTGAATCTAAAGTAGATGATGCTGCATTTGACACAACTAGGTTGAGGGAATGACAGCCACGAGGCATGAAGAAAGTTCTTGGATTTAACAGAAGAATCCTTGCCTGGATGCCACTGTTTCTTCCCTTCATGTTTGTGCCGTTGTGTTAGCCTTGCTGTGGAAGTTCTGAAGCTTTCTTTTATGCTCTTTCAAAAACAGTTCTTTGGCCTTTGCCAGTAGAGTCATTCACAGACTGGAAACAGATAAAGTGTTCCCTTACTTGGATTAGCCATCCTCATTGTCAATAAATCTTACTTTAAATGACATTTTTTAACTGACTAATGTGGGGAGTGCAGTTCATTATTACGGCATAGTACTCTTCGCTTGGTGAACTGCATCAATATGTTACCAAACTTCCTTGCCATAAGTTCAATCAATTTGTTTTGAATTATTTTGCTGCAGTAACAGTCCATAACTTCTTTACAAACTACTTGATGAAGGTGCTCACACATAACATCATCATATTTCCCAAAGAACCCTACCACACCGAGGGAAATACCATTATGTTCAGTGAACAACTTATCTGACAAGCCCTGGAAAGCCAAGTTATTCATTGCAAGGAAGAGAGTAATCAAGCACATTCCTCCGTTGTTGTTTTTCTACATTAATAATGCTCTGGTTTTCTGCATCTGTGAGTTTATTCAGCTTGAGCCTGGACTCAAACTCCATCCATTTGGAGTAGGCCGTAAAATGTCCCAGTGACTTTTCATGTTGTTTCACAACATCAGCTAAGTTATGCCAATAATTGTACCTAGAAAGTGTAAGCAACAACTTGGCATTCTTGTCAAATATTTTGCAACAAAACCAGAACACTGTCAGTTGATTTTGAGTAAACTAGCCAACACCAATTCAGTTTCCCACCAGTTTTGAGCACGCTTTCGCAGTATGACTTTGAGAAGTGTCGCTTCTGCTCACTTACTGGGAAATGTCTTTGACTTTGTCCAGTCCATTCAAAATTTTACGATCAATATCAGCAGAGTTTAGGATCTATGGCCATAAAGCAGGATATGATGTATCAATTTGTGGTGTGCAATTTCTCTCACTGCTGTTTCTGTCATCATGAAAGGCTGACTTTTCTTTGTCATTTCTCTCTTTTTCATGTAAACCAGATTTTTGTCATTACTCTCCTTTTCATGAGAGCCACATTATTCTTTAGCATCACTCTTCTTTATGATGCCAGGAAAAGTGGATGATTCTCCATCACTTTCCTTACATTTCCATTCCTTATCTTCAGGTAAATCTGCTAAATCCTTAGTAATCAAACTTCCATAGTTTACATTTTCCTCTTCAATTTCTTCTGCACTGGGATTATTGCTACTGCCTAAAGCCTGGTCTATGGGTATGTCTACATCTACAATTTTGCAGCGCTGGTTGTTACAGCTGTATTAGTACAGCTGTATAGGGCCAGCGCTGCAGAGTGGCCACACTTACAGCAACCAGCGCTGCAAGTGCTGTTAGATGTGGCCACACTGCAGCGCTGTTGGGCGGCTTCAAGGGGGGTTCGGGGAATGCGAGAGCAAACCGGGGAAGGAGACCAGCTTCGCCGCGGTTTGCTCTCGCGTTCCCCGAACCCCCCTGCAAACCTCAGGGAAGGAGACCTGCTTGCACGGGGGTTCGGGGAACGCGAGAGCAAACCGGAGAAGGAGACCAGCTTCGCCGCGGTTTGCTCTCGCGTTCCCCAAACCCCCCTGCAAACCGCAGGGAAGGATACCTGCTTGCTCGGGGATTCGGGGAACGCGAGAGCAAACCGCAGGGAAGGAGACCTGCTTGCTCGGGGATTCGGGGAACGCGAGAGCAAACCGCAGGGAAGGAGACCTGCTTGCACGGGGGTTCGGGGAACGCGAGTGCAAACGGCAGGGAAGGAGACCTGCTTGCACGGGGGTTCGGGGAACGCGAGAGTAAACCAGGGAAGGAGACCAGCTTCGCCGCGGTTTGCTCTCGCGTTCCCCGAACCCTCCTGCAAACCAGGGAAGGAGACCTTGCTTGCTCGGGGATTCGGGAACGCGAGAGCAAACCGGGGAAGGAGACCTGCTTGATTACCAGAGGCTTCCTCAGGTATGCTGGGATACCTGCTTATTCCACGGAGGTCAAGAAAAGCGCTGGTAAGTGTCTACACTTGATTACCAGTGCTGGATCACCAGCGCTGGATCCTCTACACCCAAGACAAAACGGGAGTACGGCCAGCGCTGCAAACAGGGAGTTGCAGCGCTGGTGATGCCCTGCAGATGTGTACACCTCCTAAGTTGCAGCGCTGTAACCCCCTCACCAGTGCTGCAACTTTGTGATATAGACAAGCCCTATGTTGTTATGTGTCAGATATTTTCCCATCAAATTTGCTGCTTGCTGCAAACTAAATTTCAGTTGAGCTTTTTGCTTCCTATATTGAGTTCCTGAAGGCTTCTTCAGGGGCATTTTTTATTTTCTACAGGAGAAAACAGACAGTATTAGAGAGAGCAAAAGTCTATGGTCCGCAGTCTTAGATATTTATCAAACATTGTGTGGTAAACATGGCAAATTAAGTAACAGTATTTCTTTTATATTGTTGGGCATAAAGGTGTTTGTAAATATCTCGGGCATCTCATTAAATATGTCCTTTATTAGTCACTACTTACACTCTTCAAGTCTTAAAACACAAGTACATTTTTACAATTACACAATAAAACAAGGTTCACAATATTTCAGCTGGGCTCTCACTTTTCTTCAGTTCTTTCTTACATCTCACTGACTGACTAGAGATGCCCTGCACCTTATATACCTGTGAGGACATGGCTGATAACATCTAGGAAAATGCATTGAGGAAACTGCAGTTCTCAGGAAGTCTGGAAGATTTTACAAGATTCTACAAACGTTCAGAATATTCTAGTAAATTTGTGAAAAATGAATCCACATACCAAATAGCTGAAACATGTTACTTCACACATTCTATTTTCCTTTTTGTTGCTGACAACAAAAACAGCACACCGACATGGCCCTTTCCACATGCCCAGCACCCTAGATGGTCGCCTGGGTCGCCTGCCCCTAAATCTGGCCCTGCATAGAGCTCTTCTTCAGAAGCAAGTCAATCACTTGTCTGTTAACCCTCTAGACCAATAACATAGTCTAGCTTCTTTATGCTGAAGTAAACAATAGGAGTATTAAAATAATTTGATTTACACTTCAGAAAAATGCATTTCCATGGTAGAAAATCAAAGCCATTTAAAGCCTAAAACTTATGCTCTAGATAATTTATTCGGTGGGGAGGGAGGGTATGGGTATATTCTACATAAAGAGTAGGGAAGCTGTCTGTTTGCCAGACGCTGGGACTGGGCAACGGGATGGATCATTTGATGATTACCTGTTTTGTTATTCCCTCTGCAGCACCTGACATTGGCCCCTATTGGAAGACAGGATACTGGGCTAGATGGATCCTTGGTCTGACCCAGTCTGGCCGTTCTTATGTTCTTAAGTAGCTAAAATCCACTGGAAGATCAAAGTTGTCCTTTGTTTCCCAACCTATACATAAATAGTGTGATCTTATACATATTTAAAATACCTTCAAAAAAGCTTTTCAATATATATAATGTTTTTCTTCAACCTTTGATAATGATAGATCATTTTTTACTCAGTAGAAAATTTTAATATAGTATATGAACTGCATAATGAGTATCTCATTTAAAACTTTAACAAAATGGGTTTGTACTTTGAATACTGGTGTGAAGCAGAATTTAGGTTAGAATTAAGATGTGTTTTTTAATCAGTGAAAAAAAGGAGGGAGCTCCACTTTGCAACCAAATAAATAAATAAATAAATAAATAAATAAAAATACCCTCTGTTTTATAGAATTTGCTTGCACTATCAGTTTTCCCATTATACCCTGGACACCACGGTGATAGAAAAGGAAAGGGGTGAGGCCCTGACATTTAGGACAGCTATGATTTACATCAAGAAGCAACCATTCTGTCAGTGATATATTGTGCTGGGAAACACAAGAAGGGACTTGTGCCAGACTGTGACAAATTGCCAGCACTATTATGATGGCTCTCACGCTTTCTCTTCTTTGGGGGGGGGGTTTCAGGGCACCATTTCTTGCCCCTACATTGGAATATTAATTGCCCCACTAGTGTCCTAGATGAGATGAGTGGAGAGGGAGGGACCTGGGCCTTGAACTGACAGTTCCTTCCCCTGGGCTACTTCCCTCTCCTGCCCTTCAGCTTGTGAGGGGATTCCTGCCCTCCCTCTGCACAAGACAGGTACCCCTTACCTAGATCTAGGACTTCTTAGCCCACCGCAGCACTTCTCCAAACTGTCCTCTACTTCCCTTCAAACTGTTCTTTGCTCCAGCACCAATCCTTTCTGCTCCAACTCCTAAACTGTCTGATTGAAGCAGGGTTTTTTTTATCATGTGACTGACTGCAGGTGCTCTAATTGGCTTCAGGCGCTCTAATTGGCTTCAGGTGCTCTTGTTAATCTATAGCAAACTTTCTTCCCCTTACAGGGAATAAGACTCCCTTCTAACCCTCTTTTCCTGCCCTCTGGACATGCTGTATCACACAGACCTAATTACTGTATACACATGCTGTATCACACAGACCTAATTACTGTATCCTGCTCCAGCAAAGCAAATAAGCACACAACATTAAGCTCATCAGTAGTCCCACTGACTTCAAGTGCTTTGTGGGATCAGGGCCTAAATCATAGACTCAAAGAATTGTAGGACTGGAAGGGACTTCGAGAAGTCATCTAGTCCAGTCCCCTGCACTCAAGGCAGGACTAAGTATTATCTAGTCTAGACCATCCCTGACAGGTGCTTGTCTAACCTGCTCTTAAAAATCTCCAGTAATGGAGATTCCAGCTCCCTAGGCAATTTATTCCAGTGCTTAACCACTCTGAGAGGAAGTTTTTCCTAATGTTCAACCTAAACCGCCCTTGCTGCAATTTAAGCTCATTGCTTCTTGTCCTATCCTGAGAGGCTAAGGAAAACAAGTTTTATCCTTCTTCCTTGTAACACCTTTTATGTACTTGAAAACCGTTATCATGTCCCCTCTTGGTCTTCTCCTCTCCAGACTAAACAAACCCATCTTTTTTCAATCTACCCTCATAGGTGATGTTCTCTATGCCTTTAATCATTTTAGTTGCTCTTCTCTGGAATTTCTCCAATTAGTCAACATCTTTCCCAAAATGTGGTGCCCAGAAGTGGATATAATACTCCAGTTGAAGCCTAACCAGCATGGAATAGAGTGGAAAAATTGCTTCTCATGTCTTGCTTACAACTCTCCTATAAATAAATCCCAGAATGATGTTTGGGTTGTTGCAACAGTGTTATAATGTTTGCTCATATGCACTCTTCTTAGGAATGAATGAACTACACTGATATTAAGCAAATATCCACTGGCACTCTGGAGAAAGGAAATGCATTATGCACTAAAGGGAGTTATATATTGGATTATATTTGTATGGAGAAGTAATTGTTACAATTATTTTAAATCAGCTTTATAAAATAAATAGTCAAAAAATTACCAGCCTAGGTATGAAATTGACTTATCTCAGTTTTTACCATGGTAATTGACAATAATGACACAAAAAGGTCATTTTATTTGCCGACCACAAATAATTACTTGACCCAGGCAAATGGGTGAGTAGAATTTGCAAGGATATTTTAAATATTGAAAATACATCATTTCCACATATGACCAAACTACCAGCATCTTAAGGAATGTTAGGTCTTATCTAGTTCTATTGAAAGACAAGGTGGTGAGGTAATATCTTTTAGTGGATCAATTTCTGTTGGTGAGAGAGGCAAGTTTTCAAACTACACAGAGCTCTTATTCAGGTCTGAGAAAGGTATGAAGAGTGTCACTGCTAAATGCAAGGTGGAGTGGCATTGACACAGTACAACACTTCGCACTAATACTCTTGAGACATAAAAAAGTATAAGGAGTCTCATTATATAATGCTTCCCAACCATCACATGGTAACTTTTATGGATGTATTTCTGGTCATGGCCTTCTACATCCATATCTAGCCAAAACACTGAAATAAGTGGTTATAGTGAGGGTGGTGGCATTTGCGCTTTTTTTTTTGTTTAAATCAAACTATGAAAACTACAAAACAATTAACATAAAATTGTTTGCACTACATGATTAATAGGAAATCATAGGCAATGGTTTAATTTATAAGAAAAGATGCATGTCCTTTAATTAAATATTCACTTGCTAGTTCTTTGTGGAAAACCATGAAGCATATTGATGAATTTATATGAAAGTCACATTAGAGCAATTGCTGTTTGTTCTCAGACAGTTTTCAGAAGCATGTGCAAACATTTTTGTACTTGCAACTCACTCTAATGGTATCTGCAAATGTGGCAAAACTAACAAATTGAAATAACCCATCAGCAACTGCCAAATATAACAGATTTAGTTAATGAGACACGTCACTCCTCTGCCCACCAGAATTACCTAATGCCCAAGACAACCAGGCTGGGAATGGTTTCCAAAACTAAATCTCAAAATACATACATAAATACATAAAATAAAACATTAATATTCCATTCAGATTCATAGGAAGGAAGGAGACCTGTTCTTTTTTTAGTTCCATAGCTTCCAACTCATTTACACCTTGGACACTGCTCATCATTTCTGTTCTTGGTAAAGAATCTCACCACCGTAATCATCCTACCTTAAAGTTAATTTTTGTTACTCTATCACTTTGATATCTCAGCATCACTTAATTAGGGAAAAGCCTGAATAAACATCTATGTTAAATAAGCACGTAGCCTTGCACAGTACCATGAGGATCATGAGATTCAGCTCAAGAAAAATGTTGCAGCAAATTCCAGAGCTAAGGGCCCTCCACTAAGAATGCCCTGTCAACAGTCCTCAGACATTCAAATACAGAGATCATTGTAGCCTGAACTCAACTACTGAACAGACAGAAAGGAGGTATCATATGTAGCTGGGTTTCAAACCACATATTTGAATGGCTCTACAGACTGACATCAACAACACCTTGAGATGCTCCCAGAAGAGAAAAGAGAGTTATAGTGCAGGTCTGGGAGCACTGGTGAACATTTTTTCACATTACGAATACCATGAACTAAAAAGGTTACCATATTTGGCACCATCTGTAGCCTTCCAGTAGTCATCAAATGTAGCCCCATAATGACTGTGCTAAATTCCAGATTGGAGAGAAATAGTTTTAATCATTGCACCAAGGATAGATTGAAAAAATGCACTACTCAAAAGAATAAATGGACACAAATCAGACATCAAGAATTACAACATTCAAAAACCAGTCAGAGAACACTTCAATCTCACTGGACACTCAATCACAGACTTAAAAGTAGAAATTCTTCAACAAAAAAACCTTCAAAAACAGACTCCAGTGAGCAGCACCCAGCAAACAGAGCTGTAAACAGGGGAGTTTCAGAGGGAGTTTACAGGGGGAGGCTGTGGAGGAGACTAAGAGACCTAGGCAGAGGAACTGACAGGCTAGGTAAGGGAGTGGGTGGTAGTCCACCAGTGTTCTCGTGCCTGTTGGGGGTTTGTTTTGTTTTGTGTTTCTTGGACTACCAGGTTTTAGGTGGGAAGGCTATGACCGATACAGAGGCAGCAGTGAAAGACAAAATGAGGATGACTGGATGTGGAAGCTGCGGCATATACATGATCCTGGAGGGGGTACCTGAAAAGAGTTTTGTCCACATGAAGTGCCACCTGATAGAGCTGAGGGAAGAAAAGATCCGAGGACTGGAGATGCAGGTGGAAAGTCTGGTCGAGTTTAGAAGGGGATTCGAACAGATGATGGAGCAAAGACATAAGGAGGCTGAAGGGATAAGCTCAGACTTGCAGATGGAAGCAGGACCAAAGAATTCTGAGGAGAGACTGCTGGGTGAGAACCAGGCAGAGGAAAAGATGGGCCAGTGAAGGAGAAATAGAACTCAGGAACAGGTTTGCAGAGTTGGAAAATGAAGAAGGGGCACAGCAGGTGGTCGCTGAAGGAGAGAGGGCAAGGAAAAAAAGAAGAGCTGCTAGTCCTACAGGAAGAGGGGAGGAGTCAATGGAGGCAACACCAAATATGAGCCCCAGGAGGATTGCAAGGGTGAATATGAATCGAGAGGACTTGCAGCCAGTGGGTGCAAGGGATAGACCGGAGAATCACACTGTCACCAGGAAAAGGCAGGTCTATGTGATTGGGGACTCCTTACTGAAAAGGATAGACAGGCTTGCAACGAGAGCTGATCCAGAGAACAGAAGGGTGTGCTGTCTGCCAGATGCTAAGATACGGATGTGGACCTGAGGCTAAAAGGATCCTAACAGGAGCAGGAAAGAATCCATTGATTGTCCTTCATGTGGGAACGAATGATACAGCTAGATTCTCGCTGGAACGTATCAAGGGAGACTATGCCAGACTGGGGAAGATGCTTAAGGAAATCAAGGCTCAGGTGATCTTCAGTGGGATTCTGCCTGTTCCTAGAAAGGGCAACAAAGGTGTGACAAGATTATGGTGATCAACAGATGACTCAGGCAGTGGTGCTATAAGGAAGGCTTTGGGATGTACGGCCACTGGGAAGCATTTATGGACAGAAGACTGTTCTCTCGGGATGGATTTCACCTGAGTAAGGAGGGACATAGACTTCTAGGATGGAGGCTCGCCCAACTGATTAAGAGAGCTTTAACTAGGAATTTGGGGGAGATGGCTGGGAAATGTCCAGGTGATCTCCACGCCAGAATTAACCTTGAGAGGGAAGAAAACAAAGTAAGAGGGGATACAGCCATGGACAGAAGAATTGACATAAGGAGGAAGAGTAGTGTAGATACCCGTCTAACAGGTGATGCTGGTGGTAGAATGTCCGTGCCTAACCAGGTAAAGAATGTCAGTGAGCCAAACGGCAAAAATTAAAGATGTCTGTACATTAATACGAGGAGCCTAGGGACAAAATGGAGGAACTAGAGCTACTGATGCAGGAAGTGAAACCGGGATTATAGGGATAACAGAACATGGTGGGATAGTAGTCATGACTGGAGTACAGGTATTGAAGGCTATGTGCTGTTTAGGAAAGACAGAAATAAAGGCAAAGATGGTGGAGTAGCATTATATATCAATGATGAGGTTAACTGTAAAGAAATAAGAAGTGATGGAATGGATAAGACAGAGTGTCTGGGCAAAAATCACACTGGGAAAGAAAGCTACTACAGCCTCCCCTGAGATAGTGCTTGGGGCGTGCTATAGACCGCCGGGGTCTGATTTGGATATGGATAGAGACCTCTTTAATGTTTTTAAGGAAGTAAACACTAATGGGAATTGTGTGACATGGGAGACTTTAACTTCCCAGATATAGACCGGAGGACAAGTGCTAGTAAGAATAATAGGACTCAGATTTTTCTGGATGTGATAGCTGATGGATTTTTTCACCAAGTAGTTGAAGAACCAACAAGAGTGGATGCCATTTTAGATTTGGTTTTGGTGAGTAGTGAGGACCTCATAGAAGAAATGATTGTAGGGAACAACCTTGGTTCGAGTGATCATGAGCTAATTCAGTTCAAACTAAATGGAAGGATAAACAAAAATAGATCTGGGACTAGGGTTTTTGACTTCAAAAGGGCTAACTTTAAAGAATTAAGGAAATTAGTTAGGGAAGTGGATTGGACTGAAGAACTTGTGGATCTAAATGCAGAGGAGACCTGGAAGCTGCATCCCAAGAAACGGGAAAAAAACCATAGGCAGGAGTTGTAGACCAAGCAGGATGAGCAAGCATCTCAGAGAGGTGATTAAGAAAAAGCAGAAAGCCTACAAGGAGTGGAAGATGGGTGGGATTAGCAAGGAAAGCTATCTTAGTGAGGTCAGAACATGTAGGGATAAAGTGAGAAAGGCTAAAAGCCATGTAGAGTTGGAACTTGCAAAAGGAATTAAAACCAATAGTAAAAGGTTATATTGCTATATAAATAAGAAGAAAACAAAGAAAGAAAAAGTGGGACCGCTAAACACTGAGGATGGAATGGAGGTTAAGGATAACCTAGGCATGGCCCAATATATAAATAAATACTTTGCCTCAGTCTTTAATAAGGCTAATGAGGAGCTTAGGGATAATGGAAGGATGACAAATGGGAATGAGGATATGGAGGTACATATTACCACATCTGAGGTAGAAGCCAAACTTGAACAGCTTAATGGGACAAAATCAGAGGGACCAGATAATCTTCATCCAAGAATATTAAAGGAACTGGCACATGAAATTGCAAGCCCATTAGCAAGAATTTTTAATGAATCGGTAAACTCAGGGGTTGTACCATACGACTAGAGAATTGCTAACATAGTTCCTATCTTTAAGAAAGGGGAAAAGAGTGATCTGAGTAACTATAGGCCTGTTAGTTTGACATCTGTAGTATGTAAGGTCTTGGAAAAAATTTTGAAGGAGAAAGTAGTTAAGGACATTGAGGTTAATGGTAATTGGGACAAATTACAACATGGTTTTACAAAAGGTAGATCTTGCCAAACCAACCTGATCTCCTTCTTTGAGAAGGTGACAGATTATTTAGACAAAGGAAATGCAGTAGATCTAATTTACCTCGATTTCAGTAAGGCATTTGACACAGTTCCACATGGGGAATTAATAGTTAAATTGGAAAAGATGGGGATGAATATGAAAATTGAAAGGTGGATAAGGAAGTGGTTAAAGGGGAGACTACAAAGGGTCGTACTGAAGGGTGAACTGTCAGGCTGGAAGGAGGTTACCAGTGGAGTTCCTCAAGGATCAGTTTTGGGACCAATCTTATTTTAATCTTTTTATTACTGACCTTGGCACAAAAAGCGGGAATGTGCTAATAAAGTTTGCAGATGACACAAAGCTGGGAGGTATTGCTAACACAGAGAAGGACTGGGATATCCTTCAGGAAGATCTGGATGACCTTGTAAACTGGAGTAATAGTAATAGGATGAAATTTAATAGTGAAAAGTGCAAGGTCATGCATTTAGAGATTAATAATAAGAATTTTAGTTATAAATTGGGGACACATCAGTTGGAAGCAACAGAGGAGGAGAAGGACCTTGGAGTATTGGTTGATCACAGGATGACTATGACCTGCCAATGTGATATGGCCATTAAAAAAGCTAATGCAGTTTTAGGATGCATCAGGCGAGATATTTCCAGCAAAGATGAGGAAGTGTTAGTACTGTTATATAAGACACTGGTGAGACCTCATCTGGAATACTGTGTGCAGTTCTGGTCTCCCATGTTTAAGAAGGATGAATTCAAACTGGAACAGGTTCAGAGACGGGCTACTAGGATGATCCGAGGAATGGAAAACTTGTCTCATGAAAGGAGACTCAAAGAGCTTGGCTTGTTTAGCCTAACCAAAAGAAGGTTGAGGGGGAATATGCTTGCTCTTTATAAATATATCAGAGGGATTAATATTAGGGAGGGAGAGGAATTATTTAAGCTTAGTACCAATGTAGACACAAGAACAAATGGGTAAGTTTATGGAAGGGATGGTATGATGGGATAGCTTAATTTTGGCAATTGATCTTTGATTATCATCAGGTAAGTATGCCCAATGGTCTGTGATGGGATGTTAGATGGGATGGGATCTGAGTTACTGCAAAGAATTCTTTCCTGAGTGCTGGCTGGTGAGTCTTGCCCACATGCTCAGGGTTTAACCGATCGCCATATTTGGGGTCGGGAATGAATTTTCCTCCAGGGCAGATTGGCAAAGGCCCTGGAGGTTTTTCACCTTCCTCTACAGCGTGGAGCATGGGTCACTTGCTGGTGGATTCTCTGCAGTTTGAGGTCTTCAATCCACAATTTGAAGACTTCAGTAACTCAGATATAGGTTAGGAGTTTGTTATAGAAGTGGATGGGTAGGATTCTGTGGCCTGCTTTGTGCAGGAGGTCAGACTAGATGATCATATTGGTCCCTTCTGACCTAAAGTTTATGAGTCTATAACTGCAGAACTGGAATTAATTTGCAAACAGGACACCATCAAATCAGGCCTGAATAAAGACTGGGATTGGATGGGTCACTATAAAAAACAATTTCCCTCTACTGTTACTCACACCTTCTTGTCAACCATTTGAAATGGGCCACCCTGATTACATTGGCCTCATTATCACTACAAAAGTGATGTTTCCTCCCACTTCCACCTTAATTTAATTGTCTTGTTAGCACTCACCCTCCCCACTTGGTAAGGCAACTCCCATCTTTTCATGTCTTTTCATGTACTGTATATCTATACCTGCCTACCGTATTTTCCACTCCATGCATCTGATGAAGTGGGTTTTAGCCCATGAAAGCTTATGCCCAAATAAATTTGTCACTAAGGTGCCACAAGTACTTCTCATTGATTTTGCTGATACAGACTAACACGGCTAACACTCTGAAACCTCACACCTACTTGAGACTTCAATAGTAATGGGGCAGGTGATCCAGAAGTGTCTCTAGAACAGGAAGCTCACTAAAACCAGGAAATATATAGGTTGAGAACTTCAAGACTAACTAGAGGACTTACTTATACAAATCCCATAAGACCAAACTTGTCCCTGATGCAAAACCACACAAGCCCAAGAGGAAGGATGCGCCCACCTACTGAGATCAATGGAGAGACAAGAGAAGTGAATTTGGCTCATGTTCTTTTATTGAATTTTGCACAAAAATCCTGATAAACTGAATAAGATGTCCACGTGTGGTTTTAATGCTGGAAAAGGGAATGATGTGTCCTGAATTTTAAAAGGCAGTTATCGTTTTTCAAGGAAAAGATAGAAATGCATAAAATACTGTAAGAACAAGAACAGTAAAAGAAACTGGCACATGTTCTCCCCTTGTCATACTCTAGTCCTTAGTGAGAGAGAGTACCTGACTTAAGAAAGGACAATGAATCCCATATACATAAAGAATTAGTCATCTCTGCACTGTGATGAAGTTGTTTCTGTGCTTAATTTAGCACTATTACGATCAGCCATGGAGTGTTCTCAAGCTTCCCAAATTCAAATTATAAACTATATTACACCACAGTAATAAAAAGGGTTGAGATTAGACTGACTAGGTTAGAGTTCCAATTTGCTAGCTTTTTTATAACATACATCTTTTTAATCCATTTAAAAATATTCCTATTTACTGTATGTTTTCTGCTTCTTGATTTAAAAAAAAGCAATGAGCTGGAGCCCTGCAAAATCACAGTGTTAGCTCATTATTTTAAGTCACTAGTTAGAAGAGTGTTATGACAAACAGCACTGGTTTCTTTCCCAAAGGAACTGGGCTTCTTTCTAATGCATTTGCATTTTATTCCTTAGAGAACATGTCTGAGATGTATAATGAGAGGCTTTTACAGGCTGCAAGTTTCATGTAAAAAGTTTTGTCAATATCAGTAGATATTTTTTCCCTTTACAATTATATATACACAAAGACTTAGGCATGACTAGATGTAAGACACATAACAACAAATGAGTGCATATTTGTTTTACATAATTTTATACATATTACACACACAAATACACATGGTATTTGCTAAAGAAAAACAAAATCTAATTAAACCTAGAAGGCAGCATCTTGTGCTATGATCACAGTGCGCAGAGTAAGGTTAATTTTACCCCAGAAAAGTAATTCACTGAAAGGATTATTAGTGCTGTGTAAAGGAAACAGCACTATTAGAAAAACTTCCATTGCAAACTTTAAAAAATATCTATTTTCCTGTTCCATAATCTGATTAGTACGTATTGTAGGTAATGCAAAGGAAGTATTTTTTGTGGATCTTATTTTATGTATATATTTCATATTTTTGTCTATCACAAGACTTAAGGTCTTCATAATACTGTAGTATCTCTCCTTGTGAAACTGTTCCACATTGTATAGAAACTTAAATAGTCATTGGGACAGAGAAAGAGAATGAGTATGATTCTATAGCCTGGGTTTAGAGTATTCAACCTGGCAGATGAGGGTCCAGTCTGCCTGCTTCAATGACTATTTAGCTATTTATCCAAAGTGGACCAGCTTCAGCCGCAGAAACAGATACCCCACATCAGAATATCCCATAGCTCAGTGGTCTCCTGAGAGGCAGACGACCACATATCAAATCTTTTCTTCCCTGCTCATGTAGACCGGGGAATTCAAGCCAGGTCTTCCACATCCTGGGTGAGTGCTGTACAAAAAACGGAAATCCAATTACCAACTTTGCCTCCTCCAGCTAGTTTTTATATGGCTCTGATCAGGTAGGTACTCAAGAGAGAGAGAGGGTGGGGCTTAGGTAGTGGTGTAATAATTGGCCTACACATTTACCCTAGCTGTAAGCTTAACTGTAACAAGTGAATGTTTATAAAATGTCACAATAACCTATAACAACAAATGTTGATGGGAAAAGAGGGAAAGATTGAATTAGTCCAAACAACAAAGACCTACTAATAGAATTCAAGGACTGTGTTTACCAGGCAAGGTGTTAAAAAGAACATATAGGACCGCAAATCTATGAACCAAAATTGGCATGTGGGAAATTAGGCCTATTTGATGGACAAAATATGGGATAGGCTATTCTTCACCTCACTCCCTTTAGGGTCCTCAGGTAAAAATATGCAAGGGAAAAGGCGGCTATAGACACACTGGCTCTCAGAAACGAGGAGATGGAGCAAGCTTCACCATGATGGGTGCCACCCACACCTTCTCCTGGGGCATTAGACATTTGTAATCCCAATCCTGAGAGATGTCCAGGCCATAGAGGGGGACCCAAGAGACATTGGTGTTTGGGATTTAGCTGTGGAGGTGGCAATCTGGGATGTCAAACTTTGTCACGTCTCAGTTTTCCCCCTCCTGTGTTTCTATTTCTTCCATACATTATTTTTTCTTTCCTATCACTTTCATTTTCCTTCTGTCTGATAAGAATCTGTTTTAGCCAGGCAAAACTGTATATTTTGCACCACTGTTCTAAGCCTGTGACCAGAAAGGCAGCTAAAAAAAAAATGCCCTAAGCAGCCTAGTGTGGGTACAAGTTTGTCAGGTCTCAAAGTGGCTAATAAAACCATGTACTGTATCTGTTTTCCCAGCTGTGAGGTTGCAAGTGACAGTCAACACCATGGACAGAAGCTGCAATTTCTAACTTTGCTGAACTTTTTTCTTCTCTCTTGTGGGTGTTTGTTTTGTTTTGTCTTCCAGGAAATGGGACTGGACTTCAACAATAGCAGTGCTAGCCCATCTAAATTATTTCCCCCCCTTTCTTCCAAAAAGGACAGCTATTATTCTGGTAACATTTAAGACTTTTAAACAAGGCAGAGGGTTCTCCTAAAGATTTTCTATAGCTAAAGGGAAAGGAAACATGGGATAGTGTAAAAACAAAAGTCGTACTTAGTACTTTATATTTCAAATGCTTTAACTGTTTTCCCCCCGTATCTTCAGTTTAAAAGGTTAAAAAATAATAGTGTGCTTACCATGGTAGCAAGCAGACTGGGGTCTTGTACACCAAACTCTGAACTGTGTTTATTGTCTGGATATACCGCAAGAAGAACAGGAAACTTGTTATGAGTTTAATCAGGCCACAACTTTATTGTATAGGTGTCTGGGACTACCTGGCAGATAAAGTGTACAGTGCAGGCAAATCCATGCTTATTTAAATCAATTTTCCAGGGCTTTCACCAGCCTCCCTTTGTTTAATCCAAGTTTATTCAACTCGGTTTTCTGGGGCTTTCACCAGCCCCCTTTTGTTTCCATCCAGGTCCCCCAGCCACCCATGGCTTGGACCTTACCATCCACCAGCCTCATAAGAGGATTAAGGAGGGCTATGAGAATGGAGGGGGTTGGCTCCCTGCTGTACCAATCATAGGTATCCCCAAACCCCAACCCCATTCTGTTCCTTTATCCAGGACTTCCTTTTAAGTCCTCTACCAGGCCATTCTTCTGGTCAATGGCTGCCCTCCCCATGGATTACCGGCACTGAACATCTGCCACAAGTTGGTGCCAGCCATTTGCTTGGCTGCTTCCCACCCAACCCCACCAGACACCTGCAAGTGGCCTCTTGGCTAGCAGCCCTACTGGGGAGAAACAACCCATTGTCCTATGTGCAATCATCAAAGGCACCAGCAGCTACATTGTCCTTGACCTATTACTGTAGCAACTGCCCTTAATGGAGGGCCACATAGGGAATCCATTCTCTGCATCCTCGTATTGCCAAGACTCCTTAAAAGAAAACAAAATAAACAACTTGTAAACTGGGGCCAAATTCCACATTTGCCAACCACATGACATTCAGATGTTCCAGAGAGCCCGTGGCTTCTGTAATTTGGCAAGCTGGAAATGAGACAAGGTGTCTGCTATGCCATTATCCATGCCCAGCACATTCTTGGAAGAAAAACTAGATGTTGACGGTTAAACATTGGAGAACAAATGCCCCCTACCAACTTTCCAATCCCGTGCGATCTGGAAGTTTGGCAATTGATAACTTGTAGCACTGCTATGTTCTCGCACCAAACGCACACCCGTATATTAGCCCAAAATTAATAACCATTTGTACCTTCACAATGATACCCCCTTAAATTGACGTAGAAAACTTTTCTACACCCACAGTTCTTACTACAACTGTGTAGCGACTCGTATGTAATTGTGTGGTCTGGCTATGCCAGCCGTTGCCACTGCCAGCCAAGCACAAAAAGCCCGCCCTGGGACAACAACCCTGCAACCCTCCCAGTGCTCAGTGTCTGATCAGATCTCCAGGTAATCACTCTAGCTGACTTACACTCCCTGTGAGCAGCTTCTCTGAATGAGACTGTCCCTCTGCAAGTAGGGTGACCAGATGCCCCGATTGTATAGGGTCAGTCCTGTTTTTTGGGTCTTTTTCTTATATAAGCTCCTATTACCTCTCACCCCGTCTCCCGATTTTTCACACTTGCTGTCTGCTCATCCTATCTGCAAGGAAATGGGGAACTTCCCTCATTTTGCCTTGCTGTTACCCGCCCTGCAACCTGTCTTGCCTTGCTACCTCTCTCTCCCAGGTCCATTTGTCACAGTGCTAATCTGACCACAACAAGAACAGAATGAAACCTGATTCCTCCATGTGTCTGGCAAAAAGCAAGGTTGAGATGAGAGGGAGCAAAGCTATTTTTTCTCCCTCCCCTCCCCTCAAGGCCTGGTGATCTGCTTGGACACTGAGCAATCATGCTAGCTGACTCACTGTCCCTGTGAGCAGCTTCTACCCTGAATGAGCCTGTCCCTCTCTGGGGAAGTGGGGAGCTTCCCCCCATTTTCCCTCCTCTTGCCCTCCTGCAACCTGTGGCACCATGCTGCCCAGCATGCCTGGATACTCTGTTACCTGCTGCTGCCTTGTTGTCTTCCTCGCTGCTTGGACGTAGAGACTTGCCCCTCTCCAGTTTCCTACCTTTATGCATATTCCTGGGGGAAGGAGTAAGGCACCGCTGCAAAGCACCTTTTGCAGCAGATTCTGACCTTCCTTCTTCCCCCCCCACCTCCTGAACCACAAAGCAGAGCTGCCCTTCTTTAGGTAAGCCCAGACAAATTTTGCCCCACCTTTAGTTGTGGTGCAGTCATTTCTGAACAGTTTCAGGACCATGTTAACACCTTTAACTCTGGGCCCTTTATTCCATCCTAGGTAATATAACAGCGTGAGATAGGCATTCAAGAACCAAAACATAGTGTGCATGCGCAAAGGCAGAAATATAGACATCTAGTAGACTCTTACACAGAATATTTAGATGCTTACTGGGTTAGGGAACAAATGAGCAGAGGTGTTATGGATCACAGCAATGCCTACATCTGTGATTTAGATGCCTAAACCTCTGCACCTAAGTCCCTTTGTGAATGTGCACTGAAGTGGGTTGCCTCTAAACCCTTGTTGGATCTGGGATTCAGGAGAAAAAGGTAGGTTTAATAGAATTGCAGTTATTGGACTTGCTTGTAAGTGCACAATGGTTTTCATGTGGCAAAAATCAATTATTTCTCTCAGCGGAATAGACAATTGAGAATAGAAAGGTCTCAGACTAGTTTGCTGGTGTATATATTTATTTGTTTGCCCAGTGGGAAGAAATACTCAAAAAAACAAGAAAGAAAAAGAAGCATATGTCACTTATTTGTGTTGCAAATGTGCCCAGACTTAAAAATAATGCTATAATTCTGGGTTGGAAATGACAGACTTGCTTTGGGGATTTTACTGCTCAATAGATGAATCTCCAAAGCTCCATTGTCCACCTCAGTTTTCATAAACACCCAACATGTTTACTATCCCTTTTCAATCTTAAATTATTGGCTAAATATTTCATAAGATCACTTCTTTTTCCTGGCCAGAAACATCATGAAAAATAGCCTTTCCAACAACAGCTGTCACTTCTGGTCCTCAGTAGAACATGAAAGTTCAGACATGATAAGAAATGAAGATAATCAAATAGGATTTAAAAATTAGTCAGAATTCCATAATGTGCTTTTTATTTTGAAAACCAGCTTTCATTGGAACGTCTTCGCACCCATGTCCAATTTTATCAGGTCCAACTGATGTTCACTGTAGCTACAAAGAGGATCTAACATAGTATCATTCCTTATCACTGAACCTATTCACCTACGAGAAGAAACTTCCAGGTATGAGATATTTCCAAATTCTCTTGGGCTATACCATCAATGATCAATGTTTTCCTAAAACAGAGGTAAAACAAAGTGCAGAGAGAGGTGATAATTTTAAAATACTCAAGTTAGAAAGCATTCTACCTGTGCAGGTGCACTGGGTTCCCACTCAGGGCCAGCTCTAGCCATTTCGCACGGCGGCACGCCGTGAGGGGCTCTCTGCCGCTCGCCGGTCCCACGGCTCCGGTGGACCTCCCGCAGGCGTGCCTGCGGATACTCCACCGGAGCCACGAGACCAGCAGACCCTCCACGGAGACGCCTGCGGGAGGTCCACCAGAGCCGCCTGCCACCCACCCGGCAACCGGCAGAGAGCCCCCCTGCGGCGTGCCACCCCAAGCATGCGCTTGGTGTGCTGGGGCCTGGAGCCAGCCCTGTTCCCACCACATCTCTTGTATATGAAACATGACAAAGTCTCTGAGACTATTCCGTTGTTACAGTGAGGTCTCTTTTCATCATTCTGACAATATAATATTTCCCTCACTTTAATGTGCTTTTATATTGTCCAAGCTCTGTAACAGAGTCTTGATGTAAATAAAAAGTAAATCCCTACAGGTGTAAAATATTAAATGGAAAACTCCACCATATCATAAATTGTCTATTTAGTCCATGCCTTTCTAGTGAATTTTACATCCCCAGACTTCCACAATATCTGCACTGTTTTACTAAAGTGAAATCTAAACACTGAATAAAATACTCAATTACAAAGGAAAACAGAGAAACAAAAGAAAGTATTTTTCCTTTTTATAGTATTGATTTCTCCTGTCAATCATTACATAAACATATGACAAATATCCTTTATTTGCAAAACGTTTTGCAGAAGTTTTTCAAAGGTTTTTTTCCCCCAACTCAACCTTGAGATTGTGTAATTTGAATTGCTCCAGTTCATAATTACAAACTGATCTGGATACAACATTTATATGTATGGCCCTTTATACAATACTTATATAATATTATATCCAGATCAGTTTGTAATTATGAACTGGAGCAGTTCAAATTACATGATATTATCTATCTGTCCATCTATCTATCTAGATATATGACGGATTGACTAGAAGACAATTACCAGACCAATAGGTTTTTATATTTTGACTAACTCTGTGATGGAGACAATTTTCACTTTGCTGGCATTCAAAAGGATTTGCTCCTTGAAGGAGTAGATCCAAAATGGAAAATACAAACTTATCAGCAACAAGATTACTCTAGTTTATAGTCCTATGCACACACTGTCTAAATGAACTACTCCAACTTCCATGTATGAGTTTGTCCACATTTTCCATCGTGTACATTTTAGCAAAAGCAGAATCTGTTTGCTGCATTTATTTTCATGATGCAAAGAAAACATTTATACATGACACAAAAAGTAAAGTCATTAGTCAACAGGTCATCCCTGTTATTTTTCATTGTATTGAGCTCATTTGAACCTCATAGGCCATTTCTGTTTTCTTCAGGGACATTGACTGAGCTATTTTCTGTTCTCATAGGAGTTTATCTGCTTGTTGTTCTCAGATGTTCTGTTTATTCCTGGAGTCTAAATGATCTTCAACCAGCTCTTTATGAGATGACCATATCTACTTTAAGGATTATGATGTAGGCTTCCTTGATCATGCTTGAGTTTTATATTTTATACTGTGAGATTGAATTATAAAGAAAGGCAGCCTACTGTATACAATATTTGACAAGAGAACTTTAAAATATATATTTTAAACAGTTGACTATTACTCTAAAATTTATTTTCTAGTTACAGTATCTGTTAAGTCAGTCCCAAACACCTTTACAGATTGCATTACAAATGAATTAAATAAAAGTAATACTGAAACCTCAACTGAAGTAACCTCTAAAAAGGAAAATCACCTTTTAAAATATGCTAAGCTGTGAGACATGTCTAACTGAAATGCACTGGGTTATTAAATGTAATTTTATTAAGTCATTTCACAGTGTCTCCTAGCTTCCCTTCATGTCTTTAAAGTTTCACTTGCCACCTAGAAAGCCTTCTATAAGTTTCTCCATTCTATTTTTTTTTTTAGTTCCTTATTGGGAATCAACCTGCTTATTGCACCAAGGAAAATTTAACCAGGAAAGAAAACATTCAAATTAGATTGAAGCTGAGAAGGTTTGCAGAAATTTAATCTCTATGTAGAAAATAGGTATTGGCTGGCTACAAAATAATATATCTTTTTTGCTAATTGCTCCATTTATGCAGAGCATCCTTTCTGCCGATGCACTATAAGCAGAAAGGATTCTGAGCACATCTTGGTCTCAAGGCATTAGGCTGCAACATTAGCCATTTCCCAGAACTATCACCATAAATGGCTTCGAGAGCTCCTTGGCCAATTCTTTTAAAACTACTGAGTGCAAGTTTTCTGGTCCTGCAGATTTATTTTATTTATAAAAATAACAATATTTAGGGGTTGCTATTTGACATCCTCTTCAGTTGCTGTTAAAGTGATAATAAAATACTTTCCATTTGAAGGTGTGAATATATGCTGGAGGTCTCATGCTGCTGGTACTAAAATGTCTTCCAAATTTCTAACTATTATAGATGACATTTTCCTTGCTGAAGGAGTGTTGCAACCAACACACACACACACACACACACACACACACACACACACACACACACACACACACACACACACACACACACACACACACTTAAAAGAAACAGTTTCACAAAGTTGAAAACAATGAGCCAAAGCAGTTGGGAGAAAGAATTTAAACAAAAAAATTGTGAATGATAATTGGGAATTGTTTAAGAACATTTCACTAGATGCTCAAAAAGCCACAAATGATGGAGGAGGATACACTGGTTTAAAAAAAAATAATCTTGCTTAGAGGAGATGTGAAGGCAGCTATTAAAAAAATTCAGTGTATATAACAAATGGAAGTAAGGGGAAGATTATAGTAATTAGTATAAATTACAAGTTAGGAATTGTGGAAAATTGATAAAGGAAGCTAAAGATGCAGGCAAACTCTATGGCCAGCATAATAAAAGGACAAAGAAGCAGTTTACTCAGTATATTAGGAACAAAAAGAACCCTAAGAAAAGAATTGGTTCGTTACTAGATGAAAATGGTAGAATTGTCAATAATAATGCAGAAAAAAGACAGGTGTTCAATACCTATTTTTGTTTGGTATTTGACATTTTTAAATCAGCAGGTCTGCATATCTTACAATCAAGACTTTTAAAAGAGCTGTCTTAGGAGCTCACTTGACTGTTAATGTTGATTTTCAAGACTTTGTATGCTGGTAAAGTTCCAGAAGACTAGAAGAAAGCTCAGGTGCCAATATTTAAAAAGAGTATTGGGATGACTGGGCTAATTTAAGCCTGTCAGCCTGACTTAATGGGCAAAATAATGGAAAGGCTGACAAGGGACTAGAGAGATAAAGAAATAGAAAAGGGTAATATTGTGACAGGTTGGGCCAGAGAGAACCCCTTGGGACTGCCACCTGATGTGCTGAGACTACCTCTGAACCCATTTTCCCTGAGAGCTTGGGACTTCAGTATCCTGTCTTGTTGAGCCAGACACACTAGCCTGCTACAAACAAACACAGACCCGGGTCTGAACCACGTCCCCCAAAAGCTGCAGACTTAAATGAAGACAGCCTAGAAAGTGCTCCTGTCTCTAACACCCAGATACCCAGTTCCAAATGGGATCCAAACCCCAGATAAATCTGTTTTTCCCTGTATAATGTTTATAGAGGGTAAATTCATAAACTGTTCGCCCTTTATAACGCTAATAGAGAGATATGCAAGCTGTTTGCTCCCCTAGGTATTCATTACTTGCTCTGGGTTAATTAATAAGCAAAAAGTGATTTTATTAAGTATAGAAAATAGGATTTAAGTGGTTCCAAGTAATAACAGATAGGGAAAAAAAAGTAAATTACCAAGCAAAATAAAACAAAAACACACAAGTCTAAGCCTAATACAATAGGAAATCTCCCCCTCAAAGATGTTCCAATAAGCTTCTTTCACACACTAGACTCCTTTCTAATCTGGGCCCAATCCTTTCCCCTTGTACAGTTCTTGTTGCAACTCAGGTGGTAATTTGGGGTTTTTTCATGACTGCAGCCCCTTTTGTTCTGTTCCACCCCTTTTATAAGTTTGGCACAAGGCGGGAATCTTTTGTCTCTTTGGGTCTACACCTCTTCTTCTAAATGGAAAACGACCAGTTTTAAGATGGATTCTAGTACCAGGTGACATGGTCACATGTCCTGTGAGACCTCATTCTTCCTGGACTGACACATAGGAATGCTTGCAAGTAAACAGAGCCATCTACCATCAGTTCTCCTGGTTAATGGCAGCCATCAAGATTCCAAACCACCATTAATGGTCCACACTTTGCATAATTACAATACGATATTATTGTATTGTATATTTTATATTTCATATTTCTAGTTTCAGACACAAGAATGATACATTCATACAAATTGGATGACCACACTCAGTAGTTTATAAGCTTTGTAATGATACCTTACAAGAGACCTTTTGCATGAAACATATTCCAATTATATTATAGTCACACTTATTAGCATATTTTCATAAAATCATATGGAGGGCAACATCACAAACATAACTAATGCCAATCAACATTAGTTCATGCAAAATAGATCCTAACAAACTAACTTGATATCTTGTTTTGATGAGATTAAAAGTTTCATTGACAAAAATAATAAGTATTGATGCAATATGCTTATACTTCTTTAAGGCATTTGAACTGGTACCTCATGACATTTTGATTTAAAAAGTAAATTGATACAAAATTCTAATAGGCTCCTGAAGGTATTGGTTCTTGACACTATTCTATTGAATATTTTATCAATGAAGTGGAAAAAAAGCACAAAAAGCATCCCTATTAAAGTTTGCAGTTGACACAAAGATTGGGGGAGTGATAAATAATGAGGAGGACAGGTCACTGATACAGAGCAATCTGGATTGCTTAGTAAACTGAACACAAGCAAAAAATATGTTTTTTAAGACAGTCAAATGTATAGAATGTATTACACTTCTAGAAACAATATAGACCATGTTCACAGAATGGGGAGACCCTATACTGGGAAGCAGGGATACTGAAAAAAAACTTGAAGGTCATGGTGAATAATCAGCTGAACATGAGCTCAGTGTGATGCTGTGGCCAAAAGGGTTAATGCAATCTTTCAGTGTATAAACAGAGGAATCAAGTAGGAGTAGAGATTTTGTTTTATCTCTGTATTTGGCACCTGTGACCAGTATTACAATATTATGTCTGGTGTCCACAACTGAAGAAGAATGTTGGTAAATCGGAGAAAGTTCAGAGAAGGGCCATGAGAATTATTACAGTATTGGAAAACATGTCCAATATAGAGTAGAGGAGCTCAATCTATTTCGTTTAGTAAACTGAAGGCTAAGGAGTGACTTGATCACAGTTTATAAATGCATAGATGGGGGAACACAACTTTGATAATGGGCTCTTCAGTCTAGCAGACAAAGTTTTAACAAGATCCTGTTGTTGGAAGCTGGAGATAGACAATGTCATACTGAACATAAGGTGATAATTCTTTAACAGTAAATCACTGGAAGAATTTACAAAGGGTTGCAGTGGATTCTCCATCAATTGCAATTTTTAAATTCAAGATTTAAATGGTTTTCCTAAAAGCTATACACTTGTTCAAGGAAGAATTAATTCAAGGAAGTCCCATGGCCAGTATTGAGCAGGAGATCAGACTCTCTTTGACTTTATAATTTATGACTATACCATCCAGGTTTTTTTCCAAATGCAGTACATACTTACTGAACACTATGCATTTTCTGTATTATTATTGACAATTCTATCATCCCTCTCGTATTGGACCCATATAATTGCTAAGCTTTCTTTTGTTCCTAATATATTAAGATTAATCTTACTGTCTTTAACAGTACAGTCTATATTCTTTCAATAATACATTTAATTTCCCTTATTAACTGCCTGCATTTCATAACTACTAATATATAATCATTACAATCAACTGCTGTCTTTGTTTTATATAAATATACACATTTCCCTTTAACCAGGATAGCATAGCATTACAGGTTTATTAGCATGTGTTTGGGCTTACTGCATTACAAATGAGTGGAACAGTCATCAATAAATTTTACAGGTTATTCTAAATGAGTTCCAATAAAAACAATTGATTGTTATTTTTGCATATGTTTTGACTTGTAGAGCCAGGAGCTTTTAATTAAACACAACCCACACTGTATAGAAGGAGAAAAAGATATAACTACTATATTTCATTCTCTAAAAATGACCACAAACAGCTTTTCTATGCAGTGTACTGTTAAAATGTTAAAAAGTGTTATCTCTCCAGAGTTCCTAGTGATGGAAGAAAGTGGTGTTGGCAACATCTTTTTTCCAAGTCTGTAAATCTCTCATATGTAGTTCTCTAGGAGGAGGAGGATATATTGGACCTTAAACCTTAGTTCAGGACTATGTATTATTCACCATGCACCTCAGGCCAATATATGTGAGTGGCAGTGAGGGAATGAAATTGTGCATTTGGAGGGAAAAACAAAACAAAAATTGTGTTATCCCATTTTAGATGGATTGATTGGCAGAGTGGCAATTAAATGAGAAAAGGTGCATGCTGAATGCAATTTTTCATACAAACATCATCAACACATGTAAAGTCTACTTCCATGTGTATATCTTTTTATATATATAATTAGAAAGACAAGATCTAATAGCTTATATAATTAAACACAGTTGTGACAGCTGTCAGCGTGGATGAAATACTGGGGTTTGAATCAGGAATCTACAGAAAACATATGGCTGTACTGCATCCTAAAGATCTAATATCTGTAACTAGTGCTGTAACTGATGTACACTCTCTGTGGACTGGGCACAGAGACCAACATACAGACACGTGCACTGTCTCTCTCTCTCTCTCTCTCTCTCACACACACACACACCCATATTCAAGTAGAAAACAGCAAATCCCAGAAACTTGTGGAACTTAACCTTAGAGTTCTTTTAAGTATTTCAGAAATATTATATGCAATGCACTTTGTAAGAGGCAAAACCCGTACTGGAAGATTAGAAGCTCTTGAAGCTTTAAGTATTAAATTTCTAAGCAGCTGCTCTTATATGTCCATGAAATCTTGGGAAGCATGTACTGATGAGAGAGAAATATGTCTGATTCATACAGACATGCAGATATGCATGCACACACTGGTAACAAATTAGTTTTCAACTTCAAAAGCAAATAAACAAAAATTGTAGTTCCCCTAAAGCATGAACAGATTATGAACTAATTAGTATAGTCTGATTATATTTCCCCTCCAGAAAAGGCTACTACTGTAATTTAATTGGCTCAATCATAGGCCCCAATTTTCAGATGTGGCTTCTAATATTGTGTGCCTCAATTTTGGGGCATCTAGCTTTTATGCACATTTTTCTGACCATCCCTACTATGCTTTAATATTGGCCTAGTCTACATATTTATAGTGCTGCACCTTTTTTGCAACCTGATCTAAAGCGCACTGAAGTGAATGAAAAGACTTTTCAATGGACTTTGGATCAGGCAAGAGATGAATTACAAAAGTCCCATGCTATATTTATATTCTCCATTGAAATAATAGGAAACTGTTCTGCACAGAATGCCTGTATGTACTGTCTGCTGATAACGTTCACATGTTAAGGGCAGACTAGAATGTATACTTACTGATGCTGGTGTAAGTTCTATGTTGTGAATGCCACTTTGACTATTACCATAATTAAGTCAAAGTTTCCCAAAAAATTGATGCACGCTGTTTCATAATATTTACATGGGAACTCATTTCCAAGAGTGTTGAGCGGCTGCAGTTCCTATTGGTGTAAGGTGGAACAGTGAGTGCTACGTGTCACAGTCCTGCTGAGTCCCCTTGGCTGATCATCAGTGTGCTGTACTGGACACACTGTTTGGGTCCCACATGCTTTGAGCCAATTGGGTCTTGGCATCATCCAGACACTGTTCTTAGTTCTGATCTCTAAAGCATACACCTGGGGTATTCTCTGTTGTGCAGAAGGTTATTAAAAGTCAATGGCTCAGTTAGCAGCAACTCCATTGTCCCACTAGGATAAGGATATTCAGTGTTGATGGGCCCTTCATGGCTTTGTTTCAGCTTCTCAGCCATAGTCAGTTCCTGATACAAAACAGAGGATCTAATGTACACTGAAGGTTACAACCACAAATATTTGACAAAACAAAAATAAATTCATAAATTGACAGACTTATTTCCAAATTGTCATACCTAACACCTGTGGCATTGAGACATATAGTGCCAAACCTTCCGTCATTACTCAATCCAACATGGTTTGGGAAGGGCAAGGATTGTGGGCCATTTTGTAATTGCCCTAATCCTCACCCTGATGTTCTTCTCTGCAACATGGCCGCATTCTGTGTCCATGGAGCACTACTCCAGCCAGGAAGGAGAACCTCAAATCTCAGCAGGAAAAGCTGAGAATTTGTGAATCCCAAACCCAATCTCTGCTGCACAGAGGCTCTTCCCCAGTCTTAACATAGTCCAAGGTCCCAATCCTACAGCTGCATCCAGGAAGCTCTCTGGAGGTGAAAGTATCTGCTTACACAGCCCTGCATGAGTCCATAGACAGATACAATTGTAGGATCATGGTCTAAGTTAGAAGCACGCAGAATTGTGAAATATTTTTGCACTGCAAATATTGCGAGAGCTGTTTGACAAGTGCAAGACTAAGATTATCCTCAATTCATTTTATTGATTTCGCCTATAAAAATTTTGACTTAAAGAACTAGCCATATAAAAGGTTATACTTTAATGACGTATCTAATAAATTCAACTATAGGGGGGCCCCCTATGTGTGAGCCTTTTCTACACAGAACTCCTGTAGCGTATCTTGCATCTCAAGTTCAGTGTTGCTTTTACATATTGGACAATAAGATGCTTTTGTTCAACAATAAAGAGAAAACACTGGTTTCAAAATTGACAAAATTTGTAACTGCCTCATGACATCTCAAAGCAAAGTGACTTGACAGTTATTACATCTAATCTGATTTTTCTCAAAAAGGTCTGATGAGCTGCAGGTGAATTTAGGTGACAAATCTGAGGAATTGTCCCAGTTTGAGATGTCAGTCGAGGAGATTTTGGGACACATTGATAAATATAAACAGTAATATGTCACCATAACCAGATGGTATTCATCCAAGAGTTCTGGAGGAACTCCAGTATGACTTTGCAGAACTATTAACTATGGTATGTAACTTTTTGTTTAAATCAGCGTCTATAACAGATGGGTGGTGGATAGCTAATGTGACACCATTTTTTAAAAAAAGGCTCCAGAGGGGATCCTGACAATTACAGACCATTATGCCTAACATCAGTGTCAGGAAAACTGATGGAAATTATAGGAAGGAACAGAATTATCAGACAGATGTATGTACATGATACGTAGGAGAAGAGATAACACAACTGTTGTAAAGGGAAATCATGCCTCACCAATCTATTAGAATTCTCTGAGGGTGTCAACAAGCATGTGGACAAGAGTCATCCAGGGGATACAATGTACTTTCAGAAAGCCTTTGATAAGGTTCCTTATGCTCTTAAGGAAACTAAGCAGCTATGTGATAAGAGAGATGGATCAGTAACTGTTTTAACTGTTTAGAAGAAAGGAAACAAAGGTAGGAATAAACAGTTTTCACAATAGAGAGAGGTAAATAGCAGGGTCCCTGAAGGATCTGTACTGGGATCAGTGCTGTTCACCATATTCATAAATATCTGGAAAAAGGGGTAAACAGTGAAGTGGCAAAGTTTGCAGACAATACAAAATTAATCAAGATTGTTATGTCCAAAGCTGATTGCAAAAAGTTTCAAAGAGATCTCACAACACTGTGTTACTGGTCAAGAAAACAGCAGATGAAATTCAATATTGATAAATATAAAGCTTTGCAAATTGAAAAACATAATCCCTGCTATACATATAAAACGATGTGATCTAAATTAGCTGTTACTGATCAAGAAAGATCTCAGACTCATCATGGATGACTCTCTGAAAAGATCTGCTCAAAGTCAGAAAAGCTAACCGAATGTTAGGAACCCTTAGGAAAGGGATATATAACAAGACAAAAATATCATAATGCTACTTCAGAAATTCTTTGTACACCCATGATGTGAATATTGCATGCAGTTCTGGTCATCCCATTTCAAAAGATATATTAAAACTAGAAAATGCAGGGAGAAGTGTAACAAAAATGATAAGGGATATGGAATGGGTTCCATATGAGGAGAAATTTTTAAAAGATTGAGACTATTCAGCTTAGAAAATAGATGACTAAGAGGAGATATAATAGAGGTCTATAAAATCATGAATGGCATGGAGAAAGTATGTAAAGGGATATTATTTACCCCTTTACATGACATATGAACCCGGGGTCACACAATGAAATTGACAGGCGGAGGTTTAAAAACAAACAAAAGGAAGTACTTTTTCACACAACACACACATTAGAATTCATTGTCAGTGGATGTTGTGAAGGCCAAAAGTATCACTGGGTTCAAAAAAGAGCTAGATAAGTTCATGAAGGATAGGTCCATCAATGGATATTGGCCAAGATGGTCAGGGATGCAACCCCGTGCTTTGGATGTCCCTAAACTTCTGACTGCTAGACAAAAGGGGATGGATCATTTGATAAATTGCCCCGTTCTGTTCGCTCCCTCTGAAACATTGTGTATCAGCCAATGTGGGAAGACAGGATATGGGTCTAGATGGATCACTAGTCTGCACCAGTATAGCCATCCTTTTGTTCCTACGTTATGCAGGGGTAACACCACATATATTTCTGCTATGGACTTACAAAACAGATAATTATTTTTTCAAATATCAAACTTCCTTTGAAACTGGAGCAAAAGAACATTTTCTAACTGAGCTGCTCACTTTTATTCTCTCAGAGAATTCCTGTGAGTATTTTAAGAAATACTCTCTATTTATGGTTTATACAAAAGATCAGGCTAATTTTCATTTTAGAGAAATTTTTGTACCAATATTAGACTCTAAGATAGAAACAAATGATTTGTATTAAAAAGCCACAAAGTATAGTAATAGGATAGAGGGCTAGAATACTACTGAGTTGTGTTCTGCACTTTAAAAAAAGAAAATACAGAATAAAAGGTTGAAATTCAATCATATCCCATGTAACAGAAAGCTCATTTTAAAAAAAAAAATAGTGCCTGTCTGAAGTAACATCTCTTCCCCCATATAGTCCATATTTCGTATATAAATGAATGTTTCATTTGCCAAAGAACTGGATTTCCAAAAACAAAACAAAACAAAAACTAAAGAGATTTTGTGTCCTTTATCTGTTAAACTGAGCTCTGTCATTTCACCCCACTCCTTAACAGCAGGTAGAGACACTTAATTTGAAACCTGTCCTAGACTCACCTATCAACAAGCTCTTATATAATTTGCAAATATTATATATATATATATATATATATATATATATGAAACCTGTCCTAGACTCACCTATCAACAAGCTCTTATATAATTTGCAAATATTATATTATATATATATATATATATATATATATATGTGTATCAGGCAAATAGTTCACAGCTTAGCTCTGGCTTATGTACAAAATATAGAAGGAAAGAAAAAGGACATTTTCATTTCCTTTCATTTATTTTGTAGTATCCATTATGTGACATAGTTCCTCCTCTATCTTGGTGGGTCCTGCGCTTCTGTGGCAGATTTGCTCACCTCAGTGATCTTCCCCACAGTCTGGGTCAACTTCTCCTGTGTCTGAACAGGAGTTGGAAGGTTTGGGGGGAATCCTGGCCCACCCTCTACTCCAGGTTCTAGCCCAGGGCCCTGTGGATTGCAGCTGTCTATAGTGCCTCCTGTAACAGCTGCATGACAGCTACAACACCCTGGGCTACTTCCTCATGGCCTCCTCCAAATACCTTCTTTATCCTCACCACAGGACCTTCCTCCTGGTGTTTGGTAACACTTGTACTCCTTAGTCCTCCAGCAGCACTCACTTTCACTTTCAGCTCCTTGCACCTCTTGCTCCCACCTCCTCTGTGTCTGCTGGGGCACCGGGGGTGTGGCGTGGAGCCTGCCCCCGGTCCATCCGTGTCCCCCTTCGCCCCCACCACCATCGTTGCCCCCTCCACCACCCCCGCTGGCTGTTTTCCTTCTGCTTTGGACTCCTGCCTCTGAGTCTGAGCTGCTCGCCTGGCTCACCACGCCCACTTCCACCATTTGGGCCTGCAGCAGCAGCAGCAGCCAACCATTGACTTTTTGGCACAAGTGCCTGTGGATGCACCACCTCCCACCTCCTCCTGGACTGATCCCCTGCCCTTTGCCACATTTGTCCACCCCACCTATTTCCCTCTGCGGCCCTGATAGTTCTGCCCCGGCCCTGCAGCTGTCCCCGTGGTCCCTCTACCCCAATCCCAGCTCGCCCTTTCCCCCCACCCTGTGCTCCCCCAGCCCTGATCGGTCCCCCCCATGCGCCCACGCCCCCTCCCAGGCGCTTGTGCCCTTCCCCATTTGGTTTCCCCTTGTTCACTGCATTCCCCCCTCTGCCGTTGCCCCCCGCTCCCCTAGTGCAACTGGAGGAGCCGGAACCCCCCTCTGCGTTGGTGCCCTGAAACAATCCCACCTTTAGGTCCTTGGTTGCTCCCTACGCCCCTTTAGCCTTCCCCTTCCAGCGCCCTCCTCCCCTGCCTGCAGCCTAGTGGGGAGGGGTGGCCGCCTCCTCTCCTTCCCCTCCCCTCGCTGTTTGTCCCCCTCCCCGCTCTCGTTATGGCAGGGGACGCGGCGGGGGAGACCCCTCGCGATGCTCCCACTGCCCCTCCTCCACCTGCCCCCGGGTCCACTGCCCAAGCCTCTACCTCGACCGCCGCTGCCGATCCACCTACCACCGCCCCTGCTGGGGCACCGGCGGCGGCGAGTACTGGGGAGACCTCCTTTGCTGCCACGTCTCTCGCCCCTTCTGATTCAGGGGGAGCCCCCCCAGCCGGTGGGAAGAGTCGGGGTGGGAAGAAGGGTAAGGGCCCCGCTAAAAAGGCCAGGCCCTCCATGGCGGAGACTGCCCCCGCTGCCGCAGCCCCACTACGGGCTGCGGCATCCCTCCCCGCTATTCCCTCCACCAGCTCTGCAGGTGTCCGTCCCCTGGCCCGCAGGGCGTACGCCCAGGTGGCGGCGGCCCCCCCAACTGCTGCTGCTTCTCCGACCGCTGCTTCCGCCAACATCTACAGCGGCCGGGGCCCCTTTCCCACTTTGACCAGGAAGCACGGCGTCCATTGCCTCCTGGTGCCCGCCTCGCCCCACGTGGAGACCTACGTGCGGGCATTGGCGAGGGTGGTGGGGCCCACAGCCATCGTGACAGCCTCCAAAATGTACGGGAAGGTGGTCTTCTTCCTGGCATCGGAGGCCGCCGCCCAGGAGGTAGTAGAGACGGGCCTGGCGGTAGGGGGCGTGTTCGTCCCCCTGGAGCCGTTGGAAGACCTGGGGATCCGCTTAATCTTGATCTCCGTCCCTCCCTTCCTGCCCAGTCCTGCCCTGCTGCCCGCCCTTTCTGCCCTGGGACGTCCCATCTCCATCATCAGCCCTCTCCCCTTGGGCTGCAAGGACCCCGCCCTCCGTCATGTTCTCTCGTTCCGCCGGCAAGTGCAGCTTCTACTGCCGCCGGCGGCGCGTGGCGGAGAGGCGCTCGAGGGGTCCTTCCTGGTCCCTTTCCAGGGAGCCCACTACCGGGTGCATTACTCGACAGGGGAGGCCTGGTGCTACCTCTGCCAGGCGATGGGGCACGTCCGGAGGGACTGTCCCTTGGCCCAGCACGGAGGAGCATCCGGGACACCCGAGCCCCGGCAAGGCACCGGCTCTGTCATCGTCGGTCCCCCTGGCTGCCCGGCACCCGAAGCTGCCCCTCCTCCTCGTTCTTGGTCCACATCTGTGGAGGAGGGTGTGGCGGGGCTACCGCCAGACGTGGGAGAGGGCTCGTCCCAGAGGGAATCCTCCCCGGTTTCTGCTGTCCCACCACTGCCTCCCCGAGTCCCTGAGCCCTTGCCCTTGCCCACAGAGCCGATCCCTGTTAGCCAGGCCCCGGATGATGCCATGGAGGGCTGGTCCTTAGTGCAGGTGAAGTGGAGTACGCGGAAGGCTCGAGTTTCTTTACATCCTTCGGATTCGGAGGCGCCCCGGAAGAGCAGGAAGGGGATCGCCGATGTCGAGTCTTCCGTCTTGTCCCCTGATGACTCCCAGTTTGTGGTGCCGTCTGGGGACACCGTGGCAGCACAGGAAGGTGACACCGCCCCTCCTCCGGGGTCCCTTCCCGTGGATGCCCCCGAGGGAGCCTCTCTTGCCCCCTTCCCACTTGGCGCCTCTGAGAGCGCCGCGGTGGGTATCGCCTCGGGTGCTGGCGGGGAGGGCCCTGGGGTGGTGGACTGTGATCTCCCTCCCATCTACGCAGAAATCGAGGCCCTGGGTTTGACCCCGGTCACGCAGGGGGAGGACGACCCTCTGCCGGCGGGCCTCGATTTGGGTGACCTCACTACATCCCCCCTGTCCCTGGGTTCCCTTCCCCTACCCGCTGTTTCTGCTCCCACCTCTGAGGGTCCCCTGGACTGTTCTATCGACCTGGCTGCGGGTGGCACTCTGTTGACGGCCGCCGAGCCCCTTGGGGCGATGGCCAGTGCCCCGCTGCCGAGACCCGCTTCCCAGGGGGTGTCCCTCTTGGGTGTGGAGGACCCACCCTCCTTCCTCAGCGGGGACCCCACTGACCACCATATCTCTCTGGATGCTGAGGCTGCCGCACGTGCCACAGTGGCTGAGCCCAGCATCGTTAGGGGTCCCCTGCCCACTTCCCAGATCCTTGAGCCTGGCCAGGAGGAGCCACCTTCTGGCGTCTCAGCTATGGAGGCTCCAGATCCTGCCTCTACCTCCTTCCCGGATTCTCTCCCTGACCCCGCCCTACTCCTGTTGGCTCTGTCCTTGTCCCCCCCACTTCCTGTGATGCCAGTGCCGCCCCTGGCAATCCTTCACAGGGAGCGGGTTCACTAGTTCTTTCCTGTCCCGACCCCCCAGGGGCTGCTGTTCCCCTTCCACCGCCCCTTCTTGAATCTGGGAGCGGGGTGGGTCGTGTGGCGTCGGTCCATCTGCTGCCACGTTGGGGATCTGCCCCCTGCCTACCCGCCTCGGTGGGCCACGGGGCTGTGACGGGGGCCCCACTGGGGGCCAGTCATCGATCAGTGACCCCACCCCCCCATGCGCTGAGGGAGGAGCTGCGGAAGTTCCTCGAGGACGTCCGTGGCTCCTGGAACAAAATCCATCTTGCGCTCCAGCGGTGGGGGGATTTCCATCAGGTCCTCCGGGCCGCGAGGGCCCTCATGGGGGAGGGTAAGAGGACCGGGAAGCAGGCCGCCGTGGCCTACCGGCGGGTCCGTGTCTTCCATGACTCTTTACTCACCTTCGGGGTTGGTCACGGATTGCTGCGCGGCCTGCCGGAGGCCGTGGGCGTGTCTGCCGGCGAGGATCCCCACAGCCCTCCTCATGGCGCCGATCGTCCTTGCCACCTTAAACACCCGGGGCTGTAGGATGGGTCTCCGCAGGAGCCAGGTGCTCTCCTTCCTCCAGGAGGGGGGGTACTCTGTGGTTTTCCTACAGGAGACCCATAGGGATCCAGCCGCTGAAGCTAGCTGGCGGCTGGAGTGGGGGGACGGGGCCTACTTTAGCCACTTCTCGGTCTGCGCGGCTGGAGTGGCAAACCTTTTCTCCCCCGACCTATGGCCCGAGGTGCTGGGGATCGCCAAGGCTGTGCCGGGTCGCCTGCTGCACCTCCGGGTCCACATGGAGGGGCTTCTGGTTAATCTCGTCAATGTTTACGCCCCGACATCGGGCCCGGAGAGGCTACGTCCGCCTTCCTCGGCTCCCTGGATCCTCGTGAGTGCCTGGTCCTGGGAGGGGATTTTAACACCACCCTCGAGGAACGGGACCGCTCGGGGACCAAGCAGTGCCCGGCAGCTGCGGACGTCCTCCGGGAGATCGTCGACCGCCACTCCCTGGTGGACGTCTGGCGCGACCACCACCCTGATGATGTCTCGACGTTCACCTTCGTCCGGGTGGAGGCCCATCGGTCGCGCCACTCCCGGCTGGACCGTATTTACCTGTCACGTTTCCACCTTTCATGGGCCCACTCCTCCAGCGTTCGGCCGGCCCCCTTTTCGGATCACCACCTTGCCACCGTGACGGCCTCTCTCTGCACGGAGAGGCCGGGGCCGGCCTATTGGCACTTTAATAATAGTTTGCTGGAGGATGCGGGCTTCGTGGCGTCCTTCCGGGAGTTCTGGCTGGCCTGGCGGGGGCAGAGGCGCGCCATTTCCTCAGCGCGGCGGTGGCGGGACCTGGGGAAGGTGCGCGCCCGGCTCTTCTGCCGTGACTACACTTGGGGTGCCAGCCGACAGAGGGATGCCGTGATAGGGCAGTTGGAGTGGGAGGTCTTGGAGCTGGAGAGGCGTCTGGCCGCCAACCCCGAGGATCCATCCCTCTGCGGAGCGTGCTGGGAGAAGAGGGAGGAGCTCCGGGCCCTCGAAGACCATCGGGCCCGGGGTGCTTTTGTTCGATCCGCATCCACCTACTTCGGGAGATGGATCGCGGCTCCCGCTTCTTCTACACCCTGGAGAAAAGTAGGGGGGCCAAGAAACACGTTACCTGCCTCCTGGCGGAGGACGGCACCCCCCTCACAGATCCGGCGGAGATGTGCCAGAGGGCCAGGGCCTTCTACGCCACTCTTTTCTCCCTGGATCCGACCGATCCTAACGCTTGCAGAGTGCTCTGGGACGGGCTCCCGACGGTCAGCACGGGCGACCGGGACCGGCTAGAGCTGCCTCTCACTCTGGCCAAGTTCTCAGAGACCCTCCGTCGCATACCCACCAATAAATCTCCGGGCTTGGACGGGCTGACCGTGGAGTTCTACCGCGTATTCTGGGACGTCCTCGGCCCAGACCTGGTCACCATCTGGGCCAAGGCTTTGCAGAGCGGGGTCTTCCCTCTCTCGTGCAGGCGAGCCGTGCTGGCCTTATTGCCGAAGAGGGGGGACCTCCGCGACTTACGGAATTGGCGTCCCGTCTCGCTCCTCAGCACAGACTACAAAATTGTTGCGAAGGCCATCTCGATGCGGCTAGGGTCCGTGCTGGCGGACGTGGTCCATCCAGACCAGACTTACACCGTCCCGGGCCGCACCATCTTTCATAACTTGTATCTGGTCCGGGACCTTCTGGAATTGGGGTGTAGGGATGGTCTGTCGTTCGCCCTCTTGTCCCTGGATCAGGAGAAGGCGTTCGACCGGATGGATCACGGGTATCTCCTGGGCACTCTGTGAGTGTTCAGCTTCGGACCCCTGTTTGTGGGTTTTCTCCAGGTGCTGTAGGCTTCTGCAGAGTGTCTGGTCAGGCTCAACTGGACCCTGACCGAGCCGGTCAGCTTCGGGCAGGGAGTGTGGCAGGGGTGCCCCCTCTCGGGCCAGCTGTACGCTCTGGCGATCGAGCCCTTCCTCTGTCTCCTCCGCAAGAGGTTGATGGGGTTGGTGCTTCGGGAGCTGGGGCTGCGGCTGGTCCTGTCGGCGTACGCTGACGATGTGCTCCTCGTGGTCCAGGACCCGGGCGACTTGGTGCGGGTGGAGGCTTGCCAGGCTGTGTACTCGGCGGCCTCCTCCGCCCGGGTCAACTGGGTCAAGAGCTCTGGCCTGGTGGTCGGGGACGGGTGGCAGGCAAGCTCCCTCCCACCACGCTTCAGGCCATCCGGTGGAGCGCGGGTCCGCTGCTTTATCTCGGCGTTTACCTTTCTGCCACGCATCCGTCTCCGCCGGAGAACTGGCAGGATTTGCAGGGCAGGGTGACGGAGCAGCTCCGGAAATGGACAGGACTACTCCGGTGCCTCTCCCTTCGGGGGAGGGCACTGGTGCTTAATCAACTGGTCCTGTCCATGCTCTGGTACCGGCTCAACACCCTGGTCCTGGCCCCGGGTTTCCTGGCCAACCTCCGGATGGCGATTCTGGAGTTCTTTTGGCCAGGGACGCACTGGGTCTCTGCAGGGGTCCTCCACCTGCCCCTGGAGGAGGGGGGGCAGGGCCTGAAGTGCTTACGCGCTCAGGTCCATGTCTTCCGCCTCTAGGCCCTGCAGAGGCTCCTGTTTGGTGCGGGTAGTCCGGCGTGGAGCGTATTGGCGCACGCCTTCCTCCGCCGCTTCTGAGGACTCCGATACGACCGGCAGCTCTTTTACCTCCATCCGAGAGGTCTTCCGCGAGACCTCTCCGGGCTGCCGGTCTTCTACCAAGACCTCCTCCGGACCTGGAAGCTCTTTTCAATGACCAGGTCCGTGGCGGCCACCGTGGGGGTTGACCTCCTCGCGGAGCCCCTGCTACACAATCCCCAGCTTCATGTGCAGGTGGCGGAGTCACCCACGGTGTGCCAGAGGCTGGTCTCGGCGGGAGTCACCAGGGTCGGAGACCTCCTGGACTACGACCGGGGAGAGTGGCTGGATCCCCTGATGCTCGCTCAGCGCATGGGGCTCTCCAGACCTCGTACTCCCCAGCGCGTACTTCAGGAGGTGAAGGCCGCTTTACTGCCTGCTGCTCGGGCTTATCTCGACCAGGTCCTGCGAGAGGGCACGCCCCGCCCACCCTCCACCCCAGGCCCCGTGGACATTTTTATCGGGCCCCTGCCCCGTGGACCCAATCGGCCCCCTCACCCTTTCACTGCCAGCCGGCTGCATGATCTGCAGCCGGTTTTGTTCCAGACCGCGCCACGGAAACATCTGTATTCGCTCGTGCTCCATACCCTTCACTACCTCACCCTCGCGTCCCGCCCCGATACCAAATGGCGGGACCTCCTGTCGCCTCTCGAGGGTGAGGAGCCCCGGTGGGCCAGCTTGTACTCTGCCCTGGTCCCGAGGCCCGCCGGGGATATCAGTTGGTGGCTCCTTCACAGAGCCGTGAGCACGGGCGTGTACTTGGCGCGGTTCACGTCTATCCCTAGCACCTGCCCTTTCTGTGGTGAGAAGGAGACCTTGGCGCACATTTATTTGGAGTGTGCCAGGTTGCAGCCCCTGTTCCGGCTCCTCCTGAATATTTTCCTGCGTTTTTGGTTGTACTTTTCCCCTCACCTTTTTTTCTACAAGCTCCCCATCCGTGGCCCCACGAAGTCGCGGGATCTCCTTCTCAACCTCCTCTTGGCCCTGGCCAAACTGGCCATCTACAACACCAGGGAGAGGAGGTTGGCCGACGGGATTTCCTGCGACTGTAGGGCCTATTTCCATTCCTCCGTCTGCTCACGCATCCGGGCAGAGTTCCTCTGGGCGGCATCCACTGACTCCCTTGACGCCTTCGAGGAGCAGTGGGCGTTGTCCGGGGTTCTCTGCTCGGTGTCCCCATCAGGTTCCCTTCGTTTAGCCCTATGACCTCACTCCCGATCCTGTTTTTTCATTAGTTGTCCCCTGTAATTACTTGGTGTCCCAGACCTGTGGGTCCTCCCCTTAGGCTGGGGGGAGGCCCTTTAGAAGTGGGCTGGCTTCGCCTGCCCACCCCCGCTGGATGCCAATAGGACCAGACTCCTATACCACATTGTCTGGGTCTGTCACAGTTATCTACACCCTTTTACCAGTATAACTAATCCATGGCTCAATACATATATTCAAGGTGAGGGCATAGAACCCAGCACATTCACACTAAAAATAGCATTTATGTACATGAATTCAAGGACAACTTCCCATTAGTATAGTAACAGAACTTTTATCTTCTGTAAGCCACTCAACGGAAAATATTCATACACATATACATTATTGCACATTAATTCATCTTGTTTTCAAAAGCCAGTTACTTCTCTGGCCAACCAAATGGCTCCATAGGATCAATGGGTGATTAGCTGCTCCTGGATCTAATTCTGATTGAATTTACACTGGTTTTACACTTGTGTACGTAAGTAAAATTACTTCCAGTTCATGCCAATGTGTGATCAGAATCAGACTGCCTCTGTCTAGGTCTTTGCCCTCTACCCAAAAGACAAGAAGAGAGATAAGAAGTGTTGCTTTTGAACTTTAACTTCAGCTGATTGTGGTAGATCACCTTTGTTTTGCTGGCTCTGCTCAAAAAAAAAAAAAACATTGTTTGCTGAGTCGGTAGTGAACTCCAACCACTCATCATTTCCTGGGCTCGTGAGGCCTGAGAACTGTTAATAAGTTGCTAACAAACACGGAAACTTCGAATGCTTTTCCAAGTCAAACATTTAAAACTTTTGAGGTTTGTCCTTTATCAGATTTTGTCAGGAATTGTGCATCCTATAAGCAGAAATTTAAAAATTTCTTCTTAAAATAGGCTATCACAACACCTCTCAAACACACAAAACACCATAGTTCCTGAGGTGCAAGACTGGCCTCATAGTTATGATTATTCTTTTAAACAACATCCTTTCAAACCTGACTTTGTAGAGTTTAGCATGTTAGTGCAGACTCCATGTTTACATAGAACACTTAGTTATGCAAAATAACAGGTTACTTATGCAAATTGCCATGGAAGAGTGATCAAAGTGACCCAAAAAACTCGTGTCTTTTCTCACTAGGCTTTCCAAATTTATCTTAAAGAAGAAAAACCACTCTTATTAGGATTTCACAAAACCCTTTATCATGGCTAAACTCATGCCTGAGTAACTCATAATGGAGGAAGAGAATAGAAGTAGTATAACTGCTAGACGTAAGAGAGCATGACTAACTCTGTAGTGTTCAATCAATTGAATGAATAAGTAAAGACAAATAATAATGGATTAACTTTCACTTTTTTTCTTCATTCACTAAAGCTCTCAAGTATAATTTTCCAGAAGCTCATGAACCCTCGCTGCCTAGAAACAGACAGAAACTGCAACCTCTTGATACAACAAGCATTATTGAAACTTGTTGGAAGGACAGACATCAAAGGGATATTATATTGCAATACTTGGCTACGAACTATGCTGAAAGGACCAATTAAGCCACAGACGGGGGAGAGTCACACTATACCTAAAAAAGTTTCTATAGAGACAAGAGAAAAATCTTCTGAGTGAAAAGGACAATATGGTATAATCTGAATGGATATAAAAAATAAAATCATAATACAAGTAGATTAGCAGTAATATACTATTGACTTTCAGATCAGGGAAAATAGAACCTCAGCATTACCAGCACCAGTGTTACAAACTGACCGGTCAACCACACACCTCATTTGAAACCAGAAGTACGCAATCAGGCAACAGCAGAGACATACACACACACAAAGTAAATACAGTACTGTGCTGTGTTATACTCAGGGATGAAAGTAACTTAAAGGACTTACCGTTATGCTGGAGTCCGAGCAGGGCGTGGACTCAACCGGAAGAGGTGTGGAATTTCAACATTGGAAGGCCCTGGGGCTCCGGCTCCGGCTGGGAGCCCCAGGGCCTTTAAATCACCCGTAGCTACCAGCTGCAGAGGCAGCTGGGAGCCCCGGGGCTCAGGGGCAAATTAAAGGAACTGAGACTCTGGCCGCTGCAGAGCTCCAGGCTATTTAAATCACCACAGAGCCCAGCTGCCAGAGCTCTGGCAGGAATTTAAAGGGGCCAGGGATCACCACAGTGGACATAGCTCCAGGCCCTTTAAATCCCTGCCCAAACCTGGCTACCAGAGCTCTGGCGGGGATTTAAGGGGCCCGAGGCTCCCCACGGTGCCAGGAGCACCAGGCCATTTAAATCCCCACCTGAGCCCAGCTGCCAGAGCTCTGGTGGTGATTTAAAGGGCTTGGGGCTCTCCCTAGCTGTAGCAGCCCTGGACCCTTTAAATCACCACCACGGAAGCCGGTCCAGTCCGGTATGGCATACTGGTTCTTGACGATAAGTGGTACCAGACCAGACTGGCTTACTTTCACTTCTGGTGATACTTAAAAATAAAGGGAAAGTTTTTTTAAAAAAAGATATATCAGGTACGGGAACTGTTTTCTTTTAAATTAAGATGGTTAAAAGCAGATTTTTCTTCTGCACAGTACAGTTTCAAAACTGTAACAAGTCAATGTTCAGTTTTGACAGAACAACCGTAACATTTTGTTCAGAGTTATGAACATTTCAGAGTTAAGAACAACCTCCATTCCAGAGGTGTTTGTAACTCTGAGGTTCTACTGCAAATATAATTAGTGCACAATGTGAGCTTTTTGTATGGTGCTCCTCATGATGGATCTATAATTTTTAATTGGGGATCCTAGGCAGTGCCACATCATAAACTATGATAAATAATAAAAGAACTTAACTCAGTCAAGGTCTCGCTGAGATAGTCTAATTCAGCCCTATGTACCCCCTTCCTTTTAGAAATGGTAATAATGGTGAGAGGGCCCTTAAGTGGGTTGCCTTATCACAACAGGTTCCCTGGTTAACATAATGCAAATCTTATTATTAATAATAGGTCTGTGAAGCTGCTGTGAAGCTGTGAAGAAAACAGGCCCATCTTTACTGTGCAAGGACTTCAAAGGGGAAGAAAGGAATACAAACATAAGTAGCTAAAATCTATATTAGTACGTGAGGCTTATTAGAGACAATAGGTGGGTGAGGTAATATTTTTTTTGGACCAATTTCTATTCGTGAGAGAGACAAGCTTTTTGAGCTTACACAGAGCTCTTCCTCAGGTCTGGGAAATATAGTGTTACAGCTAAACAGAAGGTGGAACAGATTCATATCTATTTCAAGGGGTTCACTTCACCTGAAAGGGTCCCTTGGAATATATTTTAACTCCTTATGCTAAGCAATCTGTTCCATCTTGTATTTAGCTGCGACACTGAGTAGGTTTCTCACACCTGAAGAAGAGCTCTGTGTAGCTTGAAAGCTTCTCTCTCTCACCAATAGAAGTTGGTCCAATAAAAGATATCACCTAATGCTTCTGTCTTTAATATCCTGGGACTGATGCAGGCACAACAACACTGCAGACAATGAGGCTAAGTCCTTCTTTGTAGCAAAGGTCTGCTCAGTGGATCAAGGAGCATCAAGGAGCTCATTGATTCTGAGATCCCATCTGCCTCACCAGTCCTGGATCTGGTGAAAGTTAGATCAGCTCCAGGATTTCTGCCCCACCCTCAACATAAATTCATAGATGCAGAGCAAGAAGGGACCACTGTGATTATCTAGTCTGTCCTCCTGTAGGCTAGAGAGCTTACACTTTAGGAATTGTTCTGGGACTCTTTTAAAATATATATCTGATCTTGATTTAAAAATTGTCAATGACGGAACCAGTTCATTCATTGCCCTCCTCACTCCTACCATGGCCTCTCCTCCCAGTAGGCATCCAATCAAGAGCGTGGGTGGGACATTGGCACTGGAACCAGCTCCACTGTCTTTAAGTGAGCTGATTGCTTCCCCCAAACCAGGGAAATGATCAACTGGCCATTTACAATCTGATCCATGGAATGTAACATTTATTAAGTCTGTTTCATGGCACCAATACAGTAATTAATAAGGATGTAAGAAAATCAGGGGCAGCAATGTTGTTACAGTAACAAAAGCTTTTAACACACACTGAAACTTTTTTATAGTTGCCCCGGATATGAGTGATATTGAAACCCTATGCACCAGGTTGTTTCACCATTCATTCAAATTTGACCCACTGCTCCTCTGTCACAAAAGGATGGCAAGGCCAAAATTGAGTGAGTGTCATTGTAAGCTGGCTCACAGAATTGCACTGCCACTCAGATTTGGCCAGGATGCCCCTCCACCATGCTTGTCTTCAAGAGCCAAGTGGGACAGATAGTGTCTCTTCTGTGCTGCTGCCCTGCTTTGGAAGGTAGGCTGAATGCCTTGAATCAGAACTTTAACAAACTGTGGCAGCAGCTTTTGAATTTAAAAAAAAACACACAACTTTCTTACAGCCTTTAGTAATTAATCAGTGTTATGACATAATGGAAATCCAAAGGTGAGTGTGTAAAAGTCTGGGTGTATGCTCAGATATACTCACTAATTAGAAGTCTGTCTCAGATAGTTGGCAGGGAAAAAATTCAGTTTTCATATGGATAAAAAATTAAGTGACCCTGAATGAAATACTAATGCTAATCTACAGTTCTCTAGACTTTTCATCTCTGGACTCCAAAGTCCTTTTCTAAACATTTACCATTAATTACCACAAATGAGCCCTGTATATTCAGCAAATAACCATGGCACTTAATTGACATGACCTACAACATTGAGTGAGTGGCAGGGCTGGGACTAGAACCCAGGATTTTTTTTTCTTCTCCAGTCCCATGCTCTACTAAGTATACCAGATTTTTGGTCCATAAATTGCACTTACTCATGCACATGAGGAAAGAGGATCACAGATCTGATCCTGGAAGCCATCCACACAAGGAAAGACTTAAAATCAGTGAGTTCTTTCAAAGGAGAGGACTTACAAAGTCAGCTCTTCAGTTTTTTCCCCTTTACCATCTTGATAATTGTTGTGGAAAATTGACCACACGGTTGATTTTAGATCAGACAGCCTGAGGCTCCTTTATTTCATGCAAGCATATATGCAGGGAGAGACAGCATAGACCCCACGCAAGAGGCAAGCTGCTCTGCTTTCTACAAATCTTACCAAGCTTATAAAGGTTAAAACCGCAAAACGTAGCACACTCGTTATGCATGTTAATTGCCTTATTGGGATATAATATCAAAAGCAAGCAGGCTGACCATTTAATTTTCCCATTTATGGTTTTTCCTGTTATTGTCAAGTCTGCGTTTTGACTGTTCTAACACCTTTTCTGTAGTCCCGACAGCAAGCTCAGCTGTTGTAACTTAACAGATTTCCTGGTTCCCCTTTATCCAATTTCAGTTCCTCTTTTTGGGGCCCTGACCACATCTTTCTGCCCCCACATGCCCTTTGTACAGAGAAACAAGCTTAGCTGCTGCTCCATAGCTTTTGCTCATTAGGCCTCAGGCCTAAGGGGCGGGGGGGTGTTTCCCTGACATATTCAAAAGACCAGCTACTCATCTGATGCCAAGATCTACCTGTATTGAAAATAAATGCTGCTGCAGTTCCACTCTTAAGTGATCCAAGCTTACATATATTCTCCCCGGCGACTTTGGTGTTTAATTTATGGTATGATTATCAGCATTTTAAAAGCTCAAATAAAAATGCAGTTAGTCCCAAATGTACAAATCTAAAAATACAGAAAAACTTAAAAACACACTGCTAAAGGGTAAATCAAAGATGAAGCTCCAGAAATATATAACTCCTTAACATAACTTCATATGTGTCCCTTGACAGTGTATCTGTAGTAGACTTATCTTCCTGTTGCTAACCAAGGAAAAGAAAGCCTGGAGAAATAATTGAATTAGCTCAATTATTAGTGAAACAGCCAGAAGATACTATCTTCCTTAATCTGTTGAGTTGACTAAATTGGCAAAGGAGTTAAGAGAACTGAGAGAATTGAATTAGTGTCAAAAAATCTCCTACTGTTTTCGGAGTTAAGGATTTTTAATAACCGAAATAGCTAAATCCTGTGATTCTAAGATGGAAAATTCTCAAAATCATGGAAATAAAAACAAACAGTTTTCTAGAAAGTGTACATGTAGCTACATGCCACAGTGAAAAAAGTGCTTTGTGTCCCCAGTGCAGTGTGTAGCTACATGTCAATGGAAGGATCTGGCAGAGGAGACATCATGTGGACAGGCTTCAGTAGCTCTCTGCTGCCAGAGAATTTCTCTGCTGTGGCAGGAAAGGATTTCAGCAGCAGGGAGCTGCCAGACCTTTTCCTTGCTGCTGGAGCTTTTTCCTGTAGCAGGGAAAGGCCTCAGAAGCAGAGAGGCAGTGGGACAGTCCACTACTAAAATCTGTAACTTAGATGGGAAACCCGACTTGGGCTAGTTGAGAGACATGCAGGATATGTATTAAGGTACAAACCCAAACCCTTCAGGCATATCTTTACTCTAGTCTCCTAAGCCCATGGGGAGCATCTATACTGCTATTTATGGGTTCAGGGTAGATGCACCCTTAGGAACCCTGCTGTCTAATGGAATTCACAAGCTTGAGCTATGCTCCCAGGCTACCTATATAATGCATGGGGAGTTAGGCATCTACGAAAAAGTGATTCACAGAAGTTGGCACACAGAGCAGGGAGCTGCCTAAACTAGCTAGTAAGAGAGGAGATGGGTGTGGTGTAAATCTTACTTCTCAAAGAGAGTTAGACTATGTCTACACTAGCACTTTTGTCGGTAAAACTTATGTCGGTCGGGGGGGGTTTGATTCATGTTACCTCAGACCTTTCCCTCTCCAAATAAATAGGACTACGTGTAGAGTGAGGAATCACTCAGCAAGAGCTAAGAGTAGCAGAATCAGTCCCCGAGTTATGTTTTCCTTCCAGGAGAAACACCTGAATACATAACACATATTCTCCTATCATATACCCCCATTGCAGTAAATGGATTTAAATTTGGGCAGTGTTTGGTCCACAGAGGCTAGAACTGAAGAAAGCCCTCCAATTTGCACAATCCCAGAGCTCAAACTCCAGCGGTGCTCTGAAATAACTGCAACTTGAAAGACTGTTCTGGGTAGTGACATATCTATGCTTTCAATGTGAAAGACTAGCTGAGCCACTCAAAGATTCTGAGAAAGCACAGGTGGAAATGATTGGGTAGTCCTTATATTTGGAGCACAGAAAATGGTTTCCTAATTTGCTCTGACAGACTAAAAAGACTCTGCATGCTGTTCATCATGTTATCTGGAAAGGGATAAGCTGCCTTTTATTATAAGAGCAGAAACAATAAAACGTGTATGTAGAATAGCACATAATCCTCTATGAACACCCTCAAAATTATTTGCACCAATTAACGTCTACTTTTAGTAAAAGAAAAGCCAACCTTCAAATGGCAAACAGTTAAAAGGGTTCTCTTTCTCTCTCTCTCTCATAAAGACCAAGATCAATGTGTTACAAAAGGATCATAGCAGGCAAAGAAGCCATAGAATGTGCATGATATTAAGCAACTGACAATGGAGAAAAGTACACGTCAAGCTCAAGTGAGTGAAATCACTGGTAAATATTGCCTGCTGGTTATGGAGGGATGATGGAAAAGATGCAATTCACTACCTTTAGGCAGGAAGCAATGCATCTTAATCAGAGGCACTGTGTTGTTCACAAGCTATAGAAGAGACAGGACTCCACTGAGAGGCCTGGTCTACTCTACACATTTATACTGATTTTAGCAGCGTTAAACCGATTTAACGCTGCACCCGTCCACACAACGAGGCCCTTTATATCGATATAAAGGGCTCTTTAAACCAGTTTCTGTACTTTTCCCCGACGAGAGGATTAGTGCTGAAATCAGTATTACCATATTGTATTAGGGTTAGTGTGGCCGCAAATTGACGGTATTGGCCTCCGGGCAGTATCCCACAGTGCACCATTGTGACCGCTCTGGACAGCAACCTGAACTCGGATGCACTGGCCAGGTAGACAGGAAAAGCCCCACAAACTTTTGAATTTCATTTCTTGTTTGCCCAGCATGGAGCTCTGATCAGCACGCGTGGCGATGCAGTCCCAAATCCAAGAAGAGCTCCAGCATGGACCGTATGGGAGATACTGGATCCGATCGCTGTATGGGGAGGCAAATCTGTTCTATCAGAGCTCCATTCCAGAAGACAAAATGACAAAGCATTTGAAAAAATCTCCAGAGGCCACAGCAGGGATCCAGCATAGTGCTGCGTGACAAGCGTAACGGAAAGCCAAAAAATCAAATGGACGCTCATGGAGGGAGGGAGGGGGTACTGAGGACTCCAGCTATCCCACAGTTCCCGCAGTCTCCGAAAAGCATTTGCATTATTGGCTGAGCTCCAAATGCCTGTAGGGTCAAACACATTGTCCGGGGTGGTTCAGGGTATAGCTCATCAATTTACCTCCCCGTCCACCCTCCGTGAAAGAAAAGGGAAAAAAAATCATTTCTTGACTTTTTTATATGTCACCCTATGTCTACTGCATGCTGCTGGTAGACGCGATGCTGCGGCACTGAACAGCAGCACCCTCTCCCCTCCTCGGTGGCAGATGGTACAATATGACTGCTATCCATCGTCATTATCAGCTCGTGAGTGCTCCTGGCTGGTAACCATCTTCATCATAGCGACTGGGGGCTGAGCTCGATCAGCCCCCTCCTTTCATGTCTAAAGAAAAGATTCTGTACTGCCTGGACTATCATAGCAGCGGGATGCTGGGCTCCTCTGCCCCGCACCGTTTAATGTCCTGCCTGGACTATCATAGCAGCTGGAGGCTGCCTCTCCCTCATTTTATCTCACTAACAAGTCAGTGTTTCTTATTCTTGCATTCTTTATAACTTCATGGCACAAATGGAGGGGACACTGCAACAGGAGCCCAGAAGGGTTGGGGGAACAGGGAAGCAACGGGTGGGGTTGTTGCAGGGACAGCCCCTAGAATGGCATGCAGCTCATCATTTCTGTGGGATCTGACACGGAGCGGCTGTGCTCTCTGGTACACTGGTTCTCTAGCACACTTGCCCCATATTCTAGGCAGGACTGACTCTATTTTTAGATACAACATAAAGGAGGGAATGACCCGGGGAGTCATTCCCATTTTTGTCTTTGCGCCCCCAGCCGACCTCAGCCAGGAGCACCCATGACAGCAACAGACGTACAGAACGACTGATAACCGTCATCTCATCGCCAATTTACAATGGCATGGCAGACGGTACAGAACAACTGATAACCATCTCTGCTATCTTGCAAAGGCAAATGAAAGCTGCTGTGTAGTGCTGCAGTACCGCCTCTATCAGCGGCATACAGTACACATACAGTGACAGTGACAAAAGGCAAAACAGGCTCCATGGTTGCCATGCTATGGCGTCTGCCAGGGCAATCCAGGGAAAAAGGGTGCAAAATGATTGTCTGCCATTGCTTTCACGGAGGAAGGAATGAGTAACGACATTTACCCAGTATCACCCGTTACACTATTTTTGCACTATCATGCATTGGGATCTCAACCCAGAATTCCAATGGGCAGGGGAGACTGCGGGAACTATGAGATAGCTATAGGATAGCTACCCACAGTGCAACGCTCCAGAAATTGACGCTAGCCTCGGTAAATGGACGCACACCACCGAATTAATGTGCTAAGTGTGGCCGCGTGCACTCGACTTTATACAATCTGTTTTACAAAACCGGTTTATGTAAAATCAGAATAATCCCGTAGTGTAGATGTACCCACAGTGTTCATACATAGGGCTTCATTACTTGTCCCTCCCTATGGTGCAGTGCTCTGAGAGAGATTTATCCCAGGGGACGACGAGCTACACAGGAACTGAAGCTCTCCTTCAAGGGGAGTCAGGTTCTAGGCTGCCAGGGAAATATGCTGAAGCAGTATCTCTTTCATTTCCCCTGTATACGCTCACTAACACTGCTCTTTTTTGAGTGTGTGCTGGCTCTCGGTATTGTGAGTGCCAAGCGCAGCCACAGCACTCTTCATCTGACACCATAGGAAGCTGGTGCACCTGAGGGCTGAATTAAGGTAATAATATTTCCTTACAGCAAAGGCTATAAACTGAACTCTCACTAGTTCTTCCAACTACTTTTCACTTAAATTAGCTTCAGGTTTCCAAGACTACACAGGAAATAGTACAGATATAGTAACAGAGTTATCTGTCCAGATTCACATCTCAAGCTGCTTGCATGACATCTCTTCTTGGATATGCAGCTGCCGTATCAAACCAAATCTCTTCAAAGCTGGAATTCCAGACATGGCCAGATGGTACGGTGACTGTGCAAACAAACCTCGTGTGTCTGATTTAGGCGAAATGAGAAATAAAATGAGATCATACTGTATATCTTAAATTAAGCAAGTTCTGTCTTACAACTGGCAGAGCTGTATATGGCAGCTACACACAATCTATGGATGTTTGAGATACTCAAACATTATAATAAAAAATATAGTAATTCCTCTATCTAAAAAACCCAACCAATGGTCTATCTAGTTTGGTGTTCTGCCACTAGCAGTACCCAGATACTTCGGAGGAAGAGGCAAAAAATCCTTTTGTTATTAAATAACTCATCAACAGGCTAATTTCTTCCTTTTCTAATGCCCTAAAGCATGAAGACTTTCATATCCCTTTAAAATAATGTAATCCTTTCTTCATTCTCTAATGCTTGATAGTGAATCATAGCCTTTGCAAATGATAATGTTAATCTGCTTGAATTATTGAAACTGTCAGATTTTCAGTCAAACTTTAATAAATATTTTAACAATTGTTTCTTTAAAGACATGTAATACAGATAAGAGACCCATGATACAACAATGAAAGAACCCTATAATTTGCCTGTTCAAAGAGCCTAACTTCTGGGAAAGTAATTGGGATGATATATTGCCTCATAGCTACTGCAAAATAAATATACTGTTGCATTATAAAGGCTTATATCACACATATTCTGACACTACTTTTAAATTACAAAAGACACATTTGATACATCAGTTAAGCCACAGGCAATTTATTGTGATAGCAAAATAACTACAATTGAGCTCCAAGTAGTTTGTAGGGTTATTTATTTTTAATTTTGTTTATGATTTTACAGTTTTAAAATTATCTGGCCACCGTCTAATATTCTCCAACAAATGTTCTGTATTAGTTACTGGAAATTATACAGAGAATATCATGGGTTCTGATGCCTGCACCTCATTGAACTGGGTCTTGAGCAAAGAGTGGTGGCAGTTGATGGAGTATGTTATCTGTAGTACATAGAGCACTTTGTGGTCCTCTCTGCTTTTGTGGGGTGCTAAGTGGGAGCTGAAGCAGAAGATGAAACTGTAATGGAGTAGAGAGATGCTAATGAAGAGCAGAGTGGCATAGAGATCGATACCAGTAGTTGGTTGAATAATAAGAATGAGCAGTGTGGCTTCTGGAGGAGCAGCTGGCAGAGTCTTGGATGTTGATGCTGTCTGTAGCATAGCATAGGTTTTGAGACTGGATCATGTTACAACAGGGAAGTTTAAGAGCTAAAACAAACACACAGATGAGAAAAGCCGGTCTGGGAGTGGCTGACTGAGGTTTCTCCCTGCTGCTTCAGTCAGTGACCTAAGGGCAGTAAGAGAGAGTCACTACGATGGTTTACCAGCCAAAGATGGGTTAAGGTTTTGTTGCTTTGTTCATTTAACCTTGACCAAGTGCCCGGTGAATCATTCGGTGACTGGAGATTTATTTGAACACCTAAGACTAGATTCTCCAGTTCATTATTCCAGCTTTACCTCATCAGTGTACTGCCACGGAAGTCAACACATTTGTATCAACATAATATGGTCATGATACGTAGTGTATCATTAATATAGGTGAGGGAACCACAGTAGTACAACTGACACAGAATTTCTGATGTGGATTGTGGTTTGATGTGTGCACTTTGTCATTTGGTGATCGTTTTAGTGGTGAAGTATTTTACTGCCATTTGTCTTTTATTGTAAGGCATGACACATCCTTTCGAGCTAATTGCTCTATTGCAGCTTTTAAAATGAACATCTCTTTCTGTCTTATGTCTCAGCTCACACATTGTAATGTTATTACTATTAAAGGCGACCTGAAAAGAATTTGTAAGTGAATTTTTTGCCTTCCCCCCACCCCATTTGTCTGGTATATAAAGAGATACTGAAAGAGTTCAAGTTTTTGTTTTGATAGGTTCTCCTCCTTTTTTTGTATTTTTACCTTAGAAATATAATCTCTTGTCTCCTGGAGGATTTGTTAGGGATCTCAGAGATGTATTTTGAATACCTGTTTGAAGTTAAGGTGATTTTAAAAATTGCTGTTCTATATGCTCTGTTATATTTTTTTTTTTTTGTTACTCTGGGTAACTGTGTGGCCCTCATCCTTTTTCTGCATTGACTCTGAAGTTCTCTGGGCTCATTCACATCTGTTGTTGGACTCCTAACTGATGATTTTGCTATGGAGTGGAGTATAGGAAGAGGGGACAGGAGGCAATGAATAGTCAGAAGAACTAGAAGGCACCCTTGAAGACCTAGGGGCAGGAGGTCTTATTGCCGAACTTCTGTGGGATAAATTTGAACCTTGTCCCAATCCAGATTTGACCACAGATGCATGATGGAAAATTTATGTGCTTTATGTTAGGAGACCCTAATGAAGTGAGAAAGTAAGTTAGCTCCAAACCTCATAGGAAAAAGTAGTAACCAGACTCTAAAGAGTTTAAAAAAAAGATTTTGAGTGCATAGGTGTTCTCCTACCCAATGTCAGGTCAGAGAAGCAGCTGCACCTGGGAACGGTTAGTATTCCTTAGGCTCTCATTTTATGTGCAGAATAAAGAGATCAAACCAGCTTCTAAAACATCTGAGAGACAGTTTTATTCTGCAGAGAAGAATAGGATTCCCTTTTTTATACCTGTTAAACTGAAACATTTACAAGATGTAAAGTCCTACTGGGATTGTATTATGAAAATCCACTCACCAGTGCACGTTTCTTTAGGAAGCTCAAGTGTCAGCAACTTGATTGATTTAACTTTACTTTTCTCCCTCCCATCACCAACTGAAAAAAAGATGAGATCACTCTAAAATGTACAGTGGAAATCTTTCTAGAAAAGGATTTTGTCCTATGCAAATGCAAATTGGAAATGAGAAGCATTGTTAAGTGAGGATTTGCACCTACCTTATATTTCTGTATCATCAGAATGTGAGGCTGCTGCTGTCCCTTATCCATGGGTGGGCAAAACCAAAATGTACTCTTGGGGTAAGACTATTGCAAGGGTGAGGAAAGGGATGAAGCTCTTAGAGTCCAGAGGTAATTGATTTGTACAATTCACTGGATTCCAATGGCAAAATATTTCATTCAAAACTTCTTTCCAGTTAAATTGAAATGATTCATACTGGATCCTGCTCTGAAAGAAGCAGATTGTGCCACCCTTATCCTCACTGAGCAGTACCTTATTTTGCAAACAGCCCCTTTGAATCCAGTGCAGCTATCTGCTAAGTGAAGTGAATCCAATGTGAACAAAGGTTGCACAATTTATCCCCTTTTGCCCCCCACCCCAGACTTAGTAGAAAAATTTAAAGGTATTATTCATTGTGGAGTGTGTCAACTATATACTCGATGAACACAAGCTTCAAGAGCCTGTCCTGTTAACTTCAAACCAGATTGTGATGAAATGGCAAGGGTGGAAATTCTGCATCATCCATGACACTTGATTCCCGCCCCCACGTTGAGTCATTAATGCAAGTCCAGCTTTTAATTTCAGTGGGAGTCAGGCGCCCTAGAACCCTCAAGGATCTATATCCTTGGTTTCTATTTTCATCTTCTCTCTTGACTCCCCATACCGATCACAGTGGCATGTTACACATGAACATGTGTGGTCATATCAACAATCCTATGGCATTTTTCAAAGACATTAATCTCAAGCTCCTGGCCACATTCCACATTTTGGTAAATAGATTCAAACTATCTAAATGTCATCACATATGGAGGTCATGTCCCTAATTTCAGTTGTAATTGGATCAAGCATGAAATCTGAAAAAAAGAATCTAAGCTTCCACACTTCTCTGTTTATCCATCTGCACTTCTGGCCTGCTCTTTTTGGGAAAAAAGCCCTCTTTATTACTGAAATTGTGGCTATCAAGATGTGAGAAATTCTATGGAGAAAATCTGTATTCTAAGAAAACAGTACAAAGATTATTTGGTCACCTAGCTCCTAAGAAAAATAGATCACCAGTTGCATACACCATTCATATGCTCTTCAGAGTCTCATAACTTTGACCGGTATCAGAGGGGTAGCCATGTTAGTCTGGATCTGTAAAAGCAGCAAAGAATCCTGTGGCACCTTATAGACTAACAGACGTTTAGGAGCATGAGCTTTCGTGGGTGAATACCCACTTCGTCAGATGCATGTAGTGGAAATTTCCAGGGGCAGGTATATATATGCAGGCAAGCTAGAGATAATGAGGTTAGTTCAATCAGGGAGGATGAGGCCCTGTTCTAGCAGTTGAGGTGTGAAAACCAAGGGAGGAGAAACTGGTTTTGTAGTTGGCAAGCCATTCACAGTCTTTGTTTAATCCTGAGCTGATGGTGTCAAATTTGCAGATGAACTGAAGCTCAGCAGTTTCTCTTTGAAGTCTGGTCCTGAACTTTTTTTGCTGCAGGATGGCCACCTTAAGGTCTGCTATAGTGTGGCCAGGGAGGTTGAAGTGTTCTCCTACAGGTTTTTGTATGTTGCCATTCCTAATATCTGATTTGTGTCCCTTTATCCTTTTCCATAGCGACTGTCCAGTTTGGTGGACAGTTATAACTTTGACCATAAGTTATTTCATCGAGCTGATTTCCCTATGCTTTGTATATAAACTCACTGTCTAAATCCAAGAGAACTGTATCTGTTCATCTGCCAAGACTACTAAGGAAAGAATGTCAGTATTATTCTGAGATGAGTGGCCCCATTTCTCAGAAGATTTCGTGTAATGGCCTTATGTGTCTTCATCCGTATTAATAATGTCCCCTATAATACTAATCTGTACTTTGTAATTGATTATATACATCTTCTGTATTCTTATAGCTGCAATGCAGAGAATGGCTAACTGCTGTGTATGGTTTGCTATATATATGATGTCAACTGAGAACTATACATTTTCATTATAACCTGTAGGATTTACCTTTAAATGTCTATGAAATATATGTAATCAGACCCAAACTACCCTGAAGTATGGAGTAGAGTGAGTCTCCACATTATTGATTAATAGATTTTGTATGGATCTTACAGAAATATAGGTCAAAATCTCTGATGAAGCACTATTGACATCAACGGAGTTGCACCCATTTAAGCTAAGTTGGTCCATAATGTAACTAAAACAAAAATCTGTTAAATAATCATATAAAATTGTTGTTACTAGCTTGTGATGCTTCTAAAGTGCTTTGGTATCCTGTGAGATGCAAGATGCTGTAAGATAACCACCAGCATTCTGTAACATATTATTGCTATTTGCCAGAACTGTGTGAGATGTCCCATATTTTCTCCTTAATATCGCAGAAGATCTTACTATGGATTTCTTTCAAGTTTATTCAACTCAATGTTCTCAGTAATTATGTCTGACAGTTCCATACGCCTTACTAAGCCCAGAAATGGGTCTCAAGACATTTCATGAAACATTGTTACGTTGTAGGTGCATGAGCACTTATGGGACATGTAATGCTGTTTTTACCAAAGGAGTTTGTCAGCCTGATGGGGAGCCATTTAAAGCGGCAGGAGTCACAAATGAAACAAAGAAATGAGTACACTTCAAAAGCACAAAAGCTCCTGATTGAAAGGGTATAAAATTTCCACTGGCGTGGAGTTGGTAGAGGTTGGGGAGAGAAATGAGGAGGCCTTTCGAATTTGAAGAAAGCTTATTACATTGGTTTTTCTCTTTATGAGTAAACATTCAGACATGTCTTCAGCTAAGGGCAACAAAATTCCAACAGCAGCCACAGAGGTGGTAAAAATACCTGTGTGAATCCAGAACACCAACCAGCAGGAATATGCATACGTCTTGTACTTTTACAAGCTATGACCTAGAGTTCCATGAAAATAGACGTCCAAATGATTCTCTACAAGACAAGCAATTCCCTGATAACTTGGCTATATATGTACACACTCTAGATCCAGAATTTAACATTACTGTATGAAGGAGCTCAAACACCAAAAGACTCTCATAATAAATTTGTCATGTTTATAAAACTAGCCAATACTACATTGGTTTGATGATCTCTCCCTTCTAAATAAGAAAGTACCAATTTCTACAACCCTTTGGACATGTGAGTCATTTCAATGGTTTCAGTAGCACTACTTGGATGAGCAATGAATGCTCAACTACTCATGTCAGGAAAGATGTGCAGGTAGAAAAGTGTGGGAAATGGACTTTCAGTTTTGAAGAAATTCCATTATTTCAATTTTTTTCCATTCAAAATAGATTAAAAAAACCAAAATTCTGGCACAAAAATCTTTGGTGTCAATTGAAGCGTTTTGTTTCAATAAAATCTAAATATTTTGTTCCAGTTTAGATTTTTTTAGAAAATTTATATTTATACATGTCATAAACAGATAAGAAAAGTTAATAGCACAGAAGTACTTTATATCTCTCTAACTGTTAAGGGTTAACAAGTTCAGTAAGCCTGGCTGTCACCTGACCAGGGGACCAATCAGAGAACAGGATACTTTCAAATCTTGAGGGAGGGAAGTTTTTGTGTGTGCTGTTAGTGTTTGGTTGTTGTTCACTCTGGGGGCTCAGAGGGAGCAGATGTGCAACCGGGTTTCTCTCCAATCTCTCCAATACAGGCTCTTATAAATTCAGACTAGTGAGTACTAGGTAGATAAAGTGAGTTAGGCTTATGTTTGTTTTCCTTATTTGCAAATGTGTATTTGGTTGGAAGAAGTTCAAATGTGCATTTGGCTGAAAGGAGTTCAAATTTGTATTTTTGCTGAAAGGAGTTCAAATTTGTATTTTTGCTGAAAGGATTTTAATTTGTACTTGTATACTTAGGCTGGGAGGGTGTTCCCAGTGTCTATAGCTGAAAGACCCTGTACCTATTCCATTTTTTTTTTAATTTACAAAGATAATTTTTACTGTTTTTTCTTTCTTTAATTAAAAGCTTTTCTTGTTTAAGAACCTAATTGTTTTTTTATTCTGGTGAGACCCCAGGGGACTGGGTCTGGATTCACCAGGGAATTGGTGGGGAGAAAGGAGAGAAGAGGGAGAGAGAGGCTGATTTCTCTTTGTGCCAGGATTACTTTCTCTCAGGAAGAGTCTAGGAGGGGGAAAGAGAAGGAGGGAGGAAGGTGAATTGTCCTCTCTGTTTTGTGATTCAAGGAGTTTGAATCACAGTGATCTTCCAGGGTAACCCAGGGAGGGGAAGTCTGGGAGAGGTAACATTGGGGGAAAGGGTTTGCTTTCCTTGTGTTAAGATCCAGAGGGTCTGGGTCTTGGGGGTCCCCGGGCAAGGTTTTGTGGGGACCAGAGCGTACCAGGCACTGGAATTCCTGGTTGGTGGCAGCGCTACAGGTTCTAAGCTGGTAATTGAGCTTAGAAGAATTCATGCTGGTACCCCATCTTTTGGACACTAAGGTTCAGAGTGGGGAATTATACCATGACAATACAAGATATATTAATTTTTAAAAAATGAAACAAAAGTAATTCAAGAGAATATTGAAATGTTTTGTTCAGGGGTTTCCCCACCCAGTTTTGTTATTGTTGTTGTTGTTGATTAAATCAATGCATTTTTACAAGATATTTATATTTCAACTACTTCGCTTTTCTATCAGAACATATCTGACTAGCTGTGGTTGCAGGGCTTGTGGCCTTTTATTAACATAAGTCCTATTTCCCTGTGCAGAGCCTTCTCCCAGAAATTTTTAAGGGATATTTATATTTAGAATGTATTGTGGATAGATTACAAGTGGTTGTGACTTCAATATTTGTCTACTAGCCAATGTGTCAGAAGCGGAACTCCCACTGTCATTGCACGTACCAGGTTTCCACTCAGCTCTTCCTGCTCAGGGTGACAAATCTTCTCACTGTAAGCACTCATAGATTCATACACTTACGGTCAGATGGGACCATTATGGTAATTTAGTCTGACCTCCTGCACAATGCAGGCCACAGAATCTCACCCATCCACTCCTGTAACAACCCCCTAACCTATGTCTGAGCTATTGAAATCCTCAAATTGTGGTTTAAAGACCTTATCTTTACTATTATAGCCACATTTCCATCATAGTAAAAAAAAAAAAAAGTCCCATGTGAGCAATATTGATAGGGTCTATTGGTAACTTTTCTTGTGTGCATTTTATCAGTTAAAATTATTATTTCTACTCCAATTTTGACCATTGACACTTTAAAGCCACCTACAAAAGAGAATTAATTCTTAAAGCTTGAAAAAACTCTAGTTTTTTTAAGTTAAAAAGTGAGATATATATTGCCAACTTTCTATTACTTTAATATCCAAGGCAGTGTGAGTAGTTTTTCAAGTGCCTTGTTCAAATTCTCAAATAGCATTCCATTTATTCTTAAAATCAACTGCTTCCTTAAGCTATTCATGGGTTGGTACTGATGGCAGAGATCATTTGTCATCTTAAAGATAAGATTAGATAAGAAAAATATAATGTTGGTAAAACGTATTTCAACAGCAATACACAGGAGGGCAAATGCATAATAGAATCCTTAACACACTTCATTTTTTCCTATTTTCCTCCAGTTAGAATGTGTTTTCTTGCTGACATTGGTAATATGACTTTTAGACAGACCAACAGTGCGTTATACAAACAGTGATGGGAAACATGGCAAACCTTTGTTTGTTGGCATGCTTCCACCTATTTATTTTCGACAAGGTTAAAAAACTCCTTTAATTCAGCTTTGCACTTGGCTGATGATAAAAAGTGGCTGTATGTTTGACATTAAAAAAAAAACAACACAACCCTTACCTCAACATCCAATAGTAAACATTTTGCAGCATTCTTGCTAGTTATAAAGAGGGACTGAACAAAAATATCTACCACTGTCACATACTATGCTTCCTTGGTGTTCTGTTAGTTAGTTATAAGTACTGAGTACTTAACTCAGCTAAGCCTAATTTGATTGTTTACATTTATGATCAACCATAGTTAAAACAAAATAAGACTAATTCTAGAAAATACATCAAACCTTTACAGAACACCAACAAAATGAATGATGATTTTCATTTAACAAGACAGATCTGTTTCTTAAATTCTGTTAACAGAAGATAAAATACCACAATATTATTGGGGGGGAGAGGGCCAACACATCCTACTCATTCCATAACACTGCTCAAGGTATTAAAAGGTCCCTGAACTAAGCCACAGATATTTGCACTTTCTAGCGTGAATATTCCTAGCCTCTGCAAGACAGTAGAATACTTGGAAGGGAGCCCATCAGATACCTAGGAATTATCTGCACCTATCCACTGTTGGAAATCATTGTCTAGCAAAAGCAGAGGAAAAGTCCATCCAAGGGTGATGTTAGAAGTTCTAACAGCATGCTGAGCCTGTGAGCAATGCTTACTGTGCATTCTTTTAGCTAACAGCCACATTACAGGCTTGTCCATTCTGCCCAGCAGTTCAGACCCAAGTTCTACACTGTGACTCCGCATTGTGGATGCAAACTAAAAGGTTCCTAGTTTGTATTAATGTAATCCTCTTTGACCAGGATTACATTAATATAAACTAGCAACCTTTTAGTTCGCATCTGCGGTGACCAGGTAGCATGAGTCACAGCACAGAACTTTGGTGCACACTGCTATTCATACCCCCAATGTCCAAACTGAGTGGCAGTGTAGATAAGCCTAAAAAGTCTTGACATTATGGTGTCTCTCTGAAAGCACCTCTCATTTCTATAGTAATGCAGTAAAAGAAGTCTGTAAGCACTCACTAGATCTAGTTGGGTCTAAATCCCATCAGAGTGATTTTACGTTGGACAAAAATCAAGTTACTCTTGACCTACATTTGTGTGCAATGAGAATTAAACTGGTCAAAGAGAATGGGTTCTTTGATTCTGTTTTTTCTTTTTCCCATAGCTCTGTACTTAGCAAAGACTGACTATGGCGATATGCAATCAGCATCTGAAAAAAACAGTGTTTATATAAGAGAGAGCACTCACACCTGTGGTATTTATTTTCAGCAAGGTCAAAAAAAGCTCCTTCTGTTCTGCATTGAGCTTAGCTAGTGGTGGAAAGTGGCTGTATACTTTGATGGTAAAAGTCCCTTGTCCCTCAGCATCAAAGAATAAACATTTCACTGTACCCCAAACAGTGATACATAATATATGTGGAGGACAGTACCTGAGGAAATAAACATTCTTTTTCCTCTATTATTTCCAAAAGACTGACTTTTTGTATGTCCTTTGAGGTATTGCTGCATGTTTTATATTAGAGATGTGCTGGAAGAAAAAATATCCACTGAACTACCTGCTCCATATAGGTGTTCAATCAACTGAATGTTCACAATAATTCTGGATCCAGTTCTTGCAATCTGAATTTACTTCTAGCTGCCAGAGAGTCATTTTCAGCTGAGCGTATATCACAACCTTGCCATGTTCTCACTTGTTAGTTTACTACTTTCCTGCTCCTAACTTCAGACACTCATTGAAATCTGTTGTTATAAAGGATACATTGCTAGAAAACACACTCATTGACCACCAGGCCAACACTGCATAGAAAGAGTTGGTTAGTTAAAATATAACAAATGTATAAGTTGCAGTTAAAATAAACAATGTGTCTTAATTTCAGAAGAAATCACTAATATAACTGGTGGTTTTCAATATCTAATAGCTGTCTAATCAGTCAGCCATGATTTACAATATATGGAAGAAATATGTATGAACTGGAAATGCACTACTTTAGTACTGGATACTGTAAACCTCATTGAGAGAGAGAGAAAATAATACCCAGCTCAATGTAAGTTCAATAGTTGGCCAGAGAAAATAAATCTACAATAATATCATTCATACTCTGCACTAGGTCTACACCATCTGTGCATCTTCTCTAGGTTGTACTGTACTAAAAACTATCAGTATATGAAAATTATAAGCTATCACTTCAAATATTCTCTGGTTTTCCTGGCCTAGCTTGAAGGATAGGGAGCTCAGTAGCAAAATGTATAGACAGGGTTTATCAAAAGTCAGTCTACAGAGAACCAGACTACAGTAACGTGTTTCAGGATGCAGTCTGATTTCTCTCTCTCTGATTTGGAGTTCTTGCGTGTTATAGTTTGGAATTCTAAGAAATAAAGAAATGTTACATTGCTACCTTCCAGCAAGAGTATTTATGTTTTTATATAACTCTCAGGGTGTATGCCATCAGCATAACATAGGTTTGATTCTATACCAGGGGTTTGCAACCTATGACATGCGTATTGAAGTCGGCACGCAAGCTAGCTGATTTTCAGTGACACTCGCATTGCCCGGATCCTGGCCACTGATTCGGGGGGGCTCTGCATTTTAATTTAATTTTAAGTGAAGCTTCTTAAACATTTTAAAAATCTTTTTTATTTTACATACAATAATTTAGTTATATATTATAGACTTATAGAAAGACACCTTCTAAAAATGTTAACATTTATTACTGGCACGTGGAACCTTAAATTAGAGTGAATAAATGAAGACTCGGCACACTACTTCTAAAAGGTTGCCGACCTCTGCTCTATACACTACAGGTATCAATAACCACCAAGTGTTAGAGCATAAACTACGAGTCAACTGACCAGAATAACAATGGATTAACAGGAGAGGCATCTGAGCTGCAAAGCTGACATCTGAATTTAAATCTGAACTTTCACAATGTTTAGAGATGTTTAGACTAAGGATTTTGGCTTGAATCACTTTCCACCGAGGATGCAGTTGCAATAATTGGCTTGCTTAGACCTGAATAGCCCCTAAGTTCAAGAGAATATGAACTGATGAGCTAGATTGGGCTCATCTTTAATTGAGATAATGGAAAAGTCCTGAGTGTGGCTCCTTGATTTAAGTAGAACTGTATGAAAAAGATAAAATATCCAGGAAAAAAAATAAACAAAATCTAAAACATTTGCATTTTCAAGTTTCCAAACAGAACTGTGTTTTTTTAAATATTTGTTTTTAGGAATTTTTCCTTTTTATTCCCCCTGCCCCTCTCCCCCATTTTGTCACTAAAAAGGTGAGGTGAAGGGAGGAGAGGAAATACTGAAAAAATGAAACAATTTTTTTTAGTAAAAAATGGAAAATTAAAAAAGATTTAAAAAACATTTTAAAATGGCCATTGAAAGAAAGAAAAAGAAATCCTTTGAAAAATTTTGACCAGCTCTAATATGGACCGAAGGAACTTAAACAAAAGACAGGAAATTGAGTTCAACATTATCCTACATAAACTACCCTGGAGAAAACAGCAGCCATTGTATTTGGGCTGTCCCGTTGCCTTTCCCTTTTCAGTTGCATCACAGAAGAGTTCCGTCTTTTCATACTTGATATATTAGTTTCCCATCCAGGATAGGTCCATCAATGGCTATTAGCCAAGATGGCCAGGGACACAACCCCATATTCTGGATATTCCTAAGCCTTTGACTCCCAGATGGACATCCTGGGATGGATCACTCAATTGCCCTGTTCTGTTCATTGCCTCTGAAGCATCTGGCATCAGCTAGTGTCAGAAGACAAGCCCCAGTATGGCCATTCTTATCAATCAATAGAGTATAGAAATGTTTCAGGTACAGCATATTCTGACAAATCCATTAGAGACAGTTCTTTATCCTGACTTCATGATATCAGAATGAGGGGTTGTTTTACTAGCAAGAGAATGAAATGAGAAATCCTCATCAGCAGCTGCAAAAACAAAACAAAAAAAAAGTGCCTCAGGGTTATCAAAATGACATGGACAAGTTGCATCAGGAACATAATACCCAATATGTCAAATGAACTAAGACATGAGTTGTACCTCTGCCAGGCAGAATGCCTCCCTGTGCTCCTCTGCTATGCAGCAGGTCACACCACCCCTATCGCCTCCCTAGATGTGGTAGTTTTGGCCAAAGTGGGTATGTTTTCAAAGACAAATATCAGGACTATATTTTGCGCATGTAGATTAAGGTGTGAAAGACTCTACTATATTCATTACAACAGTGACTTTAATCAAGGAATTCATTAAGGTAGGTCAAGGCCAATCCAATCAATCTGATGCTGATTAGAACAGGGACATGTTATCATGCAACTTCTCAAGATTTGAGAACAACATGATTTCCAGCAGCAGATCATGTGCCCTTTACTCCTCTACAGAGCTCAAGTCTCAGCTCCTCTGATTAGAAACAATTGAAATTCAAATACTTCTGAAGAACAAAGCAAAGGCAGCACTCTCATGAGTTACTGCTATCAGCAGACCTAACCCCAAACAGTGCAATTACACTGGGTCATATCAAATAAGGCTGTATAAAATTGGAAGGGTTTTCTAAGTAATATTCCTGCTTAAAGAACTTCCTTCTCCATCTGCGCGCTCGCGCGCACGCACACACACACACACACACACACCCCTCTACTTTCCAGCCAAATGCAACAAAAAGCACAATTTTGTAACATATTTAAAGAATTGTCATAGTTGAAATCACATACAATAATATTACCTCTATATATCTCCTGAGCTTTCATACAAGATGCAGACACGGAATGTATAAACTTTTAATGTGTTTTAATATTTAATGTAATAACATCTAAAAATCATAATAGTACCTAAGACAAAAGTACAAAAAATAATACAGTTAAAATACCTCATGAAAGTTCTGTGTAACAAAGCTTGTCAATATTATTGGAGGCCACTAAAAATCTTGAGGTAGAAAGATCTCACAGAAGAAAACAAGGTACAAATGCCAATCCATCTAATGCAGTAAATTGCATCACATTTCTGCTGGGCAGGTGTTAATATAGACTGAAAATAGCTTATCTAACTTGGGTTAATAGGTTACCCAAATTATGAAGATAATAGCAACATCTCTTTTTTTGCTTAACAGTGGCCATTGACGCTGGTGAATTATTTCTTCTTTTTTAAATAAATACATGGCTGAATCCTGCTGCTCTTACTTATGCAAGTAGCCTTACTGAAATCTACTCTCAAAAGGCCATCCTTTGTGGAAACTGTGGCAGCTTTAACTCAAACTTTCTAAGATACTTATATGTTCCATATCACCATAATTTTTAAGCACCTTACAATCTTTAATGTATTTATCCTCACAACTGGAGCTAAGCAAAATTGCAGATGGGGGGTAGGAGTGAGAGGAAGTTGGGTGAAACATTGCAAATCCATGTTAAAATTTCCCACATTGGAATTTTTTTGTCAGAAGAAAAAAAATATTTTCCCAATGTTTAAAAAAAAAAATAATTTTTCAATTCAAAATTAATTTTAAATTTCAGAATGTCTATCAACCTTGTTTGTGACCATGGCAGACCAGATGTCAACTCATGCCAAGGCCCCTGGGCCTCTCTGATCACTGACAAATGCATAGCTGGAAACCACTTTGGCTTACCAGTGTATTAGCCGTTGTTAACATTGATGTTAAGTTTATAAGAATTTATTTACTGTTTGGACTTTATAAAATGTTTATGAGTTGCTGCATGTATTAATATTACCTATAATATCTGTATCCCAGGTTATAAGGTAATATTTAAGTGTTTGATTTGTAACTATAAAAGTGTTTACTGTGAAACCAGAAACCCTCAGAGTCAGGAGAGAAGCATTACCAAGTGTGAAATACTAGTTCATCACAAGAGGCATCATTTCCTGCCCAACAACAGAAGGCCTACAGGCACCAGTTAAACTATTGTGGAACATCAGTGGACAAAAGACTTTGTTGATTGCTTCCCCCTCACCCATGAAGAGGGGACATGCACAGACCCTTGCCCATCACAATCTGAACTCTGATGTAAGGGAATAAAAATCACTGACTAGAAGGAACTGTATCATTATGCTGGCTGGACTTCTGAGAGAGGGCAAAGACTTCTCAGTATAAGCAAGGGATCTCCGGTTATTTAGTTTGGCTTAGTCTTAAAGGACATACAGAACTTGCACATCACAGGACCTTCTATTATATTTTGAAAACTAAGACTGTAACTCATTTGTGTATGTATATGTATCTGCTTTAATCTTGTAAATCAGATTTATTAACTAGGAATAAGACCTAAGTTAGTTTACTATAGGACAGGCTGTAAGCATTGTCTTTGCTGAGAAATCTAGTGTGCACTTGACCTGAGGTAAGCGACTGGTTCTTTGAGACTGGGAGTAACTTGAAAATTGTTGTACTAGGCAGGCTTGCCTGGGTGGCAAGACAGACTGGAGTGCCATAGGGGACTGTTTCTGACTCCATGTTAAGGCTGTTATAGGGCTTGTCTACTCTTCCAGTGCTTCATCTGTGCCATTGCATGATTTCGTGAAGACTCTACCTATGCCAACGGGAGAGTTTCTCCCATCAGCATAGTTACTCTACCTTCTCACGAGTCAGTGGCTATGTCAATGGGAGAAGCCCTCGCGTCAACATAGTGCTGTCTACACCAAGAGTTAGGTAAGACTAACCAGATTTTCCATGAGCAACGTAGTTGCTAGCATAAGTTCCTAGTGTAGATCAAGCCATAGTGCTTGAGTTCACACCAGAAATTTGGTTTGTGAAATCTAATTATAAGACACACAACCAGTTTGGAGGTTGTGTGCTGGTTTGTAACAGAATAGCCCATGTTTGTGAGCCACTCCAGACAGCCTGACATTATTAAAAAATAATTTAAAAATCCTTAAAAAGCTCAATCAGAAAAGGATTCATTTCATTTCCGGTCAAATGAAATATTTAGTTTGCTCTGAAACAATCGTCTCCACCTCCCCCTCCACACCAACCCCTTTTTATTTTTGGACCTGTCAGCAAGCCAAAAAAAGGAAGAGTTACTCGTATAGCTCTTCACAGTCATATCCTGTGGATCCAAGGGCCCTCACTTATGAAACCTCCCCTAAAACCCGCTGGAATCAAAGCTCCATCAACTCTAACTTGGACACCTGCTCTCACTCCAAGAAAGTATTCTCCAGATAATGTTAGCTTCCCTGTTGCTTTCCACTCCCTACGCAGCATAGAGGATCACCTGCATTCTTGGTGGAAGATGCCACAAAATCCCCTTGTCTTCTTTCCCCAGCCTCTCACTCTAGCCCAGTTATGCCTGTTTCTGCTCCCATCTACCAGTGGAACCGCAATGGAACAGAAAGGACTGAGAAAATAACTTATAAAGCTTTTTAAATAGCATTTTTATTTTTTTCTTCAGCTCTTTAAAAAGATTTATTTGCTTGTTAACTCCTTGGTGCCTGTGGTTCTCCTTCTCTCTCATTGGCAATGAATTTCAGCCAGGAAAAACTGTTGCAGATATGAAAGGTTTACAAAATCATTGATGAAATGCAAAAAAGCATTTTCACTTCCTTTTCTCCCAATAGGTTTCCTCTCTTTAAAGGTGCAGGAACTGCTTTGTCCAAGAGTAGATCTTAAAGACACACCAATACATCTCTCTTTTTTGTCTTGAGATAAAGTATAGTCAAGTGGACTAAAAACATGAGCTTAGCAGTCTTTTATTCTTTTCATTTTAATACTTTCTAAGCGTGTCTGAAGATGAATCGAAAAAGTTTTATTCATTTCATATCTTGTCTTTAGTCCACTGAGAGAACAGAAAATGTTCACTTGACTGATACTGACCGTAAATGAACTGTAATCTATACGACTAATTGTAATCTAAAGAAAGGCATATTTACAACAATTTGCTATAATTTAAGAAAGAAAGAACACTTTTGTGAGCAAGAAGATTTTTTTTGTCTTTAAAAGGAGCTGTCACATATCCCGACAGTCATTTAGATTTGAAGTGTCCATATACCTTCTACAAAATATCAGCAAACATTACGATAAATGTTAGCAGATATATGAACTCTAAACATTGCTAGTTCTCTGGATTGTTTTTGAAGAGCAGATGGCTAGATTCTCCCTTGACTACACAACCTCAGAGGTTTCAATGAGCTTGAAAAAGGACTGCAGACTCAGTTTCAGCATGCTACTGTAGAATGACTACTTAAATACATATAAGTAAATAATTTTTAAGTTTAGGTTGCAGGAGGGGTGTAAGCATATATAGTTGCCACAACTTTGTATGAGGACTTTGTGCTATTGTATTTGTGCCTCACAATTTACAAATTACAGGTCTGAAAGTAAGTATTGAGGTATTTGTGTGTATGCGTGCATGCACACTTGTTTTTTCCTACAGAAAGCACAATGATAAAGTTACATGTGAATGACTTATTCATGATTATGGGAAACAACAATATAGGAAAGAACAAAAGTAAAGTCTCTGAGAAAGAGCATCAAACATGCACAGCCTCTTCAAGATAACCCCATCAGCTCTGCCACACAAAATGGCGGTTATCCCCACAGACCAATAGACTTTCCAGAAATGTGCAGTGCAGAGGAAACTAGGTCATAAATTAAACAGCCACACATGGCACTCACCTTTAACAATTGAGTGTATTAAGTTTGTAATATTTAAATGGAGGAGACTGAGAAACAAACACTATATATGGCAATGCAAGAACAAGCATTACGAGCACACAAATGCTGTGTGTGTGTGAACAAATATGTACAGGCTCAGGCTGGAGAGATGTTGGGCACCCTCGGCTCCTATTAATTTCAGGGGAGGGAGAGGATGCTCTCACATGCTGCAAGACTGAGCCCAGAATGAATGAATGAAACAATAAATCACAAAGAATGGATATTATACAGGAAAAGATTGCAAAGAGGTGCAGAGTGATGCAGACGCTGGAGTCTAATCTCCTCTGATGTATGTTACTGGTGCCTTTCTAACACTTTTTATAAAACTGAAAACCAAGGAAATTCAGCTGCTTTGTTAAAAGTAAGTTTTAATATCAGGAACTGGTACGCTTTTAGTACACTGGGCCAGAGTCTTTGTTCAGATGGAGCTCCTATTGTAATCAGTGCAAGTGTATGTGGGCAGGGGGGTTGAGGACAGCATTTATTGATGGGGTGGGGGAAGGATTAGTAGCATTACCACCACAGATATTAACAAAGAATTGTGCTGCCAAATCTCTGCACAGCTCACCCAAAACATTGGCTGTGGCCCAGAAGCCAGGAAATTCAAGTTGAATGCTGAAAATCTAGTGTATGACCTTTCTGTTCCCCCTTCATCCCCCAACCTCAACCCTTTACCTGTCCAGCTCACAGCAAGCTAAGTAAACTAGAAACAACAATGCTGGGTAAAGCATTCATTTATATTACCTGGATGGACATCATCTTTCTGGCTTTTGATTCTGGCCTTCTTTATGCTATGAAATCAATAAAAAAAGTTCAATGTTACTAACAATAATTCAGCTCCAGAAGTGTTAGCAATGCTGGGAGTAACAACATATTGAACTATATTCACATAGCATAAAAATATAGCACTTATAACTGCAGTTAATAATGAGTAAAGTATGACGTGTAGTGACTTCTTAACTAGGAAACGCCTTTTAAAATTCTATAGGCGTAGTGCTACATGAATGTCATTCTCTCCTCAGTATTTCATTTTGTCTCCCTTTAACTGATGGACAGTTCCTGTTGTACTCATGAATTGCTTCTCTTTGTTTGCATTCAAAGGTGGGTTTCATATAGTTTAACATGGTTATAAGATAAAACTGGGCTCCTATCTTTGTCTAAGTCTGTAAAATTAATAAGTAGTATAGCCAGCCCAGTGACCTGAACTGAACAGTAAATAGTGTGGGCTACATTTGTCATCAGGGGAATTGGGCTTGGAGTGTGTTCAGATTTGTCACCTGGGATTATCAATGGCACTGCATTAATTTTACAGCGTGGTTTGGAGTAAATAGATCTTGTTTTTATAATATTTCTTCATGACTTTAGGAGTTATAGATGCTCTTTAATCAAGAGAGCTGTGAGATAACCCTTTGAAAAATAGTTCCTTCCAGAATTTAAGGAGAGAGTGGACTGTTTGTGTACCATGTAATATGAATGTTTTCTTGAAAGGATAAAAAAATATGTTCTTGGGTTTTTAGATCTGTCCTTGAAGTATAATTAAGTTACTGGAGATTCCTAGGGGAGTTTTCCCAAGGATGTATTTTTTCAAGTCATTCCAAAATAAACATGGCATGATGAGTGGATTAGGTGAGAGTGTTCTTTTGTAGATTAAAAAAAATTAAATAAAAGAGTGTAATAATCTTTGCTTGCCCATATAAGGGAAAGAGTCTTTTCCACACTGAGTTAGTATGCAGGAAATGATTATGTTTCTTAGAGTTCATGCTATCCATATTGTAGTTCACTGTAAGCTGTAGCTAGAAAATTATTTTGGAGGTTGTTTATTGCAGGGAGAGCCTGTGCAGTAAATAAATGATAAATAATTGAAGCCACAAAAGAAATAGCATGTTGTTTAAAAGGATGTTTATGATGCAAACCTAAGGGAAACTATTGTTTGCCTGCTAAATAGTAAAAACTGCATTGTATCAAACCAACATTCTTGTTTCATTCCTTTTCAAGCAGAAACTACTGTGGTTTCTAAGGACGTGTTCCTCCTTACATTGGTATCATTAACAAAACTCCGATTGAAGTCAGTGTGAACAGGCCCTCTCAGAGGTCCAGAGAGGCCCAGGCCACTTCCAGCTTTTGAGGTCCCGAGCCATAATAAAAATAAAAAATCGTGACACATGATCGATTCTTATACTATCAGAACTGATATATATTTTTATTAATATTTATGAAGATTTAACTCTTTAATAGGACAAAATCTATATCAGTTATAAAATATGTCTTTTACCAGATCACATCTTTTATGTACTTAAATTTGCAGATCTAAGATGAGAGGGCGTGTCACATTTTGGTCCAATAGGAATGTGCATAAAAACAAGCTGTGAAACTTATCAAATGCCAAAAAAAATTAACAAGTGTCTATATTTGAGCTTGAGGTCCAGGCCAAAAGGATCTCCTGACCACCCTTCTGATTGGCCCTGAGTGTGAACAAGATCCAGCCCTAAAATGGGCCACCATATTCAGACATGGTAAAATACCCCAGGCTCCAGCCTGCAGATGTTCTTCAGGAAGAACTCCCCTTCACGTCAATGGGATTTATTGCTCAGGCCAAGTTTTCATAACAGGCCCCAAATGATACGCATCCTCTTTAATCTATAGTGTGTAGTTCTAATTAAAAATGTCATCCCTGAACACCATCAAATTCTATAGCAATTCCTATTAGACTTGTTATTCTAATTGTTATTATAATCTAGGAATCTAATCTGTGAATATATTATTATAGTCACAATGTTTACATGGCAGATGAGTGAGAGGGGTGATATGAAACACCTGGAGGTATAATACCTTTTGTAGCTGAAGGACAAACCCTTTCGAACAGATGTTGTGCATATGAATGAGTGCAAATGAATGAACCAGTAAATTACAAAGGTACTGAATATGTCACAATATTTTGAACAGGTGGGTGTGATACAAACATCAATATAGCCTAATCAACTCTGACATATTATATTGTTAAAAGACTAAAACTATACACCCTGAAAGGCACAGGATAATGGGTTCATGGACAGGATGACAGATGAAGAGAAAACTCCATTGACTACTTTATTAACTACCTGACTCTCCTTGTATAGGTTCCAAAAGATATAGAAAAAAAGGAGTTAATGAATTTTTTAAAAAACTGAGTATTTTAATAACTAAAACAGATTAAGGCAATAGTTAGTGTTCCAAGGTGTGAAGGTATATTTACTTTTTTTTCCACTTTGTTAATACTGAACATTTGTCATTGAATTTAGCTTGTGCAATAAAATGTATTTGCATTTGTCATATAAATTTAGCTGAGAAATATCTGAATATTTTAAACCATTGAATAATTATCCAAAATTTAAACTTAGTTGCTTAGTTGTGACTGCACCTCAGTACCTGACCATTTTTTGTTCTTTCATTGGATGAGTCTGACAGTATTTCTGACACTTGTCCTTGTAAATCTAAAATTAATCTTCTATACTCATATATGCAGCTTTAAAAATGACATTCAATGATATTTTCCCCATGAAATAACCTAGTTAAACACTTACACACATTCAAACTCTATTTTTTCTTTACACTAAACAAACACTTGGGCAGAGGGGGAGGAATCAGCTTTAATTGGCTCTGATCCTGTACTTTCCAAACTTTTGTTGTGTGTTGTGTGTTCGAGGATACCAGATTGGGTCTTTTGGTGACGGGCAGTTGCCTCTTAATGTACAAACTCTAATTATTTCTGCATGTCATCATCACAGGGTTCAAGAAATGGCTGTGAATTCCTTCCAGGGTATTTGATAGTAAACAAATTCAGCAGAAGACCAGATACTACTTTAATGGGAGACACAAGACCCAAGATATTTAAACCAAGAACATTTTCATCTCTCAGTAATGCGTATTCTTCTAGTTGCATTTATTTTTTCCCATATAAGTGATGATGGACCACATTTAGCCCTCATGTAAGTAGGTCAACTCCACTAAAATCTGGAATTGCACCTGCTTAGAGCAGATCTATTGCAGACCACTATCTCTTGTCTGAATGAAAAGTAACAAAGCATGTTGACAGAACTTGATATATCTTAATTAACTAATTCCAAATATCTTGGGGTTACTGTATACAGAGTGATATTTATGTTTTTCTGCCAAGTGTGGAATTGAAACTCTAATCTGTTTAACATAAAAATGTCACCTGTCTCAAAAGACAACAATTTATGATTGGAAAAAAACAACAACAACAAGGTAATATACTGTTCTCATATCTGAGTATAAACAGCCATGGATAACTGTGTCATGAAATAAAACAAATTGCCACTAATAGGAGAGGAAATAATATACTGTTAATGTTCAATATAAAATGCTAGCCTTAGAGGATGCAACTTGGATCCAATGCATAAAAAGCACTGAGGAGTTTAACGTGTCCTACATTGATTCTACCCTGAAGCTAAAACAACTGCATTGAAATGTTGTAAATCCTAACCTGGAAACAACTGTTATTTGGAAGCCAAAGCTATTGCACTGTAGTGACTGGAATTTATTTTAGCTTAAGGAGAGGAGGTCAAAATAAGAATTCTAAACTCTAAAGGCCTGATTCTGAGCACAGTCAGTCAATTATGCTTCATCAATAAATGAAATAACCTATGTACACAGCAACCTGCATGCTAACCGGTAGCTTCCTGTGATCTTGAACTCTATGAAAATGCAACAGCTTAACTTCTGTGTGTATGCAAATAGTCCTCATCTGCATTATTATATATCCCAAATTTAGCTTGGATGTTTTGTCCATAATTGGAAGTTTGATTGGGATCACTTGATTTCAGTTCTGAACTGTATTTTAGGCCTAAGTCTGATGCACTAGTCTATATCTAGTTCATAACTTACTGTATCAGTTGAATATAACTACTGATGTCTCAAGGGTACACAATTCCATATACAAAGGGCATACATCAAATAGGAAAACTAGTTGTGTTTTAAAATATGTTAGCTGGTTGTAGTTCACTCTAAGCTCACCTCTTGGGTTGACCACAACTGGCTAACAAATTTTCAGACATAACTTCAGACACTACTGTCTACAGTAGATGCAGAGTCTCATATAAAAAGACATTACATAAAATGTGTTAGCTAACTGGCCTAATCTAGACATGCCCCATGTGACTAACCCTCTGAACAGTCATAGAGACTGATATCTTGCAGTCACATATCATCTTAACACCTCAGTCATATATGGGGTTAAAATTAAAGATTTTAGAATGAAAAATCATTTTGAATTGAAAATTAAAATATTTTGTTTCCAAACTGTCAAAACAAAATGTATACAGTCTAGTTGTAGCCATGTCTGTCCCTTATTTGTTTGTTTTAGAAAACAATTTGGGAAAATCTACACGAATTCACAAAATGTTTTGTTGTCACTGAATCTGCATTTTTCACTGACAAAAGTTTAATCACAAAATTTCACCCAGCTCTGTTCCTAAATAGAGCTATAGCATATGTTTGAAAAAATGGGAGGATCTATTATAAAACTATTATTGTACTCATGTTAATTGAAGATATATATTTGACACTTACTTGGGTTTAACAGATGTATTTTAATATATTTTCTTTGTATTTGGCTTTCATGTTTATGAGTGTAATGTTTTGTGGCCATGGGAACTAATATAAATTAAGTAATACAGAGAACATATGCAACCCATCAAATACTTTAGGTGCAGTTTCAGAGTTAGTTCCAACATCACATTCATCAATCACAAAATATCTGGTGTTCAGATACATATGGTTTGGCCACACTGAATATATTCATAAGAGATTTCCTAGCAAACATTGCTCTGTCTCATGCAGCCAAGAAAAAAACAAACAAACATCTGGCATAGAGGCTATATACAACCAAACTCTGGGGTAAGATACACCCCCTATACCATATGAAACTCCATTGATTTAAACACTAGCTTATTCTTTTCTTCTGAGCCAGTGAACAACAATTTGCAGGAGATTTGGAAAGACATTTCATCCCCTCCCCAATGCACAACTTAATGTTATTCATCCGAAGAAGTAAATTTTTCCCTCTTTTTTAAAAAACCAAAAACCAAAAACCTGTGTTTATGTAACTGTGTGTTCAACAGTTGTTCTGGATGGTCTAGCTATTTTTGACCTTATTTCCTGTATATGCATAACCATTGGGACATTGCTTTCTCAGTTATCTGAAATGTTTATTATTTTTTATAGTTTGTACTACAGTAGTACCTAAGAAACCCACTCATGGTTCAGGACTTCATTGTGCTAAATGCTTTATAAACACCAAACAGGAACAGTCCCTGCCTAAAGCATTTACAATCTAAGCATAACACAAGAGGCAACAGGTGGATACATGCAGACGGACAAGGAAGCAAAGAGACTATATTGCTCAGCACAATAAGCAGTGGTCTCAGCACACCAAGAGCCTAGCCATTGTCAAGTTTTTTGAAGTCTTCATGGCAAAGAAGAGTTTTAAGAAGTGATTTGAAGGAGGATAATGAGGTAGCTGTGTGGATGTTTACAGGAAGCTCCTCCCATAAGGGGCAGCACGGGAATAAACACAAAGGTGTGAGTTTGGATATTTAACAAGTGAGAGATGAAGCCTGGTATCACAGGCAAAACAGAGGTAGGAGATGAAATCATGATAGCATATGAAAAATGACAGGTAGCATGGACTTAGACTGCGAACAGCCTTGAAAGTGAAGACAAGTAATTTGTTTGATATGGATATGGGAGAGGTGAAAAGCTGCGGGCAAAATGCTCAAAGCAATAGGCTAGGGAAATTATCTTTGTAGCAGCATTTTGAAAGTGGCAAGATCCTGTGCAGAGAGGGAAGTGAAGGCAGAAAGTGGGGAGGGCTTACGGAGGGAGTCAAAGGTGGCAAAAAAGCCACTGGGATTTTGGGCATGAGATTCAATTAGGGTGAAGAAATAGAGTAGCTTAGCTAGGAAGACAGCAGAAATGAAGAAAGAAAGAACAAATTTGTAAGTCAGGTAGTCAGCATGATCACCAGATTTCCACCAGAAACACTCCACAGTTTGAGAGTGGAAGCAGAGAAACTGAATGTTGAGAATGATCCAGGGCTAGAGGTTGGCAGGGTGGATATTGCAATTGGAGAGAGGGGCAAAAGAGTCAAATGTAAAGGAGAGTAAATCATGGAGTGAATCAACAACTGCCAAGGAAAGGAAGATCTGGAAACAGCAAGGAAGAGAGGACTGGAGAGCAGAGGAGACGTTATTTGCATGGATAGATGGGAAGTCACAGGAAGCTCAGGTGGCAGCACATCAGGGAAGGGACAGAAGGGTGATGTTGAAAGAGACCAGGTTAAAGTTGGAGAAAGAGAATTCAGGATTGGACTGATAAGGGATCAGGGTTTGTTGCACATCCTTTAGATTCAAAGCTACAGACATATGAAAACTTTTCATATGTTCGTTTATCAGTCCTCCCCTTTATACAATGCTTACCTTGCATGGCTCACTCTGGCAGAGGCACACACACACAGTAGATGAATCAACCCAAACGCAGATATCTTACTGATTATTCAACGAACACCTATTCACTGTTTTGCCACCTGAACATCCTCTTCAAGTGATGATACTGAAGCATTTATAGGCTGCAGATGTGTCACTGTGCACTCTAAATCTAGAGCTTGTACCAGTGTGATTAGAAGGAGATAGCCAACTACCTTGATTATGCACACAGCTGGCAAACAGCACAGGAGTATGCTGTGTCTCCAGCATCTGTGTTGTTTCTCATCCACCACTGTTAGTAATAAAGCCACCAAAATTTCTGCTTGCACACCAAGCGTTTGACTTTGTGTATGTCAGTGGGGAACCCATGTCAGTGTGTTGTGGCCAGGATCCCCACTGACACAGCAGCGTGCCTTTGACCACTGCTAGGGCCCTGGGCTGGGACACAGTGGAGTGGGAGGGCCTGTGTCCCCCACCCACCACCACCCAACGTGTGGGTAGCAGTCTTCCCCTCTCCCAGGCCATCAGAGCCTGAAGCCTGGGTGTGCTATTTACCTGTGTTTGTTCAGCCTCTGCCTGAGGGCCTGAGCCTTGGACTCTTTACTGTCCTGCCCTGACCCAGGGCCTGGGCTAGTTATCTATTAATTGTTACCTGTGTGTGCTCAGCCCCCTGCCGGATGGCTTGAGCCAGGACTCCTTCCACCCGACTGATTCTCCAAGGGGCCGTGCCAGGACTAAGAGAGGCGGTGTGGTTCCTCGCCGCCCTGGAGAGGGACAAACCCTGATGAATCCTCTCTACACTCACTGTATAATATAAATTCTGCAACCTCCCCAAAAGCCACAGAGATGCTCCAAAATGTCTCAATTCCTCATTTCCCCTGGTCCCCCTGAGCTCTGGCTCAGATTCTAAGTGTTTATTTTTTACTGATATAAGAGTATCTATTGAATTCCACATGTGGCTCTGTAGTAATTCAGGAGGTAGCTAACTTGGCTACATTTGTCTCATTAAATATAATGTACAGTATTTATGAAGTCCTGGGTCTGTAACATCATTTTCAGTATTTTCCCAGACAAAAAAGTGTCTATAAAAATATAATGCTGAACAGAACAGCCAAGAGGCTATAGGAAGAAACTTTCCAGTAGGTGGTGTATTTTGAAGGCAGAGACATAATGTAGTTATAGGCTTAGTAATAATAGAACAAACTGTTCTGGAAAGCTTTGCCTGCCTCTGAAGCTGGAGTGCTTGGGGGCACATAGGTAAAGTCGATAGTTTGCAAGCCTCCTGAACTGCTCTGAGCAGTAGAATCTTGGGATAAATGAACTAAAGGCTTGTCCATACAGGGACATTTACCAGAGTTGTTATACCAGTATAATCACCCTACTATAGTTATATTGTCATCACTCCCCAAGTGAATACTTATTTGGAATATCTGTGGATCACAAATTAAGCTAAACAAACAAACAAAACAAAAAAAAGGCTTGTAATCTGCATAAGAGCATCAGGAGTTACACCTGTATAACTTTGACAGTACACAATACTTTTCCCCATGTAGACAAGCCCTAGGATTCTTTTGTGAAGGACAGGTTGCTCTCTTAAACACAATCAAACTGAATGGATGTTAGTCCTAGTTCATTAACAATCCCAAATAACCTGACCCAGCTAGGTCTTGTATAAGAAGTCCTGGTCCCGGTGAAGTCTGTGACAAACTTCCATTGATGTTGGAAGGGGACAGGATTTCACACAAAAAAACCTTTCCCAGAACATTTAGCCCAGTTTTTCAACCACTACCCTACAACAGTTACTCTGAACTATTATTCTCAAATGACAAAAGAAGATGTATTCATAGGGAAAGTATTGAGTAAATTAGTTGAATTGCTGCATTGCTCTGTGGTAGCCTGAGAAGTGTACATTTTTATTTTTTTTTATAATGGACTATTATATTGTAATGTCAAGTAAAGAAATCTATTGTAAGTGTGACATTGCACCCCATAATGCTTTATGGGAATATGCTTATGAATGAATATTACATAACTGGAATACGTTTTATGCTGCATATGCCATGTAACATATCTCTGTAAAAATTATGATCTATTGAATATATTCATTCTATCTGTATGCATGTATCATTTTTGTATCCAAACTTATGAATATTGGCTATGTACTTGTTTAATTTTAAGTAGCCTCAGTGAAGCAGTTGGTCAGCTTCCTGAGAAAAGACTATTCTCAGTAAGTGCCCAATCAAGAAACATATAAGCCAACAATGAACTTGGAGACACATCTAAGCTTTTCCAGGAATGTGGCCTGACTGGTAAGGAACCCAGTCATGCATGGACATGTGACTTGCCCATGTGACTCCAAAACTCCATCTTGGAGCTGAATTCTGGATAGGAGAGAGAGGAGGGGGTCTCCACCCACAAGATAGAGTCTATTTAAGCCTCTGGGAGACCCCTCCATTTTGTCTTCAGCTGGTTCAAGAGATAGCCTTTGGGGGTGCAGAGGCTAACTGAAAGAAATGGGAACAAAGAACAGTAACCACGGGGGTGTGAGTTATTGCTGGACCCGGAGTAGGAGGAGGCTAGTCTGTAAAACAAGCTTACTGGAACATCTCTGAGGGTGAGATTTCACCTGTAATCATTGTCTTACTGTATTGGGTGTGGACTTGCATGTTTTATTTTATTTTGCTTGGTAATTCACTTTATTTGGTCTGTTATTACTTGGAACCACTTAAATCCTATTTTTTAAAAAATAAAATCACTTTTTACTTGTTAATTAACCCAGAGTATGTATTAATACCTGGGGGGTGAGGCTAACAGCTGTGCATCTCTCTCAATCAGTGTTATAGAGGACAAACAATTTATGAGTTTATCCTGTATAAACTTTATACAGGGTAAAATGGATTTATTTTGGGGTTTGGACCCCACTGGGAGCTGGGCATTTGACTGTTAGAGACAGGAACACTTCGTAAGCTATTTTCAGGTAAGCCTGCAGCTGTTGGGGGATGTTGTTTAGACCTGGGTCTAGGTTTGTAACAGGCTAGCATATCTGGCTCAAACCAGACAGGGCACTGAAGTCCCAAGCTGCCAACAGGCTCAGAGGTAGTCTCAGCACATCAGTTGGCAGTTCCCAAGGAGTTTTTCTGTGATACAACCTGTCACAGTAAGGTTTTTGTTTATGTGGATATAACTTGTTGGCAGCAGCTCAGCACCTAAGAAATACTCTGGTCAGAGACTCAGAGATCCAACTTTACTGATTATATGCAGACATTCTAAAACAAACAGCACCACAACTAACACAGCAATTCCCCCAAGATGCAACTGTCTGTACATCCAGGTCCAATTTTCAAAACTGTCCACTAACTTTGGATAAAAATATCAATCATGGGTATAAAGACTTGGCACCAAACCATAAAAAATATAAACTAAATGACATTGAATAAGCAGAGATAGACCCATCACACAGAGCACCGTTACCTGTTTGGGAAGTTTTACAGCAAAAACTTGGTAGTTTAGTTGGTTTCATTGTACTGGTCCTATTTAATCTATGACATTAACCATGCTATTGCAATGAGATTTGTCAGAAAGAACAGGGCACTTCATCTGTGTCTTCATCTTAATGATATGAAGTCTAAGATAAGATAAGTCTAAGTCATCCATAATTACTGTTTTCCTCCCATCAGGATAATATGCATGTGTCTGCTCTATTACAAGCCTAAAAGTTTCACATGGCTCCTAGCAGTTGAAGCTTGACAGTGAGAATGCCAAGATGTTCACATTTAATGCACTTCGGTAAACTTTGTTTTCAGAGATTGCCATTGAGGACCACTTCAACAGCTGAAACGCTTCAAAGAACATTTCTGAAAGTCTAGAATGCATGATGGTTTATGTCAACCATAATATCCAAAGTTGAATTAAACAAGAACATTAACTTAATTAAAGCACAGCAAAGAATTCAATCAATCTGGATTGCTGCTAACAAAGGAAAAATCGCTTCTCAATAAGAGAAATCATAGCCAGATCCAATAAAAAAATAAACAGAGGTCAAAGTAAATTGGAAGGCTTGGAAAATATGAAAGATGTATAACATCTGGGAGTTATTAACTAAGGGCTTGATTCAAAGCCCACAAAAGTTAATCGGAGTCTGTTCCATTGCCTTCAATTGCCTCCCTCTCAACTCGCAGAAAAGACCTTCTCACTGTGAACTCTATCACAAAGTCAAACTGAGTGGACACGCGACCAGAATGTGAACACAAATGAAGTGAGCTGAAGCATAGTTTGAACATTAAGTCAGCACTGATCTTCTTTGATCCAAACAAAAGAAATGGAGTCTATACTGATGCCTCCAAGATGGCTTCAGGCAGTCTTACTTCAGGAGAACGAGAGGCACTACAGCATATGCTGTGAAACTAAAAACTAAGTATGAGCCAAAAATAGGTCCATAATAAAAGTGCTAACCCAGCCTATGGATGTAAAGTTCTGTATTATTCTATGTAGAGTCCAGGTTATTAGAAAGAGGAAATGTTTAGAAATAATGACAGAATTTGATAGACATGGCTACATTAAAGCAGGTCAGAATACAAATTTCATGAACAATATGCAAGACACCTAGCTCTATATCCTCAAATAAAAACCTAAAACACCTTTTGAGGATCTGAGCATTTGCCACCAGCCCTAGTCTCCATGTTTAGCAAGATTTATGATGAAAGAGAGCTACAATGAACATTCACCAAGAAAATTTGCAACACAAGTATTTCCAATATTCACAGATGTTCGAAAGAATGTTCATGAAAACACAAGCCAGCTAAATCGCATCATCATCTGTGTACCAGGAACAAACAGTATTAGCTCACTATGATTTGTTTAGAAATTTTATAAATATACAATTTTGCTAGTACAAGAATTTAAATTTAAATAGTAAGACACTGAAACTATCATCTAAGATCTGGTACTGCAAACATGTATGCACATGTTTGACTTAATTTTCAGTGCTTGCATAAGTTTTTGCAGTATCAGGACCTAAGAGTGAAATTCACCCTTCATATGCAGAGAGCAAGAACAAAGCTTATGCTTCAGTTATATCTCATTTTAGCTCTAAGTGAGGGCTTCAGACAGACTTAAGTGATGTTGGCCTTTTGCTAGGCCTCCACAGAGAAGTGAATTTCACCTTATTCTATCAATATGTATGATAACAGTCACTGTGAAAAGATTTGCATTTCTGTAAAAGCAATATCTTAGTAATAAGTAGTGCCCTTCGTAGGCATTCTGCTGGGCATAGCCATAACCATTATACTCTGGGGAATAATGCTACATGATTTTCCACTTAAGGGCTATTACCTTTCTCCCCAATTAATGTTGGGTGAGAACTCAAAGACCCTTGTGCCAAAACATTTGTACTCCCTCTGTCGACAGAGCAGACATATCACTAGCACCTGACTGATATTTTTGCTTGACACTGGTGGACAGCAGCTACATAAAGGAACCATAATTCCCTTCTACTATAGTTTCTCATGAAGCATTGTGCACTGCCAACATTACTCATATGATTGTTCATTAAGGAGTTCATCCTGGAAAATGCTGACAGTTCCCATAAGATGCTAAGCCCCCTAAACTCCCAACGGGAACTGAGCACCTTACAGCAGTACTCATTATATTGCAGAACTGAGTCCTGATTAAAGCCCTGATTCAGTAAGTTATTTAAGTGCCTGTGAAATGTTAAGCACAGAAATATGGCCATGGCATCACAAACTGAAGCACCTTCCTGAATTGGGTCTCCACTGCAGACGTCCCATAACTCAATTTCAATGCAAGTAGGTCAACATGGGAAAGATTACAGTATCCAAGTTCCTGAAAGATGAATACAATATAAAATAAACAGCAGTATCTGTCTCCCTACGTAAATCAGTTGTCAGTTTTCTGACTGATTGATAAAATGCAGCTCATTTATCACCATAAGATTATGTCAGCTGTAAAGGAACATTTACAGGTATTTTGATTTTCAGAAAGCAGATTGCTTAATGAAACCTGTGATATGTGCATATTGCTTCTTTGCTTTGTAATATTAGTCAAGAAATTGTGCAAGTCATGCTTCATAAATTAACACACTTATGAGCCAAGAAAAATTCTAGAATACAAAGGTGTTGCCATCTTTTTCTGTTTTTACCTTGCTCAGATTTGTCTTCCTTGAAACATCATTTGAATTTTCATTTAAACAGTCACAGATTTCAGATTCAGACCTGAATCCAACTTTCTTAGAGTTCAGGAGAGTTGAGATTCAATGATTTGGATCACTAGTGTCTATTGAATGTAAGCAAAACAACTGAAAGCACCAAATTTTGATAGGTTAGGGTAAACTCGGAATTGTGCAAAAACCAAGGCGTTTTGCTCCCACAAGAATCTCTAGAAACCTCAGCCCAAGGTCACTTGAAAGATCTAGAAACTGTGAGATGAGTGTATCAAGTTTTGGTTTCTTACAAACCTCCAAGCCAACCGACTTTTTAACTTTTTCTATGGAATTTCAAAATAGCTCTTGTACATATCTATGTTTACTTAGCAGGCTTTAGTATGGGCTTTGCTTACAAATAAATACATAAATACAAATCATGTAGGCAATGAGCAGTTCAGTTTAGATAAATCATCTGCCTTTTAAATAGGCTTTAGCTTTTTACTAATGCGCGTGAAGGTTATGTGATCTGATTCGTCCAAAGGCTATGGACAGGTTTAACCTTGGAAATTATTAACCCCCATTTCTGTGGTTTACCCACTACACAACTGGGCTTGCTTTAAATTGTAAGGGTGAAGTTCTGCTCTCAGAGGTCTGCTATTAAAATAAATGGGGCTTTTAAAAGTCTACCCAACTGTAAAGTTGGCCTTCAGTTTGGATGGAAAACATGTTTTTTGTTTTTTTTTACTGGGAAATTATATTCAAACAAGCAACTACATGGAAACATTTTGTTAAAAAACTTGAGGTCCAAGTGCAATGAGCTGGGCACCTGCTTTACATTCAGTGTGATATTTGTTGCCTGTATCATTGTACTGTGATGCATATTAATGCAATATTTGTAGCTATTTTTCAGTATGTACTAGAAGATTCATTTTTCTTTCATACTTTCTTCCTTCCTTCCTTATCAGACCTAAAATGTGACAATAAGCAACAATTTGTTATATAATCAGTCTTCTGCCTATAACTTTCCCTTTAAATCCAGTAGTGTCAAAAATGTATCTTTATATGAAAATGTTATATTTTTCTTTGTGATATTTCATAAAGCTGATATAAACAAAAACAAAGTTCAGCAGTACTTAAGTACCTGAAAGAGATTATGTCCCTTTATTTTACTTTCTCTTCAGAGCTGTTTCTGTTACGCTATTTGTAATTTGAAATGAATAAATTATTGAAGAGTATTGTCACAAACTGGGACTATTCATCAAATTTGGTCCAGTGGCTTATGGCACTAACCTAGGATTCAGAAGACAGAGCTTCAGTTCCTTGCTCTTCCACAGAGCTTTCTGTGTAACCTCAGTAAGGCACTGGGTTTCCCTTTGCCTTACTTCCCCATCTGTAAAATGGGGGTAATGGTACTTCCTTCATGAGGATAAATTCCTTAGAGATCGTGAGATGCTCTAATACTATGTAAAGGGGCCCCATATGAATACCATGTACAGGAAACCTATCTAAGGTACTTATATGGTCCCATTTCAGAAGTGATGACACCTACAGCTCCCACTGACTTTAATAGGAATTATTGCTGCATCTTACTGTGCAGGAAGAGCCACAGAAAATAAGAAGGTATCTAAATACTAGAGCTGGTTGGAAATATTTAGTCAAAACAGTTTTGCATCAGGACAGGCCAATTCAACTAATCCAAAATTTTGTTGAAATCTTGTTTTAAAAAATGTTAAACAACTTGTTTAGACATTTTTGGAAAGAAAAGTTTCCATTTTTCATTTAGAAATTCACTTTATTGTATATAGTTGCAATTTTAAATGATTTAAGTTCAAAATGAAACACTTTGCATCTATCAAAATTTTATCAAAATTTATTTTGATTGACCTAAAATGAAAATTTCAGAATTTTGTTCTGTGAAAATTTTTTTAATTTTGGCTTTACATCAGAATTTGAGATGAAAAAATTTCTAAGTCACAATTTCTTTCACAGGATGAAAAATCCATTTTCTGACCAGATCTACTAAATAACCAAGTATGAGGAGGATCTATTATATCTACAGCTGAGAAGAATTTGGGTAAAATAAATTTAGATTCAAATGAAATTGGGGAAAACTCTCTCTGACACACATACCAAAATGTAGCTTCATAACTTGTATTAGCATATTGCCCTAAAACACACACAGTTCAGATGTTGGATTATGTGATGATTTTTAATGAAAAAGGATCCATGCCCAGCTGGTTGTGCATAGCTCTATTTAAAAAAAAAGTAATAATAAGAAGAAATTGAATATATAGTTATACGTAGATCCAAAGTTCAGGCAGATGAAACAGATAAACCAATAAAAAATTACCTCTTAAAATTCACTCTTCTTCACATCTAACACATGCCTCGCAACATAGCCTAGGACTCTAACACATTTATGTTGGTGTGTATATATATTTCTAGGCTTTATAAAAGGCTAAGAGATATATGCTTCATTATATTTTACTTTCAGCAATTAGAGTATATTATGCAAATTGTGCATATTTTGATACACACTTAATGAAAAAAGTAACTGCAGGTGTTCCCTGCCCAGTTCACATACCATTTTATATGCCTATTTTTTGCTATGAACCATGAACAGATACTGCGGCTGATGAGCCTGCATATGCAGAGGCTATATATAGTATTATACCTTGCAGACAGGTGATGTGACTTCATCAAATGAAGACTCACTAATAAATTGTATTATTACACTACCACTTGCTGAAGAGGATTCAAATGATTACTGTTACATTTGACTTCTTATTGATAAAGAGAAGCAGAAGCAACAAGGGCTGCAGTACATTGCTCATAAGACTTGCTTACCAGATGGAGTAACTTTACTATTGTTTGTATGTTTTTAAATCCACAAAACTAAGGTTGTCTTTTGTTCTAAAGAATGGAAACCTAGTAATCTTTCCACACGTCTGTTACCAATAGGCCTTATTCCTCCGCTCACCTTTAACTAACTCCTCCTGACACCTACTGCTGGTTCCTTAGGACCAGATGCTTAGCAGCCCTACCTCGATGTAGCTCCATTCGTGAAGATCTGACCCTTGGTGTGTAGTAACACCAACAGAGATTTCCTTACACACTCTGAGTTAGGTGTAAGGGAGACTCACTTAGTAGGAGGTGGTTTATACCACCTTCTCTCTCTCTGAATTTGGGTAGATGTATAAAGTGAAAAGCAGAAAAGGTCTATTTATCTCTCCTCTAAGTATTTATAATGTGTTAACCACTATAGTACCTAGAGACCAAATACAAAATAAATTCACCACCACAATCCATTTATTTATTGGTGTTTAAGGCACTTTATAGGTGAACAAAACAACATGGTCCCTTGTGGGAGTTAAAATCTCAGAGCCTGACTGAGTGCACACTGTAGTCAATGCTAATATTTCCATTGATTTCACTGGATGCTGCATCAGGCCCTAAATTACCACAAACGTGAGATTCTGACTCCACTCAATGATTTTGATGGGGCTAGGATATCGCCCCAAGAAGATAATAGGCTATCACAAAGCAATCCATCTGCCTTCTCTCAGCCCCTCCTTTTACTGATGCCATGGAAGGAAGATTTTTAATGGAACTTCGAAACAGGGGAGAGATATTTTATCCCTGTCTCTTTTTGTTTCGTGAATCATTAGAGCAGAGCCCGGAAGTGGGAGAGATAGGAGCTCTATTCCCTCGCCCTTCCTTGAATCTACACAAATATTTGCCCTTCAATCCCTGTTCCAGAAATCTTTTCTGCTGTGTTTTGTGTGAATATGATGCATAAGGTAGGCATGAAGCTTGCCCTTTATGTGTGTGTGTTTTAGCAATTAGAGAAGTTGGTTTGCCTGAGGAAGGCACCATGCTTCCTATCATTTGAAACAGGTCAATCACCTTCTGCAAGTCACCACCTTTGGGCAGAAGCAGCCCAAGTTAGAAATAATTAAGAGAGGCATAGGTCCACAGTTAGCAGCTGCCAGGGAGAAAGTTGCCTACAAAATGCCCAAGCAATATATTGAAGTTGACTATATCTGTAGAAGTCCTGAGAAGATAGGTCTCGGCAAGACTCTGTGATAAAATGCAAATTTCCATAGGCTTTTGTGTGGCTGTAAACATTTATTGGAGAGACAGTGAGGTTTTTTGGTAATTATTGTATTTTATCCTTTGACTGTAAAATTTTGCCCTGCTTGTGTGTGATTCTCTCTTCTGAGGATTACTCAACACAGAGTCAGAACTATTGCCTTTTCAGGGATTTCTGTTTGGTGAGTTAAAGTTTGCTACTGTAAGGGAGGTCTGTATAATTAACTCCAATGTGTTGGCATATTTTCCCCATCTTTTCATTTTTAGTATTCCATTTTTTTTTAATATAGTCTGTGGGCCAAATTAATCCATGATGTACTTTAAATGACTTGTGGCCTTATATCACAGACAGCTCTTCCCTAATATGCCTGTTCACTGTCAGTCCTTGAAACCACACCAGTCTTCCATTTCCGTATCCATGTTGGAAATAGAAGCAAATGAAGTGAGAGGATAGGGAGATGTACTGCTGATGTCACAATCCCCATTGAGGAATGAGGAGGAGATAAGCAAGGAGAGCTACTTTGTCATACAGGAACAGTATCATTCACAATCTCATTACATATAGGGTGGGAGAAGTGGACTATGAAGAGGAAAAGCAGGGAGAAAGGGAGGATTAAAAGGAGGGGGAAGAGGCAAGGAGGAAAGGAAACTCCGCAGCTATGAATGACATTTTTTCATAAATAAAACCTTCAAAGTGGTGACTGATTTATTTCTAAATACTGTATAGGCACATTGTTAGTGGTGAGAAAGTTTTATATGATGGTAGTGTCCAAGGGCCCCAGGTGCTGGACACAATTTCTGCCCCCAAGGGTTCAATTTAAGAAGATATCAAAGTTCAGCCTTAAATGTAGCAGTTAATGAAAGATGGGAGTTTTTGTGGTGCTAACAGGATTGATTCAAAATTTGCTCATGTCAGTTGAAAGATTCCCCTTTGATCCCAAATCCACTTTGGATTGGCCGATACTGAGAGTATCATGGAATCTAACAATGTAGGCAGATATTATTGCTGTGGAAAGAGAAAAAAAAATAATGTTACAAGAACTTTGGATGCAATGCAAAAGGAAAGCTGATAACCACTCAGAAAGGAGGTTGACCTAAGGTGATGTGCTGAGAATGAGATCACAAGAAGAGAATGGGAGAAAGTGCTTGGGTATTAAGGGCAGCGTGAGGAAGATAGTAGAATGAGACGCAAACCTGGAAACAAACCTCAGCATTGGCATATTGTAAAGTGAATAGGCCACCTGCCCTCAAACAAGAAAAAAAATCATTAGATTTTCTACCACTTAAAAATCATGAAAAGCAAAGTAGGTGAATATAAGACTTGGTTGAATTATTCATTGTGAATAATATATCCAATTAATTCTGGTATTTTTCCATGAATAATTTGTTTGGGAACTTCCCCTCTCCCCCAATTACCCAGTGGCTCCAGTAGCTGAATAGCAGAAAGCAGTGTGAGATTGAACTAAAATCTAGTTCCAAACTTTGGGATGTTTGGCCTTCCTACTCGGATCTCTCTCTAGTTGTGCATGCTAAGCCATGTATTTATTCCCCCATTTCTCTTCCTGTGCTATGACATGCTCATTAGAGGTGACCAAGGGGCAGAATTTAATTTCAGACATAATTTTGTGAAATCTTTTATTCTTCTCTCTTTGCCTGTTTTTTTCCCCACCACCTTTGAGTTTATCATGCTCAAATTTTCAAGATAACTAAATTGTGAATAGAACTAGTCAGAAAATTTTGACCACAAAAAAGAAAAATCTATTTTTGGGAAAGCTGGTTCCCATTCTCAACCAGCTCTAATTTTGAATATACTTGAACTGAACAGGCCTGATTCCAGGTTCTGATTAAGAGTGCTTTGTGTGGTCCCAGCAGCCAGCTGCCTGAAGCCAGCTGCTGAAGATTCCTCCAGTGAAGGAGAATCCTCAGAGAGTCTAATATTGGCTTCATGCACATGCTCTCCACCCTTCACACAGAACCAAGCCAGGGGGAGAGGAAATGTGATGTTAAGAGAGAATGCAGAGAACTGCCACCCAATCCTCAGCTAGTTAAGTGATACCTATGGGACTCCTCCAGCCCAGACACCTTAGAGGAGCATTTTGGCTGCTCTATGTCAGGACACCGAGCAGCCCCCAGAGCAAAGAAATAGAAGAGTGGCATATAGTTACCTTCCAAACTCCTTTTAATGAAGAGTTTAAGCTCAAGGCAGCTGAGGATCAAGCCCTATGTCTTTAGTAGACACAAGTTTTACAGATAGTTTGATTTTGTTTGTAGTTCGGGATTTGACTAAGCACTTAAAATTGTCAAGTTTCATCTGAATTTGTGAATTGAAATTCAAGTCAATTTGAATGTTCTGCACAATAACAAGGGAAAGAAATGAAAACACAAGCTACTGGAGGTAGGCTTGCCTATCATTTTCTTCAAAATAAAGTCTTTATGAAGTTTCCACTAACTTATTATGGTTGTGTCAAATGTATGACAATTCCGAAGAGGGGGAAAAAACACTCTTTGAAGTTAAATCTTCCAGGGAGAACAGATGTCACTTGCTAAGCCTCATAGCTAGAATTCATTTTTATGAATATGAAGTTGGCTCAGAAAATTTGAGAGGAAGTGTCATAAAACTTGCATAGGGTGCTTCCTTGTAAAGTGCTGTAGCCTACCAATCATTTGTTAATATTTAAAGAAACTCATTATTTTTTCAGTTATATTCATGAATATCATGTTCTTGAGGATACGCTAATCTCAACCATGCCACTGAGGTAGATAATCGACTTTTTCAGAGCCACATTTAGAATTGAAGTGGCGAGTCTGCCAGGTAAGGACCCTGACCGTTACCAGACAAGTGATTATACTGGCTAATCCAAGAAGAGGAAGAAAACAATTTCTATGATGCAGATAGCACTGAATTAATAAGTGGTTTCAAATATATGCTAACATTTTCAGTGAGCTATTGAGATAGGAGCAAATTGTGTGGCATTTGTAAGGCATTGCACTGTAGAGCAATCAACAGAAACAATTTAAGTATGTTAATCGTTGTTTGAAGAGTCATCGGTTTTTAAAGCCCTAATGTCACAGTTACAGGGCAAGCTTCACTGTAGATCCCATTTGATCTCTCTCAAGCACACCCCTTTGGAGACAGGTTTTGCTAACATCCCCCCTTTCTGGGTAGAAGTACATTTTCTGACCTCTCAGACTGGGTGTATGGTAATATGGGGTGCAGCTCAATGTGTTGATCTGACAGATCCGACTGTGTGTGGCACCTGTAAGCCCTTGTCCTCCAGGATCTTCTGATAGCAGCTGATTTAAGAGACACAAATATAATTTCTTTACAAAGAATCATTATTTATGCTTTCACCCAAAGGTCCATGGCATTTGGAGAATAAACAGTAAAATAAAATAAAATTAATAATAATAATAATGGGCCTGGATGCGCATGTTCTTACTTAACCTCTCTATTCATGGAGAAGGGAGGTTCTCCTTATTTCCCCCAAAGGGTTGGAAGAACCAGCCTATTTTCTGCAGTCACTGTATCTCAGGGCTTGTCTATACTTACACTACTGCAATGATGAAGCTGCTGTACTGCAGCTGTGCTAGTGTAGCATTTATGGAAAATGTTACCCGTACCAATGGGAGAGCGTCTCCCATCCACGTAGGTACTCTACGTCAAGAGGTGGTAGCTATGTTGACAGGAGAAGCTGTCTCTACCAGGGAGTAAGGTTGGATTTTCCACGCTCCTGAGTGACATAGTTAAGCCAACGTAAGTATGTCGTGCAGACCATGGCTCAGTCTGTTTGGGTGCCAGCCTCAGTCTGCTGACAAGCCATCTGATCTCTCCTTCCTGAAGCCCGCATTTTTAAGATTTAGGATCCCCTTATCTTAAACTGTTACGCTTGAGAAGAGTAAAGCATGTCAGCCTGGATGGAGCGAGATAGGAGTCTACTTCCAAATCAGCACCTGGGCAACTATTATCATAACTCCTTTGAAGCAGTTTACCTCAGGGGTCTTATCTTTGCCAGTGTTTAGTTTCTTATAAGTTTCTCCCTTAACAGCATGCTTTGCAATAACTCCTGACAGCCAGGCAGGTTAATATCATATAGATAATCTGAGGGGCTTAGCATATTTATAAAACAAACAAATAAACAAACCAACAAACAAAAACACACCTCACCACCTTCATTCTTTATATTTATTATCAGTATAGTGACATTTTTCGTAAGTAGAAGTAGGATATTCTCAGAATCATTTTCAGACCAATCAACAGAGCTCTAATTAGATCAGATCATATTTGGATAAATATCCAGACATTAAGGTGGGTATTTCTTTAGATACCTATTTAAGATCCATACCCCCAGTAGCACAGGGACAGTATAAATGTTTCTATCCCCTTCCACAAGCAGTTATGAGTAAAAATAGTAAGAGACAGGCAGGTAAGATGAGCAGAAAGGGCCATCAGAACTATTACATTGTCTCTGACTGAACCACAAATTTCTATGTAATTATACATGGTATATGCACATACACCCATCTACACGTATGTTACATATACACATACTGGAGCTAAACAAATTCATACCAGAACAATTTACTCAGGGAAGTGGTGGATTCTCCATTACATGAAGTCTTTCAATTAAGATTTGACATCTTTCTAAAAAAAGACATGCTCTAGCTCAACCAGAGGCGATGAGCTTGATGCAGGAATTATTGGATGAAAGTCTATGGCCTGTGTCATACAGAAAGTCAGAGCAGAAAATTATAATGGTCCCCTTCTGACATAAAAACCTGTTAATCTAATCTAAATGAGCCATTTATACCATTCTCATCACTACGGCATTGTAACATTTAATCTCACACAAAGTGCAAAATTAAAGATGACGTTCACAAAAGAGAAATTTGTTGCATTACTATATACCCCACGATATACACAAGGATTTATTTTTAAATAATAATGCGGTTAGGAAAACTGTAGCATCATCAGTTGAGCTTCATTAACCAATCTTACTGGGGCTGCAGACGTATTCCAGTTTGATATAATTAAAGATACTCAGCACTTAAAAGCAAAAAAAAAATCTCAGTTTATGAGTAAAGCCATTTATCACTTCCCTTTTGGCTATGCCATTACAAATATTATTAGATCTCAAATAAGTCCCATACAATACAAATTCTCCATATGACAATTACAAAAAAGAATTAAATATTTGTCAAAAGAAAAACATTCAACATCTTTTGGGAAGGTTTTTTTTGTTTTGTTTTTTCAAGTAACAATTGACATGTAGTAATCCAAAGTGGGTAAATGGTCTCTTCCCCTCTCCCATCCCCCATCCCCTCACAAAACTCCACAAATCCATGCTCACATTTAAAATCAGTAAAGTCCACCAACGTTCATGGAAACTGACTTTCAAAGTGACTTGCAGTATTTTTGCTGGAAGCGCTTACACACTCATTCAATCTTGGAGCAAAAGCAGTACCATGTGGCTTATCTGACCAATCATAACTAAGGATCACATCTCAATTTTAAAAAAAAGCTGCAAAAATAATTTTTAAAAATTAAACTGAATAAATCGGAGAGGATCCAGATCTGTTTATAATTATCCCATTTAAATGTAAAAGATGTAGAGAGAGATTTTTCAAAGGCAGTTAGGCACCTAACTCAACACATTTGAACTGCTAATTGTGTCTGTACAATGCTTGGCATGTAAAATTAACAGGGTTGTAGAGGAGTTTTTAAACTGAGACCTGGGGAAAAGCTGACAAGTAGGGAGGAGCTCTCAGTTCAGACAGACATTTCTTAGGAAAGGATTTATTAAAGGGGCTACTCTACATCCTAGTAAGGAGAGGACAGAAGTTGATAAAGTTCAGGTAGGAACTGAAGAAAGAGTGTCAAACACTCAAACAAACAAAGACTCCCATTCAATTACATCATATGGAGGCTGTGATGGGGTGTATCAACCCCACACTGGTGCAACAGGGATTAACCTTTCTCTCTTGGCTGAGGAGACCACACCCCCTTGACTCTGTTAGGTATGCAACAACTGGAACTAGGATATAAAAGGCAGTCTGGGCTTACCACTGGTGAGGAAGAAAGCGTGCTGCTGATTCCCAGGGTAGGATCCCCTACACTCCAAGATATGGAAGCCAGCCAACCAGGGACAGACCTCTATACACAGACTTGAGATGCCACGGAGATGGGAGAGACCACAGAGATCCAGAGATAGTGGACTGCTGAGTGTTGAGTAGGAAGTGACCCAGTGAAGTTTGGCAGGAAAGTGGTTGTAGAACCAGAGACAGGATCGGCATGTTTGGTAGGATCCCCGCCGAGCGGGTGGCAGGCAACCCCCTCAACAACAAGGCCCTGGGTTGGGACCCAGTTCCCCCTGTCCTGGCCACTGCCCTCCCTAGCACTATTGACTCTGGCTGCTAGACCACATTGCCCCGACAGTGGGGACCATTACTGACTCTGGCCATGAGACTGTGCTGCCCTGATCTCCAGGATCATCTGACTACGGTCAGAAGGCCACACAGCCCCGAGACTAGGGGCAGCCCTACAAATGCAAGCACAGGACCATAACGGACCCCGCCCATGCCCCCAAAGGATGACAGGTGTATCCACCCTGTGACAGAGGCAGACAACTAAATATAGAGAATTTCATATAGGTTTGCATACAAATGATAGAATAATAAATAGTAAGATGGGTAAACTTAAGTGCCTGGTATTAAATGAAAAGACTGACTTAATTGGCACCACAGAATCTTGGAGGAATAATGATAATCAATGGGTCACAGTAATACCAAGAGATAAATTATATAGCAACAGAGTAGGTCATGCTGGTGGGTGAGTGCACTATATTGGAAAGAAAAGGTCAAATATAGTAAAAATCTTAAATAAGAAAAGCCAAACTGGGTCAGATTAATGGTCCATCTAACTCAGTATCCTATATTCCAACAGAGGCAACTGCCAGGTGCTTCAGAGGGAATGAACAGAACAGGTCCATTATCAAGTGCTCCATCCCCTGTCATTCAGCCCCAGCTTCTGGCAGTCAGAGGCTTAGGGAAACCCAGAGCACAGGGTTGTATCCCTGACCATCTTGGCTAATAGCCATTGATGGACCTATTCTCCATGAACTTATCTAATTCTTTTTTGAACCTGCTCACATTTTTTGGCCTTCACAACATGCCCCGGCAATGAGTTCCACAGGTTGACCGTTCTTTGTGTGAAGAAATACTCCCTTTCCTTCTTTTAAACCTGCTGCCTTTTAATTTCATTGGGTGATCTAATGTGTCCATGTGTTATGTGAAGGGATAAATAACACTTCCCTATTCACTTTCTCCACACCATTGATAATTTTATAGATCTCCATCATAACACTCCTAGTCGTCTCTTTTCAAAGATGAACAGTCCTACTCTTTTTCATCTCTCCTCAGATGGAAGTTGTTCCACACCCTTAATACTTTGATTGCCCTTCTCTATAACTGTTCCATTTCTAGTATGTCTTTTTGAGACGGGGTGGCCAGAACTGCACACAGTGCTCGAGGTGTGGGCATGCCATGGATTTATATAGTGTCATAATGATATTTACTGTCTTATTATCTATCCCTTTCCTAATGATTCAAACTGTACCATAAAATCTATATGGGTAGAAATTTCATGATTGAATTAAAAAAAAAAAGTACAGCAGTAGGAATATTCAACAATCACCTCACCAGGATGGTGATGGTGACTGTGAAATGCTTAAGGAGATCAGAAAGGCTACAAAAACGGAAAGCCCAATAATAATAGGGGATTTCAATTCTCCCCAGTCTGACTGGATACATGCCACCTCAGGACAGGATTCAGAGATACAATTTCAAGACACAATTAACGACTGCTTCTTGGAGCAGCTAGTCCTGGGACCCACAAGGAAAGATGCAATTCTTGATTTATACCTGAGTGCAGTGCGGGATCTGGACAAAGAGGTAAATATAACTGAACTGCTCAGTAATACCAACCATAATCTAATTAAATTTAACATCCTTATAGGGGGAAAGCCCACCATAACAGCATTTAATTTCCAAAAAGGAACAGCTACATAAAAATGGCACTAGTTAAATAGAAATTAAAAGGAACAGTCACAAGATTCAAATGCCTGAAAGCTGCATAGATGTTATTTATAAACAACATAATAGAGGCTCAAACAGAATGTATACCCTGCCATGCCACCCCCTGCAAAAACAGTAAAGAGAAAAAAAAGTGCCACCCTAGCTAAACAGCAGAGTAAAACAGATGGTTAGAGGCACAAAAGCATCCTTTAAAAATTGGAAGTCAAATCGTACTGAGGAAAATAGAAAGGAGCATAAACTCTGGCAAGTCAAGTAAAAAAGTATAATTAGGCAGGCCAAAAAAGAATTTGAAGAGCAACTATCAAAAGACACAAAGACAGCATTTTTTTAAAGACATCAGAAGGAATAAGCCTGTCAAACAATCAGTGAGGCCACTGGATGATGAAGGAGCTAAAGAAGCACTTAAGACAAGACATTGTGGAGAAGCTAAATGAATTCTCTACTTCACTCTTCACTGCAGCAGATGTGAGGGAAATTCCCACACCTAAGCCATTCTTTTTAGGTGACACATCTGTCCCAAACTGGGGTGTCAATAGAGAAGGTTTTGGAACCAATTGATAAGTTAAACAGTAATAAGTCACCAGGAGCAGATGGTATTCACCAAAGACTGCTGAAGGAACTCACATTTGAAACAGCACAACTACTAACTGTAGTATGTTACCTACCATTTAAACCAGCTTCTGTACCATACCAGGTGACTGGAGATAGCTAATATAATGCCTATTGTTTAAAAAAGGCTTCAGAGGCAATCCTCACAATTACAGGCCAGGAAATCTAACTTCAGTACCATGCACCCTGTTTGAAACTATAGGAAATAACATAAGTATCAGACACATAGAGGAACAAAATATGTTTGGGGAAGAGTCAACATGACTTTTGGGAAGAAAAATCTAAAGGGTGATCAAGTTGATATAGTGCACTTGAACTTTCAGAAATCCTTTGACAAGATCCCGTATTATAGACTCATAGACTTTAGGGTCAGAAGGGACCAATATGATCATTTAGTCTGACCTCCTGCACAAAGCAGGCCACAGAACCCTACCCATCCACTTCTATAACAAACCTCTAACCTATGTCCGAGTTATTGATGTCATAAACAGATAGCTAAGGGTTAATGTCTCTTTCACCTGAAAAAAAAGTAACCTGAAGCACCTGACCAGAGGACCAACCAGGAAACCGGATTTTTTCAACTCTGGGTGGAGGAAAGTTTGTGTCTGAGTTCTTTGTCTTCTCCCTGTATGCTCTCTCGGATGAGAAGTTTTTCTATTTCCTGCTTTCTAATCTTCTGTTTCCCAGTTGTGAGTACCAAAGATCAGATAGGGATTTATATGTTCTTTTGTATTTACATGTCTATAATTGCTAAAGTGCTTTGAATTGTATTCTTTTTGAATAAGGCTGTTTATTCATATTTCTTTTAAGCAATTGACCCTGTATTTGTCACCTTAATACAGAGAGACCATTTGTATGTATTTTTCTTTCTTTTTCTATAAAACTTTCTTTTAAGACCTGTTGGAGTTTTTCTTTAGTGGGGAACTTCAGGGAATTGGGTCTGCAGCTCACCAGGGAATTGGTGGGAGGAAGAATTGAGGGGGAGGTCTGTGTGTGTTAGATTTACTAGCCTGATTTTGCATTCCCTCTGGGTGAAGAGGAAAGTTCTTTTGTTTCCAGGACTGGAATTACAGAGGGTGGACTCCCTCTGCTTAGATTCACGGAGGTTGCTTCTGTGTATCTCTCCAGGAGCACCTGGAGGGGGGAAGGGAAAAGTTTTATTTCCCTTTGTTGTGAGACTCAAGGGTTTGGGTCTTGGGTCCCCAGGGAAGGGTTTCGGGGGGACCAGAGTGCCCCAAAACACTCTAATTTTTTGGGTGGTGGCAGCAGTACCAGGTCCAAGCTGGTAACTAAGCTTGGAGGTTTTTCATGCTAATCCCCATATTTTGGATGCTAAGGTCCAAATCTGGGACTAGGTTATGACAATTGAAGTCTTCAAATTGTGGTTTGAAGATCTCAAGCTGTAGAGAATCCACCAGCAAGTGTCCCATGCCCCACGCTGCAGAGGAAGGCAAAAAACCTCCAGGGCCTCTGCCAATCTGCCCCGGAGGAAAATTCCTTTTCAACCCCAGATATGACGATCAGCTAAACCCTGAGCATGTGGGCAAGACTCACCAGCCAGCACTCAGGAAAGAATTCTCTGCAGTAACTCAGATCCCATCCCATCCAACATCCCATCACAGACCACTAAGCATACTTACCTGATGATAATCAAAGATCAATTGCCAAAATTAAGCTATCCCATCATACCATCCCTTCCATAAACTTATCAAGCTTAGTCTTAAAGCCAGATATGTCTTTTGCCCCCACTACTCCCCTTGGAAGACTGTTCCAGAACTTCATTCCTCTAATGGTTAGAAGCTCTTAAGCAAAGTAAGGAGTCATGAGATAAGAGAGAAGGTCCTCTCATGGATCAGTAACTGGATAAAAGATAAGAAGCAAAGGGTAGACATAAATCAGTTTTCACAGAAGAAGTACGGTCCTTCAAGGATCTGTACCAGGACCTATGCTATTCAACATGTTCATAAATGATCTGGGGAAGGGGGATTAACAGTGAGGTGACAAAATTTGCAGATGATACAAAATAACTCAAGGTAGTTAAGACCAGAGGTGACTCTGCAGAGTTACAAAGGGACCTCACAAAACTGGGTGACTGGGTTACAAAATGGCAGATGACATTCAGTGTTGAGATGTGCAAAGTAATGCACACTGGACAACATAATTCCAACTACACATACAAAATGATGGGCCCTAAATTAGCTGCTATCAGTCAAGAAAGATTTTGGAGTCATCGTATAGAAAGCACTTTGTCCTGCATTTAACTATCATGAAATGATCATTCTCCATATATACACACTACAATATGATTATATTGCCATGGGGGATGACTCTCAACTGTGTCTCAGCTCCAACCAGATGCAGTGAAGTGGAGCTAACAGGAAACTCCCTGATCTCAGTACCAAAACCCAGTACAAGCTAAAGATGATTATCCTTCATGTGGGAACGAATGATATGGCTAGTTACTCGCTGGACTGTATCAAGGAGGACTATGCCAGACTGGGGAAGAGGCTCAAGGACATCGAGGCTCAGGTGATCTTCAGTGGGATTCTGCCGGTTCCTAGAGCGGGGCGACGAAGGAGTGACAAGATTACGGCGATCAACAGATGGCTTAGGGAGTGGTGTTATAAGGAGGGCTTTGGGATGTACGGTCACTGGGAAGCGTTTACGGATAGACGACTGTTCGCTCAGGATGGACTTCATCTAAGCAAGGAGGGAAATAGAATTCTAGGATGGAGGCTCGCCGACCTCATCAAGAGAGCTTTAAACTAGGAAGTTGGGGGAGATGGTTGGGAGATGTTCGGGAGATCTCCACGCCGGAATATAACCTGGAGAGGAAAGTAAACAAAGTGAGAGGGGATACCCTTGTGGTCCCAAGATTTGATCCAAGGAGGAATAATGGAGAAACCAGAGTAACGGGTGATGCTGGTGGTAAAAGGTCTCTGCACGATGGGGGAAAGAATGTCACTGACGCCAAACGCCAAAAATTAAAAGATCTGTACACTAATGCGAGGAGTCTAGGTAACAAGATGGAGGAACTGGAGTTACTGGTGCAGGAAGTGAAACCGGATATTATAGGGATAACAGAAACCTGGTGGAATAGTACTCATGACTGGAGCACGGTTATTGAAGGCTATGTGCTGTTTAGAAAAGACAGGAAGAAAGGCAAAGGTGGTGGAGTAGCCTTGTACATCAATGATGAAATTAACTGTAGCAAAATAAGAAGCGATGGAATGGATAAGACAGAGTCTGTCTGGGCAAAAATCACACTGGGTAAAAAAGCAACTAGAGCTTCCCCTGAGATAGTGCTTGGCGTGTGCTACAGACCGCCAAGATCTGATTGGGATATGGATAGAGACCTCTTTAATGTCTTTAATGAAGTAAACACAAAGGGGAAATGTGTGATTATGGGGGACTTCAACTTCCCGGATATAGACTGGAGGACGAGTACTTGCAAGAATAATAGGGGTCAGATTTTTCTGGATGTGATAGCGGATGGATTTCTTCATCAAGTAGTTGAAGTACGTACGAGAGGAGATGCCATTTTAGATTTGGTGTTGGTGAGCAGTGAGGACCTCGTAGAAGAAATGGTGGTAGGGGACAACCTTGGTTCGAGTGATCATGAGCTGATTCAGTTCAAACTAGATGGAAGGATAAACAAATGTAGATCTGGGATTAGGGTTTTTGACTTCTCGAGGGCTAATTTTAAAGAATTAAGGAAATTAGTTAGGGAAGTGGATTGGAGGGAGGAATTAGTGGATTTAAATGCGGAGGAGGCCTGGAATTACTTTAAGTCGCAGCTGCGGAGACTGTCGGAAGCCTGCATCCCGAGAAAGGGGAAAAAAAACATGGGCAGGAGTTGTAGGCCAAACTGGATGAGCAAACAACTCAGAGAGGGGATTAGACAAAAGCAGAAAGCTTACAGGGAGTGGAAGAAAGGCAGGATCAGTAAGGAAAGCTACTTTGGTGAGGTCAGAACATGTAGGGATAAAGTGAGGAAGGCTAAAAGCCGCATTGAACTGGACCTTGCAAAGGGAATCAAAACCAGTAGTAAAAGGTTCTACAGCCACATAAATAAGAAGAAAACAAAGAAAGAAGAAGTGGGGCCGCTATACACTGAGGATGGAATGGAGGTTAAGGATAACCTAGGCATGGCCCAACATCTAAACAAGTACTTTGCTTCAGTTTTTAATAAGACTAGTGAGGAACCTTGCGATGATGGAGGGATGATAAACGGGAATATGGATATGGAAGTGGATATTACCGCAACTGAGGTAGAGGCCGTACTTGAACAGCTCGATGGGACGAAGTCGGAGGGCCCGGACAATCTCCATCCGAGGATATTAACGGAACTGGCACGTGAAATTGCGAGCCCGTTAGCGAGAATTTTTAAGCAATCGATAAACTCGGGGGTTGTGCCGTATGACTGGAGGATTGCTAATGTAGTTCCTATTTTTAAGAAAGGGAATAAAAGTGATCCGGGTAATTATAGGCCTGTTAGCTTGACGTCTGTAGTATGCAAGGTCTTGGAAAAAATTTTAAGGGAGAAAGTAGTTAAGGACATAGAGGTCAATGGTAATTGGGACGAATTGCAACATGGATTTACTAAAGGTAGATCGTGTCAAACCAATCTCATCTCCTTCTTTGAGAAGATGACGGATTACTTAGATAAAGGAAATGCGGTAGATATAATTTACCTAGATTTCAGTAAGGCGTTCGACATGGTTCCGCACAGGGAACTGTTAGTCAAATTGGAAAAGATGGGAAAGAATATGAAAGTTGTAAGTTGGATAAGGAACTGGTTAAAGGGGAGACTCCAGAGGGTCGTATTGAAAGGTGAATTGTCAGGCTGGAAGGAGGTCACTAGTGGAGTTCCTCAAGGATCGGTTTTGGGACCGATCTTATTTAACCTTTTTATTACTGACCTTCGCACAAAGAGCGGGAATGTGCTAATAAAGTTTGCGGATGACACGAAGCTGGGGGGTATTGCTAACACGGAGAAGGACAGGGATACTATTCAGGAAGATCTGAACCACCTTGTAAACTGGAGTAATAGAAATACGATGAAATACAATAGTGAAAAGTGCAAGGTTATGTATTTAGGAATTAATAATAAGAATTTTGGATATACGTTGGGGGCGCATCAGTTGGAAGCGACGGAGGAGGAGAAGGACCTTGGGGTACTGGTTGATAGCAGGATGACTATGAGTCGCCAATGTGATACGGCTGTTAAAAAAGCAAATGCGATTTTGGGATGCATCAGGCGGGGTATTTCCTGCAAGGATAAGGAGGTGTTAGTACCGTTATACAAGGCGTTGGTGAGACCCCATCTGGAATACTGTGTGCAGTTCTGGTGTCCCATGTTCAAGAAGGATGAATTCAAACTGGAACAGGTTCAGAGACGGGCTACAAGGATGATCCGAGGAATGGAAAAACTGCCTTATGAAAGGAGACTCAAAGAGCTTGGCTTGTTTAGCCTGGCCAAAAGAAGGCTGCGGGAGGATATGCTTGCTCTATATAAATATATCAGGGGGGTTAACGTTAGGGAGGGAGAGGAATTATTTAAGTTTAGTACTAATGTAGGCACGAGGACGAATGGGTATAAACTGGATATTAGGAAGTTTAGACTTGAAATTAGACGAAGGTTTCTAACCATTAGGGGAGTGAAGTTCTGGAACAGCCTCCCGAGGGAAGTAGTGGGGGCAAAAGACTTTCCTGGCTTTAAGACAAAGCTTGATAAGAATATGGAGGGGATGTTATGATAGGATTGTTAATTTGGGCAATTGATCTTGGATTACCACCAGATAGGTCTGCTCAATGGTCTGCGGGGAGATGTTGGATGGAATGGGAACTGAGTTACTGCAGAGAATTCCTTCTTGGGTGCTGGCTGGTGACTCTTGCCCACATGCTCAGGGTTTAGCTGATCGCCATATTTGGGGTCGGGAAGGAATTTTCCTCCAGGGCGGATTGGCAGGGGCCCTGGAGGTTTTCGCCTTCCCCTGCAGCGTGGGGCACGGGTCGCTTGCTGGTAGTTTCTCTGCAGCTTGAGGTCTTCAAACCAATTTTGAGGATTTCGATAACTCGGTCCTGGGATAGGGGTTGTTATAAAATTGGATGGGTGGGGTTCTGTGGCCTGCCTTGTGCAGGAGATCAGACTAGATGATCAGATTGGTCCCTTCTGACCTATGAGTCTATGAATCTATGTAGTGCAAAGAAGATTTATGGTCCTGGAGAAACTTCAGGAGATTTCAGTGAGAATTTGGTCTAATTGTAAAGGATTCAAGATTGAGCCTAGAACGGATATCCATTTGAGGAATCATAACATTTCTCATTATAGACTGTCTTCCTGCTTATTAGCATGGGGTAGTCTGCATGAATGGTTCTTAATCTGCAATGAGGTCTCCAATAGTTACTTGAGTGACTCAAATTGCCTCACCAACTTTTCCCCAGTTTTTCAGTGAAATAGATTTGCCAGACAATTGTACTTAGTCTTCCTCAAATGCCAAGCAAAGTGTTCCATAAACCACTGCAGGAACACAGGTAAAGGGGATCTGTTTTGTCTGGCTGGATGTGGGATCATTATTTGAAAAATATTGAGAACCTCTGGTTGACAGGAATGTTGTCTTGAGGATTAAAGATAGTGGTTCAAAAATAGAAACTCCTCCAGTCATGTTTCATTAGTGTTGTGTAATAGGCTATTTTCCCCTTGTTATTTCATTTGCATTAAGGGTTAGGTACTAAAGAATATCAACATCAATTCATTAAAAATTTAATTAAAGTGGCAAAGAAATCTTGTAGAGAAAATTGACAATATAAATAAACAACCTGGAGTGCACAACATATTACAACAATACCCTTAAGAAGTACAACAGCAGTGATTTTTATTTTGTTTACCTGCTGTCTATAAGGCCTTTGGATCCCACTCTGTGTGTAGGGATCATCCCACCATGCCTCAGGAAATAGCAAACTATTTGCAGCTTAAAATTAATTTTCAGGCATTAGAGTTTGCTTGCACAGTCCCTGCTTCTAGTTCTGGACTATCAGTCTGTTGCTGATAATGTTAACTTATGACAGTTTATAGTCCTCCTCTTATAATCTTCCCTCCCATATTGAATTTGAACTTTATTAATATGATCCGTCTGCATTCTCACTTTCACATCTGCTGTTCCTCTCTGGTATTGTCAATATCAGATTGCTTCTATAGAAATGCAGGAAGAGATAACACACTGCTGCTTATTTAAAGCAGATTCAGAGTATTATAGAAGTAAAAAGTCTAGTGTGTACAGTGGGGTGTTAAAAATTGTCAGCTCTGGAAAGTTTTACTTGAAAACAGGATAATTTCTCTTCATCTCAATTTACTAGTTTTTGAAGTTATTTAACAAGAAATTAAGTCTCCAGGCTCGTCTACCCTTAAAATGATACAGCAGCGCAACTACCTCTGTAGCGCTTCTGTGTAGACACTAGATACACCCATGGGAGGGGTTCTTCCATCGGCATAGGTAATCCACCTCCCCAAGAAGCTGTAGATAGGTCGACAGAAGCAGCACTGCCTTCACAGGAATTTAAACTGTCTTAACAATACTGCTCAGGAGGTATGGATTTTTCACATCCTTGACCAATGTAGTTAAACTGACCTAATTTTCTTAGGTAGACCAGGCCTCAGAATCTGAGAGAAGCTGTCGACTATGCCGAGAATTTGTATTTATGCAACATGTCTTTTCACGGCTGGCAGACTCTTCAGTTAGCTGCTGCAGGTGAGTTTTTGTAGAAGAATTGCTTTGTACTACATCGAGGTTTTATGATATCTGGGGTCTGACTCAGTTTCATTCATGTCTTAGAATTTAATGATTCATGCTGAATTCTGCAAAACTCACTGTTTGAGAATTAAGTCACATATAATTCCTCTCTAGAACCTTGGCAGAGTCTCTTCATCATAAAAAGTAATTAAATCCTAATAGCCATAAACTACTTCTGATCAGTTCCATTCTATATGACATCCTTGGGAACTTACACATCTACAGCAAATCACTCTCTCTTCTAAAAAAAGATGTAAATTCCACACTGTGCCTGTCACAAGTACAGTGGTACAGCAGGACAAAAAGGTTACCCCAAAAGCATGCTATCAAATGACTCTTCTAGAATTCTGTAATAAGTTCCTTACCCACCCAAAAATATAAGGGAGAGTTCAGATTATACATATGCACTCTGTTCACACTCAGAATCTTTCCATTTTGCTTAAATAATATTTCAGTATTCAAAATATTCCCTGTACTTACTTTTACTTATAGGGAATAAAATATCTAGGGAATAGTACAAAATACTGAGGTAATAGTTTGTTTTTGTTTTTTACAAAGGCCTTTTTAAAGCCTTTTAGAAGTTTTAAAAGTTAGTTTGTATATTCATCAGTGACGGGTGATGTATATGAACATAAATATAGATATTAAATACCATATCCTCCTGCCCCATTTCTCTCCCCCCCAGAAGCTGTGATTTGTCAAATTTCAGGGGAGTAATCATTATTTGCAGTGAAGCATGACAAAAATTGAAAATTATTTTGTTTTACAACATTTTAAAAATGAACTATAAAAAGCTGGAGGAGGAAGCAAATGAAAAACTACATAGTTTAAGGCCAAATTTCAATAAACAATTTGGCATTGCCATTTTAATAAAATGCATCACAGTAATTTAAGTATCTTATCTAGAACTGGTTGAAAACCGATTGTATTTTTCCCTTGTGAGAAAATTTTCAACAAAAATGATCTGTAAAGCTTTTGTTAAAAATGGTAAACCTTTTCCAGTTAAAAATCCAAACTTCAGTTTCTGCTGCAGAAAACTCAAACACTTTCAGTTCTTTCATGAGAACCCTCAAAAATTCAGGAACAAAACAGTTTTTTGTGAAAAATACTTTTGTCAAAAAAGTCCTTTTCCATCAAAAAAAAAAAGTTGAAATTTTTCTGTCAATATCTCATTTTTCTTCTTTCACTTTTTTGTTATATCCACAAGTTAAGTGCCTCTACCTCCTCGCCTCTTGTCTTTCTCCTTCTCTTCCTTACTCTCCAACATCAACAGTTTCCTGCTTCTCAGTCCCTTTCCCCTTAAGCTACTTCTTCCCCAATATTCCCTCACTCCACTATAACCAATGGGTAGGGCACTTCATTTTTTATTTTTTTTCCAGCAGCTCCCATTGGACTGGAGCAGTGAACCGCAGCCAGTGGGAGCCGCGATTGGCCAGACCTGCAGATGCGGCAGGTAAACAAACCGTCCCGTCCAATCATGGGCTTTCCCTACACATGCGGCGTCCCAAGTTTGGGAATCACTGGTCTAGACTAATACATAGCCTTACTTAAACAGGCAGCTTTGCATATACACAGATTAATGTATTATAGTCATACCTATATCTCATGCAATGTATTATATTTTCCTAATAAAAAATATTTTTATATATTTGAATGCTACAAATATAGGGTGGAACAAAAACAAAGAATACTTTTGAACTTTTCACTTCAAAAAATCAGTTTAAATTGAAAACAAAGGGGCTTACCAATGGGTGAGGAGGGAGGGTCTGAATACTGGCCAATTTAATCAGTCAAAAGACACCTTCCAAATGGGCAGAAAGTCTTTATCTCATCTCTGCTTCTGGTATCAAAGAGAGAAAGTGATTGTCTGCCCAGCAGGCCACCTGCTTTTACTCCGCAGCTCAAAGGTGGCTCACTATGTCTGGCATCATAAGTAAGGGACAATGGCCTTTTCAGCTTCATGTTAGAAGTGATCCGTTAAACCCTATGTATTCAGCTAAACATGTCTTCTTGCTCCTTCAAATTATCATAAGACACTGACAAACTGTTGTAAAGCAGAATTCAGTTTAACTCTTTCAAAGTCAGCATACCCTCCCAACATGGTTAGCTCTGTTGAGTCTGCTATTACAGTAGGTTGTTACTAATGCAAGGTGCTATATAAGTGACAGGATGTGGGATGGCAGCAGCCTGCATTTTCTTTTTCCTGAGTGCAAATGAGACACTGCACAGAATGAAAGAACAATTTAAGATAAATAAATTGGAGCTGGATCTCTGTAGATTTCATGTGATTGTTTAATGTAATGCCTCAATTAGGCTTCATTACTGTTTACTAGTTGTTATTAAGAAGGCAAAACGCAACAATAAAATGTAGACTATTAGTTTATGTCTACTGCTAATCAGTGACATTACTTTAAAAGTATTGTTGCCCACAGGAACCTATACATTTTTGCACTCAAGCCACCATTCTAAATTCATTCAGGCCCTACAGAGCATCTTCGTGTATTGATTTCGGCCATGATTCACTGAGGGTCAGAAACCAGCTTCAACAGAAAGCCTCACCTAGTACTCTGAAGAAGGCAGCTGTCAGGTGAAAGTTAAGCACAGCACAAAGAGAAGCCAGAGCTAGGTAACAGCTGCTGCAAAGAGGAGGCTAAAACAGCAAAAAGTAATCAGACTCTTGAATAAGCTTGCACATCAGTCTTCAGTGAACCCATCTCTGGCTATGCAGATCCCCATTGGTTCATCACTGGATTAACACAGCAGGGACACTTTATATGCAGACAGCAGGCCCTCTGATCCTGGCCAGTAGAGAAGCTTACAATGCTTGAGAGTGGCTTCAGTTTAGGTATATGTGCATTAGATCAGACACCACAAACAGGGTAAAGTAAGATTAGAACATGCCATAGGAAAATAATGCCTGATTGCACCGGTGTGCCACATCCACAGCCACCTTGAACACTACTTTGTATAGGAGCAGCAGTCCCCATAATGCGAGCATCCCTGTATGTAGTGAGCCCACACCAACAGGGCTAGCTTTGTCCCAGAGAGAGCAATAACTGCTGCCAGCAGGCCCATGTGCACATGTAGGGATAGCTGCTGCTGTCAGCACATACATACTAGTGTCTACGTAACATATGGACACATCCGTTTATTTCCATTTCAGTGCATTTGCAAATGTTCTGTGCTCATACTTAGACATAGAAACCTGAGAAATGACAGCTGAGTGGCAAAGTATCACAAAATCCAGCTGAATCATTTAACAGATTATATATCTCACAAAAGGATCAATTGTAAAACCTAGGCCACAGCCTGTACTTCTTAACATAGAAGCAACTGCATACCCATGGAAGAGTTAAGTGGGCCATGTACTGGTGCTGTGACTAAGAACCAACTCCTCATCTACTGTTCTTGCAGTTTTTGTACTCTGGGATCATCCTCCAGTAATCCTCAGAGCATTAGATCTTGTTCAAAGACACCAGTGCTAACAAGTAAAAAATAGGTAATTCAGGGATCAACCTTCAGAGGTGTCACACAGGGAAAGGTAAAATAATCAGCAATCCAATGGACATTAAATCCAGACACTCAGACAGGTATGGCTAATTCTTTCTTGTTAGCAGTTAATAGCATGCACGCTTTCGTAATAAAGTCAGCTGCCAGCACTCTCAGGTCACAGCATATGGTGACCCTTTAAAAGGGCACAACTCATACAAAACCATTATGGAAACAATCATATGACAGCTGGGTAAATTCTGCCACCAGACAATAGGTTCAGAAAAATTCAGAGGAAATTAGAACTAACTGAGCAGATTCTGAGAAATGCCATCCAAGTTAGAATATAAATGTACTGGCAACACATGGTGCCTGCAACTGCTCCTCTGATTCCCTGTGTTCTGCTGAGCTCACATTCTCTGTCAGCATCTGTGCTCAACAGCTTCCCCTTTTAACCCTACCACGTTCTCTCTTCTGCTAGCCCTTCTATAAAGATACCCCACAACCTTCCACTCAGTGGCCCCCAGTATGGGTTTGATCTGAATGGCTGACTCCTAGACCTGTTGCTAAACACCCACTTCTAAGTTGCTAGGCCTCAGTTTGTGACAGTCAACAATTCCCACCTTATAGGACTGCAGCCAGAAGTAGGGTACATAGGGTGAAGAGAAGAGATGAAGTGTTTTAATTTTAAGTGTGTTGCCAAGTAACAACCAAAATTAATTGGTTTTGCTCCCAGGGCAGTAGAAATCCTGTGAGTTGATCTGTGTGGGTAAATCCCTGCACTTGTTTGGAGCCCTACTGCCTTCACTGGAGCACCCTGCAGATGCAGATGTCTGCCCACACAGATCACTTTGAAAGATCAAGGCCTTAATTAGCAAGTAGAATTACACTTTTGGCATCTGAGGAAAATTGTCCCCTGGCTCAGTTAAGAAATATAGGGTCTAACTCAAATTTCAGTCAGTTGGAGAGTCGAACCACAGTTTTTTTAAGTCCAAGTACTTAACCGTGTGTTAACTTGAAGCACATGACTTGTCCTATTAAAGACATGCTTAAGTACTTGGCTGAACTGAAGTCTTACACAATTGTAAGTGAGGAGAATCAGTCCCTAGTTATTCTTTTTTTACTCAATTTTAACTTCTCAGTTTGCCTAAGGAGGAAATGCAGCACAGGCAATTAAGAGTTGTTGGCTGGGAATTGCTGTACCAATTTTCCCATTTTTTATTTCTCTATTGATTTATGTTTCTTGCTTTTCATTTCATTGGTATTTTTTTCTTTTTCTGGACTCGAAACATAGCAATAAAATACAAACATATACTTTAATGGAAATTTTGTCTGCTAGGTTGGTTATTTTTAATCTGTCATGACTTATTATAATGACATAATGCTATTAATGCTAAAACAAGACATTTGCTATGTGAAATTATTTCCGATATGCCAAAATATCTGCTGATATCATGATTCTTTACTTTAATAGCTAAACAATACAAAATTATTTGGAAACAACCCTTCCCTTCTGATGTAATGACAAAATTGTACATTGCCAATTAAATCCAGGAAGCCAGGTAAATTCGGGGATCAGTTGATGCTTGGGATTAAAGAACCACCACCAAAAACTATTACTATGTAAATCAGCTAGTCAGCAGCGTTTGTGCTCATCATTTTTTTTAAGCATCGCCATCAGAAAATATAAAACACACACCATTCATACACATCAGCTATCACCATCACTTGAAAACTTTGAACTGTAATTTGTCAGTTTAGTAGTTAGACTAAAACACTAAAAGCAGTTTAATGCTATCTTTGTATCCTATAGCTCTGCAAGATGCACCATGGATCTGATCTGTAAACACCCTGTAAACGTCAGTTCTGGGCAACTCCTGAGCACTTAAATATTTTACATTGAGATTGCTATAAAATATGCTGCTGTTGTTTTTCCTTATTAAATTAGGACATTGATGTCTATCATTCACAAGAATTTACTGGCAAAATGAACAAATTATCTCAAATCAAACTGCTAAATATTTTATAATGTAGCCTATTTGAGTGCCTTTCAAACTCTCAGACAAGCACAAAAATCAAAGTAACAATCTATCAAAAAATGTAAGCTTCATTTATATTGTGTAGGATGAACCCTGCAACCGAGAGAGAGAGTGTCTGATGTGTGTAGGAATTGTGCCTGGAGACTCATCTGCATGGAACAGCAGCAACTTCAATTCATTTTCACTTGGGTGCAGGGGCCATATATGAGGATTATTTTATAGGAACTGGGCTTTAGGAGCTGATCCATTATTTATTGAAATCCATCATGGGACCAGTATTTGCCCAGGTTATGGAACATAAATGTTTTGTGCCAGCTATTGTAGCTACATCCTCACCATCCTATCTGATTCCTGGTTAGCAGTAAAGCCTGACATGTAGGGGAGCCACACCAGAACAAATGGGAATAAATTCTGGTGCCTAGTGAGCACTCTGAGGAATCTGCTTGGATTGACCTTTAGGTGGAGCAAGACAGAAGTGGGGCTGTGGTCCTTATGGAGGGTTTCCATAGAGAATTATTTAGGATATCAAATCTAAGAACATTTCTATACTAAAACAATTCATTTATAGCTATGTAGATATCAAAATGTCTATAGACTAATGCTTGTATTTTTAAATGAACCAAAAGGAGTTGGGTGCCACTGAAATTCAATAGGATCTGGGTGCCTAAATCCCATAGTACCCTTTGAAAATTCCAGTCTAAATTCTTTTCTGGCAGTATTCACAACTTAAGTCCCTGTGTTCTGGGCATTGTGTTCTTGAAAATAAAAGAGGGAAAATAGATTTGTAAATGTGACTTCAGATGGAAACAAGAGTTACAGCAGCTGAAAAGTGTTCTATATTTAGTTCAAGGAACAGAATGTAGCTCACACAAAGACCAATCAAAAGAAAAATAACCTGTCCATAGCAACCACTATTAATTAAATAGGTATACTGCACTGTACACTTTCAAAAGCCTTTCCATTTATAAAGGAGCTGAGTAATTTACTGTATGCTAGTATCCACTATCGCAATCTAGAAATGTTTTCCTTTTTTTCATATCTACATGAAAATTGCCCTCTCAAAACACATTGCTTCTCAAAACTAATAACTGAAGCAAAGAACAGATCATAATGAAAGCCAGTACATAATATGTACATAACACTTCATCTTTTGCATCTGGATAGTCATTATCTTTCCTCCTGCTGGAACTTTTATGTTCACAAATGTGTCACCCAAGTTTATAAATAGTCCCTCCCCCCAGTATAACCCATACACAAGGATAGGATCATGGATGTAATGGTAGTCATTGTGCTGGAAATAATACCTTTAATGTAGTAACAGACCAGAAAGTGGATGATGAAAAACTCATGTATTCTCAGCACTACTGAACGGGAACAATAGAGGCACTAATTGAAAGGCTAAAGCATATTATTTATGGCGTTTCTCTCCACAATTGAACTGACAACCGAGCGCTACTTCTTACCACTTACATAATGGGAAATCTTGTGCAAAAAGTGTGTCTTGCTAAAAGAAGCACACACAATCCCTGTGCTCCTCTCGGATAATGTGAAACACTGCCAATAAAGCAAATTCCTTGTGCATGGCACTCGAGTAATTGGGAGCATGTAAGTTTACACATAGATAGATACGCTCCCCTTCACAGCTGGCCAGTTCTGTTGGTTTTGGAGAATAAGAGCAGTCTCATCACGTTTCCTCCCCATGTCTTTTATAATGGAACGCATGAGACAACCTAAATATAGTAGTCCTGATACAAATGAAGCAGTTCTTAGATGGTATTCCTGAGGAAATAGAAAGGTACATCCTAGATGGGAAACCCAAAATGGTAATCGAGGCGGGGGACATTGGAGCCAAATGGATGGAAGTGGCATAAAAGAAAAAAGCTACTGTCAAGGGGAATGAATACCCCAGAGGGAACACCGACAATAAACCCTACAACCGAGGGCAGTCAAAGACCCCACCTACAACCCAAGGAAAGCCACAGACGCCCTATTCTTCCACCTCACCAGTCTCCAGTAACCCACCTTGACCCAGTGACCAGTCAGCTGGAAGATGCTTCAAGTGTAATGAACTGGGACATATAAAGGCCAACTGCCCAAAGAACCCCAACTGAGTGCAGTTCATTACACCACCATCACACCAAAGATCCCCAGGCCCAGATGCCTCTCAAATACCCTTGGAGCGAAGGGAAATTTTGAGAGTGGGCGGAAAGAAGGTTACCGTGCGGAGAGACACGGGGGCACAAGTGTCAGCTATCCACCAATCCTTCGTCGACCCCAAATTCATCAACCCAAAGGCCCAAGTGACAATTTACCCCTTTATGTCACAAGCTGTAGACTTGCCTACAGCTGAACTGCCTGTCCAGTACAAAGGCTGGTCAGGAATGTGGACTTTTGCAGTCTATGACAATTATTCCATCCCCATGCTACTGGGGGAAGACTTGGCCAACCAGGTGAAGCGGGTCAAGAGAGTGGACATGGTTACACGTAGCCAAACCACGCAAGCTTCCAGACCCATTCCTGTTCCTGAGCTGTCCACAGAGGCCCCGTCTGTTACAAGAGACCCAGACAGAGGCAGTGGACCCGAATTTCCTGCCAATGACTGAAACAGCCATAGTATCTCCAGTCCCAGAGCTGGAACTAGAAAAACAGCCAGCACCAGAACCATTGCCAGCACTGACAACAGTGCTTGCAAATCCATCTTCAACCCCAATGCCAGAGGGTGCCAGCAAGCCTGAACTGGCAGAAGCAGCAGACAACCACACCCAAGAGGCTCAGCCAGAGCCTGAAATAACCCCTGGTGCACCAGCGGAGAGTGGTTCACCAGCAACGGAAACAACCCCATCACTTACATCGCTTCCAGAGGGAACAAGCCCAAGTCCCCAGTCTAAGGAAGAACTAGTGTCTCCAGCGTCAAGGGAACAGTTCCAGACTGAGCAGGAAGCAGATAACAGCCTTCAGAAAGCTTGGGCGGCAGCACAGAGCACCCCACCGCCTCTCAGCTCTTCTAATCGATCCCGGTTTGTTGTAGAACAAGGACTTTTATACAAGCAGACTCTTTCTGGTGGACACCAGGAAGACTGGCATCCACAAAAACAGTTGGTGGTTCCAACTAAGTACCGGGAAAAGCTCTTAAGCTTAGCCCATGATCATCCCAGTGGCTATGCTGGGGTGAACAGAACCAAGGACCGTTTGGGGAAGTCCTTCCACTGGGAGGGGATGGGCAAGGAGGTTGCCAAGTATGTCCGGTCTTGTGAGGTGTGCCAAAGAGTGGAAAAACCCCAAGACCAGGTCAAGGCCCATCTCCAGCCACTCCCCATAATTGAGGTCCCATTTCAGCTAGTAGCTGTGGATATTCTGGGTCCTTTCCCAATAAAGACGCACAGAGGAAAGCTGTACGTACTGATTTTCGTGGACTTTGCTACCCGATGGCTGGAAGCAGTAGCTCTAGGCAACATCAGGGCTAAAGCTGTGTGCCAGGCCCTAACTGACATTTTTGCCAAGGTAGTTTGGCCCTCCGATATCCTTACAGATTCGAGGACAAATTTCCTGGCAGGGACCATGAAAGAACTGTGGGAAACTCATGAGGTGAACCACTTGGTTGCCACCCCGTACCACCATCAAACCAATGGCCTGGTGGAAAGGTTTAATGGAACTTTGGGGGCCATGATACGTAAATTCGTCAATGAACACTCCAACGACTGGGACCTAGTGTTGCAGCAGTTGCTTTTTGCCTACAGGGCTGTACCAGATCCCAGTTTAGGGTTTTCACCGTTTGAACTTGTGTATGGCCACGAGGTTAAGGGGCCATTACAGTTGGTAAAGCAGCAATGGGAGGGGTTTATGCCTTCTCCAGGGACTAACATTCTGGACTTTGTAAGCAACCTACAAAACACCCTCAGACACCCTTTAGCCCTTGCTAAAGAAAACCTAAAGGATGCTCAGAAGAGCAAAAGGCCTGGTATGACAGACATACCAGAGAGCGTTCCTTCAAGGTAGGAGACCAAGTTATGGTCTTGAAGGCGCAACAGGCCCATAAGATGGAAGCATCATGGGAAGGGCCATTCACGGTCCAAGAGCACCTGGGAACTGTTAACTACCTCATAGCCTTTCCCAATTCCTCCCTAAAGCCCAGAGTGTACCATGTTAATTCTCTCAAGCCCTTTTCTTCCAGAAACTTATAGGTTTGTCAGTTTACAGTCCAGAGAGGAGATGACACTGAGTGGCCTGACGGTGTCTACTATGAAGGGAAAAAAGACGGTGGCGTGGAAGAGGTGAACCTCTCCACAACCCTGGAACGTCTGCAATGGCAACAAATCAAGGAGCTGTGCACTAGCTTCGCTCCCTTGTTCTCAGCCACCCCAGGATGGACTGAACAGGCATACCACTCCATTGACACAGGTAATGCTCACCCCATTAGAACCCCACCCTACCGGGTGTCTCCTCATGCCCAAGGTGCTATAGAAGGGGAGATCCAGAACATGCTACAGATAGGTATAATCCACTCATCTACCAGTGCATGGGCATCTCCAGTGATTCTGATACCCAAACCAGATGGGGAAATACGCTTTTGCATGGACTACCGTGAGCTAAATGCGGTAACTCATCCAGACAACTATCCAATGCCACGCACCGATGAGCTATTGGAAAAGTTGGGACGTGCCCAGTTCATCTCTACAATAGACTTAACCAAGGGGTACTGGCAAGTACCACTAGATAAATCTGCCAAAGACAGGTCAGCATTCATCACCCATGCAGGGGTGTATGAATTTAATGTGCTTCCTTTCGGGCTGCAAATGCACTCGCCACCTTCCAGAGGCTGGTAGATGGTCTACTACCAGGACTGGGCAAATATGCAGTTGCCTACCTCGATGATATGGCCATTTTTTCTGACTCCTGGCCCGAACACCTAGAACACCTGAAAAAGGTCTTTGAGCGCATCAGGCAGGCCAGGCTAACTGTTAAGGCCAAAAAGTGTCAAATAGGCCAAAACAGAGTGACTTACTTGGAACACCAGGTGGGTCAAGGAATCATAAACCCCCTACAGGCCAAGATGGATGCTATCCAAAAGTGGCCTGTCCCAAAGTCAAAGAAACAGGTCCAATCCTTCTTAGGCTTGGCCAAGTACTACTGGCGATTTGTACCACACTACAGCCAAATCACTGCCCCACTGACCGACCTGACCAAAAATACCCAGCCAAATGCAGTTAAGTGGACTAATGAGTGTCAAGAGGCCTCTACCCAACTTAAGGCGACGCTCATGTCTGACCCTGTGCTCAGGGTCCCGGACTTTGACAAGCCATTCCTAGTAATCACGAATGCAACTGAGCGTGGTATAGGAGCAGTTCTCATGCAGGAAGGACCGGATCACAACTTCCATCCTGTCGTGTTTCTCAGCAAGAAACTATCTGAGAAAGAAAGCCACGGATCAGTCAGTGAAAAGGAATGCTACGCCATTGTGTACGCCCTGGAAAAGCTACACCCATACGTATGGGGACGGCGGTTCCAGCTACAGACCAACCATGCTGCGCTAAAGTGGCTTCGTAGTGCCAAGGGGAACAACAAAAAACTTCTTCGATGAAGTTTAGCTCTCCAAGATTTTGATTTTGAAATTCAACACATTTCAGGAGCTTCTAACAAAGTAGCTGATGCACTCTCTCATGGAAGTTTCCCAAAATCCAGTAGTTAAAAAGTGTTCTTAAAATGTAAAAGTCTGTTAGTTATATACTTATTGGTATATGTAAAGGTGCATGTGTTGTATTAATCTGTTTATTTTAAAGTTCTAGGAAGAAATCTCCGCCAGTGAGGTTCCCCACTGTCTGCAATTTGGGGGGCGTGTCATAAACAGATAGCTAAGGGTTAATGTCTCTTTAACCTATAAAAGGGTTAACAAACAGTGACCTGTAAAACCTGACCAGAGGACCAATCAGGAGACAAAATACTTTCAAAACTGGGTGGAGGGAAGTTTAGGTGTGAGTTCTTTGTTCTTTGTTCTTCTCTCGGAGGGTCTGAGAGAGACCAGACATTACTACAGGCTCTCTAAGTTTCTTTTCATAGAGTAAGTAAAACAGGCGGTTTAGGCTTTTTAATTGTTTTATCTCTATTTGCAATTGTGGATCTGGCTGGTTAACTTTTATGTGTATAGTTGCTGGGAATATTTTGATTTGTATTGGTACTGGTGAGAAAGTCTCTTTCTAGTGTCTGTAAGCTATAAGACCCTGTAATATTTACATCTTGAAGTTACAGAGATAATGCTTTACTTTTTCCTTTCTTTTATTAAAAGATTTCTTTTTAGAGAACCTGATTAATTGGTTTTTCTCTGTTTCCCTTGTTTTATCCCAGGGGATTCGGATAACTCACCAGGACGGGTGGGGGAGATAGGGAGTGATAAAATCTCTCTCTGTTTTCCCTGAATCTGTTTGCCTCTTTGAGGAAGGGAAGGGAGATGTTTCTCTGTAGGGTGATTTAAGAGGTTAGATCAGTATCTCAGAATAGCCCAGGGAGGGAAATTCTGGGTGGGGGAGAGATGAGGGGATGGTTTATTTCTCCTTATTTTAAGAACCCAAGGGATCTGGGTTCTTGGGGTCCCCAGGGAAGGTGGGGAGGTCAGAGTGCCCCAAAACACTATATTTTTGGGTGGTGGCAGCCTATCAAATCTAAGCTGGTAATTAAGCTTAGGGAAATTCATGCTAGTATCTCATTTTCTGGACTCTAAGGTTCAGATTTGGGAAAGATTGCTAGAACACTCATCCTGTTTCCTCCCCATGTCTTTTATAATGGAACGCATGAGACAACCTAAATATAGTAGTCACTACCACTTCTCTCTGCTATGTATGCTTGGTTTAAAATTGATTCAAATTATTCAATTTTAAAATGTACATATCTCAACGGCTAGCAGAGTGGGAGTGAGTGTGTTGCTTTCCTACCAATGACTTGACATGTTGGCCATTTTCACCAGTGCCAATAGGATATTGCTGTGCTTATACATTTTAAATTTTAATTAAAAACAAAAAGCTATATGGGATGTTTGATATACCTTTTCAAAATGGAAGATAATTTTATCCTAAAATCCAATCTGTCATTTACCCAAGGGCAACTGAAATGTGTAGAGAAGGGAAGGTGTAAAACAGTTTTTGTGGCTTCATAGTTTCATTGCTATAACCTTATTGAAAAATAAACAAACTTTAATCACTCTTGACTACGGAAACAGAACACTTTGTCGCAGTGGGTACCCTGAATGTTGCATGCTAATTTTTTCCCCTAAAAAATAAATAGGCCTATTGGGGGGGTGGGGAAGATAGGTTTGGAACTTCAGAATAACATGAACAACAGCTGCAAACTTTTGAAGCCTCTATAAAACACAGTCTACTGGGGAGGAATCAAGCATTGCTGGTGAATATGAAAAGACTGATAGATAAGCAGCCAGGACACTATACCCCTGAATCAGAATGAACAACAGCTCTATATGAAATCATATGTGTATCATTTATATACAAGGAGAACTGCAATGTTTTGAAGGGCAACACCCCACACGTATAAAAAATCAAGGATTGATAAAAATGAGAGAACAGACAATAATTTATTCTCAAGGCAAGAAACAAAGGTGTTTGGGATTAAACAGCTCAGTTGAATTAAAAAAATTCATAAAAATTGGTGTTATTGGTATGTGTAGTCAGCACTGAGTACAGTAGCTTTGCACAGCAGAATGTACTGATGCCTCCAGAAATCAGGAAATGTGAAATACATACCTAGAGAGAGGAGCTGGAGGGAAAATAAAAATCCCTTCCTTAAAAAGGAAATCATATTTTTGAAAACAAAAATGCCCCAGATTGGTACAAAGAGTCAAAAACACCCCCCCACCCGCACCTGCAGGGAATTGGAGGAGGGGAGAGGAAATCTCTTTGGGGAGGATCTAATTGGGATTTTTCAGCTTACCAACAGGGGTCTTAAAAGGTTCTCAATTTCATTTTCTTCATGGAGCAGGAAATGAAATTGACGAGAGGCTTCCAACCCTGCTTTTGGAGAAGCAGAGAGCTGGGACACTTTCAGCCTCCTCCCTAACCCTCAGGTCTGGTTTCCCTGTGGGCAGCCAAAGAGCTGTCATTTTGATATTCCTGATGGGAGGAAAAAAAATCAAAATTTCCCAGTCAAATTGAAGTTTTCCTGTAGTATTTTCAATTGGAAAATGATTCTGACTACTTCCCAACCTGTTCTATTCTCCAGTATATCCTCAGGCTTTTCTTGTAGTTGTGAAGAAGGACCCTGAACCTATATGGATGGTTTTTTTTTCCTCTGAAGGGGAGAATTCCAAAAGAAATCCCCTAGCTCCATAACATCCTGAACATTGAGAGGGTTGCATAGTACTGTCAAACCCAAGCATTCACAGACAGTGAGTCAGGGCCCAAATCATCAGGACATTGGCTTAAAATAATTAATTTGATATCTTGATTTGCTTTCTGGTCTTTGAGCAACATGGTTTCTGGTTCTTGCTCCAGCTGTCCTCACTGTCACACTCATAAAATGGAAAATGGTGGGCTTGGGCATTCGGATGAACGAGAGTGCCTGTCTGGTTCAGTGTGAGCAATAAAAAGAATTGAAAGATTTCCAAGATTTATTCCACAATCATGAGGGTTTCCTTTAAAAAAAGAAATCAAAGCTGAGATTCTTATGTCCTCTTTTGACTCCAGGAGTTGGGACTTAAAGAATAACACAAAATACACAATAAAATAGTGAAAGCTAACAATACTGTGCCTAATTTACTCCTTGGCTGACTCCTATGAAGCCCTGGTGCAGTTCTTGTAAATACTAATGTGTGCTTATGTTAATGGTACTGTAAAACTTGCAACAATGCAAATAAGCACCACACACATGGCCCTGCAATCAGGAACATCCCTGTGCCTGCAGGAACACACGAGGTCTTTTTAAATTCCTCTTTCTTGAGTTTCCTTTTCCTTAAAAATAATCAGAAATTAATACAAAAAAAGTATTCTTACATTACAAGGCAGATTCCATTAGTTAGGTTTCCTACAAAGGGAGCTGGGTGAAACTTTTCAGACACAGCATTTTTCCCCACAAGAAATGCAGATTCGGGTCAAGCAAAACGTTTTGTGAAAACAGGTAGAATTCTCCTGTTTGTTTTGGCCACCACTGAGAGATCCAGCAGGGGAATCTGTCCTAGACTCAGGTTTGAGGGAATGTGGTTTCTCTGTCAACAGGTCTGTGCTGCTGCTCTGGCTGGCTGTTACTGCCTCAGAGAGCTCCTCTTCTGAGCTACTGCAGAGCACTACCTCCTTTGATCTCCAGCAGGAACTACTGCCACTGTCACATTTGATCCCTGTAGAGCTGGCCACAAATCTACCTTAGAGTTCCTCTGAAAACCCTTCTCTCCTCAAATCCATGTCACTCCTCTTTCCCAGATGGGTCATCCAGCATAACAGCTCCTTTTTATGCTTAACGGTTCCTGTAAAGGGCAGGGGGACAGTTCTTGTCCAGTGACATCACCTTCCCCCCAGCGTGATACTCAGAAAAGGGATAATAGCGGGGGTGGGTGTTCAAATGACTGTGAGTGCCTCTCTGGGGTACTATGAGAAATAAAAAGCACCAAATAATGAGGGACAGAGAACAGAGCTGGCTATAAGAGATAATATTGGGAAGAGTCTTTAGAGTGAAAGGCAGGTTTAGCTTGTTGGCCTTCTGAGGTTTCAACATTTTTTATGGGACTTATCAGCTATGAGAATGTTCTATATCGGAATAATTAATAGATAAATTGCCCTGGCTTTTATAGGACCAATTAAACTACTTGCTATGCACTGCAAACAGTTTCTTCTGCACAGCTCTCTATACCACCAGCCCATAACACTATCCGATCTTGACTGCAACTCTCTTCCTGCCTGCACTATTGCAGCAAGAGCTGGATGATATCTGGCAGAAACATTTTCAGCAAAAACACACAGATTCAGAATCCCAAAAATATTTCATAATTTCATGGTGGTTTCACCAAATTGTTTTTAAAAAAAATCAAAACTTAAAAAAATTTTTTTTTAAAGTTTCATTTTGACATGTTTGAAAAACACATTTTGATTAGTTTGTTTGAAAGGAAAGGACTTTTCAGTTCAAAGTGTCCTTTATTTTTAAGAAGTGCAAAAAGGATCATAATTAAAACAAAACATTGGGTTAGACAAAGCTTTTTGCTTGACCTGAATTTTTCTGTTTTTAAGCATCTCAATTTGCTGAAAAATTTCATTTCGGGGTGAACCCAAAACATTTTTTATGCTTCTTTTAAATTGCCCACTAATCAACAAATCCGTTATTCACCAAGCTCCAATTGAAGCAGCTCAGTCGTGTGATGGACTCTTATGTGGAGTCCGGGGAGGTCTTTTTCATAGTTTGTTTTGTAATCTTTTTAGCAACACTGGTTCAGATTATGAGCCACTTGTTGCACATATGCAGGACACCAGAGCAGGAAAGAGGCAGTCTCCCAGGAGCCACTATTTCCCACCTCCTGTGCGTGTGCATCTGCAGTGGGCAGGCGGCAGCCCGGAATAGGTGGAGCCTTCGTTCTGCCCCCAATGCTGCAGACAGTGCCACTGATCTAGCATGGCAAGCGAAGTAATCTGCAGCAGAGATAGGAATCTGTACCAGCCCTTCTTCTCTGGACGAAATGGGGAGCAGAGTACCAGACTGGGACTGAGTTAATCTTGTTCCTGGTCTGGTACTTGAGCTATGTAGCTATGAACTGCCCCTGGCCCAGTACTGGTGGCAAAGCCGTCATTTAGCCCATTGTTAATGCATGGATGCAACAAATATTGAACAGTTTACTTTGTGTTTCATGAAAGTGTATCTGCTAAATTCAAGATTTAATAAGAGCCCAATATGCATACAACAGAAGCATAAGAATAAATTTAATGACTCCAGTGGAGATTGTCATTTCATAAATGTGTTGATGTCAGACACATTTTAATTAATTCAAAAAATTGTATTGTAACAGTTTAATAAATCCATTATTTACAATCACTCAGTGTTTAATATGTATCCTTTCAGTATATGGCTGATTATATTTTCAAAAGGTTTCCTCTCATTATCATTAAACATGGGGAAAAGTACTGATATTAATGTTTCTGAGATGATACATGAAGAAGTTGTGCCCTTTTAAGAAAAGATATTCTGGGAGTTCTCACCAGTATTAAATCCACTAGCATTCAACAGGGAGAGTATCTGCACTCAGACTCTGAGAGTTATTTCATTTTAAAAGAAAAGTCTGGGCCTCACTAGAAAAAATAAAGAGAAAAGTTATACTTATGAATGAAACTGATGGTTTAGAAACTACTTATAATTTCTTTTCATTGACTTCAATATTGCTGTTAGAAAGTGTTTCCTTTGTGAGTGAATGTATGTATGAATATGTGAAAATGTACACTTTACTTTTTGTTTTTCAGACCAAAATTGTCCCTTTCTATTTAGGCACTTGTATGACCGACATCATCACAGTACCTCTCCATCACTAGCAGAATTTTACCCTTCCAACACTCCTGTGAGGTAGAAAACTATTATCCCCAATTTACAGACGAGACATGTAGAGTAACCAATTTGCCATAAGTCACATAGCTGCCACAAAGCTGGGAATTGAACCAAAGTTTCCTGAGATCCACACCAATGACCTATCCACTAGGCCATGCTTCATCTCCCTTCCAGGAGTATGTAACCAAATGAGTAGAATGGAGCAGGCCACCTTCTTTTGTGCTCCTTCCTTGTGCAAGCGCTTGGGACAGTTGCAGTCACCATACTATGACATCGGTGCTTTCCATTTGTAGTAATAAACTGGCATGGTGAAGATGGCCACAGATTAGTCCCACTCAAAACCAGTCTAATCTAAATGGTCATACAATCTTCTGTGCACCATTTTTGTATGTGTGCTGTGTTGTGTGTGCTGATCGCTAAACATCTCAAGTTTCTCTAGCATATAAGGCTATACTTTTTGGGGGGGGGGGAGTAGGGAGAGGGCAGGAGAGGACTAACCTATTCTCTGCTGGTCAAGTTCTGCAACCCTTTACTCTGACTAGTGCCTTACTTCACAAACAGTCCCACCGAATCAGCGTGGTCACTTGTGGAGTAAAATACTTCCACTTGTATCAGTAGCAGAATCAGGCCATACATTATGAGTCCCACACCAATGGGAGAGAGGGGCTCTTTATCTTATTCAGGTTTTTGAATTTCTTAGATCTCACCTCTCTATTCCCCTTTTATTTCTAGCTACAACCTAAAGGGATGGTACTAGGAGCCCAAGTGCTCAGAGGAAGACAGAATCATTGAAGAGGATCACATAAGTAAATGTTCAGAACTATACAATTGCTAGAACAAGGAAGATTTTTACCCCTAGAAAATCACTTGATTCTTCTCTGAAGTCCTAACTGGGAAAGAATACAATCATTTTTACCACTATAGCTCTTCTTAGATATGAAAGCTTCTCTTGGGTACAACTATCATCAGAGGGTAAAAAAATTGAGAGTTTCCATTCTCCCATTTTCACAAGATGTGATGGTATTAGATCCCTACTGAACTCTTTTCACTGGCCCGAGAGCATTAATGTCTCAATCCATGCTTCCTATGCATCTAAATTCAAGATAAAGATATCCCTTACCACAGGATGCTTTATCCAAACCACTAACTGAGAAATTGAGTTGAAAAACTTAAAGTAATTCTTTCATAGTGAGATTTCCAGTGCTTCCTGACTCAGTGTGGCTCAGAAAAATATCAATAGGCTCCCTTACTGTATGGCAATATTTCTGCTTCTGGTCCCAACCAAAACTAGGAACGTAGAGAAGGGAAAAAGAATAATTAAAAAGGTTTGTCGTTCTACTCAAATAGAGCTTGATGACATTTTTTGGAGGAATAGTATATTCACCGGAAAATAGTTTCAGGTTGACCAAACCTATTTGCAAATTTGTGTTGAATTTGCAGAAAAGTTTTGGACAAAAACAATTTTTTGAGCTGAAGTCATGGTGATGGTGTCCTTATACTCTATAGCTAAGGATCCAATTCTGTCACAGAGGTCACAGATCCCTCTGATGATAGTTGTACCCAAGAGGAGCTTTTGTATCTAAGAGCTACAGTGGTAAAAGTGATTGTATTCTTTCCCAGTTAGGACTTCAGAGAAGAATCAAGTGATTTTCAAGACCGCTATGCTACTTTGGGGCCAGGCTGGAACAGTGGGCTGGCAGCCAGCCTCTGGGGCCACTGGAACATCAGCTGGGGGGGGCGTTGCTGGAACAGCTGACCGATGGGGCAGCCAAAGCAGCAGTCCCCAGCTCACTGAAGCAGGAGCTGGGGTTAGATCAACAGCAATCAGCCCCTGACCCAGAAGCAGCGGCAGGGCTGGAGCAGCTGCAAGCCCTGGCAGCGCTCTTTTTGTGCCCTGCTCCCCAGGGTATTTTTAGTAAAAATCAGGGACAAGTTACTGATTTTTTGTTTATTGCCTGCATCCTGTCCCTGACTTTTACTAAAAATACCTGTGATGGAATATTAACCTTAGCTATAGCCCAATGGTTAGAGAACTTATGTGGGATGTTCAAATCCCTGCTCTGTGGATTTGAATCCCTGCTCCTCAACTTTTGTGAATCTAGCCCTTTGATTTTACTTTAAAAAGGTTAAAATGCCTGGAAAGCAAATGATTCCTTTTCCAGGTTGAATAAAATTATTTAATTTGACCCGTAACATTTTTTTTTACATTTTGAATTTACTTAATATTCTGAAAAAAATTCAGTTTGACCCGAAATCAAAATTTTGATTTTCTGTAACTGTCAGGCAACCAAGGATTCTTATTTGCCCATCTCTTCTCCCAAATCTCTGGGAAGATTTGGTTTAGGTTTGTTTTGAGTTTACACATATGTTCAGGACAGTTTTTATTTTATCAGTACTGGTTCTTCTTGTACTGATCCCTAGGTGGAAGAGACAGGAACAAATCCTGAAAAGCCAACCAAGAGAATGGGCTAAAGTTTCCTAGCTTAAAGAAATGATTTGGGCTTTTTTTTTTCCCCCTGCATCTCATAATAAATAATTTTTTACACAGCATTCACATAGTTGTCTTCCCATGGGTTTGCCTTTCAATCCTGATACGGCTTTATATCACCTTTCTATTCTGTGCAATCTACTATGAATTTGCATTTTAATAAATCAATAACATTTTAGGTGAGTTTGAAGTCCTTGGACGAGCCAGAATTTCCCAGGCAATGCAAAAGCTGGTGACTTCTTAATATAGTGGAAAAGAATTATAAATGAAATGTGTTTTAAAATTAAATGAAATAGCATAACTGATGTGCTTCCAGGGCACAAATCCTTCACAGTTTATATATATTTATAGTTCCTATAACAAAAAATAAACCCAACACATCAACATTTAGAACCACAAACATTTGGAGTGAAATCAGGCAATGTACCACAGCTGTCTTTTCTCTGAAATAATACAAACACATATTCCTGTGATATAGGCAATACTGTTTTTGATTCATCTTAGTTACCCAGTGAAAATATGAAAAATGCAACTGATTAAGACTGGAGGCATAATATGAATTATCAGTAATTAACACATTATAAAAAGAAAACTTTACATAACAGTCCCCTTAATGGGCTAAGAATGCTCTAAAGTAATTTGTATGTAGATTGGACAAATGCTATGGGAAACTGATGCATGTTTTACTAACGCACTGTGTTTTATGCAAGGATTGGTGAAATGTGTTTGTTACAGTTTTTCAGAATTTAGCTACAATAGCCTTTTTTGGTTTAGCCTGGGCAAAATAAATGATATTAAGATCCTATGCAAGTCCATTTTAAAATCTGATCCGGCAGTAGTGAGACATGTTTTCTGTTCAGTCATCCTTATTCAAAAAACAACAAAGCATAAACTCATTATTAAAAACAAAACAAAACAAAACATAAAAGGTGATTAATAGGATACAAAACAATTCTGATGGACTTGATCTGCAGCTAGTAATTCATGTGAAGTATGTAGAAATCTAAGCACCATATAGCAGCATCCAATAGCTGTTGGCATATCCTAAATACAATTTCTTTCTCACCTTTCCTGTAACTGAGATAAGCGCATTTTTTATTTAAATTTTGATGTCACTGATGAAATACTTCTTCCTTTCTCTTATAATGGTTGCTGATCCTTCCTCACCTTGCACTCAACCATTCTTTCACTTGATACAGAATCTGTATCACATGCAAAGAAAGGAAAATAAAATGTTTACATTTCAAGTGGGCCTGACACCTTCAAACAGGATTACATGAAGGTGAACTAGAAATCTTTTAGTTGGCACCTGCTGCATGCACACAGGGGAGTTACAGCCCAGCACTTCAGTGTGTACTTAGGGTGACAAGTGTCCAGTTTTCGACCGGAACACCGGGTTGAAAAGAGACCCTGTCAGCTCCGGTCAGCACTGCCGACCGTGCCGTTAAAAGTCGGGTTGGCGGTGCTGCGGAGCTAAGGCAGGCTAGTCCCTACTGTCCCAACTGGCACCACGTTGCGCCCCAGAAGAGGCCAGCAGATCTGGCTCCTAGGCAGGGCAAGGGTGGCACAGGGCTCCGCATGCTGCCCCACCCTGACCAGTGGCTCCACACTCCCATTGGCTGGGAACCGGCAAATGGGAACTGTGAGGAGCAGTGCCTGTGGGTGAGAGTGGCTTGTGGAGCCTTCTGGTGCCCCTGGTTAGAACCTGAACTTCTGGCTGCTTCCGGGGTAGGCGCAGCGCGCTGCCAGGACAGGCAGGCAGCCTCACTTAGCCTGGCTGCACCGCTGCCCGGGAGCTGCCCAAGGTAAGCCTGCACCCCAACCCTGAGCCCCTGCAAATCCAGAGCCCCCCTTCACCTTAAACTCCTCATCCCTGGCCCACCCCAGAGCCTGCACCCCCAGCCAGAGCCCTCATCCCTTCTACACCCCAACCCCCTCTGAACCACTCATCTCCAGCCCCACCCCAGAACCCTCACCCCATCCTGCACCCAAATCCCTGCCTCCACCTGCAGCTCCCTTCCACACTCTGAATCCCTCAACCCCACCCCCAGCCTGAAGCCCCCTCCTGCATGCCAAGCCCCTCATCTCCAGCCCCACCCCAAAGCCCGCACTCTCAGCCAGAGCTTCACCCCCTCCCACATCCCAACTCCCTGCCCCAGCCCAGAGCTCCCTCCTGCACCCTGAATCCCTCATTTCTGAGCACATGTGAGCCCACTTCCCCAGTTAGAGCCCTCACCCCCTCCAATACGCCAACTCCATCCCAGTGAAAGTGAGTGAGGGTGGGGGAAAGCAAGCCACCGAGGGAGAGGGAATGTAGTGAGTGAGGACGGGGGCTCAGGGAAAGGGTGGAGCTAGTGTGTTCATTTTTGTGCAACTAGAAAGTTGGCAATCATATATGCACTGCAATTCACACACCCATATACCAAACCGTGGAGCTGTGTAGACCAGGGCTGGCTCCAGGCAGGTGCTTGGGGCAGCAATCTGCAAGGGGCGGCAGTCCATGTGTTTTTGTCCCCAAGCAGCGCCCCGAATTGCCACTGCGGACAGCGGGGGCAGTCCATGTGCCATTAGGGTGGCACACGTGTTTCCGCAGCGGCGGCAATTCGGTGGCAGCTTCTATGTTCAGCTGTCCACAGCAGCTTAGCTTCTGTCTTCTGGCTGAAGACAGAAGCTACTGCCAAATTGCTGCGACCGTGGAAACACGTGTGCAGTCCTAATGGCACATGGACTGCCCCCGCCATCCATGGCAGCAATTCGGCATGCTGCTTTGGGTGGCAAAAACAGTAGAGCTGGCCCTGGTATAGACATAGCCTAATATTGGGGAAAGTCATTCACAAGTTTCACTAGCAAAGCACATTGTAAGTAAAAAGCTGAGGACGTACACAGACATCCCCAAATGCTTTGCTTTGTTCCCTAGGTTCCCTTGAGACAAGCTCTTCCACCACTTCTGTTGCTATGGGAAATCAATAGAAGACAGATTCCTTGCTTGGAGATGGCAGCCTCTAGGGAAGGCCTTTAGGATTATTGTGATAATTGGGCCTACAAATGTCTGAAGTGAGAGAAAAGTTCATAAGATGACACGATAACCTATGATAACAAATGTTGATGAGAAAAGGTACAGAAGGGAGACAAAGGTTGAATTAATCCAAACAAAAAAGCCTATTGATAGAACTTAAGGGCTGTGTTATGATCATGTTTGGTAAACGAGAAAAATATGGAACCAGAAATCAGTGAACTAAAATTGGTGTGTCAGCAAGTAGGCCTAATTGGTGGATAAAATAATGAGGGGATGGGCTATCCCACCCACCATTCCCTTTGTCAGCCTTTAAGAAAATTACTTTGAGGAGAAAATTTAACTACTCAAGTGAACTTCCACATCATGGGTGCCACCCACCCACAATCTCCTGGGACTCCAGGCCTTCATTATCCTGATCCTGAGAGATGTCCTAACCAGACTGGGCCAGAGAGGGGGACCCAAATGTCACCTTTATCCACTCCAGCTGAATCCCAAGACATCTGGGATGAAATGGGATTGGAGTTAAACAACAGCTCTAATCCATCTCAAATAACTTGTCTTTTCCCTACTGTCTCCAGCTGAACTCTGAATACCACCTGGGATGTCAGCTTTTGTTGCTGTCTGCTGTCCATGTATTCTTTTCCATTCCTACCTTATTTATTCTCTTTTCCATCCCTCTCCTTTCTTCCCTTCTCTCTAAGAGTCTGGCATAGCTGTAAATCTATGAGCAGAAAGAGACAGCTAAAAGCTATGTCCTACACACCTCAATGCTGGTATGAGTTTGCCAGGTCTCAGAGTGACTCTTAAGACTGTGGGCTGGGCCTGTGTTTTTTCCATGAAGAGTCTGCAAGTGAGAGTCAACACAAGAGACAGAAGCTGCATTTCTCTCCTTTTGCGTGTTTTTACCTTATTTTTTTTTTCGAGGAACAGGATCAGACTCCAACTACAATAGCAACGACAGCTCCAGTCCATCTCAACTAACAACTGTCCTTTTGGGGAAATGAGAAGACATCTTTAATACCGTGTAAGAGACTGTTAAACAGTCTTTTCCTTCTAAAACCCTCTCCAGCTAAAGGGAAAGGTAACAAGGAATGCCAGTAAAATGAAAGCATTATTTAATACTTTGCATTTCAAATGCTCTATTCTTTCCCCTTCTTTTCAAAAGGTTAAAATTATTTTGAATAGTGTTCTTACCAGGGTAGTAAGCAGGCTGTGATATCTGAATATCAAGCCCTGGATCTGGTTTAACACTATTTAAAGTTGGACAGTGACCGAGTTATGTCAATACTTTTAGTGTATATAGTACATCTAAATTAATACAACAGGGCACCAGCTATTTGTGGAAGAGAATTGCATGTTAGGTTAGGCAGATATATTTTGTCCTATATATGCACTATATATGTCCTATATATCTCTCTCTTTTCCCTCAGTTCCCACTGGTTGCATTCTTAGAGCATCTTTAAAAGTGTGTGAGCTAAGCTCACGGTTTGTTTTCCTTTTGGGGCTGACTTCTGATCTCTGGGATCAGCTGGGAGCTGCAAAGAGCATTTTGCAACTTCCTCCTCTGGATTTTCTACTGTCCCATGTACACCAGTAGGTGTAGCAAAAGTACTTAGATCTCCTTAGGTTGTGACCATAAGTATCAGAGTGGGAGCTGCTGGGTGCTATCACTTTTTAAAAGTCATCCCTTATTTATCTGTTTGAAAGGGCACAGAGATCTTTTGAAAATCTGGCCTTCGCTGTGGATGCTGAGCCCTTGAAAACCTGGCCTTTAGGACAGTTTAATGAGCCCTTTGGGCCATCAGAACTGCACAGAGAAGCAGCCTCCCCCTTTCTTTTCATCACTGGTGAGAGACAGTTCTCTTAGTGCAGTTTGTCCTTTATTGCTTGTGTCTGAAGGGCAATAAAGAATTCTCAGTCTCTTTTATATCTATGGCAGTGAGTCAGTGTTTACTGAGGTGGGTGGATTGTGATGAGTGCCCCTTTCTGTAATTCATGTCTATGTTTGTGAGCTTTATTTAGAAGCTCAGGGAACGGGAATACCCACTCTGAAAATTGCTACGATTCCAGTCTTTTGTTACTGATGTTTTTAAAGTGCTCAACTTAGTCGTCATCAGCCCTGTTTGGTCCAGCCATCAGTTAGAAGTTTCAAAGTTTGGGTCATTTCACCTCTATATTAGACCACAGCTGGTCTACTTCAAAACAAAGGCGGAGACTGATGGATTTTTACAGATGTTCAAGGGTGGCAAGTCACATTTGAATTTCCTTTCCATTAGGTGCATTGATAAGCTCAGCAAGGGTTGGTCTCAGTTTTGTCAATTGCTCACCACATCCTCATCATCTCTTGTCCCTGGAGGTCACTCGCCATGGCTTATGACCATCGATGTGGTTTCTCTCAGTAGGGCAGCTTGGTGCACAAATAGAAACAAAAGTGTACAGATGCCTGCATGAAAGGTGACCTTAAGGAAACTTAGATAGAAAGATTTAAAAAACACACGAAGGAAACTAAACGAGCCTCCTTCAAATAACAAGGCTGCTCTCATGTTGAGGATTGTCCTAGATTTGAAGCGATAAGGTAGTAAGGTTATAGAAGAAAGGGCTGAGGGGCCACCTGGAGTCTGATCTCCTCTCATGCAAGGATTTTACTAGAGCTGGTTGGGAATTAGACACCCAGCTAGCATTTGTGTCTTTGAAAATCTCCCTAGTAATGACTTTGTTCAAGTCTTTTCACTGGATTCCTATTCACTTGAGATACTTGGGAACTTTATGCCCAGTCATGATAGTAAAGGTCTTCTGGGAAACTGGTGCTATTGTCTCCTTTGTTAAATGATACATGACTAGCAGAAGCTGAACTGTCACCAATTCCTGCTGCAGTAAATGAAAGGTGCCGTGCTCAGTGCTTTAATATTTTTTTTTAAAAAGCCACTTTTATTTAGATGCCTAAATATGGATTTAGGAGTCTAACTTTAGGCACCAAATTTGAAAATGTTGGTCTCTATACATTAAAACATATAGTAGCAATAGCTATTTCATGTATTACTGAAAGTAACTGTTAAAAGGTTCAGACTTTCTGCAAACATGAAGTGTCATATTGTAGTTAAGTGGTCACAGTCAAATTTCTACTGCAGAAAGGAATAGAGCCAACATATCAAATACTGCCAATGAGCACTTCATGATCTCATTGTTGTGCATATGCTGTTCCAAACATTTGACACACCAAAAGCAGGCCTGCACCAAACTGCAGTCTGCATGCATCTAGGCCAGTGTTCTGCAAATGTAACCACCAGAGATGGTGGGGAGGGGAGGGCATAGCAGCGACGTCTCCCTGCAATACCCTGCTGTTGATCCTGGCTGCCTTGGTGTTTGCTGGCACCACAAACAGGTCCCCTGCTGGCCTGCACCATGCAGCCTCCCGGGGGCTCAAGACAGTGTCTCCGCAGACATGTGGGGCCAGTGTGTGCACTCAGCAGGCTTCAGCCCCTGGGCTCCGGCTCTGAGATTCAGCCCTGGGTAGCTGGGCTTGGAAAAATTGGCACAGCGGCCACCAGCAAGGGTTGGTGGCCGCACTTTGAGGCCCCTTAAAAAATTGTTCTGAAAACCCCTGGTCTAGGCACTTGTATCAACTTTCTAACCCTATTCTCAGTTGCCTGAATTTAGGATTCTGTGTGTCTGGTCCTCAGTTCTAATTACACTAACTCCTCACTTAACATTGTCCCAGTTAACATTATTTGTTTCATCGTCACATTACTGATCAATTAGGGAACATCTTTGTTTAAAGCTGCATAATACTCCATTATAAGATCTTTGGCGGCTGCCTGCTTTGTCCACTGCTTGCAGGATTCCACGGAAGAGCAGCCGCCCCTCCTTGTGGGGATTAGAACTAGGGGGGCAGGACCCCCCCCATCAGCTTCCCTAAATTCCCTGTAAGGTATGTGGCTCAGCAACTTCCCAGCAGCAGTTCAACTGTCTCTCCCCCCACTGCAGTGCTGCTCCTGACCTGCCCTCTGCCTGGGAGCTGCCTTCTTGCTGGGGGGGCAGCGCGGAGAGAGGGGTGCAGATATCAGGATGTCCCCTTGCTCCTGCCCCCCCCATCATTCCCCTCTCCACAAAGCAGAGAAGGGGGACAGGGCTCAGGGACAGAACCTAGGGAGCTTGCTGAAACCCCATGCTTCCTGTCAGAACTGCTTAAAAGGGCAGCATACTTGATGTGGGGTCAGCGTACTTAAAGGGGCAATGCACCTCTCTTTCTTTCACTCATGCATGCATCCTTCACAGCACCTGTGCAGCCATGCATGTGTAGTCAGGAGGAGGGAGTGGTGCACTCCAAATGGATAGCATGGGTTCATAATCTTCAGTTTTTGCAGTGAAGTGTTTGTAGCCACTGCCCTGCATCTATTCTGTTTCCTCCTTCCTGCCTCCTAGAGTGTGAGGCTACATTAACAACAGTATGTTAACCCTTGAGGACTCAGCCAAGTGCTAGTTCATCATTTAGCAGCAAGGCATTACCTAGGAAATATTCCCCCCTCTTACTCCACCACCTCAACTAAGCTTCACAATCATTCACTGCTGTGTACAATATTAAACTGTTTGTTAAAAAATGTTTAAAAAAAAACTTATAGTGTATATGTATATAATCTCTTGTCTGGCAACCCCTCCCCTCCATTTACCTTAATTCTTATGGGGAAATTGGATTAGCTTAACATCCTTTTGCATAAAGTCACATTTTTCAGGAACATAACTACATTACGTGAGAAGTTACTGCATAGAACAGAAAACTGATGAAATTCCATTCTCACCTCAGTAAAGTCTATTGGTAGAACAATAACAAACTTTAAAACGACTGGGTGTGATAGGACTCCCCATATTTGCCATTTACTGACTGCTTTGTTGATAACCTGACTGGAAAAGTAGAAGGTATGCATAAGTAAACAGTTTTATTGCAATACTGTTCCTTTGCAGAATCAAGGGGGAATGAGTTATTCATTTGCATATGAAGACTAAATATATTGCCATTTGCTGTAATCAAATGAAACAATTTAGAGACAAGTTTATTTCTAGCTGTATCTGTTAGAACCAGCTGGAAATTTGAGACAATTTTTTAAATCAGAAAATGGCAATTTTTCACAATCAAAATTTTCTACAGAAATCTATCAGTTCTGACAAAACTTCCATCACAAAGGTTTCTCACACCCAGGATGGAATTGCTGGGGGGAAGGAGAGGGGAGGGAGAGAGACAGACAGACAGACAGACACACACACAACTAACCCCAGAACAGCCAATGGTTAGAACATTCACCTGGGATGTGGAAGAGGCAGGTTCTGGTCACTGCTCCTGAGCAAGGATGGAAACCTGGGTCTCCTACATCCCAGGTAAGGACCCTAATCACTGTGCTATGGATAGTTATTCTGAGGTGGGGTAGCATCTCTCTTCCCCCAAGCCATTTTAATTGTTTCTATTGTTCTAGGCGATATCGGTCCACCTATACATATAAGTGAAAGGTGATAGGGAAAGGATTCATAGCTTCTGATTTAACAATACCTCTGTCTTTACTTATGGCTAAATGGTAGCTTCCCTAGCACAGGTACAATGAGGAAGGGAGGGCACACAGAAACTCCTTTCCCGTCCCATTAAGAAGGCCTTAATTTGGCATTCAGCACTCTCTGAATGGAAAGAAGGTGCTAGTGCTGCAGAAAGTATTTACAGACCCAGAAGGGGTATCTCTTGGTGCAGTTAGTGTGTGATCATGAGCCTGCTTCTCCCTTTTCTTCCTCAACCTGTACAGCTGCTGGAATGTGTTGAGGGCTGTATGGGCATCACACCCATTCTATTATACACTTAGATAGGAAGGGATCACTGAATAGATACACTTTTCTACAGCAACACTCTGAAGCTTCAGTATACATCAGGGGTCAGCAACCTTTCAGAAGTGGTGTGTCGAGTCTTCATTTATTCACTCTAATTTAATGTTTCATGTGCCAGTAATACATTTTAATGTTTTAGAAGTGTCTTTCTATACGTCTATAATATATAACTAAACTATTGTTGTATGTAAAGTAAATAAGGTTTTTAAAATGTTTAAGAAGCTTCATTTAAAACTAAATTAAAATGCAGAGCCCCCCGAACCAGTGGCTAGGACCTGGGCAGTGTGAGTGCCACTGAAAATCAGCTCACATGCCGCCTTCGGCACCCATGCCATAGGTTGCCTACCCCAGATCTACATGATGAACCATCGCCACAACACGGGGTCACCTCCTCTGCCCAACTCAAATCACCACTTCTGTACTTTTGTCAGCCTACTCCTCCAACTCCTTACCCCTAACTTGTTCCCATGCTCTAGCTTTGTTCCTCCATCCCACTCCAGCCTCCTCACACACTTCTTGCTTCTGACATGCTGCTTCTTTTTATATCAGCCTCCATTTCTCTCCTCCTGAAGGTAATTCAGGATTGAAAGGCTGAGCTCTGCACTTCTCCACCTCACTCCGGTTCTTTAACATGACACCTCTTAAAAACATTGTAGGTCCCCCAGTCTTGTTAATAGTTGTTAATGGTCTGTCTTTGGCCAGCCCACATGGAGCAATCATTCCTATCAATCACAGAGGAGCACCCTTCCCTTTGCAGTGGCACTGCCTGAATTTCCCAGCAATGCACCTGTCAAACATTTTTTCTTCTCTGTTACAATGAGGCACAAATAAAATACACTTGAAGTCTTCAATCTTTAAAAATAGCAAAGAATACCAAGGAGCTAGAGTTACTATTTTTAGAGCCTTGCTTCTGGGACAGCTCTCTCTTGCTGGCACAACAGGCGCTGATAAGGATGGCTTTTTTAACACTCACTTTAATCACTCTGTGAAAGCTTGCCATGAGACTCTTGCCTGAATCCAGCAAAGTATAGAAATCTCCACTTCAGCTGCTATTCAAAACAGATGATATTCTACCTACTACAACTGAACATATTGAACAGAAAGTAGTAGTAAATTGAATATATTATACATAGTAATACTAACGAGATCATGGCTCTTCAGCCTGTCCAACAGTCTGGACTAGAACACTTCTTAGGTTCTGTCTACACTAGAACCTATGCTAACATATCTATGCTGGCAGAGCCCCCTAGTGGAGAAATAGCATATCCCAACAGAAGGCGTTCTGCCATCATAAGAATACCATCTCTCTAAATGACATTAGTTTTGCCAAGAAAAGCATGCTTCTGTCAGTATAGTTGCCTCTACACTGGAGATTTTGTTGGCTCAGCTATGTTAGCTGGGGATGGGCGATTTTTTCCACACTCCAAGCCATCCATAGCTATGTCAGCAAAACTTTGTCGTGTAGACTATCCCTTATTTTCTAATCTCTACAGTTGATCCCAGAAAGACATCAATGCTAAAACATCTTTAAGTCAAGTTAAAGTACTCGTTTCCTGATGGAAAAATAGAGAACAAAATGAGTGAAACACAAAACTCAGCCATCAGAAACAGATGAAAATTATTTTACCATCTCCACTCCTTTTCCCTTAGTTAGGAACAAGTTGGTGTTTTCACAGTGTGAAATATTAACATTCAGTTGTCTGTTGGGACATCCTACACATGCTTAGGCCTAAAAAAATTATTTAAACTGCAAATAAATGTCCAAACTTTGTGTGGCTAATCAATATCTGAAGTACTACAAAGATTTGTTCAGTACATAAAATTTTCTATAACTGCAATGTATCTTTTATCTATTAAAATGTATCAACTTGTTTTAAAATAATCAAACTTTTGTAAGCATGTTTTGAAAAATAAAAATCCTTTGATGTCAAAATTCTCACCTACTTTCCCCCCAAAAAATAATCCACAAATATGAAATATAGCCCTAATGTTTAATTACCCAAGGATGAATAAAATATTACATTATTTCTCTCCAAGTGTAAATGATGGTCTAACTCGCATAAAACATACACATTTGACACATGCAAATATATTGGATTCAGTATTTTCTTTATGAAACTGATACATTTTGATATTTTTCAGTGATTTATTTTTATTATTGGGAATGATTTTGTGGAATTGACTCACATTCAATGCACACTCAAACCTCCCATCAGCATCCATGAAATTACACATCCTTATGAACCCTTAAGTGTCCTCTGCTGAAATACGTCCAAAGTTATTTTTAAGGTTAGCCAAACTGATTCTAAAATGTATTCATCAAAACAGGAAACAAACATACCATTGACCTATGTATCCTATCAAAACAGCTTGAACTGAACTTTAAATTGTGAGTATAAAATACTTGAAGCAACAATTTAATGAACAATTCATGAGAAATCTATGCGTTGAAATCCATTCATATAAATCAGCTGTTGAATAAATCTGAAGAGTAGAAACATGGAGGGAAACAATCATTTTTCAGATAATTTTTCATGAACAGTAGAAAGGGCTAAATTTAATTACCAAATGGTTTACTGCAAATAATTCTACTGGCCCTAATCAAGAGACACACACCTTATTCCCATAAAAAATTCAAAATGTAGCATATAGGGCCATGCACCCAGGTACTTCAGTGCCTTGTAAGCAACTTAACTCAGGGCAATTAGTATAAAATAATACACAACTGCCAACTAATTTCAGTGTCATAACAACTCCAGTTCATTTTGAAAACAAGCTTTTTTCATAGCTACTTTATATTGTACAGCACAAAGGGAGCAGCTGCCTCTACCTAGTGGGAGGCAACAGAGGCAAATCCATTACATAGAATTCAGCAGAAGCTTTCTGGTACAGTAGCCTTTAGCTCCATTTTTAAAGGTTCGGAGTGTATGTTTTGAATCCATGTACTTCTAAGGGAACCAACTTTAGAGTTGGTTTGAGCAACCCAGGATTGTGAGTTCAATCCTTGAGGGGGCCACTTAGGGATCTGGGGCAAAAACTGGTCCTACTAGTGAAGGCAGGGGGCTGGACTCAATGACCTTTCGAGGTCCCTTCCAGTTCTAGGAGATTGGTATATCTCCAGTTATTACCTTTTCCTCCCATCCCACTTGCTTTCCTCAGGGGTTTCTGTTTAGGGTCCCCCACTCTTCACTCTGCAGTCCCATAGTGGAATGCAGTTTTATTACTTGCTACTGGTAGTGATCATTCAGCTCTACAGATCAAATCTGGCTTTCCAAATGCCAGCTTCTATGTTTGCAGATTCATTTTTTTCCCTCACCATTCTCAGTGGGTTTTCATATGCAAAGATCACAGAGAAACTAATTGCTTGGATATTTCCAAAGGTAGGAAATTTTTTTCCAGCTTTCTGAGTGTTGCTTGAATGCATATAAAGAACCCTGCAGCTTACAAGAGGGTCACAGAGACAGAAGTGATCCACTTGACATGCCTAGGCATTCAAATGATCGACAGAACTTCCTCTGTTATTCTCCATTTATTTGCTTGTTGTGAAGTTATTAACCCATGTGCACAGTGTGTGAAAAGTGTGTAAAAAATACTAAAAGCAGCAAAGAGTCCTGTGGCACCTTATAGATGCACAGAAGTTTTGGAGCATGAGCTTTTGTGGATGAATACCCACTTCATCAGATGCATGTAGTAGAAATTTCCAGGGGCAAGTGTATATATATGCAAGCAAGAAGCAGGCTGCAGATAACGAGGTTAGTTCAATCAGGGAGGATGAGGCCCTCTTCTAGCAGTTGAGGTGTGAAAACCAAGGGAGGAGAAACCGATTTTGTAGTTGGCAAGCCATTCACAGTCTTTGTTTAATCCTGAGCCGATGGTGTCAAATTTGCAGATGAACTGAAGCTCAGCAGTTTCTCTTTGAAGTCTGGTCCTAAAGTTTTTTTGCTGCAGGATGGCCACCTTAAGATCTGCTATTTTGTGGCCAGGGAAGTTGAAGTGTTCTCCTACAGGTTTTTGTATATTGCCATTCCTAATATCTAAGGGCTTGGCTACACTGGTGCTTTACAGTGCTGCAACTTTCTCGCTCAGGGGTGTGAAAAAAAACACCCCCTTGAGCGCTGCAAGATACAGCGCTGTAAAGCGCCAGTGTAAACAGTGCAGCAAGCTAATCCCCATGGGGAGCTGGAGCTCTCTCCCAGCGCTGGCGCTGCGACCACACTCACACTTCAAAGTGCTGCCCTGGCAGCGCTCCCATGGCAGAGCTTTGAAGTTCCGAGTGTAGCCATACCCTGATTTGTGTCCATTTATCCTTTTCCATAGAGACTGTCCAGTTTGGCCAGTGTACATAGCAGAGGGGCATTGCTGGCCTATGATGGCGTATATTACATTGGTGGACGTGCAGGTGAATGAACAGATGGTGGTGTGGCTGATCTGGTTTGGTCCTGTTATGGTGTCGCAGGTGTAGATATGTGAGCAGAGTTGGCATCAAGGTTTGTTGCACGGATTCGTTCCTGAGTTAGAGTTACTATGGTGCAGTGTGCAGTTACTGGTGAGAACATGCTTCAGGTTGGCAGGTTGTCTGTGGGCAAGGACTGGTCTGCCACCCAAGACCTGTGAAAGTGTGGGATCATTGTCCAGGATGTGTTGTAGATCCCTGATGATGCGTTGGAGGGGCTTTAGCTGGGACTGTATGGGATGGCCAGAAGAGTCCTGTTGGTTTCTTTCTTGGGTTTGTCTTGCAGTAGGAGGCTTCTGGGTACACGTCTGGGTTGCCAAAATACTACTAAAGCTATAAGCATAACCTACCGGTGAATGTGTTACAGGTCCTACTCTGTACCCTGACCCCTAAGCTATGGGATATTCTGGTGTGAGTCACTCAATCTGTCCTGTGGAAGCCATTCCACTTTGCATAAATAATTAAATATGCATTGGGCACAAGGGAAAGTGAGAATGATGAGAGTCCAGTGAGATTTCGTGAGTCACAGCATTAAAAGGTAGGCAGGGTAAGCGGGGTCTCCAAGGATCACAATGGGCATTTCGACTTCCCCTATGGTGATCTTCTGATCTGGGAAGAAAGTCTCAGCTTGCAGTTTCCTGAACAGGAATGTGTTCAAAAAGATGTGTGCATCATGCATCTTTCCAGACCAGCCTGCGTTCATATCCATAAAACTCCCATGATGATCCACAAGCACCTGGAGAACCATAGAGAAATACCTCTTCCAATTTATATAGTCTGAAGCTACATGGTTTGGTGCCAGAAATGGAAGATTTTTCCCATCTATCGCCCCTCAGAAACCCATTTGTGCAAAGACAGCCACAATGTCACACACGTTGCCCTGAGTCATGGTTCTTAGCAGGATGCGATTAATGGCCTTGCAAACTTGCATCAACATGATTCCAACAGTTGACTATCCCGCTCCAAACTAGTTAGCGACCGATCGGTAGCTGTCTGGAGTTGCCAGCTTGCAGACTGCAATAGCCACCTATTTCTCCACTGGCAGAGCAGCTCTCAATCTTGTGTCCTTGCACTGCAGGGTGGGGGAGAGCTTCTCACATAGTCCCATGAAAGTGGCTTTTCTCATCTGAAAGTTCTGCAGCCTCTGGTCATCATTCCAGACTTGCATCCCACCACTCACTGCTTATTTCCCAAACCCAAAAGTGGCACTCCACTGTGGAGAGCATGTCCCCGAATTCCACAAGCAATCTCATGTCATATGCATTATACAAGTCGACATCATTCATCGGACTCCTCACTGTCACTTTATAGCTTAAGGAGTAACTCGACTGCAATTTGTGACATGCTAGAGAGACCCATCAGCATGTTCCTCACAAGTTCAGGATCCATTCCCGAAGACTGAAAGGGAAGACAGAGCGTGCAGGACAAAAAATGTTGAAAGACGCTGCCAAATGTGGACAGAAGCACAGGGATTGCTGGAATGTGAAGTGATGCATCACAGGGCATTGGGACAGGACCCAGAATGCCCTGCGCCCCCACCCTTTTCTCACAAGCCACAACACCAGAATGGGATGAGGTGCTCTGTGGGATAGCTGCACTGCTCCCAGTGCTGCTGAAAGTGCTGCAAATGTGGCCACGCCACTGCATATGCAGCTGACAGTGTGAACACATGGTAGCGCTTTCCCTGCTGTAGTCTCCGAGGGCTGGTTTAATTCACAGTGCTCTACATCTGCAAGTGTAGCCATGCTGTTACCTAACTCCGTGAGAGGGGACATGCCCCTCTTGTTGGTGTCTTCCATTGGCTAGCTTAAGCAGCTTCCCAACTAGCTTATTGGCATATTTGGATCCAAATAAGGCAGCTATCTCTCACCATGCATTGTCTAAAGAGCCTAGATGCCAATCCAGATTTTATGGATTTCACAGGATAGTTAGGTTCCTAAATGTTAGACATTGCAATGTTGAGTGTTACAGTACCTAAGTCCCTTTTTGACTCTAGACCATGCAAACTAAGATTTTTCAAAGGTTCAATATTCATCTGAATTTGGGCAGATTTTTCACAGGATCTTCAAAAAGGCACATTCCTGACAAATGCTCCTCCACTTGCCAAATTTCATTGTCTCGGCTCTAAAAACATGGAGGTGCTAGAACTTCTCAAGAAAGGGTTGTATTTTCTTTTCTTTTTTTTTTCTTTTTTTTTTGAATGGACAAAACAACATAAGAATGGCCAAACTGGATCAGATCAATATCTTGGTCCATCTAGACCAATATCTTGTCTGCTGACAGGGACTAGTGCTAGCTGCTTTGGAGGGAATGAACAGAATGGGGCAATCATAGAGAGATCCATCCCATCTTCCAGTACCAGCTTCTTGCAGTAAACGATTTAGGGAGATCCAGAGCATGGGGGTTTTGTTCCTGACCATCTGGGCTAACAGCTATTGATAGACCCAGCCTCCATGAATTTATCTACCATATCTTTGAACACGCTTACATTTTGATCTTAACATCCCCATGGTAATGAGTTCCACAGGTGCACTGTGAGTTTAAGAAGTGCTTCCGTAGATTTGTTTTAAACTTGGTGTCTATTGATTTCATTGGGTGACCCTAGTTCTTGTGCTATGTGAAGGGGTAAATAACACTTCCTTATTTAATTTCTCCACACCATTCATGATTTTATAAATCTCTGTTATATCCCTCCTTTGTTGTCTCTAATTCTCTATTCTAAGTTGAACGGCCCTAGTGTTTTTAGTCTTTCCTCATACAGAAGCTATTCTATACCCCTAATAATTTTTGTTGATCTTTGTAATTTTTCCAAATATAATATATCTTTTGTGAGACAGGATGACGAGAATTCAAGCATTCAGGGTGTGGGTGTGCCATTAATTTATATAGTGGCAGCATGATATTTTCTATCTATCCCTTTCCTAATGGTTCCTAATGTTGTTAGTATTTTTGATTGCCATTGCACACTGAGAAATATCCACAATGACTCCAAGATCTTTCTTGAGCAATAAGTAGGGGCGGCTCCAGGTCCCAGCATGCCAAGCGCGTGCTTGGGGCGGCATGCCACAGGGGCGCACTCTGCCGGTCGCCAGGAGGGCAGCAGGCGGCTCCAGTGGACCTCCCGCAGGCATGCCTGAGGAGGGTCCTCTGGTCCCATGGCTCCAGTGGACCTCCCGCAGGCCGCGACCAAAGCCGTGGGACCAACGGACCGTGGGACCAGAGGACTCTCCGCAGGTCCACCAGAGCCGCCTGCTGTGCTCCCGGCGACTGGCAGAGCACCCCCCTGCGGCATGATGCCGTGCTTGAGGCGGCAAAATGTCTAGAGCCACCCCTGGCAGTAAGACCTAATTTAGAACACATCATTTTGTATATACAGTCAGGAGTATGTTTTCCAGTGTGCATTGCTTTGAATTTATCAATATTGAATTTAATCTGCCATTCTGTTGCGCTGTTACGAAGTTTTGAGAGATCCTGCTATAACTCTTTAGAATCAGTTCTGGACTTAACTATCTTGAATTAGTTTGTATTATCTGCAAATGTTGCCATCTCACTGTTCACCCCCTTTTTCAGTACAGATCTTTGAGGATCCCACTTCCTTCCAACTATGAAACTCACCATTTATTAATACCCTTTGTTTCCTATCTTTTCCTATCTGATCCATGAAAGCACCTTCCCTCTTATCTAATGACTCCTTACTCTGCTTAACAGCCTTTGGTGTGAGATATTGTCAAAGGCTTTAGGAAAGTACAAGTACACTATATCAGCTGGATCACCCTTTTCCACATATTTGTTAACCCCTTCAAACAATTCATGCTTCACCAGTCTATTAGATTAACTTTCCCAAAAGCAACGTTGACTCTTCCTTAACATATTGTGTTCCTCCGTGTGTCTGATAATTCTAATCTTCGCTATAGTTTCAACCAACCAATTTGCATGGTATTGCAGATAGGCTTACTGGCCTGTAATTACCAGGATCACTTCTGGAGCCTTCTTTGAAAATTGGTGTTACTTTAGCTATCCACCAGACATCGGGTACAGAGGGTGATTTAAGTTACAGGGTACTAGTTAGTGCACAGTAGTAGTTCTGCAATGTCAAAACTGAGTTCATTCAGAACTCCTGGGTAAATACCATCTGGCCCTGGTGACTTATTTCTGTTTAATATATCTTTTACACTTGATTTGCCAGAGTTTATTCTCCTTTCTATTTTCCTAAATAGGGTTTGCCTCTATCCGCCCCTTTTACTCTGTTGTTTACCCCTGGGGGCATGTTTTTTGTACTTTGCTTTTTTATTTTAAATTTGAGGATATACATTTAGTTTAAGGCTCTAGGATGATATTTTAAAAACATTTCTATCCATCTTACAGGCTTGTGACTGTAAGTCATCCTTGTGATTGTTCCTTTTAAATTTCTGTTTAATTAGCTTCCTCATTTTTGTGTAGTTCCCCTTTTGGAAGATAAATGCTACTGTCGTGGTTTTCTTTGGTAATTTCCCCCTTTTAGTATGTCCCTACTACTGTAGCCTTATTATTCAAGCATGGCATTTCTTTCCATAGAGATTTCATGGAAGAGTTTACAGAATGTTTATTAAGTGTATCTGGCTAACCCATTCCCTCTCTAAACTCCTCACAAAACTCCCATTTGCTTGTTCTTCTGGTTACTTAGGAGCTGGCTTTTTAGACCCCTGTTCTCCCTGAATTAGCTCCACCCCCTTGTCTAGGGATACTAAAAGAATTAGGGATCAAAGGATGGCAAACTAGATCCTCCTTAGGAAGTTCTCAGTCTTCCCTAACAGGGCACTAGGCTCAGAACACAGCCCCTTCAACAGGCCACATAATAAATTTCCATCAAGCTGGTACGTGGCAAGCAAGTAAGCACACAAACATACTAACAGACCACAAACTCACCGCCAAGGGTCATATCATCCCCAGGCTCCTCCTCCACCTCGAGAGCTCCCTCACAAAATTCTACTCCTGGCTATTTTACCCTAATGTCAGTCTCAGAAATAACAACCATTTTAGCTGAAACTTGCCAAAAATACTCAGCCTGAGGCAGATATCCAGCAAGGAAAATCGCATCCCAAATGGTTAAAGTTTGGCAAAATTATTATCAACTGAAAACTTTGAAGTACATATAGCACTATCAGCTCTGCCTATAATTATAAAGAATCTCTCCATATTCCCCACTTCCAATTTAGATGTGTGACACTAATGTGCAATTCCCTTTTCCCAATAAATAAAGACACAAGAAAAAAAAAACAAAGAAAAAGATTTTTAAAAAAAATTAAATTTCAAGAACGATTTTCCACTACTTCACTTTTCTTTAAAACAAAATTTAATTTAGATAGCTGGGAAAGCAGTTTTGATTCATTTACAGTTCAAGATCATTCAAAACAAATAGTGTCAAACATTTCATTTAGATGTAATAGCACAATTTGAAAAAAAATTAGCCTGAGGTTAAATGAACAATCCCAAAATGAATCTTAAAGCAATGCAATTAAACTAGTATTGTATAGGCAATTAGGGATGGTATTTATATGAAGACATTTAACTTATAGAAGTGATTTTTAGTTTACTCCATTGATATTTATGTTCAATTAACAGATTAGTTAAATATAGATTAGTTATTAAAAATAACTGACTTTAGGAAAATCTAATTAAAATCAATGTTAAAATGTTAAAAATTTGTTTACTAGTTTGTTGTTCCAATGGTTATCTTGTTACACACAAACATTTTAGACTAATATTAATGTATGGAAAACAGGAATATAATTGAATATTTCAGTATTTACTGAGTACGTCATCTTAAAATTAGTATGTAGGAGCTACTATACATGTTTCTATTCTAGTCCTTATACTACACACGCTAAGTACAATTCATTAGTTACATATATCTCTGTGACATATTATGCTGCAGTTTCCATGGTGTGAAGCCCCCCTAAGAGTCTTTACCAGAGCTCTGTTCATTGAATAAGACCACTCACTGAGGGCAGGGTCGACACTTCCATTTAGGTGACTTAGGCGTTCTCCTAGGGCACCAGGATTTTGGGAGGCAGCATTTTGCCACCCTCAGTGGCAATTTGGCAGTGGGGGGTCCTTCCGCGCTCCAGGTCTTCGGCAGCAATTCTGCAGCGGGTCCTTCACTTGCTCCGGGACCTGCCGCCGAAGTGCCCCAAAGACCGGGAGCGCGGAAGGACCCCCTCCTAGGGCGCCAAAAACCCCGGCACCACTGCTGACTAAGGGCAAGCTATTTAGGCCCAGAACATGAACTGTGTCATTTTAAACAAAATGAGCTGCCACTAGATTAAAAGTTCATCCAGAAAGAACCCAGCATTAAACTATTATGTTAACACTTCTGGAACTCGAAAGGGTTATCTTATTAAATTCAAATATATTGGCAAACCTAAAATCTAAAATCTAACTGGTACCCTAGCAAATTCACCCCCTTTCTGTCTGAGCTCACAAGCTTGTCTCTCTCACCAACAGAATTGGTCCAGTAAAAGATATTACCTCACCCATCTTGTCTTTGTCATATTTTGGGACTGACACAGCTATTACCCTGCATATTACCAGTAGATGGCATTTAAGTTTATTACAAGTTGCTGTATCATCTCAACCCATGCTATCTGCAGTACTTGCATATCTTTTTTACAGGGGTACAGAATCTGAGGGGGCTGTTCCCTCAGACTAAATGCTAATTTAAACCTAGAATGAAATGGTATCCTGAATTGAGTGGAATCAAGTATTTATTACCAGGGACAAACAAAGTCAGCCTGTTGTTGTTGAAAGATTATATCACACATTTTAGACAAGTGCTTCTTAAAATATTAGTGTTAGAAAGCCAGAAAGCATGTTTGATCATGCTGAGTGATAAGCATTCTCAATGTCTCTTGAAAGTCATGGAAACTTTGTACTAGTAGGATTGGATTATACAATTCCACCACTACTACCCCCCCTTGTATTACCACTGACAGAAGCTCTCTGTTTCTTGAGAACATTTCTAGAATGCTACCAAATAATTCTTGTGCACTGACAGAATAACCTAACCTCATCCATTCATTGAGAGCATCGAACATAAGGTCCAGTGGAAGATCTGCCTTGCTGAAAGAATTGTTCAAAAAAATAAAAAGCAATGCTTCATTTTAAAGCTCATCCCTTATCCATGTCTGTTATTTTATAGACTTTTCTTGAAGGGCAAACCACTTTTTTGACAGTCCCTCTAATGATATTAAGTAACTGTTGAGAAAAAGTAAATTTTAGATGGTAACTCAAAGTCAGATTCTGTTTCTTTTTTAAGAAAAACAGGACACATACCCACACACAAAAAGGAGAAGAGAGAAGAAAAGTAGAAGTTAGGGAAAAGCATAGTTGGGATAAAATACAAATATGGTTTTACAGAAGTAGTTCGTGTGAGACCAACCTGATCTCATTCATTGGAAGGTAACTGACTTTTGGACAAAGGAAATGCAATAGATCTACCTACCTGGACTTCAAGAAGGCATTTGATACAGTTCCTCATGGGAAATTATTAATTACGTTGGAGAAGACTGGGATTAATATGAGAAATGAAAGAAGGATAAGGAACTGGTTAAAGGGGTGACCACAACAGGTCAGGCTGAAAAGTGAACCGTGAGACTGGAGGGAAGTTATCAGTGGAGTCCCTCAGAGATCAGTTTTGAGACCAATATTGTCATGGTATAATCCCCACTCTGAACCTTAGCGTCCAAAAGATGGGGTACCAGCATGAATTCCTCCAAGCTCAGTCCCATCTTAGAACCTGTAGTACTGCCACGAACCAGGAATTCCAGTGCCTGGTACACTCTGGTCCCCACAAAACCTTGCCCGGGGACCCCCAAGACCCAGAACCTCTGGATCTCAACACAAGGAAAGTAAACCCTTTCCCCCACAGTTGACTCTCCCAGGCTTCCCCTCCCTGGGTTACCCTGGAAGATCACTGTGTGATTCAAACTCCTTGAATCACAAAACAGAGAGGACAATTCACCTTCCTCCCTCCTTCTCTTTCCCCCTCCCAAACTCTTCCTGAGAGAAAGTAATCCTGGCACAGAGAGAAATCAGCCTCTCTCTCCCTCTTCCCTCCTTTCTCCCCACCAATTCCCTGGTGAATCCAGACCCAGTCCCCTGGGGCTCACCAGAATAAAAAAACAATTATGTTCTTAAACAAGAAAAGCTTTTAATTAAAGAAAGAAAAAACAGTAAAAATTATCTTTGTAAATTAAAAAAAAATGGAATAGGTACAGGGTCTTTCAGCTATAGACACTGGGAACACCCTCCCAGCCCAAGTATACAAGTACAAATTAAAATCCTTTCAGCAAAAATACAAATTTGAACTCCTTTCAGCCAAATACACAATTAAACTCCTTTCAGCCAAATGCACATTTGAACTTCTTCCAACCAAATACACATTTGCAAATAAGGAAAACAAACATAAGCCTAACTTGCTTTATCTACCTAGTACTCACTAGTCTGAACTTACAAGAGCCTGTATTGGAGAGATTGGAGAGAAAGCTGGTTGCACGTCTGATCCCTCTGAGCCCCCAGAGAGAACAACAATCAAACACTAACAGCACAGCACAAAACTTCCCTCCCTCAAGATTTGAAAGTATCCTGTCCTCTGATTGGTCCTCTGGTCAGGTGACAGCCAGGGTCACTGTTCTTGTTAACCCTTTCCAGGCAAAGAGATATAAAGTACTTCTGTGCTATTAACTTTTCTTATCTGTTTATGACAAATGTTATTTAACATTTTTAGTAATGACCTTGGCAAAAAAGTGGAAGTTAATAAAATTTGCAGATGATACACACAAAGAAGATATGTATCACCTTGAAAACTGGAGTAACAGAAATGGGATGACATTTTATAGTGCAAAGTCATGCATTTAGGGAATAACAAGAATTTTTGCTATAAGCTGGGGACATATCAGTTGGAAGCAACAGAGAGGAGAATGACCTGGGTGTACTAGTTGATCACAGGATGACTTAGAGACACAAATGTGATGCGGCCATGAAAAAGGCAAATCACAGAACATCAGGGTTGGAAAGGACCTCAGGAGGTCATGTAGTCCAACCTCCTGCTCAAATCAGGGCTAATCCCCAGACAGATTTTTGCCCCAGTTCCCTAAATGCTCCCCTCAAGGATTGAACTCACAACTGTGGGTTTAGCAAGCCAATACTCAAACCACTGAGCTCTCTCTCCCCTAAATGCAGTTCTAGGATGCAGATGAGGTATTTCCAGTAGAGACAGGGAATTGTTAGCACCATTACACAAGGCACTGGTGAGACCTCATCTAGATTACTGTGTACAGTTCTGGTATCCCATATTTAAGAAAAATGAATTCAAACTGGAACAGGTGCAGAGAACGGTTACTAGGATGATCAGAGGAATGCACAAACTACCTTTTGAGATGAGACTCAAAGAGCTTGGCTCGTTTAGCCTAATCAAACAAAGACTGAGGGGAAATATGATTGCTCTCTATAAATACAACAGAGGGATACATAGCAGGGGGAAGGAGGAGTTATTTAAGTGAAGCACCAATAATGACACAAGAACAAATTGATAGAAATTGACCATCAGTAAGTTTAGGCTTGAAATAAGAGGAACATTTTTAACAATCAGAGGCGTGGCATTCTGGAATAGCCTTCAAACAGGAGCAGTGGGAGGAAAAACCTAACTGGCTTCAACACTGTTTACGGAGGGGATGGTACGATGAGATTGCCTCAAATGTCATGTAGCCGATCTGTGACTGCAAAAATCCCCAATGACTAGAGATGGTGCACAAGATGGGGAGGGCCCGGAGTTAAAGATAATTCTTTCCCAGATGTCTGGCTGCTCAGTCTTGCCAACATGCTCAAGGTCTAACTGATCACCATATTTGGGGTCAGGAAAGAATTTTCCCCTGAGTCAGATTGGCAGAGACTGCAGTGGGGCATATCACCTTCCTCTGCAGCATGGGCACAGGTCACTTGCATGTTTAAACTAATAAAATGGTGGATATTCTGTAACTTGAAGTTTTTACATCATGATCTGAGGACTTCATTAACTCAGCCAGCGGTTATGGGTCTATTACAGGAGTGGGTGGGAGGTTCTGTGACCTGCAACATGCAGGAGGTCAGAGTAGATGATCATGACGGTCCCTTCAAAGTCTATGAGTCGTCTTCCAGTGACTCTTTAAATTTAATTACTGGAATCTATCCATTCAGACTAAGCAGTACACATTCATATTAATCCATGCAACTCCATGATGTTGCAAATGTCTACCAAAGTCAGATTGTTAAGGAACCATTTTGAACATTTCACTGTTTCACAGCAAAGAGTTGCAAGGTTAGATTTGTCCTGGCTGGCTAAGCTGGTCACAAATGAGACAGAAGGCAGAAAGAAAAAGATATTGGCCAAGAGATGAGTCATAGTAATTGGTACCTTAGGTTCCCATTTCAGGAGCCACTTACTCTTTGTATCCACAATTTGAATTTATGTTTGTTTGTTAAATTATATTTTAGCCTTTTTTTTTTTTAAAGCCAGGGTCTTGTTTCTTCCCAAATGTGAATAAGGAAGTGCTCCATCTCAACATTTATTTCAATTTCTACAGGATCCACCTATATATCTTTGCGCTGTAGTTATTTTAAGTAGAATATTTATAAATAAAATGCAAAACTCATGCATTACAAAACATTAGCTCAACCACTACCCCACAAACGGAACAAGTCAAAATATTAACACTAATTATAATTCTATTCAACTGCTCTATCAGTTCTAAATAAAGGATAAATCTTAACAAAAATCATGTTTCTATATTCTACAATTTATGAAATTTTAAATGTTTCTCACTTGTGGATCTCTTTTTGCTCATATTTTTTGTCTTGAAATCCATACACTTATGTGCTTTCACATCAATAATTGTGTACCAGAATTTGAAGACTGCCAAAGGATTAAGGTTAAGTGAATTTGAAACTTTGCGTTATCTGCTGTTCTGAAGAATGATTATCATCATTCAGAAAAGCCAATCAGGAGCAACAACCAGTCTATTTCAGGGGGTGAAATCCAGTCCCCATTGAAGTAAATCACAAAACTCCAGTTAGATCAATTTTTCACTACATGAAAGGACTAAAGTCTTCAAGCACTCAGGCATGAATTTAACTTAGGTGACTGTCAGATGGGGTCTTTACCTGAGAAAAGTTACTCCCATTCATAAGTGCAGGACTGTGATCTGAGTAAGCAACCTATTCAATTAGCATTAGAGACTGATGTCAGTCAATAACCAGTTTAAATGTAAGGCACATGAAAAAAAATTCCCAACCCCGCCCATCAGAAAATGCTGTTTCCTCAAAATTGACCTCTTCCTGTAATTGTTCAATATTCTGAAGTGACTTTTCCAAACAAACCAAGATATTTATTTTTTAGTGTTGATTAAAACCAAAACCTTTTATTTTAACACTTCAACTAAAAATGTCATTAACTTGAAATGCCAATTCAAAATGAAAATTTGTATTTCAAATTGACCTTTTAAAACTCAACATTTTGATTCTAACTGACATTTTGTTTGAATTGGAAAAGTCAAAATGAAACATTTAGACATATCAAATGAAAACATTTTGGAACTCGTTGTTCTGGAAAAAATGATATTTTTACTTTTCATCCATCATTTCGGATGAAAACAAAGGTTGAAATATAATAATTTCCCATAAAATGTAAATTCTATTTTCTACACAGGTCTATTTAAGTCTATTCAGAACAAGTTCTAATTTACAAATGAGACATGGCCTAACTGAATTATTAACTACCGTTCAAGCTCACATGCAACCACTAATAATATTACACACACTCACTATAGCCCAATAAATGCCTCCACTGTCAATGTAATAATCACACATATATATCAGAAAAACTCAACTGAGTGATGTGCAGGATCAGGCCCAAAAACTTGATAGTTTCTCAACCACTAATTAGCTAATTATCATATGCTTGTTGCCATACAAGTGTCTAATATATAAAGCAGTTTCAGCGCAGCTGTAAACAAAGATTTCAGGAATACAGTACCAAAAAAAAAAAATCAGACAAATCCTCAGATACTACCTTCTGTCATTTTTCTTCCATTCATTCAGAGCACAACAATTAAGCATCACACTGTAAACCAATATATGCTAACACATATATAATCATATTAATAATATGCCTGCATTATGTGTAAGTATGCATTAAGCAAAATAGAATTAAGCACCGATATTATAGTAGTTAGATAGCTTAAACTGCCCTATATATTTACTATAATCCTGCTCACTTAAGCAAAGTATCCCATATAACCTTGCATTAGCTCAAGTAAGCTTTGTCTTAAGTAGATAGTTGTCAAGACCAAGTCACAGGATTATTTGACCTACATCTAGTGATGGTAATTCTTATAAACGTGTACTGGAATGTCCCCAAGGAAGAGGACAACACATATGATTGTTCTACACTGGTACAACTTTAAGAAGATGCCTTCCTAACCTTTGGTATGTGGAATGCACGTGTTCAGAACAAAGAGATAAAGGATACACATGGTACCAGAAATACACAGTAGAAAGATGATTGGTTAAATCTTGTTTCAGATGATATATGAAGTACCCTTTACATGAAAATAGGTAGGGTATAAAAAGATGACTGGAGGGGAGCACTTGGGGAGCACATCCTTTGCATAAGGTGAATGTAACAAAGCTGCATGAGATGGCTTCCTGGAGACTAGTATCATATGGAACCTTTTTCCTGTACTATTATTATTATTACTGGCTCACAGCAATAAATTTGACTGGTGTTTCTTATTTGGTCTCTTGGGTCTATTTCATAGCAAACCAAAATGTGGTCTAACAACATATAAAGAAAAAGTGGATTTAGTAATCAATTATCACATAGTTTAGCAGGGAAAAACAGAGATATGATCACACTTTATTAGTTTGTCCTTTTGTCTGTGATTGTCCAGCTCCTAGCACAAAGTGTCTGATCTATGATTGGGGCTCCTGGGTGCTACAATAATACAAATAATAATAAATTTCTGAATAAAATTTGAAAGCATATAAAGGATTAATAAATTATTAGAAGTTATAAGTATATTACAGACATGAACAGAGTGTTACCAATGGTTATAAGCACAAGGGTAAATTATTAGCAGCCATGATTATAAGCATACTATTGATTTGTTGGATCCTAACAATTGATAAACATCATTTATTAACCCTTTATAAATTATCTGTTAAAATGTACCCTTAATGTGATGCTATATAACATGAACTTGGGGCAATAGATATGACAATATCCAGCAATATCCTGAACACACCTTACTAAATTAAGTTAAACATCTTTGAAGTCTATTGTAGTAAGTTAATGGTTTACGTATCTTTGTGAGACAGAGACTGTATGTAAATCCATGGGGGAGGGAGACACAGTCTTCCAGGAACTAAGAACAGCATATGGTGATTGGGTAAATCCACACAGGTTGTAATTCCTCTCAAAAAAGGCACCATCACCTGGAGAGGCTTACATATACTGGTTTGATTTGGATTCTCCATTTGCCAACAGACAAAGAAAGGACTTCTAGTTAAATACTCTGAATTTATACTGACTCAGGGCCTTCTTTCTAATCCAGCAAAGTAACAGGACCTCCAGTCCACAGAAGGCCCCAATCCTTGGGGAAGAATTGGAAGAATTTTTGCCTACAGAGGTCCCACAAGCCTAGGTTCTTGTTACATAAGACCAGCCATACTGGGACAGGCCAAAGGTCCGTCTATCACAGTATTCCATCTTCTGACGGTGGCCAATGCCAGGTGCCCCAGATGGAATGAACAAAACAGGTATCATCAAATGATCCATCCCATCACTCATTCTCAGCTTCTGGCAAACAAAGACTATGGACACCATTGCTGCCCATCCTGACTAATAGCCATTGATGGACCAATCCTCCATTAATTTACCTAGTTATTTTTTGAACCCTGTTATAGCCTTGGACTTCACAATATCCTCTGGCAAGGAGTTCCACAGGTTGACTGTGCATTGTGTAAAAAATATTTCCTTTTGTTTGTTTTAAGCCTGCTGCCTATTAATTTCATTTGGTGACCCCCAGTTCTTGTGTTATGAGGAGTAAATAATACTTCCTTATTTACTTTCTCAATGCCAGTCATGATTTAACAAACCTCTATCATATCCCCCCATAGTCATCTCTTTTCCAAGCTGAAAAGTCCCAGTCTTATTAATCTCTCCTCATATGGCAGCTGTTCCATACCCCTAATCACTTGTTACCCTTTTCTAACCTTTTCCAATTAAAAATATCTTTTTTTGATATTATGTGACCACATCTGCCTCTGCTCTGGGCAAAAGACTGTTATATACTTGAAACCACAGGAACACTCTTGTATGGGAGTTTTGAAGGACTGCCCACCTGCCAGAGCCATTGCTGGAATTGGGCAGCTTATTACCATGCACACAGGTTCTTTTATTGTTTCTAATATATTTTATCTGTAATGTTTTTACCTCAAGAATAAACTGTTCTTGCTTAGAAAGAGCCACGTGGTAACTTATACTTGTGGCAATTACACTGTGTGCCACTTGTGAAGAAAAGGCAAATGAAGCTTCCTTAGGCAGATTGTCTTTTGCTGGGGATAGCACAGTATAGTCAGGGGACTGTTCAGTCTAGAAATACCCTGGTCAGAAGAGAAACAGACATGTATCTCAATCCAAGACAGACAAGGCTGGGGAGCCAGAAGCCTAGAATAGGTAACCTTAAAAATGTTTTAAACTTGCATACAAAATTGTAATTTTTTTGTACAGCTGTAAATGTTGTATTCTAGTAACCTGATCCCAGAAAGACTTACACATGTGCTGAACTTCATGCACCATAATAGTCCTATTGATTTCACTGGGACTGCTAACCATGCATAAAATTAAGAATGTGCTTCAGTCTTTGCCAATTCAAGATCTAGGTCCTTCAGCAAAACCCAGTTGTTTTCATAAACCAGTGGTTTTCTAATTAAACTTATCTAATTCAAATTATCATAAATTGAATCAAGACCCAAGAACCTGTACCCTTGACAAAGCTTTCCAAGTATAAACCCTGATATACTCTTGAAAGGGATCTCAACAAAGAGATGATAATTTTCCAACTGACCAATCAGCAATTAATGAGGCTTTGGCTAAGGGAGTGTGACAGGGAAGGATAAAGAATTCCTCTTTTCATAGAATCATACAACTGGAAGGGACCTTGAGAGGTCATCTAGTCCAGTCCCATGCACTCGTGGCAGGACTAATTATCTAGACTATCCCTAACAGGTGTTTGTCTAATCTGCTCTTAAAAATCTCCAATGATGGAGATTCCACAACCTCCCTTGGCAATTTATTCCAATGCTTAATCACCCTGACAGTTAGAAAGTTTTTCCTAATGTCCAACCTAAACCTCCCTTACTGTAATTTAAGCCCATTCCTTCTTGTACTATCCTCAGAGATTAAGACACACACTTTTTCTTCCTCCTCCTTGTAACAACCTTTTACATACTTGAAAACTTATGTCCCCTCTCAGTCTTCTCTTTTCCATACTAAACAAACCCAATTTTTCAATCTTCTCTCATAGGTCATGTTTTCTAGACCTTTAATCATTTTTGTTGCTCTTCTCTGGACTCTCTCCAATTTCTCCATATCCTTCCTGAAATGTGGCACCCAGAACTGGACACAATACTTCAGTTGAGGCCTAACTGGAGCAGAAGAATTATTTCTTGTGTCTTGCTTACAACAGTACAGCTAATACATCCCAGAAGTATGTTTGCTTTTTTTGCAACAATGCTACACTATTGACTCATATTTAGCTTGTGCTCCACTATGACCCCAGATCTCTTTCCTGCAATATTCCTTCCTAGGCAGTCATTTCTCATTTTGTATGTGTGCAACTGATTGTTCCTTCCTAACTGCAGTTCTTTGCATTTGTCCTTATTGAATTTAATCCTATTTACTTCAGACCATTTCTCTAGTTTGTCCAGATCATTTTGAATTTTAATCTTATTCTCCAAAGCACTTCCCAGCTTCGTATAATCCATAAACTTTATAAGTGTACTCTCTATGCCATTATCTAAATCATTGATGAAGATATTGAATAGAACTGGACCCAGAACTGATCCCTGAGGGATCCCACTCATTAAGCCCCTCCGGCATGACTGTGAACCACTGATAACTACTCTCTGGGAATGGTTTCCCAACAAGTTTTGCACCCACATTATTGTAGCTTGCATTTCTCTAGTTTGTTTATGAAAAGGTCATGTGAGACAGTATCAAAAGTTTTACTAAAGTCAATATATACCATGTTTACTGCTTCCCCCGTCCACAAGGCTTGTTACCCTGTCAAAGAAAGCTATCATGTTGGTTTGACATGATTTATTTTTGACAAATCTATACTGATTGTTACTTATCACCTTATTATCTTCTAGATGTTTGCAATCTGATTGCATAATTATTTGCTCCATTATCTTTCCGGGTACAGAAGTTAAGCTGACTGGTCTGTAATTTCCTGGGTTGTCTTTATATCACTTTTTAGAGATGGGCACTCTATCTGCCCTTTTCCAATTCTTTGGAAACTCTCCCGCCTTCCATGACTTCTCAAAGATAATCGCTAATAGCTCAGATATCTCCTCAATCAGCTCCTTGAGTATTCTAGGAAGCATTTCACCAGGCCGTGGTGACTTGAAGACATCTAATTTGTTCAAGCAATTTTTAACCTGTTCTTTACCCATTTTAGCCTCTTCTGACCCTACCTCATTCTTACTGACATTCATTATGGTAAATGGTCCAATCACCATCAAAATTCTTACTGAAAACCAAAAAAAAAAGTCATTAAGCACATCTGCCATTTCCACAATTTCTATTATTATTTCTCCCTACTCATTGAGTAATGGGCCTACCCTGTCCTTGGTCTTCCTCTTGCTTCTAATGTATTTGTAGAATGTTTACTTGTTACCCTTTATGTCTCTGGCTAGTTTGATCTTGTTTTGTGCCTTGGCCTTTCCAATTTTGTCCCTACATACTTGTGTTATTTATTTATTTTCATCCTTTGTAATTTTTCTTAGCTTCCCCTTTTTGTAGGACTCTTGTTTGAGTTTTAGATCATCGAAGGCCTCCTGGTTAAGCCAGGGTCATCTCTTGACATACTTCCTATCTTTTCTACACAGTGGGATAATTTGCTTTTGTGCCCTTAATAATGTCTCTTTGAAAAATTACCATCTTTATTGTTTTTCCCCTTAGACTTGCTTCCCATGGGATCTTACCTACCAATTCCCTGAGTTTTCTAAAGTCTGCCTTCTTGAAATCCACTGTCTTTATTTTGCTCTTCTCCCTCCTACCATTTCTTAGAATCATTAACTCTATCATTTCATGATCACTTTCACCCAATCTGCCTTCCACTATCAAATTCTCAACCAGTTCCTCCCTCTTTGTCAAAATCAAATCAAGAACAGCCTCTCCCCAGTAGCTGTCTCCACCGTTTGAAATAAAAAATTGTCTCTAATACATTCCAAGACCTTATTGGATAATCTGTGCCATGCTGTGCTATTTTCACCAACAGATATCTCAGGTAGTTGAAGTCCCACCCCCCAACCAAGTCCTATGCTTTGGATGATTGTTAGCTGTTAAAAAAAGCCTCATCCACCTCTTCTTCCTGGTTAGGTGGTCTGTAGCAGACCCCTACCATGAAACCAACCTTGTTTTTACCCATTTTATCTTTACCCAGAGACTTTCAACAAGTCTGTCTCCTATTTCCATCTCAATTTCAGTCCAAGTGTATACATTTATAAGGCAACATCTCCTTTTTTTCTCTGCTAGTCCTTCCTGCGTGAACTGTATCCTTCTATACCAATATTCCAGTCATGTGTATTATCCCATCAGGTCTCTGGGATGCCAACTATGTCATAGTTGTGTTTATTTACTAACATTTTGAGTTCTTCCTGCTTATTCCTCATACTTCTTACATTAGTATACAGACATCTAAGATTCTGATTTGATTTCCCCCTCACATGCCTCCTGAAGACTCATTCATCATTGCAATGTACAAATTGACAATTTGATAGACCAATCATACACAGGTGTTACATGAGGAGGAAAAGGAAAGTGCCCTCAAATTACTCTTAAATGGTGGCTGAGAGCAAGAACTTCCTCATTTAGGTGTTTTGATAGGAATGGAGAATAGAGCAGTAGGTGTCTGGATACTCAGTGTACAAGGGAGTATACAGCTCTGAAGAGGAGAGGGAATAGAGAATGAGAACTAATTTTATATCAAGGAAGATAATTATGAATTATTAAGATCAAAGTCCACTTTGATGTTATATATCTTAAAGTCTACATGTAAAATTCACTAAGATGCGTAAATACCTTTGAGGATCTGAACCTAACACCTATTGATTTCAATAGGAGTAAGGAGCCTAATAACTTTGGTGATTTTAGCAGTTGGGCCCAGATCCCCAGAGAAGGATTTGATATCAAGAATGAAACAGTGATTGGAAGGCAGGGAGGTCATTGAATCTTCCCATTGAAACAGAGGGGTCCATGGCCTTAAAAAGCTTGAGAAGCCCCAGAAAAACATATGCCTTATGGATCAGGACAAGAATATTCAGCAAATGTGTTAAAAAAAAACCTCCAGTTTTGAGACTATCACAATGCTGAGAGAGCAAGAAATACAAAACTAAATATCTGAGACTCATATGCCATAAAAACAAATGGGTCTCATATATGACATGAGAGAAACTTACAGAGCTGATAGGAGAATAGCAGACATCAACCTTTTTTCATTATTATTTTTTGGCCATAGTTATTTCTTAAGGAAGTAAGAAGGCACTATTTGCCTACCCATTGGGAATGGCTTGAAAACCAGCTTGAATCTTTGAGACACTGAGATTTCCAATTTTTCAGTATAAATGTAAGGCAAATATAATGTACCATAGAAGGAAAAGATTTGAAGTGGCCAAAATTAAGATGAGCACTCAACAAGCCATACCATCTAGGGCTTACAAAGATGGAAGATACTTTGGCATTCACTCTGCTTCTTTGTGCCTCCCTGAACCACAGTTTAGGTCAGGGAGGTGGTATCTCATCACTTACACTCTACTTTTGACCTGTCTCCCTTTGTCCGAGCCTGCATTTCAGCACATCTCCCTGACATTTCTTGCCAGATGTTTCACCATCAACTTAAACTTATTATGGGAAAAAAATAAACTAATTTTTCCTCTGAAATGGTCTCCATTTTCCTCATTCTCTGTCACTGCTGACACCACCACTATTTTTCCTCTTAGTCCAGTAACCTAAGATTAATCTTCAATTCCTATTTCTCTCCTACCTCACACAGCTATGCTGTTTCCATATCTTGCCTCTTTTCCCTCTAGGACATTTCCAAGATTTGATCTTCTCTTCCTGCCCAGCCAACCAGAATTCTCAGGAATAAAGAGGAGGTGATTACAGCCCTAAGTACCTCATCTGAATTATTGCTGCTTCCTTCTCTTCCCCTCTCTAATACTTATATCACACTAGTCTCCTATATTCAAATAGTTAAACTGAGTGGTAGGTTGAGCAAGGGACTGAAGGGCATTTTGGGAAATCCCATGCCAATACTGTCAATCAAAATGCTCAAAATTCATGAGTCAAAAGCATATATTTTTTAAATATCTATTTTGGATTCCCTTTGTTTACTTTTTTAATCCTTTAGGGTACACTGGGGTCATATTTTAATACTTCTCTCTACAACTCTAAGAGCTAGAAAATTACTTTAAAAAAGCTGAAGCAGATTGTCATATTTACAGAGGCTGAAGCTTGAAATAAAACAACAATTATCATGAGATGCGTGAGAAAAAAAAACATAATTAGCAACATTGACATACTTTTTTTTTTTTTACAATTACAATACTAAAAAAAATGCAAAAATGTATATTAAAAAATGTGACCAAAATTTTCAGAAGTGATGCGTGATTTGAGGTATCTATCTTGAGATACCTTTACAGAGGCCTCACTTTCAGAGAGACTCAGAGATTCAAAATCACTAGTTACTTTAAAAATCTTGGCCTGTATATATTTGATTATATCCCTTTCTGCTACCCTCCATACATTGCTTGGCATCTTAATCCCTGCCTCAAAGAATTTTCAATGTATTTGCCTCTATATACAGCACTCAGTACATTAAGGTTGTTGATTGTTACTTTAATATAAATATATAATATTAATAAGTATGGTGAACAGTAGGTCCCCAAAGTCCTGTCACATGGTTGAAAATAACTTCTCCACTATCACAAGGCAACACTAATATCTTAAGTGTGGTGTCCAAAGGTACACTGAGATGCACTGTGCAGTACATCAAGCTCTACAGGAGATGCACAGCAAGAGAGAGAGAGAGAAAAAGAGAGATGGACAAGTGCTAGAGAAATTGAAAAATCACACAACCCCATCACGTTTCAACAGTGAACCAGATGTCTTACTTAAGCACATTTAACCGTTATGCTGCAAGGGAAAAAAAATCACTGCATACAGTTCAAATCTAGTGGTGATTAACTTACTTGCTTTTTTCCTTTCAATGTGGTAAACAGAATGACACATCCAGGTAATATATGCTGCTGCCACCAAGCTGGGTTATAGCCAGAAAACATTAAGCAAGAACATATTTTGCTTTCATTTAGAATTTGCCCTCGTGTTTCCTTAACAATATTACATTTTAAACAAAATGAATAGCTATGATTAAGGAAGATATGGTTTGTTTAATTTAGTTTTAACTCTGATTATTCTTTTCTTCTATTACATAAACTTTGCTCAGTCAAAATTTGCAAGAATATTTACTGTATGTTTCCCAACTAAGGTAGTTTTTCTTTCTGCATGATTATATTACTGTTAAAAAATTGTGCATGAAGAAAGCATAGACACACAAGTATGTATGGTTGAAACTGTAAACAAAAACCACCTATTTGGCTGAGTGTCTATATCTGATATATTCCAGCCTCTACTAATATGATCATATGCTGCAGTCTTTACACAGTTACTCTGTGATAATGTGAAATACTGAGCAAAATCCTACAACAGCACTGGACATTGAGACAGCACTATATTCTGTATAGTAATATGTATACATATGTGTGCATTTATTTAGCTTAGCTGGAAATAGGGATGTACCTTAACCTCAAATTGTTAATCAAGATCCCACTTAGAACTTTGCCCTAATTTCACTTCAATTTAGATCCAGGGTTCTGAATCAGACCATTACAGGTATAAGTTACAAACAGAAACTTTGAATCCAGAGCCAAATGTAAATTCTTTCAAATATTGAAGATGGTATCCATGATAAGCAGGAAAATATCTGTGTTAAGTTGCATATACTGTACATAGACTAGTAAACCTATTTTAGAAAAACATTAGACAATAGTTCTTCCAAATTGCTGCTGATTATTACCACTTATGAAGTATCCCATCTGAATATTGTTAATTTCACAGAGAGTGGATTTTAAATTTTGAAAACAAAGACAATTATAGCCTATTAGTGGGATGTCTGGTAGCACCTGTAACAGTTAAAGCTGAAACTCAATTACCATTATAACAACCTCTTTTTATATGCTAATAATGCTCTTAAAAGTTTATCTTTAGGCAGAAATTTTCCATGCATGGTCAAAATCCTTTTGCAAAGATTTGAGTTATGGAAGAGCGGAAGAAAAAAAATCATAAAAAATTCTGTGCAGCCTCTTCTGAACAGAACTCTAGTAACAATGATTGACATCTGATATTTAAAACTGTCCAAAGACAAAACCCTCAGTAAGCATATGTACTTGTGCTTGATTTTTGGTGGAAGTTCTATATATAAGTGTGAGAATATGCCATCTCATAAATAATATAAAAAAGGAAACAAGGATAGACTCTAAAGAGAATTTAATACTTACCATCTAAAATACAAGGAGCTACAGCAATCGGATGCTGCCAAATTGAAGTGGTTAGTCAGCTGAAAGGCATGGGGGAGGGGAACTTTCTATAAAAGCACAACTCTGCAGCTCTGGAGAGTTTATAGGAACCAGGTGGTTATGATGAATGGTGTTTTTAAAATATATATGACTGACAATAATTGTTTTTGAGCATGCTCAATGATTTTTTTTCTGAGGCATTAGAAGAATGTAGTGAAATTCTTATCCATTTTGTGATGTTACTGTTCTCTTTTATCTGATCAGGGACATGGGGCTGCTGGTCTTAGGCTGCTATTAGGATAAATTACATGAAAGAAGCTTCAAGTGTGTAATTGAAAGACATAATAAACTTCTCAAATTGATTTAATATTAGTGATAGAAGGAAAATTCAGTTCAAAGGGGCATCAAACTCACAAATCCTTCTCTTCTAAGGGCTGTCTGCAACTTCTGCTACCATTTTACAATGCTCTGCTAATTCTGTAGTTTCATTTGATAATAAAGAAACTAATCATCAGCTGGGGCAAATCAGTGCCACTCCACTGAAGTCAATGGAGCTATGCTGCTTTACATTAATTTAGATCCTGTTCCAAAGCTTCTACCATATTCTGTTGTGAATACATAGCCAACACAATGTAATGCAGCAGAATCCCCACCCAATTAGCAGCAGGAAAGAAATAAAGTTACCCATCCCCATCAAATTCATCTAAATTAGGTGTACATTTCAAAACCATATCCCTTATTCTTCATACTGATCCACATAGCCTGCTCTTGTGCATACCTGAAGATCCAGTGAAGCTAATGGTGCTCTAGACAGATGCAGTAATCTGCCTCTTCAGGCTAGCATGAGGTACTAGTACCCTAATTAGGACTATTTACATGCTAACATTATTAAGTACCTGCCTTTTTTTTTCTTCTTTCCTTACAACAGAAACCTAGGAAAGCAAGTGTAAACAAATGACATGTATGCAACATTACAATTGCACAGTAAAACTCACAAAAAATCAGGAAACTCTGACGTTTAAGATTCCTGCTGCAATGTTAGTTCAGCAGCATTGCACATATCAGGAGCCACTTTACTCATTAAATGTGTAGCTTTATATATTATTATTTAAGCCGTAAAACATATGGTATGAAATATGGAGGATATCATCATTGCTAGTGGAGCCTTAACTTTTACATTCCTGATTCTTTGAGCCTGATTCTCATTTACATTTAGTGTAAACGAGAACCTGTTCCTTTGTGGTTTTACCTATCTAACTTAAGGATATTTTAATGCAGAATTGGAGGGGGGAGTGTTGTGGTAGGGGTTGCGGGGAGAAAGGGGTCAGCAGGGTCAGATTTAGTCTACTAATTCAATTATGATCAGATTTCCCATAGAATAATATTGGAAACATTATTCAGACATGATATTTGGCTTCAGGAAAGAGGAGTTTTAATTATCTCACTGTCATGTACAGTGATAGTGCATAATTTACAAACATGAGTCACAGCCATATTTTTTATTCAGTTATAATATATTTGTTCCCAATATTTGAGTTAGTAGAGTTCAGATAGTAAGGTGTTGCAGGACCTAGGGCTAAATTACCATTTTTGCTCTAGCCCCTCATCATCTGCTGTCATCACATAGCCATCATCAATACTGCTGTCAGAAATGACACCAGAATCTGCAGCAACAGTAGTGGGAGTATGGGCCAGAGCCAACTGTAGAGGAAGGTCTACGTGTTCACCTTTATAAATGTCAGAACTTGCATACTTTTAGTATTAAGACTTGCTTGACAGTTCTGGCACCATCAGCGATGGATCCAGCAATTTTAAAAGCAGGAAGAAGCTTAAATTCCTAGCTGCCCTTAAAGTTGAGCCAGGCTTGATAATGTGTTTCTAGAGTTTACCCATCAAGATGAATATTTCCATATACCCTGTAGTCTACTATTATCCAAACTAGCTTCTACCAAATAAGACACTCAAAATATTTCTGTCTTCGTGGGATGGTTATTGGGACCCAGAGCTGTGAGTTCAATCTTTGAGGGGACCACTTAGGGATCTAGGAGCAAAAATCAGTACTTGGTCCTGCTAGTGAAGGCAGGGGGCTGGACTTGATGACCTTTTGAGGTCCCTTCCAGTTCTAGGAGATAGGTATATCTCCAATTATTATTATTTATTATTTGACTGGCAACCTTAATTCAAAATCTGGAAGCTCTAAATTCCAATATTTAGAAAGAGAAAGAAATGGTGGAGTTAGATGTATGAAAGTGGAGAGTTAGGCTTCAGGAACTGGGATCCTGATTCCTCCTTCAGTTGTACATGTATAAATCAGAAGCAACTTCAGCAATAGAGTTAGGTATATCTCCAATTATTTATCTATCTCCTAGAACTGGAAGAGACCGTACAAGATCATTGAGTCCAGCCCCCTGCCTTCACTAGCAGGACCAAGTACTGATTTTTGCCCCAGAACCCTAAGTGGCCCTCTCAAGGACTGAATTCACAACCCTGGGTTTAGCAAGCCAATGCTCAAACTACTAAGCTATCCCTCCCCTCCACATACATGAGTGTACAAATATGTGAGAGGAGAACCAGCCCCAGGATATACTGTATTTTTTATTTTATTATTAATATAAGGTGATAATCACCCTAGTACAGAAGGCCGATACAATGTTCTGTGCAAAGCCTTGTTAGTAGATAGGTTTGTTTGTCAGCCTGAGATAGAATTTTGGGTTTGACTTTTTGATACTCTTACATCTTCTACTAATATGTGTGAACAGATGACAAAGACACCGTGTGTGTTGCTTCTGCCTGGCTAGAGGGGTTTGTTAGTATAATGGGAAGAGATAAGTGATAGAGCAGTTAGAGTTGGGGCATGGTGGGAGTATAATATATTACCATACACTGAAAGGCTGCCTCAACTCCTATCTCAAGGCAAGGTCAAGCAACCAGTTGGGCAGGGCAGGGCAGGGCAGGGCAGGGCAGGAGGGTGGGTTAGGACCAAGGTATAAAACGCTAAAAGGCCAAATAAATGCCTGTCCCTGACCATAGCACACCTCACTCCTCACCCCTCACATGGGATACAAAAGAGGCGGGACGAAAACCCCAAAACAACCCCCCAAAATGGAATATGACCATAAATTGTAAGGAGTGGGATGGTGGGCGTGCAGTGCAGATATATTTGGGTCTGATAAGAAGGCGGAAGTGGGAATGGGGACACAAGCAAGGATCTGCTGCATCAGAGCTGGGAAGCGGGACACAGGGTAACTGCTCTGCAGCATCAGAGCTGGGAATGGAATACTGGGAAACAGACTCTGCCAGCATGTAGAACTATGGATAAGCTTGCTTGGAACTAACCCCAATAAACTTTGCATGGCCTGTACTTTGGACTTCTGATCTGTTTTCTGTTTGCTTGACAAGAACCAGGGGAGAGGGTGAAGGGAAAGCTTTCTAACAATCCTCGCTTAGTCCTCTAACACAGAAGTACTTAGGACCATATTTTGTCCCTCTGCATTTTGGTGAATTTCATTTATACCCTTCATATTTTGAGTATTACCACTATTGAGATTCAAATGTGGAACCTCAGAGTCCCTAGGCAGCATCTCTATGATGGGAGCCAAAAGCCTTCTCCTGAAACTATGTAATATTAGAAGTGGACTGACAGAGTAATGTTTGGCTTTGCATTAGGTTTGAGATAGGTTTTCAATATATCAAATTACATTAGATCTTGTGTGTTAGAATTCAGATATGATGGCTCACGTTTTATGAGCTGTTTTTTGTGACATTTTGGCCATATTAAAGCCAGCACTAATTTTAAGGCTTTTTTATAAAATTCTGCAGAGATACCTCTCAAATCTGGACATAACTCAGAAACAGAACAACAGGGGAGGGTTCAGATTCATGAATTCAAATCTGAATCGCAAAGTGGTACACATTTATGTCCCAGCTTTGGACCTATTACAGCAGGAGATTTCCCAGCTGACATTTCTCTTTAAGTACTTTACTTGATAATGCCTCCATCACCACAGCCTCAGAGCTGGGAAGATTCTGTCAGGAGCAACAGGAGAAAGAAGGTCCTGGGGGTTCTTTTAAGGATTGCCTTCTTCCCCTTTCTCCTCCTCATGAGCGCACACCCTCCTCCTCCTAAAGCTTATGAGGAAGCTATTTTGGGTACGGACGGTTCCTGTCTGATTGGCTGAATTGATGGGTGCAGCAAAAGCCCACTGGACCCTGCACACTCAAGAGGATGAGTTAAAAACCCTCTCTCCTGCCTCAGGAGCCATTCTGTGCCCAGAAACATCACATGCCCTGCCTCTCTCTCTTCCTCTCCCTCCACCCCTCCCCCAGTTCATTTTAGGATTAGAATAGGGCTGGGTTTCTGGGCTTTGCTGAGGGCATTATGCTCATCACTTTCTGTGGCTGAGAAGGAATTTCTCTGTCACCATCAGACTGGCTTTGGCAGGGTAGATTGTTTCAGCTTCTTCTCAGCAACTCAGGGACCCAGGTTGTACAATTTATTTAGTCACAATTTGGCAAGTGCCTAGTGCAGGTATTCATTGAATAAAGGGTCTGGTTCACTGCTAAACTGGAACTGGAAGTAGGATTAGGGTAGAGCATCCACTAAAGAAGGAGGGGAATGGGCTTGAAGCTCCTAATGTCTGGTACAGCAAGATGTCACCTTTCCCCCTCACCCTTGTATGAGGGGAGGGTAGTGGCAGCGGTTCCAGCATCAGTTCTGTGATTATGTTAACAGAGTGTGTGTGTTTGGGGGTGAGGGGAGGTGGTTGAGGAATAAGGCTAACAGCAGCCCTCTCTCCTTGGTGGTATGGATTACAGAACGAAAGTTGTCTTGAACTGGACAAGTTATTGGTGCGAAGTTCCTCCATGCACAGGTGTTATCCATTTAATCTTATTTGAATGCTGAATGATAAGGATTCACAGAACTCTACAAAAGAGGAAGCAGACAACCCCTTCCCAGAAGAGCTTATAGTTTCTGCATGTATATTGAATTAGCACTAGAATATATCTATGACCGTCACTCTGGTCAGCATCAGAATTTTCTAGCAGAGCACTTTGGCTCCAATCCTGTAAACATGAACATGTGTGAGTAACTTTACATACATGTAAAAGCAGCAAAGAATCCTGTGGCACCTTATAGACTAACAGAGGTTTTGGAGCATGAGCTTTCATAGGTGAATACCTACTTCGTCAGATGCATGTACATATATACGAAGTAGGTATTCACCTACGAAAGTTCATGCTCCAAAACCTCTATTAGTCTATAAGGTGCCATAGGATTCTTTGCTGCTTTTACAGATCCAGACTAACACAGCTACCCCTCTGATACTTTACATACATGAATAATCCCACTGAGTTTAATTCAACTATTTATGTACATAAGGTTCTAGAACAGAGGTTCTCAAACTGTGGGCCGCAAGTTCCATTCGGGTGATCCTCAGATAGTTCCCTCTAAGGTGCGTGCCTGGGCAGCTGCACACAAGAGAATGAAAGGCCGGTCGGCCACCTACCTAATTAGTGGAGCCGCGCAGGCATGGCTTCACTAATTAGGTGCCTGGACCCTGGAGAAGATGCACATGAAAAGTGAGGTGGTGGCCTTGGAGGGAATAGGAGGTAGGTGGGAGGGGGCAGTTGGGTGAGAGGAACTAACATGCCCCCAGAGAATAATGGGAAGAGCTGGGTGTTCAGTATTTTTGGAAATCAGGCAATAGATGTTTGTTCATAGCACCATTAGATATTGTGTCTTCTCTCTCTCTGGTTCTTGAATTGATTTATACAAAAAATGTATATTGCAAAGTCTGAGACAGTCTCATATGTACAGAAAAGAAAGCCTCACATAGAGGACAAAATACCTTATTTCCCTTTTACTGAAATCTGATGAGAAACGGTTGAAAAATTGGAATTATTTTCCAAGTTTTTGAGTAATAAACTCAAAACTAAAAATGTTTTGAAAACAATATGGTGAAATGAAAATATTTAATTTCCCCATGCTTGTTTTCTCACTTTTACATCCCCCATCTTTTCCGGTTGGGGGGAAAAGGGCTAATAAGGGAGAGAAAAGGGGTACCTAATATCTGCCCTCCTCATTTTTTCTGTAAATTTTAAGCAAATGATTTTTTTTTTTTTTTTTGCATTTTGAACCAATTCAAAGTTTGTTTTTTTTTGGTTGGTGGGGTGGTTTAAATTGTTTTATGGAAAATATAGGAAATTTCAAACAAATACTTCAATGAAAAATGTTCAGCCAGACCTAGATGTGATTTTTATATTACTCTCAAATCTTGTAAGCAATATGAAATATGGTTAGTCAGAAATACCTCCTAGAAGAGGGGACATTTTAATCCTCTTTAACTATTGTTTCTTCCACAGACATTGGATAAGCCTTATTTTATTTGGTCTTGTTTTGTTTTATCTGCTCTTGCTTTGTTCTGTTTTGCATTGCTCAGGTTATTCTGGAATATCTTAATTAAATCTGCATAGAGTTATACCTACGTCATATATTTTCTCCTTTCCTATCTATGAATATGGAGAATAGGCCAAGACTGAATATTTCTGCTGTGGAAAGTTCAGACCTATGATGTGGTGGGAGTAATATCTACAGTCTGAAGGGGGGGAAATGTATATTAGACAAATATAAGTTATTTTGCCCTTTGACTAATGTAAAATTTTCTAGCTCATATATAATTAACATTTTATTGTTTGTTACTCTTATATGGAAAATTCAATAAAACTTAATTAAAAATAAAGAATGCAGTGCCATAAAACTAGATTTGAAACAAATATGTAATCTCAGGGACACATTCTGTAAACTTGTATTCAAATGACTTATAATTAAGGCAAGAATAGAAATATTAAAACTGAGACTTTTTTCTTTTGCTTATCCTATGTAATATTAAGTTAAGAGATACTTTATTAGTTCAACAACTGGAAATGGTGAAATTGATGAGTAAGTGATATTCTAAAAGATTGTGAAAGATTAAAAACTGAATCTACCTAAGGAGAAAAAAATTAGTTAAAAAGAACAATTGCATAAATGACGGTATTCCAATATCATCCCTATAAAAGTTATCAGAAATGAATCAGTAATATGCACATTTTATGAAGCAGGCACTGAGGGAACGAAATTATAAATTGAACAGAAGGAGTCAAATCACTTGCCAAGTGATTAAACGATTGCAATTTATTATAGTTTTAATGTTATATTTTCCTGGGTAAGAAAAATTTTTACAACATGTAATATAGCAATTTTACTCCTAGAAATCGATACTGACTTAACTATAATAACCTGTTCTAAGATTTATTATCTTATTTTGCATTGCATTTATAGTTTAAGTGAGTTAAAAAATATATCTTGACTCTACTTATTGTAAGAAATTCCATCAAGAAACTAGTTTTGTACCATTGGTAGATAAAACTTAGTATGTTGTTTTGATATGGTCCACATAATGGGGTCTGCTGTTGTTTCCAGTGAAGTCAATGGAAATTTCCTATTGACTTTAATGCCAGCAGGCTTGAGCCCACAAACAATATTATATGAATGTTTATCTCAGTGCATATTCTTTATTTATTCTTGATACTTTTAATATTATAAATATATTATCATTTAAGCTAAGCATGTTCCTCCAAGTTTGGCTCTGGATCAAAAAATTGTGAGTTTGTATCTGGAGTTTTGGTTCAAATTCATCTCTATCACTGACTTTGTTTTGCAGAGTATAAGATAAAGGCTCAGCCCTGCAATATTCTGAGCATCTCCTGCAAAGTGCTAACCATCCATAATTTATCATTGGTCAATGCAAATTGAAGGTGCTGAATATCTCATTAGATCAGTCTGTAATATAGGGCATGATTCTGCTACCTTTACTCATGATGATTAGTATCTTACTCTCATTGATTGAGATCAGTAGATGGCAATAACTGGCTCAGCATAATCAATATTAGAAAATAAATGTTCAGAGGGATGGCTGGTAGGACAATATTGTTGCACAATGCTTAGATCCTTCCTTTAACAGCAATACCAAGCTTTAAATTCTATGTTTTTATTGAAAAATCTGGCTACTGGTTATACTGAATTAAACCCACACATAACTTGGGCAGCATTGTTGTTTCTAATAAAAAGAAATGCTGTGTGATAATGTTGATTTTTACTTCATTCCATTTTTCCAAGGTAAATTAAAAGGCTTCTTAAAAATGATTTTACCTTATGGTTCTTTATTTATTTAATTAATTAATTAATTAATTAATTCATAGCAATCTTTAATTTATAGTTATTCTTGCTCATGCACTTGTGACCAAAGTATCTGAGCACCAATACAATTTACTTAATGCAAAAAATTACTGCCACAGCTGACCATGTGGCCCCTCCGTAGTCAGAGCTCTCTCTCTTTTTCCCTAATACAGTGGCACAATTGCCAGAATGACACCATCACCCTCTTCCCAGAACCCTGCAGAAATATCTCCAGAGAATATCTGACTTGCATATGGGCTGCATGTGGGGAAGGGCAGGATAGGGTGGTGTTGTGGGAAATATATCTTATCTTCCTACCAATTCAACAGACGCCCAGAAGCAAATATACCATTACACTGTGTTAACGTCATAGGCAATTCTCCTCTATGCTGTGAAGTCAGACCATTTTACAGAATTTCCATGGGCAGTGGCCAGCCCTGTCAGTACAGTTTCACCATGCACCTCATATCACTGACCAAACCTTTTATTTTGAGAATACTCAAGTTTTTTAAAAATATTAGATTTTTGGTAATTAACAAAGCTCTCAAAATCCACTGTGCTTGGTTATCCATTACACTCAGAAATCCTGGAATATATAACAGATCATAGTGTGAAAGGACAGTAGATATTCAGTAGTTCTGTATTCTTAGTATTAGATACTGTTTTTCTTGGACTCCGCCTACCACCTAAAGAAAAGAAAAGAAAAGAAAAGAAAAGCATTTGTTTTCACCTTCCCAAATTTTATGTAAATATATACCTTTCTCATGAAATCTCCAGCAGTCATAGTACACACACACACACACACACACACACTTTTTGTTTCCATATGGGACAGATTCAAAAATCAGCTGTAGACTTTTAGATTTTAGCCATAAATTCTCATCCTTGGTTATGTGGTATGTAAGCATTTAGAACCAGTTCCATAATTTTGATAGGCATGTTTGGTTACAGATTATTTCAGAATGTAGATATTCCAAGAACTTCAACTCACATGATATATTGTTTAAATTTAGAGATAGGCCTGCAGCAAAACCATGGATCCAAACATCCACTAATTTTGGAAAAGTCTGGTTACCAAATTTCTTTTTGGCTCACAGAAATAGGGCCATCTGGGGCACATGAGGATGAATGAGTGGAAATGGGACTCACTTTTTGCTGGTTAAAAGTCATTGCTTGTTTTGTATGTGTGTGCCCTGATTAACTGTATATTATCTTTACCTCCCTGCCCATATCACTGAGCTAAAATTACATAGGGAAAGGCTATTGTAAGGTTATCAATGTGCATAGCATTTTTCCTCTACATTTCAAATAGAGTTGTCACTTTTATGTATTTTTGCAAAGGTGCATTGGTATCTCCCTTTACAGAATGGTAATAAATTATGTGACTTGCTCACAGTCATACAGTCTGAGAGTTATAAACATCAAAACTCAAGCTCCCTCTAAGAAATGTGCTCTTCACAGCTGTCCATCTTTTAGTGGCTTCCTCTCCTTTTAATATTACCTAATGCGAGTCTCAGCTATTTCTAGAAAGAAGTAATGCAGTTCCTGTTATAGTAAGAAGAGGAGAAATATATCAAGACATGAGAGAATCTGAAACCTCCCTTCTGGTTAATTACATTTTGAGTAAGGATAATTTTGGAAATATTGATTAATCATGTGTAGGTATTAATATCTCAGAAGATTTCAATTGAGATGATTTTATTTGTTCCTAATAAGGATCTGAACATTATATCAAGTCTGTCATATTGAAAGATGGGGCTAATTTCACCACCAGTTTTGAAATCCTCCCACAACATTTTAAGAACATTCATATCCAAATCTGAATTTCATAACTCAAATCTACCTCTGTCTGTAACAGATAATGCCTGTTCTAAGCCTCATCCTACTTCTGACACACAAGCATGCCTTGGGTTATTGTCTAAAGCTTCCCCTTAGCCTCTTCTTGAGTTTTCCTTGTCTTAACAAGTAACAAACATATGTGAAGCTTACCTGAAGTTTCCTTTTGAGATGGTGGTTAATTCCAGTCTCACTCCTTATCTTTCCTTTGCCATGTGACTTAGTTACTGCTAAAGAGATCCACTAGGTCTGGTTTCCAGGACAAGTCAGCAGAACAGCTCAGCACCTCCCTCCATGTAGTAAACTAGAACCTAATATTGTCACAGTTTCTGAACTAAAACATTGAGTTGAAACATCCCCCTGAACTTTGGATGCAGCTCTGTCCCAGTTCTGAACTCTGAGCCCATCTCTAGTAATATGTAATCTGATGTGTCTGTTTATGGCTATAGACTAAATTTAATGAGCTCTTTTAATTTTGTAGATATTAGGAGGCCCAAGTACTACAGTCTTTGGAAAGATAGTTTGAAAATCAATTTAGTAAAATGGAACTGAAAAAAAGTTGTATTTATGACTTTTGCTTGTTTATTTTCTACCCTGATATGATGCCATATTTCTCAATGCAGTTAAATTGAGTTTGGATAATTATGAATACAGAATATCATTAGCAAATATCAGCTCCTCATGTATTTTATTCTCTACTTGCATTGTATTAATCAGCTTATCTAATCTTGTTTTGGCTCCTGAGAGCTACATAGGAAGACTGAGCAAATCATATGAAAAATATTTCTTAACATATACAAATATTATTATATTTGCAATTTTTTCTTGTTTACATCCCATGACCATTTGAGGATATGAACTTTACTGGCACTAATACTTGTAAAAAGTGAAATTTGAATAATGCTTGAATATTCACCAAATGCCAATGATGACTTGCATATTTGATTTTGAAATTTGCAATTTGTTATTCACAATTTCCACTATGTTTGCTTAGCTACATTAGTCCTGTGATATTGTTTCTGTTTACTTGTTAGGTGACTTGTGTAACTAAACAGCTCATGTTGAGTAGCTGGCTAATTGTATATTAATTTGTAAAATCCAGTTTGCATTGTGCTAGCTACATAATTCATCCAGTAAGGGAACAAAATCAATACCAAATGCATTATGTACTGTAAACAAGCTATGTCTGTGAATAGTCATAATTCTTGTTGTAGTTTCAAAGAACTATTGTTAGAAACAGTCACAAAAATCTTCAAATAAATTATACCATTTGAGAATTTCATGATCTGTTCATTGGCAACTAGCAAACAGAAAAAAAGACCAAATTAATGATGTATTGACAGTGAATTATTATTGCAACTGTACTACATAGCAATATCAAGGAGAAGGAATGAAAGAGGACAGCCATGTACTGTTCTACTTATTATAAGTAAAGATTTGATCATTCTAGCTATTAGGTCTTTCCAAGGTGCTTCCTGAACCTGTAAACGTTCCAGTATTGTAAGTACCACGTCTCATCTTGATAATTTGTTCGGTAACTGATGGTACATACATGAGTTACAATGGAACAGATCACCTCTAGCCCAAAGAAACCCATGGTAAAAGTCAAAGGTCAGTTTCCGTAGAACATTCCTGTGTATTTGAATGGATTTAGATATATTTTGAATGGAGGAGCAGTCGCCCAGTCCCATGGATCTGTGGGAAAGCACCTCATTATACCCTCAAAGAAAGGAACCATCCTGTGGGGGTGCCTGGCTGTGTCGAGCACTGTTGGCCCCTCCTGACATGGCAGCACATCTCCAGCTTGTAGTTCCATGGGCTGAGCAGGGGAGGGTGCTGTGAAGAGAGGAGACTCCAAGCCCCATTTTAAAATATTCCTGAGTTCTCTCTATGCAGAGCCCCTGTAGAGGGAATCCTAAAAGGTCCAGGAGCATTGAAGATATAGCTAAAAATGCAAAACTATTCCCTACATACCCTTAGGTGTATGTTGTAGCTGAGTAGAGTCCCCTCCAATCAAACAAGCACAGGGATAAAGCAAGCCATTATTAATAGTTAACACTAGCTTAAGGATCAATGGATGTTTTTGGTGGAGAGGGGCGTGAACGTCACTGGATATATCTTAAATTTTCCTTGCAATATTTATTTTACAAAATATTACTTATCTTAAGTTTTCAGATTCTCATGTCAGTTACACTTAGAGATGTCTAGAAGATGGGAATTTTCCCCCTGGGTATATTCATGGGAAACTAATTTAAAGAAAAAATCCCATTGAAAAATAATGGTTTTCCTGTGGGAAAATCTGAAGAAAAAAAATAGAAAATTGTGGAGAAACTGACTTTCTCCCACTTTCTTCATTTTTTTAATATGTTGCCAGTTGATGAAAACAGTAACAAAGTGTTAAAAGTGTTATTTTTCACACTTTTCAAAAAGAAAAGTTTTCTAAAAAGAAAAGTCAAAATATTACTTTGTGTGACTTTCTCTCACTTAAAACTAACAAAAAAAAATTTAAAAATTGAAAGTTTCTTTTCCAATTAAATATTTTACTTCATTTTTCCCTCAACATTTTTCATTTAAAAATATTTTCTAAAATCAAATCATTTTGAAAACAAGGGGCATTTTGTGAAAAAAAAATAAAACCCTATATTCTGATTACATTTTTTTGATTGACCAAAACAAATAAACGAATAATCAAAAATTCTGACCAGGTCTAATTTCACTGATGTATATCACGATAGTGTAAATCTGTAGTATTTCTATTGACTTTACTGAAGTGACTTTGGATTTACATTGGTATGACTGAGATTTAGACCTGAGCGAATAATTAATTTTTCGGTCTAGTGGCAGCTCTGAAAATTAAAACAAAAAAACTGGTTTGGGTCAAAACTAATTTTTTTTTTTTAAATTTTGTAGGAAGCAATCAAGTCAATTTTGGGTTTGTTTCAGAATGGGGATTTGAATCTCAGGCTACCATACCCTAGGTAAGTGACCTAACCACAGGGTTAAAGGTTATAACAGAGGGAAAGAAGAGCATCATCATCTCCTCCTTCTGTTCCTCTGACCATTTTGTGAATGATAGGAGTTATTCATGTCAAAATCACCAACACTTTCAGGATCACAGAAACTGCATTTTTCATAGAATAGACTATTCATCAAACAAACAAACAAACAAACAAAATTACCTCTACTGAAATTAGAATCAGATCCAGAGTTTGCTATATTAATTGTGTCCTGTTTCTGTATGTGTATACTTTAAACAGAGGTATATAGATTACCTACCCCAGAGGCGGTAGCTAGGTCAACTGAAGAATTCTTCTATCAATGTAGTGCTGTCTACACTGGGGGTGATACTATTGTTCTATATAAGCCCTCTGACAATGAGGACCGGAACTCATGTGCAAGAGGATTTGAACTGTGAGACTGCACTACAAACCCTAATTTTTGTTACTGAAAAATGTATCACAAAGCAGCACCCTTGTGATCCAGGGATTTTGCTATCCAGATTGGGTATTGCAATTTTATATTTATAGGCCTCTCCCAGAATACTGTCCATAAATTATAACTAATTTAAAATGCAGTTGGTTAAGTACTTACTCTGACCAAAAAAAATTTCCCATATTTTTTTCATCTTAGCTGCATTGCACTTGCTTTCTGTTTGACATCATATTTATTTTTTTGTCCTTATTAACTGTCTATTATTGTTTATTAGCTAATGTGCCATCTTATCTGTCTGGGTTGATAAAGATCTGCACTCCTGCTTGTTCATTATGATCCACTTCTGACTCTCAGCTGCTGGCTGTTTTAGCACTTAATGGATTAAAATGCTAAAATTGCAGATCACAGAACAATTCTCACTTATACCAGTTTTAAAAAGCAGACAAAAAAGACCACTGTGTAGTCAAGTGCTAAATATTATTATATTCTTAAACATGCAGAGCTTCTTACTCCTGTTCTAATAAAATCTAGAACTTTAGAAGACTTGGAGAATTAATTTTTCTTGACAAGCATTTTTATCTCCTGTTAAATGTGAACTGATATTATCTGATACCTGTATGTCATTTTTTTCCAGTATCACAACATATAAGAGCCAAAAACGCTGGGAGACACCTCTGTTGCAAGAAGATAGATTATATGTTTGTTAATGATTAGCACTACCATGTTTTTGATCTGATATCCTACTGCTAGATACAATGTAATAGGGTATTAACCTTTGACTTAAAGGAGTATTCAGCAACTACTTTAGAGTCTGCTGCAGCTCCCAGTCTAACCTGTGGCAAAACTCCAGCTAAGGCCGGGTCTAAACTGAAAATTAAGTTGGCTTAGCTACATCACTTAGGGACATGAAAAATCTATCCCCCTGAACAGTTAAACTGATATAACACCCAGTGCAAACATAACAAAGCTGATGAAAGAATTCTTCAGTCAACCTTCTGAGGGAGGTGGATTACCTACACTGATGGAAGACCCCTCTAGTAGTGTCTACACTGAAGCTGTGCAGCTGTGCCACTGTAGCATTTCAAGAGTAGACAATCCCTAAATTTAGGTGTTTTATTGCCAAGAGGAAGGAGGCCAGCTGTGTAGAACCTTAACTCTGATCTCAGACGTCCTTTTGGGGAAATGGCGCATCAAACAATTAATCATTAATGCAAAGAATCATTAATGCAAGGATGTCTAAGAGACATGCATGTTAAAATTCCTGAAGCTGAAGCTAAGGTTTTGCATAACAGTATGAAGCTGAAAAATGCACTACGAGTATTGTGTTATTGTACATGTTGTAAATGTATTGGATTTATTTACAGAGGAATTGAGCGTCATTGAAAGTGGTGTATGTTGTGTATGGAGGTGAAGGCATGCTAAAGAAGGATATCTTATATCAGGATCATGAAAGGGACATGGGTGGTCAAGCCTGATGGTTGGAGTCATGGAGGTGACCAGCCTGGATGTTAGAGCAGAATGGAGCCAGAGTCAAGATTCAGGGCCATGGGACACCCAAGGGGCATGACTGAGAGCAGAATTTTGGGTCAGAGCCAGGAATGAGAAGCCTAAAGTGAGAGCCAATGGGTAAAATGGAGACATGGTCAGGAAGCAAAGCTGGGAGTTGGCATCAGGGATCAGAAGCCAAATGCCAAAGCCAATAGGTGAGCCAGAGACATGATCAGGAAGCAGACCCAAGGGTCAGACTCAAGGGCGTCAAGGATGGACAAAGGTGGGAACTGGAGTGGGCACAAAAGCAGACTGGGCAGGGGCAGGGGTTTGATGGGAGCAGAAGCAGAGACAGGAAGAAGGATCATATACAACTGTGCTGTGCAACACATTAAGCAGCCAGTGAGCTCCTGCTGTTGCTGGGGTCAAGTAATAGTTTAGCTCTGCCCCTACACTGGTCAGGAAGTTCAGTCAATCAGGCAGCCTCTGTTAGGATCAGCTAAGCCCAGTGTATTGCTAGGAGACTGACCCTGCTGCAGCAGACTCCCTGACACCTTAGCTGGACAGTTCCTTGCTTTTCAGGGTTTGTATGGTCCCATTAAGCTATCTCAGCTACTTTTTTAGGTTTATTTTTTTGGCAATTAAATATATTCTGAACATAGCAAAGCACTTACTTTACTAAGTTACTTACTATCTTAAAAGACTGATAAGTTGGGAAATGTGACCTTAATTGTAAAATATATGAGGTGAGAAAGTTTGGCTTTATAATACTTTGCATTTATGCAGCACCTTTCATCTCAGGATTTCAAAGTGATTTGAAAAATTAGGTATTATCTCTATTTTACAATTGAGAAAACTGAGACACCAGCTGAGGGTCAGATCTTCAGTTGATGTATGTCCACATAGCTCCACTGATGTTACTGAGAGCCGATTTACACTGTTTGGGAATGTGGCCTAGAGAAATTAAGTGATTTTTCCAGGATCTCACTGAGAATCACTGACAGGGTCAGGGGCTGAGCTCAGGTTTATTGATTTCTGTTGCCTAGCTTTAAGCACCAGACTACATTGTTTCCTTGTTCCTTTAGAGCTTTGTCTTCACTGAAGAGTTAACTCTACTTATAACTTTTGTGTTGCACCTAACTTGAATCTCATCCACACACGCAAACCCTTAACTCGAGTTTGGTAGTGCTTTTAAGTCGAGATGGCTAGCCTGATAAGGGGTATAGGCTAGTGCTCAAGTATACCTCCCAACATTCCCAGTGGCTAAACTGGAATGAGTCTTGGGTGGTCAGTTGCTATTCCTGGGGGGAGAAAGTTCTAGAAGTGAGGGAGTTGCAGAGTGAGCCTGCCTTGCACTCACCCTGCAGGGCTGGCCGGACTCTGCTCCAGTGTTCTGAGCATTCACCTGGCTCATAGAGGGGAGGAGCCAGGAAAGGCTCAAGTCGAGGGCAGGGGGCTGCAGATGAGGAGAAAGGAGAGAGCAGGAAAGAGACGGCTTCCAAAAAAGGAGGAGGGGGAGCAGATTGCAAGGCCTGAAACAGGGAGCCAAGCTCAGCCAACCCTGCAGAACAGGAGCAGCTGCAGCCAGGACAGGAGTTTTGTAGGTCAAAGCAGCACAGTCCCACAAAACTTGGGACTGTTGGGAAGTCTGCTCAAGTGAGCACATCTCATCATCTGCTAACATAATTAGTGTATAGCACGGGTGCTGGCTAGTTCCACTCAAAATCTCCATTGCCTTCCCACAATTCTGCTCATGGGCTCAGAAAGGACAGACTGATTATCCCATAACTCACTGGGAAAGAATTCATGGAGCAGCTCAGCTTACTGCTGCACAGAAAACTTTGCGATATGTTCTAAGAAGTCTTATTGTCATGTATGGATGAGTGCAGGTCAATGTGAACACTGTGTAAGGGATTGTGATAAAGTTCCTCCTCTACCTTGGTGGGTCCTGCGCTTATTGGTAGATTTTGCTAGCCTCAGAGATCCTCCTGTGTTGGATTAGGAGTTGGGACGTTTTGGGAGGAACCCGGGCCTGCCCTCTACCCCAGGTTCCAGCCCAGGGCCCTGTGGATTGCAGCTGTCTAGAGTGCCTTCTGGAACAGCTACAAAACAGCTACAATTCCATGGGCTACTTCCCCATGGCCTCCTCCCAACACCTTCTTTGTCTTCACCACAGGACCTTCCTCCTGATGTCTGTTAATGCTTGTACTCCTCAGTTCTCCAGCAGCATGTCCTCTCACTCCCAGCTCCTTACGCACACCTCACTAACTGGATTGAGAGCCTTTTTATACCAGTTGGCTACAGGTGTCCTAATTAGCCTGCCTGCCTCAGTTAGTTCTAGAAAGTTCCTGAGTGTTCAGAAATAGTCCCTATTATCTTACCCAGGGAAAAGGGACCTGCTTAACCTGGAGCTAATATATCTACCTTTGACCACTCTCTTGTAGCCCTCTTGCCTGACCTTGTCACAGGATATATAGCACAGATATGCCTAAATAATTAGTAACTAATAATTCCTTTTGTTTTTCAGTAATTAGAAAAAGAATCCATCTCTCTTTATCCCAAAATAGAATCCACCTACAAAGTAAAGACAATAAGTTTCATATCATGTGACACACTTTGTCTAAAGACCCACAAATGAGCCAAAGTCAAGAGTTTCTCTCCCTAAGAGTAGAAACTAAAATGACTAAATGAAAGTATTGTATGCAGTGTTGTTGTCGCTCTGTCTGTCTAAGGATATTGGAGATACAAGGTGTGTGAGGCAATATCTTTTATTGGACCAACTTTTGTTTGTGAGAGAGACAATCTTTTGAGCTTACATGGAGCTCTTCTTCAGGTCTGGGAAATGTTCTCAGAGTGTCACAGATAAATACAAAATGGAACAGATTGTTTAGCATAAATAGGTAACACATATTTCAAGGGATCATTCAAGCTGAAGTAGCCAGTTAACACCTCTACAGTCATGGAGGAAAAGGAGAAGAAAAAAAAACAGAACAAAACAAACATTAGGGTGGGTACGGAGAGGGTTTAGTGGGTTATAGATTGTTGTAATAAGCCATAAATCCAGTGCATTTATTCAGTCCATGATTTTCCGTATCTAGCAAAGTTAAGAATTTAAGCTCCCAGCCTCGTCTTTTTGAAGCTGGTGTGCAGGTTTCCTTTGAGGATTAGGATTAAGAGGTCAGATATAGAGTAATCACTTTGTGAAAAGTGTTCATCCATAGGTAATAAGGTATTTTCAGCTTTTATCATTTTTCTATGTGAGTTCATTCCAGAGCATACTAATTGTCTACTTTCATCCATAATTGTTATTGGGGCATTTAGTGCACTGGATGAGTGCACCACATGATGTGATAGGCAGGTGTAGGACTCATGGATCCTGAAAGGTATGTTATGGGGTGTTGTTGATTTATCTATTTCCTCAAGTATGTGACCTCTCAGTCCTCATCCTCGAAAGAAACCTGCACAACAACTTCAAAAAATGAGCCTGTGAGCTTAAATCATAACTTTGCTAGACACTAAAAATCATGGACTGAATAGAGACACTGGCTTTATGGCTAAATTACAACAATCTACAACCCATTAAATCTCCCCACCCCCACTGTGTGTATGTGTGTGCGTGCTCGCGCTCATTAACTACTTATGCTAAACAATCTGTTCCACTTTGTATTTTGCTGTGACACTCTGCGTACATTTCCCAGAGCTGAAGAACAGTTCTGTGTAATTCTGAAAGTTTATCTCTTTCACCAACAGAAGTTAGTTCAATAAAAGAAGTTACCTCACCCACCTTGTCTCTCTGGATGAGAGTATTATTAATCACCTAGGAAATAATCTGTTATAATTTGAATAGGAATAAAACCTCTTTCTCCCTACAATTTAGCTAAAAATAACTCTCAGTGAACAAGCTGTGGCCACATCCTGCTTTCCTATGAAAAAGATCCCATTGCAAATTGACAGGTTTCAGAGTGGTAGCCATGTTAGTCTGTATCAGCAAAAAGAACGAGGAGTCCTTGTGGTACCTTAGAGACTAACACATTTATTTGGGAATAAACTTTCATGGGCTAAACCCCACTTCACTGGATGCATGCAATAGAAAATACAGTAGGAATACACACACACACACACACACACACACACACACACACACACACACACACACACACAGAGGACATGAAAAAATGGGTGTTACCATACCAGCTATAACGAGGCTAATAAATTAAAGTGGCTATTATCAGCAGGAGAAAAAAACTTTTGTAGTAATAATCAGGATAATCAATTTCCAACAATTGACAACAAGGTGTGAGTAACAGTAGGGGAAAAATTAGCATTGGGAAATAGTTTTACTTTATGCAATGACCCATCCAATTCCAGTCTTTATTCAAGCCTAATTTAATGGTGTCCAGTTTGCAAATTAATTCCAATTCAGCAGTTTCTCATTGGAGTCTGTTTTCTGAAGTTTTTTTGTTGGAGTATTATGACTTTTAGGTCTGTAATTGAGTGACCAGGGAGATTGAAGTGTTCTCCGATTGGTTATAACATTCAAAAACAACACTAGAAATGTGTCTGTAAGACTGAAGGTAAAATTGGGCAAACTATTACCCCAAGAAACATGTGTTTTCACATCAAATTATAAACTATACATTGTTACCTTGAATACTATCAATAATCTGTCTTTCTCCCCAAATTGGAATCTTACAGATCTACAGACTTCTGTATGTGGAAAGTGTCTCTTATTCTACTGTATATCCTAGATAATGTGAAACAAAATTCTTTATAATCTTCTAAATTTGGAGGAATTGTGTTGGTTTTCATTTTAAATAATTGTTTCACTCTGGAAGTAATAGGAATTGTCTGGCAAAAGGAAGAAAAAATGTTGAAAGAAACTAGGTTATAATTTTGAAACATTAAGAGAATTTGCTTAAAACAGGGAACTCAGTTGATAGTAGGAGCTAATAATGAAGCAATCCTTGAAATGAATCAAACTTTAAAAAAGCCTCTGATAATAAGAGGATTGAAGAAATTTGTTATACACCAATACTGTCTACTGGATACATATGGAAGCAACAGAAAAAGAGAGAGTTGAAATATGAGCTCTCATTTGACACATGTCCAATAAAAATCACAGGGTGCCTAACTCCAACATGTCCCGAAAGTAGGGTGTATATAAAACTTAGATCACGATGGGCTCAGAGAGTTGAATGAACACAACAAGAAGTTGCAGAATCCGTAGTGCGACCAAAGCTTGGACCAGCCTTGTGGAAAGGACCCCCCCACATCCCAGAGTGAAGAGGATAAGAAATGCTGACATTCCATTTCAGAAATTGTATCTCCTCTTCTATTTCTCTAATATGTAGATTATCTTGCTAAGTCTACTTTCTCTAGTGAGACTTCAAGTAGCAATATTTTATATGTTAACAGCTTTAACATATAAGTCCAAGCAAATTAGCCTAAGAGAGACTGAAAACAATAACTTTAAGCAATTGCTTTAATATTCAAAATGTATACCATTTGGACCAATCCATTCAAACTGTACTAACCACACGCTTCAAAGTGCCATAAAGACAAGTGCATCCTTGGAAGTGTGATAAATACATTAGGTACTAAAGAATTGTGAATTGATATTCATAAATAAATATAATAAGAAATCTTGGTAATTTGCATTGTTCCTTGATAACTGCTGAATCTCAACTCTTGTCTGTGATAATTGTCTGCATGACTGTATTGTGTGTGGAGTACACATCTAGAGCATTGGTTGTATCTTCGAGTGGTGAACTATTGATTACATAGTATTGTGATTTTGTGTGAATTAATAAATTATTGATTGATTAAGAATAAGTATTTGTCCTGATTGGAGAAATACAATTCAAGTTAAAAGTGGACTTGGAAAGAACCCAGCATTAAAATCAGTAAGCGAATACTCCCAGGACTCAATAAAAAGAAGTTATCCTATTGGATTCTACTATAACACTTATCCAATTGGCAAACCTAGTTTGTTAGATTTCAGCTTTAAAATCTAACTAGCATTCTGGCAAACTGACAAAAAATTGATCCCCTTTCATGCTTACAACACAGCAGATCAAGTATTATTTTGAAGTGCAGCTGCTTTCACTTCAGCTGGACTACCTGGAGGGGAAAAAACTCAAGTGTTGATAACCTGAGTTATTCTTCAGTGAAGAAATACCCTAGGGTTGGATTGGTTGTGCCCAACTAGCCTACCTTAGCCATATTATTTAATGGTGCCTAGAACTTGTGACCTTTTGTCTAGAGTTGAGTGAATAATTTATAATATTGTATCAACTAATACAAGTCTTGTCAACATAATGTGTAGATATTTATTTTTACTGACTTAATTATGTCAATATACAGCACTGTTACTCTGCAGACTGTAATAACTAGAGGTGTGAATTATAACCAGTTTAGTTATTTCAGTTCCAGTTACCACATAGACAAGACCATAGACATTATTTCTGCTTGCAAAAGAGCTGATTTTCTCAAATGTATTTGATATTTAAATCTAACATGAATATCCTTTTGAGTGTTATTCTTTATGGACTGGTCATGAGCATGCACAATATTTGAGATGTTTTGCTTAGTTGTGATTAGTCATATAAGTCCTGTAATATTATTTCTGTTCCCTGACAATATGAACCTATGAGCACTTTCAGCATGAATTCTTGCATACATTAATTTAAAATTTGGTTACTATGAACATTTGTACCGCTAAAATTGCATTAGCTGAACTTTTTCATAAACTACACACAAAAGGAGGTTGGTGTATCTGAACAGTAAATTCATTAGAAACTAGAACAAAAATGTATTTACCCAACTCTGTATTTGTCTTATTCAGGGAAAAACAGAAGATATTAATTTTCCATAACTGATTTACACTGATTTTAAATCTGCTTTATTATATCTTGGGAGATATTTCATTAGACCTGAAAAGTAAGCAAGGACATATTTCAAATCTGTACAGCAAGAGCACATAAGCGTATTATCATATTATGGCTCAGGAGGGGCAGTCCCACTTACCGAATGTTGTACCGAAAAAACCCGGGAAGAAATTCAAGATATATAATGCAATGCAATATAGCACAGTAAGCACACATTAGACAGAATTAAGACCTGTTCATTGAAAGATGACCCCTAGGGACTAGGATCTACAAATTAAATCCTCCCCCCCCCACAAAAAAAGAAAAAAGTAATTGAGACACTGAGAATTGAGAGGCATTAGATGTAATGACTTAATTCTTCTGAATTGTAACAATACCTTTTAAAGCTTTAGATGGATGACACACTTCATAACTTGACTGCAGCACAATAGCCCCCTGCCTTCCTCACTACAGCATTTCTTTTTCTGCTTTGAAACCATTGCTTTATACTTACGTGTAATAAGTGAATTAATTTAAAATACTGAAATTGTGTTTGATTATAATATACTACAATAGAAAATGGAGTCTCTCTTTTGCAGCTTTTACATGATATATCATTGCATTGACATGCTATTGCTCTGTCCGTGCAACTGATTGTTCTAGTTTGTTTTTTTATGAAGAGAAAAATATATTTACAAATATTAAAAATATCTATGGATCTGAAATAAAGCCCTGATATCATACAGCCCCAGATTTGCCCTTGTGGAAAAGTACTCTAAAATGAATGGGGATAAAACCAGTAAGATTCTATAGAAATTTAATAGGGCTCTATAGAAACTACTCTTATAACCTACGGAAGTCAATTAATATTATCAGTTTCTTTGGTATTTTTAACCACCCATGAGATTCCATAGGAACAATAGAAAAATTCTGTAAGATGGATAAAAACTGCTACAGAAAGACTATATTTTAAATTCTAGAAGATTTAAGATTGAGGAAGATTCTGAATTCTGATACTAAATGTACAGTTGAAACCTAACTTCATCATGGGTCAGACTAAAGCCTTGCATCCAAACACTGCTGAACTTTTGAGGATTTGAAGTGCAGCACTTTATGTGGTAGCACCAGTCCAGGTCTAATCAGAAATGTTTTGAAAAGTTAAATCTTCACACTTTAAAACATTTTTTCCTCAGCTTTTACCTTCTTCTTGGAAGAGGTCTATGTCTTCCATCTTTTATTTTTATTTAAATAAAGCTTCTTTCACACACCAGGTATATATTCCAATGATCAGCTACTGAACGACAAGGAAACACTCCTCCACAAGGACAGAGTGGGACACCATGTGGTGCTGCCATTGACCTTGGAAGTTAGCGTCATTGTGCTAGGGTACACTTATTTGCTTCTATAGTATAGTGATTGCTTCAACTACAGTCCCTTTTCTGCTCTATTTTAGTTACAGTACACAGTAGGTTGATCTGGGAAGAGTGATAATATCACCTCTTAAAATGCTTGTCCGCAGATTTAGATCGAGTTATTCTCACTTATACATTTTTAAAGGAATGGGTTGCTGTATTATTTTCCCAAAAAGGATAACTACTAATCCGCTTAGAACATGGGTTTTAAAAAGTTGCAAAAGTGTGTGTGTGTATGTGTGTCTATTATGTAATAACAGTAGTCTGGCTTCAGTGGGAGAATGTATAAAGTTAAGCACATTCCTTTTTTGGACCGGGACCTTATTTTTCATTAAGTTCTCTGATGTTGTTTTTTTTTTCTGAGGAGGGGGCAATTCAGCCCTGTAAGCATTTTGGGGGAGTTTTTTTTTGGGGGGGGAGGAGGGGTGCTTTTATTTTCCAATCAGTACTTTGCAGAAAAAAATTCTGGTTCTGTAGTAAAAAAAAATGTGAAATAACAAAGATGGTAATATTTACCTTTGCATTATTTAATTAAAAGCACGTTATAATAAATTCCTTATTTTTGTGTGTGTATCATCTCTGATATTTGAGAATACTGCTCTAGCTGACATGTGTCACAACAATTCTGAGGAACTACCATTTTGATTTTAAATTGATATTAGGAGTGAGGCTTGGGGTCTCTAAATAGAATGGTAAAATTGAATCCAATTTACCTTTTCTATATTATCAAGTTTTCACCAAATCCCATTACTTACAGTACCTGAAACAAAATGATAGAATTAAATACAGACATTTTAAAAATGTAAAATATCACTCTCTCTTTGATGTAAGTTACTGCCGCTGACATTTCAAAGACTTAAAAGCCAGAAACCACCACAGAGAAATCTTCAGCATCTCTTCCTTTGAAGTACACAGGGGACATATCTCTATGGAACTTTCTGAGGTTTGCCCATCACTAAGCATTATTTACTGTTTATGTAGGTAAATTCTCACTTGCATATGCAATTGAAGTATTAACTTTAGGTGCCCTGGAAGCTAAGGACGGGTTAAATAATGCTGTGACCTGAGGAAGGAGCTATGGACTCAAGGAGGAGAACGAAAGGGCTGTGAACAACATTTTGTTGAAATCAGTAACACTTGCTTATATACAGTGTATAGAACATGTTTAAGGTAGGGCTGAGTGAATAATTGATAGTGAATAATTTATTGGACAAATTTAGCCCCTTTTTCTACTTGTGGTATGTCCATGAACAGCTCTTAATTTACTCTGATTTATTCATTATGTAAATGTATTCAGTGAGTAACTTTTACAATATTTTACTCCATGGATTGATCTCAAGCATTCTGAATTACAGCCAGGTCACTTTGCTATGGTTGGTGAGATAAGTCACATGGTATTACTTTTGGTCCCTGATTGAATTAACATGCCGGTGCTTCCAGCATGAATACTGACATTCCCCTTGAAATTCTTTAAATCTATTAAACTGGCTCACTGGAATATTTATGGAGAGTAAGCAAAATTGGAGGTGTACTTATGATTCAAATGAATTCATTTAAAAACTCAAAGCAATATTTGAAGGCAATATTTTTTATTATTAATCTAACTGTAGTTAAAATAGATTTTTTAAGACCTACAGACTACCGTATATACTCAATCATAAGATGGTTCATTTATAAGCCAATCCCCCAAGATGGATAAGTAAAAATGGAAAATTTTTATAACCCGTTCATATGCCAACCCTATAATTCAGGGGTCAGCAAACTTTGGCTCCGAGGCCAACAGAATAAGCTGCTGGTGGGCTGAGATGGTTTATTTACTTCGAGCATCTGCAGGTACGGAGGTAAACCTAAATAAACAAAGTGTCTTGGCACACCAGCTGCTTACCCTGACGGGCCAGTACAGCAACTGTTAGGGAAATTTGGGGGGGGGAGAAGCTGGGAGTCAGAGGAGTAACCCCTGTGACTACTCCCCACATGACCCCACCCCTAGCCCGGGACCCCTCCACTCTCCCCAACCCATCCCTTCCCACCTTATCTGGGGAGGGCCAGGGGACGATGTCTCTGACCTGGCTGGAGCGGTTCCAGCAGATCGGGCAGCGCAGCTGAAGCATGTTCCATCAGGCTGGGCCAGGCGGCACAGCTGCAGCCTGCTCTGGGGGGTGGGACCAAGCGGCATGGCTGAAGCCTGCCAGCCCTGGAGCTGCAGCTGCTTCAGAGGCTGGGGGGAGAACAGCATGGCCAGAAGCGGAGAGACTCTGGCCTCACCCCTTCCCTTCTGGCTGTGCTGTCTCTCCTTGCTCCCTCTGCTGGGGGGAGGGGCTGTGTCCCACCTCTTCCTCTCTATACTTGTTCATAAGCCAACCCCCTTCTCTGGTGCTTCCCTTTTTTCCTAAAAAAAATTGGCTTATGAATGAGTATATACAGTATTTTTTTTCAGCCTTTGCTTTTGAGAATGAAATCACCTTAGCTTCGTTCCCTGATGTTCCCAAGGTGAATAAATAAGTTGTCTTTTCTCTGCAAAAGGATTTTATTGGGAGTTTGCCTTTAGGATCAGACTCTCCCTTTTTAAGGCCTGATTAAAAGGAAGCATATTTCTTTGGACATTTGTCTGAATTTTATCCCTATATCACTGGTTGTTTATTGTTCCAAGGCCTCATGTCCACTGCACTTGACTTTCTCTGTTGAAAAACGGCCTAAATTTCTTATATAGAAATATAGTAATATAAATAATATAAATAGCAAATACTAGTAAAGATAGTAATTGCCAGAATAAATGAGACTAGTTATCCATCTAGGCAGGTCAGATATGTTGACCTTGTTCATAAATAGTACACCAAATGGGGAACTGACATCACTGAAAGAAATAGATTTTCAAAATTAAAATCAACATTTATGAACACTGCTTTTACTGGGGGGAGAGGGGCGGGAAACATTGGCATTATGCCATTACACCTGCAGAAACTCTTCAAAGTGGTTATTAATCAGTTTCAAAATACCCCTTTAAACTGTTGTGGCTTTATGGAATAACATTATCCATGGCATGTGGCTGGGGTGAGATCCCATAGTGTTTATTCAGCTAACCTAGTCAATGGGAAAAATCTTATCATGTCTTCAAAGGGACTTTTGCCTAAGGACTTGGGCTACAGTTAGAAGAGGGGAGGCTCAATCTTAATTACAGCTGCCAAAGGGAAAGGGAGAAAGTAGGGAGGGCCCATTTTTTGATACAATTGGTAAAGAGAAAGGGACAGGGTCTTAAAAAAGAAAGAATCAAATTTGTCAATTCCTAAAAAACTTTGAAAAGTAGTGTTTTCATTACACACATTTTTGGGTTCCCTGCAGTATGTCAGATAGGATATTTCCTATCAAAATTAACAGCAGGCAAGTTTGGCATCAAATCAAAAATAGAACTTAAAAAAAAATCCCAAATGTGCTGTCACATTGCACTGAGGCATAGTAAAGTTGTGACTCTTGACATATGGCCAAGCACTCTTATCACCTCTGCAGTTCCAGTGTAATACAACACAGTATACTGAAAACATTTCAATTATTTTTCTTGAAAAGGGATGCAAAATTAACTGTTGAATACAAATAAACTTTTATCAGTAGTTAGCAGATGACGTTACTAGTGAAAAGTGGCAACAAATTGTTGTGATTTTTTTTTTCTCGCATTACTGATGGATCTATTTGGAGAGCAGGCATTCAAGCCCCAGTGCATCTCTGCTCCTGGTTAAATGAAGCATTTTATAGGAAACCCTTATAAAAGTCCTCAGGCTTAGTCATCCCTTTGCATAATAAAAGTGCACAAGGGGAAAAAATGTTTAAAATACTACTCCAAAACTGGGAAGTGTAAACTATATCCTATCTCTCACATACACACACTCATCACCTCCATGTATATTCAGAATGTGAGCAGCAAGCTAAAGATATGATTTAAGTAAGGGTGGGTGCCCATATGAAGCCTCATTGAACTCTCATTGAAGCTAGTGGAGACTCCCATTGATTTAGGGTATGTCTATACTGCAGCACAGGGTGTGATTGCAGTTTGAGTAGACATACCCAAGCTAGTTTTAATCAGCACGTGCCTCAGTGAGGGCTGTTAAAGCCCACCCAGTACCCTGGGTAATTACTTGCAGATCTAGCATATGACTTCTCTACTCCAGTAACCAAGATAGCTAGATTAAAGCTAGTTTAGGTATGTCTACTCAGCCTGTAATCACACAGATATATCCCTCATTGGCAACAAGCAAGCCAGCAAAAAAGAACCAGACCAATGAGATGGCCCCAAGCTAACCCAATAATCCTTTCTGAAAGTACTGGAGGTAGATATTGGAAGAGGAACAGGATTTTTATATTATTTAATTTTCAAGATTTCAATTCTACCTGGTAGGATTAGAAACAGAACTGATCATGTGCATAAATCTTTTCTAGTTCTTGACCTATCTGGATTTTATGTCTGGTTGTATCGCTGGAAACCCTCTATGTTCCATATTATGGATGCAAGACACACAGGGCCAGCTCCAGGCATCAGCATTCCAAGCAGGTGCGACAATCTGCAAGGGGTGACAGTCTGTGTGTTTTTGCCCTCAAGCAGTGCGTGAAATTGCTACCGCGGATGGCAGGGGCAGTCCGTGTGCAGTTAGGGCGGCAACTTTTATGTTCAGCTGTCCACGGCAGCAATTCGGTGCGCAGTTTGGGGTGACAAAAACAGTAGAGCCAGCCCTGAAGACCCTGGATTACCAGAAGCAATTTGGAGGAAGCGCTCTCGTTATTTTCATCTCTGCCTTGTTCATTCTGTAACCAGAGGGCCTGAGGAAATCTTGTATAATCTGAAAGACAATTGGTTCGAATATAGGTGGTTTAGTGAGACCTATAAGGATTTTCTTCTTTGATATCCCATCTATCTATATTTATGGTTTGTTTCAGGAGATTATTGTATATCCTGTCGACTCAGTTGCTAAGGTATTCAGTTGCTAAGGCAAGAAGTAAGAGACAATGGGCATTCTTGTCATTCCCCTGTTCAGCTTTAAGCCTTTCACTTGAACTGGGGAAGAAGGGACTGATCATGTGCCTCTGATCCGTGACATAAATTCAAATCTGACTCCTGTGTAGTGTAATACTGTAAACAGGTGTGACCATTTTATTTTTATTCTAATGGATTCATAAAGATCTTGTCTGATATTGAGCGAGTTTGATCACACTGGCTTTAAGCAGGAAACACTGGATGCAAGTGGGAAGGTCAAAAAGGCCTCTTGCTGTTCAGTGCGGAGCATTTCATAGCAACTTGCTAAGGCCAAGTGCCCATATGAAGCCTCATTGAACTCTTTTGAACTGTTTGAAAAATTTTGTTTTGAGCTGTTTGAAAAATGTCAGGCATTGCTCTGGAGGATTACGGCTTCCTTTTCTACACGGAGCTGAGAGGCACTTGGGCATTCATTATGGCTTTGGTCAGAATGAAATGCCATATTTTTGAGTTATTTAAGTTTCCATCATCAATATACAAAGTAGAAAACAAAATCCTACCTACTTCCTCTTGTTCAATCCTCTTCTGTGCTTCTCCTTTTCCTTGTTTTCCTTGTCTCAGCTTTAATCCTGACAATAATACTTTATAAACCCTTTCTCCTCCCCTCTAATTTCCACATATGGTAAGTGCAAGACACCTACTTGTTTCCTTATCCTTGTCATTAATTTCAAGAAACAATTTCCTGTAGCCTGAATGTCTTTAACTCTATTACATCTATCTATCAATCAATCAATCATTTGGAATAAACCTTCAGCAAGTAAAAGACTCCACCTCACATGATCCCTGCATCAGTATAAAGCACTATGAAAACACCTTCAGCAATTTCCCATACTGTTGAAACAATCTTATTTTTAACATCAGGCATAATCAACCATACTATATCTTACTGAGGGAACTCATTACTAGAGCTCACCAGAAACATAGCATCAATATTTTAGGCTTTTCCTAAATATTGACTCAAGCAGTAAAATCCACTGTTTGAGCATAGAATATAATTGTCAATAATCAACAATCTTTATTTTCCTTCTATCAGGGTTATATAATCTACTAACTAAAGAGAACAAGGAGTACTTTTGGCACTTCAGAGACTAGCAAATTTATCTAAGCATTAGCTTTCGTAGGTTAAAACCCACTTCATCAGATGCATGCGGCGGGAAATACCCGGACTGCCCCTGCCATCCGCGGTAGCAATTTCGCGCACTGCTTGAGGGCAAAAACACACAGACTGTCACCCCTTGCAGATTGCCGCACCTGCTTGGAATGCTGGTGCCTGGAGCTGGCCCTGTGGGTCTTGCATCCATAATAAAGATATATTTACACAGAGGACATGATAAAATGGCTGTTGCCATACTAACTATAATGAGAGTAATCGGTTAAGGTGGGCTATTATCAGCAGAAGAAACAAAACTTTTGTAGTGATAATCAGGATGGTCCATTCCCAATGGTTGACAAGAAGGTGTGAGTAACAATGGGGGAAAAATTAGCATGGGGAAATAGATTTTACTTTGTGTAATGATCCATCCACTCTCAGTATTTATTCAAGCCTAATTTAATGGTGTCCAACTTGCAAATTAACTCCAATTCTGAAGTTTCTTGTTGGAGTCTGTTTTTGAAGTTTTTTTTATTGGAGTATTGCAACTTTTAGGTCTGTAATCGAGTGACCAGGGAGGCTGAAGTGTTCTCCAACTGGTTTTTGAATGTTATAATTCTTGACACCTGATTTGTGTCCATTTATGGACATCATGGATCTCAAGTAGTAGGCTGATACTCGCTGTGAGTGTAATAGCAGCAGGGTCTGCAAAATAGACTTTCCACACTTTGTTATGTTCAAGTCCATGCAGTTTCTAATTTCTGCAGCCCCTGCACTTTAGGCTCTAACACCTACAACAGGGTGTAATTTAGAGAGACAGGGGAAACTTAGCAGAAAAATGAGTCACTCTGCATTTTATCCACTCCTTCGCACAAAAAAGTAGTGCTCAAGGAAAGACAATTAATATTGAACTAGAAATGATTAACTTTAACTTGAAAGGAAGAATTTTCTCTTCTGATGGATCACCAATTACAGAGCTCTATATTCCCAAGCATATCTTCTAAACTCATGCTCCCAAAGCAAATAATTATGTAGATTGGAGACTGTGGCTTTTATTGATACGGTTTTAGCCTGCAAAGTCTTTTTTTTAAGGCTTCCCACAATAAACTGTCTCATTGGGGAAATATACCCTGCTTTAACATATATTATGCTATGTACAGGAAAATCCTACCCATTTTCCCAGACCATTACTTTGCTTTTCAAAATATGACCTCTCAGCTTAAAAGAAAATCAGAATTACAGTAGAATCCTGTTGCAAGAATAATTTGGGCAATACACATTTTTAAATATTATCCACAGAATCACTATATTCAGATCCATATAGTTTTTAAAATAAGATACATACACAGATGCATAACCTCTATCTTGCAAGGACAAAACAAATGCTGCCAGACATTTTAGTGTCAGGACAAGCTGGTTATGATTGAATCTTGTTGCCACTCTTTCAGGCTGCAATACTTTTGCCTGAAGGTCAGAGGGGGGCATTTGAAAAGGTCTGAAATTCTCTTTTACCTATGGAAACAGCAGAGAAAATCAAAGCAATACAAATATCCTGTGATCACTGTAAATGATGGGCAAACACACTGGAACCTGTAGGAAATGTTTTTTGTGAAATTAGGATTTTCCATATAGCCAAATGATCACTATAAACAGTAATCACTAACACTGAACCCTATTCTGTGTCTGAAAGAGCATTTGGCATTTTCCTCATAAATGTCAGATTTCATTAAATAAAGCAGGGATCGGCAACCTTTGGCACACGGCCTGCCAGGGTAAGCACCCTGGCAGGCCGGGCCGGTTTGTTTACCTGCCGCATCCACAGGTTCAGCCGATCGCAGCTCCCACTGGCCGCGGTTCGCCGTCCCAGGCCAATGGGGGTGGTGGGAAGTGGTAGCCAGCACATCTGTCAGCCCATGCTACTTCTCGCAGCCCCCATTGGCCTGGGACGGCAAACCGTGGCCACCAGGAGCTGTGATTGATCAAACCTGCGGACGTGACAGATAAACAAACTGGCCCCGCCCGCCACATACCAAAGGTTGACAATTCCTGAAAAAGAGAGTAATAAAAAAGAAAATGCCAAATTTTGGAGATGACCAGTATGCATTCCATTCACTTATTTCTCATCTCCATATGTTATATCCTAGAAGGGAATAGGGAAATAATAGTTGAAGAATAAGAAGTTAAATGTATTCAAGTCAGCAGAGCCTGACAAAATTCACCCTAGGGTACTTAATGGATGAACTGAAGCAATCTCAGAATGATTATTTTTGATTATTATTGGAGAATCCATAGAGAATGGTTAAGGTCCCAGAGGACAGGAGAAAGGCAAAGAGAACCCAGGGGCTTATAGATCTGTCAGCCTAACTTCGATCGTGGAAAGACAGTGCAACAAGTTATAAGCCATCAATTTGTAACCACCTGGAGGATAATAGGGTTATAAGAAATAGCCAGCGTGGATTTGTCAAAAAAAAAATGCCAAACCAATCTAATTTCCTTCTTTGACTGGATTGCTGGCCTAATGGAAGCAATAGATGTGATATATCTTGATATCAGTAAAGCTTTTGATACTGTCCCACATGCCAGTGTCATAATTAACTAGGGAAATGTGCTCTAGATGAAATTATTATAAGATGGGTACACAATTAATTGAAAAAACACACTCAAAATGTAGTTATCAATGGTTCATTTTCAAAGTGGGAGGTTGCATCTAGTTGTGTCCTTCAGGCATCTGTCCTGGATCCCATACTTGTCAATATTTTCATTAATAACTTGGATAATGGAGGGGAGAGAATGCTTATAACATTTGTGGATCACACCAAGCTGGGAGGGGTTGCAAGAACTTTGGAGGACAGATTAAAATTCAAAATGACCTTGATAAACTGGAAATTGGTTTGAAATCAAAAAGATGAAATCCAATAAGGACAAATGCAAAGTACTACACTTAGGAAGGAAAAATCAAATGCACAAATACAAAAGGGGCAATAACTGGCTAGGCAGCAGTACAGCTTAAAGGATGTGGAGATTATAGTGGATAACAAATTAAATATGAGCCAACAATGTGACACTGTTGAAAAAGACTAATATTCTGAGATGTGCTAACAGGAGTGCCGTACGTAAAACATGGCAAGTAATTGTCCCACTCTACTGACAAGGCCTCAGCAGGTGTCATGTATCCAGTTTTGAGCATCGCACTTTAAGAAAGATGTAGACATTTAAGAGAGTTCAAAGGAGAGCTTCAAAAGAGCTGAAAGGTTTAGAAAACCTGACCTATGAGGAAAGGTTGAAAAAAACAAACAAACTGGGCATGTTTAGTCTTGAAACAAGATGACTGATGCGGGGACCTGATAACAGCAGGGCCACCCAAAGGATTCCGGGGGCCTGGGGCCATCGGCGGCAGGCGGCTCTGGTGGACCTCCCGCAGGCGTGCCTGCGGAGGGTCCGCTGGTCCCGTGGCTCCGGTGGAGCATCTGCAGGTATGCCTGCGGGAGGTCCACCGGAGCCGCGGGACTGGCAAGCGGCAGGGCGCCCCCGTGCGGCGAAATTCTAAAGCAGGCCCTGTTCGGCGGCAGGGGGCCCTTCCGTTCTGGGACCCGCCGCCGAAGTCCCCCAAAGACCCGTGGTTGGGGCCCTCCGCCGGCGAATTACCGCCGAAGCGGGACCCGCCGCCGAAGTGCAGCCCACTCTTCGGTGGTAATTCGGTGGCGGGGGACCCCTGCCGCAGGTCTTTGGGGCACTTCGGCGGCGGGGTCCAGGAACGGAAGGGCCCCCCATCCCTGAATTACCGCCGAAGACCGGATTGTACTTCAGCGGCCGGTCCCGCTTCGGCGGTAATTCGCTGGCGGGGGGGGTCCTTCCCCCCAGAGCAGAAGGACCCCCCCCGCCGGCTAAGACCAGGAGCGGAAGAAGCTCTGGGGCCCGGCCCTGCAAGAGTTTTCTGGGCCCCCTGGAGCAAGTGAAGGACCCTGCTCCAGGGGCCCCGAAAAACTCTCGTGGGGGCCCCTCTGGAGCCCGGGGCCTGGGGCAAATTGCCCCTCTTGCCCCCCCCCCGGGCGGCCCTGGATAACAGTCTTCAAATATGTTAAGGCTTTTTATAAAGAGGATGGTAATCAATTATGGTCACTGAAAGTAGAACAAAAAGTAAAGAGCTTAATCTGAAGCAAGGGAGATTTAAGTTAGATATCAGGAAAATAATTTCTAATGACAAAGAAAGTATTGTAATAGGTTACCACAGGTTGTAGAATCCTCATCAAGTTTTTAAAAATAGGTTGGACAAATACCTCTCAGGGATGGTCTAGGTTTACTTGGTCCTGCCTCAGCACAGGGAGCTGGATTAGATGATCTCTAATGGTTCCTTCCAGTCTTACATTTGTATTATTCTGTGATTTGTTTATATACTCACAACATGATCAAATATTGCTGCACATCCCCTTTCTTTGCTTTCAAATCAAAGTCCTTGGTGACTGTAAAGGGAGGTACCAGCATAGTTTTTGTCTCATTTGTGATATTTGACTGCTTTTGAAAGTACTGAGATAATGTCTTGTGGAACAATGTCCAGGCTTCCACTGTAATTATGACCAAGGTGCAAATAGCCAATCAAGTTATTTAAACTATACAACACTTGTGCTGTACTTTCTGTTAAATGTAGTCTCAACTAACACTCGAGAGTCTGGACTATATTTACTTGTTGCTTTATTTATTAAACGTTATGATGTTCCTGTGCCTATGTGTCAGCTACACTAGAGGGCCAGTTTTATAATTTTTTTTTGCTATTGTTCTAGTTAATAATACACAATGCTTTAGATGTATTAGTTCCATTCCCATTTGACTAACTTGTAGTTCTAGATTGTTGTGGGGGGGGGAGGCATACATTTTTACAAACTAAAGATTAATAACATTTTATCAGTGTTAGGTTAAATTGCTTGTATTTGTCATAAAAACTACACCAAACTTCACAATTTAAAACCTACCAGCCTACCAACATTAAAAAGTATATTACATTTAAATGACAAAAACCCTGTGTCATAAACAAATAGCTAAGGGTTAATGTTCTTTTACCTGTAAAGGGTTAACAAAGGGAACCAAACACCTGACCAGAGGACCAATCAGAAAACAAGATTTTTCAAATGTCAAGGGAGGGAAGTTGTTGGGTGGGTGTTCTTTGTCTTGGTTCAGTGACCCTCTCAGCTCTGGGAGTGATCTCTCTATCTCCAAGTTTTCTAATCTTCTGTTTCCAAGTTGTAAGTACAAGGATAGTAAGACAATAGGTTTATATTGTTTTTTTGTATTTACATGTGTGTAGTTGCTGGAATGTGTTAAATTGTATTCTTTTTGGATAAGGCTGTTTATTCATTTTTCCTTTTAAGCAATTGACCCTGTATATTGTCACCTTGATACAGAGACTATTTTGTCTTTTTCTTTCTTTTTATATAAAGCTTTCTTTTTAAGACCTGTGGATTTTTTTTTTAGTGGGAGCTCAAGGGGATTGAGTCTGCAGCTCACCAGGGAATTGGTGAGAGGAAGAAGACAGGGGGGAAGAGAGAATCTCTTTGTGTTAGATTTACTAAGCCTGAATTTGCATAAACTCTGGGTGAGGGGAGAGAAATATTTGATTTCTCGGTGTGATGTTTCAAGGACTTGAAGCAGGGAATCTCCTAGAGTACCCAGGGCGGGGAAATCTGGGAGGAGGTAAAGAGGGTGGAATCCCTTTGTTTAGATTCACGGAGCTTGAATCTGTATATCTCTCCAGGAACCCAGGGAGGTAACACCTGGAGGGGAGGAGGGGAAAGGGAAATGGTTTATTCCCCTTTGTTGTGAGACTCAAGGTATCTGAGTCTTGGGGTCCCCCAGGGAAGGTTTTGGGGAGACCATAGTGAGCTAGACACTGGAATCTTCTGGCTGGTGGCAGCAATATCAGATCCAAGCTGGTAATTAAGTTTGGAGGTTTCATGCTAACTTCTCATGTTCTGAACTCTAAGGTTCAGATCTGAGTAGGAAAGTTATGACAAAATATTTAAATTTAAAATTTAAAAACACAAAGCCTAGTGTTTTCTGTGACACATTGTAAACTATGTATTTTAGGTCTATTTCCTGGGTTTTAATATTCAGGGATATGTCATCATCCTTGAAGCTCAGGGACAGAAGTAGTTCCTGCTTCAGGGACATCCCTGCACTTGACAAAGATGTTATTCTGGGCTGCATTGCTTCCTTAAAGGCATCTCTGACCAGCGTTTGTATCATTCCAACCACAAACTGAATTTTCTGTTATTTTAATATGATTATTAATGTTTTTGGACTCAGAATCCTTTTTTAAAGAGCTATAAGTTCTTTCTGCGAGTTCATCCATATCTCTAGTTTCCTAACTTTGTAGCTAAAGCAAAAATCTGACTGTGACAGACAGGCCAGCAGTAACATCCAGATTAGCTAAAATCAATACAAGTCATTGGGTTGGTCCATAGAGATAATCATGAATAAGGCTACGATTTAGCCACAGAGATGGCAGAAGTCACAGAATCCTGACTTTCAGTGATCTCCATGACTTCAACCTGCAGCAATTGGGAGCCCCAGATGGAGGGGGATCCCCAGAGTTCCTGGCTGCCATGTGCGGCAGGGAAACCTGCAGATCCTGCCTGCTGTGGGTGGTGGGGGAAACCCTGAGCTCCTGGCCATGGTGGGCAGTGGGGTCCCCAGAACTGCAGGCAATGGGGGAACCCCACAGCTTCTGGCTGCTACGGCTGGTGGAGGTACCTCAAAGTAATGGGGAACCCAGCAGCTCCCAGCCACTGCAAGTGGCACGGACCCCCAGAACTGCAGGCAGCAGAGGCATCCCACAGCTCCCAGCTGCCACAGGCAGTGGAGGAACCCAGCAGCTCCCAGCCATTGCAGGCAGTGGGGGAACCCCTGGCTCCTGGCCACCACAGGTCCCCGGAGCTGTGGACAGCAGGAGTATTCCACTTGCTGCTGCAGGAGGCAGGGGCCCCGGCAGCTCCCACTTGTGGGTGACAGGGGAGCCTGTACCTCTGGCACCAAACCCAGAGTGGGGGCCACTGCAGATCCTAGTTGCCACACAGCTAGTCCCACTGTGGGGACCCGCAGAGCCCCATTTTGTCACAGATATTTTTAGTAAAAAAGTCATGGACAGGTCAGGGCTTCCAGGCTTTTTTTCTTTATTGTCCATGACCAGTGCATGACTTTTACTAAAATATATATGACAAAATCTTAGCCTTAATCATAAAACTTGTCTGAACTGCCCATTTTGATGGTCTGAAATTGTAACTTTTGTACTTAATAGTTCCTTTCGCACTTGATAACTCAGCATTGACATATACTTAGAAAGGAGTATCTTGCTTCTGTTATAATGCATCATTAAGTCCTTTATGATTTGCATCTGTGTTCAGAATAGATGGCAATTTCCAGCTAACTAAAGCCAAAATAAGGAAAGATGTCAACTCCATTGTTATGAGGATGAAGGCAGTTTGGAATTCAGCAGTCCATTTCCCACAGATATCTGTATTGATGCTCCCTTGATATTAAACGTTTCAGACTCAACTTCACTTTTCAAAAAAATCACTCAGGGACATCATATTGTCCAACTGATCTTCCACAAAACATTGAGAGTATCCAAGAAAATAGGATAGATTTTCTGTAAGTTGAATGCCCTTTGTTATTCTTTGAGTGGTAAGGTCATTTCTAGATCTGGTATAATTACCAGTTTGGAGTTCATGTGTCCAAAGGATTGTATAAATTTGAGGGAGGGAGGGAATTCATACTTTGAAAGAGAGAGAATTAATCCATAATCAGCTAAATGGTGCAACCATCACAGAGCTATTTCACTAAATCTGACAACTTTTTGAAACCAGAAACTTTCACAAAACCGTTTTGATTATCCCAATTTTACATTTTTCAAAAGGTTCCATTTTTTTTGTTTGTTTTTTTTCCTCTATAGCATTTTCATTTTTCATTGATGGTTTTAATTGGTCAGCCCTAATCACATGCTGGGATCTTTCAAAGTCAGAACATTTCAATTTTCAAAACATGGTGATTTTGAAAAACAATATTTTTATAAACAAATTTGATAGGGTAGTTTTGAAAAATGAGGTTACTTACTTTGTACAGTAATTGGAGTTCTTTGAGATGTGAGGCCCCTAACTTATTCCACCAGGGAGCACATGAGGTCCATGCACCTGAGACCAGAAGATTTTTGAAGCTATGTCCATTGGTCTGTGTCTGCATCCTTCTCCTCCCTATGTTCTGAAATGAGGTCCAAAGGTGCAGTGTGCACCAAACACCTCCCCAGTTGCTTCTCAATCACAAATCATATGTATAGGATCCAGGGCAGAAGGGAAGGAAGGCAGGTAGTGGAATACAGATAGGAACCACACATCTGAAGGAACTCCAAGGAAAGTAAGCCTTCTCTCTCTCTTCTTCATATGATGATCCCTATATATGTATTCTATGCTATGTGGCTGGCAAGCAGTGGCTCAGTGATGACCACCTAACATGCCTCTACTGCTTTGGGGAAGCTCATGTCCTCTTGAAGTGCAGTATTTGCCTATCCTTCCATATTAGAACCTGTTAAGCCCATGAGTACTGGCTGTGAAGTACTCCATCTATGAAAACATCTTAGAACTTGACAAGGTGGTCTGGTATACCCAAGCCACATGTGCCCCCACTCCAAAAAATAACAGAAAAGATACTTTGTACCAACCAAGGAAGCAGAATTTGTATTCACTCAGCCTGCCTCAAACTCCTTAGTAGTCAAAGTAGCCACTGAAAGAAGCAGGCAACATCAGTCCAGATCCACCCCCATCCACTAAGAAAGTAGAGCATTTGGACTTATTCAGGAGGAAGATTTTCACTTCAACCAACCTACAGTTCTGCATAGCACACTGTTAGGCATTAGTGTTTAAATACGATTTTGTTAATTATTCCAAGATTGACACAGGGGCTAATTGGTGGTTCACTGCCCTGTGTCAGCAACTCCTTTCAGGCCTGACAACTTGTCACACTTAGCATATGGCTGTCATAGTATTTATCTTGAAAGAATGTCATGTGAAGTATCAGATAAAAGCTGGTGACATACTGGCCATTGATATCGTGCAGTTTTTGTATTCAAGATATATGAAGAGTTGTTTATACCTATTAGTACTATGCTTTAAAATCTGCAACTACATGGAGGCAGGGGGGATGAACAGGCTTATTTCAGGCAGGCGGGAAGATAGTTATCGCTCTGTCAAGTATAAATTAAGTATGGTAAAGCTGACACAAAGGAAGTACAATTTATATATTAAGTCAACAGGAAAAACAGGTTCACAGGGGATTGTGAACTCCACATGGCACCAGCAGGCCAGAGAACAAGCAATGGAGAAGAAGAGTCTTATCTTGATGTGCACTTCAAAAGGGGACATTTCAAAGGTTGACTGGATTATAAGAGAAAGGAAGGGCCAATAATCTATTTAATGTGGATGTAAAACCTTAACTACATTTCTGTTAAGAACTTTTCATAAAGATCTGGATGAGGTCTAGCTAACAAAGAACAATACATGGCTAAGAGAAATGCTGGGGTAAACAGACAACCTTGTGTGTTTCAAGTCAATGAGCAAAGTCAGGATGACTCCAGATGGTGAGTTGTAAGTGGGTGTCCTTATCACAAGTTTTAGACACATGAAGCACTGAAAAGGGCCTCCAAGGTAACTCCCTGGTACAGATGCCAGAACAGAGTTCAGGGAAAGGCCTAACATCATTAACGTGAGTAATGACACCCTCCCCTCATAGATGTATGCCAATCCCAGTTCACAAAAATGCAAGGGTAAAATTATAAACAATTGTTACGGTTAGATACTAATTACTGCTTTTTTGCTTTAAATCTTCAGGAATGTACCTGTTGGCCAACTGAGAGAGCTGCTACCTCATTCCCCTGTACCCCAAAATTAGGATTTAACTATATACTTTAACAGAAATAGTTTAAGGGTAATTACCTGTGTGTTAGCAATATTTTAATTTGAACAATGGGCAGAGCCATTATTAACCTTTTAGCCCATTGGCTTATTGTGCTTGTCTTGTCTTGTGGCTAGAACCTATCCAGGGGCTTGGGAAATCTCATCCGAATCGCTTCTCTCCACCCAGTGAGCACACTATATAATCTATCGTAATCAATTGTTTTGCAGTGTCTCTGAGCCTGATAAGCAAAGTGACACTCTGCCAGCACTGTGCATAATCAACTCCTGTGCTTGACTCTTCAGGGTCTCTATTTCTGTTCCTTTGCTGTTGTTATCAAATTCACTGAAGAACCCCTTTTGCAGAAGGGGTAATTTGTGAAGAAATGGGTCTTGGATTGATTGAAAACCAGCAAGCTCTGCAGAAGGACATTAAGGATGAGAAACTACTTTAAGCAAGGGTTGTAACTTCTTAAGAGTTAATCTTTAGAAAGCATGTTGTATTTTTGTTTTATTCATAACCATTTCTGTTTCCATTATTCTTACTCAACACTCACTTGAATCTGTGAATCTCTGTTCTTTGTTAATCAATTTATATTTGTTGTCACCAGAGATTACAGAGCTGTGTTGTCATAAAGGACTTAATCCTGAGTGGTAACCTTCAAGCTATGTGTACACTGTGTTGTCAGAGGTGTGTTGTCAGAAGCACTACCGGTGTGGTGCTCTTCTCTGCTCTCTCCTTGTTGGTATCACTCGGCTGCGTGCGTGTGTTCCCTCTGTGTGCTGTCCCAGCTCTGCGCAGATAGCTGACACAGCAGACCCGAAGAGAACCCCCAATGACCACAGAATCTAGTAAGGTATGAAGTCACGTTGGCCAGGTTTATTGCGCTCGGACACACTTGCAGGGTCCCTGTAGAGTATTTAGTTTACTGGGCATACTGCGACAGAGTGCCTCTTGACAATGGACTCGGCTCAGTCAGTGGCGGGACTTTCCACTGCCCCCTAGGCCGGACAAAGACATCGCCCCAGGGATACATTTTTATACACAGGTACAAACAAGTTACAGATCACTCCTGACGTATTGAGGTGCAGCCCCTCCATGCAGCAAGGTACAACCCCTCTACGTAGCAAAGTGCCGCCTCTTACCTTGTACATGTTGGTTCGATCAAAACAACTCTATCCATCATATTACCCTTTTGCCCCTGTCATTGGGATGGGTCGGCCTGTTCCTTGTTATCTGTGTGGAATGTGCAAGTATGTGAATGTTCTGATCTTTAGTGTTCAGTACCTTTTAGGTACGTATCTTCTTGCAGCATCAGCCCTTTCCTTGCCAGCATCTGTGAACTGAGCCGGCCTTCAGCTCACAGCTTGACTTTGCTTTCTAGCTAAGTCTTGACATTACTTTAGTTCAGGCCTCAGGCCTCATACTGGGCCTTTATCAGGGCCTTCACTTACTACACACTGTCTCTGTGGGAAGAGTTTATGTAGCAACTACTGTCAGTGTCTAGTGACAGGGACTATATATTACAGATGAATGCATCCAGGCAGTTTGGAGACTGGAGTACACCAAGAGTTAACCTGCAAAGCAAATTAAGGGCTGACAGAGTCCTGAGGAAATTGTTTTGGTGCTATCTGACTGAGAGTGCCAAGGAGATGACACACAGTTTACCACTAGGAAATCTCTCTCTCTCTTTCCCTGCTGCTGAGGGGTAACACAGTGACCTATAGCTCTTAACACCTTAAGAAAGTGTCACACCAAGTTTGCAGAATTCACTGACAAACTTCTGCAGGAGGATAGCATACAGTTCCAAGTGCTCATCAAGGAAGGTAAATAAACTGCCAGATTGTCCCTTCAAGCCTTACTCAATGCAGCAGACACAGCTTCCTGACTGATGCAAATGGCCATTGTCATGAGTAGAGTGCCATGGCTTCAGTCCTCCAGATGCCCTATGGAAGTCTAATCTGTAGTGCAGGGTTTCCCCTTTTGAAGGGTGTGGCAGGATTCCCGGGGTGCAGCCTGAAACCGTGGTACCACTGTGTCTCCTTAACTCTCCAGCCTGGGCTATTTCTCACAGTGCTTTGCTAGTGACAAGCAGCAACCCCCTGCAGGTGCTGTTATCATTCAGAACAACCGCATGTGGAGCCCCACACCCAGCTAGATTGCATGAATGCTCCCAGAGCCACTCATGAACCACAAAGAGAAAGGCACTAGCCAGATTCCCTCAGCTCTCAGTTTTGTACTTCATGAATATACCGTTTTTCACTGCTCAAAACGAGCAGTGTAAATGTATTAATTGGTTCACCACTTCATCGATGGAAAGTTGATATACACCAGCTTTTGTAAACCTGAGCAAACACACTTACCAAACACTTCAGGCAAACTCAATGGTAAAGATAAACAGTAAAACAAGTGTATTGACTGCAAAAGGTAGATTTTAAGTGATTATAAGTGATAGGCAAAAAGTCAGAGTGATTACCAAAATAAAATAAAATATAATCACATAGTCTAAACTCTCAACCGTATTAGAATGGGCAGCACCTCGATTAAGTAGTTTTTCTCACCCCATGGGATATTGCAATTCATAATACACAGTTTTCACTCTTGAAACCTGGGCCAGTCACCTCTGTTGGAGTCTTCAGTCTTCCAAGTGTCCTTGTTGCTTGCAGCGTAGGTGAGAGAAGCAGAAAGACCAATCACTGGGCCCCTGTGTTTTGTTTTATATCCTTAGTTCATGTGCTTGGAGAACACAAGTCCAGGAATGTCTGGCAGGCATTTCTGAGTCACAAGGTGAAGGAATACCTCCTTGCCAGAGGATGTTGTGAAGGCCAAGACTATAACAGGTTAAAAAAAGAACTAGATAAGTTCATGGAGGATAGGTCCATCAAATGCTATTAGCCAGGATGGACACGATGGTGTCCCTAGCCTCTGTTTGCCAGAAGCTGGGAATGGGCAATACGAGGTGGATCACTTGATGATTATCCCTTCTATTCATTCCCTCTGGGGCACCTGGCATTGGCCACTATTGGGAAACAGGACACTGGGCTAGATGGACCTTTGTTCTGACGCAGTATGGCCATTCTTATGTTCTTATGTGTCTCCTGTGAGTGAGTTATTGAACTGTAACTGCTCTGCTGGACAATGGCTGGTGATGTCTGTTCAGGAAGGGTGGTTAAACTCTTCCAGTTCCAGCAAGCACAGAACACATAGCATACAGCAAAATCTGGCCACTGTTAACTGAAGCTTTAGCTTATGTAGTAGAGGCTTGAGCATTTGCAGCTGAAAAGATCAGGATTCTGTTCAGTGCTCCACTGTTTTCTATGGGCATGAATTCATTAACTAGCTTTATCTGTTTCATTACCCCATTTTGAGGATGTGCTACAATTCAATGTGTTTCAACCTTTTTGATAACAGGGTCCAGCCTGTTGCCTTCCTAAACTGTTGCAGGGAGATCTCAGGTACCAGCGCTGGTCCACAGACCAGTCACCGAAAAACACTGTGCTAGATCATTAGATTATGAACTAATCAAAAAATATCCAAGGCTTTTCTATTAAAGGAAAAAAATGTCTGGTTTTGTTCAAAAAAATTGAAGTTTCTGAAAACCAAAAGTATTTCAGTTCTTATTTTTCCAAGAAAACGTCCAAAAATCCAGGTTTCATTGATATTTTTCACAGGGGTGGGGGGAAATATTTCCCAACCATCTTTAAAGATTACTCTTTATGGTACAGTCACAGTTTCAGTATCCATGCATCCATTTTTTAATTTTATTTTATTTTTGTTAAACCTGGATGGCACCAATCAAATTTTAAAATTAGTTTAGCAGATGAATTTTTGTCCCAGACTTTTCTAAAATCTGTGTATTGTGACAGACCCAGGCAAGTATGGTACAGGAGTCTGGTAGAGGGCAAATATACTAGTCACTGGCTGAGTAGTTTTCTGTTCCCTGAGTGACTAGAGCAGGGGCTGCACTAGAGTAATCAGGAACCTGCTAGAACCAATTAAGGCAGACAGGCTGATTAGAACACCTGCAGCCAATCAAGGCAGGCTAATCAGGGCACCTGGGTTTAAAAAGGAGCTCACTCCAGTCAGGGAGGGAGGAGCTAGAGGAGAGGAAGTGTGTGTGAGGTGCTGGGAGCAAGAAGCACATGGAACTGAGAGTGAGAGGCTGTGCTGCTGGAGGACTACGGAGTACAAGTGTTATCAGACACCAAGAGGAAGGTCCTGTGGTGAGGATAAAGAAGGTGTTTGGAGGAGGCCATGGGGAAGTAGCCCAGGGAGTTGTAACTGTCATGCAGCTGTTACAAGAGGCACTATAGACAGCTGCAATCCACAGGGCCCTGGGCTGGAACCCAGAGTAGAGGGCAGGCCCAGGTTCCCACCTAACCTCCCAACTCCTGATCTGACACAGGAGGAGTTGATCCAGACTGTGGGGAAGATCACTGAGGTGAGCAAATCTGCCAATAAGCACAGGACCTACCAAGGTAGAGGAGGAACTTTGTCATAGCATGTTCAGAGAAAAATAATCAAAGGTACTATGTGAAAAAATTATCTATTTATATGTGTTATAAATTTACTTAAATGAAAAATTAAATTGAATAATCTTTATGTTGGCAGATGTACCAGATGATTCTGATTCAGTAACTAAAAATTTTCCACTAACATACTTAGATGAAGTGTCTGAAAATTGCACTATGCAATGATATTTAGGTCTTGTTCATATCTTGAGACAGATGCAATAAAGATTTTTATTGTAAGATAAAGTCTATATGTGTTTCTATAAACTTTTATAATCAGCCTGTTCTTTTTTTTTCTCTGAACAGCATTTTTTTTTCTCTGAACGTTGGCATCACTCAAACACTGCCTTGTTTCAAGTTTTTGATCATTGTGGTTCTGAACAGCTTGGACATTGTTTCAGGGCTGCTGCTTTATGCTGGCAGGAATTCTTGAAACCAAATTGTTTTTCAATGCACTTCTAAAAGATGTTCATTTAAGGCAAACAATAGCTTGGATCATTTCCTCTGTCGACTGATTGACAATAATGCTGAAGAAAGGATTTGCTTCTGAGCTTGCTGTTTTACAGTCAAAAAGCTTGCCAAGCCCAATAAATCTGCATTTGCACTTAACTGTTCCTTGCATCTTCAGTTTCTGTGTTTCAGAATAAATTTAAGAAAGCAAACTTCAGCAAAAAACTCCATCAAAACGGTACACAAATCATTATTGCTAAAGTCAGCTTATTAGACTGTAGATTTAAAGTAATTTGCACACAATTGACCATGACACGTTGTTCAAGAGTTCTGCTTTCCAAGACTGTTATTTTACATTCTGCATGACCTGAACACTTATGGGATTTTGGAATAAATAGTATGATTCAAACACTGTAATAGTGGGTATTATTTCTGGGCCAGTGTCACAATGTCTCACTCTGGGCAACATTCTGTCCTTTAGTACAATTGTGCTGTGAGGGAATCCTGCAAGGATATTTTATTTTAGGATATGTCTACACTGGAATAAGAGACTGATGGCACAGCTGGGGCTGCCCAAGTCAGTTAACTGAGGCTCACAGGGTTCTGGCTGTGGGGCTAAAAATTTCTATATAGATATTTGGGCTCAGGCTGGAGCCTGAGGTATGGGACCACCCCATACTGAGCTTGAATGTCTACACAGCAATTTTACAGCCAGGCAGTCTGAGACCCATGAGCCTGAATCAGCTGACACAGGCCAGTTGCAGGTGCTTAAATGCTGTTTAGATTCAAAATTGTTCAACCTAATCAGAATCTAGCTATTGATCTGGACAGGCTTTGGATCAGGCCCAAGTGCTCATTAATGTGACTAGCAACACTCCATAGCCCTCAGGGAGTATGCTCAAATCCTGGATTCTAACTGGAGTCCACAAAGCTACTAAAAGAGAAGAAGTAAAAAGCATTGCAGGACATGTTTCCCCCTAATCCACTGTAAGCCTGTTTGCCATGTGCTGTTCAGATTTAAGCCAAGGTTTGCTGAAGTATGGTATGATTTTAAAACTGTTTCACCTTAAATCTGCCTCCAACCATGATCTTGATTGTGCAAGGAGCCAAATATCTCCTTCTGTGAGGAAGCAATCTTGCTGTGATAAGTCAGTCAGTCATTCGGTCACACTGTGTTGTAGTCACTATTATTGTAGGACCTAAGGAAACCCATGGTACAGTTCCATGCACTGTACAAACACATAGTAAGAGTTAGTCCCTGTTCTGAAGAGTTTACAATCTATATAGACAAAAGGGAAACAAGCACAGAGAGTAGAAATGACTTGCTCAAGGTCACATAGCAGGTCAGTGTCAGAGCCAGTAATAGAATTCCAGTCTCCTAACTAGAGCTGGGGAGCAATAGCTCAGTGGTTTAAGCATTGGCCTCCTAAACACAAAGATTGTGCATTCAATCCTTGAGGGGGCCATTTAGGAATCTGGGGGAAGGGAAAAGTTGGGGAGGTGTCCTGCTTTGAGCAGGTGGTTGGACTAGATGATCTCCTGAGGTTCCTTCCAACCTTGATATTCTGTGAAAAAAAGTTTTCTACCAAAACTCTTTTTGGCGAAAAATGCAGTCACCGACACCAAAGCATTCATCAAATTAATGTTGCTTTTGACAGATTGTTCATATAAAAAGAATAAAAAATTCCCAAAATATAAATGTTTCATTGAAACATTTCTAAATAAAATGTTTCAATGTTTCTGTTTGAAAGGACTTCATTTTGAAAATGTCCTTCCATTTTTATAAAAGTTACGAAAAGGCTCAACACCTATATGAAACATTTCCTTTCAAATGAAATGATTCATTTGACCTGAAATTACATTTTCTTTGTATGTTTATTTTGCCAAAAAGTTCAACATTTTTTTTGTTTTGTACTGACCCAAAAAGCATTATTTTTCATTTTTTTGGAACAGCAATAGAATTTCAAAATCAGTTATTCACACAGTTCTACTCCTGACTCTTCACTAGACCACAAATTCTGTTCAAAAGTTGTATGAATAATTGTTCCTCTAAAATCTTTGATTTCTGATTTACAGCTATGAGCTATCACACAACTTGGGCTGCAACTACATGTTTGTTTTTTTCCTCTAACTGTTTTGATTGATTGCCCCCCTGTAATCTGGCACAGCAGATTGTCTGAAGCAGGATTTTTTGGATGTCTTTTTGGGACCAAAGTTCATAACCTTGATACATGTTCATGCTTTTTTTTTGAATTCCTCACATTTGCAATTGAATGCTATTTGTACTTTTGTCTCTAGAATGCTTTATCAGAGTACAAAAGTGGGAAATACATCCCAAAATAGAATTACAATTAAGTCATTTTCACCACAGTAAAATCACTATATTAAAACTGAGCGCTTACTACATTCATATTCTTTAATATGCTCTGTCTGCATCCAAATACTGCAACATCTCATTGGATATTTGCAAAAAAAAGGCTATGTTGACCAAAAGTAATGACTTATGATGCAGTTCTTTAAAGAATTTCATCAGCACCTCATTCTTTCATTCAAGCAATGCTAACAATTGTGCATGGTGTTAACTCTGCAAATTCTTTACAACAGATAATTCACTGGCAGGTTTGATCATTAATAAATGTCAAGGCGCAATGGGGAAATCCCAGCTGCAGAAGATCATAGACATAGATGTAGACATAGGAATGGACAAACATTTTAAGTCTCAATGGACTAAATTCATTAAATAAAGTATATGGTGGGATAAGATACATGTTGGTAAACTGGTGTAAGAGAATCTAAGTTAGTTTAGTATAGCGACAAAGGACCAGAAAGAAGTGAGAATGTATCAAGATCTAAATTCATAGATTTTAAGGCCTGTAGGGACCACTGTGATCATCTCGTCAGACCTCCCACATAACACAACTCATGCATTGAGCCCAGTAACCTGGGGAAGTTGAAGCATGTTGTGCTGCTGCTTTACTGTACACTTTCTTGCATCTACATTTAAATTATTTTTCCTACTTACTCCCTGGAACTCTTCCATGCCCTTGATATATAAATGACACCTATTTAGGTACCCCTACATCCACTTGGTGCTCTGTGTTTGATGTTATGCAGTCTTAGTGGGATTCTGCGAGAATACCATCAGGAAAGCCACAGAACCTCTAAGTGATGGTGTTGGCCTTCAGTGGAACAGGAGATTCCTGGGTTCCATGGACTGAATCCACTGAATCCATCTTTGTTTAATCCTGAGCTGATGGTGTCAAATCTGCAAATGAACTGAAGCTCAGCAGTTTCTCTTTGAAGTCTGGTCCTGGCTCCACTCTTTAGCAAAAAAACTTCAGGACCAGACTTCAAAGAGAAACTGCTGAGCTTCAGTTCATTTGCAAATTTGACACCATCAGCTCAGGATTAAACAAAGACTGTGAATGGCTAGCCAACTAAAAAAGCAGTTTTTCCTCCCTTGGTGTTCATATCTCAACTGCTAGAAGAGGGTCTCATTCTTCCTGACTGAACTAACCTCGTTATCTCTACACTGATTCTTGCCTCTGGAAATTTCCACTATATGCATCTGAGGAAGTCAGTATTCACCCATGAAAGCTCATGCTCCAATATGTCTGTTAGTCTATAAGGTGCCACAGGACTCTTTGTCTCTTTTTATAGATCCAGAGTAACACGGCTACCCCTCTGATACTGGAAACTCTGTGAGCCTCAAATCCTGCAAAGATGTACATATTTTCTTAACTTTATGTAGGGTGAACAGTCTCCAATAAAGTCAAGTAGTTACTTAAGCCTTTGAAAGATCGGGGCCCTTGGTTTCATGGAGTTTCAAATCTCCTGTATAAATGACTCTATGGTCCTTAATATTATCCTGACTAATCCTTTATGAATCATTAGTGCCTCAGGAGCAGAGGAAGGGAACTTTAACTGATTCATTGAACAGTAAAGCTGATTTTTGGAGTAGAATTTCAACAAGTAAATGTGATGCCAGGTAGGAAAGCACATTGAGCCCCAGTCATAGACCAGCATCCCTCGATGTGCTGTGCAAACACAAAACAAAAAGATGGCCCTTGCCTAAAAGAGTTTACAATCTGTATATTATCATCACAGTTTAGGTACACATTTTTTTTTATAAACTAGTCCACACACTATTCAATATTCATGGCCTTGGGAAAAAGTCTAATGTGTCTCATTGTCCAGTTGAATGGGATTTGATTAATTGGATTTATCCCCCAGTCTATTACATCTAAGAGGAAAGTCTAGAAGTTGTTATCTGAACATAAATCTCATTAACCATGGCTAAAGTAGAACTAACCATATGCTGTCAATCCCAAATTAATGAAGCTTCCAATCAAGTGTGGTAGATTTAGGAAAAAGTCAGTTAATTGATATATTTTAAAAAATTATGCAATGCCATCTGCCACATGCAACAAATTGCAAAAATGGGACCTCTATGTGCCTTACCTATGGGTCCTGATCCAGTAAACGTGCTTGGAGCATGCCTACTGGATCAGGCCCCTATAAATGAGCTTACACAAAATCACCAGGGGGGAGGAGAAGGTGGAGCAGCAGCTCGCTCATAACTTTTAGCCTGAGGTTGAGGTACTCACCAGAGAAATGAAAGAACTTCAGTTTGAGTCCTCCCTTTGCTCGAGAGGGAGAAGGGACTTGAGCAAATGTCTTCCATGCCTCAAGAGAGTGCCCTAACCACTTGGCTATAAGGTATTTTGAAGTAGGGCTCCCTCAGTCCCTCCTGATGAAGCTGTTCCATTGTGAATAAATAATTTAAAAAAGTCACTGGCCTAAAAGTTATGTGTGAGGTCCTCCTCCTCTTCACAAAAATGGCAGAGTACCTAACTCCAAGAGAAGGTTTGTAGCTGAGAATCCCAAGTGGAGGGATGTGCTGCCTTATAGCCAGGACTTTAGCACCTATATCTGAGATTGGGGCAGGGCTTAGCCCACACCTCTCATCTTGGCATCTCTCATTGACTAGTCTAGGTGAGGAGCCTCCTAGTATGCTTTTTTTTGGTGAATCCCATCTGAGATACCATTCATTGGATAGGGAACCTAGGCACTGAACTCAGGATTTGTGAATCCCAATGATTTTCTAGACACATAAAAGTTAAACTTGGTGATGCTGAGCGTCTCCATGCCTAAATTCCTTTGTGAATCTATCCCTTGGTCCCTAATTACCTTAAACTCCCTTGAAAATCCCAGCCTAGAGCAGATTATTTCTGTTGTTTCTTATTTAACAAGTAATGGCCCTGGAACACTTCCAATTGTTTTTACCCACAACCACAGTTGAGGGCTTGGAAAGTTTTCTATCTTCAAATAGTCAATTAAGTCTTTGTTCTGTCTTCTATAGCTTAGTTGTGTTGTATAGGGCCCTTCTCTCCCTGTCTCCCTCAGAGTCAATTTTGACTATAATTCAGAGAACATTTTTCTTTGAGAGTAGAAGCACTCTAGCTGGTTTTAACAAAGTCTGCTATATTTTTACACCACAGATTACAGACACATGATTGAAGGACAAGGCTAGAATCTGTTAAAAGCATTATTGCTGGCAAAAGGCTCTGCTTTCTGCAAAGAAAAGTTTACTTTAATTTAAACAATTTGCCATTGTATTTCTCTATCAAACAAGCAGTTGAGAACATGACAGACAAGTTGTTTTGATGGAGGTAGATGGACTGAATTATGCTGGTTTCCCCTATTTCTGCATTTTTAATGCCTGTTATATTCTAAAGAATTTTCTTTTTATTTTCAAATGCATTTCTGTGGTGCCTGGCATCCCATTTTAACCTGGCTGTTTTCCTGCACTTACTTCACCTGACAGCTGACTTTCTTTTTCTATCAGGTAGGGAGGCAGATAATGCTGACCATCAAATTTTGAGACGTGGGTTCATCTTCACTCCAGCTTCATAACTGGTGAACTCAATAACAAAGCTGGGTGGGAACTGTTTTTTCCATCCAAGGAAAAAGATAGAAGATTATGAAAATGTTTCCTCTCAAATTCTGAAAAAAAATTCACAAACCAATTGTCTGAAAAAAATTACAATTCAGATCAAATGAAACATTTTGTTTTGGTAATTTTGAAATGTTTCATTTCTATTTTGACCTTTGTAATTATTTCTATATTTTTCACTGCAATTTTCTTTTTAAACAAAAAGTCATTTCAAATCAAATGTTTTGTTTTGAAAATGTTGAAACTTGACCTTTCAAAACTTTTTTATTCAACATTTTTTCAAAAGAAGTAATTCGTCAAAATTGAGCCTTTCTACCAAAAAGTTTCAGTTTCAACAAACAGGCATTTTTTCAATAGAAAAAATATTCTTTTGAAATTCCCAACCAGCTCAACTTGATAGTTTGTTTTTGTTCACTTCCTTCTTTAAAGTGGGTGCTAAGAGTTCTCTTTGCTAATCTAAATCTAGATTATTCCTTCACTTCGGTGGTGTTTGAGAGACAAGGTGGTAAGGCAATATCTTTTACTGGACCAATTTCTGTTGGTGAGCGAGTCAAGCTTTTGAGCTTACACAGAGCTCTTCTTCATCTCTATGTAGCTGACAAGCTATAAAAGCTTCTCTCTCTCTCATCAAAAGAAGTTGGTCTGATAAGACATATTACCTCACCCTCCTTTGTCTTGCTAATATACTGTGACCAACAATACTACACACAATTTCTGTGGTATTACAAGGGAATCCTGACTGACAAGCTTTCTGAAGTGGAGAGAGTCATATTTCTTATATTAATTATGTAAGAATGAGTTCAAGGAACAGATAATATAGCACATCCTTATAAACCTTACTTTGCATTTTGTTTGTTTGTTTTCTTCCCTACAACTGCCTTATCCTGGGCCTGATATTGACCAATGCTAGTGACCAAAACTCTAGTTGTTCCAGTGAGAGTTTGAGGTGTTCAGCACCTCTCAGAGCAGGCAGACTAGAAAAATATTCACAATCTCAGGCATCAATATATGCATTGTATGATTGCCCTACATTCCACTCCCAGTCTCAGCCCTCAGATTAACTCTTAGGGGTGGCATCTTCAGAAGTGCCTAACTGATTCAGGAACATAAAGTCTATTGACTTTCACTGGGACCTGGAGACCTAAGTCACTTAGGCATCTTTGAAAATTCCACCCAAAATGCTTAGCTGGACCCATCTCTCTTTTTGCAATAGAAGTTTGCTGAACAGTGAGAGAAAATTAGTATATTCCACAGTCTGTAAAAGAGTAATAAACTGCCGTTTCCCTCAATGTTCAGGTAACTTTCAATGATTCATTGGGGGTGGAATCACTGATGTACATAAAACATGCTTGTCACAAACAGGACATGGGCAGTCCGGCCAAGCAGGAATCAGGCTTACTGGCAAGGGCTGGATGGAGAAGTCAGAGCTTGGAGTCAAGCCAAGGGGTCAGAGCCAGAGAACAGAGTCAGAGCCTGAAGCAGGAAATAAAAGTAGGATCCATTGTAGCAACAGGACACAAATTGTCCAGTCTCCTGGAACTTCCGTCATGCCTAAATAGTGAGCCTAGACCAATCAGTGGTCATGGAGTGCTGCCAATTGGTCTTCCTGTGGTGTTAAGTTTATAATGTATAGATCATACCTCTATCCTGGTGACATGGACGTGGGGGTCACCTGCAGCCCTATAAAACCTGGGTTCTAGTTCTCTGAACACTTACAATGACTCTTCAAAGTGAGAAACTGATTTTTTTTTATCCCATAGGTAAACTTTGTCAGTTGAAATAGTTTGTAAGAGGCAACGGTGTTTCTTTAATGATGTTTTTAAAGGAACGCATTTTGTTTTACAGTAAAATTTTCTTCGCAGCAAGCGGAACCTTTTGCTAGGAATAAAGCTTTTAACAGAATCTAGCCTCCTTCCTTCAGTCATGTGTCCGTGTGGGTCAGATAAGAATTTCATCTATGACAAAGCAATGGTTCACTTGAATTTGGTTCATGTCTGTGAACTGGCCATTGATTTTTACTTTTTCCCCAAAAACCATCCATGAACTTTTTCAGGGTGCCTTTCAAGATATATGCATATTTAGGTTTGGTTCATTGTGGTATTTTGGCAAAGTTGAATAGTATTTCTCCAGGGTCCATGATTGGCCATTTCATCAAGATAGTCAGCACAGTTCAGCAAATGTCATTTTCTCTTGGTTTCTGGGTGAGAGATGTTACGTCATTTTTGTATTTGTAAGCTAGCATGAAGAGTCTGAAAAAAGAAAACATTTCCTTCTAGCTGATGGCAGACAATATCTTGTTACAACGTCATTTCATCATTCCTCCATTACTAAGAACTATTTCACTGCTGTTTTATACTTTAGTTCAAGTAGAGTCATAGGATTCTGTCTCATTATTCAGTGGTTGGGAGGTTGAGAGGAGGCTCTTTCTCTTTCATGGCCTGTGTGACAAATATGAAGGTCTCTTTTGATGATTATTAATACTGTATCTAAGTCGGTCATTACAATGGTGTGCCAGGACCATAAATGAGGGGTGGCTATTTCACTCCCACAGTCTGACTGGGCAGCAAAGCCTACTCATTTAGGGAAAGAGGGAGGAGGCCCTGTCTAATAGTTTCCTAACAGCTTGCAGTGGGTCTTTAAGAGACAGTGCCAGTGAGCAGGGCCGGCTCCAGGCACCAGTGCAGAAAGCAGGTGCTTGAGGCGGCCAATGGAAAGTGGTGGCACATCGGGGTCTTCGGTGGCAATTCGGTGGCGGGTCCCTCAATCCCTCTCGGAGGGAAGGACTGGCTGCCGAATTTCCGCCGAAGAATGAAGTGGCACGGTAGAGCAGCTGCCAAAGTGCCGCCGATCACGGCTTTTATCTTTCTTTCTTTCTTTCTTTCTTTCTTTCTCTTTGCCATTCGGGCGGCGAAGAAGCTGGAGCTGGCTCTGCCAGCTAGTAGCCTTAATGGTCCTAGACGGCTCACATAGGGAGCACGCAAACCAGTTTGAACAAGATAAAATTACCACAGACATTCAGCAGTAACTGGAATTGCTAGGAGAATATTAGGGCATGTCTATATGGTGCAGCAATCCATGATAGAGGAATATGATATCTAAAGCTTACCAATGTGTTGCACAGTAGCTGGCCATTGTAGACCTTGCTGGCAAAACTAAAAGGAACGAGGGAACAGCAGGGTCTACATGGACCAGCTGGTGTGCAACCTGTTGGCGCACTTTAGAAATCATACCTTCTAACGAGCATTGCTGCACTATGTAGACAAACCGTAGGTTGGTTCAGATCTGGTCCTGTAACTTACGGTGAAAGCCTATCTGATTCAGCCTGTGGTGAAGCTTAAATTTAAATTAAACTAAATATTAGAACTGATCAGGAATTTTTGGACAAAACCCTTTTCTTTTTTTTTTGGTCAGAAAATTATTTGCCAAATCGGAAACTTTTTTCAAGGAAATGTTATCAGTTTTAATGAAATTTTCTCATGATACAGAGAGAGGGGGACTTCTCAATAACCTGGTGTTTAGGGAAGTGATGCGAGAGACCTAGGGTCATGTCCCTGCTCTGCCTAATTTGGGTGATGAAGGTCAGTCTCCTACATCCTAGGTGAATGCCCTGACACTAGTGGCTATTGTAGGGAAGGTTTCTCTCCATTTTTTAAAAAATCTTGTTTTCATTATGCATCAGAACAAAATAAATGACAAAACCATGTTTTTTTTTCAAAATGGAGATCTCTTCTGTAGCTAGCTTTATATGTGCACACTGTTTATTGATTTAATAACCTTTTTTCTCTAATGTCTTGTTACAACTGCTAAATAAAAATATCATGCTTTAAGAAAGCTGTTGTTCAGTGGTCGCAGGTCCCGAACAGGAGGAAATGTAGGTGCCTGAAACCCAGTCAGAGCTGCTGGATGATAAGCATTTGGTACACATAGGGTAGGGTATTTAGATCTCGGTCAGAATGGAAACATTGAGATCCACCTTGAAACAGATATTGGCAAGAGGCTGAACATCTGAGAGACTAGAAAGCAGGCAGAGGTGCAGCTAGACTTGTAACTGTAACAGTATGCATAAGAGCCAGACAGAATTATAGCCTCTGTGCACTAAATCACTCTCTCTCCATTCCCCTCTGAGTGCCTGGCACCTGGCTTTGTCCCACATCTATGCCCTGTCCAGTGATGCTAGCCAGTCACATGGTTGAGAGTAAACTCCACCTCTCAATGGGTACATGCCTTGGACCTCTGAGGACATTCTGCCTCCCTGGGACCCCAATTCAGGAAACCAGGTGAACCCCTGCTTATGCTTTAAGCATGAGTACTATTTAAACAAACAGCTGATAATGTGCTTAAAGCTATAAGTATGTGTCTATGTGCTTTGCTGAACTTGGGCCTGAGGAAAAATATTCACCAATGCTCCTCAAGGGGCCGAGTGACTGTCTATCACCTTCTCACAATCTGTGCCTTACAAGTGCAATGTAGCTCATACTAATTATAGCACAGTTTTGTTCTACTGTCATTTCTGGTGAAAAGGCAAACAAATGAAATCTGCTCATGAACTTTTGAGCCAAAATGTGGCCTACTGTTTCGCAATGAGATTCAAGCAGAAGAAAAAAAAATAATTGTTTGGACACAAAACGTTCAAACTTTTGCACCTACAAACTGTGTCTCATATAAAATCATGTGAACCTATTATCAACAATATTTGGAGGGTTTGGTACATCTCTACTAAAGAGCTCCTATATATTTTCTTCCTGAAGCCATACCTTGCTTGTGGATCACACATGGTAAAAAGATGTTCTCCCACAGCTGTACAAAACATAGGAGAGCTAACGTCATACACCAGGGGTACACATGCCGGGAGACACAAGGAGGAAGGTAATGGGAAAACTATATACATTTTTCTATGTAAAACATAATGAAACACAAAACCTTCTATAATCATTTCCAGTGAAGAGGCAACACCACTTGGCGAACACATTAATACTTTAGTATATTTCCTGGACATGTTAATATTTTGTTTCTGAAAAATACACATAGTACAGTACAGTATTCCACTTTTATAATCTGAAGCGTGGGCATAAACACGAGGCTATGCAAGTATCATTTATTAAGAATTATTTTCAAAATGCCATACGCTTCCAACACCTAGTCTACTATAAAATTAAAATTCTGCTCTTCAGAAGGATTTTATGAACCTCAAAGATCAGCCATCACTGTCAGGGAAGATTTAGCAGTACCTAAACAGGGATGGACTCCAACAGAGTTAGGGAGCTCAGCTCAGTTCTCTTTAGATTGCTGGCAAATTTTTATGGTGTTAAATATATAAAAAAGTGTTTTAATTTATAAGGCAGGTTGCACTCAGAGGCTTGCTATTTGACGGGTCACCAGTACAAAAGTTTGAGAACCACGGTATTAAAGTATAGACATCTGTAGACAAATGTCCTTTAGAAAAAGCTTAAAATAACTTTACAAGACTAAAATCAATATTTAGTGTTTCCTTAAACAGGCTACCAAGGTTGGCATATGGTATCAGGTTTTTTTCTCTGACATTCACAATCTCATATCTTGCTTTTTAAAATCAGAATTACTTCCTGTTCAAAAGCAGAAGCTTTTAGCCTATCACATCACACACATGCAATTCTTACAAAGGTTACGTCTAGACTACCTGTCGAATCGGTGGGTTAAAATCAATTGCTCGGGGATCGATATATCGCGTCTCATCTAGACGCGATATATCGATCCTCGAGCGTGCTTATATCGATTCCGGAACTCCACCAAACCCAACGGAGTTGCGGAATCGACAAGGGGAGCCGCGGACATTGATCCCGCGCGGTGAGGATGGGTGAGTAATCCGATCTTAGATATTCGACTTCAGCTACATTATTCACGTAGCTGAAGTTGCGTATCTAAGATCGATTTCCTCCCATAGTGTAGACCAGCCCAAAGACAGAGAAGTTCAGGAAGCGGGAGGGGACAGGGAGAAGGTATTTGGGATTAAGGGTTATCTCATTTTGCAGGTTTTTCCAGCAAGGGGGAAGTGGGTGGAATCAGAAGAAAATTAGAAGCTTACTTTGCCAGAAGCAAATTTGACAATTAAATGTTCTTTTTTCTTCTTTTCTTCGTTTTTTTTTCCTTAGAGTTTACATTTGTTCAACTTCACTAACAAGCACTTCTTTCAGGTCAAATAGGAATTCAGAACATTCTGCTTTAACATAGAGCCCCTGGCTCTTAATGTGATAGAAATTTATGTTAGATTTGCCTGTCTTTATCTCCCACTGGACCACAAACAGATAGAAAGGAATATTATTATTTAATTATAATAATATTAGACAGAAAGAAAAAATGACAATTAAAAGTCACTCCAC